>NC_141991.1:221122851-222347018 GCF_049901715.1 Pseudonaja textilis | reverse complement strand
CCAACTGTTCCAAATTTGCCATAGCTAACATTTTATTTTTTTAAAATTCTTATTGAATTCTTATTCTAAACCCCCTACCATATAATCTATTTAAGTAAATAAATAATTTCAGTTAAAACTTAATCCGGCCAGTGTATCTTGTGGAATTATAAGGGAAAAACTTCTTTCAATCAAATCAAAGAAATCTCCTTTGATTTCAGCTTTTAAAATATTTTGCAAATTATTATACTCTATGCAGAAACTCTAGTGCAGGAACTGGCCTGTAGGCAAATTTGGAGTCCTGACGGTATGTTTTAAGTTCTCAGAAAATGGTTGCCCTGAATAGGATGACCATTAAAATACACTAAGAAAGAAGGATGGAAGACAGCATTGCAGTAATGAGTAACTTTTCTTAATATCTAAACGTTTCATTAAAAATGTATCATCATGATAAAGAATGTTAAACTATTTCCACTTATTCACGCACACATACAAAGAGACATTCTTTTCTCTGTCTCATATTGCCTTTCTCTGTTTTCTGTACCTTCCCCTTTCAAGCAAATGCATATATTTTCTAGATACTTAATTGTTTCTAAGCTGATCGTATATATTATTTATTTATTATTTAATTATCATGATGATGATTTAAATAATAAACAAATAAATAATACATCACACTTTTTTTTTAAACAGGGGATCATGGTAGAATCAGCTGTCCTAATAAACGACTGTAAAAAACACCTTAGCAAACATCACAGGAAATTTATTTTGCTGTCTTCCCTGGGTACTTCCTTCCTACCCAGAGTGTTCTTTTCCATCATCATCTGCTGCAGACTCCATTTAGATGTTGGAAGGATAAAGCCATTAGATCTAGCAGACAGGGAATGCTATGGATCCCATCAGCTAGGGAGCTTCAGTTGGCAAATCTTAGGCAACGGGCCTTTTCTGCTATGATCCTTGCTTTATGGATGGTACCAATGATGGGATTCAAATAATTTAACAACCAGTTCTCTGCCCTAATGATTTCTTCTAACAACCAGTTCACCAAACTGCTCAGAAAGTTAAAAACTGGTTCTCCTGAACTGGTGCGAATTGGCTGAATCCCACCACTGGTTGGTACTTTTTCCCAAAGTGAGGCTGACTCACTTTTAACTTTGTGGAAATCCCTTAAAAATTGGTTGGTCATCAAGCCTGAGTATGGTGAAATATTAAGATGACTTGGTGCAATTAACACCTATATGTTGCCCAATGTACATTTATTATTTTTTCATTTTGTAATTTTTATAATTTTAAAGTTTTTAATAATAATATTTACCTTCCTAGCTTTTCCCTCACAATTGCAGGGTTTGCTTTCCTTTGGTCATAGTTTGCAATAGGAATTGGCTCACCAGCTTGTCACCTAAGGCTGACATTGTGGGCTGAGAGAGAGTGAATGGCCCAAAGTCATCCAACCAGCTTTCATCCTAAACTAGAGCTCACTGACTTTTCATTTCTAGCTAGTGCCTTAACCATTAGATCAAATTGGATCTCACTATAATATTATCATTTTTTGTATTTGCTGTTTTAGCTCTGTTGTAAGCTGCCTGGAGTCACTTGTCTGTGAGATGGATCACCATGTTAGTATGACAAAATAAACAATACATCGGTAGCAAAAATCAAAATAATTGGTAGATGCTAGCAGTGAAATGCAGACATCTCTAATTTTATGAGGTTATCCAGGCATTTGCAGTGCCAAGAAGGTAACCCTATAGGAAACAAATGGGAAACTATCCACAGAAATGCTAGATAAAGTGTAACTCTGCCAGAGCATTAGGATGGCAGACTTTAAAAATATATATAGACTGCATGATATACTCCTGGATATCTGGTCACCCTAGCCAGGGTATTTTTCTACTCAGAAAATAACTACCACAGTGTATAGCCAGATGTGTGATGCCTACAAACTTTCTTGTAAATAAAGACGATGTTGGATGATGGCACTTTGTTTTGAGCAGATTTCCTTTCCGTTTACTGAAATCAATACAATTTTTGTAAAACAATAAGTCCGATGGGGTAGGAAGTCTGTCATATGCTGAAAAGCATCAAATTGTCAGCTGTTGCTCTATTAGAAATGACACTATTCATATACACCTTGTGTGTAATGTACTTTTAAACTGCAGTTTTGTACATATTCATGTAAACCAGATAGCATGATTAAAATGCGACATGATTAAACTTCTCAATCCTGAAGCTACTATTATGTAGATAATTGGCTGGATAATATCTGACTGCTTTAGGTCTCATTTTCTCTATTTTATTTGTTTTATTATAAGCTATCTAGTGTAAACATGAGATGGGTAGCTATATAAATTGATTGATTGATTGAGTGAATGAATGAATGATAATACATAGGTTTGTTTGCTTTTGTAAGATTCTGACCTTGGAAAATTGTGTGTGTGTGTATGTGTGTATTTTAATATTTCTGCTTGTAAAAACTCAAAGACTACACCTAAAGATATAAATTTTTTGTGTTTTCATATTGTTTTAAGTTAGATACATCTGAAGCAGAACCTCTGTGTACATACTATATATTCAAAACATTATTACATGCTAAGTAAATTGTGGGTGTTACTTTGGGAATAAATAGAAAACACTCAGGACTCTGTATTACTATCATTGCTCTTTTAATAATTGATCATTTTACTATAGCCCCACTATGCCCTGAAGTAATATCACAGAATAAAATATTTAGCATTTCATTCTCCCAATGTTTCATAACTGTAAACTGATACCACTATAATAATGTACAGTTTGATATTAGATATATTTTATAGCTGAGAAACTGGACGGAGCATGAAACTTAACTTATAACAGCATGAACTCTCAAATTTAAATCTTGCCAATTTTGCTTCCAAAGACAAATGATTCATTTTATGTTCAGCCTACCAAAGAAAACTCAAGAGCTGTTTTCTTCTTCTCATTGTGCTATATCAATTTTCTCTTTTCTCACATTGATGTTCTTTTCCATGTTTCTATTGCAGGCAGGCCAAATGGTTACTGATGCAGTGAATTAGCAAAAGGTCTGAAACTTCTGGCTCTTGCCACCAATTGTTAATTTATTCTTAATGCTAGTACAGCAAGAAAAGATATTTGGACACACCTAAGCCTGCATATCAGGCTCCCTTTGTGCCCTCCACTCTTTCCAGCTCTCTAGACTTCACGCATGCTACAAGGAATAACTAGAGAAGATTTGGAGGTATGCAGGTTGGAAGATAGAATTCCCATGTTATTGAATATCTTTCTGCTGCTCATATGATTCCACCAGTTACATATACTGTAAACAAAACTGAGGCATTTCATGAATAAAAGTAACTAAATGCAACAACTCTGAAACTGAGTATAGTGATTGTATTAAAATATTACTCTGGATGAAAAATCAAATTTCTCTCTCTCTTTCTCTCTCTCTTTTCTATTATTTGATAGTTGCAGCAGCAGCCAAAAAAGCTAATGCAATCCTTGTTTGCATAAACAGAGGCATAGAATAGCTATTGTTTATAAATCCTTAGTAAGACCCACACCTAGAATACTGCATCCAGTTTTGGTCACCACATTACAAAAAATATGTTGAGACTTTGGAAAAAGTGTAAAGAAGAGCAATTAATATGATTAAGGGCCTGGAGACAAAAACATATGAAGAACAGTTCCAGAATTTGTGTTTGGCTAGTCTAGAGACCTAATTGTAGAACCTTACTTTTCTCACTATTGAATTTTATTTTGTTAGGTAAGGCTCAGTGTTCAAGTCTGTCAAGATCCTTCTATATCTTGAGTGGATCTTCTGGAGTGTGGGCTATTCCTGCCGGCTTGGTGTCATTTGCAGATTTGATGAGTTCCACTTCTGTCCCCTTGTCTAAATCATTGATGAAGACATTAAAGAGTACCCGGCCTAGGACAGAGTCTTGGGGTACCTCATCATTTACAGATACATCTGGTGATAATGTTGTCATAGCCATGTCTTCAAGGATATTCAAAAGGTCAAAAGCACAGGAGTGGATCTGACATAAGGGTGGGCAAGGTGTTCCAGAGAGCAGGAAACCTAGCAGAAACGGCTCTTCTATGGGACCTTGCCAGCTGGAATTCCTAACCAACAGGGACTGCAGCATGACCTTTCTGCTAGCTGGATAAGCGGGGCAAATTCCATAGGGATGAGCTAGATTCTCAGATAGCCTGGACCCATGTCATGAAGGCCTTTAAAGGTGATAACCAACACATTGAATTGGACCAAAAGCAAACTGGCAGTGAAAGTAGCTCATGGAACAGCAATGTACCACGGGCACCCTGAGATTGCCTGAGAACTGCCTATTCAGGTAAATTCTGCACCAGTGTTCAGATACTCTTCAAGGATAGCCCCATGTAGAGCACATTGCAGTAATTCAAACATGAGATTACCAGGGCTTGAGTGACAGAACATAGGAACTCGTGATCCAGGAATATGCTACTGTAATCCCGGGTGAACTGGATTCATACATTTGAAATGCATAAAGTTAAACCTGAATGATAGGTTTTAGGTATTTCAATTACAGTAGGGCAGGCTAACATGTATTGAGAAAAGAAATCCTAGTGAAAATGCCTATGAACAGCTTGAACAGTTTAATGACTGAGGTGTATTATAATTGTGAAGGGTTCTAAAAGGCATTTTGAAAGGAATGTAATTACAAGAAGGATTTTCTCTGTAGTGAAACATCTTTTAGGATAAACTGATCCTATTTGGCCCCACTCTTAGTCTTGCTGATAGAGACATTCTTCAGCCTTTCTGGACTGAAAGCATTACTTTATTTTAAAACAAGCACTTTCCAAACATAATGTGATAAACTCTCAGACATATAAGTGATTTGACCTTGAACTCTGAGCCAAAAGTAATGAAATTGGCACCATGGTGATATCTGGAAGCATTTATGCTGCAATGTCGTGCTCCTAAAACAATTAACCATCTGATGCAGCGATATGTTTCCCTTTCTAACGCGGCTCCCTTGTCACTTCTGACTGTAAAAGAAAACAGTCTAAGCTCTTCTTCATCTTTTCCTGTCAAGCCAATGGCTATAAGGAATTAGGTAATACAAAGACCTCTCTCTGCTGGCCATAGGGTAGGGTAAGATTTCTTTGAAATAAACTTCTACAGGCTCACTGCTGAACTGTTCTGCTGTAAACGACTGATTCTTTCAAAGCAGCTAGCCATCAAAAAGCTCACTTCCTAATTAAGTGCAGGACCCTAATGAGGAACAGGGCTGCCTTTGTTTAACAGCTTGTGTGAACTATAGCCCTAATTCCCCAGACTCTCTTAACTTCTTCATTGAAAACTTGTAATTGAAACACGAGGAACCAGGTACAACAAGAGAAAATGGTTCGACAGTGGCCCCATTCACTGCCAGCCAGATGTGAGAAGCTTTCAAAAGGGCTGAATGACTCATATATTGCCTGGTGTTGCATGACACCATAATCTCTGGTTTTTAGGCCTACCATCAATAGGCACAGTCATATTTAGTTCAATCTGGTGTGGCACTCAGATTTGCAAAAAAAAAAAAAAAAGCCTGGCCATTCAAATTGAATTCCAAGGCTAGAATAGGGGTAGTTGGTTGGTGTGAATTGGTCAAAGAGCAGTCAAGCTATCATCCATGCTCTGTATCAATCACTTTTGCCAGTGGCATTCTACTTTTTAAAATCTGCTTTTAGGGTCTAGAGGCCTCAGAGAACATGGCAAAGAGGCAGTGCAGTGATTAGAATGGATAAAGGCAGAATTGTGAGCCACTTTTATTTAGTGTGGCTTGAAATATTTTAGAAAAAGAAACATGAGTTTATTAAACCCATCAAAATGCTGCCATTAATTGGAAGGTTCCAATGAATTTCATTGAGATGGTTTTAGAGTTTGCAAAAAGATTGCTAGGACCTTTACATGAAGAAGGTATCTGAAACAAGCATTGGTACATTCTGTTTTTTAAATATTTTTGTTGAGGTTTTTAATAAATACAGTAAAATTAATACAAATTAAATTAGAAGGAAAAATGAAAGTTAAAGTTTAGAAAGTGCAAGGAAAAGGGAAAAAAAGGAAAAATTAAAACAGCAAAGAAAAAAAAAGAAAGAATAATAAAGAAGTGGCTTCCAACTTCATCATACTGAATACTATTTCACACTTTTTTAAAATTACAAATAAGAAAAAAAACCTTTTTCCTAACTTTTGTTATGTGCGATACATAAATAGGATTTTTAGACCTGATACAGAAAAACAATTATTAGGAATAACCAGAAATATCAAACGAATAGTTTAACCCTGATCAATTTGACATTTCTTCTTTCAGCTCTTCACAATTGTGTGCTTTCACTTATTCCAGGGTCACCATAGGACTTGATTTTTTCATCAGTTTTTGGCATTCAGGAAGAGATCTAGAAGCTTTCACCAGCAATACTGTAAATCACATAAGGAGGAATGATCAATGTTTTCCACAGGTTTCCTATGTTCAGATCATTTCTTTGATTTGTCTTTTGTATTCCCATTTTGGTAATGTGAGGTCTTCCATATCTTTAAATTCTATAATGTTTGTGTCAAGTTAGCATTTTTTTCTTCATTATCTTCTAGAAGTTTAACCATTGAAATATACATCACTTCTAAGTTATTGGTTTTTAATAGCTCAGTCTATTTTTGAAGAATTATTTGAGACAAATAAAAGTTACAGCTGGCTTAACCATTTTAACTGCTGCCTCTAGCGTGCATTTGCAATTCATCAAGCTTTGTTTCCTAAATTGGGTTTAGTTCTGTTTCAGTCATTTTCCACAAGTATATTTCTTAATTATATATTTGTTTTTAAAATAAAATCAAATTAAAATTTTCAGGTAATCAATATTCCAAATTTTTTTGATCTCTTAATCCATTTAAAAGTTTTATAAATATTTTCTTGCTTTTTTGCCAGTTGTATATTGTTTTAAATTCTTAAGTGTGCATTAAAAAAATTCTTAAATTCAAAGAGGAAAGGAAAACCCAAGCTTGCCATTCTGATAATCTCTACTATCCACAAAGTTGTTAAACTGAACATTTTCTAATGTGATTAGAAAGTGACTTTAGATGATTAGTGTCCTTATTAAAGTACTGCCACTGCTGAGAGCAAAGTTGTCATCTCCCTCAGCTCTTGGCACTTAAACCCATGCTGGACAGCTGTTTTATGATCCCTTAACTTACATTCACAGCACTCCTGGGTGAGATCCCATTCTGTGTCCCAGAGAGATTCCATAGAACTGGTCTACTTGCAGGTCCTTCATTCTTCACAGTGGTCATTATCTCCAGTGTTCAGAGACATCTTCACTCAGTTATGAGTAATCCGGAAGTTAAGGCATGGCAATCTGAGTGTATTTCTGAATCATTGGTGAAAGTTGGCAAAATGAAATGGTAATGAAATATTGTTTAAAATTTAGCAAGAATAATATATTTATAAGATATGTTGCAGTAAAGTTTGTTTCTGGAGTAAAGCCAAGCCTGCTCCAAAGATATTTTGAAGATTACAGAATATACAGGTGAAACTAAAAAAGTAGAATATCGTGCAAAAGTTCATTTATTTCAGTTATGCAACTTAAAAGGTGAACCTAATATATGAGATAGACTCGTTACATGCAAAGCAAGATAGTTCAAGCCATGATGTGTCATAATTGTGATGATTATGGCTTACAGCTCATGAAACCCCAAATCCACAATCTCAGAAAATTAGAATATTGTGAAAAGATTCAATATTCTAGGCTCAAAGTGTCCCACTCTGATCAGCTAATTAAGCCATAACACCTGCAAAGGGTTCCTGAGCCTTTAAATAGTCTCTCAGTCTGGTTTAGTAGGAATCACAATAATGGGAAAGACCACTGACCTGACAGTTGTGCAGAAAACTATCATTGACACCTTCCATAAGGAGGGAAAGCCTCAAAAGGTAATTGCAAAAGAAGTTGGATGTTCCCAAAGTGCTGTATCAAAGCACAGAAAGTTATGTGGAAGGGAAAAGTATGGAAGAAAAAGGTACACAAGCAGCAGGGATGACCGCAGCCTGAAAAGGATTGTCAGGAAAAGGCCATTCAAAAGCGTTGGGGACTTTCACAAGGGGTGAACTGAGGCTGGAGTCAGTCCATCAAGAGCCACCACACACAGACGGATCCTGGACATGGGCTTCAAATGTCATATTCCTCTGGTCAAGCCGCTCTTGAACAACAAACAGCGTCTTACCTGGGCTATAGAAAAACAGAACTGGTATGACGCTCAGTTGTCTAAAGTCCTCTTTTCTGATGAGAGCAACTTTTGCATCTCATTTGGAAAACCAAGGACCCAGAGTCTGGAGGAAGAATGGAGAGGCACACACTGCAAGATGCTTGAAGTCCAGTGTGAAGTTTCCACAGTCTGTGTTGATTTGGGGATGCATGTCATCTGCTGGTGTTGGTCCACTGTGCTTCATTAAGTCCAGGGTCCACGCAGCCGTCTACCAGGAGATTTTGGAGCACTTCAAGCTGCCTCTGCAGATGAGCTTTATGGGGCTGCTGACTTCATTTTCCAACAGGACCTAGCACCTGCCGACACTGCCCAAAGCACCAAAACCTGGTTCAATGACTATGGGATTACTGTGCTTGATTGGCCAGCAAACTTGCCTGACCTGAACCCCACAGAGAATCTATGGGGCATTGCCAAGAGAAAGATAAGAGACACGAGACTGAACCATGCAGAAGAACTGAAGGCCGCTATTGAAGCATCCTGGTCTTCCATAACACCTCAGCAGTGCCACGGGCTGATAGCTTCCATGCCATGCTGCATTGAGACAGTAATTGCTGCAAAAGGGGCCCAAACTAAGTACTGATGATTCCATTTCAGTTTATTGTATTTATTCTTGAGCATTCCATTATTTTTCCCAGTCTCTGCTTTTAGAACAGTATGGAATTTGATGCAATTTAGTTCTCACTAAACAAGGCCACATCACATTCTGTACTTATTTCTGGATCAAACTCAATGCCTTGAGGAAACAGTCAGGGTTTATTCTAGAAATGCTCCTTATTTACTTTGAAATATAAAATTAAGACCTGAAGGCAATAAAGCCTTGGATTTTATGGTTCCATCCCTAATGAGAAGTACCAAATGGTTTTACCTCTCTGGAAATGGCAAAATCCCACCTCTGTTTTTGTAGAGGTTATTCTGTGTCGAATGACAGCTGAGTTTGAATCACCAAGCACCAGTTCAGGGCAGGTGTTGACAGCCAGTAGCAGAGTGAAAGATGTGGTTATTGCTATGTTAACAAGGGTCTCCATGTGTCTAAAACGAATGCTCCTAAGATGAGGTGAGGAAATTAACAAAAAAGAGGAGAACTGGAAAAAATGAACTGGAAAAAGAATTGTAGCAATATCAAAATGTATTTTAATATCAATTAATATTTTAATATTAATATTTAACATTAATATATTTTAATATCATAATCCATGGAACCATTACATGTGATGGTGTAATTGCTTTTATAATTCTCTGTGTGCAAGAAAATGGAGTAATGTGTGTGTTTTGCTTGAAAACCATAAAAGCAATTTCTGCCCAGCACAAATTGTAGCAGAAGATGGTAGGAGTAGAAAGTCTTCTGTTTGGATCCAGTGCAAGTATTCTGGGCATGATCAAAGCATGTCCTACAAAAGGAAATCAGTTATAGATCTGGACCTATTTCTAGGAATATTCAAAGCTGCATTGTAATTAATGCAAAGTTACATATCCTGGCATGTCTGGG
Source organism: Pseudonaja textilis (assembly GCF_049901715.1). NCBI lineage: Eukaryota > Metazoa > Chordata > Lepidosauria > Squamata > Elapidae > Pseudonaja > Pseudonaja textilis. Next base: position 222,337,284 of record NC_141991.1, on the reverse strand, counting down.
CAGAAACCACATTTTGCTTTGGCTTTGACTTTGCAGTCAAAATTGCATATGCTTTCTAATGAATGGGATGTGTGGATGTAGATTGAAGTACAAAATCTTAAAAGGCATTATAAAAAACTTAAGCTATGTCATATCCAGATTCAAGTAGAGACAGGGGTGGGATCCTACTGGCATAACAACCGGTTCACTTTGTGTGCATGTGCGCCAAATGAGCACTCTATGTGGGCGTGCACATTACTTACAAATTACCAGGTCCAGCGAGCATTTATGAGTGGCACTCAGCTGTGCTGCGCAAAGCAGCTGAGGAGGAAAATGCGTAGGATAAAGGACAGCCTAGAGCCCGGGTGGGTGGCCAAATAGACGACCAGACGGTCATCACAGTGAATCAGTAGGGTGTCAGCTGCTCTTCAGAGCTACCGGTTCTATAGAACTGGGCAAACCGGTAGCATCCCATGCCTGAGTGGAGATATGAAAAGGGCTATCTGGAAACTTGCATGGGTGAAATATTTATCATGAAGGAATTGGGGACAAGGGGTTAAAGAATGAGAAACAGATTAAAAGACTATACAATCAACCCTATAAAGATGCCCTTGTATCCTGAATTGTATAATTAAAGCTGAATATGGCATTGGTAGACAATTGCAAAATGAATTGATTTTATAATATATTTTATATTGTAAAGTTATTTTGCAGTAAAGCTTGTTTCTGAAGAAAGCCAAGCCTGCTCCGAAGGAATTTTGCAGATTACAGAATATAAAGTATGCAATAAAGATCAATACATTAAAATAATTATAAAAGATACTTAATAAAATGGAGGGGAAAAGGAAAGAAAGGGGAAAAAGGGAGAAGCTTGTAATTGGCTACAAAGACTATCTTTAGTTTAGTGCTTAATTCTGAAGCGTCCACAGGATTATTATTTGTTATTGTACATGAAAGTTAACCAAAGGGAAAACAGAGAGAACAAAAGAGCTGCTTGGAAAGGTAGCTATTTTATGTCTAACTTTCTTCTTTAAACTCTCACTGATTGGTAGTACTTATAAACACTTGGACAATCTTCACCCGTTAGAAACCACACTATATTTGTATTTGGCTTACTGCATGATACATTGTGTATATGGAAGCCATTCTTGAATCTGGTTGCATTCTATTCTGGATATATCTTGTTAGTTTTGTCATTCCTATGTATTCTTCAATTGATTATTTACTTTGATGATATCAATTATTAAAATGGATAGTCTCCCATTAGAAGTTATTCTATTTTGTGACTTTTGAACTTAGGAAAGAAGTCTTAATTTCTTAGTCTTAGTCATTGATTTCTAGGCCAGATTATCTATAAAAACAATATAGATCCAGACTTTTGCAATGATACAAACAGTCATTTCAATGTTACAGGAATTTGGAAATATTTCCCATTACTCAGATTGCTGAACTCAAATAATTATAGTGCTATGATATTCTACTTCTGCCAACAAAAATTAATTGTCTTGAATTATGTCTCTATTTTGTTCTATTTTCAAGGCTTTAGAGACATGCACATTGGCACTACATAAATTTAAAAAAAACTTTTAACATGGTTTCTGTAGACTTGTTTTTAAACATAATATCCATATAGTTCATTAAACATGATTGATTTCAGCATGGCCAAGTGGAATAAAATCTGGAAATGCATTTTTATCCCAGTCAAATATTAACATAATCTGATTAATTCCATGGATCAAATCAGATTGAAGCAAAGCAGCATTCAGAAATTCCCTTGGTCTATATTTGGAATATATATTTAAAATTAGTTCAAGGAGGTAAAAACACTGTAAAAGTGACATTCATTTAAAATTCATTGTTTGATATTTTCTAATATAATTTTTCTTCTAAATTAATATGTATGATGTTAAATATAAATAGCAATAGCACTTAAATTTATATATCCCTTCACAATGCTTTACAGCCTTCTCTAAGTGGTTTATAGAGTCAGTATATTGCCCCCAACAATTTGGGTCCTCATTTTACCCATCTTGGAAAGATAGAAGGCTGAGTCAACCTTGTTTGAGGAAATCATATTTAAAATATGTGTCTCAGGATGCCATCTGATTTAGAGAGTAACTGTTATGATCTAGGCTTACCCAACGAAGCTGACTCCTCATCCCAATAAAACCCTTTTATTTAGTTTACAGTGAATTCCTCTCCAGCAAAGCCCTGGCCAAAAGTCTTTCAAGATATTTCACAGTTACAGACCTTTATCAGACTTGGAGAGGTGCCAGGTGGATATCTTTCAGAAGCCTCACTGTAGCAGACAATACTAGGCAACAATACAGGAACAGATCTTTAAATGAACTAATTGTCTCCTGCAAAACACTACTCCCCTTTCACTCCTCTTTTATTCCTTATGGAGGGGCCATTCACTGTCCACCTGTGGCTTTACTCCCAAGTCAACCCTTGTTCCTCAGCTGTTCCCTTCTTCTGGCAGCTCTGCACATGCGCACACTGGGAACAGGCTCCAGCTGTCCTTCTGCCTCACTGATGTCCGACTCCAAAGGCAGCTGATAACTGTCAGATTGCCCTGGCCCCATCTATGCCTCTGATGCAGAGTGCTCATCAGAGCTTTCCCCAGATTCCAGGACTGGCCCATGTTCCTCCCCAACCTCCTAATTGTCTGAATCTGCTGGCCACTGGTGGGCCACCATAATAACACTGATGCCTAAGCAGACTTGGGTTAATGTTGTTATAGTCTCTCAAGTATCTTGATGAATCAGTTCTTCTGACATTTAATCTGATAGTTTCTATCTGAACTAGTCAATGAAGTTTCTTTCATTCCAGTTCACCTATTGAGGCAAACAGCTGAGGGCCAACCATATATTCCTGCATTGAATCCTTCACAGGTTAAAGTTTTCATAGTTGATAGGTTTTTGCTCACCATAACAATATCAGGCATGTCACAACATTCACAAAATTTGTCTAAATTGGGCTACACCAAATCACAAGGGTGCTTGCCTATTTTATATCTCTTCATTAGGTTAATAATAATTCTTTTGTGGTTTTGTTGGTGTACCTAGGATTATGTATGTTTTACACAGAATAAGGAGGAGTGTCTATGTGAATGCATTTCCATCATATTTGTCGGACAAGAAAATGAGTTCTTTAATAAGAGGGCTGTGGCTGTTGCAGATGTGGACTAGAGCTATTTAGGATTGTGAGAGATTCTTTCCAATCTTCTAGCTAGGTCATCATCTAAACCAGGGGTGTCAAACTGGTGTCATCATGGCATCATCACATGATGTACCACAATTTTTCCCCCTTCGCTAAATTGGATGTGAGTATGGCCAGTACGTGATGCATCTGGCCCATCGGCTTTGAGTTTGACAGCCCTGATCTAGACTAACTGATCAATCTGAGTTACCACTTGGTTCTGATACTGAAGAAGGGAATTGGTGACTTGATTGGCAATGGATTTGTAGCTATATTTTAATTCTTGGTCTCTAGGTGACAGCTTTCTTCTTGTAGTAATAGGAGTAGAAGAGAGCAGTCAACCTGTCAGATTTCACACCCAAATAAGACAATAAATGATCTCCAGACAACCCTTAATTCAGCTCTTAGATTTGGCATTGGATTCCCAGATATCAATTAATTATTTTTACAACCTTTATTGCAGCCAATGAAATCCAACTAAAACAGCTGATTGCTTACCACAAAGCAAAGAATATATACCTTTATATAACTAGGATCCAGGATTTAAACTCTATAGACTCTCTCAGAATATTTCTGATTTATCAGAAACTTGTGCCTAATGACCTGAAATGGCTGAGATATGTCAATATAACAGTTTTGTATAAGCTGGGAAGTATTGGTTTTTACATTATTGATTTTGGCACTTAATCTTTTAATGATCTGAAAGTTCTGGCATTTGCTTTCAGTGCCTTAATTTGTTTTCAAAAAGTCAACAAAATAAGATATTTCTGGTGTTGATGAAAAAAATGGATAAAATACATTTACTTTCAGCTTGGCCTAAAGTATAACATTTATTACCAACAGATATAATATGCAAGGTTGTAGTGACAGCTGCTTATAAAATATGTATTGCTGTTTTACTGAACTGTAGGTGCTGGCCTTTTCTAAAACAAAACAAAACAAAAATCTTATTTCTTGCCCTGAAACTTTTTGTTGAATGGATTTTTTTTCTTGAACTCTCCCAGCATGTGCTACATATTGACTGATGAGACAGCCAGACTTTGTTGTATTTTGTAATACTTTTTGAACAAAGACTGTAGTTTACAATATTTTTATCGTATCCTTTTTCTAATAGATTTACTTTCAGACTGCACAGTTATGATAATTATATAGTTTATTTATGTTTCAAACATACAACCAATGTAATGTTTTGACTTTGGTTGTATACAGGTGCTTTTAGACCTGTTAGAATCGCTGGTTTGGTTTTGGCTTTTCACAATAAGTTACACCAAGAGCAAGCTTGTGTGTGTTTGTTACCGTAACATGTGTGAAATTCCCATTATAACAGGCAGAATGGATTTTAAATATTTGGCTTTATCCAATAGTCTGTGAATGCACAGCTGGTGTCAGTCACCTTTTATGAATAAATGTCTACATCATGTTTTACACCTATTAGACTAAATAGGGAAGAAATTTGATTCAGGGATACCAAATATTAAATGATATGTGCAAGAATGTAAATTCTATACAGACCACTGTTGTTAAGGGCTTTGAAAGTAACAGCAGCTGTTAGGGTTAGAGCAAGAATGAACTGTTGTGGACACTGTTGTATTTCAAGGGAAAGAGAGGCTTAGACCAGGGCATACAATTAACACGTTTATTTAAGGAACAGTGGTTGTCGCGTCTGCCAGCCAAACGGGCAGACTAGCTTGCGAACAACGGCTGGCTTGGCTTGACAGCCGGCTTTTTATAGTCGGCTGTCAAACGATGCCAGCCAATAGGAACGGCTGTTGAACTTGCTGCACGAGTGGACCCGGTTGGAGCCCCAACCGGTTCCCAAGACATAACACCCCTTCCCCCCAGATGAGAACACACATAATCTTTGAGATACGCCGGTGGTCTGTGTTGGCGACCTGAGCGACGTAACTCAGGAGATTCATTTGGCGAAGACGAGTTCGCGGACTCCAGGTCAGGGTACGTAGTGTGGCGACCAGGGCTCGGTGCAGGAACTGGAGTCAGTGAAAAGTCTCTGCCTTCACTGGGGTTAAATGGTGGTGCTCCCGGCCGGCAGTCCCAGTCTACTGCCTGCTCTCTCTGCTCCGTTGGTGAAGGTTGGTCACTCTGGGAACCCCTAGCTGGACCTTGGAGTGGCGCCCGCGGCTCTTCTGGTGGAGACGGGTCTGGGCCGGTCAGGCTGCTCCGTCGTCTCCGCAGCTGGTCCAGGTGTCTTCGCCACATACGACCGTCTTCAAGTTGGACCCGATAAGATCTCGGACCCGTGACAGCTACGACTTTTCCGGCCACCCACAGTGGGTCCCCCGCGTAGTTCCTAGCAAACACTAGGTCCTGAACTGCGAAATTCCTGGCCAGACTGTCAGACCCCAAAGGGGTGTCTGGGCAGTAGTGGGGGTGCAGCCTGTCTAAGGCAGTCCTCAGGCGTCTCCCCATCAGCAGCTCAGCCGGGGATTTGTTCGTAACCGTGCACGGTGTGGTATGCTGGCTTAGGAGGAATTGAGACAGTTTAGAATGCCAACCCACTGGGCCGAATCTGGCTAACGCCTCCTTGGCTGATCTGACTGCCCGTTCAGCCAACCCGTTGCTGGCGGGGTGGAAGGGGGCCGTGAGGACGTGTCTGATGCCTAGATTTGTGACATACCTACTAAATTCGTTCGAGGTGAACTGGGGGCCATTATCGGATACCAGTGTGTCAGGGAGTCCGTGAGTTACAAAAAGGTGAGTCAAGGCTTTAACAACTGCCTGTGTGGTGGTCGTGTGAAGTAAGGCCACATCTATCCATTTTGAATAGGCGTCCACGACCACCAAGAAGGTCTTGCCGTGCATTGGCCCGGCCAGGTCGATGTGAAGCCGTGACCACGGGGCATTGGCACTTTCCCACTTTGTGGGCGTGGCGGTTGGCGGGGCTGCCCTAGATTCTTGACAGGGTCGACACGAGCTTACCCACTTGGCGATCTGATCGTCCATCCCGGGCCACCAGACGTAGCTTCGAGCTAACGCCTTCATCCGCACGATTCCTGGATGGCCCTCGTGCAGCATCTTCAGGACGGGTATGCGAAGGGTGGTTGGTATGACCACCCTGGTACCCCACAATAGGCATCCCTGCAACTTGGAGAGCTCTAGCTGGCGAGTTTTAAATGGGCGAAATCAACTGAATAGTTAGTTTCCGCCACCCCTCCCTCCCTACCCAGTCCAGAACCTGGGCGATTGTTCTGTCCTTCTTGGAATGTGATGCTATGTCGTCTGCAGTCACCGGTAGGTTTAGTTCGTTTACATCAAAGATAGTATGCACAGGAGCTGGGTCCTCGACTGGGGCTGGCAAGGGGCAGCGGCTGAGGGCATCAGCGTTGTTTAGATTTTTTCCGGGACGATAGACCAGTTTGTATGAGTACGCCGCCAGGAATAAGGTCCATCTGGTCATTCTAGGTGACAATATCTGTGGGGTTTGCTTTTCCCCTGATAATAATCCTAAAAGCGGCTTGTGATCAGTAATAAGTTCGAATTGGTGTCCGAATAGAAATTCGTGGAATTTTTTTACTGCTGCTACTGCAGCCAAGGCCTCCTTATCAACCTGGCTGTAATTACGCTCAGTCGTTGAAAGGGTTCTTGAAAAGAAGGCAATTGGTGCCTCGGAGCCATTGGGAAGCCTGTGACTTAAGACAGCTCCTATCCCAAAGGGATGCATCTGCGGCTAGGACCAAAGGAAGGCGTTGGTCAAATTGTATTAAGACAGCCTCAGAGGTGAGTAGAGATTTGACTGCCACAAATGCTTGGTTTTCTTTGGGTCCCCAGTGCCATGGTGTGTTTCTGTCTAAGAGTCTGTGCAATGGTTCCGCAACTGACGCCTTGTGTGGGAGAAATGAAGCGTAGAAGTTCAATAACCCCAGGAAGGCTTGTAACTCGGTTTTGTTGGTAGGCGTGGGCGCCTCGTGGATGGCCTTGACTTTCGATTCCACCGGGTGGATGCCTGAGGCGTCCAGCCTGTAGCCTAGAAAGTCCACCTGTCTAGTGGCGATGGTGCACTTCTCCCGTTTTAGTTTGAGGCCATGCTGCCTGAACTTCTCTAATACTGCCCTGACTCTCTGGATGAGTTGGGGTCTGTCCCTGGCTGTGACTAAGATGTCATCGAAATAAGGCACTACTCCGGGGAGACCTTGGAGGATTCGCTCCATCAGTGATTGGAAAATACCTGGGGCTACACTTACGCCAAACTGGAGGCGCTTACATCTGAATGCCCCTCTGTGTGTAACTATGGTCTGTAAGTCAGCTGTTTGGTTATCCACGGGGAACTGTTGGTATGCCTGTGACATGTCCAGTTTGGCGAAAATGGTGCCAGGTTCGAATGTGTGTAACAGGTGCTGGATGACTGGGACTGGATATGCGCTAACCTGTAGATAATGGTTGATTGATGTCTTGTAGTCAGCACAAATTCTTAGATTACCGTCTTTTTTTTAGCGGGGTGACTATGGGGGTCTCCCACTTAGCGAAATCTGTGGGTTCTATCACCCCTTGTTTTAGTAGTTTGTCTAGTTCCGCGTCCAATTTGGGGCGGATGGCGAAGGGTACTCTACGTGGTTTTAAACGAACGGGGACTGCCTGTGGGTCTACTGAGAAGGAGATGGGAGTGCCCTTATAGCAGCCTAACTCACTACTGAAAACGTCAGAGTAGTCTGTAAATAAGGAGTCAACATCAGAAGTTGAGACAGCATGGACTCTTTTTATACTAAGGCCGAGAGAGGGGAACCAATCCAACCCCAAAAGACTAGGGAGGGCACCATTAACAACCACTAAAGGCAAATGGCCTTTAAAGGTTTGGAATTTCACGAGAAACTTGCCTTTCCCGAGGACGGGGATGTTCTTTCCTTGGTAGTCTCTCAAGGTGAGATGGCACTTTTGAAGCTGTTTCTTTGTCAGTCTGGGCTGGATCTTCTTAAGCGTGTCCCAAGATATGATTGAGAGCGCTGACCCCGTGTCTACTTCCATGCGGCAGGGATTACCTTCTAGTAAAACAGAAAGTGTAATTTTATTGGGGGTATAGAGTGTGTGGTTGGCTTGGTAGCAAGTATGGCATTTTTCTACTTGCCTCCGGGGAACAGGAGAGGAAGGATATCTTTGTGGAGATGTGCGCGCTGCCTGGCAGACTCTTGCGAGGTGACCTTTCTTGTGGCAGTTGTGGCAGGTGGCGTTTCGGAACCTGCAAGATGTCCGGGAATGGGAACCTCCACAGGTCAGGCATAACAGAGTTTGTTTTGGACCATTGTTGTTTCTTGGCCTCGCTCCTACCTGCGGCTGTCTCGTTGGTTTGAGGCGATGCACATCGGAGTATTCTGCCGGGTCATCCTCACTTACCGCTTCTTCAGAGTGTACGGAGGAAGTGCTAGGTCTGGGAGTGGTGCCCTGGATCTCAGCTGCGGACTGTGCTGCAAGTTCTGCAGCTAAGGCTTCCTCAACTGCCTGGGGGAGGTTTAGGTCTCTTCTAGCCAGCAAACGCCTCTGGAGTTTTAGATCCCTCACCCCACAGACGAGTTGGTCTAGTAGCATGTCGTCCAAATAGTTTTTGAACTCACATTGTAGAGCTGCTGTCCTCAGGGCTGCCATATATTGGTTTATGGATTCCCCCTCAGCTTGCTTCCTCATCCTAAAAGCGAAGCGCCTAGCAATCTGAGACGGTTTTGGGGAGTAGTGGTTGGATAGTGTTTCCACCAGCTCTGCCCATGGGACATTCCCTATTTCTTGTGGGGCCAGGAGTGCTGTGGCAGTGTCATATACTACAGCCCCACAGTAGCTGAGGAAGTAGGATTTCTTCCTCTGCTCTGAAGCTTCAGTCAGTCCAATAGCATCAATAAAGTGGTTGAAGTGATTTTTATATGAGTCCCACTTTTCCTCATCGGGTTTAAAAGGGGGAAATACTAAATTGACATTCATTTTGGGTCCCTCAGTCTCTTGGTAGACTGGTCTGCCTCACAGGGAGCTCGTTGTCTTGGATTGATGCTGCTTGGGGGCGTGGGCGGCTGTGGCTACAGTGCCCTATTCTCACTCAAGGACTTCGGCTTTTCTGAGGTGCTTGGATTTTAGTGCTCTTTTGCGAGCGTTAGGCGGCTGTGGCTGTGGTGCTGTACTGACAGCGCTTTAAAATTCGAGCCTTTTTTCTTATTATTATTATTTTTTATTTTTTTGGCAAGGCGGCTGAGGCGCTCGCAATTTCACTGGGGAGTCTTCACTTAGAGACGGCTTCTGTAATTAGTGCCCAATTGTGATCGAGGTGGCTGAGGCTCTCAGCGCCATAGCTTGCTTGGGGCTGCAGCTCAGTGACAGCCGTTAGGATTTTCGCGCCTTTTTTTTTTCGCGCGCGCGGGCGGCTGCGGCTTCAGCGCCCGACTTTCCCTATCTGTGGTGCTCTAACCCGGTTGATCTAACCTGAGCTTTCACTTTTGCGCTGACAGGCTGCTGAGTCCGATGGCTCGGTAAGCAAACGGCAAGTGGCTGCGGCTTCCTTTTGCGCTGACAGGCTGCTGAGTCCGATGGCTCGGTAAGCAAACGGCAAGCGGCTGCGGCTTCCGCTGACAGGCTCCTGTTCCTTTAGAAAATGCTCCTGGCTAGCCTTCAGATCCCCTCCTCGTCGCCAGTGTTGTATTTCAAGGGAAAGAGAGGCTTAGACCAGGGCATACAATTAACACGTTTATTTAAGGAACAGTGGTTGTCGCGTCTGCCAGCCAAACGGGCAGACTAGCTTGCGAACAACAGCTGGCTTGGCTTGACAGCCGGCTTTTTATAGTCGGCTGTCAAACGATGCCAGCCAATAGGAACGGCTGTTGAACTTGCTGCACGAGTGGACCCGGTTGGAGCCCCAACCGGTTCCCAAGACATAACAGACACTTTTCATACAAGCTTGTTGCTTCCTAAAATATAGTGCAGGGGACTCCAAACTTTAAGACTTGTGGACTTCAACTCCCAGAATTCCCCAGACAGCATGGCTGGCTGAGGAATTCTGGAAGTTGAAGTCCACAAGTCCTAAAGTTGCCAAATTTGGAGACCCCTGATATAGTGGATGATCTCCAGAACTTGAAAGAGAAATGTGGCATGGAGAAATGTAGCTGATTATGCATTGGATGTCCTGCTGTATACGTTCTGATACACAACTACAAGAATATGTCACATATTCCAACATTTTCTACAGAGGAATTATTGTGTCTGTCATCTGCACCTCTATAACTGTCTGGTTTGGCTCTGCAACCAAACAAATCAGACACAGACTTAAATGGATAATTAGAACTGCAGAAAAAACAGTTGCTACCAACCTGTCTTCCACTGAGGACCTGTATACAGCACAAGTCAAAAAGAGGGCTATGAAAATATCTACAGACCTCTTTACATCCTGGACATAAATTGTTTCAACTTCTACTCTCAAAACGATGCTATGGGGCACTGCCCACCAGAACAACTAGACACAAGGACAGTTTTTTCCCTGAATCACTCTGCTAAACAATTAATTCCTACAATACTGTCAAACTACTTAGTAAAACTAAGTAGTATTACAATTATTCTTCTCATCCTTCCTATTACGTATCTCTTTCCACCTATGACTATGTTCCTTGTATCTTTACAGTTTACAGTTATCTTTACAGTTTTGTTTCCTAGTATGATTAATAGTAACCTATGACTATCACTAAGTATTGTATCTTATGATTCTTGATGAATGTATTTTATTTTCTCTTATGTACATTGAGAGCACATGCACCAAAGACAAATTCCTTGTGTGTCCAAAAACAGTTGGCCAATAAAGAATTCAATTCAATTCAATTTGCAAGTGAGAATAAACATTGGGATCAATTCCTACTTAGCTTTCTAATTCTTGATTCCTGCTTCTCTAATAGATAATGGAAAACAATGGAAGCCAGCCAGTACAAAGCATAAATCAATACTTGTCCCAGGATCATTTTATAATTGGACTTTTCTTCTAAGCCAAACAAATGCAGACAAAAATTGAATTAATTATTAAACGGATGTTAAACCTGATGTTGGGAGCCACAAAAGTAGTTCATTCTCAATTTTGAGATCAGAGTCCACGGAGGATGATTCATCCTATTTTATATTCAGTTTTAGTGCTATTATTTTCCTCTTCCTTATTAACAGAATTTTCTGGTGCTAATTTAAATCCATTCTCTTGGTATCTCATTGCACAGACACAAAAGCTACTGTTAACATTTGATTGAACATAAACTTGATCTTCTGCTTCTTTTATTAATTTTACCAAACTTGCTTTTCAAAATGTAGAATTGGAAAATAATGTTTGTTTGTATTATACAAAGCATGCTGTATTCTGCAACATCATTTAGCATGCATTTTTCACACTGTCACTAACCACTAATACAGAGAACATTCCAGCTTTGCAAAATAAATTGTTTGATCTGGGTTGAGACTAAACAGGTAGCACTGTTTACTTTTGAAAGCAAAAGTAAAACTTAACATTAGGGAATAAAATATTAAAGAAGCTTTCTTTGCATGTCTAGCTTTAGAAATTCACTTATAACAAATCATGTTGAAATATTGAACTATTACTGTAGGTCTCTGCTGGCAAAGTACAATCTTTGATCAGGATTTAATTGCATTTATAATGAAAAAGTAAAGCAAGAAGCTCAAGTACTCTGAATGCATCTGGAATGACTTTATTTTTATCTAAGAGTTCCAGTAGCAGGAGCAATGCTAGTTGAATTCTAAATTTGCAACACTTAATTATTTATGTTTTATAAAAACTTTATTACAGGATCCTACCAAACCAAGCTTAGGTTTTTTTTATGATAATTTCCATGACAAAAAATTGCTGTTGGTTGAAAGTTAATACACATATACAAATTTCTAGCAATGAAATTGAAAAAAATAAAATTCACATTCACCAAATTAAGAAAGCCAATGGAAAAGGAGGCAATAGATGCATTCCAAATTGTTCATAAATAATTAAGTTACAATTCAAATGTACCCAAGTGCTTTATGAAAAGCTAGAGGCATGCTGAACTTCAGGGAGGAGAGTGTTCCATAGGGCAGGAGCTTCCATGGAAAAGGCAGACCTTCTAGCTCCCATAAGATAGGGCACTTGGGTTGGAAACATTGACATGATCCCACCTAACAACCTGACTGGTGATTGATGAAGACACGAGGATTGTCTGTTACCAATGTTTTTTTTACATAATGTATTTCATGTGTGGTATTTTCCCCCCACATAGATCACTAGAAGGATGTGCATGATAGGTTTCATCTTATTTGGGATTCCTCAAACACAAGTAACCAGAGATCTTTTCTATGAGGTTTTCATGAGCTCTTGCAGTTGACTATATATGTTTATTAGGTTTAGAAACTATCCAACTTCTGATACTCAGCAATGCTATAGGAAGGAATATATAACAACTACATTTAGAATAATATGTGGAGTCCACCTTCCTTTTCTTAAACTTTCAGTCCAGAGAAATATAAATGTTACATATGACATGACGTCATGTATAAAGTGTAACATGACGTAAATTGTTCCCCTGGGAGGGAAGTAGAAGTGACATAAATCTCATACATGCTATACATAACACTTGTAATCTATTTGTTTTGAGAGTTTAAGAAAAAGAAGAACTATATATACCATTCCAAAGATAGATTTCATCACCAATTGGATCTTTCTCCCCATTACAAAGAGGCTGCCTGGAGAAGCATTTTTATTAGAACATAAATATAATTTTTTTATGTCTACCCACATGTATCAAGATTTTAAGCTGGCTTCCCTAATAGTTTCTATTTATGGTTTTTTTTTAAAATGGTATGCTGAATCCTACGTTTAATATTAGGTCTGTTTATTCTTCAATCTCAGCTATTATACTTTTTCACCATCTTTACTGTTCTCAACAATAGTTCATGAAACATGATAACTTCGGTGGTTTATTGTACTTAATGTCTATTTTAACAACAAATGTTATTTTACATAATTAATATTTAAGAAACTATCACAGTGTAATGGTATCTACTGTATAAAATACTCAGGAAGACTTCTCTGGTAGTGTGACAAATAGGACACACTACCAGAGGGAAGGAAGCTCCTTTGCAACTAAAATACTGAGCCACTGATGTTTGTCAAATGATGAAGTCTTTAAGAATGCACTGTGCAAATTTTTTTTTTAACTTATTTAAATGTATTAGTTACCCAGTTCCAATGGATTCTGTCATTTTTTCAACTTTGCTGTGTCATTAAGATAGTGCTTTAGTGACTGTTTACTCTATTGAAGGACATTCTCCCATAGTTTCAACTCTCTCCTAACATTCCTTACTTTATAATCAGATGTGGCCACAATGCATGATGTAATTGATTTTGTCTCTCATGAGCTTAAATGGACCATGGGAAAGTAAAACATTAAAGTATTCAAAATAAATACTTTTGAGAGATGGATTTTAGTTTAATTTTTCTACAGATCAAAGTTTGACTTTAGTCCACCATAAGATGAACATAATATAAGGATAAATATGTTTTAGATTATCACAAGATCAATTTCTCATGTCTTCACAAAATGTCCTTAATGGGATTGGAATTATTTCAATTATCATTTTTCTCATCTATGCTAATATTCATGGGGTTATAACTATGAGATAAAAGTAAATTTGGTTTACAGCAGTAATATATGCCGCTTGAAAATTGACAATATTGTTCCAAGTGGATTAAAATAGTTATCTGAAATACCTCATAATCTTGTATCATGGATTTTTTAAAAATAAATAAATTCAGCTAGACATATTTCAAGCCAACTCCATATTATCTTTATATGTTGTGCATAAAACCAACCCATGTGCTACCATATCCAGATACTGGGCACCAACATACAGTGCACAATACTTTTGTTGTTGGAGACATAGCTTTATTGTTACTATTATTAATTGAAAATATCATTGTGTTGACTTTGTATCCTTGTGTCTCACAATTATGTGTATCGTTATGTGTAGAAATAACATAAAGTTCATGATCAACAAAAATTAGAAATAAGTAAAAATTAGATGATAGTCTGAGAAAAATGCGCTCTGATTTGGATGATTCCTAACAAGCATGGGAATTCCTCTATATCAGGGGTGTCAAACTCAATTTCATTGAGGGATGCATCAGGGTTGTGTTTGACCTTGGGAGGCCAGGGTTCATGTGGTCAGGGTGGGTGTGGCCAGCTTGATGTCACTCATGTCAGTGGAGGCTGTGGTGGCCTGAGCACTTTGCCAGTAAAAACGCACTCCTGAGCTCCATTTTGGGCTGCAATGGCCTCCTGCAGCCCTCTGCAAGTGAAAACAGCCACAGCCCTCCAAGCTCTGTTTTCACTGGCAGAGGCACCACAGGCCAGTCCTTTACTGTTTCCAGGGTGGTCCCGGTGGGCTAGATCTGGCCCCCAAGCCTTGGATATGACATTCCTGCTCTTTATTAATACGTAAGATACGCAAAAAAATTACCTCTCAGTTATTTATTTTCAAGTTTTTTTAGTTGCCTTGGAATAAATAGAAATACCATTTGCAAAAATGGAGATTTCTATGAAAAAAGCATAGATTACTGGTCATCCTTGCTGATAATCTCAAAAGAGAAGATTCAAGATAAGAGTGAGGTTGACACAGTAAGGTTGAGAAAGAGTAGGGCTCTGTAAATGTGAAGGTAGCCAGCCCACCAAGGAAAAGATGTAACAAAATTAAATTTAGAAAAAGACAAAGCTACCCATTCAAATTGTGACAAGGTATCCATATGGCCATAACCTAAACATTTACATAGGGTGGTTCTCAGTTAGAAGGTGTTCCTATGGTTACAGGACTTTAGAGTTTCACAAGTAGATTTGGAGTTGATAACTTGGCAGCAAAATTATTGTAAGAAGTCTTGTTATTGATGATGTCAGTATTGAAAGAAAAGCTACATATATAATAAAGAAACATAAAATTTGAACATGGAAAATTAGAAACTTAAACAAAAGAAAACTTGAATTTGTCAATTAAAAAATGAAAGCAAATGAATTATATGTTGTAGGAATAAATGAACAAATAAAGGATTCTGGAATTGCTGGAAAGTTGGATTGAGTAAATACAGTAATGCAGAAGGCAGCTTAACAGATATGCTTGGAAGATTCTTTCTTTTCTGCCAAGACTTACTTCAGGCAACAGAAACATGGATTCTATGTGCACAATAAGCATCATCAGATGCATAACCTCAAAATCAAACTTCAACTGCATGTTTTTAAAAAAATGCAAATACTGATTTTGTCCACACACATTTGATTTAATAAATATATAAATTATGGGCAAATAATTGTGATTCAAGATATTAAAAATATAGGAGGGAAGAACAGAAATCCAGGTGATAAAATCTGTATAGAAAGTAGTTATGAAGAATATTGATTGTTTTCCCCAACAGGTGGCTATGTATTACCAATATTTTCTATTTTATTATTCCATTATTGTTATCATTTTGTCGTGGAAATTGGCTAGAGTTTCTTCAATAATTGATGTGGCATACAAACTGATTGATAAACTGGCAAACAAAAACAAAACAAGATTAGTAATTTGCAGTGTGGTTCAGTTGCAGAAGGAAAGAAAGCTTAAAACCAATTTTGTTCACCCATAGATATATCTATTCTTCATTGCATAAATTATTGCATTTAAGAAATCCAGAGAAAGGAAAGAAGCTTAATTCTGCTTTGTAAAATACACTGGCTTTATGCAATATTGTTTCTGGCTTTGCATATGGAAAATTGCATCAGAAATTAATTTTGAATTGAGACTGCTTCAGCTTTTAAAAAAATAACTACCATAGTTTTAAACTATCTGCATAATTACTTTAATTATTTGCTTTGATCCTCATAAATGTAATTGTCTGCTTCTGTAGCATTGGTTTCCTACTACCATCTGCAGTAAATGAAGGACCCTGGCTAATAACTATTAAAAATGGAGAAGTAATTGAAACTTTTGTTCATTTCAAAGGGCCACTGTAGCTAGGATTTAAAACACTGGTGTAACATTATCATAATGGCATTCAGAAATATGCATTCGGAAAGATATGTGATCCCAGCTGCTTCTTTAAAATTCAGTTTAAAGAAATAAAATTTTCTGATTTTTTTTCTGAATTCACTTTGCTTTTCATGTTGTATGTCATATGATTTTTTTTTGCAATAAACTTTGTCATTCAAGTATCTCTGACATTTAAATAAGCCATATTCAGTTTTAAATTGTGGATTGGGTCAAAGTGCTGCATTTGTGATCAACGTCTGATGCGACATACAATGAAAATGAAGCTGAAATTTAGATGGTAAAGGATAAAAATGAGGTAACTAAGGTCAATAATGTACTGTTGCTCACAATGTACCAGTTCAGATATATGCGATAATGATGGAGTCACAACAAAACACATACATGAAGAGAGAATGGTTCAAGAGGAATGTACTTGGAAAAAAGACTTAGAAAAAGACCAGGATCTAAAAAAAGAAAATGGTGAAAAGTATGAAGAACAAAAGGCAGTGTATAAAGCAGAATATGGATATGTTGAAGATGATCTACAAAAGTAGAAAGTACAGATAAGAATAATAAATGATGTTGGTATTGTTCTATAATGTACGCCTTTTGCATCTTACTATTTCTTATTTCTTGTGCTTTGTATAAGATTGCTTACTTCAAATCATGATTACAGTGGGCAATAAAATGAGATTTTTGCACATTGCTTAATTAAATAAAAATGCACTTTCACAGGCCCTTTTTATAAAACATATTAGGAATCAGTTTATATTTAATTAACTTTTATTTAACACATTAGCTAGATTTACTTCTATGAATCTAGAAATGTATTCCTTGCATTATAATATTGTTACATTGTTTCTAAAAATGACTGTTACGAGTTTTTAATTCTTCAAAGTTGGACTATGGGTTAGCTTTTGGAAGAGTTTATTGACATTGTATTAGGAAGAAATTGACTATAGATCTATGGAAGTTTGATAATGTGGAGCTGGAATAAACGGATACAAACTTGAACTGTAACAATTCAGGCTTAAAGTCTACCCAAAAGGAAACCCTACTGATTTGAACAGAACTTTCTCATTTATAAATGTGGAACAAGTGTCATTATGCTAATAGGACTACCAATGAGTTGAATGAGGATTGTAATTTAACAAAGCCAGCAGAAATCATGAAATCCAGAAGCCCTAATTAAAGTATCCACTGCATGACTAGGGACCTATTCATGCTTAGGATTTAGGCTACTCCTGTCCGTAATCATTGCAACTTAAATCTAAGACAAGAAAAACATGCCCAGACTGAAAAGATTTGTACTTTTTAAATTTCAGTGTTTTACTGTAAATGTTTCTCTGGGCAATATTAAAATGAGCAAATGAGAACAGAATAGAGTAGAATAGAATAGAATACAGAATTGGAAGGGACCTTGGAGGTCTTCTAGTCCAGCCCCCTGCTTAGGCAGGAAACCATCGCAGACAACTGGTTGTCCAATCTCTTCTTAAGAACTACCAGTTTTGGGGCATTCACAACTTCTGGAGGCAAGTTGTTCCACTGATTAATTGTTCTAACAGTCAGGAAATTCTTAGTTGCTTCTCTTCTTGATTAGTTTCCACCATTGCTTCTTGTCCTGCCTTCAGGTGCTTTGGAGAATAGCTTGGCAGCCCCTGAGATATTGGAAAACTGTATCATGTCATTCCTAGTCCTTCTTTTCATCAAACTAGCCTCCAGTCCCCTAATCATCTTTGTTGCTCTTTTCTGGAATCTTTCTAGTGTCTCAACATCTTTTTTTACATTTTGGTGACCAAAACTGGATGCAGTATTCCAAGTGTGATCTTACCAAGGCATTATAAAGTGAATACCACATGATCTTGATTCTATCCCTCTGTTTATGCAACCTAGAACTGTGTTGGGTTTTTTAGCAGCTGCAGCAATAGCATTTAATTAAAACCAATGAGACATGTGCCACAACTACTGTGTAATCTTTGATGTGTTGGAGTCACAGGTTGGAACAGCAGATTGGGAACCACTAAAAATGTGTGGCAGATGGAAGAAACTGCTTATTTTTATAACTTTCCTCTTTCAGTCACTCCTGGTGATTGCATAGAGAAATCCATGTAATTTTCTTTGTACTATGGAATCATTTTGCCATTCCCGTCTTGGATGGATTTATAACTTCCCAGCCTAGCCTACAACCCTGAGATTTTGTGGAAGTTCCCCCTCAAATGTTCAAGTTTGAGATTGGCAGATATTGCCAAGTGTTGTGCCTATTGGAATTTATATGATTCTGATTATTTTCATTTTGTTGGTTCTCATATTCATTGGCAGCTTTTATTTATATTAAAAGATATATAACATTGTTATTTATTTTTACATTTGCTGTTGGTTGCTATCTTGTAGATTTGACTGTTCAATTTTTAAAAAAATGTTTAAAGATTGAGTTGCTCTGTACAGAAATGTATGCAGTGTAGTTACAAAAGGATAAAAAACAAAAGGATAAAGTGAAATATTCTATAAGACATTTCACACAAGGACTTTTTTTCCTTATAACTGCAAGAGGCAATGCTAGTCATAATTATATGGAAAAGCTCTCATTATGGCTATGCTAGCTGGGAATAATAAATGCTTTAGTCCAACACAGCTGGAGAGCATGAAATTTAGAAAAGCTGAAAATGATTCAGTAGAATGAAAAATAAAATTCATGTAAAAGGTTGTGAGACATTGGCCATTGCAAAGGTAAAGGAGAAAGAATGATGATGTAATGGGCTCCAGAGCTTGAATTGTTAGCCCTGGGAACTGCCCAACAAACATTCACAAAAAGTGATCCAATATTGAAGGCAGAACCAGTATAGTTCTAGGAATGGATGAAATCATTGTTCATTCCTGTTTTGAAGGAAAATGTTGAACTTCTTGCAAAGCCAAAATAAATTTTAGAAACTTAACAAAAGGCCTGGAAATAGTATATTTTAAAATTAGATTTTATCCTTATACTTGTCTTGATTTTGAAGGTGGTGTATATTTGTGAGGAATGCTCATTTGAAAAGGTCAAAAGATGATCCATTCTTTCTAAAATGGATTCTAAATTTGCATCAAAAATATCTAGAAGTGACTTAAGCTTTTGGATACAGCCTGACCTGTACAATGACCTTGTTTTGCTACAAGAAACTAGTCATAAAAGCATTTCTACGGACCAAAACAGAAATGAATATGGCCCTTCATCTTCACATTTTCTTATCAATGAATAAAAATGGAGAGGTTTTGGTCATGAAAAACCACTCTTGCTGCTTTATTAATTTCAAATTTCTTTTTCAACAATACCTATAGAATTGGTTTCTTATGGAGGTAAACTAAACACAGATCTGTGAAGAACTGAGGTGAAGATTATGGCAAAGACTGAAGACCTGGTCAATAAATTGGTTCTTCAGAACCTTTGCAGATAAAAAGGGAATAGGAAACAACCATGTATGTGCCAGATGGCTACACCTAATGAGAAGACAATAGTACAACAATCTCCCTGCATTTGAACATCAGGAAGCAAATGGATTGATCATCATCAAGTTCACCACAGAGTGGATTCTTTAACCTTCTAATCACTTTTGGAAATTGCTTACCTACCATCTTAAAGATATCAGAAATCTTAGAAACAACATTTGAAAAGCCATCCTGTGAGTCTATATTTCTGAACAAAATAAAAATTATCCTAAGTTTAAGAACTTAAAGAATTCGACATAATTGACAATTAAATGGCACCAATAGGATTTTGATAACAAGAACAAACAAATTTATGGTTCAAATTGGAATACTGAATTTTTTACAAGATTTTGGAACCACCTATATAAAATAAGTATTCAGAATTATTTTTTCTACTTTAAGCCATAAAAGAAATTAGAGAACTTCTGATTTAAATTGGACACTAGAGGAATTTTAAAGATTCCATGCAGGAAGGGAGAAAAAACCCTACCTACAATAACATTTGAAATAGTCAAAGAATGGGGTCAGAAATCAGTAGCCAAAATATCAGTAATGATGTCTGATTCTATGGATAGACTGTTTAAATGATGTTAATAAAAGAATGATCAATATGAAATAAATCTTGCCTGATGCAAAAATAGTGGAATCAGAAATATTGGATAAAAAGTACAGATTACAAGATAGAGAAGGTATTTATAGTGGAAACATAAGTCTCAAAGAAGCCTATGTAATGGGCAAAGAAGACAGTTCAAATCCTATAAGAATATTTGAATGAACGAAAGATTAAGAATTTCAGAGATAAAAGGTAGGAATATAAAAATTGGTTCCATTGATCGAGGCTGAAATAAGACATGTTTTTATGAACTACTAGCAAATCTTTATTGACTTTTTGCTGATACTATGATTGAAAATTTGATGTTTTAAAGGATTTGCTTATAGATAAGAAATGGATTATGGGAAGAAAAGATATCTGTAATTTTATAGAGGGTGAAAAATCACAAAGTTTGTTTGTTTGCACTTTTTATGCTTTCTTTTTTACTTTCCTTTCTGTCTTTGACCTTAATTTGTATAAGCTTTTATTAATGTAATTAAAATATTCAATAAAAATTATATACATTTGCTTACACAAACACACATACACACGATTACTTAGGCTTAACAGGACCTCATGTAGGATTCTGATATTTAATATTTCTTAGAGTAATATAAAGTTGAAGACAGCTATTAGTTGATATCTTAATGTAATTTTAATAATGCAGAATGAACGGCTTAATACATTAGAGCAAGGGTCTCTAAACTTGGCAACTTTAACACTTGTGGACATCAACTCCCAGAGTTCCTCAGCCAGCCATGGGTGTTAAAGTCCAAAAATCTTAAAGTTGTCAAGTTTGGAGACACCTGCATTTGAGGTGGTACTATAGCCAGAGGTGGTATTCAGCAGGTTCTGGAGAACTGGTAGTAGAAATTTTGAGTAGTTTGGAGATCGGGCAAATACCACCTCTGATTGGCCCCGCCCCATCTACTCTCTGCTTCCTGAGTCCTAGCTGATTGTCTGGGTCTTCTTTTGTTGCCCTGCACAGGAGAATGGAGCTGGAAAGCAGGTTAGTGGGGTAGGGAAGAAATGGACATTTTACAGTATCCTTTTCCTGGAGTGGGGTGGGAATGGAGATTTTACAGTATTCTTCCCCTGCCATGCCCACCAAGCCACACCCACCAAGCCACACCCACAGAACCAGTAGTACATTTTTTTGAATCCCACCAAAATTTGCAGCCCCCAAGAACGTCTTTAAATGGAGGAAACTCAGTCCGAAAACAAAGTATATACAAACTGTAAATAAAAATCCACACAAACCACGCTGCAGTAATAAACTTGACAGGGTAGGACAAAGAATTGCAGACATCAAAGGCCAGTAAAACACACACAGTTGGGAAGACACCAGGAACCCAGATAAACCTTGACATTACCAGATAACTGATGATTTTAAACACTGTATCCCCAACTATAGCTAATGAAGGGAATCAGGGCTCTTTCCTCCACTTTAAGCCATGCAACTCACATTGCTCTCTTTTATGTTCCTCCCTGCATGCCCTAGGAAGAAGAGGGGGTGGGCCTAGATCTTCCTCTGAATTTCGTCTGCCTTGGTCTCCCTCTCCCCTGCTCTGCCCAGCCAGACTTTGCCCTTCCCCAGTTTCTTCCACAGCCAATGGAGCCACACTTCCACTCCCTATCAGCTGCTCAGCCTCCCACTTGGAATCAGATTCTGACAGGGGCATGACATTTACTTTCTACATCACCTCTAGTTTCTTATTTAGGTTCTGGTATTTTTCCAGCTTCTTATACTTTTTCCTTTTTTTAAAAAAGAATTTTTATTTTTAAAAACAAAAATACAAAACATAAAAACATAAAACCATCTTCCATTTTATATACATATGGAATGTCAGTTGGTTACAAATCTTTTGTCCTATCCTTTTGTAGTCATTTACTCACAATTTATATCAATTTTCATATTGTCAAACTAACATATGCTTATATATTTATCAGTTATTAATCATCCATGACTAAACTATTTATTCCATCATTTTATTACGAGACGTTCCAAGTTTTTTCATAAAATTTATGTTATACTTTCAATCAGTGGTTATATGTCTTATGTCAAGCTATTAAATTTCTATCACAAAATTATCTAGGCTATTACATTACCATGTCTTTTTGTCCAACCATTGATAAAACAAATCCCATGTCATATAAAATTGTTTATCTTCTTGTTCTCTAATTTCAAATGTCAATTTACTCATTTCAGCACAGTCCATAATTTTCTTAATAACTTCCTCCTGCATAGGTATTTTATCGTTTTTCCAATTCTTAGCAAATACAATCCCAGCCACTGTTAATACATTTACAATCAAATATTTCAATTCTTTGTTGTATATTTCCAGTATAATTCCCAATAAAAAATCTCTCGTTTAAAGTCTATATGTTGTTTTATCATTTTTTCCAACCATGTGTGGATTTTAGTCCAATATTTCTTTGTATCCGAGCATGTCCACCACATATGGTAATATAAACCAGGTATTTGATGACATTTCCAACATTTATCCGATTTATTCTTAAACATTCTCACAAGTCTCGTTGGGAGTAATTGCCACCTGTAAAACATCTTATACAAATTTTCTTTATAAGCAGTTGACATTGTCATTTTATAATTTTGAGACCACAATTTTTGCCATTTCTCTAAATCAATCCCATATCCAAAATTTTTCCCGAAGCAATCATCATTTTTTAACTTATTCCTCCTCCAATTTAAATTCTAATAAGTGTTCATAAAGTTTTTTAATTACCTTTTGATCAGTACTCATCAAAATCTTTTCTAAATCAGTCAACTTATCATAAATACCTTCTGCTTTAACATCTTTGTC
Source organism: Pseudonaja textilis (assembly GCF_049901715.1). NCBI lineage: Eukaryota > Metazoa > Chordata > Lepidosauria > Squamata > Elapidae > Pseudonaja > Pseudonaja textilis. The sequence goes on along the minus strand of NC_141991.1, from coordinate 222,314,235 downwards.
AAATTTAGATTGTATTTGCAAATATGAAAAACAGTTCATTTTTACACCTTGTTCTTCCAACGCTTGCATAGATTTACGTTCACCCTGTTCATTCAATATCTCACCATATCTAACTGTTTGTTCCTTTTTATGTATTATTGGATAAGAAAAAGCTTCAATGGTAGATATCCATAGTGGAATTTTTATATAATACTGTCTTTTTATCTTATCCCAATTCAAAAACAATGCCTCTCGAATATAATGTCTTCTAAAATACCCCTGTGTTTTAGTTCCCTTGTACCAAAGGAAGGCATGCAATCCTAACAGCAAGTCATACCCTTCTAAAGTCAATAGTCTATTGTTCCTTAATGTTTTCCATTCCTTTACCCACCTCAAATTTGTTGCTTGGTAATACAACTCCCAGTTAGGCAACGCAAACTCTCCTCTTATTCTTGCATCTTGTAACAATTTTAATTTTATTCTTACTTTTTTGCCCTGCCAAATATATTTCAACACAATTCTATTTAAATCTTCAAAAAACTCTTTCCCTCAGTCAGATTGGAATTGTCTGGAATAAATATAAAATTTTAGGCAATACATTCATCTTAATTGTAGATATTCTCCCAATCAATGATAATTGTAAGTTTTCCCATTTTGTCAAATCTGTCGCAGTCTGCTGTTTGAGTTTAAAATAACTATCCTCCTTCAGTGTACTACATCTTGATGTAATGTATATCCCTAAATACTTAACCTTATTTGTGACCTGGATCCCCCAAACTTCCTCCAATTCTTTCTTTCGTGTTACTAGCATATTCTTTGTTACTATCTTTGTTTTATCTTTGTTTATTTTCAAACCTGCCATATTCTTCCATTTTTTCTATTAATTTAGGTGCTGTTTCCAATGGATCTTCTAATATAAATACCAGGTCATCTGCAAAAGCTTGCAATTTATACTCTTCCTTTTGGATTTTAATTCCTTTTATTTCTTTATCTTCTCTAATATTCCTATTCAACACTTCCAATGTTAACACAAACAGCAGAGGTGATAGTGGACAACCTTGCCTTGTCCCTTTTCTTATATCTATAGATTCTGTTAGTTCTCCATTTACCATAACTTTTGCAGTTTTGTTCATAATATATCGTTTCAATAGCTTGAATGAATTTTTTACCAAAGCGCATTTGTTCCAATTGCAATAACATAAATTGCCAACTCACATTCTCGAAGGCTTTTTGTGTGTCTAAAAACATCCAACCCATTTGCTTCTCAGGATGTGCCTCATGATATTCCAGAGTATCCAAAATAATCCTTGCATTGTCTTTTATATGTCTCTTTGGCAGGAATCCATTTTGATCAATATGGATAAAGTTATTTAAATATCTTTTTAGTCTTTCTGCCAAAATTGAAGCAAAGATTTTATAGTCTGAATTTAATAGGGATATAGGTCTGTAATTTTTAACTTGCTGCAGGTCTGTATCCTCCTTCGGTATAAGTGTAATGTATGCTTCTGTCCATGATTTGGGTATTTTTTTTCTTTAACATAACTTCATTCACAACTTCTAATAGGTGAATATTCAATATTTCCTGGAAAGTCTTGTAAAATTCCGCTGGTAAGCCATCTGGACCTGGTGCTTTTCCAACATTCTGTTTTTTTTAAGGCTTCTGTTAATTCCATCATTGTTACATTCCCTTCTAGCATTGTTTCAATATCTTTAGGTATTTGAGGTAAATTCGCTTTCTGTAAATATTGCTTAACTTTTTCTTCTTGAATATTTTCTTGAAAATACAATTTCCTATAATAATCTTGTATAATTTTTTTCTTCTCCACATTTCCATAACATTTATGCCCTTCTTCATTTATTAGTTGGCTAATCCTTCTTGATTCTCTCTCCTTTCTCAATTTATAGGCTAGCCATCTACCTGGTTTATTTGCATCTTCAAAGTAATTCTGTTTAACGTTTTTAATTTTTTGTGCTAGTTCCTCTTTTTCCATTAGTCACATTTTATGTTTAATTATATCCATTTTATTTTTAATATCTTTTTTTGCGGGGACTTCTGTAAATCTTTTTCCAATTTTTTATAATCATCTAATATTTTGAAAGTCTTTTTTGTTTTATATTTCTTTTCCTTGTATAGTCTATTATCAAGCCTCTTGTGTAGGCCTTCATCGTGTCCCAGAGGTTCTGTAGAGATGTATCCTTTTTTCTATTTTCTTTAAAGAACAAAGCAAGTTCTTTCTCTATTTTCTGTTTAAAGTCTTTTTCTTTTAATATTGTATTATTTAAGGTCCATCTGGATCTCCTCTTGTATCCTTTCCAAGTAACTGTCACTGGGTTATGATCTGTCCAAATGCTTGTTTCTATTTCAATCTCTCATATGTTAGCCAGTAGTTCTGCTGACATCCATATCATATCTATTCTAGACCATGAAGCATGTCTGTTTGAGTAAAAGGTGTATTGCTTACTCTCCACATTTCTCTCTCTCCAAGCATCTTTTAAGTTGAATTCTTCTGTTATTCGAAAGAAGGATTTTGGTAATATCTTTCTAGCTTTCTTTGTTGATGTCTGTGTTTTGTAATCCAACCAATCATTAACTATTCCATTAAGATCTCCCATCATACAAATATTAACATAGTCCAATTCAATTATTTTCATATGTAATTTCCTGTAAAATTCTTCTTGGTTGTCATTTGGAACATAAATTCCAATTAAAAGTGTTTTAACATTATTGTCCATTATTTCCATCATCAAAATCCTTCCATCATCATCTATATAAATTAATTCTGCCAAAATTATGTCTTTAATATATAAAACCACACCTCTTTTTTTAGATTTTGCCAGCGATGTAAATAATTTCCCTATTTTTTTTTGTTTAAGTATATATTCATGTTGCTTTTTAATATGTACTTCTTGTAAGCAAATTATATCAAATTTCAATTTCTCTAGTTTATGAAATACTTTCCTTCTTTTAGTAGCCAAATTACGTCCATTTATGTTAATCGTAATCAATTTTCTTTCATCCATGTTAGGCTTTTTGAGGGGGTTTTATTGTTCTAGTAGGTCTTAATTCTCATTCACCGCCTACTGCAACTTCTTCTTTTTCTTTTTCAATTACTGCTGTACATTCCTCTTGGAATTCAGTTAGTGATTCTTCCTTTCTAGCTTCTTCCTCCTTTTCTCTAAAGTATTCTAATTAGAATAGCTCAGCTTTTTCAACTGTGTCAATTCTGTGCCTTTGTTCCTACCAGGTGAACAAGAGGCCTTCTGGCATCAGCCATCTGTAATTTAATCCTCTTTTAAGTAACTCTTTGGTCAAAAATAAATATTCTCTTCTCATCTCTCTTTCTCTTCTTGGTACCTGTTTCAGCACCACAATTTCTTTATCTTTGTACTTTAAAGTTTTCTCTCTTGCCACCTGCAGTATCTGTGTCTTGATAATCTTTTTAGTGAATATGATGTGAACTTCTCTTGGTCGTCTGTTTCTCATTGCGGATCTTGTATATACATGGAACACTTCATCCATCCCATCCATCATCTTCTCTTTAGTTATCTCTAACGCTTCTGCCAGTATTTCTGTCATTATTTCAGCAAGACTTTCACCTTCTCGTTCTTCTACATTTTGAAATCTTAGGTAGAATTCCGATCTGTCAATTTCCCATCCTAATGGTTCGCATCTGCCCTTCTCAATATCACTCAATTGAGTATCAATATCTCCAATTTTCTTGTCCCCTTGTGTATCTTCTTCAATTTTTAAAATCTATCTTCATATTGCATCATGATCTGTTGAATATTTTCTACTTTCTCATCTGTCTTTTCAATTCTTTGCTTAATATTCTCCATTCTCTTTTCAATCTTCTGGATTCCTTGCATAATCATCTGTAATGTCACTTCCTTCTCTTTCTCCTGTTGTAAGATTGTCTGTATTGACCGTTGTCCTCTAGATGGTGAAGAGGCTATTGATATTGAGGAAGCTGGTGGTGTTGTCTTTCTGCTCATCTTGTGCTTACCTGTAGAGAGGGAGAGAGAAAAAGAAAAAAAAGAAAAAAAGGAGTACAGGCAGGCAGTTGCTACTCCAAAAAAGAAAAAGGGAAAAAGAAAAATCTTCAGGCATTTATGTACTTTAATCCAATTATTTCTCTTAATAAAAAAGAAAAAAGGAAGAAAAAAAATTACGTCCTAGTTTCTGGAATAGAAGGTTAAAATCCAAACATAAAAACCCAATCTGGGGGGGGGGGGGAGAGTAGGAAAGGGGATGGAAAATAATCTAGAGTTAAGCCAGCTGCTGCCACTAAGTATCCAAGGCTCTTTGATAAATCAAACTCAGTGTTTCAGGTTCCAGTATTTTCAAGTCACTTTAATTTTCTTTCTTTCAACTTCAGCTCAAAGCTCTAATAATTTAGTTTCACAGATGAGCACATGTATAAACAATCTACTATGCTCATCCCACTATCTTTTCCATTGCAAAGCTCAGAGACCTTGAGTATAGCACAAGTACATAAACAAACTGAGAAAGAAAGAAACAATATATCCAAGCCTCTAAGTGGCAGTGCTAGTTTTTTCCCCGCTTCACTGTCACCCCCCCACTTGTATCCAATACCAGAAACAAAAAGAAAAAAATGGAATCCTTCCTTCTTTTTTTGAAGAAAAAAAATACAACTCAATCTAAAAGAAGAGTCTTATCAAAACAAACTTTCAAAAAATTATTAAAACAAATAAAAATAAAAACAAGGATGGAAATTTAAAAGAAACCAGTCCAGTTTAAAGTTCAGTAACTTTACCAAATTCAAAGTTCCAATAAAAAGGGAAAAATATTTTTTTTTCACTTTAACTAGTTTAATTTCGCTGCTTAAACTCTTTCCTCTTCACTTTTAATTTCACTTTAAATCTTTCAGGATGTTCTCTTCAAGTAATAATAAGTAAAAGTTCATCTCACCAAGCTGACACACTTTCCTTCCATCTCTTTCGTTCTGGAGCTGTCCCAGCTTCATCAGCTTGAATGGCTGCCTCTCCACCGCTGGCAAAAGGGCTTCTCCTGGATCAACCAGGGACTTTGCGGTGTCCCTGGGATTGACAAGATGTGCCCTAGTCAATCACTGTCTCTACGGGACTGTTTAGGTCCATCAGGACCATCCAGCAGTGAAGATATCCACGGCAATCTTGGAGGATCAAGATCGCACATCGTACCACCACGATGTCAGCTCCACCCTTCCCACCAGCTCTGCCCTTCTTATACTTCTTATACTTTTTCCTGATGTTGAAGTCATTTGGCATCATCAAATCTATCACTAATGATGTCTTCTGGTTCTTGTATATCTATAAACACACACAGACACACAGACACACAGACACACACAGGAAGAAGTTCAAGATGTTTTTTTTTCTTAACTTCCTAACAGTATTCAAAGTAATTGCTTGTGAATGGAGCAAGTTAAAAATAGTTCCAAACAGTGGTGGGATTCAATTTTTTTTAACAACCGTTTCTGTGAGGTGGCTTGGTGGGCGTGGCTTGGTGGGCATGGCAGGGGAAGGTTACTGCAAAATCCCCCTTCCCTCCCCACCCCACTAACCTGCTTTCCAGCTCCCTTTTCCTGTGCAGAGAGAAGGGCAACAAAGGAGACCCAGCCGATCAGCTGGGACTCGATGGGAGGCAGGGAAGAGACGAGGTTGGCGGGGCCAGCCAGAGGTGGGATTTGCCGGTTCTCCAAACTACTCAAAATTTTTGCTACTGGTTCTCCAGAACTGGTCAGAACCTGCTGAATCCCACCTCCGGTTCCAAATGTAAGAGACAAAACTTGTATCAAGTAGAGCCTTCATATGCCTTGTATTACTACAAATCAAGGAACACTTGTGTTCTCCATGGCAGTTATCATCATCACACTTCTCCTAAGAGACTGGCAATAAGACTGATTAGCTTTTACCAGGCTGTTAAAATTCCTGTTCCAGCTTATTCTTCAATGCTAGGAGAATTCTGCATGTGTGTAAATGACATACAGATTTAAGATCTATTGGACTGCTGCCTATACATTTTCCCCTGTAGTCAAACTGACAGTCTTTAAGCTAGGTGAGTAATCAGGATTGAGACCTTGTGTGCTCCTGAGAAAAGCAATAAATTTGCCTATCATAGATTATTAGATGGGGGAGGGTCCAGGTATTGGTATCTTCTAGAACTAATCTTCTGTTATTTCATCACAAATCTCTCTCTTATTTTTAGTTTATAAAATCACATTTCAGTGATTTCTGCCTCATAATTTTAGGAACAGAATAAACTGGGAAGTTGCAGTTCTGCCTGGAAAGGAGCATGATTTCAGCAAAACAACAACAACATATCAGGTATATAAAAAGTATGAAGTAACATCCCATTCACCAACATCCTTCTTGTGAAGAGGGTTAGACCAAAAATATTAGCTGTTTTCTTTAGGAAATTGGGAGATTTGAGAGAGATAATGAATATCATAACCCCTAGAAACTCCTTCCTTAAGCCATTTTCCCTTTAAAATTTCTGAATTACCCTCCCCACATTTGCTTTTAAAATGTAACATGTTGAGTACAACCTGATGTGCTTTTGAATCACCAGACTTCTAAAACTTCTTGTTCTAAAAAGTGTTTTGATATTTCTACAATAAATGAATGTGTATATTTTAGAAATATATTTAAAATATGTAATATTAGTAATTCATATTGAGACCTACTCCTTGCTTCATTTCTATTTAGAATAATTCTTTAGACACTGATATCATTTGAGTGGACCATAGGAAAGCAGCAAATAATAAAAATATCCCAGTTCACTCATCCTTGGTTCCCTTAGAAGTGGCTATATGTACTGTTTTATAATGTATGTGCTTATAAAAACCTATAAATAGGTTTTTGAGCCAATATAAAATAAATATTTGGTTGTGTTGCTCTATATAGTTTTCCTTAAGAATGTTTGGCTTGTTTTTCTGCAGAAGGAAATCCACATGGCTGCCTGTAGTGTATTAGCCTTCCTCTCCTTGTTCGAGTCTGTCCCTGAGGGAGTTTTCCTAGAAAGAGAGAATACTAGACAATGTGTTTGGGAGCTGATGGGTAGGTTGCATCTGTCCCAGTGAGCCTGTTTCTGATTTCCATCTATTCTCTCTTCCATTCCCTGTTGTTCTTGTTGCTTCAGCTGTCACTTACTTTCATCTTGCAGAACCCACTGTCTTCAGCAAGGGCATGAATATCATTCCCTGGGGAAGCTAATGTCAGCATTCCTGTGCTTTGCAAGCATAGTCTTGCTAAATAGCCCTTAAGCTAAATAGCCCTTAAGCTGTGTATTGAGATAGGGTATCTTTCTTTAGCTGATTAAACTCCTAAGGACAAGGGTTTACTTTTAGAAGAAGGATTCACTTTAATTCCTTAAAGCAGATTGTCTGATGTTTCTCCAACACACACAATTTGTAATTGCCAAACAACATGGGCAAGAAAAGCTTAGTTTTGCAAGGATTCAAGGTTGTGTTTGGTGCACAGACTGTCTTTTATTTCAGTTGTCAAATCTTTGTGCATGTGCGCATGTGTCTCTCTGTGTGTGTACCATATAAATATGGTATTCAGCTTTGTTCAGGTATTTTCTCACATCATTATAGTTGTGCTTTTAAAGTTGTAGCTGCTTTTAAAGTATAACTATAATGACGTGGGAAAATACCGAACAAAGCTGAATACCATACATGTAAGTACCCACAAAAACTTAAGAAAACATATATATATATATATATATATATATATATATATATATATATATATATATATATATATATATATATATATATATAAATATAAATACATACATACATATATATATATATATATATATATATATATATATATATGGATCTTTGGTTGTTCGGGTTTTATCCCGCGTAAGATTCGAAGTATCTAGGCAACGCTTCGATGAAGTCTCATTCATCATCTTCAGGCTTCTGTCTCCGGCTCTGTGCTTCTCAGAGTGAATTCTTGTGCTTCTCAGAGCGAATCTTACGCTGGAGAAAACCCGAACAACCAAAGATCCACATATAAATACCATGAGAACCTCAGAAAACATATATATATATATATATTTGTTTTCTGAGGTTCTCGGGTATTTCTTTGTGGATCTTGGTTATTTGGGTTTTCTCCCATGTAAAATTGGAAGTATCTAGGCAACATTTCGATGAAGTCTCATTCATCATCTTCAGGCTTGTGTCTTCGGCTCTGTGCTTCTCAGAGTAAGAGATCTTCTAGATACTTCCAATTTTACGTGGGAGAAACCCGAATAATGAAAGATCCATATATATATATATATATATATATATATATATATATATATGTGTGTGTGTGTGTGTGTGTGTGTGTGTGTGTGTGTGTGTGTGTGTGTGTGTGTGGCATTCAGCTTTGTTGGTATTTTCCCACATCATTGTAGTTGTGCTTTTAAAGTTGTAGCAGCGTTTGGCAGAATCTCATCTGCCATCATCAGGCTTCTGGTTGTGTCCGTCTTACCAGAAGCCTGATGATGGCAGATGAGATTCTGCAGAAACGTTGCTACAACTTTAAAAGCACAACTACAATGACGTGGGAAAATACCCGAACAAAGCTGAATGCCATACATGTAAGTACCCGCAAAAACTTAAGAAAATAAATATAAAGTTGTAGCAACATTTTGGCAGAATCTCATCTGTCATCATCAGGCTTCTAAGATGAGATGAGATTCTGCTGAATGAGATTCTGCCGAAACGTTGCTACAACTTTAAAAGGACAACTATAATGACGAGGGAAAATACCTGAACAAAGCTGAATATCATACATGTAAGTACCTGCGAAAACTTAAGAATATATATATAGTGACACGAACACTATTAATGTGAATAGAGATTTGTATTTTTGTTTTTTAAAAATAAAATATTTTCAAAAATTAAAAAAAAGAAAGCATGAGAAGCTTCATCTCAGATTTTTTTGCATTTCCTGTCTAAACTGAAGTTAAAGTTCTGTTTCTTTGCTAGAACTCCAAAACAACTCCACTGTTCAGGAAGCACAATATAAATTAGTGATTTATATATAGTGAAAATGACATTTCAAATATAGGTTTAGTGCAGACTATGATATTCATTTTTTTAACAAGACAAATTATTATATGTAAAATTATAAAATATATATCAGTATGGTTTCATAGACATAATTGTGCCTGCTTGAATGTCCCATTCTGTACGAATAATTTCTTGTTGAAGTTTTGCTTGTATGACCTTATCTTCTCTAAATAGTCATTGTTTATATTAATCAGAATGCAGGATGAAGTTGGAATATTGGTTTATAATAGTAGGATATTTTTGCCCTTGGGAAACAGAGTTCTAACAGCAGTGCAACATGAGTAGGCATAATAGGGAGTTCCTGTACTATTTAAATCAACAGCTATTATTCAATCAAGTTAATAAACCCCATTTGTTGATTGGAGAGCTGTCATCTGCAGGTACTGAGATTGAATGAATGGGATTGTTTAGAAGACTTGCCACAGGAATATCATCCTTTCAGAACAGGATCACAAATTTCATTTGCCCTGAGAAAACAAATTTCAATGCAATTAAAATCATTTTTCCTCATTTCATTAATCAAGGATAGCTACATTGATTTTAGTGTCCAAAGAATAATATAATGACTTTCTCCGTAATAAGAGTCTGAGAAAGAAAGATAAAATCTATAGAAATTAGACTGTGGTTTCTTCAGTCACAGCCTTTTATCTACATTTTCCAGCATTAAAGGATTGTTACTGCTGCGTACCTAAGAGTAGTAAGACTTCTACAGCACTCTGCACATATTCTTAACACAAGGACACAAAAAGCAACCAGCACACTTTCCCTATAGTTTGAAGAACTATGTCACTGTGACTAGTAATTAACTATTGATGCAAAACTTAGTTTTTCCTGATCTTTCTTCTTATAGTTCTTCATTTTAAAATGAGTTCTGCAGTGACACAGAATACAGCTATATGAAGCTGTTTTAATGAATAAATTGATCTGAAATAGTTGCAATTGAATCACTGCTTTGAATTACATTTTTAAATTTAATTTGAACTGAATCTTTGAATTTATTTGATGTGTCAAATCAGTTCAGATGTCTTTGAATCACCTTTGAAATATCTGAAGGTGATTTGGAGCTGGCATGGATTTTTTTCCATTTGGCAGTTTCAGAGAGTGTTGCAGCTTTATTTCCAATTACTGAAGTGGAGGAGGAGAGAATAAGAGCTGCAATAGACTCTAATTCTGACATGACTAGCCAACGATAGTGTTGGCTATTCTTGCCAATCAATTAGTTTAATAATCTCTGCAAACATGGCTCTCAATACTGCTTTTAAAAGAGTATAACTGAATAATAAAGCATTCAATGCAAGCACACATGGTATCTAATTAATATCATCACCATGCTGCTCTTTTTTGTCAGAAGTTATTTTAAATTGAATGATGCATAGCAAAAGAAAATCACAATTTTAAAACATTATGTTTTGCTTAATATTATGAATCTGCATGTGGAAGAATCAGCAATCTATATCATTATTCTAGCATTCTCAAGATATGCTGAATTATAGCTTCCATTACACTTACCCATCATAAGTACAGGCAATATTGATTGGGGATTATGGGAGTTATAGTTCAACATATCTAATGGTTACATAGTGAAGGAAAGATAGTTTGTGAGAGGCATTCAGGTAAGTCAATGCAGATAGAGTTGTCTGGAAGTTAAATCATAGCAACTGGGCTTCTTTTCTTGTTGGTTCAAAATTTTTCACTGCTTATCTAAGCTTCTTCAGTCTGAGCGACTTTGTTAAGAGGACCAGATATATGTTCCCCATGGAGGTTTCATTTCTCACCTAACCTCAATAAAAATGAAATGAAACTTTCCTGGAGGATATACAGTATATGGGGTCCCCCTAACTAAGTTGCTCAGATTGAAGAAGTTACTTGAATAAGCAGCAAAACATTTCAAACCAAGGAGAAAAGTCCAATTGCCATGACTCAACTTTCAGGCATTCAAGTTTGTGAACACTAATAAAATCTGTGAAGATGGTGCCCAGATATCTCCTACCATACTTAAATAGATCTGTAAATGATAAATAAACACACAAATATCCATCTTGTGAAGAACACAAGCTTTTCCTTGTATATTTCTGCTCTAGAGACATATAGTCTCTGGGCAATACCTTCTACCTTCTATCTTCTATGCTACATCTTGTTCTCCATTTCATTCCTGTAGCAATTACCAAAAGAGTGATCTGCTAAGGAAGGTAACTCCTAAAGTGATGTTTAACCACAACATTCTTCAAAATTTTATTCTATCTTCCTGTGAATAAGAATTACAGATAGCAAGTATTCATGTATCTCTGGGAACTGTGTATATGAGAACAAATGAAAACTATAGTGTTTCATTTCAAATGCCTCTCATTTATAAAAACAACCAAGCCTGGAAAAAAGAGCTGTTCAATCAGCTACTACTTGTCTGACCTTGCAAACAGACCTTTTCTCTGGTGTGGATTTGGGGTTTCTGCTAGAATACTTTAATCCTTGACTTTTTGCCTTGACAGCCTATTCCCCCTGGAATCAGGATCCGAGTTTCTATTGCTTAGAAACTACTTTGGAGGGAAGAAACCCCAGAAGAATCACAAAGATATGTTCAAAGGGGCTTAGCAGTGGAAGAATAAGATTTTCATGGATTGAAAAACAAAGGCACTTTTATGTCCTGCTTTCTATATGGTTATATCTGTGCATATGTGTTCAAACTCTAGCAGACATTACAGCAAGCAACTGCATGGCAACTTTAGTTAAGGCTCAGTTTGTGTCCACAAAATATCTGTCTTTCATTATTATTAAAGGAAAGGAATGCTCAATGTGCTTAGGCGGACATCGGGGTAATTTTGTACATGTCAGCACTTGTAACTTAGTATAATGAAATGCCTTGTTATATGGTATAGTATAATAGTTGAGAAACTATTCTGATTATTTCTCTCACAAGGTTACTGAAGGCATTTTGGCTTGGTTAATTACAATGATAGACTGAAAGTGCAGAAGCATGCACTTTAGTGAGGTCACTTCACTGAATGGTTTCTGCCCTTCTTTTACAAGTTTACCATCTGACTTTCCCCTTCATCACTTATTACAAAACGTATTTGAAAGCAATGGATTTTTTTTAGAAGTCAGTGTATATATTCACCAAATTGCTGGTAGTACTTACAATGAACTCCATTGAACTTAATTAATGATATCGAATAATGCAAATCTTGTGGGCACAAGACGATTGCTGCTATTATAAAGAAAGTTCTCCATTTTTAATCAAGCTCAATTTTCCATTGCCTGCAGAGGAAGGACCTTGAAGATTGAGGACATCAGAAGCTACATCCTGATGCTACCTGCATGCCACAATTGCTACTAAATTTCCTTTACTATCAATCTGAGCATTATGTTTTATATTATTTCATCTGAAATAGAACAGGACTGCTCTCTCAGAGTTTCAGTTTCCATCCCATGGTACCTGAAAAATCTATCTTGTAATTTTGCTAACCTGATAATAAAATAAGGAGAAGGACTGTTCATACATTTATATATTAACTTCTGATGACTTTGATAACATTGTGCCACTAAATTTCAAATTACTGTTACATTTGTAATATTGGACATGGTACTAAAAGCATTAACCATGGAGATGACTGGATTCTATATCATCAATCACTTTGATCCATATACCGGTAGATATGAGGCCTTATTAAACTTCATGCATATTATTACTTGAATAGCAAACATTGACAAAGAAAAACTAAAATAGCAAAATATAATAAATATTTACTATATCTTTTATTTGGAGTAAGTCTGAAAGACTTTGAAGCTTAAAGATGGTATGCTTGAAGGCTGTTTTTGATGGCTAAAATATTAAAATGTTAATGTCTGCATCCTAAATTAATCATTTGGTAAAATAGCATTTTCCAGCTAGCTGGGATCTTAATAAAATGACCTCTTACAAACATCTGTAAATTTAACAATGAATATAGTCTCCTGAGATGATGACTTTTATAAGTTTTGATCATAGTCTGAAGAAGGCCAGCAGATTAGGAAAGGTTAAAATGTTCTCACTGTATAATAATAAATTATGTTCATGCCTGCCCAATAAATCTAAATAGTAAATATGATTTATTTTAATGTAGACTTTGAATTGGACTGTATTCATTTTCCAGTACTACTTATTACATAATGTGCAAAAGTTAAGGTAACTACAATACCTCAGAAAAGAAGGAAAAAACCTTTTGAATTTATCTATTTGCAGACCATATAATGAAATATGTAAATCTATAAATCTAAAAAAATAATTTATGTAATTGTTGAAAATAATATTTTAAAAGAAATAACGAGTGGAGTTCTAATATATCATGTTTATGCAAGTTTTATGATCCTAGAAATAGGATATTAGACCTAAACTAAACTAAGCTAAGCTATGAAAATTGAGAAATGTCAACTTTACAGCATTAATCAAGACTTAAGCAAAAATCATATAAAAATCCATATAGATATGTTTTGTGTCTTTTTTTCTAATTGAAGCATAGGAATATATCCTATAATAAAATGTAATGTCTATAAACTGAGAATACATGGATTTCTTTCATATTTACATTAAACTGTGTGACAATTGTTTGATTATGAATTCTGAAAGACACTAATCTGGAATCATCATGGCCACAGTGTCACATATGGTTATACTATGCAAATTAAATTTGGATACAAATAGCCTTTCAAAATTCTTCCTCAAACTTTTGGCAGAGAATTTGGCTGTACAATCTTTTTTAATCTCTCCAGGAGAGGGAGAGATTCTCCAACAATTTTTCAAGAGCAGACTTAATCATCCTGTTGTGACAAGAAGTGAATGACATAACAGATGAAGCAGAAGAACCAGGACTGGAATGGATGAGCAGTGATTTATCTGGATCTACTCTATATTCAGGTTTTGATATCACCAATTTGTCTCTCTAAAAAATGAGTGTTTTGTGACTGGCTTAAATCATCACAGCCATTTTGTGAAGATATCTATTTCCAAATGTCCCCATCAGAATGAAAAGGTAGAACTCATCAGCTTATTCTATTGCATTCCTTTTATTCAGTGGATAACTGGGAAAAATTGGTTTTCAAATAACTAAAAAGAGGAATATAAATATATGATATGATACTAATTCACAATCCTCAATTGTGATTTTAGAATATTTTAAAAAAATTCAACAGAGAACAGGGAATTGACCATGGACAATTTAATGATGTGGAGATAGTTCCACTTACAATAATAAGTTATAAATTACAATAATCCCATTCCTGGATGAGATAGTTTTTGTGTTTTCATGAAAGAAATGCTTGTATGTTACATTTGTTCATATTTGGATATGAGATCAAAATCCAATACAGTTTGTCATGTTTTGTACTGTGGTTTGTATTAAGTATGGGAAATAAGAGGCTGAACCAGGGCTTAGTGCAACAAGGTTTATTTACAAGGACTGAACGTGCTTGCTCAGCCTGGGACTGGCTCGCAGCGAACAGCGAAGGGCTGGACCCAGCAGCCTGCTTTTATAGCAGGCTGCTGGGAAACCCAGCCAATGAGAAGGGCAGCCGCCCTGCAGCGAGGACGGACCTGGGTGGGAACTTCTTCAAGGTCCAGGGACATAACACCCCTTCCCCCAGATGCGAACACGCATAGTCCTTGAGGTATACGGAGGTTTGTGCTGACGTCCAGAGCGGCGCAACTCTGGTGTGCTGTTTGGTGGATCAGAGTCCGTCGGTGACTGTTGGCTCGATGATGAGTCCTGAGTACCACCTCGGTCGGAGCAGGTCCGGGGCTAGAAGGGCTGGACGCTGGGAGTGTCCTCACGCCGTCTGGCTCGGATGGGTTGGACGCTAGGTCGCCGCAGATCAGCATTTGGATTCTCTGGTCCGGCTGAAGGTGTTAGCAGGTCATCGGGGTAGATGTTGCTGTGTGGTAGTTGCAGCGGACTCTCACCAGTCTGTGCCCACGAGTCGCGGCTGACGAGGGTGCCCTGGCGTCTCCGAAGCTGGTCCAGATGTCGTCTCCAGACCCGGCCATCTTCCAGCTTAACCCGGTATGATCTGGGTCCTGTGATGGCTACGATTTCTCCCGGGATCCACAATGGGTCGCCAGCGAAGTTTCTCGCGAACACGGGTTCCTGCAAGACAAAATGCCTACTCCCGATGTGGAAGCGAGAGGAGAGTCAGGGCAGTAATGTGGGTGAAGCCTGTCCAATACAGTTCGCAGGCGTCTGCCCATCAGAAGCTCGGCCGGGACTTGTTGGTTACCGTGCAAGGGGTTGAATGCTGGCTTAACAGGAAACAGGATAGTCTGTGGTGCCAGTCATCCTTGTTGAACCTGGCCAGGGCTTCTTTAGTGGTCCTAACGGCTCTCTCTCTGCCAGCCCGTTACTGGCAGGATGAAAGGGGGCCGTGAAGATGTGACGAATGCCCAGGTTGGCCGTAAAGCGACTGAATTCGGTTGGCGGGAATGGGGACCATTGTCGGAAACAATGGAGTCTGGTAGACCGTGCGTAACGAACAGGCGAGTCAATGCCTTGATGACTGCTTGTGAAGTGGTCGTGGTAGTTGTGCCACATCAATCCACTTTGAGTAAGAGTCTACGACCACGAGGAACATTTTGCCATGCAATGGGCCTGCGAGATCGATGTGAATCCTGGACCAGGGTGCGTTGGCACTTTCCCACTTGGTGGGGGTGGCAATTGGAGGGGATGGACGGAAACCTGGCAGGGATGGCAGGAGCTTACCCATTTGTTGATGTCCTCGTCAAGGCCGGGCCACCAAATGTAGCTCGCGCCAACGCCTTCATTCTGACGATGCCCGGGTGGCCCTGGTGCAACGCCTCCAGCACTCGGGTGCGCAGAGATGTCGGGATGACCACTCGAGTGCCCCACAGCAGGCAGCCCTGTAAGCTCGATAGTTCCTGTAAGCGGGTCTTAAATGGAGTGAATTTAGCTTCAATGTCACTGCCCGGCCACCCCCTCCTCACCCAGTCCAGTACCTGGGCGATCGTTTTGTCCGCTTTGGATTTATTGGCAATATCAAGGGCAGTGATTGGGAGGTCCAGTTGGGTGACTTCAAAAATGGCGTTGACAGGGGCAGGGTCTTCAGCTGGGGCAGGCAGGGGGCAGCGGCTGAGGGCGTCTGCGTGGGACAATGTTTTACCTGGGCGGTGCACGAGTCTATACAGTATGCTGCTAGGAAAAGGGTCCATCTGGTCATTCTGGGGGACAGAATTTGAGGGGTCTGCTTGTCACCTGCTAGTAACCCTAAGAGCGGTTTGTGGTCCGTGACTAGCTCGAAAAAGTGGCCAAAGAGAAATTCGTGAAATTTCTTCACCGCTGCAACAGCTGCCAAGGCTTCTTTATCGATCTGACTGTAATTGCGCTCTGTTGCAGAGGCGTCCTGGAAAAAAAGCGATAGGGGCCTCGGAGCCGTTGGGGAGCCTGTGGCTTAAGACTGCCCCAATTCCGAAGGGAGATGCGTCTGCTGCCAGTACTAATGGAAGGTTGGGGTCAAACTGGATAAGCACTGCCTCTGATGTGAGTAGCGACTTGACTGCGCGAAAGCGGAGTCTTCTTTGTGTCCCCAATGCCAAACCGTTTTTATCCAGAAGTCTGTGGAGGGTTCTGCCACAGAGGCTTTATGGGGCAGGAACGACGCGTAAAAGTTCAAGAGCCCCAAAAAGGCCTGCAGTTCCGCTTTGGAGGTTGGAGTGGGTGCCTCGTGTATTGCCTTAACCTTGGACTCCAGGGGGTGAATGCCTGAGGCGTCAATTTTATAACCCAGAAAGTCCACCTGTCTAGTGGCAATGGCACATTTTTCTTTTTTTAACTTGAGGCCATGCTGCCTGAACCTCTCTAGGACTGCTCGAACTCTCTGGAAGAGTTGGGGTCTGTTCCTGGCCGAGACTAAGATGTCATCGAAGTAGGGTACTACTCCAGGAAGGCCCTGTAAAATCCGCTCCATGAGGGATTGAAAAATGCCTGGGGCAACACTTACGCCAAACTGGAGACGCTTGCACCGGAAGGCACCCTGTGGGTGACAATGGTCTGAAGTTCTGCCGTTTGGTCATCAACAGGGAACTGTTGATATGCTTGAGACATGTCCAATTTGGCAAAGATGGTGCCAGGTTCAAAAGTATGTAATAAATGCTGAATGACAGGTACTGGATAAGCGCTAACTTGCAAGAATTTATTGATTGTGGTCTTGTAGTCTGAGCAAATTCTCAGGCTACCATCTTTTTGAGGGTGTGCGATGGCGTCTCCCATTTGGCGAAGTCTGTAGGCTCCAGGATCCCTTGTTTTAGTAATTTATCTAATTCAAGGTCTAATTTAGGCCGAATGGCGAATGGAACTCTGCGAGGTTTTAACCGAATTGGGACTGCCTGGGGATCGACTGAAAATGAGATAGGGTGCCGTTATAACACCCTAACTCATCACTGAATACGTCTGAGTAATCAGCAAACAGGAGTCCGTGTCAGAGGTTGAGGTAGCATGGACTCCTGTTAGCCCTAAACCGAGGTGGGAAACCAATCAAGTCCCAAAAGTGTAGGGAGGTTGCCGCTCACTACCACTAGAGGTAGGTGGCCCTTAAAGGTTTTAAAATTAACAAAAAACTTGCCTCTGCCGATTACAGGAATGGTCTTCCCCTGGTAGTCCTTTAGGCTAAGCTGGCACTTCTGGAGTCGGTTTCTTGATAGGCTGGGTTGAAGCTCCTTGAGGGTGTTCCAGGAAATAATGGAGAGCGCTGACCCCGTGTCAACCTCCATGTTGCAAGGTTTACCTTCTAATAAGACGGAAAGAGAGATTTTACTAATAGAATAGCAAGTGTGATTAGCGCAGAGGTGTGTGCGACAGTTTAATACTTGCCTTTGGGGCCCGGCATGTGCGAATGAAGATGCCCTTTGTGCTACGTTGTGTGAGAGGCTTGGCATACTCTTGCAATGTGCCCCTTCTTATGGCAGTTGTTGCAAGTGGCTCCTTTGAATTTGCATGTGGTCCTCAGGTGAGGTCCACCACAGGAAAGGCACAGGGTGATGTGCTTGGATGGCCCGGTGTTATCTTGTCTGGTTCCTGCCTGCGGGCGCCTGGCGTTGTGAGGCGGTGAATGTCGGCCTCGTCACTTGGGTCTTCCTCGTTGACCACCTCTTCTGAGTGGACGGAACTGCTGTTTGCTTGGTGACAGGACCTTGGATCTCGGTGGCTGAATGAGATGCCATCTCCTCTGCCAGGGCTACCTCGATGGCTTGGCAGCGAGGTTAAGGTCTTTTTGGCGAGCAGCCGTCTTTGTAGGTGCAGGTCCTTGACCCGCAGACCAGCTGGTCTAGGAGCATGTCATCAAGATAGCTGCCAAACCCACAATGGAGTGCTGCAGTCCTGAGAGCAGCCATGTACTGATTGATGCTCTCTTTGTCCCCCTGCTTCCTCATTCTGAAGGTGAAGTGTCTGGCAATCTGTGAAGGTCTAGGAGAATAGTGGTTAGTAAGGGTTTCTAACAGTTCTGTCCAGGGGACATTCTTTAACTCACGTGGAGCCACAAGAGCTGTGGCTGTATCGAAAGCGATGGCTCCACAGTAGGTCAGGAAATGTGCTTTCTTTCGGTGTTCCCCTGCCTCAGCCAATCCGATGGCGTCGATGTAATAATTAAATCGATTCTTGTATGATTCCCACTTCTCCTCATCTGGCTTGAACGCTGGGAAGGCTGGATTGGAGTTCATGTTGTGGGTCTACTGGTTAACCTGTTGGATAAAATGCTTTCTCTCTGGGTAGCAGTAGAGGTTTAGTGCCTGTGCTAGGCAAGTGACTTCAGCTCTGGGGAAGTTTCGCAATTCCCTTCTCTCTCTCTGGGGATCAGAAGGTGTTTAGACTGCAACGGTCATTGGCAGCGTCTTTTGAAATTCGCGCCTGTGTGGGCGTTAGCGATTTCCTAATACAACGCTGTGTTGCATTTGAATGTGCTTCAGCTGACAGCTGTTTGAATTCGCGCCAAAAGCGGCACGAGCGGCTGCGGCTCGCAGCGCTACACTTCCTCTGTAGCTTATGCTAACAAGCGGCTACAGGCGCTTCTCACTTTCACTAGCTTGTTTGCTGATCGCTTTCTCTCTGGGTTGCGATCAGCGTTTGCCTCTATTTTGGCTGATCGCTCTCTCTCTGGGCTGCGGATCAGCGTTTTAGTGATTCAGCGTTCGTTCTCATTTCGGCTGATCGCTCTCTCTGGGTTGCGGTCAGCGTTTGCCCTTATTTTGGCTGATCGCTCTCTCTCTGGGCTGCGGATCAGCGTTTTAGTGATTCAGCGTTGCAGCTTGCCTCTGGTAGCCGATCCCACCTTCGTCGCCAGTATTAAGTATGGGAAATAAGAGGCTGAACCAGGGCTTAGTGCAACAAGGTTTATTTACAAGGACTGAGCGTGCTTGCTCAGCCTGGGACTGGCTGCAGCGAACAGCGAAAGGGCTGGACCCAGCAGCCTGCTTTATAGCAGGCTGCTGGGAAACCCAGCCAATGAGAAGGGGCAGCCGCCCCCCTGCAGCGAGGACGGACCTGGGTGGGAACTTCTTCAAGGTCCAGGGACATAACAGTTTGAGTGACACACTAGGATATCAGTGACAAGTGATATTTATGACTTTCAAAACGCTTGCAGAATCACAATGAAATGTTTCTATTGTGTCTTGGGGCTAATTATTATATGCATTTCTCTATTGGCAGTTCTAAGTTATACCAAAGATAAAAATATTGTGCTAAGATGAATTACTGTTTTCCCCTTGGAAATAATTTAGAATTAAGAAGGCTTATTTTCCAGTATTAATGTAGATATAGAATCAGGTAGTAGTGAAGATAAGCAAACTAAAATATAGTATCAAGTATGTAAAGGAAATATTTATTTCTAGAAAAATATTCTCATGAAGAAATGCCAATCCTTTTCTGGTTTTGTTTTGAAAACTAGTTCATTACTTTTGAATCTATAAGTTTGATATAAAAAAATAATATTTTTACCCAATGCTATTCACCAGCTTCTTTTAAAGGTAAGATAATATTTGACTGTATGCAGTACAATAATAATTTCTATTAGATCTACTAGTAGCAAGAGAAGAATTAACAAACTCAAAAAACACAATGTTGGTATAATAACAAATAAGTGGAAGTACCACTACGCATCAAATTAGAATTAAAAAGTTGTTATGGAAATAATAAATAGAGGTCTGTTATTGTTAGTACTGGAGGAACCTTTTATATTTTGAACTCAATCCTTATTTTTTGTTCTTACTTTCTGAAGTTAGTATGTTTATTTCAAAGTAAACTTCCACTGGGGCCATTGACAGTTTCCTTTTCTCCCTTTCTCACCTGGAAGAAAGAATAATTCTGTATACAGTTACATTTTTGTGGGGTACATTTTCATTTTTTGAAGAACAAAGCCTCAATTTAAGATTGCTAGATATTTAAAATGATGGTAATCATTTTAGATAGTTCTATATGTCCTTAAACTCATAAGTTTCAAATTGCTCAACTGTATACTCTGGAGACAGGTATATTATTTGTCCCCAACCCAACAGAATTAGGTCACAAGTTCTTTTGAAATTTGAAGCACTGACCATTTAGTACTTAGCAAGTTATTTCAAGTAAGTATAAGAATATAACATGATAGGAAACAGCAATTAAGGAATGTAACACAAGACTCCTGAAACATATAGTACAATACAAGACAGAATTTTAAAAATCCAAGAATACAGTAAGACAAAGAAAGTCCTTCTAATCCTTTTGCCAGTCAGGGAACCCCAAAGAGATGATGGTGGGCAGGCTCCTTCAAAACCAGTAAACATACAGCACTCTCCCAGTTAGATCTGCATTAAAGTAGCATCAAATGTGGTTCTGACTAGCTCTGAACCATAATTAAGCACATCTGCTTTTAAATGAATTCTACGAAGAACAGGAAGGATTGTGGAATGCTTTGCCTTCCTGTCAAGAATGAGGCTATCAAAGTAAAGGAGTCCTTATTTATAACAGGTGGCAATGATATCCTCTCAAAGTTCAAGAGTATCTCTTTCTTGCAGATAATTGAATTGATCATGAGAAAATTAATCTTATATTCATACAAATTAATACAATCTTATATTCCAGAACGACTTTCAGAAGGGTGGATAAAGGAATATCAGTATAGTGAACAGAAGGCCCAATATCTTGGGCCAGAAGCTGCACTGCAGCTGCATCACTACCCACTTCAAACCCCTCCGAGCCATACATGAAGCAAACCGACACCCACTATGAAGATGCAGCACGACCACGAACTCGAAGCCAAACAGCAAGATCACAGCTCACCAACTCAAATCCCCCAGCAACTAAGACTAACCTGAGCACAACCAAGCCCCCACCTGAACAGAACACGCCTCCAACCAATCAGAACACGGCCAACCCCCCAACCAATCAGAACACAGCCAAACCCCCTACCAATGAGAACACCCCCCCACCCAATCAGAACACAGCCGAGCCCCTACCCAATCAAGTCCCACCCCCACTAGCAGTTAAAAGGAAGAAGCAGCTGCAATCTCACGTTACTCTGAGAAGCACAAAGCCGAAGACAGAAGCCTGAAGATGATGAATGAGACTTCATCGAAACGTTGCCTAGATACTTTGAATCTTACGCGGGAGAAAACCCGAACAACCAAAGATCCACATACACACACACACACACACACACACACACACACACACACACACACACAGTATAGGCCCAATTGGCAAAAGAAATCTCATATTGGTTGGAAACATGCAGAAGAGGCCTTCATCTTGCAATGGATAGACAATGGCTAAAATGATTTTATATATAGGTGGCATAGAAGTTTGGTGAATAATTAAATAAATGATATTCAGGATCCTTATAACAAAGCTTCCAATGTTGACTGGTGCTATAGAACAAAAACAATAATAAACAAGACTGTATTGACATCAGAGAGATAAGTAATGAAATTTGATCATTATTCTGTATCCTGCAAAGCAATCCCACTACAAAGAAGTATAAATAGTATCAGGAAAAAGGCGGATTTTTATCCTAGTCAGAAGAGAAATACCAGTGCAGGAAATGAGAGATCATAAGTTCTAGTTCTTCTTTAGGCACAGGTGCTACATCTATGATTATGGAACAGTTTTAACCTGACTCATCTCACTGATTGCTATTGTAGGAATATGGAGGAAGCAGTATATATGCCACCTTGAATTGTACACATGAAAAGGGATATAAATCTAATCAAGAAATGCATTCAGGAAAGGCATAATTGCATTTGTCCATGAATAACAGAGTTAGTCTGATAAGTCTTTTCATTATGAAGTCACTTGTGGGGAGCATTGCATTTTGGTCTGGCAAACAATTATGAGATTAGCTTGATTTTTTGTACTTCTAATCCACATGTGGCATCCATATGGGATGACAAGAAGAGATGTGCTTCAGAGCACACAAACAATTAGAATTGTATTTTGTTTTTACCGACATGGTTCGTGGCTTCTGAAATCACAACAGATCTCCTGGAATCTGAATGCAGTCTCTTTTACAAAGAAGGATGTGCAATCTAGTCTAAAAAAATTATTTACTGCATATAGACAACGTGATTTTTATTTCATTTTTTCCATCATTTCTTTCATTATTTGCATCCATAATAAGAAACATCTGCCTGCAAATGAGAAATTTACTTTAATACTTATGCACTTCTGTATTATCACAGAGTTGACCCAAATTCATTTTGGTGGTGCTAATTATCAGGATGAATTCCCATCACAAGGGGAGTTCACAAGGTTACTGTAGCATCTGTTTCACTAAAGTTACCCAGGCTAATGAGTGCTGAAATGACAGAATCTCAATCAAAGACAATTTATACATTTAAATTCTGAATTAACCTATACATGTAAAAAGATTGTCGGGTTCCTTGAAATGCTGATTCTAACCGTGAAACAGGATAGATTCATAATGAACGCCTGGCTCTTAAATCTTTTATTAAAAGGTGTTTAATTGTCTCAGAGAAAAATAGAATATTTCAGAATGGGCTCTATACTTTCCTAAATGATTATGACATTAATAGTTGTAATTTTGAACTTAAATCCATTTTCTATATTTACTTTACCTCAGTAAATGATCTAATAAAATCTTTAATTGCTCATAGATAATCTGATCATTGATGTACAGAAGTGATGACAGGTTATCACTTCACCCTTGGTTCCCCTGTCTCCAAAATATTATGGATCAGAAGCAAAGGGACAAAGAAAATTGATTCCCTCCCCCAATTCCTCCCATATTACTTCTCTGCAAAGTATATTTATATTTAGTTTCAGGATAAGTGACTAAGCCAGTTGTTGCTATGCTCATGGAATTCCACTCCTGCCACCACCTATCACTGCCTACTAGATCTTCAGACCTGAACACAACTGAATGAATGTTATATAACCAAAAATTAGCTACTTGGTCTCTCAGCAACGTCTTAAAAGTGAAGAACTCCTTAAAGGTAAGCGCAGTTCTTAGTGACCAGATGGATACTGCTATGTTTTCAGGGAAACAATACCAAAATCATTTCCCACTGTTGTCTTCTGGCAGTATTTTTTTTACATTTGTACAGTATATACTTTCCAATCTTGCCTACAATCTTAGGACATCCTGGTAGTTTATCATTCAAATACTGGCTGAGTCAAAGCTGATTAGGAGCTGCCAACTTCAATTTTCATGGTAAATCTAAGAAATCATTTCTCAGACTGGCATGAAAAATTACATTTCATTGGAATTATCACCTTTCACTCTGGACTATCCTAAAGATAGAATCTAAAGTCAAAAAATGTGCATTATTACTTCAATAAGAGTTGGATGAAACAGATCTAAATTTTCAACTCAGCAGTTAAAAATGTTACAGATGGTGAGCTGACCCAATTATCTGATACAGCACATGCAAAATTCTCCCTACTGTTAACCGCCCCCCCCACCACCACCAAGGGATTGAATAGCAACTGACTGAAATATATACTGATATATACAGTGTTTTCAGAATTAATTAAAATGGACTGACATACTTTTAAAACTATATCAGGTTGTACAGCATTTGGCATTCACTGATCAGAAATCAATAGCTTTGTGTGTCAGAATGCCATCAAATTGATTAATGTTGGCACTGTCTGCTGTGAAATTCCTGACTAGAAGCCTTGTATTTGTGCATACTGTTGCCTTTTGTGATAAGAACAGACAACATCACTGGCACAGACTTCTTGCATTCTTGGCTGTCTTCCTGGTAGTTCCATATTCTTATCAAGAAGTTATTTTTAGTTGATAGTCATGGATGGTTTATTCATAATTAAGGCAGAGATGACCATTGAGTATAGATTCACCATCTTTCTGATTTTTTTAAAAAAAATATAAATAGCTCTTGAGAATTTCTGTGCATTTCAAAGTGTTCTATTCTTTGTTCTATCCTGATGTTGGCACAGAGATAATTCCAGCTTTCTTTGCAGCTGGATGTATGTAGCTCAAGCCAAGGGGACATGTCTGCCCTTTTCTGCAAAGTTCAGACATGAATACTCATAATATCATGTAATGCTTTTCCTTAAGAAGCAATGGCTCATTCTAACCCACCTGTGAGTTAAAAGGCCATAATTTAAATTTCACACTACAGCAGAGAAGTTAACCCTGTATTGAAGCACGTTCATACAGAAAGAAGCCACTGAACTCATTTAATTAACCTCCATTTGGTACACAGCTGTGCATGTTTAATCATGTACTAAGCTTAAATGCAGTGATTAGAAGCTGACTATCTGGTTTGCATATAACCCCGCCTCCAAAAAGCAGAGACATCATTTTATTTTAATCTATTTTTAGTTCAGCCCTATGCAAGTTCATTTGGAATAAAAATAAATACATTCCATCTTCATTTATTTAGTGTGTGTTCATGTCGATATTGAATCTGGATTGCAAAAATCAAGATGACAACTAAGTGAGCAGTTGAGATTTTGCAGCCCAAATCTGTTGGAGATAGAGAAGTTGAGTTTAGTAGCTGTCTAAAAATTGGTGTTAAGAGACATATCAGGAAAATTAGGAGAATGTGTAGTAGAAAAACTCTGTAGATAAAGTAAGCAACAGGGGTGATATGATAGTAGCAGGACTGGATTAAGGCCACTTGACACCCTAAGTGCAGCTCAATAATGTGCCCCTTGGCCTTCCATTGTTTTATTGAAATTCAAGTTGAGTATGGCAGCAAAAGAATTAAAGGATTGGATGCTATGGGCAAAAAACTCTGTGGCATCCTAAGTATCTGCTTATTTAATCTAGGGCTGCATGGCCTCAAATTTTTGTGTGTGTGACTGGCTTAGTCAAAGGTGACCTCTTCAAACTATTCATCTTACATACAGTGTTAGGTCAGATGCTGGTAAAATAATTACGTAGGATTTAATTTTGGAAGTGCTGATTTGTCATGTAAATACCTGGTTGACACAGCATGGCTTAGTTTGAATGCCTGAATACTCTATGATATAGCAGGTAGGATGGAGAATAGAAAGGAGCAACCAAGATCTATAAAAATTCCATTTTGGGAACATAGTGTTGTGTATAGGTACAAAGATGTCAACTCCTCAACTGGTTCAATTTAGCAACAGTTATTCATACTTTATCTTGTCTTGTTTGCTGCAATGAACTCAAAGTGATACTATCTTTGCAAAGTGGCTATAAGTTATCTGTAATGCTAAGTATAACAGGTAGATTTCTAAAATTAAAGCACACAGAACCTTGTTCTGGCAACAGCTTCTGCTTTCTCCTGATATCTTATACTTTTTGGTGTGTATATTCTTCCTAATGCCTTTAGCTCATTAAAGTTCTGTATTCTTTCTGTTAAGAAGCTGTACTGTGCTTTGTTGTTTGAGATAAATCTAGTGTCTTGCTTTGAGTAGGTCACTAAAGAAAGAACTTTGTTTAACTATTCAGTGCTTAATAATTTTCATGAAGGTGACTCATTTAAATCTCTGTAGAGAGCTTTTTCTTTTGTTTTTGTTTGGCACAAGTCATCTTGGACAATTGCCCGTTTCTAAGTAAAAAACTTAAGTGAATTTTTCAAACTTGTATTTCAATATGATTTTAGTTGCATATGAAATCACTTCCTGAGTTAATAACTAACAGGGATGCTGGCTTTTGACTGTTGGCTAATGGAAGGAGATTAAGGCACTTCACGCTCTAGTTGGATGTAGTGAACATCACAAATTAATCTGATGGAGTGTGATAGCATCATCATATAAAATTATGCTTGAATATAGATTGTCTAAAAGATGTCAGTATTCTCAGAGGTATTAAAGATAGCTTAGACTCAAGAGCATTCTCAATGGCAATTGTTCATTAAAAACTTCTTAAATTGGAAAGAACCAAAGAATGATTATCAGGAATCTAGCTGCTATCAGATTACTACTATTCTGTTGAAATTGTCAGTTTCAAGATAAATTTTGTTCAGGGAACTAGAAGTTACTGACAACATTGTTTTATTTTTGCAGCCTCATTCAGATATTATGATAAGTAGAAAGCAAGTTGGTGATTTTTACAATGGGAGATTTATAGGCCAAAAGTTCAACTTATCAGTTTTTCTTCAAGTTATTCTTTTTTCAGTCTGACAGTCCTCCTCCCTTCTGACAATTTTTGACCCAGAATTAAACCAAACTACAGCTTAACATAATTTCTTCAGGTATGTATTGCTAATAGGAACAATGAAACAATGGCTTATATCTTTCAGGTCTCAAACTGAATGAATAAATGCAGGCAATTGTTAGATTGGTTTCTTAAGCTTCCATGGATATTCATCCAGGGTTGCTGAACAGGAAGATCAAGAGTAGCAGACTTGCTACAAAAAGATGGCTGTTCATTGATATCCATTTTCCCCCACAAATCTCAGCAGAATTTGAGGTTGTTTCAGAGCCAGCAGGGGAAATTTTCCCCCCTACTCCAAGACCTATTCTTATAAGACTTTCCTAGGTAGAGATAAATCAGGTGAGACTATGACTACCTATAATGTTATGAAAGAGAACATCACAACATATTCTGTCAAAATCTTTGTTTAGTTCTTAGCAATTTGTTTTTGTCAGACTAACCTTATTATAGTAGCTTGGCAGTTGAATGGTGGAAAACTCACCTGGGTATTTTTATTGATCTCAAAATATAAATAGTGTGAAACAGTTGCTGAAAAGGCAAATGCTACATGCATTAACAGAAGCATAGAGTCCAGATCATGGGAAATGCTACATGCATTAACAGAAGCATAGAGTCCAGATCATGGGAAATGCTACATGCATTAACAAAAGCATAGAGTCCAGATCATGGGATATAATTGTTCCAATCTGTCCTGACAAATGCCATTTGGACTACTGTGTCCAGTTCTGCACACCACCATTCAAAAAAGAATGATCAATTGGAACAAATCCAGAAGAAGCCTGCTAGGTGGAGGACACCAAGGCCAAAAATAATTAAAGGATTTAAGTATGTTTAGCTTACAAAAAAAGATTGACTAAAGAAAGATATGTTAGTAGTCTTCAACTATCTGACAGAATGTAACATAAAAAAGGCGGTGGAGTTATACTTTGTTGTATGCAGGAAGGAAAAGATTTGGTTGGTTAAAACTGAAAAGTTCAAGATAGATATCAGGAGGAATATGCTAATCAAATGAGTTGTCAGTGAGTGGAATAGGTTGCCTCATTCTATGAGTTCTTATTCATGAGAACTCTTCACAGAGAGACTAAGTGGCCATCTGTCCGAAATGCTATAATTAATCATGCATTAAGTGGCACCTTAAACTATGTTTCCTCTATAAATGGTCATTTATAATTTTATGATTGTAATTCTATGATTTAGCTTGCAAGCCAGAACTTATAGTGATTGTCCCATATTTCTCAACAATGCTCCCTTGAGTAATGAATAGGCTTGAGAAGTTTTCAATATATAAGATTCTGTGTGAAATATACTGTACAACATCCTGTGTTGTGCATTTGGGAAGAAAAAATGCTCTCTTGTGGCACTATTGAGTCATAAGAACATATGAGGTTTGTCATATATTCTAAAATAAATATACAATAAGCATGAAGAATGATAAACTTGTCAAATGCTTTGTTCATTGAGTGTGCATCGCAAAAGCAATTCTCCAAAATCTCTGAAATTTATTTGCAATAGGAAATAAGCACATTTGAGAGCTACCTAATTTTGTTGCAGCAAAGAATTGGAATACACAGCAGTGCAACATTTTATGTTTGCCTGCATGCAACTTTAATAATTTTCATGTTTTGTTATGTATCATTTTAACTTGAAACTAATACAGGTTCTTGTCAGTAGTCCTATCAGTTGTCCATTACAGGCATAGCAATTTATTTCTGGCTAGACTGGTTTATGAAGCTTAGTTTGCTTTTCAAAGAAACTTTGACAAGAACACCATTACTAATCATACAAGTGTTTAATTACAGAGACTTACAGCCCCTTGATATGGTCTTATCAGGTTTGAACTTCAGTGACAGCATCAAATGTAGGGATTAGTAAAGAAAATATTTTCTTTCCAAGTAGTTCAGATTTCCTGCATGTGAATCACCTTTGCTTTCAAATGTGAGCCCAGATGATCTCAGCAGTTCCCAGGCTTTGGACACTGTTTATTTCTGACATTTGTTATTGTTCACACCAGCTCTCTGAAATGGCATCAAAATATCCATGATACATAAAAAGGACTACTATATTTTCCCAATGTTTTTAAAAATCAGACCTTCAAAGCCAAAACTGGGGGGGGGGGAGGTGGCGGGTAGGGAATCCATTTATATGAATGCCACAGCTATTTTCCCCAGAACAATGATTACATTTAATCCAGTTTTGCTACTGCAAGAGGTGGTTATAGCTCACTCTACTTATGCTTACTTTGCTAACCCAGTTAAATATTGTGAGAAAATAATCTGTTCACCTCTGCTCAAATCCTTGGAGAAAGATTTGTCTAGGACTTAGTCTGGACAACATTAATCTCCCAATATTACACATGATGTTTGTGGTTTTTAAAGGAAACTACTGTTTCCAAACTTGTAGCAAAGTGCCCTTAAATTCTAAGTTCAGGTTTTTCCAGCCATAAAGTACTAGTCTCTCTCCACATTAAGATGCACTTTTATTAACCTCAGCATTCTAATTTCCTTGAAGGTTTGGCAAAATTGTTTTGTGCATACTTTATCTCCCATCATAACTGCACAAATGAAATGTGCATGTTGTACCATTTTTAAAAAACTTAACAATAAGTTTGATACTGAGAACTAACTCATTTTTTTTTGATGTTCTTGTGCTCACATATCAATGGCTCTGCTATAACTGAGTGAAAGGGGAGGATGTATTGTGGGAACTCCAAAAGGAAATCTTTGACAGTTAACATCAAAAGCTTTAGCTTCAGCTTGGAACAGTCTTGCATAGTATTTCTTGCAAAGGCTTTTACTAATTCCCTATGTCAACCATGTCATGAGAACTGCTGACTTGGCATCTAACTGTATTCTTATTTTTCCCAAGATTGAGATGAAGTCCTAGGAAACATGTTTAGAAATCTGCCCGTAAGATTGTTTCAGTCTTCCTACCTTATAGTTACCCAAGTTGGTTGATGGGCTGAAAAATGACCAGCCTGGCTGTGAAGTGACTAACATTGCCCCATCCCCATCCTATACCTGTTGACAGTGATGCTGACACTCATTATACTATTATAGTCTCCCCCACATTTTTAAATTTTATTTTTGTCCCAGTTTAAAAAGAAAGAGACAAAAGGGAAATAGGTCCAGAAGATTCAATCTCCTAGCCCCCTTTCATGTGATTGGGAGGGCTGCAAAATTGATCATTGCAATACAGATCCAGCTACCCCCCACCATTAATAGAATAGATGAGAATGTGGAACAATGTCTTTCCAAATTTTCAGAATCTAGTATTCTACAAGTTGAAATAAAATTCAACATCACATTGACAAGGTAGAAAAGTGAGCTGAAATTAGCAGAATGAAATTTAATAGAGATAAATGTAAAGTTATTCACTTAGGAAACAGAAATCAAATGACCATATTTGGGAGTGAGTGCTACTGCAATTGACAATAAGAACTTATAAGAAGTATTTGAGTTGTTGTAATAAATAAAAACAAATTTAGGCTGCATTAACAGAAAGATAGCACCAAAATTATAGGAAATAATAGTTCCACTCTTGATCAGTCTTATGTTCTACAGTCTATTCACCATTCTTTAAGGATTCAGGCAAATAGGGAGACCCCAGTAGAAGAGAATATCTCTCATTCAAGGTTGAATTATGGAGTTCTTTATGATCCTGAACTTGGTTATTTGCTTACAGATATTTCATTACCCAAGTAGATAATATTAGCAGTTTTGAGTGAGCACAAGAGTTGCTGCCTGTTTACATTCAGTAGTTTGGCTGCCAATTTCACTGGGGATGTAGTTTCCACCATGATGGGTTTTTTTTTTATTAGAGCATTGCTTTTCTGCCAAATTGTTTGTCTGGTGCTAGCTATTCCCTGAATAACTGAATGTGAGCAGCTGGAGAACGGAGGATGTATTGTATTTTGTTTTCTTCCTAGTTTTTTATTGACTCTTGAACAATGACTTAATGCATTTTGTCTTTATACGTTTATTGATGCTGTTTTTGTCTGAATGCAAAGCTTCCAAGAATTCTCTAGCAATTTTGGATTTTGCTTGGTTTAAGATGCTAACAGTTTTCCAGTTGAAACTGTGATTGAGTTTGTCCATGTGTTGTGAGATTAAAGAGTTTTTGTCATGTTTTCTGACAGCTACCTTGTGTTCATGATGTACTCTGCTAGTCTTCTGCTTATCTGTCTTACATCTTCTTCCTATCTGCCCTACATAGTGCTGTTACAGTCCTTGCACTGAATGTTGTGTAGTAGATTACCCTCTGCAGAAAATACAGTATATACAAGATACCTCTTGATTGAGAGAAAATTCTACTTCTAATTTTATGGTATTTTAGTCTATGTAGTCAAGAAAAACACTTTTTAAACCTTAGGCCTAGAAGACAATACTAAGATATTTAAAGGACTTGATTTATTCACTTTCATATCTATTTAGTTGCTACTTGTGACTGCTAGGACACTTTAGAACTATTAATTATTATCCTTTCATAGTTAATTGCTCATCCTTCTTGATCTGACTGACAAATGCTCTTAAGATATGTTTCAATCCAATCAAGGGCTGAGACAGGAGAATTACTCAACATATAGAAGCAGATGTATATGTCTATGAGCTGACCATGAAGGAAAGAAATCAGAATTATTCTGAAAATTGACTAAATAATTTATATAGAACTTAAATAGTAGTGGTACCAATGCAACATTTTCACATTTTCGCAATTTTCTGATCATACTTTAGGATGGTAATTTACTGTCAAATCTTTCCTCTCCTTTTATAGGTAGGAACTATTATTATTGTACCCCTCTTCTTTGAAACATTGCAGAACAATTTTTAAAGGCAAGCAGTTTGAACGCATGATTTTCACTATTAGAAAATCACTGCAGCACACGTTTCTTGGTTTAAGTTGGTTAATCAAATTTTGATTTCTTAGCAAGTTACTGGAGGCCAGTCAGAAGCAAGTCAGTGTGCAAATCAATTTGGCTTGGTCTAAGCTCCTCATGTGTGTAGCAAGGAATGACAATGCTCGGTGGGGAATTCTGAGGGTTGATGTCCCTACATCTTAAAATTGCTAAGATTGAGAAACACTGGTTTAAAGAACACTAGTATTATTTGCTATTGTCTCACTAGGTTCAAATGGATTTATTTAAAATTGCTAATGCTTCCAGATTTCGACATGCAAATTCCAGTGAGATACTTAGAAAATTATTTGGACATCCAAATGTCAGTTTTCACCAAGCATATTTATGGCTATAAACACAGAATAGAAAAGGCTTGTCTGTTCTGTACTAAAAGTACAATGGCCTAGCTGTAGAGTTTAGTAGTGGATATTTTCCTGCTTCCACTGAATACTTCCACTGAAGAAGAGTAATACGTTTCTAGACCAGAAATTAGTATAGTAGAGGATCTTTTGTCTTAAGATCAAAAGTTAATTAAAAATGCAACCTGTATTTTCTGTATTTGAACTGATGGAATTCTTCCCTCTTTTAAAGCAAATCATATCAAATTCCAAGAATCTGCAGAAATTCCTGAAGTTGTACCCATATGAAAGATACATACTATATACTCTTGAAAATTGCAAATTTATTTAGCACTGATATTATTCTGAACCCATACTTCTCATAGGAGCAGCTATTCATAGAAAAGAAAGACAACTTTTTTTAAAAAAAAAAAGTGAGTTCCACTTCATACATTTGAAAGATTAGGTCATTCTTTGTCCTTCAGAAAACAAATATTATACCCGGTTGTCCTTCAAACTCTGCTGCTGCTATTCATATATATTTTCCTATAACCTGTTTATACCTTTATGCTGAATGCCAGCGAATGGGAAAACTCCATGCAATTGTTTTTGGGCTGTTTTAAAATCCATTCCATCTGAAATCTAATTAGTATTTGAGTGTCTTGTTAATATTGGGATGGCACCTTCCACTAAATCTAGAGGCAACAGACCTACTTAGATGTTGCACATCAAACTGATTCACGGGAAATCAGCAGGTTTCACTTATCATTATTTCTGGCATCTGTTTGCTTAAGGCATCCATCTCATTCTGCCTAATAGAATGATTAGCTGTAACTTCCTTTCCAAAGGTTGTATTATTCATGCCCAGGACACTAGTGCATGAAATTATATTAGGAAATAAATTCCTTTATTGCCAGGAGCTGAGCTCAAAAGGCAATAGCTTTGAAGTTGCTTATTCCTGGGATTTCATATAGTTTATCTGACATACTTTTGCACTTTTTCTGATTCTGCATATTAGGTGTATGTTCATTTTCAGGACTCACTGAAGAAGCTCCTGCTTTTTTTAAACCATACTTTAATAACACATGATACATGTGATAGCAATTGCTTGAAACTTTTGTATGCTAAAAAAATTGGACAAAGGCTGTAATCCATTTCTTAAATCAGTGCACAATTGGCCCCATCCAGCATTTATGGGTTTTAGAAGTCTTCAACACTGCACCTCTGGAATTTGAAGAATTTTTTTTTCTGTGGAGTTATTTTGGGCATTTCATAAAATCTTGATAGAGAGCTTTTTTCTCTTTTTGCTTTTTTACAGTACTTCTAGATACTCCAACCACTCAAGGCTCTGAGTGGTGAACTTTGGGTAGTTTCCATTGTTTTGAACAAAAATAAGCAAAATATGCATGTGTACCCAAGATAAATTCCCATTATCACTTTGGCCCAAAGGCATGATTAATTCTTATAGTTTTATCAGTAAAGGACAAAGCATAGCATAACAGAGTGTATTTCAGGTCATGCAGGCCACTTACAGACAAGGTTGGCCACTTACTTACTTCCTGCATATATTGTGCAAAGTGGAGATGCTCAGCAAACTTTCCCTAGATATTCAATCTGGACAGGCAATTTTATTTTCAATGTATCATGCCTAAGATATCTAGATCTTATGCCTTATAGAGCTTTATAAGTAATATCTATAGTATATTTTCAAATGATGCAAAAACCTACTAATGTAGTAATTTTAAAACTGGTGTTATTCTGCTATGGTAGAGTTATCCCATACCCAGTCATGATATCAACTTCAGCTTTTGAATTATCTTCAAAGGCAGTGCCATGGGATGCGTGTTGCAGTAGTCCAATTGAATGGTGATCAAGGCATCAATTACCATTGCCAGGTAGGATCATAATCTGCATAACAGCTGAAGCTGGTAAAGGCCCCTCTGGCCATGATTTCTATTTGGTACTTGTGCAGGAATTATGACTCCATGGTAGCTCCACAACTGCTTCATAAGGAGGGCAACTGCATCATGGTAACTACTGTGGTGTCCAGATATTTACTGAAGAATAGCCACTCACTTTTGTAGAGTTTAATCTAAGTCTCCTCAACATTAAAATCTTCCTCGTACCAGTTCAATGTTTTCCATTGGCTGGAGACATTAATGAATTCATAATGTTTCACACTAAATTGATAGATTTGATCATCAACCAAAGCAAGATATGAAATAGCCAGTGAAAATAAAGATGATTGTAATAAAAAACTTGATTTAGAAAAACTGCAAGAGAAAGAAGATCAACTTGAATGTAGCTTGGATAGATTTCAAGAAGACATTCAATTTTCTGCCATGTGATTGGACTATCAAATGCATCATCATCATCATCATCATCATCATCATCTCAATAAAAACACCAGAAGCTCTGTGCAAAGCTCACTGGCACAATGTAAGATGCAGTTGTTGATCAATTGTGATAGACTGGGAAAGGTTAATATCAGAAGAAGAACCTTTAAGGAAACTCAATATCATCATTATGGTTTAATATTTTATTGATTCCTCGATTAAAAACATTGAACAAATCAGACCATGGTTATCAAACATCAGAAATATCTGACAGGCTATCCCACCTCCTTTACATGGATGATGTGAAGCTGTATGGAAAAACACCATCTGAAATGGAATTCTGCTCAATGTTGTCTGTATATACAACTGAGATATTGCAATGGAGTTTGGACTGGACAAATGTGCTGCTGTCAGCATCATCAGGAGAAAAAAAATCTAAGGAATCAAGATACCCTTTGGAAATAACATCAAATGTCTGGATGAAGATGATCACTACAAATACCTGGGCAACCTTCAAGTTGGCAATATCAAGCACGCTGAAGTCAAGAAGATTAGAAGGGAATACCTCATTAGAATGAAAATGATCTTAAAGTCTAAACACAGTGGAGGAAAGACTATCAAGGCACTTAACACCTGGGCAATTCCAGTAATTAAATACAAAGCAAGGATAGTGGATTAGACCCAAGCAGAACTAAAAGCCTTGGATAGGGAGACCAGAAATTAATAATACGTGGCACACTTGAAATTGTCTGTGATCTAGCATGAAAATTACAGGGAGAGGTGAGAGATATTTGGGGGTTTTCTTCAGAAAGGTGGGAAATAAGAAATAAGTAAATTAAGTATCAATACATGTTGGAAACAAAGCTGGAGGAGAACTAGGAGTCTTAGGGGTGTTGGGTTGGTTCATAGTAGGAGTGATGGCAGCTCTCCAGTATTCTTATAACTTTTCCTCTCCTGCTGGTTTTCTCCATAACACAGTGTGCATTTCCATGTCATTCATAGACCTTGATCATATTCCAATTTTTTTCTAACTGATTTCTAATACTGAAAACTATCAGATATCATGTTTATTCCTAGCAACTGAGATGACTAAGTAGTTAAGATTGCAACATGCCAATCTTTTTCTTTCTGCTTATTGTTTATTAGTTCCTTTGTCTCATAATATTTTCTTGCCCTACACCACCACAACTTTTTTCCTGGACTATTTCCATGCAATCTCTTCTAAAATTGGAATAGAATAAGCATAGAAATATTTTCATATACTTCTCCGAAATACATGCCAGCCACAAACACCACAACTATCACTGTTATATATATTTTTTTTAGTGTTAAGTGCTAAATAAACATTTCAAATATTCAATGCTTTGTATCTTAAGGTTCAGGGCAGTCAGTGGTTTCCAACAAATTAGCTAAGTCTGTTTATTCAGGGATGCATATATCATTGTCCCCCTTTTCAATTTGGCAGTTATCTGTTTATTTAATTTCTCTGTGGGGATTCCTCTTCTTTGGAGAAGCCTTCCCCCTGAGATATTTACCATTCAAATGGCCTTCAGAAACTTGCAAAATCTTTGCTTTTTCAGAAAGCCTTCATAATCCAATTGTGGTGGAGCTGCTGGCCTTAGATATGTAATTGTTTATTATTATGTTTAATGTTTATTGTATTTATTAATAGGGTTTATTTATATTGCTGATGCTAGATTGAATGAGCTAAACATTATAAATAAAAATATAATTAGTATAACCTGCCATAATATTAATTTTTCAGGAAATCTAAATATCAGATTCATAATGTGTTCTGAAACTTTCAGAGATCTATTGGTGAAGAAATGTAAAGGGCAGTTGTAGTGCAATGACCATGGAGAATGACTTTAGAGCTTCATATGAGGAATGAAGGCCAGAGTCACCCTCACGCACACACTCCTCTGCTATTTCTGATTCATGATCATCCAACTTTTTCTTTTTTAATCACTTATGGTGTTGCCTCCAAAAAGCTTTAGTGATAATTTCAATATCATTTTCATCCCACCTTCCCCCCGCTTTTGCATAGAAATAGATTCACCTCTGACATTCATTGCTTGTTCTCGTCCTACATAGAATGAGTCTTCTTCTCATGCTCTTGTTCATCTTCCCCTCAGTAACCCTGTCTCTTACACAAAAATATACTGCATCTGTCCACTTATAAAAAGTGCTTTTCCACATTCTTTGCACCATTATAATGAATTAAAAATGTCCTTCCTATGCAGTAATTAAAGTTGTGTGCAAAAAAACCCCAACAACCCACAATCCAGCATCAATGGGTCTTTTTTTTTCTAGGACAAATTGCAGTGATGATGATGGGAAGCTAACGCAGGAGACCCAAAAGTTGGATCCAAAGATGCCCAATCCATGGTTTATTAAATATGTAACATATTTAATAAACAACCGTTTAAACACATGTCAGTGCAATATCTTTTTCAGTTATGAAAAAAGAGATGCATCCTTTAATAGTTCCACAAAGGAATGTCTTCCCATCTTGATCATCACCGGATTCAGATCCTTCTTAATTCTCAAAACAAATGCACTGGAGAATGATCCTTCTGAACTTCGTGCTTGATGTGGAGAAGAATGAAACTTTGAGTTCGCAATTTGCTGGTTAGATCGACAGTTCTTTATAGAGACGGCTTGTTTATATTATCAGTAAAAAGTAAAAAGTTGTGATTTGATGTTAATGCCTTATTTTATTGTAATAGAGAAAGTCAGAAATCAACATTTCTTTTTCTTTTTTCTTATCTTTCCTCACTTCTCCTTCCCCTTTCCCTCCCTACTGCTTTCCTATTTATTTTGTATTTTATATTACTTTATAATGTTAACTTAAGAGAATGACCCTTTAAAGAGAAGAATTAATAAAATCCAGTGACTAAAACTATCATCCAGTCAGAACCTGGTACAATATGTTCTGGCTATTGCCTTTTTGTGTGTTTTTTCTTGGTTGACTGAAATTGGCAAAAACAAACACTATTCATAATTTGGTCAAACGCCTGCCCCGCCACCTTTTTTTTTAGAATGTATAAACAACTATTTGTAAACTGTCAACTTTTATTCTAAAATGTTATTTTCCATTTTTTTAAAAAACAATTATAAAAGTGCAGTATTACAGGTAATCCTTGATTTACAACAGTTCATTTAATGACTGTTCAAAATTACAATGGCACTGAAAAATGTGACTTATGACCGTTTTTCACAGTTATAACCTTTGCAGAATTCCCTTTGTCATGTGATCAAAATTCAGATGCTTGGCAACTGGTTCATCCTTATGGCCATCACAGCATCCCGGGGTCGTGTGTTCCCCTTGGCAACCATCTGACAAGCAAAGTCAATGAGGAAGCCAGGTTCACTTAACAATCAGGTTACTAACTTATCATCTGCAAAGATTCACTAAACAACTGTGGCAAGGAAGGTCGTAAAATGGAGCAGAACTCAGTTAACAAATTTCTCACAGAACAACAGAAATTTTGGTCATAATTCAAGGACTATGAAGTTTTCAGGAACTGGGCTTGGATAGTCTAGTGAAAAGAAGGACCAGGGGAGACATGATAGCAGTCTTCCAATATTTGAGGGGCTGCCACAGGGAAGAGGGGGTCAAGCTATTTTCTAAAGCGCCTGTAGGCCAGACAAAGAATAATGGATGGAAACTGAACAAGGAGAGATTTAACCTGGAAATAAGGAGAAACTTTCTGACAGTGAGAACAATCAACCAATGGAACAGCTTGCCCTCGGAAGTTGTGGGAGCTCCATC
Organism: Pseudonaja textilis; assembly: GCF_049901715.1. Lineage (NCBI taxonomy): Eukaryota > Metazoa > Chordata > Lepidosauria > Squamata > Elapidae > Pseudonaja > Pseudonaja textilis. The sequence goes on along the minus strand of NC_141991.1, from coordinate 222,276,226 downwards.
ATTTGAGACTTTCAAGAAGAGATTGGACTCCCATCTGTCAGAAATGGTGTAGAGTCTCCTGGTTGGGCAGGGAGTTGGACTAGATGACCTATAAGGTCCCTCCCAATTCTGATTATCTGTTATCTCTTATCTGACTACTTATATTTCAGTAGATTGGCACCTGGCCAATCTCAAGCACCTAGATTCCATTCTGGAATTCCATGCTAAAACCCTGACCAAGAAGTTGAACAACCACCCAAGAAGACAAAGGCAAGCCAGTTTTATATTGTTGTAAAAACAAACAAACCAAAATCCCTACCAACACATGCTTGACTTGAAGGAGCCTTTGCCTTTTCTTTTAACTGAGTTAGTTCGAAAAGCTTTAGTGAAAACTCAATAGAAGAGCTAACGGATGAAGAAGAAGGTTTCTTGCACAGTGCTGAGTACAATAACAACCATCGTTCCTGATAAAATAAAAGGTGCATTTAATTTAGGTAGCACAAAGTTATATTTAGATTTGGGGATACAAATATTCAAAGCAAATGAGCATTTCAAGAAATAGAAGTAAAAACCCCTTCTCCATTGCTCTTTCATGTATCAGAAATGGATGCAACTGAATTCTCCAATCAGTGATAGATGGGTTTAAAAACTGCTAATCGAACTAAATGTAATTTGGTCACCATCCTAGAAAAAGTACATTATGAAAATATATATTAAGAGTATAAATATTTAGAAGTACTAATCTTATGCTCCCTAGGGCAATGTTGCAAATCCATTAGAAAATACTGGGTGTTTCCCCCACCTCCCAACCCCACAAATAAAGCCCCAATCTCTGCTGGCTTACATATCTGACTTTTGTCAAGGTTAGGAAATTCTGACCTTGGAAAATCCTGAAAAGAAGCATGCCAAAAAATAGTGTAGTTTGGAAAGGTTCACTATCCAGTTGTTCCCAATACTCCATCCCTCTGTCACTCTCCCAATCTGGAGGAAACACAAGCTGATGCTTAGAAATGAAATAAGAGGCTTTTCTTTTTTAAGTTGAAGAAACTTAGTCACATTTCCCTTCTTTTTTCTACACAAGGCTTGCCCAGTAGGCCATTGGATATGTTAGCATGTTCTAAGTGAATGAAAAGATTGTTCTGCCTGGTTGCAATCACAAACATCTGGAGTTTGACTAGGCAATCTGGTGCCTTCCAGATGTTTTGTTTTATTTTATGACTCCCATAAACCCTAACCATTTGTTATCCTGGCTGAAGCTCACTTCCTTGGGAGTCAGAAGGTGAGCAAACAGGCACTGGATTGCAGTGTTAGCTGAGAGAGAAAACAAAGCACTTTGATAGATTTGTTCAAACTAAACCATGGGAAAAGATATATGGGTCAAATGTCATTGTTTCTGCTCTTCAGACTAAAAGAAACTCGGGGATCTGGATATCTTGTATATGCCTAGAAAGAAGAACAGCCTGAATTTAAGATTATCTTTCTCCCAAAAGGAAGAATAAGTGTTTGTGTGTATGTGTATGTGTGTGTGTGTATGAATGAATGTGTACACATATTTACCTACTCTTCCTTTTTTATGGACAATTAGGATAAAAAGAGACTCTACTGAATTAAGAATTTTTTAATTAAAATACATTTCATGTGAAATAAAGTATATTTATAAAATTGATTCCTAACTGCATATACTATCCAGTGTGTCTCATCTGTAAATTATTCTCACACAAAGAATTTCTATAACTAATTCCCTTTCTTCCTTCTAGCAAAACCTTCTGTTGTTATTAATGAACATTAATTGAAATAGCATATCATAATTATTTGGGAGCATAACCAAGTATGTTTTATATGGATATTTCCTCAGTTTAGATTTTGAACTGGTCCCACAGCTACCCATTTTGATTTGTGAAAGAGGCAGCTGCAAAAGGCCTATTAGAATTGTTTTTTCATCCAGTTCTTAACCTGGTTATCCAATGAAAATAGACACAGTACAATTGCTAGAAGCAGAGATAGAACTGGACAACCATTTGTCTGAATTGGTATATGGTTTCCTGCCTGCGCAGGGGGTTGGACTAGAAGACCTCCAAGGCCCCTTCCAACTCTGATATTCTGTTCTGTTAAATTTTATCTGAAGAGCCAGACAGTAGAACACTGGGTCTGCAATTTGAAGATTTAGAAATTAGAAAACTGAGAGTCATAGTATTTATAGTGATAATGGACTTTGAGCATAAAGACTTTGATGTGGAGTCTGTTGGATGTATAAATTAAGATGCCCCGGGGATATGTGAAGTTCATAGAGGAAGACAGTGGTGGGATTCAAATATTGTTGCCACCAGTTCGGTGGGTGCACTTTATATGCGTGCACATACTTTGCATGCATGCATGTGCCAAATGTGCACTTTGCGCAGGCGCAGAGGCATTTACGCAGGTGCAGAGGCGTTCCAACTCACTTCCTACAAGCCTGCACGATCTCAGTCGCTTCAGCAGCTGCCATGCGACACTATTCTGTGCCACGCAAAGCAGCTGCACTTCAAATTCAGCAGATAAAGGTGAGTATGGGCACTTGGGCAGGCGGGTGGGCCCAACAGCAGACCCAGCAGAGCAGCAGAGAGAACTGGTTCGGTCTCTGCTGTGTATCACTCCTACCAGCTCTCCAGAACCAGGCAGAACCGGTTGAATACCACCACTGGAGGAAGACCATTTCTTGTTCTGTGGACTCTTTATCCCAATGGATCGTGTCATTTACAGTGATTGAAGTGATTCATTGAAAAGACTGGTTTGACTGAAGTAATACAACTGTGTCTGGATTAGTTAATTAAACACTAGCATTCTTTTGGGTTTCTTCCCACACCCAACTGATACAGTTAAGGGTCCCATGGGAAAAGTGTCTTGGAATAAATCCTTTAAAAGCCATAAGGCTTAAATTAGTCATAATTAATTGACTAAATTTGGATCAAGCTCATTCAGCATTTAATATTTTTATCTTGCAAAGAGCAATTAACTTTTTCACAGAAATGGAAATGTACCCTAACACAAATTAAATGACTTGAAGACACATGGCAATCTAATCTTCACTTGAATACATCAATTGAAGGCAATCCTTCCACCTCTTTGGTAACTTGTTCTACTGTTGACCTACTTTTTACTGTTAGTAATATTTTTTTAAGTATTTCTAAGAAAAATAATATTGTATCCCTCCTCAGATATTACTATCAAGTATCACTTAATATATCTTAATTGCTATTTTTTTCTGGAAATATTCTAATTTTTCTAAATCCCATTTCCTGTGTGGGACTCAAAACTGGATAAAATAAAGAGGAATGACTATTTCCCAAATTTTTAAAATTATGCTTCCATTAATGTGGCATAATATTACATTAGCATTTCTTTTGTATCCATATCATATACTTATGTATTTTATTTCTCTTTCTGAAGTGAAGGAATTTCTCTGTGATAAATTTATTCTGATACTTTCATCTCATTTTCATAATCAACTTTTTCAAATGTTTCTCTGTTTTACCTTTTGCCACCTTCTTCTTCTCACTCAGATATGGCTTTGGTACTGTTTCTTTCTTTCTTTGCATCATTAGAACTTGCACAATCCAAAGATTAGCCTTTCATATCTCAAAGTGCCTCTAATGCCACGTTTGAGACTTGAGACAACCTCATGAAAGTAGAGATTGGAATGTGCCATTGATTCAGACTATCCTTTTTTCCGCATGATCTTGCCCCATTAACTCTGAGTGATGATTTTCAGCCCACATGGAAGTTGGCAGTAAAACCTCATCCTTCTCTACATGTCTTCTATTCAGCATTGACCAGGCCCAAATACTCATTACACAGTGCAGAGCAGACATAGGACACCAAATGAATCTAGCCAGTAAGTCAACCTTTATTGCCAGTGAATTGAACAGCCATTCTACCTCCTCTGTGATATACTTAACTAAATTTGAAGTGCTTCAAGTAAATTTGGGGGGCCTTTTTTCTGGCACAATGTCATGACATCCCCTCAGCTGTCTTTGAAGGCCAATATCTAGAGAGACTGTGCCTCTGTGACTCTGGACACACACAAAAAACAACAGACTATGTGCTTCTCCAGTGTCTGTACTCATACTACATTCATACTAGTGTCATCTCACCAGTACTACATAAATAGTCAGGGTGCTCAGAACAATTCTACACTTCCCTGCCAGTGGTGGGATTCAAAAATTTTTATAACTGGTTTGTAGCCGTGGCTTGGTGAGTGTGGCAGGGGAAGGATACTGTAAAATTTCCATTCCCACCCAACTCTAGGGGAAGGATACTGCAAAATCCCATTCACTCCCCACCCCACTAAACTTTCCAGCTCCATTCTACTGTGCAGGGCAACAAAAGAAGACGCAGCCAATCAGCTAGGACTCAGGAGGCAGAGAATAGATGGGGGTGGGGCCAGTCAGAAGTGGTATTTGCCAGTTCTCTGAACTACTCAAAATTTTCACTACCAGTTCTCCAGAACTGGTCAGAACTTGCTGGATACCACCTCTGTTCCCTGTTGCTTTCAGATATCAATCCTGCTACCACAGAAAAAAGTCACAAGGTTCTGTGCAGCAGCATGTAACATTCATCAGTTGATTATCTGTGCCATAAGCTAAACTTAGTGAGCATCTAGTTTGCCATACTAGAACACTCTGCAATCTGATCTATATTTTCACTTACTAACCTTGATGCTTCCCTACATCCATGTAATGTTCCTACCTCTTCTTTTAAATTCATATTTATATCTTATAACTTTCCACAATATTTTTAAGACCCTGATGTCTCTTCTATGACTGCACCCCACATCGTGGTTTTTGACTATAATGAAGATTGGATTGTTTAATTGATTGTTAGGTTTTTATAGCAAGGGAAGATACTACCAATTACTCACATATTTACAAAAGGGATGGACTTGTCAGAACATGGAAACACACATTTTGCCCTTCCCGCCTTCTTCTCATTCTGATTTTGCATTGTTTCAACTTCATTTCTGTTATTATGACAGCTACAGATTTCATAGTACAAAAAGAGATCAGATAAACTGAACGAAGCTTGGAAAATAGCAATAATGATGATCAAGATAGCAGAAGCAAAGTTTTATTAACATTTAGAGGAGTTGGACATGCTTTTCTTAAAAGTGAACACTAAGGAAGCATGGTTCAGAAGAACAAAATCTTATCATTTCAGAATATAACACATGGAATAATAGATTGAAAAGAAAGTAGATGATAATTGAATGTTAGAAAACATATCCCTATATGGGCTCCCCTTTACTGGCTTGTTCAAGTAGAGATGCATATATATCAGGGTTGCTTTGTGTTTTTATTTCTACACACTGGTGGGAGATAGAAAAAATTATTTAGATCACTGAATCTTGTGATTTTATAGAAACTTTAGATAGAAGGGCCAATATTAAAAAAAATGGAACTGAAGTTCCTTCAGTTCTTAAACCTAATACCATCCAGATGTACTGGACTTGAATAGCACTGACCTTGTGCTTGATTCCTTGGTGCTAATGCCAAGGAATCTGGGAGCTCTCTCTCTATCAGGGCTGTCAAACTCCCAGCCTGCAGTCTGGATGCATCACACGCTGGCCATGCCCATCTCTGGTTTAGTGAAGGGATAAAAAAGTCATGATATGTCATGTGGCAACGACATAATGGTGTGAGTTTGATACCTCTGCTCTGTATGAACTATTCCCAGGATTAAAGAAACCTTATTTACTTATTCAGCCCTGACTGCAGTGTGATTTCAGTTTGGGAGAACTTTAGTATTTAGTCTTTCGTTTAACACAAATACTTGTGTTCATTTGGACCCATTTCAAGACAGATCAAATATATTGTCATAAAACCACCATATGTTTTTTTCTCTGAAAGACTTCAACATGATTAAACTGAAAGGAGATAGCCAAAGAGGAAAGGTTGCTTGGGATGTAATTTTTGGTAACACAAATTTACATTTCATTCAGCAAAAATATTTTATACTGCAGATGACATTTATTTTGCATAAAATGGAATAGAGAAGGGGATAAAAAAATAAAGAGCATATTGGAACAATGCAGAATTTCAGGATGATATATTTGAAAGAGTGCTAATGATGATTTAATATAATACCACACACCCACACCATGAGCCAGGGTCCAGACAAAAGTTTTCAACTAAGGCGATTACATTCTTTAGGTATGTGTTTCCAATTTTTAGACATTGTAGGAAATGACATTCTGTTGATAAAAATATAGCTGCACATCAACCAAATATAAATATGATTCAATTCCTAATGCCTTAGAAGTTTAGCTAAAAAGCCTGCTCGCCATATGAAACTAAACAAATGAAAGATGTTGACAACCATCTGATTCATATCTAAGCTCACTCTGGCTATTAAATTGCTGAATTAGCTCCCATCTCTAACTCAGCTATAATTTATTTCTCCATCCAATCAGTTTAACCATGCTTGCTGATTTGTAGGATGTCCAATTTCTTTTCTTTTTCTTGCAAAATAAAATGATTTTTTTTAAAAAAAAGGGTGTGTGCCAAAGATTTTCCAGGTGTTTTGGTTCAAAAATCTCTGTGTACTGCAGGCAACTGATTCATTGAAAAATGAATTCATTGGCAGCAGTAGTGCAGCTGTCATTTTTTGTTCACTTCAAGTTGCTGATGGTGGTGGCTACATTAGCAACAAAGATCCTATTGGTTACACATTTATCTTCAGAATGTACCAGATATATAAAATAGTCAGGGCACTGAAGAGCAAAAATGGGCCATGGACAAAAGCTCTGGAAGAATTTCAAGCATTCCAATAAAAAAAACTAAAAAGATTGGTGCCATAAAATGATCTTATGAATATTATCCTAAAATTTCACACAGCAATGTTAAATCATATTACCTAATTCTTTACCTGGTGTTGTCCATCACATGAATCTAGTTCATCCCCAAGAACCTAGGATGTCATAATCTATTGCCATAATGTAGGTCTTGAGTCAAGTAGTGTCACATTTTGTAATTGACAGATAGATAATTTGAGGATGACAAAGTTTCCAACTGCTGCCTAAGATTATTAGGTATGATGCTGTGTACTGATAACTATTGAGACAACAGTTTCTCCATTTAACCATTTACTACTAGACTAACATCTAGTGGACTCTGCAATGCTAATTCAAACTCAGCATTGTTATAATCTCCAGTAAAGACATTTTAATAGTTACAATAACATTAAGTTGGGAAATAATATAACTGTAGCAACTTTTAGAATACCATATTTGTACAGAAAATTGTGACTCTGAAAACAGAGAAGAAAAGAAAGTTTTGCATAGGCAAAACTGCAAAACTGAAGAAAAGTTGCAATGAAAAGAAATAGAACACCTGTGATGCTCCTACTTTATTTTTCCTATCACTTTTACCTTACTGACTCAGTTCTCCCAGAAGTTTGAGCGAAGACTCCTCAAGCCACAAGCCCAATCTGAAAATTTGCTGCTGTACTTGTTGTTACTCTTAGGACTTGCAGACAGTTCAAAACTGGGACAAAGAAACATTTTCCCTTTTCTGGTTCCTCTGCCTTCTTATCAGAAGATTCACCAGCTCATTTGGTATACAGACATTTGATGATTTTGTGAATAATTCTGTGTTACCCGCTGTCCCCTTTTCCTTTCTTATCATTTCCCTTAGATCCAGTGGTGGTATTCTACCGGTTCGGCCCAGTTCGGCCCGGTAGCTCCGACAATCATCAGTGAGCGAACTGGTTCGCTCCAACGATCAGCTGCTGGGCCCTCTCACTCCACCCTGGCTCTATACTGACCTTTATTTCCTGCTTTTCAACCTCAGCTGCTTCCTGGAGCACAGATGATTGCTGCCTGTCCACTGTTTTACACACAGGGCTTGCAGCAGAAGGTGAGTTGCAAATGCTGCACATGCAAAGTGAGCATGTGCATGCAAAGCACACACTTCCACTGAACAGGTAGGAATTTTTTTTGAAACCCAACACTGTGTAGATCTTGAAGAGTGTTTAGCAAACTTTCAGTGTTTCAATAAATAATAATAAAAAAATTATAACTTCTGCTAATTACTCCATGTAAATGGAAAAGTGAATCACATAGATCTAAAATGTAATTGTAAAATCATACTTGGTACTAAAAGTATTAGGACAGGTATTGATGTTCAGGATTATACTAGTCATATGGTCCTAGCCATGTATTATTCCTTGAAATCTGTTGCATGGGCTTGCATTGCTTTTAATATGAGATGCACTATGCCATTCTTAACAATCAACTCCCATTCTTATAAACTGCTATTCTTTGTGCCAAAATTCACATTTATCCTTGTTCTGGTTTTCTAAAACAAGCAGAGGCTGATAAATCCAGGACTGCTGCCACACTTTCTAACAGACATTTATTCTGTTGTGTCATTTTCTCCCTTCTCTAATTAACATATGTGCAAAATCCAGGGTGTCTTGAGAATAACACAGAGAAAAAATATATAGAGGGAAAAATCAGAAAACTGGGAAATATCTAGAGACAAGAGTGAAGATTATTTATCAGCTGACTTTGCCAGTTACCATTCAATGGCTAATGAGAACATAGCGGAAACTCCTGGAGCAACAGAGTGGTTTTCCAGCTGTTGCAGCTTTCTGCTGTAGCTCCTTGAGGAACTTCACAGGAACTGGCCAAACTTCTTCACTGTTTGCTTATTGTTTCCTGTGTTGTTACTCATGAAAATCAAAGGTAGAATAAAGGAGGATTTTGCAAGGTCAGGGACATCTGTGGAAAGAAAAAACTGAACCAGGGAAAAGATAGCAAGGACCGCCTGGCCTGGCCCAGTTCATGGGGTCTTGATCTTTTGCCAGTGCAAACAAAACTCAAATGCAAAGAAGATTGAATTCAGACAAGGATGGCGTGGGCAAGTTTGGGAGTGCAGCAGTTGACTATGACAAATCTCATAGGCTACCCAAAGGGGACAAAGACTTATTCCTCAACATATGAAAACATTTCTCAAGGAAATGGGAACATAAATATCCATATAGAACATGCACGCAAAGACTGTATTTATAAAACAGCCATTCTATGTTACTGTAGAAAAGGTCTATGTAAGGTGTCAAGACTCTTTTTTGAATAGTAGCAAGGTAGAAATATATTTAATAAATAAAATGCCATGCTACTTTTTGTATAGTCACTTTCCTAGTCTTTCTTTTCAAGATGTAGCTCCTGATTCTGAATCTCCATTAGAAAAAAAACCCAGAGCTCTGCCAGCTATTTATATTTCTTATGCTTTGACTAAAAAAAAAATAGTTGGATCCCCACAGCGCAATGCAACTTGAACCCCTTTTAACCTTCTCTTCCCAAAGAGTCGATTGTACTAAATTACTCAAAGGAAGCTTCCCAAGGTCATTACTATATTTTCACAAAAAATCCATGTAATTCTTCATGAACATAATATGACAAAAATATATATCTTCCCTGCCTGTTCTCCACTTTATATAGTCTTTGCTGCTCAATTGAAGCTAAAGACACCTCTTTCCCCCATGGTCTTGGAGTGTGTAGTGGGAGAAGCATGGAAGCAATAATCCATGTTTAGATAGGACAAGCAAAAGGCAAGAGAGGAAAGAAAGTCAATTAAGCATGACAAAAGGAAATTGAACTAGTCTTTAAATCTAAATTAATCTTTACCTCCTTGTCCATAGCCCTGGGTATCTTTTTACAGATAGTTATCAAATTTCAGGTATACTCTATGCCAATAAGATTTTCCATTGAGTTTCTTGGTGTGGAAAGCTAAAGGCATTTTATTTATTTATATTTTATATTTCTTAACAGCCCATCTCCTGTGGAGAGGGGTTCTGGGCAGTGTACAATATCAATGAAATTAAACGTTAAAAACAAAATAATGTTTTTTGAGATCCTGGTCCAGCCAATAGCAATCCAAATTAAGTAATCAGAGCTAACCATGCTAGGCCTTCAAATTCAACCAAGGTAGCCAGATGCTACCATGCATCAGACTAAAAGCATATTTCTGGGCCTGAACAGTTCACAAAAGGAAACATGGCATACTTTCAAGACAAGTCTGTGAAAACAGAATATCACATAAAATGATTTTTTGGGCTTTCCTGCACAACTTTTCTTTGCCTTAATACCTCAAACAAAAATGGTAACTGCAGTGACACTATCCAAGTATACACAAAATCAAAACATCAAAAGATCTATTGCAAAATATGGTGTCTGTAGTCTTCCTCTAAAGATATATCTCATCATATGCAACAGTACAATCGTAGAACTATGTAATTGGAAAGGGCCACAGGGGCATATAATCCAACCTACTTCAATGCAAAAGAAAACCAAACAAAATCCTTGGGAGGTAGCTGTCCAGCTTCTCAAAAGCCTCCAGATATGCAAAAATTTCACAATCTCTGTAGAAAAATTGATCCCACTGTTGTGCAGATTTTATCATCAGAAAGTTTTCCCTTTTCCTTAAAATTTAGATGTAACTTAATACCATATTAAAGATTAATGGGTATTTCTATTCTGGTTCCCTTCGCAATGGAAGTACCATAAGAAAGTGGCATCTTTCCTGTAATTTCCATTTATGTGCCCGATATGGGTACCAAATCTCTCCTTTGTCTCTTTTCTTCAGACTGTACACATCCAGTTCCTTCATGTCTTCTAAGAAAATTTCTCCAAACTTTCTATCACTTTTGCCACCTCTTCTCAACCTACCTGGACCTGGTCTCATGTCTGTATTCTGAAAATGTAATGCTCTAAAGCAGAGATGTCAAATGCACATTGTCATGGTGGTGTCATATGATGTATTGGGACTTCCCCACTTCACTAAACAGGGTGTGAACGTAGCCAGCATGTGACGCATCCGGCCCATGGGCCAGAAGTTGGACAGCCTTGCTCTAAACTGTACAAAGCCTTTTAGATGTGAACTCACCAATAGAGAATAAAATGAAATACTTTTGATTAAAGATCAGATAATACAAAGAAGTACATAGAACAGAACATGCTAAAGATATTTCTTGCCTATTCCAAAGAGATCCTGATTATTGCAAAAGGGATATAGACTAAGAAGTAGACAGGTCTATCTACTAATGCAACTTGTTTCAGTTATTGTATCTGTTTTGTTTGAGCAATGAGAGGCTGAACCAGAGCATGAGTGCAACAATACTTTATTTTACAATAAAGGGCTGACCGTGCTTGCCAAGCCTGGAACTGGTTCGCAGCAATCAGCAACCGGTTGGACCCCGCAGCCTGCTTTTATAGCTGGCTGCTGGGGAGAGCCAACCAATGGGAATGGGGGAAATAACGCCCACGTAAAGTGAGTGGACCTGAGTGAGAACTCCTTGAGTCCTCAGGACATAACACCCCTTCCCCCCAGATGCGAACATGCATAGTCCTTGAGGTAGACGGGGGGGGTTGTGTTGGCGCCCGGAACGGCGCAACTCGGGAACATTGTCTGTCTGTTCAGTACCAGTCTGTGATGGTCGAGCCGGCATAGTGTCGCCAACACTCTCTCTGGACTGGGCATCCTCGGGAAACACCGGGTTGGTTACTGGGGTCGAGCTCTCGTGGGTTGGATCAGGCTGGTCAACTCTCTGGGCGCTGTTGTCCGAGTTTGGGCTGACCGGAACGACCGCTGGTGCAGACTGGTCGCTGGGTACGATGTGGCTGGGCGGCGGATGAGGCGGTTCCCCTTCGACTGGAGACTCTGGACTCTTGTTGGTAAGGGTGCTGAGGCGCCTTCTAAGCTGGTCTATATGTCTCCTCCAGACGCGACCATCCTCCAGCCTGACTCTATACGATCTCGGCCCGGTGATGGCGATGACCTCGCCTGGAATCCAAAGTGGGTCCCCGGCGAAATTCCTTGCGAATATCGGTTCCTGTAACAAAAAATGTCTAACCCCCGATGTAGAAGCGAGGGGAGAGTCAGGGCAGTATTGTGGGTGCAATCTGTCCAATACAGTCCTCAGGCGCCGGCCCATCAGAAGTTCCGCTGGGGACTTATTGGTGACTGCACAGGGGTTGAGTGTTGGCTCATCAGGAACCGTGCGAGTTTGTGGTGCCAGTCATCCCTGCCAAACCTAGCGAGGGCCTCTTTGGTGGTCCTGACGGCCCTTTCAGCCAACCCATTACTGGCAGGGTGAAATGGGGCTGTGAAAATGTGGCGAATGCCCAGGTTGGCAGCAAAACGGCTGAATTCTACTGATGCGAACTGTGGGCCATTATCGGAGACAATGGAGTCGGGTAGTCCATGTGTAACAAACAGGCGCGTTAACACGTTGGTGATTGCTAGTGTGGTGGTCGTGGATAGCTGCGCCACGCCTATCCATTTGGAATAAGCGTCCACGACCACTAGGAACATCTTTCCATGCACGGGCCTGCCAGATCGATATGGATTCTAGACCAAGGCGTTGGCGCTCTCCCATCTGGTAGGGGTGGCGATGGGGGAGCAGGACGGGATTCCTGGCAAATGCTGCAGGAACTTACCCAATTGACAATGTCCTCGTCTAGACCCGGCCACCACACGTAGCTGCGTGCTAACGCCTTCATTCTCACAATGCCGGGTGTCCCTCGTGCAGCGCCTCCAGGACTCGGGTGCAGCGAGGTCGGAATGACCACTCGAGTGCCCCACAGTAGACAACCCTGCAAACTGGACAGCTCCTGCATGCGAGTCTTAAAGGGTGCGAATTTGTTATCGACGTTGCCTCCCGGCCACCCCCTCCTTACCCAGTCGAGCACCTGGGCTAGCGTTTGGTCTGCCTTGGTTTTAGCGGCGATGTCAAGGGCGGTGATGGGTAGGTCCAACTGAGTGATTTCAAAAATGGCGTTGACAGGAGCTGGGTCTTCAGCCGGAGCGGGTAAGGGCAGCGACTGAGAGCGTCGGCGTGGGATAGAGTTTTGCCCGGGCGGTGAATAAGTTTGTATGAATAGGCCGCTAGGAAAAGTGTCCACCTTGTCATTCTAGGGGAAAGGACTTGAGGTGTCTGTTTGTCGCCGGCTAGTAGGCCCAGGAGGGGCTTATGGTCGGTGACCAGTTCAAGAAATGGCCAAAAAGGAATTCGTGAAACTTTTCACGGCTGCAACAGCTGCTAGGGCTTCCTTGTCTATTTGGCTGTAATTTCGCTCCGTGGTCGAGAGCGTCCTGGAGAAAAAGGCGATGGGGGCCTCGGCGCCATTGGGGAGTCTGTGACTAAGGACCGCCCCAATTCCAAAAGGGGATGCGTCTGCTGCCAGTACTAAAGGAAGGTTGGGGTCGAATTGGATGAGCACTGCCTCTGACGTAAGTAGTGATTTGACGGCGTTAAACGCCTGGTCTTCTTTGTGCCCCCAGTGCCACGGTGACTTTTTGTCTAGTAGTCTGTGTAGGGGTTCGGCTACTGAGGCTTTATGGGGCAAGAAGGATGCATAAAAGTTTAGGAGCCCCAAGAAAGCTTGTAGCTCCGTTTTGGAGGTCGGTGTGGGAGCTTCGTGGATCGCCCTAACCTTGGACTCCAGGGGGTGAATGCCAGAGGCGTCAATTTTATAACCCAGAAAGTCCACCTGTCTAGTGGCAATGGCACATTTTTCTTTTTTAACCTGAGGCCATGCTGTCTGAACCTCTCTAACACTGCTCGCACTCTCTGGAAGAGTTGGGGTCTGTCCCTGGCCGAGACCAAGATGTCGTCGAAGTAGGGTACTACACCAGGGAGGCCCTGTAAAATCCGCTCCATGAGGGACTGAAAATACCGGGGCAACACTTACGCCAAATTGGAGACGCTTGCATCGGAAGGCACCCCTGTGAGTGACGATGGTCTGAAGTTCCGCTGTTTGGTTATCAACAGGGAACTGTTGATATGCTTGAGACATGTCCAATTTAGCAAAAATACTGCCCGGTTCGAATGTGTGCAATAAGTGCTGAATGACGGGCACAGGGTAGGCGCTAACTTGTAAATAATTATTGATTGTTGTCTTGTAGTCCGAGCAAATTCTCAGGCTACCATCTTTTTTGAGGGGTGTGACAATGGGCGTCTCCCACTTGGCGAAATCTGTTGGCTCAATGACCCCTTGTTTTAGTAGCTTATCCAATTCAGCGTCTAGTTTTGGTCGAATAGCAAATGGAACTCTACGTGGTTTTAATCTGATTGGGACTGCCTGGGGGTCAACGGTGAACTAGAGATGGGGGTTCCATTATAACACCCCAGCTCCTCACTGAACACATCTGCGTAGTCAGCGAATAAGAGTCAGTGTCTGAGGTTGAGACAGCATGGACTCCTGTTAACCCTAGGCCGAGGTGGGGAAACCAATCGAGCCCCAATAAGGTGGGTAGATTGCCGTTAACTACCACTAGAGGTAGGTGGCCTTTAAAAGCTCTAAAACTGACAAAGAACTTGCCTCTGCCGATCACGGGAATGGCCTTCCCCTGGTAGTCCTTCAGACCGAACTGGCATCTCTGAAGCCGGGTAGTAGATAGGCTGGGGTGGAGTCTCTTGAGGGTGTTCCACGAGATTATTGAGAGCGCTGACCCTGTGTCAACCTCCATGTGGCACGGTTTACCTTCTAGGGAAACGGAGAGAGAAATTTTACTAACAGAGTGGCAAGTACGCCTGGCAAGGCGGTGCGTGCGACAGTTTAATACTTGCCTCTGTGGTCCCGAGTGCGAGGACGGGGGTCTGTGTGCAGCGCTTTGAGGGGCTTGGCAGACTCTCGCAATGTGCCCCCTCTTATGGCAGTTGTTGCAAACGGCTCCCTTAAACTTGCAGGTGGCCCTTTGATGTGATCCCCCACAGGCTAGGCACAGAGTGATGTGCTTGGGTGGACCGGTGTATTCTTGTTTGGCCCCTACCTGCGGCCGTCTGTCATTGGTGAGGCGATGGACATCGTTCTCATCGTTGTGGCCTTCTTCCGCTTCCACCTCTTCGGAATGGACTGGGAACGCTGCTAGCTTGGCGCTTGGGCCCTGAATTTCGGTGGCTGAGTTCGTTGCTAGCTCGGCTGCTAGGGCCTCCTCTACGCTTGCGCGAGGTTGAGGTCTTTTTTAGCTAGCAGTCGCCTCTGTAGGTTGAGATCCTTGACCCCACAAACTAATTGATCGAGGAGCATGTCCTCCAGGTATGTTCCAAACCCGCAGTGCAGGGCTGCTGTTCTGAGGGCGGCCATATATTGGTTGATGGTCTCCTTACTTGATTGCTTCCTCATTCGGAACGTGAACCTCCTGGCGATTTGTGAAGGCCTGGGAGCGTAGTGGTTTGTGAGGATCTCAAGCAACTCGGACCACGGAACGTTTTTCAATTCTCTCGGCGCCACGAGTGCTGCAGCGGTATCGTAAACGGTGGCTCCGCAGTAGATTAGGAAATAGGATTTTTTCTGATGCTCTCCCGCATCCGCCAGGCCGACCGCATCGATATAATGATTGAAACGGTTCTTATACGATTCCCACTTCTCTTCGTCTGGTTTAAACGCCGGGAATACTGGATTGGAACCCATGGTGCTGGAACGGCTGGGCTACCTGCGGGAGAAATCTCTCTGGGACTACGAACGCTCGTGAGTTACTAGTGATATCAGCTCTGGAGAGGTTTTTTGCTACCCTCTCTTTCTCTCTCTCTGGGTTACCACGTTGGCTGCTAGCCATTGGAGGTGTCTTGATTCGCGCCAAAAAAGGTGGGCGTTAGTGACTCTCTACAGCGCTGTGCTGTGATTCCTACTGGCTCGAAATTCAAATGACACCCGTTTGAATTTCGCGCCAAATGCAGAGGCGGCTGCGGCTGCAGCGCTTCACTTTCCCGTAAGCGGGGCTAACAAGCGGCTACAGACGCTTCTAACTATTTGACTCAGACCGTTTTCTCTGGCTGCGGATCTGCGTTTGCTCTTTTTGATCGCTCGTTTCGTTAGCTGACTGCTCTCTCTGGCTGCGGATCAGCGTTTCCCTTGTCGCCAGCCGATCGCTCTCTCTGGGCTGTAGATCGGTGGCTAGTGACTCAGCGGTTGCAAGGTGCTTCTGGTAGCCATCCCATCCTCGTCGCCAGTGTTTTGTTTGAGCAATGAGAGGCTGAACCAGAGCATGAGTGCAACAATACTTTATTTTACAATAAAGGGCTGACCGTGCTTGCCAAGCCTGGAACTGGTTCGCAGCAATCAGCAACGGTTGGACCCGCAGCCTGCTTTTATAGCTGGCTGCTGGGGAGAAGCCAACCAATGGGAATGGGGGAAATAACGCCCACGTAAAGTGAGTGGACCTGAGTGAGAACTCCTTGAGTCCTCAGGACATAACAGTATCATTTCTTTAACATAGAAATGTAATTGTCTATTTTGTACCAGTATAATAATTTTTCTGACATACATTGAAAGCATACACAAGTTGAATTATTGAGGAATAAACCCTATTCAAAATTGTAGGCAAAGGATCATAAAATTACATTGTTAGAGGGATTTCTTATTCTGACCTGTTTCAGTCCCATTTGACATCATATTTTGAAACTGTTTTCTGGCTGTCTCCTCCTGACTTTTCATCAAGGAGAGTCACATTTCCATGACCTCATCACTCTCTACCTTGAGTTAATGAAGCACCTGCACCCAGCAGGAGTGTACTTCTTGATTCTCAATTCTCTGAAGTTCTAATGGTAGTTGTAGCAGCCAACCATGATGTTACAAACAGAATTACAGCAGAGTCACCTGGTGAGGGAATAAGCAAGTGGAGCAGATGAAATCTCCGCAATAAATCTATGCCAGAAGAAAATAGAGAAAAGAATCAGGGAATACTTATAATCAATGCATTTGACAAGCTGCTCGCTAGGATAACATCCTAATGTGCAGCCAAACATTTGAATGTTTGTGTTATAGCATGGGAAAAACAATTATATAGTCATTGAATTAGACTATTAAGCTTCCTGGCAACACAGCTGTTCAGTGTTTCTTTAAATGACTCTTTCATTAGCTGTATTTCAGTACTGTGGAGAAATATACTGCAATAACCTTCATATGGTATTCTCATTGATAGAAGTGGGGGGGTATTTGAAACATTATTGCATATTTTACAAGTACTGGTTGAGTGACAGATTAGTTCATGCATGCATTTTTTTCTACTTGTTTGAATCTGCTTTAATAATATCAAAATATGAGAATGTTTCCACTCACAAAACAGAATCTTTCAACTTCTATCACGGAGATGGAGATCCAATACATATAGTGTAGATGCCAAGAAGAATTTGTGTAAGAATTTCCTGAAATTATTTTGGTAAGCAGATATTCTGTATACTTGGCTAGTATATGAACATCTAATACAGTTTGAATCTTACGTATACAATTTATCTCCTGCATACAGGTTATCAAATTTTGTCAAGTTTGGAAACTGAAAAATTTATAAAGGTATCAGCCATGTTTACACAACAGATTCATTTGAAGTCTTTCTTTGTTTTAGAAGCTGCACTTATTTAGCATTCACACCAGAGTACCATATGTGAAATGAAGCCAGCACTGCTAAGATTCTTTATAAATATGTAATTAATATTTCTACATTTCTCAGACTATGTTACATTGACCTCAGTAAGTTTTCACATATACATAATTTCTTCCTGCAGTAAATAGTACAATACTTTTTCACTTAGTTAAAGCACTAAATCTGATCTCTAGAATAAAACAAACTTCCTCTGAAAGCTCTCCTTAAACAATTAAGTCTTTGTAGTGATGTAGCCTCTAGTTCTATGGCTGCTTTTTTTTACTGTGTCACTTTTCCTTGATTTCCTTCTTTTGATCTCTTGGTTCCATGTGGTGTTGTAGTTGATAATTTATATAATATGCAGCAGATTGGTAACAAATGTTCTTAGACAATCAGATGGGATTCATGTTCAAGGGAAACAACCATGCCTGTTGTACAATGTTATTTTATCAAGAAGTAAAATTTTTCATCAGTTTATAAGGTACTTTATGGAGCTGGCTCGACATACTGAAATAAATTAAAAGGTAAGAAAGATAAGATATTAAAGTTAATAGAAGAGTACAGAGAAGAGTAAAGAACAGAATTTAATTGGCCTAAATTTCACATTTTTGTTATTTAGCCATTCTATTCCTGACCGAAGTTTCTAGCACATTTATTTCTTACTTTTATATATCCAGAATGAAAATTGACAAATGGTCCATTTTGGGATGACATCAAATAATATTGCATGCACATATAAAGTCGCTTCAATTGGTGGTTTTTTTTTTGGGGGGGGTGACCCTCCCCCTCCTTGACTTACAATTAAAATTAGTAAGATGTCATAGTCAACATTATAAACGCACTCTGAGAAAGGGAAGGAAACCTCTTTTAAAGGAAATAATTATTACATTCATTTAAAGAAACCAGTACTGGATCGCTCAAGTAGGCAATTATAGGCCAGTTTATAACCTCCATGGTGGCATGAGCTGATTGAAAAACTATCTTTTTCACCTGTGAGATATCCTGGAGGGAACAAATTCTGTTTATCTATTTCAAACTGGTTTCAGAGAAGATTGTGAATTTGAGACTGCTTGAGCTCATCCAATGGATTTGATGTGGGACTATAATTCTGTTGGTTCCTCTTGAAGTTTCACTAGCTTTTAGTACTAGTGACCATGGTATTCTTCTGAATCACCTTATAGATTTAGAAGTATGGCAGTGACTTTGTTTCTATATATCACACACACACACACACACACATACATATATATATATATATTTGTTTTCTGAGGTTCTCGCGGGTATTTATATGTAGATCTTTGGTTGTTCGGGTTTTCTCCCGCGTAAGATTTGAAGTATCTAGGCAACGTTTCGATGAAGTCTCATTCATCATCTTCAGGCTTCTGTCTCCAGCTCTGTGCTTCTCAGAGTAATGGAGATTGCAGCTGCTTCCTCCTTTTAACTGCCAGTGGGGGTGGAACTTGATTGGGTGGGGGCTTGGCTGTGTCGAAACGTTGCCTAGATACTTCAAATCTTACGCGGGAGAAAACCCGAACAACCAAAGATCTACATATAAATACCCGCGAGAACCTCAGAACAGCCAAACCCCCTACCAATGAGAACACACCCCCACCCAATCAGAACACAGCCAAGCCCCCACCCAATCAAGTTCCACCCCCACTGGCAGTTAAAAGGAGGAAGCAGCTGCAATCTCCATTACTCTGAGAAGCACAGAGCTGGAGACAGAAGCCTGAAGATGATGAATGAGACTTCATCGAAACGTTGCCTAGATACTTCAAATCTTACGCGGGAGAAAACCCGAACAACCAAAGATCTACATATATATATATATATATATATATATGTGTGTGTGTGTAGAAAAGAAAAAAAGAATAAATTGTGCTTGAAACAGAAGCTATTGTGTCATATTCCACAGGATTCCATTCTGTTTCCCAATGTCAACATGAAACTGCTAGGGAAGATTATCAGAAGACTGTGAGATAGATGTTATTACGAGAAAAGTAGTGTGGCTGCTCTGATATCTGTCTGTAGTCAGTAATGGACTAGATAAGAAATAATAAAGTAAAATCGAATCCCACCAAAATAGAGATGATCATTCCAAAAAGGTAGTAAATATGTTGTTCTAAGTGAGATTACACTCTTGCAGAAGAAGCAGATGTGCAATACTGAGGTGCTTTTGGGAACAACAGCCAGATTAAAATTTCAATCATGCTAATTACTATATGTCCCTTTCTGGATAAAAATAACTTTAATCTTATGAAAGTAGTTCTTGTTTAGGGACTGCAAATTAGATGGTGACACCTTTATTTCAGCTTTCCCAGCTCATGAGAAAGGTGGGTAAAAGAGTAATGGGGTAATTAATAAGAAGGGAATTAATGTTTGTATTTACATTTATTGGAGAGAAAAGGATTACAAAAGAGTACATAAGCATACAATGGAGAAAACATACCAAAAGGTGTTTAGTGCCAGTTATGTGTCCAAAGAGTTTGTAACTATTTGTCACAACCTATTTAGGAAGCAAACAAAAGCTTTTTAGTGTGAAACTGACTAGAGTCTTGTCAGTTTTAGGCAGCAGCTACCAGTCAATTAATTAAAGTAAAAGTGCTGAACTTGTTAACTTGTACTTAGTACTTTTTAAAGGGATACCTTAGAGAAAAGCAGGTCAGGAAGATATAACTTATTTAGGTAATCTCTCCACTCTATGAGGGGATGGGGAGAAAACAAATGGGTCAGGCACAGAACACTATAAAGTGGTGTAATGGTGAATAAGTGACAGAGAGAGTGAGAGAGACTGTGAAAGTTATAAATGTGGGTATTGGTCACAGTACATCTTCTTGTTGTCATAATTGCAAACAGACACTGTTTAAGGCGAACACTAAACAAGGACCTGTGTGCAGGTAAGGTAAAATGCTATTCAGTATGTGAAGCTGACATTCTGCCTACTCCAGAAACTTCATGTGCTTCAAAACTTGTCAGCCAGCATGGACTGAAAAAGACTGCAAAGAGGTATCTTTGCTTAAAACATTGCACTAGCTGACAATTTGTTTCCAAGTAAAATATTAATGCTATTACTATATTTAAAGCCCTATATTGCTTGGATTCAAAATATATGAAAGGGTTTCTCTATCTATGTGAGCCATCATGTTTATTAGGTTTACATTTTGTTAAGCTTGTCTAGAAGTGAGTTGAAGTTGAGTCTTTTATGTTGCCCATTCTAGTTTTTGAAATGCCCTCCTTGAAGAATTGAGGGAGTATAAGTATCCTAAGTAGTTTTCTAAAGGCTCATAAAATACTGTACATTCATTGTACACATTTTACAATTTGTACAATGTTAAGTGTTAATTTTAATGTGTGTTTTAATGGTTTTAATTATTTTAAATTATTTCAGTATTATAATTTTAAATTTGTAAATTTAAATCCTTAAGAGTTGTTTCTTGCAAATGTTTCATTACCCAAACTAAGTAACATCATCAATGCTAGTCTACATGAAAACAAAAAGCTCAGAGAGCACCCAGGACCCCACATGTCAACCCTGAGCTAACAAATATTCTCCTTTATTCTTTAGGTAAGGAAATATTTCTAAAACTATGATCCACTAGTAGTACTTTTTAAAAAAAAATTACAGATGTATATTTTTCCATTTATGAAGGTAAAAAGGTTAGGGAAAAGAAGTAGTACTTGTCAATGGAAATTATTTTTGATGTTGGAAAAGATTTCTGAGAATATCATTGGCAGCCAATAAAACATACAATTGGCTCATCAAACATGTCAATTGATAGTTCTCACTCAAGGCACAATAACAAATAACCAAGCTTAAATTATTCTATTTCAGGCACATTATGCAAAGACCCAGGTCCCTGGAAAAATGCTGTAATGCCATAGAAAGATGGAAAGAAAGAGACGAATTAAGGTGGATGGTTTCAATGGTGACAAGTTCACCATTATAGATAGACTTGAAAAGGGTTAGGTATAGATCATCATGGAGAATATGTGGTCACTAAGAGTTGAAAAAACTTATTGGCACATAATCAATCAACCAAGAAGTTAATGTACTCATTTAAAGTACAAAAATCACTTTCATTTTATCAGCAGCTGATGTTATAATTAGAATTAATGTAGTTGGTGATGCAACACCTATTTTTATATCTTTGGTTTTCCTGGTTGAATGCCAGAAAGGTGTTAACGTGTTGCTCTGATCCATCAGCACTTCATGAAGGTGAGGTGTTGATGGATCATAAGCCAGAAGTAATCTGAATCCTGCAGATGGAAAATTTAAGGCTGCTACAACTATGGGAAGCAGATAGTGATTAGATGAGCATGGAACATTTGAGATAAAAACATAATAATTAAAGAAAACATTTAAGACTGCTAAATTGACTGGCAGTGTTGCAAAACTGAAACTAAATGTGGAAGGTTGTGGTTTCAGGCTATCAGCAACGGATTTTAATAGGAATTGGAACATAAAATTGCATACATTGCACACAAAGAAAATCTGCTGAAGGTGATGTAATTAT
This sequence comes from Pseudonaja textilis, assembly GCF_049901715.1. Taxonomy (NCBI): domain Eukaryota; kingdom Metazoa; phylum Chordata; class Lepidosauria; order Squamata; family Elapidae; genus Pseudonaja; species Pseudonaja textilis. The sequence continues at coordinate 222,254,337 of NC_141991.1, read as the reverse complement.
TACAAAAATATTGTGTTTATTATTAATAATTCTTCCCATTGCTATTATTTAAGCAGGACACAGACTACATCTATAACCCTTGGGTCTGCAACAGTGAAATAGTGCATTACAGGTGAAACAGTGCATTATAGGATAACATTTTTTGAATTAAGCTACATCAAATGGGCTAATTTACAGAATGCATCCAAAATTCAGTCCTTCTTGACTCCTGTGGGATTAAAATTTAGCAATTTTGTGGTTGTTTTGATGTTGATGTGCTGCTGCCTACAGGTTCAGTAGATCAATCTGGCCACTGGTTCTGTGAGCGTGGCTTGGTGGCCGTGGCAGAGGAAGGATACTGTAAAATCTCCAGTGAGAGCTGGTATTGCCAGTTCCCTGAACTACTAAAATTTTCTGCTACTGGTTCTTCAGAACTGGTCAGAGCCTGCTGAATACCACCTCTAAATCTCACCCTAGCCTTCTATAGGCCAGGTAGAGTGATTTCCACCATCACTTGTTGGAGGGCGATCAGCAGTGGTCAAGCCGGCAGGAAGTCAGAAGTCACTCATGTTCCCACAGCTTTTTTGCTCTTGGTCATTTTGTTTCTCTGCTCAGGTAAGGAAATATGTTGAAGCAATGATCCAGCAGGTCATAGGTTATTTAACATGTAATAAAGGGGAAAATCCTTGAGTCCGTGAGTTTATTGTGACTCATGGCACTTCAGGTGATCAGAGTAGGCATGCTTCTTTGCAGTGAAATCATGATTTTCAATTAGGAATGCCCTATAGCAGCAGTAGACACTTAAAGCTTTTTAATTCCCACAATTTTTGCCATGTGAAGGTTACTGGTTAATTTTAACTATTGTAAAGCCCAGGAACATATCAATGTTGCACAAGAATATGGAATTTTTTGAAATATATTGGCCATAAATAAACTGAGACATATTTAAATATTTAGATGGCATTTATCCCTCTGTAATAAAATACACTCTCTTTTTACACTAGGTAGTCAAAGCAGTACTTCTCAATCCTCATTTACTAATAATTCTGTTGGTATCTCCAAAATATAGGGCAACTCTAATAAGTAAAGTCTTCTACAGGAGGCCAAGTTTACAGGTACCTCCAGGGCTGGGATTCAGCCGGTTCTGGCTAGTTTGGCTGAACCGGATGTTAATTTTACATCCAGTTCAGTGAACCGGTAGTTCCAATGACCAGCTGGCCCCACCCCTCCCCTCCCAGGAGTCCCCACAAAGCCCGTCTGGCTTCCAGGGAAGTGTAGGAAGGACTCCCGGGAGCAAAAACAGGGTACGGGGGTTCCGCTGCCACTTCCCCCCCCCCATTTTGGCTGCCAGGAGGCTCCAGGGAGACCTTCAAGGGGGAAAGAAAGGAAAGAATGAAGGAAGAGAAAGAAAGGAAGAAAGAAATAGAAAGAAAGAGGGAAGGAGGAAGGGAAGGGAGAAAGGAAGGAAGGAAGGGAAGGGAGAGAGAAAGAAAAAGAAAGAAGGAGGGAGGGAAGGGAGAAAGGGAAGAGGAGGGAAAGTGAATGAGATATGGATGGATGGAGAGAGGGAGGGAAGGAGAGAAAAAGGAGAGGAAGGAAGGACCACAAATCCTGGCACTAGACGCAGCTTCAGAGGATGTTTTGAAAACAGCACAGCAATCCAGGGCTGGGAGCAGGGGTGGGATTCAGTTTTTTTAATAACCAGTTCTGTGGGCATGACTTAGGTGGTGGGCGTGGCTTGATGGTAACTGGCTGAGAGTGGCTAACTCAACATCACTTACATCGAGGCACGCATCTCCTCACCTGGCCTCTCGTGACTCTGGGAATGCTGCAATAGTCGTAAGTGTGAAAAATGGTTATGTCACTTCTTTCAGTGCCATTGTAACTTTGAATGGTCACTCCATACAAGCAAAGTACCAGCAAAGGAGGGGAAAAACTCCAGAGAAGTTCCAGAGACAGGAAGTCTAGTCCTGCCAAAAATATAATAAGGGTTAACGGAGAGGCAGTTTCTGTAAGCAACACCAGAATGTTTCCTTCTTGCCTTCCTTACAGGATTAGGCCAGTAATTTCTTCTAACAACCAGTTCTCCGAACTGCTTAGAATGTTAACAACTGGGGGCTTCCGGTTTGTCGGCTTCGGTGACAGCAGGGATTCGCTTTCTCTGCGATCCCTGCTGTGCTAGCCGCCTTGGTGCCTCCGATCCTGACGGATTTGGAGGCTAAGGCTGCCCTGTTGGGGCAGCTGAAGAAAGGGGGGATCCGGACAGGGGTTGAGGGGTATCGCAACCCCCCACCAGCCGGCAATAACCCCCTTCTCTCAAGACGGTGGAGCGGCGGTCTTTATGGCCGCCATAAAGAAGCCGGCAACTGGATAAAGAATATGCAGGAGGAAGAAGAAGGAGTTTTAAAACGAAAGTTTTTTCTTGGTCGAACTGGGACCTTAAGGACATATTTAACACCTGGGAAAGTATTGGCTTGGAAGCTATAATGTTCCCGATTGATGTTTTCAGCTGTGAAGAAAAGTGACGAAAAGGGGAAGTTACTCTCCCTCCCTTATGGAATTAACAAATGGACAAGGGAAACCAGCCTTTTGATAGAAGGTAAAACCTAAAGTCCTTTGTTATAAGTGGGAAGGGAGAGGCTTGGGAAAAAATTTTTTTTTACTCTAAGACTTTGCTGGAGGAGATGCCTTGAAGATAAAGAGAATAGAAATTAATTCTAAAAAAGATTTAAAGCACAGATTGGACGTTTTTTCTTTCCCTAATTTGACTTCACCCCTAGAAGAGAAATTGTAAAAAGAAGAAGCTTGTACTCTGCCTGGACTGTTTGATGTCTGCAGGATTTTGGGACTTTTGGGAACTGTTTTAAGTTTGGAAATAACTGCTTGGCTTAATAATAAGAAGAGGATACAGAAAGAGAAGAAGAAACAGTTCAAAATGGCTCTATCTCTTGATGAACTAAAAAAACAATATTTAAAAATAAAGAAAGAAGGCAAAGATGTTATGGGAGAAGCCCTTTGTTTCCTAGATATGGCGCTTGTCATGTGTCAGCAAATTAAACAACAGCTGGAAGAAGCTGAGGAAGAAGAAGCCATTTTTAATTAACTAAACGGTGTGACTAAGAAAGAAAGGAGAAAGAGAGGAGTGAAAAGGAAGGATTTAAGAAATAAAAAAATGTTTATGAAAGAGAAAAAGAAGATGCAAAAACAACAGAATGCTAGAAAGCAAAAGGAAAAAGGATTGCAACAGAAAGGGGAAATCAAGAAGGCAGAGGTTTGGAGAGGAGGGGGTAAAAAGTTTAGGCGGGCTAAGAAGGAAAGGGAAAAGGGGGAAAAAAGTTACAAAGGTATAAAACAAGATGGAGAAAAGAATTTTTTTTTTAGGGATAATGGGTAATATATGGGGTTTTTTTTAAAAAAAGGGGGGATTCTGCAAAGTACACATGAGTATTGTAATAGTGGTATTTGTATTATAAGTAGATAATCAGAACATTTTAAGATCTAATAAAAGACTAAAATATCAAGGTATAACTTTAAAATGTTTAATAATGAATGATATTAAGTTTTAATAAAATACTAAAGGGAATGTTTAAAATATTAGTTTAAATATAGAGTTTAATGGATTAATGTGTTGACTGTTATGGATTTATTATTGTAGTATTGGTTTCTGAAATAGTAGAATGTACTAAGCAGAATCTGATTGGGATTTAGGTGTTATTTTAAATTTTAATTTAGGGGAATGATAGAAAGGCATCATACTCCGATTAGTGATTCCAGGGGAAACTATTCTTTTTTAAATTGGAAATGAGACAGATGTAAATGGAGAAATGGACAAAAGATATAAAAATATTTTTTTTAAAGCAAGATTAAATATATAAAACAGAATTAAGATGAGGCAAAAGTGGAGAGGAGTTATATAATAGATATAGAATGGTAAATAAGATAGGTAATGGTATATAAGAAGAGCATGAATTCAATTGAAGTCCATACAAAAAGAGGTAATCTGGGGCCAAGTTACTTTCTAGAAGAAAGTTTTATGTTTTTATGTTTATGTCTTATGTGTTTAATTAAGAATTAAATAATAAAATCTCGGAGGAAGACTAGATGAGAATAATTATAAACAAGCCAGAGGAAAATATAAATGTGATGATTGAATAGCAGATAAATTAGAAAGGAAATATGATTGAATAATGATTAAAGAGAAACAATGTGGAATTTGGTAAAGGGAATTTACGTGTTTGTATGGAAATGGGATAAATTATAAGTACGTGATATAAAACAATATGTTACCTGCCTTGTAAAGATCTACAATGGAAAGAGGTTTTATGTTTTTAATGTTTAATGATGTTTTGTTTTGTTTGTTTGTTTGTAAAATCAATAAAACTTGTTTAAAAAAAAAGAATGTTAACAACTGGTTCTAGTCAATAGGTGCGAACTGGTAGAATCCCACCCTTGGCTGGAAGGGACCTCAGAGGTCATCTTGTCCAGCCCCCTGTCTCCAGCAGGAGACATCTGGGTTATTTTTGTGCCTCACCCAGTCACATGACCATCAAGCCATGTCCATCAAGCCATGCTCACAGAACTGGTTGTTAAAAAATTTGAATCCCACTCCTGGGTACCTCCCATCTCATCTTTGCTTGAAAAGAATAAAGAATTGCTGAACAGACTCAGATAACTACCAATCTGGAAATTATGGAATGAAATAATGCCACAAAGAGCTTACATGATGAGTTTTTCATAATCTGTTTTAAAATATTTAGATGAAGCTGTTAAGATTTTATAAATGGATAATTTAGGCTGAGAGATACTAATTAATCTAAAGTGTAGTTTCTAGTCTGTTAACAAAAGGATCACATTGACTTGTAGAATGCATAGAATTCTTTTTCTCTAAATTCTAGATTCCTGTTTCCCCTACTCACTTTGTTATGATAAAATCTCTGTGTAGTTAGCAAAACAGTCCTTACAGTAGCCATGAAGTGTTTAATATACATATATATAGTGTTACATAATATAAAACATGATATACCATTGCCATGAGAGATATTAGTAGTGCATTTCTGATGTGCCATAAAGATTCAAATGAAACGAGGTGGATAAACATAGGGCAAGATGGCACAGGACATAAGCATACTTATCACATATTCCATACCCAGTCAGACCAAAAACACCCTTTCATAGAAGACATAATGTAAAACTAGCCTTGGGGCTGCCATGAATAGTTCCTCTCTGAGTTGGATTAAATGGGAAAGGAAATAAGAGCCATCTCTGTAGAGCTGCCAATCTGCTTGGGTTGCCATGACAGAAAGCAGAATATAGTTCAAGGCATCTGTTCTCAGCACATTATTACCAGTTCATAAACTTGACTTCAGTTAGATTAACTTCTTCACAAGGATGGGCTGCCAACTTGTTAACAAGGAGATTTCCAATCTTGTGAGGGCAAGAACAGTCATTACTTGCTAGTTCAAAAAAACACAAACATCCTCTTTCTCTCATTTTTTCCCCCTGGAACCATGTAAGTCAAGGAAGACATTGACTCTAAGTAATAACGCATAAATCTGCCTCCCTTGGATCTTCCTCATGTGCCCTCCCACTCTGTGCCTCTTATGAAGAATGAAGTTTCAGCCCTTAGAAGAAAACTTTGTCCCAGCAGAAACAACCAAGTGGCAGTGAGTGAATATTTCTGGATTCTCTTGCTATCTGTACTGTTGTAACATTACGTTTTATCAAACTATTTCACAAAAAGTTTGGTTTGATAATCTCCCTCCCCCCTAAATTTAACAGAACTCTCCTATGAGCAGGGATGGGTGTGGCTTGGTGGGGCGTGGGCTTGGTGGCATGTAACTGGGTGGGCATGGCTTGGTGGTCATGTGACTGGGTGAAGCACCAAATTATTTTATTTTATTTATTTGATTTGTCAATCACTTATAAGATAATAGGTATAAGTATAAACATAGTTATGAATATATGAAATGGATACATATGGGTAAAATAAAAAGAAACAATAGGACAGGGACGGTAGGCACGTTGGTGCACTTATGCACGCTCCCTACAGACCTCTTAGGAAAGGGGTGAGGTCAATAGTAGACAGTCTAAGGTTAAAGTTTTTGGGGTTTGAGGAAGAAACCACAGAGTCAGGTAGATTAACCCAGATGTCTCCTGTTGGAGATGGGGTTGGACTAAATGACTTCCCTTCCAGCCCTGGATTGCTGTGCTGTTTCAAAGCATCCTCTGAAGCTGCGTCCAGTGCCAGGGTTTTATGGTCCTTTCTTCATCTCCTTTTTCTGTCCCTCCCTCCATCTATATCTCATTCACTTTCCCTTCCCTCTTTTTTCCTTCTTTCCTTCCCTCCCTCCCTCCCTCCCTCCCTCCCTCCCTCCCTCTTTCTTTCTTTCTTTCTTTCTTTCTTTCTTTCTTTCTTTCTTTCTTTCTTTCTTTCTTTCTTTCTTTCTTTCTTCCTTCCTTCCTTCCTTCCTTCCTTCCTTCCTTCCTCCCTCCCTCCCTCCCTCCCTCCCTCCCTCTTTCTTTCTTTCTTTCTTTCTTTCTTTCTTTCTTTCTTTCTTTCTTTCTTTCTTTCTTTCTTTCTTTCTTCCCTCCCTCCATTTTTCTTTCTTTTTCTTCCTTTCTTTCTCTTCCTTTCTTCCTTGAAGGCCTCCTTAGAGCCTCCTGGCAGACAAAACAGGGCATGGGGGGGAAGCACCAGACCCACCCACCCCCTTGCCCCATTTTTGGCCTAGAAAGCCTCCCTGGAGCCTTCTGGCAGCCAAAACGGGGGCGCGGGGGAGAGGCATCAGACCCTCCCCTTGCCTCATTTTTGCTCCCAGGAGGCCTCCCTACACTTACCTAGGAGCCAGATGGGTTGTGTGAAGACTCCTGGGAAGATAGAATGGAGTGGGTGGGGCACCTAGTTGTCGGAACTATTGGTTCGCTGAACTGGATGTAAAATTAACAGCCGGCTGCCCGAATCAGCCCAAACTAGCTGAATCTCACCCCTGCCTATGAGCATTTCTCCAACCACTTCTAATATTCCCCTCCATGTCTCTATAAAATACTCATAGAAGAAATTGTAGGCAAGGGAAAATAAAGAGAGACAATTTTGCAGACAAAAACTGTTATGTCCTGAGGACTCAAGGAGTTCTCACTCAGGTCCACTCACTTTGTGTGGGCGTTATTCCCCCATTCCCATTGGTCGGTTCTCCCCAGCAGCCAGCTATAAAAGCAGGCTGCGGGGTCCAACTGGCTGCTGATTGCTGCGAGCCAGTTCCAGGCTTGGCAAGCACGGTCAGCCCTTTATTTGTAAAATAAAGTACTGTTGCACTCATGCTCTGGTTCAGCCTCTCATTGCTCAAACTTAACACTGGCGACGAAGGTGGGATGGCTACCAGAAGCACCTTGCAACCGCTGAGTCACTAGCCACCGATCTACAGCCCAGAGAGAGCGATCGGCTGGCAACAAGGGAAACGCTGATCCGCAGCCAGAGAGAGCGGTCAGCTAACGAAACAGCGATCAAAAAGAGCAAACGCCAGATCCGCAGCCAGAGAAAGCGGTCTGAGTCAAATAGTTAGAAGCGTCTGTGGCCGCTTGTTAGCCTCGCTACGGGGAAAGTGAAGCGCTGCGAGCGCAGCCGCTCTGCATTTGGCGCGAAATTCAAGCGGTGTCATTTGAATTTCGAGCCAGTAGGAATCACAGCACAGCGCTGTAGAGAGTCACTAACGCCCACTTTTTTGGCGCGAATCAAGACACCTCCAACGGCTAGCAGCCAACGTGGTAACCCAGAGAGAGAGAAAGAGAGGGTAGCAAAAAACCTCTCCAGAGCTGATATCACTAGTAACTCACGAGCGTTCGTAGTCCCAGAGAGATTTCTCCGCAGGTAGCCCAGCCGTTCCAGCACCATGGGTTCCAATCCAGTATTCCCGGCGTTTAAACCAGACGAAGAGAAGTGGGAATCGTATAAGAACCGTTTCAATCATTACATCGATGCGGTCGGCCTGTCGGATGCGGGAGAGCATCGGAAAAAATCCTATTTCCTAATCTACTGCGGAGCCACCGTTTACGATACCGCTGCAGCACTTCGTGGCGCCGAGAGAATTAAAAAAGCGTTCCGTGGTCCGAGTTGCTTGAGATCCTCACAAACCACTCGCTCCCAGGCCTTCACAAATCGCCAGGAGGTTCACGTTCCGAATGAGGAAGCAATCAAGTAAGGAGACCATCAACCAATATATGGCCACCCTCAGAACAGCAGCCCTGCACTGCGGGTTTGGAACATACCTGGAGGACATGCTCCTCGATCAATTGGTTTGTGGGGTCAAGGATCTCAACCTACAGAGGCGACTGCTAGCTAAAAGACCTCAACCTCGCAGCAAGCGTGAGAGGAGGGCCCAGCAGCCGAGCTAGCAACAAACTCAGCCACCGAAATTCAGGGCCCAAGCGCCAAGCTAGCAGCGTTCCCAGTCCATTCCGAAGAGGTGGAAGTGGAGGAAGGCCACAACGATGAGAACGATGTCCATCGCCTCACCAATGACAGACGGTCGCAGGTAGGGGGCCAAACAAGAATACACCGTCCACCCAAGCACATCACCCTGTGCCTAGCCTGTGGGGATCACATCAAAGGCCACCTGCAAGTTTAAAGGAGCCGTTTGCAACAACTGCCATAAGAGGGGGCACATTGCGAGAGTCTGCCAAGCCCCCAAAGCGCTGCACAAAGACCCCGTCCTCGCACTTTCGGGACCACAGAGGCAAGTATTAAACTGTCGCACGCACCGCCTTGCCAGGCGTACTTGCCACTCTGTTAGTAAAATTTCTCTCTCCGTTTCCCTAGAAGGTAAACCGTGCCACATGGAGGTTGACACAGGGTCAGCGCTCTCAATAATCTCGTGGAACACCCTCAAGAGACTCCACCCCAGCCTATCTACTACCCGGCTTCAGAGATGCCAGTTCGGTCTGAAGGACTACCAGGGAAGGCCATTCCCGTGATCGGCAGAGGCAAGTTCTTTGTCAGTTTTAGAGCTTTTAAAGGCCACCTACCTCTAGTGGTAGTTAACGGCAATCTACCCACCTTATTGGGGCTCGATTGGTTTCCCCACCTCGGCCTAGGGTTAACAGGAGTCCATGCTGTCTCAACCTCAGACACTGACTCCTTATTCGCTGACTACGCAGATGTGTTCAGCGAGGAGCTGGGGTGTTATAATGGAACCCCCATCTCGTTCACCGTTGACCCCAGGCAGTCCCAATCAGATTAAAACCACGTGAGTTCCATTTGCTATTCGACCAAAACTAGACGCTGAATTGGATAAACTACTAAAACAAGGGGTCATTGAGCCAACAGATTTCGCCAAGTGGGAGACGCCCATTGTCACACCCTCAAAAAGATGGTAGCCTGAGAATTTGCTCGGACTACAAGACAACAATCAATAAATATTTACAAGTTAGCGCCTACCCGTGCCCGTCATTCAGCACTTATTGCACACATTCGAACCGGGCAGTATTTTTGCTAAATTGGACATGTCTCAAGCATATCAACAGTTCCCTGTTGATAACCAAACAGCGGAACTTCAGACCATCGTCACTCACAGGGGTGCCTTCCGATGCAAGCGTCTCCAATTTGGCGTAAGTGTTGCCTCGGGTATTTTCAATCCCTCATGGAGCGGATTTTACAGGGCCTCCCTGGTGTAGTACCCTACTTCACGACATCTTGGTCTCGGCCAGGGACAGACCCCAACTCTTCCAGAGAGTGCGAGCAGTGTTAGAGAGGTTCAGACAGCATGGCCTCAAGTTAAAAAAAGAAAATGCGCCATTGCCACTAGACAGGTGGACTTTCTGGGTTATAAAATTGACGCCTCTGGCATTCACCCCGTGGAGTCCAAGGTCAGGGCGATCCACGAAGCTCCCACACTGACCTCCAAAACGGAGCTACAAGCTTTCTTGGGACTCCTAAACTTTTATGCATCCTTTTTGCCCCATAAAGCCTCAGTAGCCGAACCCTACACAGATTACTAGACAAAAAGTCACCGTGGCACTGGGGGCACAAAGAAGACCAGGCGTTTAACGCCGTCAAATCACTACTTACGTCAGAGGCAGTGCTCATCCAATTCAACCCCAACCTTCCTTTAGTACTGGCAGCAGACGCATCCCCTTTGGAATTGGGGCGGTCCTTAGTCACCGACCGCCAATGGCGCCGAGGCCCCCATCGCCTTTTTCTCCAGGACGCTCTCGGCCATGGAGCGAAATTACAGCCAAATAGACAAGGAAGCCCTAGCAGCTGTTGCAGCCGTGAAAAGTTTCACGAATTCCTTTTTGGCCACTTCTTGAACTGGTCACCGACCATAAGCCCCTCCTGGGCCTACTGGCGGCGACAAACAGACACCTCAAGTCCTCTCCCCTCGGATGACAAGGTGGACGCTTTTCCTAGCGGCCTACTCATACAAACTTATCCACCGCCCGGCAAAACTCTATCCCACGCTGACGCACTCAGTCGCTGCCCCTTACCCGCTCCGCCACTCAGTCGCTGCCCCTTACCCGCTCCGGTGAAGACCCAGCTCCTGTCAATGCCATTTTTGAAATCACCCAGTTGGACCTGCCCATCACTGCCCTTGACATCGCCGCCAAAACCAAGGCAGACCAAACGCTCGCCCAGGTGCTCGACTGATAACAAATTCGCACCCTTTAAGACTCGCATGCAGGAGCTGTCCAGTTTGCAGGGTTGTCTACTGTGGGGCACTCAAGTGATCATTCCGACCTCGCATGCTCCGAGTCCTGGAGGCGTTGCACGAGGGACACCCCGGCATTGTGAGAATGAAGGCGTTGTCACGCAGCTACGTGTGGTGGCCGGGTCTAGACGGGGACATTGTCAATTGGGTAAGTTCCTGCAGCATTTGCCAGGAATCCCGCCCTGCTCCCCCATCGCCACCCCTACCAGATGGGAGAGCGCCAGCGCCCCTGGTCTAGAATCCATATCGATCTGGCCGGCCCCGTGCATGGAAAGATGTTCCTAGTGGTCGTGGACGCTTATTCCAAGTGGATAGACGCGTGGCGCAGCTATCCACGACCACCACACTAGCAATCACCAACGTGTTAACGCGCCTGTTCGTTACCCATGGACTACCCGACTCCTTGGTCTCCGATAATGGCCTACAGTTCGCATCAGTAGAATTCAGCTGTTTTGCAGCCAACCTAGGCATTCGCCACATTTTCACAGCCCCATTTCACCCTGCGAGTAATGGGTTGGCTGAAAGGGCCGTCAGGACCACCAAAGAGGCCTCGCTAGGTTTGGCAGAGATGACTGGCACCACAAACTCTCACGGTTCCTGATGAGCCAGCACTCAACCCCCTGTGCAGTCACCAATAAGTCTCCAGCGGAACTTCTGATGGGCCGCGCCTGAGGACTGTATTAGATAGACTGCACCCACAATACTGCCCTGACTCTCCCTCGCTTCCATTTCGGGGTTAGACATTTTATGTTACAGGAGCCGATATTCGCAAGGAATTTCGCTGGGGACCCACTTTGGATTCCAGGCGAGGTCATCGCCGTCACCGGGCCGAGATCATATAGAGTCAGGCTGGAGGATGGTGCGCGTCTGGAGGAGACACATAGACCAACTCAGAAGGCGCCTCAGCAACCTCGCAAACAAGAATCCAGAGTCTCCAGTCGAAGGGGAACCGTCCCATCCGCCACCCAGCCACATCGCACCCAGTGACCAGTCTGCGCCAACGGTCGCTCCGGTCAGCCCAAACTCGGACAACAGCGCCCAGAGAGTTGATCAACCGGATCCAACCCACGAGAGTTTGACTCCAGAAACCAACCCGGTGGTTTCCGAGGATGCCCAGTCCAGAGAGAGTGTTGGCGACACTATGCCAGCTCAACCGTCACAGACTGATACCGAACAGTCAGACAATGTTCCCGAGTTGCGCCGCTCCGGCGCCAACACAAACCCCCATCTACCTCAAGGACTATGCGTGTTCGCATCTGGGGGAAGGGGTGTTATGTCCTGAGGACTCAAGGAGTTCTCACTCAGGTCCACTCACTTTGTGTGGGCGTTATTCCCCATTCCCATTGGTCGGTTCTCCCCAGCAGCCAGCTATAAAAGCAGGCTGCGGGTCCAACTGGCTGCTGATTGCTGCGAGCCAGTTCCAGGCTTGGCAGCACGGTCAGCCCTTTATTTGTAAAATAAAGTACTGTTGCACTCATGCTCTGGTTCAGCCTCTCATTGCTCAAACTTAACAAAAACTATGAATAAAACTCGAACAGTTTTTTTTTAAGGCGATGAATGGTTACATAAGTATATTAATTTTCTATAACTTATAAACACAGCTACCCAATAGCCAGCTCTATTCTATTTGAACAAGCAGACCAGCTTGGATAAAGTATCCCCCACAGGAATAGACAGGAAGGATGCAATTATGGGACAAGATAGGAGGTCTGAAAATATCTTCCGTTGCCTTTGCTGCAGTATATAAATGAATATAGGGTTTTGCTCTCCTGTTTAGTATTTCTAAAAGTAAATCGTAAAATGTAAGGGTTAGAAAGGTCCTTGAAGATCACCTTTCATAATTCCCTATCTTGTCCAAAATAGTTCTAACCTACTTCTCCTATATCTCACTTTCATAAAGTGAAAAGTGTCTCTCATTCTACACAGGGAAACTACTCTCTCGATTTGTGAAAAAATCTGCTTGAAAAATGAGAAGTGCTTACAGGTGGTCCTTGACTTGCAACAGTTCATCTAGTGACCGTTCAAAGTTACAACAGCACTGAAAAAAAGTGACTTATGATTGTTTTTCACACTTATGACCATTGCTGAATCTCCATGGTCATGTGATCAAAATTTAGATACTTGGCAATTGGTTCATGCTTATGATTGTTGCTCTTTCCCAAAGTCATGTGATCCGCTTTTGCGACTTTCTGACAAGCAAAGTCAATGGGGAAGCCAAATTTACTTAATAACCATGATGCTAGCTTAACAACTGCAGTGATTTGCTTAACAACTGTGGCAAGAGAAGTTGTAAAATGGGGCAAAATTCACTTATCAAATTTTCACTTAGTAACAGAAATTTTGGGCTCAGTTGTAGTCATAAGTCAAAGACTACCTGTATTTTATGATCTTTTTGCATATACAACTTAATTTTTATGGTTCAGATTTCCTGTTTGTGTATTTCATTTCCATTCTACCTATAAAAAGTTAGTCATTCTATAATAAGCTTTCTCACATGGAGTGTAGGATTGCTCCGTGGGTGTTCTTGAGATTATGGTTTCCTTCACTGCCCTCCAAACTTAAATCAAGACTTGCTGTGTTTCATAAATTATCACATAAATAGCATACTCCAAACTGAACCAATTACTCTATAAAATTTTCTTTGTTACTGTAAAACATGATTTGAGAGGGAAAAATAGATGAAAATAGTCTCTATTAAAATGAGTAAGACTTTGATCTAAAGCAGTGGTGGGATTCAATTTTTTTTTACTACCGGTTCTGTGGGCATGGCTTGATGGGCGTGGCAGGGAAAGGATACTGTAAAATATCCAGTCAGAAGTGGTATTTGCCAGTTCTTCAAACTACTCAAGGTTTTTGGTTCTCCAGAACTGGTCAGAACCTGCTGAATCTCTGATCTAAGGCATTCGGATGTAGACTATTATACAAAACTGTTTCTGCCTACTTCATTTTATAAAACAGGAAGTAGCAGTCCCCTTTGTTTAGTATGTCTATTCCAGGAGCCTTGAAATAATATAAAATTGTAAAATAAATAAAGCCATAAAATTTTTATTTTCTTATAATGATTTCTTACTGGGGGAAAAAAGGCTTTTTAATGTGAGTTTGGGGACTAGTAACTCAAATGATCAAAGTGTTTTGAATAACTGATAATATTTTGATATGCTGGAACTGGAATTAATGCAGCTATGTGAAATGCAGGGTAGATTTTTATTTACAAAATGATAAGGAGATTTGCTCTCAATTAGCGCTTCCTGTTTGCTTGTAGTGGTGATGGTAAGTAGACAAAACATTTCCTTGCTATCTTAAATTCTTGAAACAAGTTGCTTTTTAATTAAGTCAGAAATCAGTAGCAGACAGTCATAACATTTATCCCAGTGCAGGAGAGGAGCTACAGTCTCACCAAGCTACCTAAATGAGTAATATCTCTGATCAAAATCTTAGTAGTAGAGTTTAGGTAAGCACTAAAAGCTTATCACAAGACTGAGTACAAGAAAGCTGTAGAGATCTCAAAGGAAGTCTTTCTTGTTGAAAGGATGGAAACTTTGTCAGAAGTAATATATCAGCCAGATGGATTTGACTAATGATCATTCATTGCAAACACAAAGATCTTGATAATAAAAAGAAGAGAGCCATTTTTGTAACTGTAGAGTAAGAAGTAAATTCAATTCAATTCAATTCAACATTCTCTTGAACTTTGAGGTAGCTAATTCACATTGGATGTTTTAAAAATATATTCTGATGAAGAAACTGTGACTAGTGTGTGGTAACTGAGACAGGAATATTTACTTTGTGTTTAATGCCACTGTAATAAATTGTTTTCATATATATTTTAAGCGAGATGGTATCTAATACATAGTTTTAACAATAAAAATATTTCTGCACCCTGAACCACTAAGAAACTCAAGCATCACAAAAAGCTCATAGTATGGAGCCAAAATAAATATTCATCCCAACAATGTTTTTGATATGCAGAGTAGGAAAAAAAAATCCAAGAAAAATTCAGAACATGATCCAAAATAAGTCCTGCTCAAATGAGTAGAATCAAAATGTGAAGATGGAATATTAAGAAGCAACGTGAAACCACTCTTCCTGCAGAATGAATCACCTGAACTTTTCAAGAAATACTCATAGCCAAAAGTAACTATTAAAACAAACAAATAAACAAAAAATAGAGTTCAGGGAATCTTTTACCCAAAATACACATGCACATACATATTCTTAAATACATACAAGCAATATATGTATAAAGGATTCCCTGAACTGCTATTTTTTAAAACAAATTAAAATGTATTAAATATTTTTAAAAAGAAGATGAAAATTAATACAAAGATAAAATAGGAAAAAGAAAACAACCAGTAATCTGAGAGAAAGCTGAAAGTGCAGAAAAGGGGGAAAAGTAAAAGAAAAATAGAAAAGAAAGAAAAAATATAAAGTAACATATCTTTACAACAATTATAAGTAAGTATAGTTATAAATTTACTTCTTACTCTATAGTTACAAAAATGACTCTCTTCTTTTTATTATCCAATCTCTATAATCATCAAAACCATAAATAATAAGCTCATTTTTTCTGTAAAAACCACGTGCTCTTAGATTTTTCAATTGAATTTTATTGGATTTTTTGGTTTTACTGCTATGCACCTAGTATGTTTGATGCAATATAAAAACTCTGTAGACAAAGAATGGTACTATATGCCTATGTACAAACAGATAATCCTTATTTAGTGACTTCCTCTTTATTGCACGTTTGAAGTTGTGGTAGTGATAAAAACAACTTTATGACCAATTCTTGCATTTATGATCTCTGTTGGTTGATAAAGCAACAGGAAAGCTGAAGTAAGATTTGAAAGCACAGTCATGATTGCAAATTGTGGCAGTTAAACGAGTATTGCCTATGCATACCCATACACATGTATACAATTTATGATTTCAGATTTATACATGGTAAGCTGCTTAAACTATTGCACAGGAGCCTTTCCTTGTCACCTACATTTGCTTTGTGTTATTTTGAAATGATAAACTAGCAGCATCATTGTTATTTTAAGATGATAAACTCTTAAACAAGGACCCCAGAAAAATGCCTTTTCTGGACAAAGCCTGCCCTCTGACCTCACATTCTCTTGAGATCTGGGTAGCTCCCACCCTGAATCTACTCTTAAAGATTCAGCGTTTCTCATGGGCTTTAGGCTAGCGGCTGTTGTAGGGTATATGTATGTTGCCATTGGCCTGATTTGTCCTCTAATTTATTGTTTATTTATATATTGCTCTGTATATTTGCTTTTGAGCTGCCCAGACTTGATTGGAATTGGGTGGTGGCCAAGTTGACAGATTGCATAAATAAGTCTAGCTTTGGGTTTCTAATTTTCTGGCTGAGTCATTCCTTCTAGATTTAGAAAGATATGTTTCAAATGATTTGCAATTATTTGTTCTCTTTTTATGTATAACTTCAACCAGGCTTCGACATATATAAAAGGACAAGTCCCCCTGCTTTGCTGTACACCTTTTCTTATGAATTCTCTTGCTTGGAATTCCTAGGCTGTTAATGCCAGGGATTGCCTGGTCTGTGATTTTTGATTAGAGAGGTGCTCACACATGGGAATGCAAGCAGGCAGATAAGTGACAGTATGTCAAATGAATGAAGAAATAAGTCGCCTATTGAGAGGCACTGGAGCAGCAAATGGGGAAAAATTGAGGAGAGGCAATTTCCCAAGACATTATTGTCTAAACTCAACAAAATGAGAGAAGACAAATAATGTCTGTTAAAATGTTGATTTTCTAATTGATTCTACAAGTTGTAATAGGGAACAGTTTCTCAAGTTTTAGCTGGGGTTTAAAGGAAAAAAACGGGGAGAAAGCACTTTTAAAAATACATATACAAATACTCTTCTGTAATACGATGAATAAAGAAACAGCTGTTCAGTTCATTGTTTGAGTTTCCATGGTAAAAGAGCAAGAGCTGGGGGCAGAGTTTTCTGATTACACAGGCAGGATGCCAAAAGGAAGGTTTAAATTTGGGTCTCTTCCACTTTGTCAGAATCATGAATAGCACTCAGTTATATTTCTGCCTGTGCCTTGAAAGATGTCTAGTGAATTATGAGGCTGAAAAAAAAGATCATTTTTCTTCTAACCCATTTAGTTGGAGTAATATAACAGAAATATTTTTTTAGAGATATAATACTGAAAATATACAGAACATGTTACATCTATCTTTCCTCTTTGAGCTGATTCTGGTGTGATTTAGGCACAATGCCCGGATATATTTTGTGGAGCATTGTAACCCCATACAGGAGAGAGGGCCCTGTTGTGCAACCCCAATGCAAAGAAGACAAAAAAAGGGACTAATGAGGGTCATATTTGCAGATATTTATTGAAATGTATTTCTCTGTAACTTTATTGTTCAGGTAGAGAAGAACAAATGACACTTTGAACTATGAATTTCTGCCCTAGGCTCTTCTCTTCTACAGCATAAATGTGTTGCCACAGTTAAACCAGCAGGATTTAAAGTTGAGAAAATAGATAAAGTTGAGCCGTGGTGGCGCAGTGGTTAGAATGCAGTATTACAGGCTAATTCTGCTGACTGCCAACTGCCAGAAATTCACCACTTCAAGAATAAACCTGTTGATCATTGAAGTGTCTATTATTGCAAATAATAGACACTTCAATGATCAACAGGTTTATTCTTGAATCAGAATGACTTTTATTCTCAGCTTAATGTCAATTAATTTATTTTATTGTACATTATTCAGAGTCATTTCTTTGTGAGATAGGGAGCTATATAAATTAGACAAATAATTAAATATTATAGATGAGTGGACATTTAAGGTGTCTGCATTTAAGTGTGTAATAGGAAACAGGAGGCAGACTACATGCTTATTGTTTTGGATCATGTGATCAGGTAGGAGGGGACATGTAATGGAGAAGTTTTGATATTCTATAAAACTTCAGATGATAGTTGTATCAGAGTCAATCTGCAGACTTTGTAGGATTCTTGCCAAGTTTACTTCATTTTGTGTCTTATCTCCATACCAGATTAGTCATTTTAGTCCCATCAATCTAGATTTGGGGGCCACAAGAAAAATCCTGGAAAATTATAAATTGTACTTTTACATCTATAAATCATCTGTATTATGCAAAGAGATTGAACCTAGTTGACCAATCTCTTCTATGACTAGGTTACATACATTGATCCAGCAAAGAAGTTCATAAATTCTGTTCTAAGTTAATTTAAATGGCTCATTATCACAAATGTGCTTGTGATTTTCCAAGTATTCACTGAATATGAGCAAGAATATTCCATTTGTCCTGAAGAGCAAAATCAAAATCTATTCCTAAGAGATGAAAAAGAGGAAGATTATATTCATGCAATCTGCTGATTTTTAAAACATAAGCTTAAATACTATTTTGAGGGGGAAAATATAGAACACATGAGAAATGAGTTACAGAAACATCTACTGAAGACTGATAAAGTACCAGATGTTAACACTTAGTTACAATTAATGTACAACAGCTCAAAAACACAGAGAAAAGAAACTAAGAATTATGACATAAAATCATCAAACACTCCAAAGAAAATAAAATATTATTCAACCACATAGACATTCTTAGAGGTACAATAAACAATGCATTTTGCCCACAGCAGCACGTTATGAACATAACTGCTATTTGTTTGAACTTTGTCTGCCATTTTTAATGATTCAGTTTTCACAATTAAAGGAAACTATATTGAAGAGACTATGAAATATTGTGGTATTTCTTCTGAAAGCTTGGTATTTAAGCCAAAGGACTCATATTGAGAAAGATTGTTTAATTTCCCAGAAATCTCTACATGAGATCAAAATACTTTAAAAAATAGAGTTATTTAGGTTATAATAATTAAAACCCCTTTCCCTTACATGGGAAATAAACAGTGAACATTTTGGACTTTTGAAAATTGTATTGTCTTTTCACTTTATGGATGCCTGACTTAAGTTGATATTTTTATAAGAAGGCTGTCTGAACCTACAATAAATCCTTCTTTATTCTATAGGATGCCAAAAAAATTAAAACTGACTCTGGGCTAGCAGCTAAAGTCTCGTCATGACCATAACTTCTAAAAGTAGATAATGAAGTATATGTTATATTTTACTGACTTTGCAGAACACTGCACTGATTTATTAGTAGGAATCAGTTCCATTCCCTTCCATATATGTTATTGTTATTTTGAACTGAAATTATGGCTCATTGGAATATTTAATCTTTATGCCTTTGGCCAGTTTGGAAAATTGGTCCTAAGCAGTTCTGACGATGTGTGATTTGATTAAAAAAGAAGTAGCAGTCCAATCAATAAATCGGAACAATGGTAGTTTTAAACTAAAAACAGGGCAAATTGATAAAAGCAATGAACGATCCACCCAAAATAATGGGATGAGAAAGTCCTTTTGCTATTTTGCTATGAAGTCTTTTAAAGAAAGCTTTTCTTGAACTGAAGATTTTGAAGGTGCTTTGTGCTTAAAGCCATTATAATTTTGGCTCTGCCATTTTATGTTTTCAGTTGCATCTTTTTACATACTTTCTTACATAGTAATTCTGCTGGAATAGAATAGAATAGAATAGAATAGAATAGAATAGAATAGAATAGAATAGAACAGAATTCTTTATTGGACAAGTATTGGACATTTCAAACATTGGTTTGATACTGTGATTCAGACATTTGCCTCATGGTTTTTTGGTACCAAATGCTAGTGCTGAAGGCATTTGTTGAGCTTTTTAATCTTGAAATGCCCAATCTCTAATACACAGGAAAGAGTGCTCTTGAAAGACAAGACAAGGTAGGGGATCTGACAAGTTTGTTATTCCAGACCTGGCAAATTCAATATATTCAGTGTGTGTGTGTGTGTGTGTGTGTGTGTGTGAATATTGATGGATGTGACCAATAGAATGAAGAAGAAATGAAAAAAGAAATAAAATCTACAGTACATATTTGAAGTTATTGAAGTCCATAAATACAAAATATGTAATTGTATCAGTTTTGTTTAAAATATCTATAACATCATTTCTCTTTAAAACATTACTCTTAAAGGTAATTTTAACATAGGCTCCTTTAATACAAAAGTAAAAAAAGAAATAACCTATATCTAAAATTAACTTATATTTGTTTGTTTGTTTATTATGCATTAGCAATAACCAATATGTGTAATAAAATAAATGTTGGACTAAGGTTAGGGTAGAAGGCTAAATGATCAATAAACTCTTTAATCCACTTTAAAGATATCTTTGTAAAGTTTATGGAAAATAAACTAGGTGCCTGAATTTGTTTTGTTAAAAATGTCAGAGAATGTAATCTGACTTCAGAGAATAAATTTGCCCATATCCCAAGCAACAGTCCAACATTGACATAATTAATAAAAAAGGTAACATCTAATAAAAGGTTCTTTTAGTCATGTTTTATTGGACCAGTTTCTTCTTCAGCATCCAGAAATTCTTCATTTTCTGAAAGCATATGGTGCTTTCCCCTATGTCTTCACAGAAAACAAAAGATTTTCTCTTAAATTAGTGGGGTGCGGGTGAGAGATAGAGAGAGAAATGCTAGCTTTATCTCAAAGGAAATGATCAAGAGCTGTTTGTCTCTTTACTGAATTAAAAAAATAATAAAACTTTTCATGTTTTCATGGCAAAGCTCTTCCTCTAGATGTTTCTTGTAAGAAATACCCAGCAACCATCTTCTGAAAATTAAGATGATCTCCCATTTCATTCACCTCCACTTTCCCTCTTCTTCCCATCCCAATGAGTAGTCCCTCTTTCTTCAGGGACAATTTCACATTAGTTTCCTGCATTTGGGCTGTCATAGCTGAATTAATCTGACATCCAGAGAAACTGTTGTAATAAAGGATCCAAATGCTCTTCATAATTGGCACGGATGTACAATTTTGTCATCAAATCCTGAAGCAACTGAAACTTCACAGAACTTTTACTCCATGTAAAGCAGATAGCAGTAATACAAACACAACAAAAGTTAAATATTTGCCAGCATAGCTGGATATTTTCCCAGAAATTATTGCAGCAAGTTCATTGAACTAATTTGAGCAAAATCACTTGCGGTTGTGATTACCAGCCAGGACATTTATATTGGTTTTGAATATTTTCAAGTTCAGGTAAATTTTCAAGTTCTCTCAAAGAGCTTATTTAAACTGTCTAACTGCTTCTTTCCTAGAACAGACCAATAACTATTTTTTGAGAGTACATACATACTTTATTCACCCTTCTTTTGTAAATTTGATATGTTTTCCTGTGGCAGTTTGAAAGAGTACAGGAGAATGTGCACACATGTGTGAGGTAGGGTGCACATGCAGGGTGTGCGCACATTGCATTTTGGGGATGTACACACGCGCTTTGAGCATTTGGTGCTGAAAAGGTTAGCCATCACTACCAGAGTCTCATTTCTCTCTCACTCCTTCTATCTATCTATCCTTCCCCACTGGGCCCTTTGGTTACTGAAGTACTTTTCTCCTCTTCCCTCATTGGCCATACCCTTAATTTTCTGTTTGGCCATGCCTCCCATTTTTTCCTTAAGAAAGAAATTTGTCTCTATGGTTTGCCCTGAAGAGTTCTTCCAAATACAAATGTATTCACCTGAGAGAAGGAGAAAGAGTGGCCTGCCACTCACACAGAGACTGGCCTCTGGCACTTATGCAGAAGAAAGTTACTGAGCCCTGATGTAGGCCGTGGAAATGCTGTTAGCCCTTCATTTTTTTAAAAAAAAGGAACACATAAAAATATCCAGTTATAAACTTGTCACTTCATCCATTTCTGCCTTTTAAAGATCTTCGCTGGCAGTTCTTTTGAAAGGGAAATCAGACAAGTGCAGAAAACCCCAAATATATTGATCAACAGCACTTTGATTTATTATTTTAATATGTGTGTAATAGTTATGGCTTCTGTGAAAAAGGCTGATACTATCCCATGGGCTCCACCACATATCATCTCCCAAGTGGCCTTCACACACTAGGTGAAAGAAGGAACTAATAAAGGGGGGTAACAGTCCCAAGGATCCTATCCACTTTCTCAGAGTTAGAGGATGAAACTCCCTCTAACTAACCCAACCAGTCCATGCCTTTGCCATCTCTCATTTGTATCTGTCCAACTCAGAGGTGGCATTCATCAGGTTCTGACCAGTTCTGGAGAACCAGTAGCAGAAATTTTGAGTAGTTTGGAGAACCGGCAAATACCACCTCTGATTGGAGATTTTA
Organism: Pseudonaja textilis; assembly: GCF_049901715.1. Classification (NCBI taxonomy): domain Eukaryota; kingdom Metazoa; phylum Chordata; class Lepidosauria; order Squamata; family Elapidae; genus Pseudonaja; species Pseudonaja textilis. The sequence goes on along the minus strand of NC_141991.1, from coordinate 222,232,436 downwards.
TAGGATCCTTCCCCTGCCTTGCCCACCAAGCCACAGAACCAGTAGTAATTTTTTTTGAATCCCACCACTGGTCCAACTGAAGTTTAACTTCAAGGAAATTAGTTCAACTTGTCTGCTAGATGCTATTTATGTTATTATGTTTTGCAAATTTACTTTGAATATATGAAAAATTAAGCATTTAAAGTGATACAAACCTGGTGAAAGTATGCAAGGGCAGCCTTGAAGTATGATGTAAATTGTATTTTTTTTAAAAAAAAGATAACTAAAATGTTAAAAACATTATGGAAGAACAGTGGGTTCTTGGACATGGGCTGATTTCCAAAATTGGATTGATTCCAGAATTAGCAAGAAGACTGGCCCCACGACAGAAAGAGAATGCATGACAAGTAAAAGGATCTGCTTGTAAGATTCTTTGTGAAGCCTCAAGGAAGCAAGCCAGAGGCCCATAAAAACTTCTTCCTTAAAGATAAATGAAGACAATTATATGGGAACCAAGCCTCATTATCTAACTCTGCACTTGAAACAGGTTCATAGATCCAATAATATAAACGTTTCCTGTTTTCCAAATTTGCCTTGAAGTGCAGTATTTTACATCTGCCTGAGTTTGGCCTGAATCTGTTTTTTTTTTTTTTTTTAGAAACGGGGACCACCACTGTGGTCAAAACAAACAATTGCCTCATCAAAAAGATTGTGGCTTGATTTTAATGATACTTCCAGTTGGAATTCAACTGGTCCCTGAAAATGTCCTAAGAATAGGAAGATAAATGGAAACTGCTAATATGTGGAAAAGGAAATGCTACATCTAACAACCATTGTATTGTATTCTGTAATTATATATTTTAATATACACCTATAGAAAAAGCGAGAGAATGCTTCAATACATATAGGATAGCAACACATAAATAACTGCAAAAAGTGTAGGATATCTGTCAGGTGGAGTGGTTGAAGGATAAAATGGAAAAAGAAATGGAGAAAGAACACATCTGGCTTTAATACTGTGACAGCTTTTCTTCCTTCTTTTGGTTCAGGCTATATTTTTTTTTTTGCTACACATCTGCGTAGTTCTTTCATTTTGGCAAACAAAACAGCATTTAAAGTTCAATTCTGCTGTAGGGTTTCTTGAAAGTGATGCAACATTTTAAAAACTAGCCTTAAAAATAAACCAAGCCTGCTCCAGATACTCAGTCTTCATCTGGTTATTTGGAATACAGCCCAATCTCATACTAAGCATCATGGATTTCGCAGAGCACTGCAGCTTCCTGGGCCACTTGTAAGATAAGAAGGTCTACTTTTCAGTGGATGAGACTTGAGAGAAAGAGAATCCAGACTGTCAGCTGGCACTTTGCCTTGTTTGGTTGCAACTGAACATCATATTTCCTGCTCTTGCCTCGGTCCCATGAGCTGTAATAGACGTTGCTCTGGCTGGCAGACAAATAATGGGACTACATCTTTTTAAAAAAGTATTAATGTTACAGCTATATTTAATGCAGTGTATCTTGACCTGCTACACAATCTTTATCATGAAACACTATTGAGTGAAAACCAGAGTAAAGCTGTAATTAGGCAGAATGCTGCGTTCAAAATTTAACACCTATAATGAAATGGGCTAAAATGCAATTTTCTTCTGGTAGGTACCTATATGCAACAAGAACAATTTAGCAACTATAAAAGAGGAATAATTTATTTTATCATTATTACTATTTAGGGTACAATTAAGCCGCTTGATTAAAGTTGCGTATTTTGTCCTGTTTTGGTCCTTCACAGTTCTATGCTGTAGTCTTTTGACAGAAGCCCAGTCTTTAAGCTGCTGTTACTGAACTATTTGACATCTTCCTCAATTGTAAACAAAAGATACAGGGCACTTCCAGCACACAGACTAAATACCATCACTTCATACTAGTGAAAAACTGCCAATCCTAGTGAAGGAATCACAAAGACATAGAGTGTATTGAAGTGTTGGGTGAATGCATCCAATAGCTGTACATAAATTCTATAGTAGAACATACTGGACAACATTTAAATTAGCCAGAGAACCAATTAAAGTAGGGTTTGGACATTTGTGGGTGGTCCCCTGCATCCCATTTTCATCCCCAGAATGTGCCTCCCCTTCGCTGAGGCTGAAACATGCTTTGTATGGTCCTTTCGCTTTCAGTTGCCTAAGTTATCCATTATACCACATAATAATCAGATCACCATCCCCCCAAAAATACCGTATTTCTCATATAATAAGGCTGCCTCTTTTTTTTTTGAGCCCCCCCAAAATGGCTAGGCCGTCTTTTCGGGGGTGACTTAATTCCCCCCCTTGCATCTTCGGGTGGGTGGGCGGCGACGGCTTGGATGTTGACCTCGGCGTTGGTGGGGCACTTTGTATCAGGGTCAACGCAGGCAGCACCATATCTTGGTGTGCAACAAACGTACTTCCTAATGGCAAGCCCCCCCGCCATTTCGCCCCCATTTTGCATGTTTTAATATAGGCCTTAATTTGGGGGGAGGGGCTTAATTTCATTTCATGCCTATAAAACATGCTGGGACTTCCTATTGGGGGAGGCCGTATTGTTGGAGAAACAGGGTATTAAAACCTTGGCAGGTTTTTTTTTCCCATTTCAAGGGACCTTGAAGGGCAAAAGAGAAATGCCCTGCAGCTCTACACAACTTAAATTACCAATGTCACCAAACCCCAAGGAAAAGAAAAAAAGAAAAGAAAAGAAAACCCAGCCCACCTACTTGGACGACACCACCACCATATCCACCAGCTCTCAGGAAGGGAGATAGGAATGTATCCCAGGCCATAAAAGTTGCCTTTCCTCTTCTCATCTTATCTCCATTAGCATCTCTTCATTACTCTTTTGTAATGATTGGGTTTCTCCATGATTTCATCTGACTTTTTCCAGAAAATAACAGAGGAAATCTTATATCTGGCAGCTGAATAATTGCTATGGAATAAGACAAATTGCATTGTAGATACATATTCTATTTATTACAAGCTGAAATCATAGAAGCCTTTTACAGATATAACCCTGAAGATTATAGAAGATCAGCACAAACTTAGGAGATATAATCATTATTAGATTGGCATATTTTCCTATGCCTTGAAATGTGTGCTGCAGTTTAATGTTAATGTTAATGTCCTTTAAAATATGCATTGTATTTAGGATGTCAAAAGCATACTCAGTATCTGGTTGGGTTTGAAAACAGAAGAATAAAATGGTTCAAGTACAAGAGAGTAAGATGAGAGAAAAATGTTCATTGTTATTTTTGATGTAAGTTATATAATTTCTTCTTTCTAGATGTATATGTATTAATTTAGCACTATTGAAATAATATATGTAGACCAAAACGGTAATTATGAATGCACTACATATATAGACTCATCTGCTAAATTGTAATAAGTTTTGCTTTTGAGGCAATATTCAAATGATATTCATTCTGGAGTCACAGTAAGTCTCAAAGCACTCAAAACATCGGTTGGTTTTTTAAAAAAATAAAATAACAGTTACCTTGTATGAGAATGATTTTAGTGCTATTCTTGGTTTCTTTAAAAATGATACTTAACAAATACAGCTTGTTAGTACAAATTTAAACTTATTTAGCTACAGTAGTTTTCTTTACTGAGTAATTCTAGAACCTGGGATTCATTGTGGAGCACAAAAAATATTTTAATCAGTGTAATCCTTATAGGCAATCTACAAATATGATAAATAAATAAATTACATAAATATAGTCAACATAGTATATGAATATATTGTCTTTCCATTATGAATCCTGGTGTTATGACCGAATGCAGAACAAGTGAAAACTCTTATTAACTTCTGAGATTGATTTCTGTCAAGGAACTAGGATCTTCTATAATTCTTCATTAATTCAACTCATGTCTACAAGGCACCAGGTTTTAGAATCCTATAGTCAGTGCAACTTCTGTTTGTAAACCACTGTGTAAATAGCTTTCAAATAAATACTATTTGATTGAAATCAGAAAATTACAGTTTTAAAAAGGTTCATTTTGTTTTGAAAGATTTTTTTCCGGATGTATCTACTCTTTTTCTCAACATGTATAAATTAATCCATCAGAGAAAGTGGGGAGTAAATTTAAAATCTGGGAATTACAAACACTATAATAGTATCACATAGTTGATTTGTGGCATTATTGCTGTGCAGATTTAAATAGCAGCTTTAATGGAATGATGGATTTCTGAAAGTTTAAGAAGACAACTAGAAAAGCTTTCAATTTTATTTTATTCTACTTAATTAACTTTACTGAAGTAATTTTCATTTTTGGAGGTCTCCAAAATAAGAAATTATGTGCATGTGGTGAAAAGGGATCTGTGTCAAATTAGGTATTGAGTTTATTATCATTCATTTTCCTGTTTATATTGTTACTAGTCTTTTCTCTCCTTTTCTTCAGCAGTTAAAGTAGAGGAAGGAGCACTAGTGCCATAATATGAAGACTAAGCTTACATAATCATATAGAGATAATTTTATATGCTGAGACTGTTAGATGATACTTACCCTTAAACTTAGCTTCATTGTTTTGAAAATGAAACAGATATACCTTAACCTTGTTGGCAAATCAAAAATTCAAATCTAATTGCTTTCCTCACTTTTTATTCTGCTTATATATAAAAAGTATCTCTTAAGGTATTGTATATTCTTTCAGAGATGACCTTCAAATTGGGTTAAGGATATCTATAATACCTTATACTATCTATAAAGATATCTATAATGTTGGCCAAATCATTGATCAGTTGAACCAAAAGCTGGATTGGTTTTTCCCCTGGTATCAGTAACCAATTATCACACAAGTGGAAATTGCAATGCTGTTTTTCTGTACAACAAAATGATGTGTGCTTTTGGACTAAATCACAAATGGAGATTCCCCCAATATACAGGTTAGCATAATTTTACGTACTTTTAGAAAACAAAAGCACATGATCATTAGGAAGCAATAGGTAACAAGCAATATGGTATTCAGTCCCCTGGTCCCGTAAATGATGGGACTCCCAAAATGTGGGATGATGATGATTACCCTTCTGCATCCATCTGATAAGAGTGGTAATTAAGTATGCAAAACTTTGTAGTTAATTTGTCTAAGAAGACAAGAAAAGGTAAGTTAGCACATTCCAACCACATTTCTGTTTACAACAGAAAGAGGGGTCACCCTTGTTTCCACTGCTGTCTTGATTCATGATAATATATGTTCTTTGATGAAGCTTTCACATGGCCTTCCAGAGTGAGAGGCCCAAAGAACAAAACATCTAAGAAAAAAAGTAAACAAAATGAAGGGGTTTTTTTTTCAACAAAATGACATTTCTCTGGCTAAAACTAGCTATACTAATCCTACATAATGTTGCCAATAGATGCTGATACATGTGAGATTTCTTTGCTGAAATGCTGGCATGAGAAACAAGAGCTGGCAATTAATTAGAAACACAATAGAATGAATGCTAGGTAATCTAGACTGCAATTTTCAAGACAGGAACACTCCAAAGAAGCAAGCAGTATTTTGTTTGGTCAGCAGGGGGCACAAAGATCCTAGCACCAGGCCTCATTGGAATAGGAAGAACAATCTGGATGTACTAAGAAACATGGAAAAAGCAGAGGAAACTATAGGGGCTTTCAACAATTTCCTTGAGAAGTAGCAGAATGAGAACCTTTGTAAAAAAAAAATGTTAGGCATAAGCACCAAGTTTTTGAAAGGATTGAAAAGTACTCCTTTTCTGTTTGCCAAATAAAACTTTGAGGGAAGTTAACAATGGAAAAGTAAGATATCTGTTCCCAGGATTAGAAATTTTAAGTACTTTGAAATAACATACTGTTATCTCAGAAGACTGAACTTCTGGTACTGGTGATAGACTCAGATTGGATCATACTGTTATTGTTCAAAGGAGCTGATTTAGAAATCTCGGTGCAATGATTTCCTAGATATACTGTATAAAGGTTGGTCTTGAATTATCCACTTAGTCTGTCATTTCTTTGGAAGGGCAAGCAATTCACCATTAAAAGTTGTTTATACCACTTTTCTCACAGTTCTACACACCACTGACACTCTTACAAGATTCCAGCCTTAGGACTGTACATTTAATTCCCAATCATATTCATTTTGCTCATTTAAAAAAGGTCCAATTACCTTCTGAGAAGAAATAATTAACACAAATAAAAATAAAAGCATACTAGCTTCACTAGAGAAAAGTATCACTCCATAAAAGGGAAGGATATACTACTTGAGCAATCGCTTACAGCCAGCTAACAAAAAAAATATTCTTCAGACTGACCACCCAAGATTGCACTCTTCCACTTGTCTGAAATGCAGCAAAATCTGTTAAATTTCATGATTATGAATTCTCAGTCAATCATATCCTTAAATCTCATCCTGTGATGTAGACTTGAAGCCCTTTTCTTGCTGTCAACAACTTCTCACTTCCTTTGCCACAAAACTCCCAACTTGATTATGTTAGTCATCATGAGAGGCAGTTACGTTGTAAATTTCAAGCAATCCATTGCTTCCTTCCAGTCTAACTCCTAAGGAGATGTGTGATACAGAAATATTCAGAAAATTTGTAGTAACTGTATCCACAGAGATGGTAACAAGCATGCTATTTTAACTCAAACACAGGAACATCTCCAATGTTAATTTTTAAAAAAAGTAAAACATGGATTGGGTTTTGGGGATGGAGGAAAAGTTCATCATAAGAAAACATAAGAGACAATCGTTCTATAACATGTTCTTGCAGTACAATGACAATAGTAAATTAAAAATGACCCAAATTTTATGAATTTTAGGAACTCTTGAATGGAATCACATCACCCGTCTAGCAGGAATGTTGTCTCTTATGAAATGTAGCTATTGTGTGAGATTGCATGAGAGCTCTGGGATGAGATCACCCAAATCTCATGCTGTTACAACTTCATAAGTTTAGATCTCATAAGTTTGTTGAAAATGACTATAGGAAATATTTAAGTATACATGGTATGGTACTCAAGTGTTCTGATCTTAAATAAATAGTTGCATGTTTGAACAACTGAACCCAGGAAAGTTTCAAAAAGGTATCCTGGGAATATTTGCATCAGTGACAAATTCATTATTTGCAATTATCATTGTAAAGATATGAGCCAGTGGAGACCTTTTAATTCGGTGGGTACTTATAAAGCAAATAGCCATTATAGGCTGAACTAGCCAAGAGAACTGTTCTGGTAGAAATATATAAAGGACACTTGATAGCATCTCTTCCATTAGCAGTTATTAAGATAAAGTCTCTTGTTCCTTAGGCTATAAATAGAGTCTAATCCTCTTCCACTTCTCTAGTGCACATGCAGGAAGAGAAGATAAGGGGAGTCAAGGCTTAATGCTGAGAAAAGTATTGCCATAAGTAACTCCTTCCTTATACAATTACTTTAAAAATACTTCCATGTTTGTATTTAGAGATTCAGTTATACTGTACTGTAGTACAGCTTAGCTGATTAGGCTTTATTTAGTTGAAATCTATTTATTTATAATATGCTTGTTTAATTAAGATTGATTTATTACAATATTGAAAAAGGAATATAACCCTATTAAAATTAAAAGTGATACAAACCAAAATCTGTAAATATTACCTGCATGACTATTAAAAAGAGTTATACTACATCTAACATTGTTCTATTTTTTTTCTTAGATAATCTTAATATGGCAAGATTTTATCATTTCTTTTGTTTTTAAAATGCATTAGATTTGATTCATGCTAATTTTACTGCTTTTAAAATTATCATTATTTATCATAGCTTGCAGAAGTATTAGTTTTTCTTTTCCCTTCCCACAATAAATCAAAGTTTTCTTGTTTATACAGAAATCTGAGCATATTTAATTGAAAAATAAAATGTTCCAGACCTTTAGATTGCAATTCATTCACATGGATAGTACTCTGTTCTATGATTGATTATGTGCCATCAAGTCATTGTTGACTCTTAGTGAGAAAACAGATTTTCTCCAAGACAATCTGTCCTTAACCTGATCCTTCAGGTCTCCCAATGGTACTATAATTGACTCACCTTGTTGTTGATCATTCTCTTTCTTTACATTTTCTCAGCATTATTGACATCTGAAGAGGATTATGTTTTCATAATCTATATAAAGCAGGGGGTCTCCAACCTTGGCAACTTTAAATCAGGCAAACTTCAATTCCCAGAATTCCCCTGCCAGCTTTGATTTCTGCAAGTTGAAGTCTGCCAGGCTTAAATTTGCCAAGGTTGGAGACCCCTGATCTAAAGTATGATAATTTAAGCCTTGCCATTTTTGCCTGGAGAACTCTAGGTTGATTTGTTCAATTATCCAGATAACAGATAATCAGAGTTGGAAGGGACCTTGTAGGTCATCTAGTCCAACCACACGCCCAAGCAGCAGACCCTACACCATTTCTGACAAATTGAAGTCCAATCTCTTCTTGAAAGTCTCAAGTGATGGAGCTCCCACAACTTCTGAGGGCAAGCTGTTCCATTGGTTGATTGTTCTCATTGTCAGAAAGTTTCTCCTTATTTCCAGGTTAAATCTCTCCTTGTTCAGTTTTCATCTGTTATTCCTTGTCTGGCCTACAGGCACTTTAGAAAATAGCTTGACCCCTTCCTCTCTGTGGCAGCCCCTCAAATATTGGCAGACTACTATCATGTCTCCCATGGTACATCTCTTTACTAGACTAGCCAAGCCCAGTGCCTGTAACCATTCTTTGTATGCCTTAATCTCCAGTCCCCTAATCATCCTGTTTGTTCTTCTCTGTACTTTTTCTAGAGTCTCAACATCTTTTTTATAATGTGGTGAACAAAACTGGATGCAGTAATCTAGGTATGGTCTTACTAAGGCTTTGTAGAGTGGTATTAGTACCTCACTTGATCTCAATTGTATTCCTCTGTTAATGCAATTTAGGATTACATGAGCTTTTTTGGCGGCTGCTGCACACTGCTGGCTCATATTTAGCTGGTTGTCCACTAAGACTCCTAGATGCTTCTCCCAGTTACTGCTATTGAGCCTGGTTTCACCCAGTCTATATGTGTACTTTTGGTGTTTCTTGCTTAAGTGTAGGACTTTACTTTTCTCTACATTGAATTTCATTTTATTAGATATGGCCGAGTGTTCTAGTCTGTCAAGTTCCATCTGGATCTTGAGCTTATCTTCTTGGGTGTTAGCTATTCCTGCCAGCTTAGTATCATCTGCAAATTTGGGAAGTTCCCCTTCTATTCCCTCATCTAAGTCATTAATGAAGATATTGAAGAGTACTGGGCCTAAGATGGAACCTTGTGGCACCCACTGCTTACTTCCCTCCATTTAGACTTAGACCCATTAAAGACTACTCATTGAGTATGGTTTGTCAGCCAGTTGCAAATCCATCTAGTCGTGGTGCTATCTATTCCGCTTTTTTCTAGCTTATTAAGAAGTAGGTTGTGGTCTACCATCCAATTTGTTTTCATCATATTCTCAGGAATCTTCTCCAGCTTCAACCTTCAAAAGCATGAATATTCTTTCTATCCTGCTTCTTTTGTCCTGCTTCTGGCTTCCTGTTTCCAAGACTGTCACAGGGGAAACTGTGCCTGTACAATTCTAATTGCTATAGGAATAGCTACTATTATACCATCCGAATATCTTTTCCAACTCCATCATGGCTATAATACCAGTGCTAGTCTGCAGTTTATTTCTTGAGTGCTAGTTCCATTATGGTTAATAATGGATTCTACAAAGTGTCCACCACTTTCATTGCAAAACTCTGAACTTTACACCAGATGTAGGCATCAAGGTTAGTCTGTTGTAAAATGTTTTGAAAACTTACTTGATGATTCCCAAACCTTGCAGAGGCCATTTTGATCATTACAAACCACCAAAAGAAAAACCTAGCCAAAAATAAAATATATTATATAGGCCAGAAGCTAAGAATATTTTTGGCCAGCTTTGCTATTTGTGCAAGTTCCAAGACTGAGTCTGGGACTTCAAAGGATGAAGTGTGGTAAATTACAGAGATCTAGTCTTGTGTTAGAAGTCAGCTGTGTGCAAGGAAAAAGCACAGAGATGTGATGCCCAGGGAAGGACCAACAAAGACAGGAGAGGGATAAGAGGAATTAGGATTTACTTTTCAGATATATGAAGTAGGCACCAGTGTTTCATCTCCTACTTTTAAATGGTAAAAATGATAGCCTGGGAAAAGAAACTTCTCTGCCAAAAGCCCCAGACCTCAGTTCATTTGAAGTATATTTATAAGATGTAAAAACAGAACAGGAAAAGCCCTCAGTCACCTTATAGGCTTACAGAGTAATCCTAATACCCTGCCTCTAAATGGAGTGATAATTTTTTAAAATAAAAAAAAATCTTTAGAAAAGTTTATCAGGCTGGAAATGTTTCTTTAAAGAGGCTGATGAATGAAATGAACTTACCATATTTTTCGGAGTATAAGACACACCGAAGTATAAGACCCACCTAGTTTTTGGGGAGGAAAACAAGGGTTGTGGGGGGGAATCTGCCTCTGCCTCCCAGCAATTTGCCTCCTTGCAGCAAACAGCAAACGGCCTGGTCACCTTCAGCACAGCCTGTTTAGCACAAGCAGCTGATTGTCGGTAGGCTCGGCCTCTTGACGATCAGTTGTTTCAGGCTGCAGGGATTGTCATCACTTATTGCTACCTCTGCATGTCCCATTTTCAGCCTCCACATCCCGTATTCAGTGTGTGTGCCCCATTTTCCGCCCATTCTGGGTGGCAGGGATCAGAATGGGCAAAAAATGGGGCCTGCGGAGAGTGAAAATGGGGCACATGAAGGCTGAAAATGGAATGCAGAGGCTGAAAATGGGATGTGAGGAGACGGCAATAGGTGATGGCAATCCCTGAAGCCTGAAACAGCTGATCGGAAGGCCAATCCTACCGACAACCAGCTGCTTGTGCTGTGTTGAAGCTGACCAGGCTGTTTGCTGTTTGCTGCAAGGAGGTAAATTGCTGGGAGGCAGAGGCTGAAGGGTGGGGGACGGCGGGTAGATGGAACTTCAGCAACATTCGCTGTATAAGACACAGAGACATTTCCATCCAGTTTTGGGTGTGGAAAAAAGTGTGTCTTATACTCTGAAAAAATATGGTAGTTAACAGAGGGATAGAATCAAGATCATGTGAATGGTTAATACTACTTTAAAATGCCTTGGTAGCACCACACTTGGAGTATTGCATCCAGTTTTGACTGCTAAAATATAGAAAAAGATATTAAGCTCTAGAAAGAGTGCAGAGAAGAGCAACAAAGATGACTAGGAGACATATACGAAGAATGGTTGTAAGAATTGGGTGTGTCTAGTTTAATGAGAAGGACTAGACTAGGACTGATAGTGTTTCAATATTTGAGGGGCTGTCACAAATAAGAGTGAGATCAACCTATTATCCAAAGCACCTGAAGGCAGGACAAGAAGCAATGGATGGAAACTAATCAAAGAGAGAACCAACCTGACAATTAGAACAATTAATCAATGGTATGATTTTTCTCTAGAACTTGTGGATGCTCCAACACTGGACGTTTTAAAGAAAAGATTAAACAATCATTTGTTTGAAATGGTATAGAGTTTTCAGTTTGAACAGGTGGATGCTTTCCAATTGGGTTATTCTGTTACTGTTATTCTGCTCATTTCTATTTTTAATATGACTTGGCTTTTATCTCTTTTATCATTCTGGTTGATAGTTTGTGAATATACTCTAGCATTTTAAAATGCTAGATATATATATGTTATGTCTCCTCTTGGAAATTCAAATGAACAAACAGAAAGCAGCCGTTTCACAATCAAATCAAACTGAAGGAAATAACAAGATAACAGCTGGCAGAAACTGTTAGGACTCCCCTTCGAAATTCAAACAAACAGAGAGCTCTTTTCAGTAACGTCCTCATTCAAAATAGTCATTTTGTTTCTGGCGAAAGGCACCAGCTCAGCTGTGTCCTTTTATACCCATTAAGGCAACGTGCTAATTAACTGGCTTGCCCTTCAGATTAACGTTTCCTGGTTCTGACGTCAATCCACGATCTAACAGTCATCAGATTCAAAACTCCCAACAGGACCGATCCTTCCAATCACAACACTATCGCCCACCGCAGGGCCCTTCCCCCAAGTCTGATGATTAACTTGACGATGTTTCGTTGACAACCCCACTCTGTCTCCCACAGCCAATGGAGGCGTCGCTCGTTCCAATTGTCTCAGGTGGTCTACACATTGGAGACTTGGAAAAGAAATACCGTTCTGCGACCAAGCCACCAACGGATTGTGCAAACGCAACCAGGACATTCCGAGCACCAAAGGGAGATGAAGGTTCAAGGTGATATAAAAACTTATCGCCTCCTCATGATCCCCAATGATCATACACACTGGCTGGGTGGCGAAACAAATGGGCCCAGACTTGAGCTCACGCCCATCCACGGTTTCCACCTTAATGGGTGGATGTACAGCAACCAATGGGATCCCATAGTGCGTAGCAAAAGCTCGGTCCATAAAGCTGGTTGTAGCCCCTGAGTCCACCAACACAACAGCGGAATTCCCTCCTTCTGTGACTGTAGAAAAATTGAGTGTCCAAAAGTAAATGCCGAGGAGGGGCCAGGATTTACTTCAGCAATTTGAGGTGGGGATGTGAAATGTGTCCGACCTAGGGTTTCCTTGAGGTCAGGTCTACCCTGTTTTCCTGACGAGCCAAGAGTGGTTTCAGGTACGGGTCTGCGGGTCCCTCTCCGTTTGCAGGAATTAACAAAATGTCCCAGACCCGCGCAATAAAGGCACAAGCCTTCCTGGAACCTTCTCGAACGTTCTCGCACCGTTAAGCGAGGGCGGAGTGTGCCTAACTCCATCGGCTCCTCAACATTAACCGTGGGTTGGAAAACTCTTGGTGGCGTGGGTTGTGCACGAGAAAACGAAGATGGTTCCATACCGAGCCGTTTGCGTCCACGTTGCTGTAAACGAGCTTCAATTCGTAAGCACTGAACTATCAATGCATCCAAAGTTAAAGCCCTCTCTGCATGGACCAGCTCATCTTTGATGGCATCAGACAAGCCTTCCTGGAATGCAGCCATATGAGCCGGTTCGTTCCAGTTGGAATCCAAACACAGCAAACGAAATTCTGCAACGTATTCCTGCAGGGAACGTTTCCCCTGATTAATGTCCCATAACCGTCTGTCCACAGTTTGTATCTTAATTGGGTTCTCAAACATCACTCTCATTTGTTGAAGAAAACCCTGGAAATCATTCAACAACGGGCTATCTTGAACTAACAAGGGAGTAGCCCAATTAGCAGCCTGCCCGGTTAATAAACTGATCATAAATCCTACTTTAGACCGGTCAGTTGGGAAGTCTTCAGGCCTCAGAGAGATAAACAATTGGCATTGACCCATTAATGCCGGCAACCTGTCCATTTGCCCAGAAAATTTCTCCGGCATGGATACTGGGCTTTTCCTCACAGGAGGGGCAGGGGGAACAGCAGCAGGGCTTGGTAAGCTGGAAACATAATTCAGCAATTGTGTTACCTGATTCTGAAGCGTCACATTGCTTTGCAGTAGCTGATTAATTTGTTGTTGTTGCTGCTCTACCAAACACTGCAGTTGATTTGAATCCATCTTGCTTTAAAGATGGTTTGTTTGGGCCAGAAACAATAATGCTATGTCTCCTCTTGGAAATTCAAATGAACAAACAGAAAGCAGCCGTTTCACAATCAAATCAAACTGAAGGAAATAACAAGATAACAGCTGGCAGAAACTGTTAGGACTCCCCTTCGAAATTCAAACAAACAGAGAGCTCTTTGCAGTAACGTCCTCATTCAAAATAGTCATTTTGTTTCTGGCGAAAGGCACCAGCTCAGCTGTGTCCTTTTATACCCATTAAGGCAACGTGCTAATTAACTGGCTTGCCCTTCAGATTAACGTTTCCTGGTTCTGACGTCAATCCACGATCTAACAGTCATCAGATTCAAAACTCCCAACAGGACCGATCCTTCCAATCACAACATATATATATATAATCTTCTACCTACAGATAGAATTTTCTGAATGGAACATAACATGAACAGGGCAAGACTATTACTTCCTGTAGCCTAGATATTGTTGTTTCTGCTGATGCCTTCTAAGACTGCATTAGCTTTCGTAGCAGTCCCCTTTGACAAACTTTTGAAACTCATGGACAAGACACTCTCACCTTATCCATATGCATTAATTATCCATTGATAATTAATTTCTAAACAATGATTCTTTCTGAATTTGTTTTCCCATGCTGTACCTCTGAGCAGGGAAGGACAAATAAATTAAGTATTTAGGGATAGACAAATATGCTCTTTTTCTCAAGTCCTACTTTCATACAACTAAAAAAAGGGGACAGAGAATGAGAATGAGATAAAAATGCCCAGGGTGGAATTTGTTAAGGAAAAATGCTGAAAAACATAAATTTAGTTCCATATGAAGAGTTCTAATATAATATGGGGGATAGAAAAAAGAAAAGTATGGATGCCTTCTTCATAGCTGAGTCTTTCTAGTTTCAGGCTGTTCTAAAGTATTGTCATATGAATTTTGTAAGACAGACAAATTGCAGGCTGTTTCTTGCATTCTTGCCTGACTTATATTGAATGTCAGCACTGAAGAGATAAAAGCATGAAGATTTTAAATGAGACAAAAAATACTAGCAAAGATAACATTCTTATCATGGTGAATTAAAACACAAGTTCAGAGTTTGAGCTGGAATTATGGCAGGCCGAAGAATGGATTTGTTTCATAAATGTATGTGTTACATCTATAAACCCACAGAAAATTATTCGAGTAGTATTTGAATTATGCCAATATCCATTCCCTATACACATAAAGTTTCAGAAAAACTTGCTTATGTAACTGAAATTTTACCAACATTCTCATGCCATTTTGGAAATTCATGACTTTTGGAACATTTTGTGCATTGTTCTAGGTTTTGTTTCGTGTAGCTTTAAGTCATACCAATTTCTTCCCTAAGTAAATCTGTCTAGTTTTAAACAAAGTATTATCGAAGCAAGAAAAAACAGACACATATACATAAAAATGGACAATTAAATTATATTTTTAGTTGGAGCTGAACTCTCTGTATGGATTTACTTCCTGATATCCTTGTGCTTGATTACACTGACACTATAGAAGATAATATTTTAATGCTTTGGGTTTATTGATTAATATTTTCATTAGGCTTTAGATTCAGAATATATTTGATTGATTCAAATAGACAAAATAGGAAAGTAATAAATTTGATGAATGCTTAAGTCAAAAGTTTTTGGGGACATGGTGGCTCAGTAGCTTAAAGACACTGGATTTGACAGCCAAAAATGGTCAGCTCACTGTACTTCAGCAGTTTGAGCCCTAGTACCATGTGAGCTCCCATCACTCACCTTAGCTTCTGCCAACCTAGCAATTCAAAAGCCTGCAAAAACGCAAATAAGTAAAAAAGGTACCACTCTAGCAGGATTCTAATAAGGATAGATAAAAACCAACTGGTGCCATATCTGCCTGAATGTGAGGTGAAATCGGTAGAGAAAAATACCAGATGATGATGACGCTTCTGTAGAATGTTGTTAGCCACTCTGTGTGTGGAGCTAGTTCATCCCTTGTGGTGTACCCTGGATAATGTGTGAACATGAACTAAATCATGGCTGTCAAACTTGATTTCATTGAGGGCTGCATCAGGGTTGTGTTTCACTTTGGGGAATTGGTTGGGTATGGCCATGGTGGGCATGGCCAACTTGATGTCACTTGTGTCAGGGGTGTCTGTGGTGGCCCAAGTGCTTTGCCAGTGAAAACAGGCTCCCAATCTTCATTTTCCACTGGGATGGCCTCCTGCAACCCTCTGCCAATGAAAATGGCGCTCAGGAGCTCCATTTTCACTGGCAGAAGGTTGCAGGAGGCTGTCCCAGCCAAAAATGGAGATTGGGAGCCTGTTTTCTCTGGCAGAGGCACCACGGGCCAGTCCTTCTCTGTTTCCAGGGTGGCCCAATGGGCCAAAAATAAGCACCTTGAGTTTGATACCCCTGAAATAAATGAACTAGCAAGCTTAGGCAACCAAACTACTCTGTAATAACATTGTAGACTCCCATGCTCCCAATGTTCTAATGCTGTTGCTAAACAAATAATAAGTTAAAAGTTTTACATAAGAAATTCGATCACAAAATTACAAACAATCACTATGTTGCTTGATTTCAGTTTCATTAACCAATAGGGTCTTCATGTTCTACTCAGTCATGTTCAGAGTGACATTCTCGTGAGGACTGCAATCCCACAGAATTGAGTTCAGCATGCTTTTATTTGAGGGAAAAGGTCTACTTAGGCATCGCCCCTCGAGCTAAAAATCAACGTCAGTGAAAAGTATAATGAATATGTGTCAGAGAAGGCAATGATGAACTGTAGCTTCAAAGCAAGAAAGGTACACTTTTCTTCACTGACATCTGAAGCAAACCCTCTGGAGTTGAAATTAGATGTTCTCTTTCCAAAATGGTGTTACTTCTTACACAATTACAAAGCTTCAGCAACATTGATCTGAGCTTTCTACGAGTCTTTGAGAAAGGTTTTGACAGAAACATTTGCATAGATTTGAAACAGAAATAGAACTTTTAAATCTGTTACTACCCATCTTATTCCATATAAAATGCAGTTTAAAGTGTTTGCCTATAATTCACAAGATATAGGTGTTCATTTTTAGTCCTCAGAGTTTGCAAACTTATCAATTGAAATGATTGCAGTAAATTCCTGACAGTGAGAACAATAAACCAGTGAAATGGCTTGCCTTCAGGAGTTATGGATGCTTCCTCACTGGAGGCTTTTAAGAAGAGACTGGACAGCCATTTGTCTGAAATGGTTTAGGGTTTCCTGTTTGATCAGAGGGTTGGACTAAAAGATCTCTAAAGTCCCTTGCAACTCTGTTATATTGTTAAAGGAGGTGCAAGAATTGAACCACGCTTCTACTTAAACATAGCTCATCTTTTACCCTTGGTAGTGACTAGGTTTCTTTTAAAACAACTTCCCTATGTCTTTGCAATTAGCAGAAGTTATCAACAAGTTGTCCTTGAATCATTGCCTGAGAGACTTCTAGTTCTAATACCAGCTGTATAAATACTGACATGTAACTTTCTGCTGGCTCACAGATAGGAATCCTGAGTCATGGGGAAGACTATAGGATTGGCCCTTGGAACAGCAGCTGGGATAAGCAAATTCAGCTGCTCATTCTTTTTCCAACAAGTTTAAACTTTTTAAAAACCCTCTATTTGTTCCCTGCATCTAGACATTTTAACCAGTAAGAAATCAGTTTTAACTTTTTTATATTCCAGCTGAAAACTTCAAAAACACAAGTCAGTTTCATAAAAGCTAAAGAGATTGGTTGTTAGGGTGGAAAAACAGATATTAATTGATAAGCAATACTTAAAGGAAGCAAAATAAGTAAAAGGAGGCCAAAAAAGCCTAGAAGAGTAAGACATTATAAAAAGTGAATGTCAGGAAGTGGTGTTCAAGGGAAAGAACTAGTTAAGTTCATAGTACAGCTTAAGAGAATTCATTGCATGGCTATGAGGAAATTCCATTTCAGGAAATTCAGACATGATAAGAGTTAAAAGAAGCTAGTTCATTCTGGTAAAGGGGGAAAAGGTTGGCAGATTCAGATGCTGATGAGACATCCCAGAGAGTGAATTCTTCCGCTTGGGTGGGCTTATAGAAGGGGAAGGAATCCATAGAAATGCTATTAAAATCACTATTGCTTCATTGGAGGGCTTCCTTTTCCCCTCTCTACTCTGCAAAAGAGCCTGCCATGCTTTAAAAAAATAGTGAAATTGCCTTTTATGTGTTAAATTTGTACTTAAAGCTTACACATTTACATAAGTACAGAATTATGTACAATAATTAAAACTGCAATTTATTAGAAAGTAATTCCATCTTATTACATTGAATGACTCTCTGTAGTCTTATTAGGGTTTCTTGGAAGAAGACAGATAATTAGGGTAGAGTGGTTTTTAAGCAGGAAGGTACATTTTTATCTGAAGCAAGAGATACATGTGGTATTTCATTTGCATACTGCAGACCACACCTCAGAATAGTTGGGGTTAGGATAAAAAATAATGTTTCTATAGATTACACTAAAAAAAACTGGTGGTGCAGGAAGGTAGATGGACATTTTAGTTAGGGAAATATCTCTCATTTTATACCTTAGGAAGTAAAACACAAAGTAAAAATCAGAAATAATTAACCCATGTATAGTCTATGACTCATGACCTGAAATGGAAACTCACAAGTATTTTTGGAACATGTTACTGGGAAGAATAAAGGAAAATGAGAAATAGGTGGAGTGTTGGGGTACTCCCTGTGAACAACTGAGACAGAAAAGGAAACCTCTCATCTTTTTCTTGCTCCAAAATAAAGTGGTGAATCATGATGCACAGGCAATGCTTTGAGTCATGATGTCCCTACAGGGCTTCAAGTCACAGTCCAACCCATAAATTTTGGCCTTTTTTTTTTTTCCAATGCCTTGTTTCATACTTTGTCCCTGTTCTGTGCTGGAGATGGGGTTGCCAGGCAGACAAATAGAACCTCCCAGAATGGAATTTGTTTCTTTTCTTGTTCCCCCTGTCCCCACCCCACTTTGAATGCAAGAAACTTTCTGTTCAGTGGTCATTTGATTGGGATGGTGGTCTTCATTATGGACTGGCAAGTATTAAAACAAGCAAATGCTTCTATGGGCAAATCTAAAACTCATTCATAAGGGGAGTACTAGATTGTATTTGTTTTGTTTAATGTTTGGCCACCATTCATCATAATTTAGTATGGTGTGAAATTAAAGTAGATTGTATAATAAAATGATAACTAGAGCTGACATACACATACAAAATTACTCCACGACAGGCAGAGGCAACAAAAAGAACTAAAAAGACATGAGCAAATGAATATTGATTTTTCTCTAGAAAGAATAGAACATGATTTATTTTTTTAAAAAATGACCCCTTTCTTTGTCACTAGCCAGATGTTCAATATTTACAATTTCAAACTGGTCATGGTGTGCTGTATCTCTGCTGCATACATTTACATAGGCTGGCATGATGGGTAGGGACTGAATGGCAGGTGGAAATGTGTATGAGTTAGAGCAGTGTTCCTCAGCCATGATTTTATGATGGCTGGACTTTGGCTTTGATTTCAACTTCCACCTCCAACTTCCAGAATGCTAGCTAGGAAATTCTGGAGTTGAAGTCTACCCATTTTGAAGTTGCCAAGGTTGCAAAACGCTGGATCAGTGCATGAGGCTGGAATTGCCAGCCAGAAATGATCTGCATTCCAGCAGTTTGGGCTCATGAAATGGAGTGAGCTCTATCATTTGATCACTAACTCCCGCCCACCCAACAATTCGAAAGCATGCAAAATTGCAAGTGGATAAATGGGTACCACTCAGTGGTGCATTTCAATTTTTTTTTTACCGCCAGTTCAGTGGGTATGGATTGGTGGGTGTGTTTTGCATGTGTGCATGCACACACTTTGCACGTGTGTGCCAAATATGCACTTTGCACAGGAGCACAGGCTTTTTGACTCATCTCCTGCAATCCAGCACTCTCTCGATCACGTCAGCAGCTACCATGCGACAATCTGCTGTGCCGTGCAAAGCAACTGTACTTCAAAAGCAGGACATAAAGTTTAGTATGGAGCCTGGGTGGGTGGGTGCCCCCAACAGCAGAGCATCAGAGAGAACTGTTCGGTCTCTGCTGCTCATTGATGCTACCAACTCAGCAGAACCAGGCTGAACTGGTAGAATATCACCACTGGTACCACTTTAGTGGGAAAAACCTAGCTGCATTAGTATGTGCAGAGAATGGAAGCTGGCACAAGGCATCGCAATATGTGGGGAAAAGAAGTGACATCAGCAGAGGAAAAGGAAGAGTTGATGTACATCATCCCCCACAGTGCACCAACGATAAACGTGTAAGTGTTGAACAGAATGAACTAGCTGTAATTAATTGGAGTTGGGTTTTTCTGGAACACTGACACCAGTATTCTAGACTGTCAGGACTGCATTGCATGTCTAGCATGTGTAGATTTCCCTGACATTATATAGCATGTGCTAAATAAATAATGCCTGAGGACAGACCTAGTGCATATTAAGTAGGGTGTCCACTAAATAAAATCAAATATATGAATAAGATTTCTTTTTTTCCCTTTTCTCTTCTTTTCTCTGCCATCAGATGTTGTATTCCAGATCTAGTAATTCTAGTACAGTATTAACACATCCTGCCAGTGCCACCCCATTTGAGGAACCAGAGCAGCTCTGTTCCCTCAAATATTGCTACTAGTTTATATTTTCTGATGGGAGACTTGTTTGCCTATATGTTTGCCTATAGAGCTGTCCTTACAATCCTGCTTGGTTCAAAGGACAGCAGCTTAGTGGTATATTATGAACATTTTTTTTAAATTAGAGACTACAGGAACAAATGTGAACGGCCTTTTATGTTAGCAATCTCACAAAACTAATGGAAATAATTATATCAGGTTTATAAAGCCCATTCATCAACAACATACAGAAGACAGAATATTGATAGGACATGACAAAGGTTTCTGAGTAAGAACAAGCCTTTCATTCCAGTCTAATTAGCTTCAATGAATGGAGTGAGGGGCAACTCCAAATTCTTTCTTATGAAGCTCAGTATAATTGATGGGGCAAGAAACCCATATTTTGAATTGCCTGATTCTCAGCAAAGCTTCTAGAATGCAGATGTTATATAGGAAAGTATGTTGTGGTAATACATACATATAACAATGAGAGGAAGAGAAGAGAGTTCACAAATTGTTTTCTTGAAACTTGGTGAATTCTGACCAAGAAGAATGCTTTGGGGATTAAGATGATTTTTGGTAAATATCAAAACCCTTGTTATATCATCAGTAAAAAGTTTGTGGGAGATTACAAGGATTACATGATATACTTTGATGTCCTCTAGAGAGGATTCAGAGAGCAGTGGAGAAAAATAGACATTTGCAACAAGAGGGCACAGTTCTATGCTTGTTGTGGAGGGATCTCTCTAGAGTTTGTTTTGAACTTAGCTTGCATTGGGAATCCTCTTTCATTCCTAAGCAATTATGACAAACCTATGACATATGTGTCAAAGGTGAAATGCCACAATGTCTTTGGTGACATGCCAGTGTTCACCAACCCCCAACAATTACTATTTTCAAAAGCATGCCCTCTCCCGTGTGATTTTCAAAGGTTGCAGAGGCCATGAGAGAATGGGATGTGTCACCTTTGGATTCTGTGGAAGTCACACAAGCATGAAACATGCTTTTGCATGATTTTCAGAGGCTGCAAAGACCATAGGAGAGAATTCTCCAAAGCCACTTCAAGAAAGAAGGCCTCTTGGGACTCAGAGCAGCTTCTGACAGATCATAGGTACCTGTGAACAGAAACCAAACACCACTGGAGTAGTGGTACTTGGCAGATCCTGCGGAATACTGTGTCTAGGGGACAATTATGCTCATGTGCCTTGGGAATAGCACAAGGTGGCCTTATTAAATAGAAGTGGTGGTGCTAGGGCTGGCCAGGCCTCCTAGTCCCATGCTTCCACTACCTTGATAAGTCTTGGACCCAGTACTCTCCAATATTTTCATCAATGATTTACCTGATGGAATATTCTCCAATAACTTCATCAATGACTTACCTGATGGGATATTCTTGCCAAGGTGGCAAGAATAGCTAACACTCCAAAAGATAGGCTTAAGATACAGAAGGATCTTAACAGACATGAACATTGGGCCCTATGTAACCCATCCACCATTTCAAGGCCAGTAAAATGAGAACTGAGATTGTTGGGGACAATATGCTGACTCTGTAAACTGCTTAGAGAGTGATGTAAAGCACAATGAAGTTGTATATAAGTCTAAGTGTTATTGCTATTGTTATTAATTGGTCTCTTTTTCACTGATTATATATAAGTAATACTCAAACAATATAGCATGTGTTAGAATCTAAAATTCATGATTTCTTAAGAGGTTAGTAGACTTAGAGTTTTCAAGTAATCTCTAGGTAAATGTCTTCATAATATGAACACAAAATGATTTAATTAAGCTATCTATGTCTTTAGTGTTCTGTTGTGGAACAAAGAGACTGGAGTTGAATTCAGCTCTTTATTAAGCGTCAGTAACTTCAACTAAAACTCGAGCTGCAGCAGCCTCTTTTATAGTGGCTGCTCGTGGCTCGTGGCTCACGGCTCGCGGCCAATGGCATCATTTTAAACTTCCCGCTGTTGGTGACCAATCACAACTGTTTTTAAACCGCCAATTGCTAGGCGGCAGTGGTCGTCCAATCAGAATGTGGTATTACGAGTATGCAAATGTCTATATACAACATTTACTGTTCTGGAAGCTAAGGATTAATTTATTTTATTAGCATTGGTATTTTGTTGTCTCATTCTTCCTTATTATATCTAAAGCTATCCATTAAAATGGATTTCAAATGGCAGTATCTGGCCACTTGTTCATGACGCTGATTGATAATCCAATTCCCTTTTCATTAATATCAATGGGGATTGTTCAGAAAACATTGGTATTTCCAAAAATATCAGGAAAAAAACATAAATTTAAAACCAATGATCCTAGTATTTCTTTAAATAGTCACTTCTTAATGCTTTCCCCTCACTCATATTTAGTAATTTGTCTACTGGATAAATAAGACTGTCCAGTTTAATTAGTAACTAACTCATTTGGCATTTAGAAAACATAATCTTAGTTTAAATATCTAGTTTGAATGAATACAGGAGAGGGAGAAAGTTTAACAAATGCACATTATTTATATATTTAACAAATGCACATTTCCTATTCATGGATGACTGAAATAATTTCATATAAAGGGTAGGGAATTTTCAAAAGAAAAAAAAAAGAAAGCATAGCAGATGAAAAGAGAGCTTTAAGGACCATCTGCAAAGAAAAAAAAGACTTAGAAAGATTGGATTAACCATGTCCATGAGATTCCATGGGAATATTCTGGGCATGGATGAGAAAGGGAGGAGATAGTGAATTGTTTAATCTTCTCAATCTTCTCAAATCATGAAGAATCAGATGTCAAATAGCTTTATGCCAGAATGGAGAAACTCTTTGAGTTCCAACCATTGGTTCAATTCAGTCTTCATCGTTTCTTGTTGCAAACCATGCACTGTGTAAAGAAATAAGCAGCAACATGTGTGATTGAATAGTACTGATAAAAATTGTTCTTTAAGTCTACCATCTTAAATTCACATAAAGCAGAAAGCCTTTGCCACCGCAAGGACTCATGTATTTATTATATTAAAACTTCCATGGTTAAAATTTAGTGTATTTTGGTCCATGAAAGCTTATATCATAATAAATTATGAGTCTTTGAGATGGAAACATGTTTTTGATATAATTGATTAACAGGGTTCTCCCTCTGCAAAATGATAATCTAGACATTGCTGTGCATGATTATACTTAACCACTCAAACTGCATTACATTACCACAGACATTTTGGATTAACTTTCTAATTCCTAACACATCTAATGGAAATCTTGGCATTATAAAGAATGAAAAAACTCTTCATCACAAAATTATTTTATTTATGGCATTGTGGCTTCTGGTTTACCTTTATTTAATTATTGTTACTTTTTCTTGCTGTTATATGACTAACCCAGCCAGGTTGACTGATAGGAGTTAACTGGTGAGAAGTTGTGCTTTGATATTTGGAGGCCTCAAGTATTTGAGATAGCCATCTCAGCTAGAAAATGTATTTAAATAAGTTACAAATGATAGTGGAGAGGTAATTGAAAACCTTTCTAAAAGATCATGTTGCTGGTAACATTTAGCTTGTACACACACACACACACACACACACACACACACACACACAGAGGGAGGGAGGGAGGGAGACAGAGAGATACAGAGAGAAAGACAGAGTTTGTTTATGGAGTGGTCATTTTTAAAAAGATTGAGTTAAGAATCTGCAAACAGTCTAGATAATTCAGCAAGTTGATATACCACATTAGGTGACAGGAATTAGGTGACAAGATGGGTAACCAACTGTATGCATTAGCTCTATGTTACTGTTGGAAGCACCCCTCTCCGAAAATGAAATATTTTAGCATATACTAAAAAGGCAGAATATTTCCCCTAAAAGAGAACTAGAAACTCAGA
Source organism: Pseudonaja textilis (assembly GCF_049901715.1). Classification (NCBI taxonomy): domain Eukaryota; kingdom Metazoa; phylum Chordata; class Lepidosauria; order Squamata; family Elapidae; genus Pseudonaja; species Pseudonaja textilis. Next base: position 222,208,320 of record NC_141991.1, on the reverse strand, counting down.
GATGCAGAAAGTCACCTCCCCCCACCTTTGTTAATGGGCCATTAAGGCCTGGGACACTCTGTTCCACATTACAAAGATCTATCTCCTTCAGGCAGAGCCATTCAATTGCCTTTCATTGCACCCACCCACGAAGTTTCAACCAAAGTTAGCACACAGATAACCTACAAAGCTAGCTATGACCTCTGACAGCAACCAATCAGAATATTCTTCCTGTGCCCCATGAAATTAATTCAAAGCCAGAAAGGGTATAAAACTCAAGGACTCTCAGCATTTCTTTTCTTTTTCTTTGCACAAGAGCTCAAAGGCATGCGATCCTGTCCACCATTAAGGCATCTTTCCAAACAGCCTCCATGTTTCCCTTTTTCCCCACTTGAAACTGAACCTAGAAGGATATTTCTTCCAACAATTTGGCACCCCAAAGATAGGACTCCAAGTTAACCTAACCAATGGACCTGGCCCAGGTAAGCCTCCCTTACTGGCACAGACCCCATTGAATCTTTGAGTGAATTTTTCCTGGACCTTGACCATTTGGAACTAAGTTTTAAAGGGATTTTGAGTGTTGAGCTCAAAGGCTGCTTGGAAAGAAGGTGAGTACCTTTAAAATTTAATTTTAAAGCATGGGAAGGTGTGGGTAATGTGTCTATGCCTCTCTCTGTGTGTGTGGGGGGGCTTCACCCTTGGACAGCAGCTGGATCTCATTACTGTGTTTGGCCTCTACCCTGTTGTTAGTTCCTACGAGCCATGATTGACAGAACAGGGAAAGCAAGGGGGGTGTCATCAGAGTGTGGGACCTTCTGTTTATAAGAGGGAAAGCCAAAAGGGCTGTGATTGAAGCGTGGGAAGGAAAAAAATTGTTGTCCTATGAAAGCCCAAAAGTAAAGCCTAGTTCAGGAAATGCCAGTACTCACTGCATAGAGAAGTTCTTCCCAGATCCACAAGGGGTCTGAAAACCATGGGCAGGAAAGGAGGGGGCAGCACTCACTGCATAGGGGAAAAGGGCAGCAGGTCTTCCCAGGCTCCCATGAAGGGGTCTGAAAACTGTAGCTAGTGTTCCCCCAGAAGGGAGTGCCCATACTTTAAAAGGGAACCAGAATCTCCCCAGACACTTTTTTGCCCAAAAACCACAAGGTGGACATTTTTTCCTTTTTGTACCTGACTGAGCCCCACATCTGAGAGGGAGCATGGGAAGTGGCAGTTCAAAGGTGACAATTAGGAGTCTCCTAGGAGATTTGCTCAAGGCTTAGCAACAAGAAAAGTATGTAAGAAAGGGGCTTTGCTGAGGGATGACACACGAAGACAAATTTGTCATACATACTTTTTATATACACACTATTTCTATGACTTATTTTATACCTTTGCTCAGTGCTGAATATTATATGTCTATAATTTGAAGGTGCTTCTGACATGAAGAAAGTAAGAAAGATGACAGGAAGTATAATTCAATGTATCTTCAGGGTTTCAGGTGGCAAAGGCTGGACGATATAGGTTGTCCTCAGTTTATAACCCTGACAGTTATCATTATAAGTCATGATAATTGTAAAGCCATGTGGCCAGACCTGTTTTTAATGTCCTTTTTGCAATGGTTGTTAAGCAAATGTGGTGGTGATAAAATTAATACCAGTCATTAAGAAAACCCATTGTTCACTGAGGGGCAGTTTTTGCAAAATCCAGAAGTAAATGGCAATTTCCAACAAAAATGTAATAACTTGTGGTCATGTGACCACATGATGCTACAAATGGCCATAATGCAGTCCGGTTTCAAGTGCCAAAAATGTGACTATGTGATTCGGGAGGGGCAATATTAAAACCAGGATGTAAGACCCTTTTGTACTTTTTGAAAATACAAACTTCATCAACAATGTAATGTTTTTTTATAAAAGAAATATTTTAGATGTGTTAAAATGTTTTAATTATTGTAGCAAGTTTTTAAAAATTAAGTGTGTTTTTTCCTTTTTTATCCTGCTGCATTAATGAAGCAGCTTATAGTCTCTTTCTGGAGCAGCTTTAGTTGGTTGCCACTTTTATTTTGAACAGGGTGGAGTTCTAATACTTTTTTTAATTAGAGAAGAAAGCATATCTAAAACCTGGAGCCCAGATGTTATTTTAAGAGTTCATTGTTTTCATCAACATCCAACCATATTATTCCTTGCATCTTTGAAGTCCAGTGTGTTGTGTGCTAATTACACCTTTGTACTCTCGGAGACGAAAATTGACCAGATGTCTCCATTTTAAATGTGGTCCTAATTTCGGTAAGAAATTTTGAATGTAGATACTTGTTCATAAGAATTTGCCCAAATATTGAATGTACATTTTTCATGTGGGCCTGTATACTAGTTCAAGTGCAAGGAGCAGTTGCAAATGTCCTGGACAAACATTATACACCAAAGCAATCTGTAATTGCATGTATGCATACAGTTCCAATGCATGAGATACTTTTTCTCTGTACATAATTACATGAAAGTAATTATGCAAGGCTACAAATCCATTCTCTGCTATTTGAATTTAAAACAAAGGGAAGGTAGACACATTTGGTTATTCCACTTATGAAACATGGATCTACAGAACTCCCTGCCACAGTTTTAATTATGTCCCTAAATATATGAGGCTGATAGGAAATGCCTCTCTACTGATACCAAAAAGAACCCTTTTGATCTTTTAATTTTTTAAATATTTTATTCTGGATATTATTTTGGTATTGATATTGGCAACAGAAATCTATTAAGATGGACAAATATTGTTAAGAAAATTATTTATAAGTGTCATGTATTAACATAAAGTTAGGGTAACTTAAATGAAAATAAATTAAATTATATGTTCCCTAGTTAATAAACTTCTATGGTAGACAACCCTAAACTCAGTTCCACTCCATCTGGCACAATCTGAAATAGGTGCTATGTAACAGTATTGTTTAATGCTCCTGTTGTTTAATATTGGATTCTTTCAGAATAGTTTGACAATTCATCTGGTCAAACTTATTAAAACCTTCTGGTACTGTGCTCTGCCTAACCACAGTGGCATAATATGGATTTCTGCTCCTTATTCTTGTGCTTTCTTCTAATAATATTTCTTAGAATGGAAGTCCTTTCTGAACTCTTCTCCTTTAGTCACTAATATCTAACTGACATTTTTTACCACATTCTGATATGTTGGAAATGCCAGACTAGAATAAAGAAATGGAGAAACAGAGAAGGTAACCAGTATCCACAACCCCCTAAAAATGTAACACTTCAGTGTTCAAACATTCCAAAAAGAAGACAAAGGTGAGCTGAAGAAGAAAGATTAGTGTCGGAGAGGAGAATATGATTAAGCAAGATGGGAATATATAATCAGGTAGTTGTAATCAGCAATCCAGCAGACCAAAAGCTACTGGAGTTGCAGACAAAGCTGAGATGGGATAGAAGAAAACTGGGAAGACAGCCATTTTGGTTTCTCAACTCTTTATTATGTATCCATTAAGAGTAGTGGAGAGGAAAAAGGAGACCCAGAGAGCAGCTTCTCTGGAATTCATGAGTGGCCAGGACAATCAGAAGAAGCGAACCAGTAAAAGATACTCTCTGTATTCATCCAGATGATAATTTCCAAGGCAATTGGAAGAAGGCTGAGAAAAAGGAACCATGTTATGTCATTAGAAAGAATAGCTACTGTTTTACTGTGAACAGCTAGCCTCAGATCTAGATATTTGAAGAAAGGAGTTTGGAGAAGCAAATTGAATGACTCTGGAAAGAAGGTATGTGGGAGAAAAAGAGAGTAAAAGTAAGGAAGTGTTATGCTGAAGTTGTAAACCAATAAAAGGGTAAATAAAGGGTTAACAGTCAAAGAAGTGTAAAAACAGGCGAGGTGAAATAAATAATTTAGAATTTGGGCACAGAAAGACATTGTTAAGTTTACAGCAAATATTCAGCAAGTCTGACAAAAAACTTAAATAGATAGAAAAAAGAACCCTAGAAATGTAGAGGAAGTAGATTTTAATAACTATTGATTATAAGAGACAAAAAATGAAAAATGAATAAATAAATGTGTAACATTATAGAATAAAAACCATAATTTCTAAATATATTCAGTGCATTTTATCTGTAATTCTATAATAAGGCAATATGTAATATAAGCATGAAGGCCACCATCTCTTTTATAAGAACCCAGAACTAATTTTCTTCTTCCCTTCTTCTCTCCCGTCTACTCCCTCCCTCCCCACTTCCTTTGTTCTTTCATTCCTCACTCCCAATTTTTTTTCCTTGGTGTCCTGAGAAATGTTAGAAAACAAAACATTTCTCTTCACATTGGCATACCTGTGCTTTTAAGAGACTTAGCATGTTCTTCTTCAGTGATAGTTCTATGTCTGGTGTCTTAATTTGTTTAGGAGCAAAGGAAGCTATGTTTTTGGATTATGTTTTGCGTATTTTAAAGTGAAAGTCTTTACATGTTTTTTAAAGATTAATATGTCAAATATATGTGTGTACATCTAGCAATGACTATAGGTATTTTCAAATAATATTTTAGCAACGTACATCTGTTTCCTGATTGACAGTTTTTTATGTGACATGAAAGGAAGTATATATTGTATTAATTATTTGTATAAGACAGATGCAATATAATATTGCTACTTTCATGTAAAATATGTCCAAAACTAAAAATAAACTTGTAACTTTACCAAATTAAGATGGAAAAATATCAAACAAGAAGATTGTGGCAATTCTTTAAACTAATAATTTATAACAATTATGTTAAAATATTTTGCTAACAATCTTGAGCATTATCTTTTTGTCCTGCTGTTTCTAGCAGCTTCCCATCTAATGATGCCACATATGATCATCCATTTTTAGAAGTAGGTTTTTATGATACTGTTATCATTTCTGATAATTCGGGAAAGGCTTAGAGGTTTTTTTCCCCTTAATGAATGTTTAGAACATTTCACAGAAGTGTTTCAAGGGTTACCTTATAAACTATGGCATTTTGTTCTACTGAGCCACACCATTAATTACAGTGGATGGCCTATAGCAATTTTGATGACCAGAGGCTGCATTTAATTTGGGGCTGGGGGTGGGAGAGAGGAAGGGTACAGGCTGACAGCTGCAGAGAACAAAGCAATGATGTATTCTGAAGAAGGATGTGGTGCATGTGTGGAATTTTCCATTTTCTACTATTTTGGGGAAATGTGATATTTTAATGTGTAAAATGTATTCAAAAGATATGCAATCATTTCATTCTGTTTTCCAAGTACAGACATTAGGGAGCTTTTACATACCCCTTTTGTTTTCCTTTATAATCCTTTGTTCTGCTACTACCAGTAAACCCTATTGAAGATTTAGGTATTTTTGAAGTCGGTCTCTTTTTCTTCTTCTCTTCAATCATATCTGATTCTCAGAGAATACCCGAACAAATCCCTGCAGTTTTCTTGGCAGAATTTTTCAGAAGTGGTTTGCTGCCTCTTTCCTGGGGCTGAGAAGAAGTGATTGGCTCCAGGTCATCCAGCTGGTTTTATGCCCAAGGCAGGACCAGAGTTTTGCATTGTGTAGCTTGATGCCTTAACCACTACACAAAGTATATACATGGGTGGAATGTAGGAAGGAATAGAATAGCACTTAGTTAACAAAAAGTTGAAATTCAGCAGTGACTTTGGCTTATCTTTATGAACTATGTTAGACAAAGATGTATGCTTGGTCAGTTTACTTCTCCTAGACGGTTGCAAATTTTGTTCAACTATTATCCATATTTCTATATAAGAGTTTCTCAACCTCAGCATCTTTAAAATTGACATCAACACCATTCTGAGAATTGAAGTTCACATCTCTGAAAATTGCTGAGGGTGAGAAACTCTATTCCAGATGTTTCTGAAAAATTGAAAAAGTCTAGAAATATTTCACAAGAAGAGTTCTCCGCTCCTCTACTCATTGCAGAATACCTTATGCCACCAGACTTGAAACTCTAGACCTAGAAAATTTAGAACTACGCTGCCTCCGGTCCGATCTAAATATAGTATATAAAATCATACTCTGCAATGTCCTACCTGCAAATGAATACTTCAGCTTCAATCATAACAATACAAGAGCACACAATAGATACAAACTCAAGGTTAACCGCACCAAGCTTGACTGCAGAAAATACAACTTCAGCAACAGAGTGGCCAATGTTTGGAATACTCTAACTGACTCTGCGGTTTCTTCCCCAAACCCCCAAAACTTTAACCTTAGACTGTCTACTATTCACCTCACCCCTTCCTAAGAAGCCTGTAGGGGGCGTGCATAAGCACACCAATTGTGCCTACTGTCCCTGTCCTATTGTTTTTTATTTTTCTAATAAGTATCTATCTTATGTATTCAAAAATATATTTATTCTTATACCTGTATCTTGTAAGTGATTGACAAATCAAATAAATACTAAATAAAAGGCTCACTACGTTGCACACTGCATGTTCATATTATAAGTTTCCCATATTATAATGTGACTTATACAAAGCACCATGTGAGCTTTGAGCATGAATGATATTCCGCTCAGAAAGGTAGATAAGGTAGGTAGGTGGAAGGATGGATGATAAGTAACATCAAATTACCTTTTCCTCTTGATCATGGAAGACTTAACAACAACAAAAGTTCCTCAACTCTTTTTTTTTTTTTTTGCTAACTCAGACTGTCAAGTTTACTTTGGACCTAATACAACATTTTAACATTCTGGGATGCCTCTTCTTATATACCAACTAGAGGAAATGGTCCTGCCACCCACTACATCCAGATTCCTCTTTTTTTTTTCCTTCAAATTTTACAATATGTTTGGAAATTTATGTAATGAAGTTGTTTTCATTTCTATTTTTTTCTGATGAGGCCCCAGATATTTTGTGAATAAGGAAGATATTTTTAATACTATATGTAAGACAGATATTTTAAAGCTGTGCCAAAATGATAAACACTTTAAGAAGGAAATGAAGACTTGGGTTAATCATATTTTATCACATATTTTTTATTCTGTTATTAGTCCAGATGCTGCATCTTTTTCTGATACCTGGATCACTGCTCCTTCCTCTGTCAGCTGTCATATGTCCCTAGGCTGAAAAAAAATGAGGGTTGCTGAAAAAGTAGCAGATGCCAGAGAGAATTAAATTTGTAAGAATGTCAGAAGATAAGGAAAAGAACTTTATATTCTGTAGTTTGACCTAATTATTCCATTTCAGGCTTTTAAGTGGCAGCATATTTGAACCTGTCATGTAAATTGGAGTCCTGGAAAGAAATGTCACAGCCCAGCTGGGAGGCAAGCTATTGTCTCCTAGCAATAAGATCAAATTGCAGAGTTCAAATTGCAACCCAGGAATTTAACTAGAAAGTGTTTGAAGGCTTAGCAAATTTTTGAAGAAGTAGACATGTCTATTTGCAAATTTTGATATCATTCTGCAACTTTTTGCAGTAATTAATTGCATTAGTAAACAGATCTACAGAAAGAAAGATTTCATTCATATTCATTTAACTAGATAAGTATGAAATCACTGGAAGTCTCCATGTAATGAACATAGGAAATAGTTCAAGGAATATATATTTCTGATAATATACAACAAAATGGCAGCAGGGAAGAAGGGAATGGGTTTTTACTTGCATGTACCTTGAATTGTATATATTCAGGGAAGTTCTGTTGTTGGCAAACGATTAAGGAATACATTGAGTCAAAATGACTGTATATACATACATACATATATGTGTATAAAAATATATGTATACTATATGTGTATGTTTATGTGTATATGTATATAGTTTTTATTTTGCAACAGAGGAACTTACTGTATGTATGTAATGAGAAATTTTAGTCCTATTAGAATTCTATTACCTTAGAATCATATTTTTAAAATAAATTTAATGCTTTGTGCATTGGCTGATGGAACAGATGCAGCATACTTTATCTCAAATGCTGTCATGAAGAAATAAAGCAGAAATGTTGATCAAAGGATAGATAGTACATGAAGGAGCAGAAGATGGCAGCATTAATAGGACTGTTTTGTCATGTCCCTGAAAAAAGTGAAAGGAATTCCTTGTATCCTGACATTTGAATGGTTCATTATTTCATTTCAAATACTAATAAAATTATATTTCTTGCCTTTTGATATTTCAAGGCTTCAATTTTCTATCTATATGACTGTTTAATCCTAACCAGTTGGATTTGAACAAAAGACTTGCAAAATTAGCTTTGTGGGCTATAATTTACAAATTAATCTTCAATAGCACACAGACACACACACACACAGACACACACACACACACCAGACTCTACTTGAATCTTCTTTTCCATAACTGTATACATTCCTTCCATTGTAGATATAAGTTAAAAAGAAATTAGGCTTCTGCTTTACAAACTAAGCTTTTCTTTTGCCATTGAGGTGAATGGACAGTTTTTATTAAAATTCTCTAATTAAATGTTTCTTGACCATTTTCATTGTGAGTCTCTTGCTTTGTGAATCTGATGAGTTGCAGCAATTGGAAAAATATTTGTTTTTTTAATGTTAAGTGCATGTTATTTTCATATTTAATGTTTCAGTCAAGCTATTGAACATTTGTCTTCTTAATATGAAGATCTGAGGATTCTAAAGGGAACATAGTTGAGAAAAAAATAGATAACAAGCTACTGATTGTTTTATAGCTAACACTAATTTTAATTTCTCTCCTATATAACACCTTCTTTTTGCTTTGAAGTAAAAAAATTATTTATGGCATGGCAATTTTAAGGCTATGCCATAAACTTTAATATATATATTCTTTATGGGATGGGTTTTCTTTTTAAAAAAAACAAATCCCATCTAAAATCACCTGGAGGTCTGTTTTATCTGAAACATCCAATATGATAGCGCAACAAAGTTAAACAAGAGCCTTTTGTGTTTTCTAGTTAATCCCCTGGTTTTGAAAGTTTATGATGACAAATAGGTTCTTTCAGCATTTCCAAATGATTATTTTAAAGAATGACATATATTTTTAAAATGAACTCTAAAAGCAAGAGGGGATTTTAAATGCATGGCTGTAAAAATGTTTCAAAATTTAGACTGTAATCCAATATTTGTTTTCTTCTGATAGAAAAAAACGTAATAGAAGATGATTTCCCCTTTGTTTTGCAGGCCGTATGTCTCCAAGTTCTACTGCTGAGTATTTTAAGCCTCCATTAGAATAGTTGAGAAAGCAGCATAAAAAGGGATGTTTCTATTGATAGCAGACAAGTATTCTATTTGGAATAGTTTCATTATTTTACATACTTTCAACTGTCCCAAAAATGTATAGAGAGTCAGTTTGGGATAGTGTGGTGGTTAAGGCACCAGACCAGAAACTGTGAGATTATGAGTTCAATTCTTGACTTAGATGCAAACCCACCTGAATGCTCTTGGGCTAGTCATACTTTCTCAGCCCTAGGAAGCAAGCAATGACAAACTGCTTCTTTTTATTTTTATTTATTTTATTTATTTTGATTTGTCAATCGCTTACAAGGTAATAGGTATAAGTATATACATAGTTATGAATACATGAAATGGGTATATATAATAAAAGAAACAATAGGGCAGGGATGGTAGGCACATTGGTGCGCTTATGCACGCCCCCTACAGACCTCTTAGGAAAAGGGTGAGGTCAGTAGTAGACAGTCTAAGGTTAAAGTTTTTGGGGTTTGGGGAAGAAACCACAGAGTCAGGTAGAGTATTCCAGACACTGTTCACTCTGTTGCTGAACTCGTATTTCCTGCAATCAAGTTTGGTGTGGTTAATCTTGAGTTTGTATCTATTGTGTGCTCTTGTGTTGTTATGGTTGAAGCTGAAGTATTCATTGACAGAAATCTTGACAAGAAAACTATAGGGCAGGGGGTGTCAAACTTGCATCATCATGGCAGCGTCACGTGTTACTCAAACATAGAATTACATGATAGAACTTCAGAAATTTTCTGAGGTTGATGCTTCAGAAAAGTATCAAAATATCTAGAGCTAGAAAAATACATTGGTATCCAATGAAGACATATTACTTCATGTAAAATTGAGGTCAAAAGAAAGCATGTGAAAAGATGTAAAAGAAATCATCATGTCATGTTTAAATAAAGATGAGATTAAAAATGCATTCAACAGAGGTTAAAGTGTTCTTTGCAGACTTATGAAATAAGCAAAGGTAGAATAGCCATTCTTCAAAAGATACAATTCTATTTTATACCACAAAATCATTTTCACCTTCTTTTATCTGCCTGGGAGCCCTTTCCCGAGTCTCTTCATTCAGAAATGAATCTCTTTCAGCTGGTCATATTATCAAATGGGTGACTATCTGGCAATCTCGGAACTTTGGCTAGACTAGAGAAAAGAAAAAAAAATCCCTGGAAAAATTCCATAATGTTTTAAGAAAGCATGAACCAATGCTTGGGAAGAATGAGTTTTAACAAATTGTTATTCATTTTTCATTATTTTCATACTATTAAAAATAATATTTTAATTTCCAGAGGGAAAGGGCCACATTGGTATATTAAAAATAATTGTGGGCTGAAAAGGAACACCTGACACAGCAATCGTCTCATGCCTAGTAGAATGGCAAAAGCGTTGGAGTTGGTGGCATCACTAACTATGGCCTTGAGGTGTTGTAGGCACTTCATAGCATTATTTTGTGGACAGCAGCAATGTTTGGCAGTAGTGAATTTGATTTTTTTTAAATGCTGATGGGCTGCACAGAGCTATTTGGTAGCCCAATATGTTGTTGGTTCCTGGTGGTGGTTAGTGTTATTTTAAATTGTGGATCTTTTAGTATAGTACAAGGTGTTCTTAACATGGGCTTCAGGAATCTCTTGGAGAGATTTCAGGGGATCCATGAGCATGGATGAGAAAAATTCACAATTTATTTATACTCCTCTCTAAATAAAATCCAGCTTTTCATTCAATGATGTAAGTAGGTAAACTAATTTAGGGCCTCTGGAGTCTGGACTCTAAAAATGTTTATTAATTTCCATACATCTCACACTGTAACATTAATATTCCCTAAAATAGACATTGCCATTATTAATTTAGTGAATTACTAAAGAATGTTACTGTATTACATACTTTAAAAAAATTGATAACTGCATTTCAGCAATATTGGTTTCTTTTGTAATTTGCATCTATGTATTTTATTTCATGCATTCAAATATGTTTGGAATATGTTGGTTTCATCAGCTTTCCAAAGGGATCACAAAAAGACCAAGAACTTCTGGTTTAGAGTCCTTATTTAGTATCATCTATTATTGTGATTACAAATAGTTGCTTTATTGTATTCCTGTACTGTTATTTGGTATTGAGCCAGTTTGGTCTAGTGGTTAAGATACCAGGTTAGAAATTGGGAAACTCTTGAGTGTCTGGTCCCACCTTAGCCATGAAAGCCAGCTGGGTACATTAGGCCAGACATTTTTTCCTCTCAGCCCAATTTATCTCAAAGATCTGTTGTGGGGAAAATAGGAGGGGGAAGGAGGATATTAGATTTTTGCTGCTTTGAGTTTTTGTTAAAAAATAATAATAAAAGTGGAATATAAATAAAAGAAATAATAAAACTACTATTATTCCTATCCTGAGTTTGATAAACAATGCCATTGTTTTAAGTATAGCCATTGTTGCCAGCAAATGAAATCAGTCTGCAAGAAGAAATGGAAGATCTCTACATAAATTTTATTTCTTCTCGGAAACATAAAGGAAAAGAGAAATTGCTTTTGAGGTGCATCGTTTTTCAAATTTATCCTAGTAAAACACAATGCCTGAAAAAAAAAGAATGTCTGGATCCTCCCACAGATTTCCGCAAATGTCAGAAATCTCATCAATGCTTGAAAAGCTCTACTTTGTAAAATTAGGATCTATCTCTGTTTCATCTCAGAATAACATATAACATTCAGATGCAGAGCAACCTCGAATAATGTGTTGTTGTAAACCTAGCATTAAAAGTGCTATAAATTACAGGCGTAGTTATGTCTCACTGTCCAAAACATGTGTGGGAATGGAAAGCAGTTGTTTAGGTATCTTTTTTATACTGCACTTCCATGAGTATGTTCTCATATCTGCCATTTTTGTGAACAGCAATTTCTAGACATAAATTTTACAAGAGAAACCAGCTCTTCAGAACTACTGTAATAAACATTGCCTCCTCAAGGGGACCTGCTGGGAGGTATTTTCAAAAGAACGTTTGTTGTTCTGGGTGAAAGTAAAACAACCGAAAGAACTACCACAGATCTCATTTTATAATAGCAGTAAATATACTAAGATCACTGAAGTTTGTTCATACCAGATCTTGCATAATTGTTACAACTTCAGTGAGTAGATAATCATGTTCAAATTCCTGTCTTATGTGTGTAAAATAATATTTAGAATAAGTCTAAATATAGTGGATTGGATCAAGCTGCTGTTCCATGAGCAGAAAAGTGAGATTTAGTGGAGGCTCCAATTCTTTCAAGTGGATGCTCTAGTGAATAGTTTGGAAGGAAGTGATTTTTGGCAATTCTCCATCCCATCTGCAATTTTAGTATCACTCACCCAGAAGAGAGTTTTGAGGCAGTCTTACAGGAAAAGAAACCAGAGAACACCACTCAATTCTAATACTTGGAACACTCATTTCGTACAATTCTACTTTGTGCAAAATGGTACTATCCAAAATAACCCATTTTTATTAAAAAAAGTGCTCTGGTTTTAACCCCAAATTACATTAAAATACATGCACACATACTTTGTTTCTTTACTGATTAAAAGCACCTCACAAAATAGAATATATCCTAAATATTATTGATAAAAGGTGATAGTACCTACCTACAGAATCTCATAGGACAAAACATAACAAAATACTTAATTTAAGCCAAAGTTTGTATACCCGGAAACAACCAATCAGTCATCCTTGACTGCCTAACAAACATATCTACTTCTCGATTTAAAATGTGAAAAGGAACTGGCATTACACTTGTATGTATTTGAATAAACCGTGATGTGGTTGATGTGGGGCTTCTGTGTTCTGAGGAGGATGAGAGCTATGTCAGAGTTTGAACCATATTGGACAGGTCCCGTCAGAGGAACCAGATGAAGAGTGTCTCTCCCATAAACAAAGTGGTGAGACTTAGTACAGAAACTCATACTGGATCGGTTGTTGTTTGAGTCAATAAGCACTGTGTTGGGTGTTGGAGTTTCTGGGCATCTGGTGAGCTACAGGACTCAAGATTGTTGGCTAAGCAATCAAAGGTCAGCAACTGCAGGACTACTGAGAGAAAAGGCATTTGTTGTTGAAAATATACAAATATTATAAAGAAAGAAATAATGATCTGTTATTACAAATCAAGTCCAATGAGAACAGGATCACACCATTGGCACTGATAAATCATCATTAATCAATTTACTTGGAACAGCTTACATCCTGTAATGATACCTTTAACACCATGAAATAGCAACATTTGCCTATCCCAGGTCCTTTGGAAAGGACTCCATAGGTCACGGGTGTCAAACTTGATTGCATCATGTAACATCACATATCATGATGTTTTTTGCCTCTGCGGAAGTGAGGTGGGCTTGCCCTATATGTCATGCATCCAGCCATGGGCCGCCAGTTTGATATCCCTGCCATAGGTGGATAAAAATGCCAAATCCAGTCTAAATATCTGGCTGACTCTGTGAGCAAATCATATTAATTTATATGCTGCCTAATTCCCAGCATATCTAGACTTGACTAAAGCTGTTCTCCCAAAATTAATTGGAATCAGCTGGCATCCAGTTTGAAATAATCACAAAGGAACTATACCTCTGATAGTATATTCACCTCTGTAATATAGTCAAATATATGCATTATACAAGCTATCTTTTTTTTTAATATACAGTATAAACATGTTTAAACTGTCATTAATGGAAAGGATGCCAGCCTGAAAAGAAACTATAATTATGCATTGGAGGCAAATTGTGTTTTTTTTTATGTTTGAAGCTTAGAAAAGGAGAGAAACTCAAAACTTATTTACCCCCTAGCATAATCGTATCCATTTCAGGTCTATTATCACATCAATTTTGTTAACTATTCTCACATTAAATATCCTAAAATATTTAGTACACTTCTATTCCCAGCATGCAAGTCTGTGAGTAAAGGAGTACTACATGTGATATCTCAAACTGATGCAAAATATGACTATTCTTAACCAGAGTAAAATATACAGTACTAAATATGATGGAGAGATCATGAAGTCTAGTTTTGAATACAGCAATTTGCCTTCTTTCAAAAATATATTTTCCAAATTATTTGAATTTGAGTTCAATTAAGATACCATGAACAGTTACTATTTTTTTTTCAAGTTTGAGGGTGCTTAAAAAAAGCTTTTCTTTCCCAACTGAGAGGAAGAAAAGTAAGAGAAAATGTACAAAAGTATATTTCAATAGCCCATAAGGGTTGCTACAGGAAACAGATGCTCAAGTGTGGTAGATTCAGGTCCAAATAAATGAGGAAGAGAATATGGGGTCAGACAAAAGGTGAAACCAAACATTCAGTTCTTCCTCATATAAAACTGATTTTCTTTCCCCTCTCCAAACTATCATTATGATGGAACCAAACATGTTAACTTTTGCAAATTTTGTTACTCCCACATGGTTAGTCTTTTCATAAACTTGGCTACAGGAAAGGATATATTTTGCCAAACATGCGATATCCACAGATTATCTTTCAGACCAGGTGATTTGTTAACAAAGTGAACATTTTCTCCTTTTACTTTTTAATACATGTCTAGTTTTTTACACATTAGAGGCATAAAAGTGCAGCTTAAGCAAGATACATTTTCCTTGTTACATTTTCACGGTCACATAATTTATGAATTTGTGCTGCTTTCCGAACTATTATATTTCAAAATAAAAGTATTTTATAAAGGTGTTTCACCTGTAAAATGGGTACTTGTGAAAAAGTGAAAAAAAATGATGGAAACAGTGAAAAGAAAGAATTATTCTTATTACTACACTGGAATAAGTTGGAACCTACAAGTAATCCTTGCTTATAATAGTAACTGGCAGTACAATTTCTGCTGCCAAGTGATATGGACATGACTTTGCTAGTTAGTGACAACAGTTCTGGCAGTTATGATTGAGATCTGAGCAGATCATTAATGGGGATCTCATGTAATTGTGATTTCTGACTTCCTGCTGGGGAAGGTCACAAACTGTGATCATATAACGGGAGACTGCTGCAATAGTAAAAATTTCAAGGACAGATGGTAAGTACTAATCAGTGGCATCACACATTAGAATGAGTGATTATTAAAATGAGTGATTATTAAATGGGGACCAGCTGTATAGTAATAATTTGAAAAATCAACATTTCATAATATAATTCTCATGGTAGAGCTGTTTGAGTAAACTTATATTTAAGGATCATGAAATATTTCTCGTGATTTGTGAACTAAGTTAAAAGTCGAAGGAGTACTTATACAATTATACTGATATACTAAGTAGGCAACAGGCAAATAGAGATCAGATTAGATAATTAATTTCACCTAACAGTAAGCTAATATTTATTGTTTTTTTCAGTTTTTAGAAGCACTATAATACTGATAAATACTGGTGAAATGTTTAAAAGACATGGTTTGGTGTTTCTGAAAAACATCCAGATTGTATTCCATTTCCCAATAGGTGATAGAAACACATGCATGAAATTTAAGTCCTGGAATTTAATAGTTTCCAACCATAAGTAAGTGTATATAATTGTTTACTAAAAAGCAGATTCAAGGTGAAATATAAATATTAACAGTTGACTGTATTACATAGAAATGTTTGTTTAATAAAGTCGTAACAGAACAGAATAATTTTTAAAAAATTATTTTCTATTGCATGTGCTTTATAATGTGTAAAACCTATAAACATAACAATCAGAAAAGCTCGAATGAAATGGATTTGAAATCTTCTGTCCCAAATAGTCTTAAGTTTAACTCTCCCTTACAGTTTAATATAGATAGTTCTTGACTTATGACCACAATTGGACCAGTATTTCCACTGCTAAGCAAAGAGGTTGTTAACTGAATTGTGCCTAATTTTAAAACCTTTTTTGTCATGGTTGTTAAGTGAATCACAGCAGTTGGTACGGAAATTACATGATAATTAAATGAATCTGGCTTCCCCATTGACTTTGATCGGAGATCACCTGGGAAAGTTACAAATGGCAATCACAGGACCCTACAACGCTGAAACTGTTGTAAATAGATGCCAGTTGCCAAATGCCTGAATTTTGATCACATGACCATAGGGATGCTGCAACAGTTGTAAGCGTGAGGACCAGTCATCACTTTTTTTCCATGTTGTTGTAACTTCAAACACTCACTAAATCAATAGTTGTAAGTTGAGGACTATCTGCATCTGTTTTCTATTGTGATACAATTTTACTTTCTTTTTGTCTGTAGTAATTAAAGATTTTTTTCCTATAGCAACATGAAAAAAATAAAAATAAAGACTTTTAAATAAAGAGCATTTAAAAGTGTTTCGGGATTAACATCAAATCATCATTGGCAGACATAACTCACTGTTGTAGTCTTAAAAAGCCTTTACTGAAATATAGAATAATTAACATAAATAAAGGTTATCCAATCAAAAGGAGTAATAGCGGTATTTTTTTCAACATCACTGCTCTTTAACCAAAAATACTGAAGCACAAAAGTTTTCTTGTCCAAACAAAGAAATCGAGGTGTAGAATGTATTTTTGTCTTCTATTTCTTCAAGTCTTTTATTTGATTGCAAATTGACAGCAGCATGTTCTTAACATTTTCTCATTTTTATTGTACAAATAGAATACTGAAGGCCATTGCAATACAGCATACCGCTACGTAAGGGCTCTTCCGTTCACCTGGAAGAAGAAATAATACTGAATTACTATCTCCTTTTATATAAGGAAGCATTTTGTCCCCTAATTCGAATGAAATAAAATACTGCTATTTAAGTCTGCAAGTGAATACAATAAAAGAAGGATGGTGGCATATTCAGGTTGTAAATGTTATAACAGTTAATCCACAAATTCTCCTGAAATTCACATTTTCCACAACTAGTAAAAGGCATTCTATTGCACATACACACAAAGAATTCAAAGGTTCTTTTGATAAATTAAGCGGCACGCTAATAATAAACTATTTTTCTTTAAATAAAAATCTAAATGCCTGTTAAAATGGTTTATTCTTTTAAGATATTGGTGCAATAACTAAATATAATTTTATTCTTTTCAACAGGTAATTTCCTCAGCCAGAAACAATTCACAATTTCTTCCATTAAAGCAATATTATAAAAATTAACATTACAAAACATCATTACTTGACAGATATGTAATTAAACTGCAAATAGCTGTATGAATTAACATATGCAATTTCACATCTGTTTAGAATTAATATTGAGCTAATCCACCTCACAATATTCATGTGTTGAAGTTTTCTGTTTTTATTTTTCTTGAAGAAAGCACCCATCATCCATTAGGATAGCATGTCTGTTAACAATACTTTCCAAATAGGGAACAACTTATCTGAAAGGTGTGAACATTTAAAAGACTTCCTTAAATAAAAGTAGCAGAGTTGCATTTTACATTAATGAATATTTATATAAAGTGTTAAAATAATCAAAATCCAGTAAAAATACTTAAAGACATCTGGATTTCCAAGACAGACACTTATGTGTAACTTACAGGATCATACAATGCCAATTACTTCTAAAGGGCCAACTCGGTAATATATGGTTTGTTGACAAGTAACAAGTACTTGTTTTGCAAAACAGTCAGTCCCCTAGCCTACTTCGAACACTGAGAAACTGTTGTTTTTAAGGACACTTTGTTTAACCTTTTCCTACAATCTGATCTTCCCAATTTCTGTGTAAGGACCAAAGTAGAAAGACACAATCTTTTCCCTCATCCATGGAATAGAGAGATGTGCCTCAGTGTGTGCGTACACATGCCTAAAGATTACTGATGTACAAAACAAAAATGGTGAGAGATTATAATACTAAAACTTTAGGTCATATTTAACTATAATTAACTATGATTTTAAGGCAAAATCATCATCAAACATTCTATAAAAATTAGTCCAAGAATCAACTATGCTGTGCATTGTTTGATATTTGATGTTTTTAAAATAGACCAGAAATCTTTCTTGTTAATACAGAAATTCAAGATCATGTATGCTTATTCTCTAAATCAAAGAAAATCAGACTTAATGTCAGTGGGTCAAAGTAATTTTTTTTGAAAATATACGAATGATATTATCTTGGGCATACAGTAAGGATGAAGTTGTCTTGGCAAACAAAGCAACATCTATCCTTGCTGTATTTGACCTCTCTGCAGATTTCAATACAATCAATCACAGTATCTTTCTTGATCAGCTCAAGGAATTGGCAGTACTGTTTGTGCTGGTTCACCCCCTTTCTCCATGTTTGGTTCCAGATGATGGTTATTGGGGAGGGGAGATTCCATCCCTAGTCCCTATATGGGGTGCCATGGGGTAAGATCACGAAGTGTCATCAATATGCTAAGTGATTTTGTGGATATCTTGAGACAGACAATTTGGTGCAGCCTTAAGGGATCAGGCTAGAAACTAGGAGAGTATGTATTCTAGTCCTGCCTTAGGCACAAAGCCAGCTGGGTGACTGGGCTAATAACTTTCTCAACCTTATAAAGGAGGCACTTCTGAGAAACCTTGTCGAGAAAACTACAGGGACTTGTCCAGGAAATCTCTGAGCACTGGACAGAATTAAATGAAAGAAAAAAAAAATGGATATCTTATCCCAGTGTCTGGAGGCTCCTGCTTGAAGAACAGGTAGTAGCCATGGCTAAGAGGGCTTTTTTACAGCTTTGTGTTGTTCATTAATTATACCTATTTTTGGATCAGGAGGGGGGAGGCTCTGTTCACACTTAGTCATACCTTGGTCACCACATTGGATTAGATTGTGGGAACTCATACCACTAGCAATTTGCATTTTTCAACCAATTTACACGTGCTTAAATGCTAGACTGAACTGTATTATTTGACAACAATATAGGCATGCTTGTATATGTATAAATGACTAGAAACTACTTACCGATTCTGGCACACTTCCAAAATATGCCCAATAATCTGAAAATATATGTTTTTATTTTTACTATGATTAGAAGCAAATTACAGTATTACAGATACAACAGCAAAGACTAATATCCCAATACTTATTTTTAAGGAATTGGAAATCTGCTAATATTTTTCATGTTCTAAAATGCTTTTGAATTGCTACAAATGCCATAACAAGTGACACAGCACACAATTTTAAGTGTTGCCCTGTAAATCTTGAGTTTGCTCATTTAGTTCAAAAATGGATATTATAGCCTGTTGTTACAATAACACTGTTGTATGATACAGCTGATTAACCTAAAGCTCATTAAAGCATCATTTATTTATTTATTTATTTATTTTATTTGTTAAATTCATTTCTTTCCTATTTCCATGGTGTTACTTTACAATGGCATCAAAGGCCACTGAAAGATCAGGAAGAGCAAGAATGGTTGCACTACCCCACCCTGCTCCTATCAGAGATCATCCATGAATGCAATCAAAGCTGTCCGTCCCATAGCCAGGCCTGACTCCTGACTGAAAAGAGTTCAGGAAATCTGTTTCAACTAGGATCCCCTGTAGCTGTTGAGTAATCACGTTTTCCACGACCTTCCCAAAAAAGGAAGATGGGAGACTGGACAAAAGTTGTTCAGGCAGGTGGGGTCAAGTGTTGGGTTTGTAAGGAAAAGACAAACCAAGGCCTCCTTAAAAGGTCCTAGGAATGTCCCCTCATGCACTGAGGAATTTATCACTTAAATGTGAATTCCAGAGGTTTCCAGAAGTTGCAGCCAAATTTTTATTAATGCTTTAGAGAAAATTATTTAACAATTGCAGTATACTAAAATATATTTAAATGGTAAAAATAGACATCAAATTACATTTTTTGGCTATTTTTTAATTTGGCTTTTAAAACCTAATGGCCTTCTTCATACCAGGTTGCTTGGAAATTCAATTTAGCTTCTGCAATCATTCTTAAACTCCTGAGTTTCAAAGAAAAGACATGGTGTCAAAAATATAGAGTGAACTCTATGAAGGATGTGCTACTTTTATTGCTTATTTTAAAATGATACATAAGGAAGTTTTATTTAGAAAGAGTGTTTTTAGATTGGGCATTTTAGCTTAATTAGTGTTTTACTGAATAAGTATTAAATAAGTTATTTTACATATTTATTATGTGATTTGTACATTGTCAGCTTCAAACTAGGTTTCAGCTACTTACAGTCATAAAAATGCCAAATAAAACCACAGAATTGTAAAATCTCCATAAAATAATAATAAAAAACAATATAGAACACTGAAGGATGACATTAACTTTTAAATTATTTTCTCTAATGGTCTAAATAGTGAAGTCTCATACTTCTTAGAAAGTAGGCTCCATTTTAAAAAAATGAAAATGTTCTGTGACTTATACTGTAATTAAGCTTTTGAGGATTAAGAATGATTTGTATTAATGAATCAATGTAAAAAAGTCAACATAGTAAAATTAAAAATAAGCAAGCTTACATGCATATGCTTTCCCCAAATTTCTAGAAATGCACATACCCTGTTTTATTGTTATCCAGTAATCTGGGAGCCAAAGATCTTAAGTATGCACATGTACATATAAGCAGTAAGATTACTGTCAGAAGACTCTGAAAATTGAAGATCGCAGACTGAAAGAAAATGTAATATATTAGTTACTCACCAGTTTTTAAAAGTTCTCTTTACTATATTAATTTACTTCTTCCCATAATACACAAATAAGAAATTGAATAGCCTATTATTATTTATGTTATAATTCTAATATATCCATTCTATCTAAAGCAAGAAGCAATGAAATACTAGACAATTTCTTTTTCAATATTGAGAATTTCATTCATAAATTACTTGCTTTGCAAATTAAAATCTTAGTTTGTATTCTATTTCAATAGTCAAAATGTTTGTTGGGTATCATGATCTGATTACAAACTTGGGCTTTTAAGCAAAACTTGGAATATACCAATCTAAAAGTAAGGGAACACTGAGTTCTAGTTTCATCTTAGGTATGAATCCAGCTGTGTGACCTTGGGCCAATCATACTCTCTCAACCCAACCTATCTCACAGGGTAGCTGTTGTGGGGCAAACAGGAGGAAGTTGTGTTGGATATGTTCACCTTCTTGAATTATTTGTAAAAATAATAAAGATGGGATACAAATAAATACTCTTGTCTTCTCAGTAAGAGATGACTGCATAAAGTCATGAGAAAGGGGCAGATTTTGCTCTTACCACGACAGTATCTCAAAGTGCAGTACAGAGTGAATCAAGTCATATATAATTTAGATGTAAACCTGGAGAGCTCAGGATATGTTTTATGTGCAGAAAGGCCCAGCTGTAATCCTTGACATCTAGTTTGGGTTCAGAAAGGCCAAGTTGATTTGTGCTTTAAACCTTGAAGAATTGATGCCAATCAATAACACTTATACTTGGCAGTCTCATTTGTTGTAATAGGTTTGTCTGTTCTCACAATGGATTCTAATTTTTTCAATCAATCAATCAAAATAGTGCTGGAAGGAACCTTGGAGGTCTTCTAGTCCAACAGTGGACCTATACCATTTTGAATAGTGCACAGTGTGGAAATTGAGATTCCGTCTTATGCCCCGAAAAGACAGGGATTTATTTGAACATGTGACTTCAGATATTAGTTTGAAGTAAGCCAGTTAGAATTGTCAATTCACACACTGTGTCATTGAACTAAGTGAGGAACTTTTTTGTCGACCAGATCTACAAAAATAGTTCTTACAATCAGTGCTGCTAAACAATTCTCAATCCTTCCAAGGATCTATTTCAAAAGACAAATTTTTCTTGCTACTTGACATGCTTAGGATTGTATTTCTTCTTCTTTTAAGGACCTCCTGACTCAATACCTATTATTTCCGTGACGTTTCTGCCTGCCATAGTGCAATTAAGTTTGTAATTAAATATAACTGATACAACTGTCCTAATTAAATGTCACAATTCTTTCACTTTCTGTCCCCTATTTTTTTGCCTCAAATGTAATAAAAGGAGGCAAAACAAAATATACAATACAAGCTGATTTTAAATAGAAATGGAAGGACACACAACTTAATGCAGCATAATTATCTCCATGTAAATACATCTTACAAAGTTATTGATTCTAATGTTGTATTGTTTTGGAAGGCTTCTTAACAAGTACTGCACCACATTTTCTTCTTGTTTTTGCTCCCTGTTGTTACGTCTTTGTTGTGGGGGGGGGAAAATTCTGTCATTTTTTAAAAATCACATTAGCCTTGTTTTATCTGTTGTCATATTGCACACTCCACAAAGTGCTGAGATTCATCAGACTGCAGCACAGTACAGGTTGAAAACTACAGTAGATTCTGCTTTGTGTTTTAGAAACAGTGATCAGCAAACAAGGCACCTAAATATTTTGCCTGGCATCTCTAGAACTGGTGTACAATTCTATGTAGCAAATATTTGTTTAGGACACCAGGGACAAGAGACAATGAAATCAAAACGTGAATCTTTTAATTGCAACAACTGTGCAAATTGACCACAAATGCTTTCAATACTGGTTACAAATGCAATTTTTCGACGAAAAAATAAAACCAAGGTATTACACTTCTTCGAATAATATAAAAGCAGCAGGCACAGAGGTAAGATAGGCAGTAAACAAACGCTTTTACTGCATACATACAGAGGCCTGTGTCTACACACAACCCATTTTTATCCACGATTAACTTAAACCGCAGTATTACTGCACCCTGAATTACAAAGGCAAGATTCGCACAAAACTGTTGAGGCACAAACGGGCCTAGATTTCGCCAACTGCAGTTTACACAAAAGAAGACGACGGGGAAGAGTAAGAAGTGATGCTCTCTTTTTGAGCCATCACCTTTCACGAAGTCGTCATCTAGGCCTCTTTTGCAATGCCAAAGGCGGGCGAGGCTACACTTGGGGGGAAAAAGGGGCCACAGCGGCCTTCCACGCGTGTTATCGGGCCATTCCCAAGGGCGCGCCCGCCAAAGGAGCCGCAAGGCCCGGCCGCCCGTGGCTTCCAAACTGGAGGCCTCTTTCCCGAACGCCGCTCTTACCATAGTTACGCGCCGCCACGAGCCACATCACACTTCCGGTAACCAGGGGGGCGGGATCTGAAAGAAAGATGAGCCTCAGGCGCCTGCCGATTGGACTGAGTAGAGACGCCGACGAGAAAGTGTCTGGCTTGTGATTGGAAGAAAGAGAAAGTGAGAGTCACTGAGCCTGGGAAAGCAAGGGACGGCGGTAGGTTCTAGATAGTTCATTTATAAAAAGAAAAAGCAAGGCCATTTATGTGTTCGTGTGCGTGCGCGCTTCCGTGTACGCATAAACACACACCACACACAGGCGGAGTTTACGCTTAAAAAACGGAAGTGGAATTTTTCAGTGCTGTTCAAGGTAGGAAAGGGAGGGTGGGAGCAGTAGCGCGATCGCATTTGTTGCAGCGCTCTTATTGTTACACTGATTGTATTTATTCCCCCCCCTCCCGCCCCGGCTCCTTTTTATATATATTATATATATAAAACTCAAGGCGGAAAAGATACTTTTCCTAGTTATTCTTCCTCTCAGATGTTTTGTGCAGGGAGGAACCGGCACAGTTGGAGATACACAAGACACACAGGGACACACCCCCAACCCACCCCGGCCACACTCATGGCATTTGATATAAAAGGTGTGCGTATATCAAGAGTACCAGTGATGCTCTCTCCGGGTCAGAGCTTCATCAACAATTTCTTGGCATTTTTCTCTCATTGGTTCAACACTGGTCCCATTTCTGCTTCCCCAAGCCAAATATGAGCTTCCTTCTTGTGTCTGCATGTGATTGTGAGGTAGCATAGGGTAAGAAGATTTGGTGGAGAAAGGTTACACCTTGTGAATTTGTGACTCGAGGACGTTTGAGAACTCAAAGGTGTCACAAGTGGGCTGAGGAATAGTATTGCATTTTTATTTTTCCCAATACCTATTTTTTTTCTCTTCCTAACCTTGCAAATTGGGAAAAAGAAAAGTGAAAACTTCTCCTAAGTGATTCATTGGCATTTGTGAGTTGGTTGACAGAAGTACACTTTCTATGTCACAGAAACTCTTGTGTTTTCTTACAAAGTTCTGATAGGTGAGCTGGTAACTTTTTATCAGGGCTTGTTTTATAGAACAGATTGATTCAAATCTCTGATCTGTAGCTTGTATATTGATAAATTTTGAAGATATTTTATTGATGCTTGATTTGGCCTATCTGATCAAATTACTCTATCAATCAACCACTTACTAATGGTCAAATTCCTCTTATTGTTTGACTTTCAAGTTAGTGACTACTTCCTTATATTTTCTTTTGCCATCAGTTGAATTTTTGTTCCATTAGTCATAGCATTGAAAGTTGATTGCCCCCACTTTCCAGTATTTCACAGTATTTCAACATCAAACTACCCAGAAATAAACATTAGTGAAATAAATCATAAATAGGGATATGATGACCAAATCTGGTATTAATATGCATCTTTTAAGTATTTTCTTTAGTTTTATACTGCTTCCTTTAGGCTGTCTGCCATGGCCTAGATTTTTTTTCCTGGTTAGTCATTTTAAGTATACATGCAGAGTTGGAAATTTTGTTCCTATGCATCATTATAAACTTACTTTTATTGAACCAGATTTTCCATTTTATTGCCTGATGTTCATAGATGTTCATACACAAGTTTTAATGTTCTGTAAATTTGATCCCAACTGCAAACTTGACCATATGATTTGTTAGTGGTAACTTTAGATAATTTATAATCTGAAGTACAGGCCTAAAAAGGATCTTTGGAGGATGTCCTCCACTTGCTTTTGGTATATGATTATAAAAACTGGTCATTTAGTCATACTGTTTTCCATTTAAAAAAACATTTCTATTATCTCATAGCTACTGAATTTATTCAAAAGCCTTTGACGAAAGATTTTGCCAAAATGTTTTTTAAAAGTCTTCAAGTATATAATGTCTCCCATATTGTCCAATCCAGATACTTTTGAACACTTCCAAATAAGTTTAAACATCGGTACATGAGATAGGACTTATATCTGTAAAGACTGAAGATTCTGCCTCAACAAACATTTTGTTCTTAATAATCCTTTTTTACATGAAACAAGATAAGGTAATACACTAAGAAAAAATACTCTCTCGATTTCTGTTCAACTGACCTTTTCCATTTTTGCAAAGGCCACCAACAGAACCAGCACCATGTCTGCATTGGGGAAATTAAGGGCAATAAAGTGAAGATTAAAGTCCCACTTCTTTTTAATATGGGGCCATGCACATTGCATCCATAATAAAAAAAGGCAGGACTTTGCCTATTCACACCCTCTCTTTTGGTGCTGTTGACTTCCCTGTGGATATTCTCCAAATATTTATTTGTTATAAAATTAGTTATGTTTATGTTTATGTAGATATGAACTGGCACAAATACATTGTTAAAAAGCTGTAGAAGTGGTTCTTTTCAGCAATCTTTCTCACGTTCCAGCTGTGCCAATATAAATCCAGTCTGTTCCTGGGCGCAAAACAGCTTTCTGATCTTTTTGTCTTGTGATGCATATTAGTCTATTTCAGCTCCTCTAATGTTTTTTCTTCAATTCTTGTCTTCTAACTGAATATCACTGATATGACTCTGTGCCATTATTTACACTTGAGTCATACTGTACTGATCTTTGACCAGATTCCAAATGATGGTATCCACAGACGAGTTCATCCTTGATTACAGTCAGTACATCTTGTGGTTGACTTAATCTCTTACTGTGCCCACTGTCCTAACATGACATCACTCTGCAGACAAGGCCTGCCTTTTTCATTCTTATCCGCACAGCATGGTATAATTCTTGCCAGATTCATGTTCTTCTGTTTCTTTTCTTCATCCTTTAAGCCAGTCTTTTTCTGCAACCAAACTCCTCTTCTTCAGAAACAACTTATAATAATTCTTCTAAATAAACCAAGAAGCCAATAATAATAATTACCTCAGTAATCTCTTTTCTTAACCTTAAATACTAAAATTCTAAAAAAGAAGGAAGGAAAAGGGGAAGGGAAGAGAAGAAAAGAGAAGGGAAGAGAGGAATTATTACTCTAAAATGCTGATTTCCTTTTTTATCTCATTTTTGAATCAGATAACTTTTTAATCATGTTATAAAAAGGTTCATTATCTCCAGGAATAGGGTACACATAACATATCAATAATATCCTAGTGTCTATGTTCTCTGTTGGATACTTTGGAATGGTAAGAACAAAAAATCAGGTCTTATTCTATATTTGCAAGAAATGTCTCTCTTTTGGTGTAGCAGAGACCATTTTCTATCTTTCTGTCAGTCATGATGTTATTTCTTTCTTTTTCAAATGAAAAAGAATCTATTTTCTTTATAAGTTGGTGTAACATTTAGACCACATCCAAGATTGTTTCCATTTTTATTATTAATTAGGCTTCTTTTATTAAAAAATAAATAGTAAATTGGATTGGTAAATTCCGATTTGAATGTTTAACAGAAAGTCATTTAAAATGATCCAGCAATGTTATGTGACTATGAGAATAAAGAGCAAATTAAATTCATTCAGTACACAGTGGAATACAGGTGGCAGGAAATGGATCGTAGCTGAGTTTAAGCATTTGACAAGTGTTGGCTTTGATTGTTTTCAATAGATCCAAAAAATTTCACAACATAAATTTCTAGGAACTGAGCTTTGTATTAATATATTAATATAATATATTTTATTACTTTGGGTCTATCATCTACTTTAAAAGTAACTGTGATTTTCTATTGAAAAAAAAAGAAAACCTGAAATTTAGACTTCTTCAGATGTTTTGATAAAAGGAATATTTAAAATCATATCAACATGTTTTCATTCCTTTACAGTTTTTCATTTAATGCACATTGTACATTTTCATTGTGAAAATCAATATTACAGTTATATTTGAATAAGTGCTGTGAGTTGATGTTAAATTAATATAAAATGGGAGAGAAATACAATATAATTCAGAAATGTAGGTATTTTAACATTGTAGTATTACAGGCATTTTTGAAGAGGGAGAGAATTCAGCAGATCTTTAAATATAAATATACCATTTATATTTAAAGTTCTGCTGAATTTTCTCCCTTTCTTGCTATTAATAGCAGCAAAAATACCATTTTGATGGATTTCTTGGGTTGTTTGGGGGGATTGCATCCTTTTAATCTTCAGTTTGGTTGTATATAAAACGTTATGTGTAGTTAATAAATTGGAATTTGGCATTTATAGTCTACTTCATGAAGTCGGACTAAACAGTTGGACTAAATTTAAAATTATGTTATTGAAATTGCCATTAATATGACAAATATTGAAAAATAAACATTTGTTATTTTTATTTCATGTTTTAGATAAGCATATTTATCATTTTCATGTTTTGGACGAACATATCTTTCTGTCAAATTTTGATGGAAATTTCTGATTTTCCTTCATATTATGCAGCAATTGCTGGCAAAGTTATACTGTGTATACTGAGTTTCATTTTGAAGCTTGTATGCTGCCAATACTCAAGTATTTGCAAGAACTTTTTAGGTTCCTGAGGAAATCTAATGGATTCCATCCATGATTCTTCTCCCTTTAATTATGGAATATAACCTTACAGGATGATTCAAAATAAATTGGAAGACTTTGCACAGCTGTATGTATGAAATTCTGAAAATGTTTTATGTGAGATTCTATGATTGCTATGGCTGATTTGAGTTTCAAAAGCCTGGGAGAAATGAATAAAAAAACACTAAAGAAGACAATGGAGGAGTAATCAGCAGCTAATACTCTCTTACAGCAGGGGTGTCAAACTCAAGCCCCGGGGGCCAGATCCGGCCTACAGGATGCTTAGATCTGGCCCACGGGGCTGTCTGGAAACAGCAAAGGACCAACTCGGGGCACCTCTGCCAATGAAAATGGAGCTCGGGAAGCTCTCCTTTTCACTAGCAGAGGGTTGCAGGAAGACGTCGCAGCTGAAAATGAAGCTCGGGAGCCCATTTTTGCTGATAGAGCGCTTGGGATGCCACATGCGCCCCCACACGAGTGACATCAAACTGGCACACTCACCCTGGCCATGCCCACTGTAGAGTTGTAATTGCAGGAAGGTCATTGACGGCAAACCTCAGATAAGGACAAAAGCAAATACAACTCAGACAAACAAAATCATTAATGCAAAGAAGGATTAGAGAAAGGAAGTAAAGTGTTAGACTTTAACTAGAGATAATTAATTGTGTTAATTACTATGCTAGACAGTAACAAAGGCTGATCAACAACCAAAGTTAACCAATGTTAGAGGATTACTAGAAATGTGTATAAATACAAGACTAGACTCCAATAAAGTCATCATGATTCATGTGATCATGATCAAACACCTCGACTGCCTCGTCATTACAACAGCCCACCCTGGCCCCCCAAGGTCAAACACAATCCTGATGAGGCCCTCAATGAAACCAAGTTTGACACTCGTGTCTTACAGTATTTATCCAAAGGCTGAAGGGCAGTTGGTTAAGACTAAAGCCTGTATCAACACCCAGGAACATGCTGCATGAGAAGAGGGAGGTGATGGGGATCAGATTTTTATTCTTCTCTCTCTCTCCCTCCCTCCCTCCTTCCCTCTCTCTCTCTCTCTCTTTCACACACACACATAGGGAGGGAGGGAGAAATCAAGGCAGTGAACATACCTAATACTCCTGCCTCCCATTTCCTGTCTTGTGAGATGAATTGGCCTGAGAGTGACTGGACCAGTCCAGCTGTTTTTTCATGCTTAAGGCAAACTTAGAATTCACAATTTCCTGATTTCTAGGCCACTTTACCATTATACCAAATTGATTCTCTTGCTTACAACTGTGAGTCTGATTAACTGATATGTAGGATTCCATCACTCCCTGTTTTGTTTGTTGAGAAGTTTAACTTTACTGTTTTAAATATAGGAAGTGTCCATCAGCAACACCCTGGTCCAGACTGTAATATTTATGAGGGTTTTGATTTCTGTCTCTGACCCTATCTTTTATAAAATGATAGCTGCTGTTTGTTCAATATGATTTACTATATAATAAATTAGTAGAAATGCAGTTTCTGTTTTGAGTCTGCATCCTTTATAATACGCAAGATAATTCCAATAAACTGCTTTAGATTTTTTAAAATACTAAGTTCATTAAAAAGAAACTTTTTGATATCTCAGAAAGAGCTTTCTTACACTGAAAAAATATCTATCACTTTTCATTTGTTCTTATTCATGTCCGATATTTCCCAACTCTCTCCACCACCTAAAACCCCCCAAAAATGAAATACGATTTTCCAAATGAAATTGTGGTGGTGTTTATAATCAAAATTAAAATAATCAGGCTTAAGTGAATTATTATGGTCTGAAATATTAGTTAAGAGATGGGGTCAGCAAAAACTAGAGAAATGTCTTCATCCTTGTTTATGTTAGTGCAGTTTCAGTGAAACCCATTTATTTATTTTTATTTATTTTATTTTATTTATTTGTCAATTGTTTACAAGATAATAAGTATAAGTGTATACATAGTTATGAATACATGAAATGGGTACATATAAGAAAAATAAAAGAAAAATAAAAGAAACAATAGGACAGGGACGGTAGGCACGTTGGTGCGCTTATGCACGCCCCCTACAGACCTCTTAGGAAAGGGGTGAGGTCAATAGTAGACAGTCTAAGGTTAAAGTTTTTGGGGTTTGGCGAAGAAACTATAGAGTCGGGTAGAGTATTCCAGACATTGACCACTCTGTTGCTGAAGTCGTATTTCTTGCAATCAAGCTTGGTGCGGTTAACCTTGAGTTTGTATCTGTTGTGTGCTCTTGTGTTGTTATGGTTGAAGCTGAAGTATTCATTGACAGGTAGGACATTGCAATGTATGATTTTATATACCATGCTTAAATCAGACCGAAGACGGCGTAATTCAAGGTTTTCTAGTTCTAGAATTTCAAGTCTGGTGGCATAAGGTATTCTACAACGAGTAGAGGAGTGGAGAACTCTTCTTCTGAAATATTTCTGGACTTTCTCAATTGTGCTAATATCAGATACGTAATGTGGGTTCCAGACTGATGAGCTGTATTCGAGTATTGGTCTAGCAAATGTTTTGTATGCTCTAGTTAGTAGTGTGATATTACCAGAGAAAAAGCTACGTAAGATTAGGTTAACAACTCTTAATGCCTTTTTGGCTATGTAGTTGCAGTGGGCTCTAGCACTTAGATCATTAGAGGTGAGTATTCCAAGGTCCTTTACAGAGCTTGGATCATCAACAAGATCTTGACTATTCAGCTTGTATTTTATTTTCTGATTTTTTTTGCCAATATGTAAGACAGAGCATTTATTTGTTGAGATTTGAAGTTGCCATTTGTTTGACCATTCTGATACACAGTCAAGATCTTTTTGAAGGGTAGCAGTATTGTCTGTGGTATTGAACAGCTTTACATCATCAGCGAAAAGAACACAGTTGCTCTTAATATGATCACAGAGGTCATTTATGTAGAGTATGAAGAGAGTTGGTCCTAGAACACTGCCTTGGGGGACACCACTATTGACAGGTACAGAATTTGATAGGACGCTCCCAATTTTGACCATTTGTTGTCTGTTTGACAGGAATGCTTCTATCCAGTTATGCAGTTGTCCAGAGATACCATAGGATTTTATTTTTAGGAGTAGTTTGTCATGTACCACTGAATCAAAGGCTTTACAGAAGTCTATGTAGATTGCATCTATTGTTTTGCCCTGATCAAGTTGTGTAGTCCATATGTTTTTGCAGTGTAAGAGTTGCAGATTACAGGATAGTTTTTTTCTGAAACCAAATTGTTTATTGGAGAGTAGGTTGTTTGTCTCTAAGTGGAGGATGATGGATTGGTTAATAATTGATTCCATGACTTTACAGGTGACGCAGCATAAGGAGATTGGTCTGTAATTTTCAACTAGGCAAGGGTCTCCCTTTTTGAAGATGGGGATGACTGTGGCTTGTGACCATAGGTTAGGCAAGGAACTGGTCCTGAAAGATTTTTCAAAGATTATGCTTAGAGGTTTGGCTATGGCAGTGGATAGCTTTTTTAAGAAATAGGCACATATTCCATCCGGTCCAATAGATAGAGATGGTTTTAGATTGCGTAGTTCTTTTTCAACATTGTCTTCTGTAAAATCGATATGTATTAGATCATTGTAGTTATCTGTGGTTCGGCTAGGAAATACTGGGCATGATCCATTGCTGTTTACCAATACTGAGCCAAAAAATGTGTTAAAGATGTTGGCTTTAATGGTGTCGTCGTTGCAGTCTTTACTATTAGGTCCTATCAGGGGTGGGATGGACCTTGAATCTTTTGGTTTGTTGTTTACAAAATTGTAAAAAGCACTGGTGAAATTGGTGCTTAGAAGGTTTTCCTCTTGTTTAATGTGATAATTGGTGCATTCGGTCTTTATTTGGTGGCATAAATTTTTGAATCGGCTTTTGAAATTGGCAACATGACCAGATTTGTTTTTCCGCCAGAGTGATCTCTTTTTGGATTGAAGGCAATAGGGGCAAAGTTGATTTGAACAAAATCTAGGAATTGTATAAAATGGGAGAAGAGTTAATTTCATTGTAAAATAACTTCTCTACTAAAATCATTTTTTTAAAATCAGAAGTCTAAAATAGTAATGGTGTGACTTGAGAGGATATATTATTTCCTTTTTCACCAAAACTTCCATCCATTTCCCCCCCACACTAATAAAACTCTGAGTTGCCAAAGAAGTATGATACGGAAAATGTATTGCAGAGGTTGGGATCATCCTAACACATATAAAAATATTAAATCTGTACTCTAAATGTAACATGCAGATTTTGAGGGTTAACAATTAACAAAGTGTGTGTAAGTCCTGTATTTTTAGACTATTATTGTTTTCAAGGTTTTAAAGTTCTAAATGAAGGCATACGTGAAATTTTATTTTTTATCTAAAAAAGTCTTTATTCCAAAAATTTCACTGTAAAACAAGCCATGAAATAATTGTTTTAACATAGATGCAGATGGAGAAGATGTAATAATCCTTTCTAAATAGCCTTTTTAACCTCTGATTAAATAGATGTTCATGTCTCCCTTATAGATAATGCTTTTATTATGTTCTGAGGTACCAAGAAACTAGAGGATAAGGCAGATAGGTTTTTTACACCATACTTTTTTATTGTATATTTCCCGAAGAAATGGAATGATGCTGCATGATTAATTGTTCAGGTTTTTCCTTACATGACTCACCACTTTCTTCAGCGCCTAGTACACATGTACTGCCTGGACAGGATTGGGCTATGAATGTAACTGCTAAAGCTGCAATCTCTTAGATCTGCATGTTCCCAAAGCAGAATGGCTGAGGTTTGAGGCACCTGTTGCTAAACCTTTTTCTTAGTCAAAAGACAGTTCTGCAAGCCAGAAAAGAAAAGCTGAAGTTGAAATATCAATGACACTCTGTAGTGTAATGAAGGAAGCCAAGAGTTGGTTTGAGAGTTACTCAAAGCAGCATACAAAATGATTTGTCAGCTAATTAAAAAACAACTGTCTTGTTTATTCATTAGAACTGTGGACAGTCATTGTTTGTGGAGCAGACTCCAACTAATTACATGCCAGCCAACAGCTGATTCTCCCCCAGAAGGAAGCATTGCCTAATAAAGATCATAGATGCCAACCACTAAATACACAAAGTACTAAAGATGAGCAGTTCAATCGCCAACTGTCTGGTTTTTCTCAATAAGGCTAGTGATGGACAAATTTCGGTAGAACTCTACTATTCCCACCTGAAAGTCAATCTTTGTTTCTTACTTGTCTTATGGTGAGATATTTATATGAAATATGATTCTTTTGTGCAGTTAGGAGAAATCACTAGCCTTTCTATTATCATAATCATTTTGCTTTTTAAAAATGCCTGTAATGATTAAAGGACATTGGCACCAACTGTTTTAATTTTACAGGTATTGCAAATAAGATTATAGAAGTGTCATTACTTATTCCTTGAAAGCAGTTTCAATCCATTTGACAATTATTTTGTGTGATACTAGAATGCAGGGTAAACATTCATTCTCATTATCTTTAAAACAAATGTTGGTAAATGTTTGGTTTTGTGTTATCTTAATTAAATAGTGATAGCATTATTAAATAAAAATTCTACCAATAATTCAGTTGCCACCATATCATATATTTTTAAACACTTCTTTAAAGCTAGTGAGGAATTCTAAAGGTCTTTTTTCAATGTCAAAAATAAGCAAACTAAATATATTTATTTAAATACTTTCTAGGGGGAAAATCACAATAATGCATTTGAATAAACTATGGGCTATTTTATGAACAACTGCTGTTTTTTTTAAAATGTACATAGTGTGCTTTTTCTACATATTTTTAGAATAATTTAAAAGAGAAATGTGGTTTCGAAGGAATTGGTGCTTCTTAGGAACACACATATTTCTAGGAAATTCTGCAAATCCATGAATTGTAATGGCAGGTTTGTGTACCTAAGTACACAGAAAATATTCATGGATCTTTGTTGGATCTTACATATGCCTTTTATTTTATCAGTGTTAGTGCTTCTGTTATGTCTTCAGTTACATGGAATGTGTTGTATTATTAGGCTACATGGAATGTATTGTGTCATTAGGCTACATGGATAATACTATCCTTGTGACCTTATTAGGCTAGGGGCAACAGCAGGAGCTTGGAGAAAAAACATTGACAAAAGTTATGAAGATATCTGTGCCATTTAAAATCTTTGTGCAAACTTCGTTTTCTAGAGTGAACTAATTTATTTTGTCCACACATTGTCTATAAATTTATGGGAAAATCTGGCCTTTAAATATCCTATCATATACTGCTATACTCAGGCTGATGGGACCCACACCATGTTTCTTCTGCCAGCACAAGTGGTACAGGCCAATCCCAATGGGCTGAGACAGTCCCTCAAGTAACCTGGACTTAATGCCATGAAGAGCTTTAAAGGTAATCACCAACACCTTGAATTGCATCTGGAAGCAGAGTGGTAACCAGCACAGCGCGCGTAGCAGTGTTGTTACAGGGACCATGCTTGGGACTCCCAAATCTACCTGTGCTGCCACACTCTGCACCAGCTGTAGCTTTTGAATGCTCTTCAAAGGTAGCCCTATGTAGAGCACATTCCCCGAGTGCAGGGAATCCAGGAAAGGCCACAACTGGTGCATAACACAAAGTTGTGCAAAAGTTCTTCTAGTCACTACTGCCACCTGTTTCTTGAACAGGAGTCACGAGACCAGGAGAACCCCCAAGTTGCAGTCCAAGTCTTTTGGGAGCAATGCCACCCCATGCAGAGTCAAATATGACAAAATCCCAGGTCTTGGAGCCCCATATACTGAAAACCATTTGGTCTTACCAGGGTTCAGTTGAAGCCAGTTGTTCCCATCCAGTTCCTCACAACCTCCCCACAAGGGCAGCTACGTTGTGCAAGGGAAGCTACGACATCACTTGGGTCACCAAGCATAGAAATATAGAGTTGGGTGTCAACAGCATACAGTGTTTACCTCAACGTCTGATGATGGATGATCTCACGCAAAGGTTTCTTATAGATGTTGAAAGGGGAAAAAGAGTTTCTTATAGATGTTGGGGTGGAAAAAGTACTGAGCCCTATGGCATACCACAGAATAGCAGCTGAGGGCTAGACTTCTCACTCCCTATTAATACTGAATGGGACCTGCCAAATGAGTTGAACAAGCGCATAACTGTGCCACCCATCCCCATCCCCTATTAAGGTTAATAAGGATAATTTTACATAGATTTTATATCTAAAAGCTGAATGTGGCATTCATAAGCAATTTTAAAATAGATTAAATTATATATTAAAGGTGTCCATTTTATGCTTAATAATATTGAGGTCATCACTGTTAGTGTTTGGGGATAAACCCCCAAGCAGAGTATGCAGCAGCAGTCAAGCCAGGCAGGCAAATGAGAGAGAGAGTGGGCCCAAGAGTATACACACACTGGAGACAAAAACACTGTTTGTAGTTATAAAATAGTTATTTATTGCACACAGAGATTAAGAAGTGTCATTCAGTCCATATGTCATTATCTAGTATATCCATCCAGTTATCAAGTCCATTAACAGTAAATACAATGTCCTTATCTGCTTGTAAATCTTTTCCTCCCGATACCTTTCTCTCAAAGACAACGCTGAATCCTCAGCTCACCAGGCAAACAGTCTTTGTGTTCAGTTGAAATGGTATCTGGCACAGTAGCCTCCAAAATAAGCAGATAGACGTTCCAGCAGGCAGCAGACCAGGAACAGAACCAGGTGCATCCAGAAGCCGGGTCTATTACGTTTTCCTTCCTACCTTTATGGCTGCCTGCAACCGCACCCACAATGACATTGCAGTTTCTTGTGCTTAAAGCTACAAAACACTTAATCCTAGGTTTACATATTTATTCAACCCAAACCTAGTTGGTGTATCCATATACCCAACATTCTCCCCTTTTGGGTGACATAAATATGTAATGCCTTTACATTCTAAACCCATATTTTTCACAACTCTCTAGATGCTTAATAGCACCTTGGGCTTTAGTAAAATGATCAGCTACATTGTCCTCCGACATGCAGTACTCCAGCTGTATCAATTTACTCTGTACAGAATGCCTTACATTAAGATACCTCAAATCTGTATGTTTACTTCTCGTTTTAACTGCAATATTAGTGGCCATTTGAATTGCTGCCTGATTATCTTCATGTACAACTATGGGGTAAGTTACAGTTATACCCATATCCTTCAACATTTGTTTGTACATAATCAACTCAGTACACAATAAAGATAAACAGGAGAATTCTGCCTCCATAGTAGACAAACTTATATGCTGTTGCCTTATTGACTTCCAGCCTATTAACGTCTTACCCAGCATTATGGCTGTTCCTGAAGTCGACTTTCTAGTATCTCTTTCTGCTGCAAAACTAGCATCTGCATAAGCACTCAATATGAGATCACCTTTTGGTTCTAAATACAGTGCATGGTGTAATGTACCTTTAAGATATCTTAGGATTCTTTTCAATGCTATCCAGTGACATTGAAGCGGGTCATTATTGTGTCGTGCCAGCTGATTAATACTAAAAGCAATATCTGGCCTTGACCAATTGCTAATATATGATAAGCTACCAATCAAAGATTGATACAGTTCCTTATCACATTTGGGACTTTGTGTATCCATTTTGCAAATATCCTGACTCATTGGAGTCTTTGCAGGCTTACAAAGTTCCATCTTATAATCTATTAGCAATTTAGATATCTTATCTTCCTGAGATATCTTAAAACCTTTCTGTGTTTTCAGTATATTCAAACCTAGATATCTCTTTATCTCCCCTAATTGCTTGATTTTGACTTTCTTGGCTAATGATGTAATTATTTCATTTGCTTCATCATTAGTCTTAGTTATCAGAGCAATATCATCAGTAAACAACAATAATAATGATATTTTTCCATTCTTTTCTCTCTTAAATAGACATGGGTCGGCTAAACCAGCTTTAAACCCTATATTGGTCAGTTCCTTCACAATATACTGGTTCCATTCATAGCCCGATTGTTTAAGACCATAAAGGCTCTTTTTTAATAACCAACAATCATTATTATTGTCTCCTTTAAATCCATTAGGCCTTTTCATATACACAGTATGTCTTAGTGGAGCATGCAAGTAAGCAGTTTCCACATCTAAATGGTTAACTATATATTGCTTGCTTGCTGCCCACACTAATGCTGCCCTTAAAGTTGCTGCTTTCAGACTAGGTGCAAATACTTCATCATAGTCTTTTGCACTTTGTCTAAAGCCTTGGGCTACTAACCTTGCCTTATGGATTGTGTTTCCATCTTTATCTGTTTTTATTTTAAAAATCCATCTGCAGCCAATGGGTTTTTCATTACTAGGTAATCTCACGTTTTCATACACTTGCATATCCTTCAATGATTTCAATTCTTTATTAATTGCTGCATACCAATTTTCTTTCTCTTTAGAAGGATATCTTTTAATCTCATCCACAGTATTTGGGATTCTATTTTCCTGGCACACTGTATTAGCCTGGTATCTTTCAGGCGGTCTAGAAATACGTGTAGTTCTTCTGGGTATTACTGGGCTTGGTTGAGGTACTACTTGTTCCTCATCCTCAGCTATTTCTTCCTCTAGGGGCTGTACTTCTTCCTGTACTTCTTCCTTTACATTATCTTTAAAGTTACAGGGATACTTAATGGGATTTCTATAGGATTCAATAACCACTTCGTTATTGCTATCCTGCTCTAACTTATCCCATCCTACGTGCTCTAGAAATTGGGCATTAGCACTACATAACACCTTAGATGTGCCTTTCTCCCAAAATCTATATGCCCTATGGTTAGCTTGGTAACCAATGAAGAATAATTGTTTAGCTCTGTGTTGCCCTTTACGCCTGAGTTGTGTAGGGATATGCACCCATGCTGGTGCACCAAATATGTGCAGGTAACTCAAATCAGGCTTCCTGCCATGCCACATGGTGAATGGTATTTCACCAGTAGTTGAGTTAACCACGTTATTTAATAAATGATTAGCACACATTGTGGCCTCCCCCCACAAAGAATCAGGTAACCCAGAATCAGTTAACATAGTACGGGTCATCACCTGCAATGTTTGGCCTCGCCTTTCAATATATGCATTGTGCTGTGGTCTGTATGGTGCAGATGTCTTATGAGCTATTCCAGCTGCCTTTAATCTACTCTGGAATTTGCTGTTAACAAATTCCGTACCATTATCTGTCACCAGGGTTATAAGTTGCCGTTTGGTTTTTCTTTCAGCAAACTTTAACCAATTGAAGAAATGTTGATATGTGTCAGTTTTGCTTTTCATTAGGTAGCAAAACCCATATCTAGAGTAATGGTCCATAATGCTCAGTATATATCGAGCACCCCCCATACTGGGTTTCTTTGGACCAATAATGTCTGCAAATACTACTTCTAAAGGTTCTTTAGTTTTGAAACCATTTAGCCTATTTGCAGGCATTATTTTACTCTTATCTTCACAACAGACATTAGAACGCAAATACTTATCACAGGGCTTTAACCTTATTCCTTCAGATAACTCCACTGTACGTTTTAGCATTTTAAAATTCACATGCCCCAAACGTCTATGCAATAAATGGATACATTCATCATGAGGCTTGATATTATTAAATACAGTCTGTGCCTCCCCTTTCTTACTATCATGTAAGACATATAATGTTCCATTTAAAGCTGCAGTTACCCTTTTGTTATCTCTCTCCAGTATGCACTTATTATTCTTAAATGTAACTACATATCCTAGTTTATCTAATACTCTTACAGAAAGTAAGTTCATCTTTAACTGTGGTACATATAACATTTTTATATTCTGGTTTAAACATGGACAATAAGCAATACCTTCACCCTTGGCCTTGAGGTGCCAACCATTGGCAAGTGATATACGTTGAGAGCTTGTAGACATTTTTATAAACTTTGTCTTATCTCTCGTGATGCAGTGGGATGCACCACTGTCCACCACCCATAAATCATTCTTCATATCACAATTGCCAAACATGGCCAGTTCAAAGGATTTCTTTGGCTTCTTTAAATTCTGGCTTTTTTCTTTTCTGCAGAATCTTGCCAAATGTCCTCTGCCTCCACAATTAAAACACTTTTTAATTGTGTATGCCGTTGAAGATAAATCCTCCGGGTGCTTTACTTTACACAGCTGGTTTCTCTCAAGCTTTGAAGATAATTTCTCTTCCTTAGGTTTATCTTCCCTCAGCTGGTCACGTTCACTCCTTCTTCTGGCTTCTTCTAAGAGCCTGCCGGTAATCTCAGTTACTGATAAACTGTCTTTTGGCAACACCTCTAAAGCAGTCACAAAATCATCATAGCTTCGATCCAGAGAAGACAATATGATGTATACTTGTTGCAACTCATTAAATATAAGCTCTTTTTCTTGCAATTCTTGAAAAATGCTTTTCATACAGTTTAAATGAGTTAACATGTCTCCATTTATCTCAAGATGTGTTCTAAACAGCTTCCGTGTAAGATTGATATGAGCTCCTACACTGTCTCGAACATAAATCCTTTTGAGATTCTCCCAGCAGTCTGCAGCATTTTCCACTCCACGGATATGAATGAGTTGCTGGTCAGACAGGGTGAGACCTATGATGCACAAAGCCTGTTCATTCTTTCGTTCATAGTCCTGTATCAGTTTATAATCCTCTTCATCATTGGGATTTAAGTTAGATACATCTGGTGGGTTTGTTATTATGTTCCACAAACCTTCTCTTCGTAGAAGTAAACTACATTTCATTGACCATGAAACATAGTTTGTTCCATCTAATCTGGATATCATGGACAGATGTGGCAAATTTACTTGTGCCATTGCTCTTGTGAAAAATAACTATTTAACAAACAGTTTGTATTTACAGTAATGTGCAACTCCCACCAACTCTCACTGCTATATCCTGGTTAGTTAGACTGTGCACTCTGCTGGACCCATAACCAATGTTAGTGTTTGGGGATAAACCCCCAAGCAGAGTATGCAGCAGCAGTCAAGCCAGGCAGGCAAATGAGAGAGAGAGTGGGCCCAAGAGTATACACACACTGGAGACAAAAACACTGTTTGTAGTTATAAAATAGTTATTTATTGCACACAGAGATTAAGAAGTGTCATTCAGTCCATATGTCATTATCTAGTATATCCATCCAGTTATCAAGTCCATTAACAGTAAATACAATGTCCTTATCTGCTTGTAAATCTTTTCCTCCCGATACCTTTCTCTCAAAGACAACGCTGAATCCTCAGCTCACCAGGCAAACAGTCTTTGTGTTCAGTTGAAATGGTATCTGGCACAGTAGCCTCCAAAATAAGC
This sequence comes from Pseudonaja textilis, assembly GCF_049901715.1. Lineage (NCBI taxonomy): Eukaryota > Metazoa > Chordata > Lepidosauria > Squamata > Elapidae > Pseudonaja > Pseudonaja textilis. The sequence continues at coordinate 222,168,462 of NC_141991.1, read as the reverse complement.
AGATAGACGTTCCAGCAGGCAGCAGACCAGGAACAGAACCAGGTGCATCCAGAAGCCGGGTCTATTACGTTTCCCTTCCTACCTTTATGGCTGCCTGCAACCGCACCCACAATGACATTGCAGTTTCTTGTGCTTAAAGCTACAAAACACTTAATCCTAGGTTTACATATTTATTCAACCCAAACCTGGTTGGTGTATCCATATACCCAACATTCACAATACTGAATTGTTACTTATTGAGTTTTTGCATGTAAAAACATTCTTTAAACACCCAAAGCTTAAATATGTCTTCATAATAGCCTTTAAAAGTAAATTTTACTTTTTATAGGAAGATGAAATTATTTTATCTAAATGTTTGCATTAATCTATACAGATTATATGCAGGTCAGCAGTGCTTGTGAATTTTGTATTTTGAAATTTGCTTATATTCACTGAAATGGAAATATATGTGCTGTTACCTTTGTAACTTTTAACTTCTGGTTTTTTTTTAAATAGTGACTAGAAAAATATGGAGAAGAAAATGAGACAGCTGTGTCCTATTTCTGATCCAGACACAACATACTTTCTGCAAATAACTTGGTGCAAAGATCTGGGTATGGGTTTTGATCTTATACTAAGTGATGGCCAATCATCTTGGACTGGAAGAGGTATAATAAATTTATAATAAAGTATAGTAATTTGATAAATTACTGTATGACTTACTACCATTGATTTATTAATGGGTTTCCCACTCACCCTTTTCTACTTATGTTCTATTTATCCCAAAATTAGTTGAAGTTTCCCCTATACTCACAATTATTTTATAATTTTGTTCTTTTGTTCCTTGAAGAGAGTCTAGAGCCAATTCTGAGTATTCAATGAGGCAGAAAAGGGAAAAATTGCTTCCATTGTTTCTGCCTCATTATAGGTGCTTATTCTTGTCCCCTGGTTGGGAAGAGTAAAACCTGAAAATCATAGCCAGTTCCTTTATTGGGCTCTGGAGACTGTATGAAATCAGTGGAGATTATAATTATTCTAAAATCGATATTTTATAGATTACTAAATTAACATCCAAATTATATTCTTCGGTCGAGTTGTATAAATCTATAATCTCATATTAAATTATAAATTTTACAATATAATATATTTTAAAACTTCAGTGGACTTCTAGTTGAACGATCTTTGAACAGATCAAAGATTGATCCAGGCCAGCATTCTAGACCTACCATCTCTATCCAAGTACTGATAGGAACTACAGTAACAACTTAAATACATTGATAGCTTTCTCTTTATGTTCTTTAGTGATTGGTATTTAGAGATCCTCTGACTATTGTACTGGAGATACAGTCTATCCTTCATTACTGGTAACTATGGTAGTGTTTCCTCCATAATGATCTTTTGAAGTTGATAATCTTTTCTACATATAATTATGTATTATAAAGCAGACAACTTCAATTGTCTTAGTTTTTAAATGACTTTTTAAATATAACCATAGTCCTGTGATCTGTAAAATGTTTGCTCAATTTTAAAAATATGGTATAAGAGGTTCCTTGTTAGGAAGGCCTCTTGCATTTTCACTATTTTAAAGAAAACCTAAAACATGTAATATTTTAGTTATGCTTTTAGAAAAGTATGATTTCAAATAAATTCAAATGTGTTTGAAACCTATCTATTCATATCACAACAACTATAATGGCCTTTCTTTCAAATTTATTTTAATTCTTTGAATTACTGTCTATTAGTGTCTGAAGAAAAGATTTCCAGAGAGGCTGCTGACATGGAAATGAAACAAGAAAAGTATGTAGAAGAACTTAAAAAAGTACTGTTGTTTGACCAGTTCTCAGATACATACCGTTTTGATATTTCTAAAAAAGAAATAAATGGAGAATCAATTCATTTTTCATATGAAAAGAATTTGAAAGATGTTACTGTAAGTATTGCTTTGTTACATTTATTTATCCATTTTTATGTCATAAAATCAATATTTGATGTCAAGTCTTCTGGAACAATGCTTAGGCCTTTGTCTTAAATCTCAGCAATTATAAATTCTGGTATACTACTGAAGTATTAGCATAATATTCTGTTTTTAAAAATCAGTGAGAAATATTGTGCTTATGGGAATCTTTTTTAAAATTCTAGAGTTAGAATAAAAATTATATTGACTTTTCAGTTCCAAAGTTTTGTAAAGCGGGATTCATTTGTTAAAAATGAATACACACACACACACACACATTACTGTGATTTGAAACATTGCTACCTTTGTTTTAATGTACACAAATATGTATCATTTATTTATTTATTTCTTATATTTATATACTGCCAAATCTCTGAAGTTGCAAACTTACAGTGGCAAGAACTACTATACCAGTCCCATTGAGCCAGGACCTAACTGGACTCAAGAGAGTTTGAAGTCCATCAATACAAAAAGATTGGGAGGAAGATCCATACCAGTGTACATTGTTGATATGTCTTTTGCCTATTTTTTTCCATCCAGGGACTGTTAAGATCATATTACATAGAACATGATTAATATTAATCAGTATTGTTTTAATAATCTCTATTATGTGTATTTATGTGGGTCTTTTGTTAAATAGATAATCCAATTTACAATCCCAATTCAGATCAGTATTTCCATTGCTAAGCAAGGCAGTTGTTAAGTGAGTCATGCCTAATATTATGACCTTTTTTGCTATGGTTGTTAAGCAAATCACTGGTGTTGTTTAGTGAACCATGTGGTCATTAAACAAATCTAGCTTAACCTTGATTTTGGGTGTCTGAAGCTGGCTGGGAAGGTTTCAAATGGACCCCAGGACACTGCAACGATTGTAAATATATGTGTTGCCAAGCATCTGAATCACATGCCTGTGGGGAATGCTGTAACAGTTGTAAGTAGGAGAAACAATTGTAAGTCTGTTTTTCAGTGCCGTTGTAACTTTGAACAGTCACTAAATGAGTTGTAAGTCGAGGGCAACCTGCATTTAAATATTTAAGAAGTAAGCCTATTCTATAAACTGGAGTTTGAGCCAAACTGATAGGAAATTGTTAGGAAAATTGAAATAATGTATTTATTTTTAATGTAATGTATCTTTTAGTGGTATTTCCAACTCTAGTTAGTGCATGTGATATTAAGAATTAAAAGAACAATAGGGAAAACAACGAAGTGAATCACAGAATTCTAAAAGACATATCAAACAGCAGAATCAAAACCAATCTGCCCCAGGCTTTTTGAAATAGCAGCTTTTCAAGTTAAGAACAAACTGCAGAAATACATTACTGTAAAGTGATAACCTTCTAGAAAAAGGATGCAACCTTTAATGGTAGCTTGACACTCTTATATGCATGAGAAGAATAAAAGCAACATAAAGCAACAGCAGAATTTAACAAATTAAATGGTATGCACTGGTTTCTTTTAATTAAACAATGCCATGTTTTGGGACCTAGGAAGCCTGCCTTCTGAGCTTCTTGTTTGAAACAGCATCACTTCAGACGTCTGTAAAGTTCTTATGTTTGTGATTTTCAAAAAGAGAAAACCTGGCTGTTTGCATTTTGAGCATGGTTTAAGGGTCTGCTAAGCTCTTGTGGAATATATACTTGATTATATTTTCTTCCTGACTTACGTGGTCTCTGTTTTTTTAATTCTTTTTAACAATGCAAGCTGCCCAGAGTCTTATGGAGTTGAGCAGCCTCTAAATATGACAAACAAACAAAATAAAGGAATTTAGGTCAGGAATATGGTGAATATGGTATATAGTTGTATATGATATATGACTGCATAGGTTCAATTTAGCTTTGGATACTTACAGCCCCTGATTATTCTGGATGTTGAAATTCATTCCAACACATATTAAAAATGAATATTACCAATTCATGGGTAGTAATAGAATTGCTGAGAGCTAGATTGAAATACTGTATGACTCCAACTGTATTCCTGCAATGATTCTAGTCTATTTCTCTTACATTTTTCTGCAGATATTTTTCAGTTACTATATGGAATGCCATGAAAATATATTTGATAGTTCTGTCAGAAGATAAATGTAAATTCAAAGATCTACTGAAAGAAAATTAAAATTGCTGAAAATAGTTATACTTCCATTGAAGACAATGGAATATCTGAGGGACTGCCACAGGAGAGAAGTGGGCTATTCTCCAAAGCACCTGAGGGCCGGACAAGAAGTAACAGTTGGAAACTTATCAAAAAGAGATCCAACCTAGAATGAAGGAGAAATTTCCTGACAGTGAGAACAATTAATCAGTGGAACAGTAGCCTCCAGAAGTTGTGAGGTTTTTAAGAAAAAAGGTTGGAGAGCAATTTGTCCAGAATGGTATAAGATCTCAATAAAGGAAAATATTTGTAGCATAGGATTGAAATGAGGTGTCCTTGGTGCTATCTGAGCTTTGTTGTTTTCTTCTAAGGTTTCACTATCCAGATTAAGTATAGGATCTCCTACCTGAGCATGGAGGGATGTTGGACTAGAGACCTCCAAGGTCCCTTCCAATTCTGTTTTACTGTTACTGAGATTATAATAATAAAATGCTATATCTGTACAATGATTCTATACTAAATTAATTTTCTGTTAACAATGCTTGGGTTTGAATCTATATAACGAGAGGACTCAACTGATATATAATATTGCATTCATTAATATGATTGCTTGGATCTTGTTAAACTTGCAAATAAAAGAACATGGGGTATCTAGATGAAAAATAATAAGGATAAATTGCATTTAATCATTAGCATATTGTTTAAAAACCAACTACTTTGTTTCACAAGTTTTAAACTTTTAACATCTTCTATAAAGTTTTTAGACTGATAAGGGCAAAATAAATGGCTGAGAAATAATTTTAAAATAACAATAGGCCTGGTACACTGTAGGGCTTGTGTGTCAAAGCAGATGCAGAGGCAATATGGGCCACACACACTGAGAGCTCAGTAAGGGGCCATTGAGGCTTGGCCAGCTAAACTGCTGCCACCTAAACAAACATCATAACAAGAGTCAGAGATTTACTGTTTGATCTAAGTAGGTGACCACTTGGAAGTAAATCTTTCTGAGTACTTCACCTAGGAGCTCTCTGCACATTACAAATAATGGGACTCCTGCGAGACTTTCTCATCGGAGGTGGCAATTAAATTGATTAAAGAGCTCTTGATAAACAATATTTGGGAACTGGCAAACCTTTCGGTACAATCAGGTGGCAGATATTGTAGTTTCTTATGAACATTAGTAAAGTTTTAGCCAGATAAATTTCTGGCATATGCAAAATTTGGCTCAAACAGAAATCCTACAGCAGCATTTTATTTTTCAAAATGATTAAAGCAAGAAAGTCATTTATCAATTCAATATACATTTTCTATTTTTTAAATATGCCTCTAAATGTTACCTAGCACTGATGATAGTACCTAGTTTGAGTAATGAAACATCTGCAAGAAAACAAGCAAGCTCAGAGAACACCAAGGACCCTTCACCTCTAAATGTTTCCAAAATTATTACTCAAGGGCTTAAACTCAATTTAAATATCATTTTCATGTTTTGGATCATATATTCTGTGCTACAGTTTTTGGTGTTTAGAATTGCTTGTTCAGTTGAATAGAAATAATTTCCTGTGAGGAAAACTTTTAAATCCTACATTATTGTCTAGACTTTTCCGCTTGGCAACATTATCTAGTGGACTCCAATTTTATTTTGTTTTATTTTTAATATTAACAGAATTTAAGTCAAATTTAAATCTCACCCTGCCTATCATTTGGCCTTAGAGAAAGAGTAATTATAGAGTCTTCGTTGATTATAACCAATTGTAGAACATCATAAATAAAGATCAACAATTGAACTAAAGCTGGAGCATAGAGTGTGAACTAACCGTAATTTTGCCATGATGTGCAACTACCCACTAATGTTTAAATTGTATTTAAAAGTTACTACTGCCTGATCTCTAAAGCCAAAAATTTTCATCAGATTGCTTTTCTCATTTCTTTTGAAGCATTGATGCTCATTTTTCTAGAATAGATTATCCTTCAGCTGAAATTCATTACTGTTAGTATTATGGAAGGATGATTGTGTGATTTCATAGCCATCTTCTGCTTTTCAGCAGTTAGCACAAACCATGGTACTGAACAGTGAAATTAGTGACAAGAAAATGGGTTTGAGACTGTTTTTACTCCTTTTTGATTTTGTTATCTGTTTCTTTGTGCCTGTAATTTTGTTGTTTTAACCATATACAGTTATTTTCTTAAGGTTAAACAATTTCTTCAAAATCTTTCCAGCATCAGAAATGAAACCATACTTCTTTGCAGTCTGATTAAAGTATCAGAAATAGACTTTAAGATAGTTATCAAATAATGTTTTCTTAAACCATTTAAATACTGAGAAGTATTCTTTTTAATTCCATCTGTTTATTCACAACATTATAGATAAACTGATGTTTAAAGTGAAGAAATAAGTCACATCACAAATATGCTTAAAATAAATTGTCTTACAGGTTTATAGATTAATGTCATAGATCCTGACCTACTGTATATCTTATAAATGCCTATTAATATATAGTTATCTCTCTCATCCCTCCCAATTAATTTAAAGGGTATAAAAAGCACCTGTATGATGACAAAGTGTGGGGAGAAACTGGAAGAGTGTGGGTTTTTGTTCCACCTTAGGCACAACACAAGAAGGGTAACCTTGTTCTAGCCACTTTCTCTCACCTTTAGAAAGGAGGCAAAGATGTTTCTGAAACAGAAAAGTGATAGTATTGTTGAAAAGCGCATATATTGTTCCAGCATCTCTAGCCTACTATGTTTATGCTGGTATATATGTTACTTCTACTATGGAAAAAATCATTTGCATAATTATAAAAAAATAAAAATAGAAAGCAGTGATTCATATCTGTTATGAGGAGGAAGCAAACTAATGCATGTTTTTTACAATAAATTGTATTTTGCATGGCCCTAAGTTAAATCCAGGTTTCATTGCATACAATACAGTACCTTATAATTACCATAGGTACCAATAATATACTTATTATCATAATGCAAATTACAAGAAAAGTATTCTGAACAGTAAATTGTAAGTTTATTAGATTTAATAAATAAATCATGGTTTAAAAGCCTATTTGAAAGGAGATGTCTCAAATGAAAGGAACATTTAAAGCCTTATTGCTTTTCTCTAGAACATCAAAAAACATCTGTAGTTGGGACAATTTCCCCCCACTTAGCATTATTTCATGAGAAAGAACAAGATTTGTGCATTCAGTTAAATTATTTAAAAAGCTATCTCCCATCAGTGATTCCTAACTATGAAAGCTAGCTTCCTTTTTAGCAGTACATGAGCCTTTTGATAAAAGCTGCTGTGTTAAATTTTATGTTTAAAAGTGGTTCTAGCCTTCTGACTTACCTGGCACAAAAAAAGCATTTCCAGCCAAGCCATTTACTAAATATTTGTCATTCTGGATACATGGAATCTAAACTAGAAAACCTGATTCATGCTCTTCATAAAAATGTATAAAATAATATGGAAATAATCAGCGGTGGTATTCTACCAGTTTGGCCTGGTTCTGCCGAGCTGGTAGCGCCAATGAACAGTGGAGGCCAAACTGGTTCTCTCCGATGCACTGCTGTTGAGCCCATCTACCTGCCGGGTTCCCATACTAACCTTTATTCCCTGCTTTTTGAAGCGCAGCTGCTTTGCAGATTGCTGCGCAGCTGCTGAGGTGACAGGGAGAGAGCAGGATTGCAGGAGGTGAGTCAGAAAGCCTTTGAGCCTGCGCGTTTGGCATGCATGCGCAAAGTGTGTGTGCTCAAAGCACACCCACCAAGCCACACTCACTGAACCGGTGGTAAAAAATTCCGAAACGCACCACTGGAAATAATGTTTTTTACTTATTTCATAGTAGCTAACAGGAAAATGAGATAAATGTTGTTTAGATTTAAATATAAGCATTTAAATGGTTTATTGAGAAAGCCTGAGGGTAAAGCCTTATGAAGACACCGAGATCTCTAATCTCTGGGGTCTGCTCATCCCCTTCCTGAACTGGTTTCTTATGAGAAGCAGAAGTTGTAAGAAAATCTTCTGCTCGTGTACATCAGGGATGGAGAACTATGGTCCTTTTATGACTTGTGGAATTCAACTCCCAGAATTCCTGAGCCACCATGGGTGTTGAAGTCCACAGTCATAAAGGGGCCATAGTTCCCCACCTCTGATGTACATGCAGGCATCGGTGAGGTAAAGGTGGTGCACACAGCCTCATTTCGTGTTTGATGCACAACATGGCATTTGTTATGGCTGGTTATCATCTGTGGGTCCCCCTCTGTGGAATTGGTGTAAATTATTAACTATTTATGAATTCTGGTATTAATACATTGTCATTTAGCATTGATGTTCTCTGATTTTATTATTGCATTGTTGCAGCCTCCTATTCACTTACCCACCTACCCTGCCTCCACCCATATTTGACTCTTGCTAAGACTTTTATGACACAGCGCTGCCATAGTTAAGTCATAGCCTTGGTATAATATTATGACTGTGGAGGCATTTACTTTTACTGTAGAATTAAAGAGCCAAAATCTAAACAAAAAGAAAATAGGAGACATTGTTTTCCTTGTTAAGTTATCATTTTAAAATGCTTGATCATAACTAGGCAAAAAAAAAATCATAGTCATCTACAACCAGAGGAAGATGTGTATTTTTCCCAGCTTTACATGAATCATATTTTTTTTTGTACTACAGTTTGCACTTTGACCTTTAGGAATAGTGCTGCTTTTAGAATAGTGATGATAACCATGACAGAGATATTGAAAGCTTGTGGATTTTAATTGCCATGTAATTAAAATCAGACGTGCCAGACAGTATTTCTATAACATTTTAAGCAGAAAGGTTTGTGTTTGGCATTGTTCCAATGCTGCATATGTTCATCAAATTGCAGCCTATTTATGCTATCTGGAAACACATGTGTTTAGTTTTGGGAACAATGGACTTTCATCAAGGCCACCTCCTAGGACAGCAAATACAAAAAGTATGTAGTAAGTATAGTACCAAAATGAAAATAAAATATATGCTTGTTCAGATTTCACGTAATCACTTCATACTGTAGAAGACAGTGGGAGTCTGCTAAAGACATTTAAAGCAAAAAGGACTTAACTTGTGTCATTTTTTATAGCTTGGAAAATAGTTAAAGCATTAAAACAGTTGAGGAAATTTTTTAAAAAGGCAATTGTTTTCTGTGAGTGTCTATATAGATTTAATGCTGGTCTTCGTTCACCTCTGCATTTCTCACAACCTTCTGATATAAACGTTCGTTATGCTTTTCCTGTGCAAGTGAGAACAGAAAAGTGCCTGGCTAAAATCTCCCCTACCACACAAAGGATACCTCCCAAGTTGAACATGACTATTAAATTAAAGACTTTTTAAATCAATTATTGATGGGTATATGTGTGAAAAAATGCTTAATTGAGTCCTTGGCCAATCATTTCATTGTTAATGAAAATAATACACAGTTGCTGTATTAAATATATTCTGATAAAAATTTAGATTTCTATCTGATACTATAGAATATAATATGTGCAACTTTCATTAATGATTGTGCAGATAGGCATGATAGCTTCCTATGGAAAACATGTTTCTTATAGCACATTTCTTTTTATATTTACTATTAATTAATAAGAGTAGAAGCCTTTTGAACTGTGTTTGACCTTCCTGAACCAGGAACACTTCAGTACAAAAGATATTTACAGCTCTGACATGCTGTTCCTAGGTAAACTATAGATTTAAAAGCAGTAACAACAAATAATTTGTGGAAAGTAAGATGGGACTTTCACTGTTGTGGCTACATATGAGAACTGGATGTAATTTTAAGTTCAAATTATGTCAATGTTCTTGCCTTTCCATTTCATTTGGGATTATTTTTCATTATGATTTTGCCCTGGTCTTTGTTTTTTAAAACAAGTTCCTCAATAATATTACACAGTAATATTCTCTTCTGGTAGATAACCATCAGGATGATATAGCAAAAACAGAAAACATAAACAAAATAGTCTAAAATTGTACTTATTGTATAATTCATTTAATTTAGTGAATGTGTCCATATGTGTTTACTAAATGCAGAAGAACAGTTGAGACTACACTTATGGTGAAAATGTTTATTCGATTTCACATTTTGTTTAGAAAATGAGATACTTTGTTCTTGGTTTTCCCATGATAATGCAAGATTCATAGTCTGAGAAGGCAAATTCTTTGCAGGATACAACATTTTAATAAGTATGGCAATAAAAAACCTCAGTAGAATAAGGTTTCGATTTCATTTTTTTATCTGTCAAAATTTGAGAATTTAAGTTTGGTAGATTTCAGATTCATGTTATTTCATTCAATATAATTGATTCCTTATATTATGTAACAGTTATTATATAGATCTGTGGTATGCAGAATCATACAATATATAATCATATTGTCCAAGGCCGGTCCTAATTGATGTTAATAGGGAAAGATCCAGCTCACAGTTTTTTTGTGGTGTGCCACAGGGCTCATACTCTCTTCACTCCTTTATAAACATCTATTTGAAGCTGCTAGGTGAGATCATCATGGATTGAAGTATCTGTAGTATATGGATGATACTCTATATTTCCACTCCTGGTGAACCGGGTGATACTGTTGCTGCCCAGAAGACCTTAAAGACCTAGCTCTGCCAGTTGGTTTGGGGATCCATGGGTGGGTGGGTACACGTTAAAGGTGGTTGAAACATTAATAACAAATCCCACCTGTATCCTCTCATGTTACTCCTGCCTTACCCACCCTTTATTTAGGGTTCTGTATTGTATTTTTGTAGTATTTGTATAGTTTTATCTTTTTAATATTGTAAGTCACCCGAGTTGTTACCCCATGGTAAGCCAATAAATTTAATTAATAAATAATTTGCATTGTGCATACCACCCTGTGCTCTGCAGGGCCCAAATGACCTTCACCATGTTCTTCCTCCCACTGCTGACAAGGCATACTCAGCTTGGGCCTATGTGAGGCAGCTGCTGGCTACACCAGGCCTTCTTCCTGATGCTATGCACACTCTTCTCATAATGCTTTGGGAGTTTTCTGAGAGCTTCTGATAACTCACTAGAAAGGCACATTCAGCTTTCTCCAAATTACATGTTCTATTTTCCAGATTATGTATGCCTTTCTCACAATGCTGTCCAGAGCGTCACAAGAAGGTTGTGCATGATTTGGATAATGGCATGTGTACTCTTGGGGAAAAAGACTTGTGGGCATCAACTGGGTTGCATAGATCCAAGCCAGGTGTACCTTATCAACAGTGGGAAACAGAAGACCAAAAGAAAACAAAAAGCATGACCATTGAATTGCTATAATTGGTAAAGAAAGTAAAAGATTGTGACAGTTTTAAACACAAACAGAAAGAACCACATGCCTTATTATAATATATTATAACATAGGTCCAGGTGCTGTATCTTGCCCTGTAGTAGAGCATTTTGCTGCTGTTAAAGTAGAATCAAGGCAAAACCCCAAGACAGTTCTTTGAGCTGAAATGTGTGACACATTTGTCAAACAGACTGAGCCCCATAAAAATCTTTGTTTTCATTTCCTTCTCCAAATTGATTAAACAACTGCTTCTGTTGCTCTTCCTGAACCAACATTTTTCAACTGAGCAATAGAATTTAAAAACTCTACTGCATGCTATATATTTTTATATATTTAAATTGACTTTCTCTCCATTGAGGGAAATCCATATAAATGTTTCTTCCATTTTTTGAAGTAGGAAAATAGTAATGGGTGTATGCTGAGCAATAACCTACATTAAGTTAAAACAGCTGTAGTTCAGCTTTTTGGTCCTAAAAATCTGTGGGATTGGCTGAAGTTCATTTTGGAACTCACTAATTCTTCATGCATTTATCCTTTTGTGTTAACTTTTGGCTTCTCTCTGAAGAAAAAAAAAGACTAAACATTCTTAGATTGTAATGTTTAGTAAACAGACTGTGTATTGCTGTGGAAACTGAGAGAACCCACGTATTAAATTTGTAAACTCTATAAATATGAAAGTTGCACATATCAGAGAATAGCTTTTACTTAGGTTTGTCTGTATGTGTCTCAAAGTATTTGTTTTTATTTCATTATCTATTTATGATATCATTATCAGATTGTATTAGTAATAAAAAGGAAAAGTGGTATTATAATACTACCCTTTAATTTCCCTGATACTAAGCCTTTGTAACACATGGGGAATAATGCACATGCTGGAATGGATTTTTTAAAAATTTGGAATCAATTCAAATTAAAAAATAATTTAGCTTCTTGCATGGTCACAAAATGAAAGTGAGAGTGCTTTTTGAACATTGAGAATAGATAATTTAATAAAGGGTTAAATTATTCTGATTTAACCAGTACAATATGGTCATGCAGGCATTCTAAACAGGGATTACACCAGACACCTCTTTTCTGAGCCAACCAGATGTATGATCCTTTTCCATATTCAAGAATGGTGCTCCCTGAGTGAAATGTACTATAATGAAGGATTGTAGTAATAGGCTCTTGACTGAACAAATTTACCCATGCACAACTATTCCCATTTGGGAAAACAGTTTACCACACAAAATTTCTCTTAAGAATTAGAACACTGTAGGAGGGGTTATTATGACAAGGTTAAAAGCAAACAGTTTGAGTTGTTCTGTTAGAATTACATTGCACAGGTGTCAACTGTTCTCTAAAAGCAAATTACTGCCAGCTTCTTATGATTAGGAGAAATGGGCAAAATTTGGACTTACTATCAGTATAGCTTCCGGTAATATTTGGGTATTGCTGGATTTTTTTCAAAGAGTTACCAATAACTTACCAAAGCTGTATCGTTGAATCACTGTCTGAAGCTTCTACTGCTAATAATCACTTGGGAAAATCTTGGCACACAAGAAACAGTATCAGCTAAACACCAACTCATGCCACTGGATCATGTTGGAGCTGAATTCAGTAAATGTATTGAGTCTACTGCCCCAGTCAATTTCCAAAGGATATTGCTGAACTTGCAAGGCTTCTGTACTTTGCAGAACTGAAAAATAAATTAACAAGAAATCCCAAACTGGTTCTGTTTTACCACTTGTCAGTATGACATAAAAGTATATCATTTTTTACTTTCCCTACCTAGAGTTGCTGACGTACAACTACAAAGATTTTGGTGCTTCCATGGACATTGGATATAATCACATGATCATGTAGAATAAGCTGTTAAGATTCTATTCAGAAATGTAGCTTTATGTGATGACAACTATGAGTTTTATTCCAACTCTTATTATAGAAGTGAAGGAATATGTTGACAGAACACTTAATTTGTGGGCCAAATCTCTTGAGTATTCTTTATAGTAATTAATATTACAAAGTAGTATCCCAGGAAACACAATATTGAATACTTTCCTTGGACTAATATGTAGCAATTTATTTATCACATTAGGTCAGTTAACATTTTAAAAAGATTCTCTGTTCATTTTTTTACTAGAAATGTATCCTGTGATTTCAGAAGAGTTATTTATTGGGGAAAAGATGAATGTGAAACTATTTTAATGACTTCTCTGGACTAGGAAAACCGAATCTGAGAATGATCACTTTATGTGGGTTTGGTGGAATTTAAAATGTGGAGGTGACTTAGTTTTAATGCATTGTATTGCAGGTTAAGTTTGCAATACTGTGCGTCCTACTTGGGGAATAAGCCTTATGTACAAGTTATCCTCAATTTACAGTGGTGATTTCCATCACTAAGCAAATGGTCATAAAGCTAAGTGGCTTCACTTAATCATGACAATTTCTGCAGTCCTGGTTGTTGTTAACTCATGGTCATTAGGCGAGGCAACTTCCTGTTGGCTTCTTACAACCAAAGTCAGTGGGGAAGCTGACATTGCAAGTTTAAGGTCGGCAGATAAGTAAGTGGCTGTTGACAAATGGGGGAGGGATTCAGGGGTTGCAGGGAAAGATCAGGGAGGGTACAAGGTGTGCAAAAAGTTGCAAAAAACTGACACAGTGTGAGCACAGAGGGGCTGGAGAAGGGTGTGTGTGGCAGAGACTTAACCCAGTGACTTTATTGTTAGCTTCCCCATTGATTTTATGAGGAACCTGTCAGTGAAGGTTGAAAATGACAATTATAGGGTGCTGCAACTAGTTGTAAATGTGAACTAGTTCTCAAGTACCCAGATTGCAATCACTAGATAATGGAGTGCTGGGCTGATCACAAATGGTCCTAGGTTGAGGAGTACATATAGATCCCCAAAGGATTGTGATTCCCTGAATGGGAAAAACATAATGAAATGTCATGTGATGGCAAGTGACATGGCGAGTTTGACATCCATGCTCTAGATGATGTTGGATAAGTTGCTATCTCACTAGCGAGTGGTTGGAGAAAAACTGGAGAAGGGAACGCTATCTACATTGTCCTGAACTCATAGAATGACAGAATATAAATCTAATGACTAGATATATAAATCTCATGTTTATTCAGAATATCTTTAAGCTAAATAGGACTGATTCCTGCATATCTCAGCCTATAGTTGTAGAACAAAAATAAATGTAGTCTTGGACAGATACCACATAAGACCTTTATTACAATGTAATAAATAACTTTGTAACAATGAAGGAAATTTGAAGCTGATGCAATATAAGAAGCAATTTTGATTGCATGGTTTCTGAGGCTGTTCAAGTTGTACTCAAACTTGAAGAAATGAATACTGATATTGTGTAGATGCTGTCTATGCAATCAGTATAATAAAAGTATTGCATAGTCTAAAATACTGTGCAAACTAATTTAAAACTGCTCTTTTGAAAAATTGTCACTATATGCATGTAAAAGAAAAAAAAGTGCATTTCCTGAAAGACCTAGCAGAGTTTGGAAACAATTTGTCTCAAATATATACAAAAGACATTTTACGTTAAGCCTCCAGTAAGTAAATCAGTGAAATAATGGCCTCTTGAGGATCACATTTGTTAATCTTGGCACAGATGTTGTAATTCAACTTGCACACACACACACACACACACATTTAAGGGGTCTTTGACATTAGAGTTTTTTGGTGCCTGCTGCTGCCTAATGGTTAGGCATTATAAACATATCCATCCTCTGAAATGTTGCTAGTTCAAAATGCTTTCAAGTTTTTTATAGCTGAAATCCATGTTCATAGTCTGAGTGGTGAGTGATACCATTCCATGCTTGAATTGGTCTTTTGTTTTTAATGACTCTTAAGAGCTAGATATTAGACAGGAGGGTTATTATTTATTTTATTCACTACTAAATATCACTGTATTTCATTTAAATTGAACAGTGACATTTATGGAAATAGTGATAATGTTGGCTTACAGGCATGTATCCTGCCAGACTGTGACTTCATGTTCTGATTTTTAATAGGGTCAGAATTTTTGAGTATTCAAAGAAATTAATTTACTACATTGAATGCTGTTAGTTTTTCTGTCTAGCATTTCCAGAGCTTAAGAAAGGGTTAGATGCACTTTTGTCTACAAACAGTGTAATACACATTTTTTCTTATTTTCCTGAAATGTTTAGCTTGAGGAAGGGATTATAACATATTTCTGCTGTTCACAGTAGTGGAATAAAATGAGAGGGTTCTAGGTACTGTACAATGTCCTTGTGGAGAAGATAGGGATTTTCACACTGTTACTATTGTTACACTGTTACTATTCAATGATCTTAAATAGTCTTGCAGATTTTATACTTCCAAAAAGTACTTTGGTAACATCTGTTTAGAAAACTACTGCCACAAGTTGAACAAAATTTAGAAGGAACTTTTATACTGGTTCATTTCAAGCAGGACATTTTTCAAAGGAGGCTGTGAGAAATTAAGTATGTCTACTTGCATGTATGAATCAGCTCTTGGCTTCTAGTAAAGATACTTATGATGTGGGTAGGGGGGAAGCTAAGGAAAGCTTTGAGAAGGTTATACATCTGGTAGTTTAGAAAAAACATATTTGGAAAAGTGGCTTTTGTATTTAAAAGTAATGTGGAGCTATTGTCTTCAGGTGTGTTTTTTCATCATCAGAATAAAGAAAAATTTGTTTTATGATGAAGAAATAGAAATAGGGAACAAATTCTGTAACTGTCTATAACTGCAACTGAGTTTCCTTTAGCTAAAATTGTTTCAATAACGGAGTCCATTTTTGACTCTTTGCTCAGCTGGCACAATCCAATTGTTTTTAAGATAAATATTTTTGTAATTGCCAGGATTTCCTCCCCTTTCAGTGTGAAGTATTTTTTTCTTTCCCTCTGGAGAGTTTTACCAACAACATTTATATTTTCTACTGAGTAAATATTTACTTGCAGAGTAGAAGAAAATGCTTTGTATAACAACACCATGACAATGCTTGAGTTATTAATTAGTAAACTTTTCTCCTTCATTTTCCCTAATCTTTCATCCAGGTTGGACAATATTTTCACACAGATTTCCACTTTGAAGGAGTTGTCACATAGAATTTAACCACAAAAATCAAGAAGATAGGGAGAAATCAGAGCATCTAGGTATTAAATCATATGGATATGTTTTAGTATCAGTTATAATATAGTCTTAATCTGTTAACCCAATGTGAGCAACTGGCATTTGGGAAGTCAAACTGAGAAATTATTTAGAATGGAGAGTTGAAATATTTTTAAAGCATCTATCTATATGGGAAAGGTGGGAGTGCTGTATATAAATTTACTTGTGAACTGTGCAAATCTGCTTGTGAGATTCAAATCCAGAAGGAATTTGGAGACCTGTGGGTCTAGCCATAAGTGAAAAACAATGCATAAATTGCAGTAATTTTCTTTAGTTATTTAAATATTATATTTATTTATCATTTACTTTTATCCATGGGGAAATCATAAATTCATTTATTATTTTATGGAGTTTCAGTATCATAAATTTTGAATACATGTGCATTAACATGTAAACTCAGTTGAATCTAAATCTTCCAATTAATCATATTGGCAACTGAAACACCCTTTCCCTTAAGACGAGACAGGCCCCTAACCTCCTAGCCTTCCAGAAAGAAGAGCTGGCTTTTTCCACCAGCATCAGAGCAGAGTAAGGCTAGAGCCCAGCTGATGCATGAGGTGTCTTCTTTTGAGGGTATTAGATGAGTAGGTATACCAAACAAACAAACAAACAAATAAACAAACAAATAAATACAGTTCTAAAATGTCTACCTTTTAATTATTTCCAACTATTTTTATTGCTTACAAACTCAAACATTACCAATCAGAAGAAAAAAAAAACACTGAATAAAATTTCAGTATGTTCTTATCATATTTATTATTAATAATTTTATTATATTAAATATATAATTACAAGTTATCTAGCATTTAACATTATATATTTTTTCTTGAATATGAACTTCCATAAACCTAGATATTTAATATTGTGTTTTTCACAATATATTGATTTGGTTCCAGAAAACTATGAACAGAAAGAGTTCAATATAGTTCCTCCCAATAATGCATAAAATACCATTCCAAAGAAGCTGTTCATTTTCAGAAATAACATTTAGGAGAGTGTTACAGATATATAGAGAGAGATATGGAAAAACTATAGTTCTGTGGCAAAAGTCCTCTATTCTAATTTTTAAAAAATACTCTTGGCGTCAGACAGTGGTCATCTAAGTCATTTAAAGGCCAATATGTTAACAGTAAATAAATGACGCAAAAAAGGATTAAAATCTAATTTCAAAAGAGTCTGAAAGCTTTCAGTCTGGTAGTATAAAAAGAAAGGGAGATGAACTGCTGTTGTCAAGACCCAAATAGTTGAGCAAGATCAAGAATCATTAGTCTAGAAATAAATGACAAATTTTGAATATTGCAAGAGGAATTTCCAACCTTCATTTCCAGAAAATGAAACCAGGTTAGCATCAAATCTAATAACCTTCCAGAAATAGGTAAATTTGTAAAAGTATTTAGGGCAGGGGTAGGCTGTTACTGGTTTGCCCTGGTTTGCTAATTTTATCATTTTTAATTGCCGGTTCGGCGAACTAGTAAATCCCAACCCTGGCTGGCCCCTCCCCTCCCAGGAGTCTCCATTTTGGTTCCCAGGTAAGTACATGGCCTATGTGGAGGCTTGGGGAGGGCAAAAAACAGGCTTCCCAGAGGCTCCGAAAGGTCTGGCCTCCAGAGGGCCTCTGGAGCCTGGGGAGGCAGTTTTCACCCTCTTGGAGGCTCGAGAAAAGCTTCCAGAGCTCGGGAAGAGCAAAACACCCCCACCCTGTGGTGCAGGAAGCCCACTAGACTACACCCACCATGGCCATGCCCACACAGCAGAGAACCGGTTGCTAAAATTTTGGAAGCCCACCCTTGATTTAGGGGATAAAGCTGATACCATCAGTGACATTAGTATTCGTTGGGTAATATATCTTCTGATATTTTACTTATGTGAATGGCCAACACAAAAATAGGTTGGGGTGATTTGATTGTCTGGAGAGAATGAAATTTGAATTGCAAAAGAAAGAAAGGAAGAGACCGAAGAAGTTGTGTGTTACATGAATTCATAAAAAAAGAATGTGGAAAAATTAAAGAACAAAGAGTAATGCATGAAGTCATGTATAAACATGACAGAAGCCAGCATGGTTTGCAAGTGAAAAGTGTGGAGAGATATAAGAATGCTTTTATTGCAAATTACTTTTAATTATAAATCTTTTTCTTACCTTATTTGCCTTCTTACCCCTATTTTCTTTGGCTTATTACTTCTTTCTCTTTTTCTATGCTTTGCATAAATATTTCTTACCAAAAGTAAATAGCATGATGAGTGTAAAGGATGGGGAAATGGCATGATAAAATGTAATCTTAAGAATGGCATTAAAATATATGATATTTTTCACCATTGCAATGTTAGACTTTGGATTCACCTAAGCTTTGTCAACATTTCTCATATATCATATAATGATGGAAAAGAGGAGAAACTTTCTCTCTGATGAGAACTGGGAAACTACTAGCTCTGACCCAACAAAAACATGTATATGGGAAGTGCATTTAGTCCCACCTGGATGAAAACTTTGTCTTTGAATTAAATGATTCAAGTATCCCAT
This sequence comes from Pseudonaja textilis, assembly GCF_049901715.1. NCBI lineage: Eukaryota > Metazoa > Chordata > Lepidosauria > Squamata > Elapidae > Pseudonaja > Pseudonaja textilis. The sequence goes on along the minus strand of NC_141991.1, from coordinate 222,149,464 downwards.
GCTTGTTTTGCCTTTAAGAGTGAAAAATCAGTGCCCTCCTTTGATTTATTGACAGGGTTTAATTCTTTTCCTACTGGGTGCCCTTTGGTTTGGTGGGACTGTCACTATCAGCTTTCTCATATCTGGAGGAATTGGGGAGGGGGAAGTCTGGCCTGCAAATGTAAGTAATATAATTTGTAGAGCTTTGTGATGCAATTTATTGTGACTATTGCTGGTTCAGAGGATTTTAAAAGCAATAGAAGGTGGGATTTTTTTTTTTAATGTATCAAATGTGTTAAAGCCCTGGCAGTCAAAATGGAAGGCCCACATTGAGAAGGGTAACCAACAGACACCAAGCAGTAAAAGAGGAAAAGACTGTGGTCTTCAAGTCTAATGGCATAAAATAAATAACTTTTATCAGGATTAAAAAAAAATTGGCAGGGGAAAGTATATACTGTAGATGGAGTACTTGGAAGCCAAAGCTAATGTATGTTGCCAACTAAAACTACTTAGAAAAAAGTAAAGAGGCTGAATGGTAGATTTGGAGTGTACGCTTTCTATGGCTGTATCTGTGTTTTGGTGGAAGTATTCTCCGTATCACCTGTTTTTCTTTTTGCAATATGTTGCTGACCCATATTGAGGACAAATATGATTAGATTTTGGGTTCTCAGAAGTGAACTGTGCCTTCTTCTTAAACTCACAATCTCTTTCTTATCACAGGAAGGAGGCAAAGTTTTCCTTCTGCTATTATTTAACTTCACTTTGTTATTCTTTCTAAACTGATAGACAGTACGTAATATTCCTGGTTAATTAGAAATGTGCCGGTTAAAACTCAATTTTGTTATGTAGATGGCGAAACAGTAAAGCAGTAAAGAGATTTTCTGCCAGTAGCTTGTATTTAAGGACAAAAGTATTCTGAAAAACATTTTTAAGTAGAAGGATTGCAGTCAAATGAAGCTGGAACTCAGTAAGGGGATAAATCGATGTGTGAGAGGATATTGCCAGTGTCATAGCCGTTAAATACACTATTTGTGATCCAAATTAAGCTTTGCCATATTGTAAAATTCCTGAATATATCAATAAATTTTTGTTGTTATATGTGACTTAAAAGTGATTTGTTAGTTACATTTAGCTGGGGATGATTTTGGGCTTCAGAAAGAGTTTTCAAAATGAGTCTATATTAAGAAAACCAGCTGTAATTATTTGAGAATGAGAATAGTGCTGTTGCACATAATGGCAAAATATTTTTAGTGCTCTGTTTAAACTTGCATATTTTGCCTTAGTCTGGGCATTATCTCATGCTTATTCTTATGAATTACCAATCTTGGAGTCAAACAGCAGAATAGAAAAAACTCCTTGCCTTCAATAGCTGAGACTTCTAACATTCTGAAAAGTTCTAGAAGGATATGATTTCAATTACTGTCATTGAAAAAAATTGTGCTCTTCATCGATCATAATTTCTGTAAAATAACTAAAATCACTGTATTTATATTGACACATCAATTCCAAATGTAGGTTTGAAAGACATATATAATCTCCATGACTTTTGAAAGTAAAAAGGCAAAAACTCAAGGAGAAGTAGTTCTCAAGACATGGTGTCTGAATACCTAACAGTTACTCTAGTCTAGACACTTCATATGTGTTTCATAAATTTTCTTAAATGTCAATCTCTTTATGAATATTGGTTTACTGAGAAGTTTAACATCAATTTATGTGCACTGTGCATATTGTGATATGCCATGATACTCTGCTTTTTAAAATACTAAAACTATTCATAATATTGTTCTGCCAGTTCACCCTGCTTTGTCCTTATTTCAAAAGCATGATGCAAGTCTAAATTTATATTTAGCAATTGTGCAATTCAGTTGTAGCAGTGTAAGTTAAAATGGTTATCCAAACTATTTGTAACTGATTGCTTATTACTTGGTAATTCTTAACACAGGGCAATATAGGAAAGAGAGAAGTAACTGTTTGATCAGTTTGCCCTGTTTATTAACACACAATATGTGAACAGAGTCTGCATGGAGTCAAGTTCTTTTGTTTTCCATATTTCAAACAAAGACTTATTTGCTTGGTCTCCAGAAAGCATTTAAAAAGGATCTTCACAAAACACATTAACATGATGAAGCATTTCTCCTTGAAACATTACAGATAGTACTTGACTTACAACCGATTGCTTAGCAATTGTTCGAAGTTATGACAGACCTCCCTGGGGGTACTTACAATCTGGTTCCAGAGTGGGCCATGTTGTAAAGTACTCTTACTTCAGCTTTCCTTGTGAAGAACATTAATGTGAGGATTGATCATAATGTTACTTTTTCATCATTTTGATAATATTAATGCCTAAATCATGGAACCGTGAAAAGTTGGGAGGAATTTGTGATAATTAGAATGAAATGAATGAAATTTAAACATTGCCTGTAAAAACACATTGATGTTATTAGCAGTGAAGCACAAAAATACAACTTGTAGAAAGATTGAAATTGTATTTGGTTGACTGACCGATTACTTGTGTAGTTAATCTTTCATTGAAAATAAATCTAATATATTTTCTTGTATTCTAAAAATCCATCTTTTATATATGACATCAACAAAGCTTTCAATTTTTAATGTCAGTTATAGATATTTTAAAATGACTAAGTGCACTAACATATTTGTTCCCTCACCTGTTGAAAAATCAATATTGATACATTAGGTAGTTAGGAGAAATAATCAGATAAACATCCAGTGCTTCCTGCTCCCTTTTGCCTTGTAAAATGAATTTCAGGGCCTTTTATATTAAAAAATATGTTTACTTTCTTTTGCCCTAGTTTAGACTTGGATCATTGAAATTACAAAGAGTTACAAACTCACCTGAAGTCATTAGAGAGTTGATTATCCATTGCCTTGATTGTGTAAAAGAACTACATGCCAAAAATGATCACCTACAAAAAGAGAATGAAAGGCTTCTGAATAATCTGGGTGACATGCAAGAACAGTAAGTTGAAAAATAATATTCACAGGTTTTTTAAAACTTTTCTTCTGATTCCCTCATATTTTTTATTATGTGAATACAATGCCTATTTACTAAACCAGGGATTAATTAACCAGGAATTAATTAAATCAGTTGGATATGACCTTTATTGGATTACATCCATCAGTGAAAACACAGAAATATATTTTCTCGCTGTTTAAGTCCTGCTGAAAATTTGAATCTTGCTAGGTGTATTGCAGAGATATTTATTTATATATTGATACGTTTTTATTATTTCTAGGCTATTCTTCCTCACCACTCCCCAAACTAATTAAACTTAATTTATGTACAGGAGTTCTGCAGGTAGTTGATTAGTATCTCTAATGTTTCTAGCAAGATTTACCGAATTGACCTCTGCAGTAATGATACCCAGTCATTTGCATTTAAATTACTTGACTTATTTATTAGCTATTTAATATTCACATCATAGGATTCTTTGTCATTTATGAAGTTATTTAGTAGATAAATCTGTAAAAGTTATATTTTCTAACATTTTGACATGGACTAGTGTACGAGGACTCAAATATATTTGATATAAATAAAAAGTTTAAATGCATTTAGTCATTTAATGTACACAAAGAAATGTGCTTTTAAATTGGAAGACTGAAGTGCCCAATCCTATTCTACAGTATTCCAATTCTACATTGCTTTACTTATAGGATGATGCATGTAGAATTAATATATTATACATACACATGATATAATACACATACATACTCCTATGTATTATATCAGATATATTTAGTGCCATTGTGGATGGATGTTTTGATGGGTAAATCCCCAACATCAGTAACAATTTGCAATTACTATATGCAGATTCAATGTTTTAGTGCTCGTGTAGTAGCATGACAAGTGATTGCACTTCTGGAAAGTTTGGCAATACTTTGCTTTTCTAATTAATGAGACTGTACAGCAGAACGAGATTCCATATGGTCCTGATACACATGTGGTAGTACTAACAAAATGACCTATTTATAAAATAGCTGCTATCACTGGCAGATTTAATCCCAAATTCATTTACTGGCAGGCAAAGTAGCTCTCAGGATGCTTTCTGTCAACTCACTGGGACACTGAGAGATTGAAAGGTATGGTTGCAGCAAATAAGATGCTAGACAATGATGCTTTACTTTCAGAATGCAAGCAGTACGCATGCTAGCAATATGCATTGTGCAAATAAATTGACAGCATTCAGTATGAGCCTGCATATTTTGAGATTTTTTCCATAAGCTATTATATAGGTTTTTTTAAAATTCAGCTTGCATCTTTGATATTCGATTAAAATAATTATCTCTTCCAAATGTAAAATCAATAAATATGTATAATATTTGTATCAATAATGAAATCATAATCGAATTATTTTGCTGGTATAGTCTTGCTTCTATTCACTGTCATCATTTCCGCCACACTCGATGACTTTGATTTAAGCTTCCCAAGAAGATCAACATTGTATTTTTTTACAATTATCTTATTCTTTATTATGCAATTAACAAAGGCATTTGTTTTTAAGATTACAAAAATGTGTTGAAGCTAAAGAAGAACTGGAAACTGATCTTTATAAGCGATTTGTCTTGGTCCTCAATGAAAAGAAAACAAAGATAAGAAGTTTACTGAAACATTTAAAAGAAGTCAAAGAAATGGTACCAGAAACTGCACAAGCAAGGTATAATTTATTATTTTCCTTCCACTAAGTAAACATCATGCATGAAATAGATGTAGCTCTGTTCTCTATTTTGTGCAGGCTTCAAAATTCAAGGACTGCGTGTCCTTGAAATGAAGTAATATATTACTTAGTTCTATAGTACTAAGCACTCCAGCATTCTCATGAATGGCAATGATACATTTATTGTAGTAAGGTGACCAACCACCTCCTTTAGGGAGGACAGTCCTCCTTTTGTAAGTTCTGTCCTCCCTCGAAAAGTGTCCTCCTACATGTCCTCCTTTTTGATATTTGAAGAATAATCTATAAATCTCCGTATTTGATCGATGCCTTCTGATCTGTTGTGTGTGATGTGACGTATTTGACATGACAATTCATCAAGGCTCGTTACAGTGTGGCGAGATGCGATTATGAGACGCATGCGCTCCACATAGGAGAATTGTTTTGAGGGAGTGTGACGCGCGCAAGAGTGTGCTGCACATGCAAGAGTGCCCCGGCTTCGTTTTTTTTCTTCAATTTATTTGTGTCCTCCTTTTCATTGTAAAAAAGTTGGTCACCTTAATTGTAGTGTATATTTGAAGCATTCTATTTAATAATTTAATATGCTTAATTTATTTCTTAAACTGCATATTTTTAAAATAAAATAGTTAATGAGAAATGAAATCTGAAAACTATTTTCTCTTGCAAATGATCTACTTATGGGTCTGTGATTGCTAGAGAATACTAATTGAAAGTAAGTGTTTTCCCTATAAATTCATTAAAAATATTTCAGCTTAGGTTGATGTCATTGATCCTAACAATGGGACCTAAAAATGGCAATTTTTCTTAATAAGACTTAAAGATTAAAGCCGCTCTGTATTCATATATAATTCAGAAAATATCAAACTACTAAATGTGCAGAGTTTTGCAGTAACAATAGTATTATAATGCTATTGATATTAGGACTATGCTGCAATCTTTTTCCAAGCCCAAATAGTGATTCAAAGTATATATGCAATGTTTATCAGGAACATTTTAAAACTATTTAAGATATTCTTGGTAGGAGCTACATCTTTTAAGAATACCCAAGGGTCAATACACACCTATAAATGGAATAAATACATATAGTTCGTAAGTTAAACCATTCATTTAATGACCTTTTGAAGTTATGGTAATGCTGAACGAGTGGTCCCTGACATTTCAGCCATTGCAGCACCCTTGCAGTGTCACATTATTAAAATTTTAGGCGCTTGGCAGCCGGCCCGCACTTATGACTGCAAGCTCCTCCATCTACCTATCTCTTCCCCACCCCATCTTTGCCCTTTTAGTTGCCCTGCTCTGACTAACACTGCAGGCATTGTCAGTCTGGTCCTGCTGCCTCTGCTAGCCTTGGTGCCTCCAATTGACCTTTGCTGTCTTCCTTCTGCATTTTTTCCTGAGGCCTCAGCTGCTTTTTGCGCAAAGTGCATGTGGCCTTGTCTAAACTGTGTATGGCTTTCTCATGAGAAAGGCACCTGTGCTTTCATATAGCTGTGTATATAATAATTGCCTTTTTTTAAAGGCTAGAAAAAAGCAATGACTTTTTTCTGTATTGTTGCCAATAAAATATTTACATAATTATCCTAAACTCCACTGACATAAGAATGTCTTTACTTAAATAAAATTATGGATCAACTTTGGTTAAGTCTTGCCTTGAGATGAAATTTTGGAACTTAAATATATAAATGGGATTGAAATAAACATTAAATTTAACCAGGAGACCATTTCATTTCTTGTATTTATATTTGTTTTTATTATTACATTGACTTCGACACACAATGATGTTAATATAAGATATATAATTGAAAACATTTCTGGAGATAATTATAATGCATGCTTATAGGCTAAAAATACAACTTTTTTGTTCTGGTGTGAAAGAAAGCTATATAGAACCTGACTATGTTTGTGACCTGGGGGTATTTTTATTATGACATTTTTATGATTAACATAGCTAACTTGCTTTGCTTTTATTTATATTTAAATATATAATGTGAGAACTTATATAATAGGATTCCTGATAACATACCCTACCATCATCTCTATAGGATTTAGTTATTGGAAAATATTTTATCTTACTGGTTAATCTGTCATGTTAGAATAGATTTGGCATGCATCAAAAGCTAAGCATATACTTACTTTTTCCCTAAGGCACTGAATGACTGCAAAGTTTGATTTAATGTTATAGAAATGTTATATACAGAGTTTTGCTGTGCCATAAATTGGGAAGAAAACATACGACAGTATAACAGATAAGATATTAAAAGTTTAATGAGAACCAGCATCTGTCAACATTATTGGTAACATTTAGACAAATAGGACTAACATTGACTTTCATGGCTTTGAATGTCTCACATTGGCAGTGGGACAACAGCTATTAAAGCATTTTTGTAAAATTGAAGCCAGAGATTAGGGAAAGAAAATAGAGTGTGGAGATATAAAGAATTCAAAAGGAAAAAGAGTGAAAAGTTCAATAACAAATAAAATATGTAATAAAATGTGTGTTCTCTATTCCTTTCACTTATTTATTTCATTTATATGCCCTTCCTCTACCCTCAACTCTCAAACAACTCTGCGACTTACAACTAAGGTGGGTAGATAGGTGGGTAGGTAGGTAAGAAGGTAAGTAGGTAGTAGACAAGAAGGAAGGAGGGAGGGAGGGCAGGAGGAAAGATGATACAACTGATCTTAAGCGCCAATATTCGTAAGAAGTATTCAACATGAATCAAAACAAAGCAAAACAAACAAAAGGACAAAAGGAGGGTTCTACAATCACCTTGTACCCAACGCCTGAGAAAACGACCTTCAATAGTTTCTTGAATGTCAGAATGCCGGGAATGACACAAATCTCTTTTGTCTATTTTCAGTCTCCATCATTACAACAAGAAATGTGTTTGTAAAAATAATTTACTGTTTCAAATGCTACCCAACATTACAAAGTAAAATTAATTAAAATCATTCCTTTTTTTCTACTAAGGCATATTGTCCTTTTCTTGCCTTTTTATGAACTTCATATGTTCTACAATACTGGTGTATTTTGATAACGTTTTGATTTTTTTTTTAGGGACACAGTAATTGCTTCAAAAAGTACAGTTCAAAAAGAAAATTATGAAGGAAGCACTGATGAAGAAAGTGAAAATTTGATACAACTGACAACATCAGAGTCAAGTAAGATAGACCAAGTTGCTTATATTGATGTCATTACAACCATCCATTCTAATTGATCCAAACTGTCAGGTTCTTTATTAATATGAAAGCATACAATTTTAAAAGCTTTAATCTTGGAGAGAATCATGTTCAGTAAGTCCATTTTGGTGCTTTAAAAATCAAAATATTAAGATACAGATTTTTCTAATAATAATAAGGTACCGGAATGAAAGCTGTGCATTGAGATAGATAGTGCACTGAAAAGATTATAAATGCCTTTACAGAATTGGAAATGGTTACAAAATGTATAGTAGACTGAAAGAACAACCATCCAGTCAGTCCTGAACTTAATTAAAGACTGACTTATTGAACTGATTATTATTAACGGGAACTCAGTTACTATAGATGTGGTGAAAAAGAACAACTCAGGGAAAAATTGCATTCTTGACAGGCAGACAACTCATTGTCTTTTTCCCCTTTTATATTTAATTTGGTGAAACAAAATTAAATATTTAATTTTGCTTTATATTTAATTTGGTGAAACAATTTGCTTAATTTTTTTTAATTATCGGGAGGAAGCAATTGTCCTTTCACTGATTTTGAGATAGATGGCCAAAGGACATTTTTATTATGGAATCCTCTTTCCCTCTTTAATTTAATCTCCAGAGAACTTCTGTTTGGCTTCTCCAGTAACAGGACTTTTCTAAGTTGTAGTAGGCTGCTGGAAATCGTTGGATAATTTCTCTTCTTCCAGAGGAATTTGGACATCATCCACTCATTTCTTTGCTCAGAAATTTGGTGAAAAATCTCAGCTGTTCCCTTTTCTAGTTCTGTATGTTTTTGATACAGTGAAAAACAACCAGCAAATTTTGAAAAAGCAAACACATGGAAGAGGGACCTGACTTTATTTTTATATATTAGAAGTACTTCTCGACTTACAACCACAATTGGGACTGGAAATTTAGTTACTAAGCAATGTAGTTGTATAGCAAGATAACACTGGGCTGCATACTTAGTGATACCAACTCTGGTAATTCCTGTTGCCATCATTAAGCAAATTTTACTGGTTGTGAGCCAAGGACCCACCCAGTGCCTTCCAACATTTAGCCTCAGTAAGATAAGGGACTGCCTTCAACTTCTCTCACCCACTCCCCCCGCCCCCCCATCTTTGCCCTTTTGTTTACCATGCAAGGCTCTGGGGCTGCTTGCCACACCCTAGGAAGCCAACACCCCAGCCTAGTCCTGTTGCCCTTGCCACCCTGCACTCCAAGATCCCTGCTGCCCTGCACTCTTCCATTCCATCTAATCTTTGCAGTCTTCTTGCCTGACCTGGCTGCCTCACCTGCTCTGAAGCTGGCTTTGCATTGCAAAATGGGGGGTAAGTGTAAGAGAGCCAAAATCAGCCCTTGAGCCACATTGTCCCAAAATGTCTCTTTGGAAAGAGCTACTGGGCAGAGTTGGGGTGGTAGGAGACTAGAAGGTCATAGATGATGGAGAAATTGGCAGGTGGAGGAAGTTGCAGCAACTTCCCCCCCCCCCCCATACACACACAGTTATTAATGCAGGCAGGCTGCCAAGTACAGAGTTTTGTTTACAGCAACAGCCATAACTTCCTGCATAGATTGTAAGTCTTTTCATTCAGCACATTGTAACTTTGAACAGTCACTGAACAAATGGTCATAAGTCAGGAATTACTTTCTGAATCATGAATTGATCTCTCATAAGAAGGAAAGACTTTCCATGAATGAAATTATCAAGAACATCATTATTTTTTAGGAAAAAAAACCATAAATGAAGCCTCTTCAGCAGCTTGTAAGGGAAATTGCTCTCACATTAATTCTTAAGCCTATAAATAATGTTGAAGCAATGTCATGTCTCTGACATTTGGTCCTAAGTAGATTTGAAACAGACTCTCAATGTGTGGGTAACTTAAATTGCAAGACTCTTTGTAAATCATTGTGCTCTCTCATGTGTTCAAAACAAATTAGAGTGTAATGTTTATAGGTCTCTTAGCTGTTTATAACTTTTACCTGACACTGCTTTCTTTGGCAAAGCATTGTACTGCTGGGAAGCTGGTTTATTTTGTTTACATATATTGTTGCTCAGACTGGGCTGTTACAGATGTCTTTGGCAAAATTATCCTCAGATCTTTGATTTGCAAAGAGTACTTTATTCTACTTTTTTGTCATTCTTTCCCATAACATTTAAGTTTTTCTGTTTGGTATATATTAGTAATAAAAGCACTCTATTCATTATTTTAACTCATGTCTGGTACTTATTCATGGATTGATTTGGTTGTATTTTCAGCAATTAAAAGACTTGGTTTGTTTGTTTTCCTCCATTTTGCAATCTAAATTTGCTATGTAGAAGTAGTTCTTAACAATGCAAATCTCTCATGCCAATGAAATACTGTACTATTTGTTGGTTAATTTTATCTATTTTCTGATAATCAAAAAAAAAATATCATGGTGGAGTTAGTTAGCCAGGTATTGCAATTAAAAAATGGTTATTTTATCTCAAAAAGTGGTTTCATTTATTTCAGAATGCAAAATCATTTCCCCATTTGTACCTAAAGCACAACATGTATTCAAAACATTATTTTTCTGCTACGTTTCCATGACATTGCCTTCTGAGTTCATGAGTCAGACTAAGCCATCATTGACTGCCCCAGTATTAAAATAGTCTTTCCCTCCTTAAATCAATGACAATTTCAAGGTTCATAAAATCCATGACACTTCATCACTCATTACATCAGTACTGGATAGGATCAGAGAGGTGCTAATTGGGCATTTCAGCCTGATACGGGTGTGTCCCATCCCTGATGGGTTTGTGCTGTGCCAGAACCAACACAGCAGCGCTGTTGCAGTAGTGTGTCAGATTTGTGTAAGGACAGTAGAGCTCTATTTTTTAGTGCAAAGGTTGCCTTTCTGTCCTTTAGCAATTCTGTTACAGCTGCATTCAAATGCTTCAACCCTTGCCTACTCAGAGAGCACAATTTAGCAGATGGACACCATTAAAAAAGGTAGAATGGTGGAAACAATCAGCAGCCATTAATATAAATGATAATCTCATACTAGTACTAGGTTGCTCTGCTGGCAGTACTGCAAGTGTTTTAACCTTATGGCTTTACTACAAGGCTGAAAGAATAGGACAATTGAATGAATCCACTACCTCTACATCTTGAACAGAATACAAAGGCACTAGAAATTTGTATATTTATGTATGTAAAGAAAGGAAATGAAGCAAAAGAAATCCAAAATAAAAATACTGCTTTTTATCATTTCCAATCTTTAATGTAGGGATTTTTCAAAGTTAAGTTCAGGTTGTGGCAGGTAGAATGTGGTGTGGCAAAGAAGGGTTATAAAAAGGAGGGTAAATATGATGGAACTGAATAAATGCAAAAGGGACACATAAAGTTCATCAATGTGACAGCAGTTTTATTCTAATACTAGACAAGTAACACTTTGGAATACATTCAGAGAGGTATCTGACCTGAAAAGATGCCATGTTGAACTATATAGCAGAGTCAAACATCAGCACAGGAAATGTCTTATGAACCTTTATGATAATGACAGTTCATGCTTTATGATAATGTTTCATAATTTAATGTCTAATAAAATGTTTTATAAAATTGGTCAACTTTCAATTCCATATGAATCATGGGTCCTGGATTTTGAGTGCATTAAGTAAGCCCATTTGAGGTACTTTGGTTCAAAAGGTTTTGCCCTTTGGTGCATCATTTTGCCCAGTTAAAGGTTACAGGTATCAGCACAAAATTATCAAATAGATACTTTTCTGGATGGGTGAATAGCACTTAATACATCAGGATAGCTTAGAATGTTCTAAAGATTAACTATTAAGATCTCATCTGAATATTAAACTAGATATTTATCGACTTCCATTCTTCATAAAAGCAAATTAGGTTCCAATAAATTCTTCTGATACACATTTATTATTGTGCAACAGACATATAACAATGAAGCTCAGAGAAAAGGACTATAATATTACTACACAGGTTCTGTTGATCTAGGCCCCTTGAGATGTTTGGGGATGATAGTTTCAAGCTGACATGATCATCAACAGCAATGCAGTAAATAAACTGCAGTTCCAAAATAACTTGAAGGAAAGCAGATCAGCAAGAGCTGGACTAAAAAAAATATCCTTAGAGCTACACAGGACTTCAGAATTAATTTGGAAAAGTTGTGTGAAGTATGTAGAAGTATGAATGAAGCACACTTTAAAGCATCTGCAACTTTTTAAAAGAACAATGTCTTCTCCTTGGATCATGTGGCTGTCCTTAATGCTGCCGTACAATCCCAGGGAAAAAACACTTTAAAGCGGGGGTCTCAAACACAATTTACCACTGGGGCCGCTGGAGGCAGAGTCTGAGTGAGGCTGGGCCGCATAATATTATACTTTATATTATACTTTATATTTATATTATACATAATATTATACTTTCATATCATGGTGGGGGCCACAGGATATCATCCTGTGGGCCGCAATTGGCCCACGGGCCGTGAGAATGAGACCTCTGCTTTAAGGAATCATGTGGCTGCATGTTCCAGTGGTTAGAGTGCAGTAATGCAAACTACTTCTGTTGACAGCCAGCTGCCTGCAATTTGGCAGATCGAATTCCACCAGGCTCAAGGTTGACTCAGCCTTCCATCCTTCTGAGGTGGGTAAAATGAGGACCTAGATTGTTGGGGGCAATATGTTGACTCTATAAACTGTTTAGGGAGGACTGTAAAGCACTATAAAATGGTATATAAGTCTAAGTGCTATTACTTATTGCTATATGCTGGATAGAGACGTTGATTCTTTTGGATTTGCTTTTCTTCCTCTTTAACTTTCACATGAACTTGAAACATTTTTCAAAACCAATTCAGAGTGAAACAATAAATGCAAATTGGCTTGAAAGAACTGAAACATGCTTCCTATTAGTATGGTGCTTTTTAACTGTCTTTTAGAATCCTTGACTACAAAATCAATATACTTCTGTTTTGAATAAAAATAGATTGGAGAAAATAGCAGGTATTCTTTGGCAGTAAGAAAACAATGGAATAGTTAAAATTGGTACCCTTAAAATTTATTTGTCAGCAGAGTGGATTAAGCAACTTAATCTGAGACTAAATAGGCAACTATGGAGACTAACAGCAAAGCAAAAGACTTTCTCTTAAATGAAAATCCATACTGACCTTTGACTTGTCAATTCAATCTGTTCTGCTGAGCTTTCCCTCAGGCCTGAAAAAGATTGACCATTTAACATAAGATGCCTGGCAAAGCATAGAATTACCTGCACTATATAAACAAGTTACTTTCCTTGGAGTGCATAGGCAAAAGATAAAAGAGTGCTTGAAAACTACTGGGGGAACAAATTTAGTGTGACTGTACATAGAACATTTCTCACTTGCCTGAAGTGGATACTGTTCAACAAAACATTCTAGTAGTTGGATTTGTACAGGCTCTTTATCATGTAGGAAACTAGAAAAAGTGATCTGAAGTTGCGTGTAAACACGATAGAATTTGGGGCAACAGTATTTGGGGCTCTAAATTAGATATTTATATTTATAAAGTGTTTTGTGATACAGATGAGAATAGCAAAGAGTTGTTGCAGTGGTAAAACACTTCTTATCTCAAAACTTGAGTATGTATATAAACTCAGTTAAATATTTTATTGGAAACAGTAAAGAGATCTATGGTTCTTATGCTGTTTCATTATAATTAGGCAAATTGGTTAATTTCTCCTACCTTTATTTAAAATAAGCATTATTTATGCTTTGTGTCAAAGAGGGAGTAATGTAGCTCCATGTTGAGAATATACTATTTTTTTCTTCATATCATTCTAATTGTTATAGATATAACTTATAAATTCCTCTTTGTCTGTACATGGGAAGTAATGTCACCTTTAAGGAGAAGATAATTTGGTTAATTACTTGCAAAATGTACCTGCATCTGGAAACATCACTGGACTACTGAACATTTGGCTGTTTGCTATGATTCTCCATATTTTAGCCAACAATTTCAGGAAAAATGATAAGTGAATAAATGCCTCAAGCATAAAATTAGGATAGAAAATTTAGAGCAGATACATATTGCTGTGGATTAACTGATCATGTTTAAAAGTATGTTCTTTTCCTCAGGTGATTATGTTTCCTTATTTTCTTTATATTTCCTCAAATTCCCTTGAAGCTCTACATCATATTAGAATTGTATTTATAATTGGTTTTAGAATACTTTAAATTAAAGCATATTCAAGCCCTAAATGAAATAATTTTATATAATCTTGACATATAATGCTACTGAAATAAACTTCAGAAGTAGGTATACATGGACTCAGAAATAAGATTATTGGAAAGTAGGTATATCATGTAACCTAATTCATTTAAAAATCTACTGGATCTTTCAATCAAAAGTACCCTCTCAAGAACCTAACACATTATTTATTAACATTATATTGGATGCGTCTTACCACTACTGATGAACTACATATACTTATAACATTAAAAACTGAATGTGAATCATACAGCAAGTTTTTAAAGGATTCATTTTAAAGAAAGGGAGGCATGAATAAAGGCAGAAGAAATCTGTATGGAAAAAATATATAAAGATAGAAATTAATCTGTATAATTAACAGGAAAGTGTCTTATGAGCTAAAGTACCTTCAAAACAGCTTCTCCTGAATGTAAAGGATAGTGAATCACCCTAATAGCCAAGTCTTAAGAATTTAGATCTTTGAAAGCAAACCTCTTGAAGTGGGTTTGGGGGAAAAAAAATTTGAATTATCAAAATAACAGATCAGAGATTTCAATGGATTTTGACATTTTGCAGGATCGCTTGCTGATGCTTTCCAAAGGTAGCCACTTCTTTTTTTTATAAAGTTTTATTGAGTGTTAACAAAACAAATAAAACATCTTATTTGAGTACAGCATCGTTCCGGGTTATCACATTTCCATACAGACACAATTTCATATGCATATTCATCTTATGTATTCAACTTCATATCTTATTACTCTTTTTCCAACTTCTCACTATTTTTCCCTTTACTTCTCTTAATTATCTTTCATGGTTATCTTATTTTCTTCTTATTCAATTGTATTTCTTTTACCTAAATTTATATATCTTTTTATTCATTGTACTTATACTTTCATCTGTCTTGTTTACAATTTCATATGTTCTCTTCCAACATTCTTAAGAAGCAAAATTCCCCCTATGATTGCCAATTGAATCTTATTTAAATCTTATTGTTATTATCGTATGAAATCTCATTAAACATTGAATTTGTGCATTCTAAAATTATAACATTCAAATTTCTAATATCTATTTTATATCATGTAGGTCTCATCATTCAGACTGTGCTTGGTACTTCCCCTTGAAAATGTAAAAAGAAAAATTCTAAAAACATAGCAAAAACAATATATATATATAAACATTAGTAAACAAAATAGTTATTCAAAATCATTCTAGTACTGGTTTGAACCTTGTAAATCTTTCACGTTTCTTTTCAATATCTATCAATCTTTGCGAACAATTAAATGTTTCCCTCCCTTCTTCATTATTACTTAACTGTTAATAAGCATACCATTGGATAGTCATACAGTTTTATCTTATAAATTATTTACTATTAATAAGCAAAATAATTATTCAAATTCATTCTAATAACTGGTATAAATTTCCTTATAAATCTTTTATATTTCTTTTCAATATTCTATCAATCTTTAGAAACAATTACAATGTTTCCCTCTCTTCTTTATTATTGCATTAATTATAAATAAACATACCATTACATAACAATAGTTTTATCTCATAGATTATTTACTTATTTCATTTCTAACTCATTATAGTATTCTACTGTCACAACACTATCTTTTGTATCTTTGCAGAATCCTCATTTTTAACTAAATTTAACCATTGTCTCTGTGTTTTCTAGCTGAGCAAATACCTTTAATCCTAGTACGTTTCCCCTTTTTCTTTATTTCCTGTTTTTGTCCCTCATAAGTTCTTTCCTTTCTATCTTTCTCCCCTTTTTCTCATCCCTTTTTTATACCCTTCTCTCTCATTTTCCCTTCTGTAGTTTTCTTTTCTGCTTCTCTTTGCTGTTATACTTCTTTTTCAGACTATTTTTCTTTTTGGCTGTTCCCTTTGATCTCAAACTTTTAACTCCTTTCCCCCCTTTTCCCCTCATTACCACACTTTGCATTATTTGATCATTGAAAATGGCTTCTTCTTTGTCCCGCCCTTCTTCTTGCTCTTGAAGCTTTTCCTTTTGCTTTTCATAGTTCAGGATCTCCATTTCAAAAAATTCAAATATGAAGCCAAAGGATCTTCCTCCCCTTTCTGCATCTTCTTTCTGTTTTTTTAAGACTCATCTTCAATTCCTCCATTTTAAACACTTTTGAACAACCACCCAATTGACTTTAAGTAAAAACAGAAAAAGAAAGAAAAAAACCAATGCCAAAAACGTTTTTTTAAATCACCAAATGATCCCAGACTGTTCCTTCTTGTTTCTTTTCCTTTACTTTTCCTTTCCGTGGGTTACTGTATCTTTTAATAAGATATCAGTTACGATGTATCCTCGGGAGTCTTTTCAAAGTTTCCCTGTTAATCCTCTTTATTTTTCCAGGTGGCACTCCATTTTTCGATTATTCCAAGTCCCACCCTTTTGCCTCCACTTTTCTCCTTTTTAGGGCTTTAAAATGACCAAGAAAAAACATCTTTATTCTCCTTTTGACACTTAGATTTCAGCTTAAGGTTGCCTATTAGTGTCAAAATAGATTAATATAAATTTCTTTCCATACCATTTGTAATTGTCAATATAAAGGTTAAAAAAAGGGTTTTTAACCTCCTTTTCTCTCTCCTTTGCCTCTTAAATATCTTTTTTCAGAAGTATCCCTCTAGGTACTTTTAGATTCAGGGTACTTTGCTTAGATGTTCTCTGTTGTTTAGTCAGGTCTGTCCTGCTTTCCTCTTTGTCTTCCTCCTGCATTATCTTATCCAGTTGGTTCTTCTTTGAGGTGGCAATTCTGACCACCGCTGCAACCGCCTTTGGGGAAGGGAATTTAGACCAGCCAAGGAGGAGAGATGCGGCTCCCCTCCACTCAGCTAGCAATCTCCCCCTTCTTCACCACCTCTACGGGGTGGCTTCAGCCCCAAATCCAAAGGCTCGGGGCGCTCCAGTGGCGAACACAGATCGAAACCGCGCACAATCGTGGATTTTGGTCTGTCGCTGAAGAGACCCAAACCGGAAGTCCCAAAGGTAGCCCTTTCTATGTAGCTTATCAGTTGCCCAAATGTAATTCAGCTAATGTATTGCCAAAAACAAATACAGCTAGATAGAAGTATTTAGTGAAACATGGTCTTGGATCAATATGGAATCGGCAGCTAGATTGAGACATAATTGAATGCTACAACTCTTCATTGATAATTCACACTAGATATTATCTAAGTGGCTTTATATTCTTAATGGCATGTACTGTTACATGCCACAGTCTTAGCAAAATAGATTTTCTTTTGATGTAAGTTTGGGGTTTTGTTATATAGGTGTATTTTTTAATACTACCTGAGGGTTTCAGTTATATATTCATTTTTTTAATTTTGATAATATTTTAGAGCTGTATTTCTTAATGAAATCTGGGGACCAAACACATTTTCAGGGAGTCTGTCAATTCAAACAAATATTTTAAAATTTCTTAGTTTTAATTTCTAATGCAGTATGTAGACTTATAGATTCAACAAACAGAAAAAAAAGCTCTTCAGGGTCCTCAATAATTTTTAAGAATGAAAAGGGGTCAAAGGCCAAAATATTTGAGAACCACTGTTTTAGAGGAAAAATGGGTTATAAATTTATTAAATAAAAAGAACTAATAATATAGATTTAAAATAATGTAATTTTTTGTTATTCTCGTATTACCCAACTTTGTTCACTATAGTTTGGGCCAGTTAAAAGTCAAGATAAATAACTTGAAGTAATAGTTTAGAATATGTAAGAAAACTTCTGGTTTAGGATGACAGTGTAAATAAATATAATGTATTGTGTTTATTCTCCAAATTATTAAAACAATGTTACCGTTCGCTAGCCACTTTCTTTTTAACATGAGAAAATATTTTCAAATTTCTAATTATGAGCTTAAAGAGCTGAAAATCAAGTAATAAGAAGATATTCTGGTTATTACAAACTATTAGCAAAATGCTGAACATTTTACTTTACAATTTTAAATGAAATTGGGATAAAATAAAAATCCCAAACAGATTTCAATCTAAGCAAGCCTGCAAAATAAAATTGCAAAAAAAGAAAAATAAATTTATCTTTATTTGAAACATAAATTAAGTAAGCAGAGATAATGTGGGATAAATTAAACTCTGGATAATAATTCCAAAATTCTAGGAAAATATTGCAAAAATAATTGTTATATAATGAACATGTTATATTTCAACAAGTTTTGGTTTGTCAATGCTTTCCCACTTTCAGGTCCACAAAGTAAAAAATATTTATCCTGTTGATATAGTTGGTTCATGCTAGGCATTTAAAAGTGAATCATTTGGGGCAGAAAAAGCTAATGAGTAAAGCTTCAGATAATAAAATTATAATTCCTCAGCTTTCACCAGTTTAGTAATGGAGTTTTTACCTATGATCCATGTCCCTACAATTTCAAAGCATAGTATAGAGCTTTCATTGTTATGCTTTGAAGGAAACCTTAATTCCTTTCATAGTCAAAACATTTTTTATAAACTCTCATCATTACATTTTTCTTCTTCTTGGTGAACCTATAATTGGGGCTGGAGGTTCATTTTATATCTTAAATGCTTCATTTTAACAAGCTGACAGTTTATGTCACTGCTATTAATATTATGGTTAAAGTGCATGAAATGAATATTTAAATGTAAATATAAAGAATTTGGCACTAATTACTGTATATGCTCCAAGTTTAAAAGTATTTCACATTTTGCATTTTAGTTTTAGGGGGAGAAAGTTTGAAGCCAAAGATACTGCCTTCTGGTAGGGTATCCTTGTGGCAGAGATCTTTGTAGACAGACAGTTGTGGGCCTGACTAGTGACTTATGAGTTATGGAAAGCAAATACTGGACTTTCCAAAGATGTAGATGTCAAAGATGATTTTATCCAATCCATTCAGGGGCGAGGGTTGAAAACAAAAATAGACTCTTTGGAACCGCAGCAGTCCAAACCAAAAACTCAAGGTAACATTAAAAATAAAAAGTCTAACAAAGGAATTAAAATGCTCTGGTAGCGGCAATTTGAGGCTTGATGTCTATGGAAATTCTTAGTCATCCTGGTCATGGTTGTCCTAAAAGTGCTTTTTCAAGAGGCAACTGGATTTTCTGTTTTTTGTTTTTTTTTTTGAAAACGTTTCACTTCTTATCCAAGAAGCTTCTTCAGCTCTGACTACATGGTGAGAAATAGAAGGATTTATACTCCTTATAGACAGCCAGTCAATTGCATTCTTTTAGTGGGTCGTTAAAGTCACCTGGAGGTTTATCTGTGTCATCATGATCTTCAAAAGAGTGTCATGTGTCTTTTAAATGCAGATGGACTGCTGAATCTAGTCCTGAAGTGTTCGCAATCTAAGAAACTAGAGTCCTTTCTGAGATTTTTTTTGCCATGCTCCCATTTCTTTGGTTGACTCAAGTCGCTGCTTGTCTGACCATTGTCTAATCTGTTACTTTTCCTTCTATCTCCCAATGTCATTCCCAAAGACCATTACATAAATTCTGTCTTAAGCCTGCAGATCTGCAAAATATGTGCAAAAAATGGTTTGTGTGCTTTATGTTATATGCACAGATTGTTGGGATTTAAGAATAAACCCAAACTAGAATTTTAGCTTCAGGATGGTTTATTATATTTATATAATCTGTTTTTAAGCTTGTGAACTGGTCTTTGGTAACCTCTTCCTCTTAGACACCCCCCTCCCATGTTCCTTATCTATGGAGTGGGAATAGTAGTAATGATGACTTGTTGTAGTGTATAAGTAGGTAATAAACCCCCACTGTTCTATCCAGTCTGTCAGTCCTCATGCCAGATGGCAAACTGCCAGTTCAGACCTATAAATCAACATGGTTCATGTGAGAGGAATTTTTAGAATATAACAAATAGAAATTATAATTTTCTCTTCACTTTTCATAGCTTTTATTCTTTTGGAAATTACTGTGAATTATTAGAGTAAATTATTATTTACTTTGAGAGTAAACAAACAAGAATGTATATGTTGTAGGAGGAAAGAGAAAGAGAAAATTAAGATGCCCCTCTTATTAAATAGAAGTTTCCAGGAGAAAGAATGTTGTTTATTTATTTAGTCAGTCTTAATAAGCTTAAATTTTGAAGTACAGTAAAAACTTAAAAAAACTTAAAAATAACAATTTTGCTCTCTTAAATAGTTTCAATAAACCAAAATTCCGATCGACTCCAAGAAAAAGGGGTCATGTCACATCATTCTATCAAAGTCTCTTAGAAAGCTAGGTCCTAACAGTTTTTTCTCAACCCTAATAGGATTGATCCAAATTTAATCTCAAGAGTTTGTTCCAAAGAAGAGAGGCCACAATGAAGAAAGTCTCTGGTCCCAGAAGGACTCTTAACATAGGAATCCAGAGAGAGACTCATCCTAGATTTGATTGGATAGGTAGATATTAGAGCAGTCAAACTCGCAACCTGCGGGCCAGATGTGTCATGTGCTGGCCACGCCCACCCACTTCCTACTTCCCTTTAATTTCTGGATAACAGTTGAATATAAGAATGAACTTTATTCCATATTAATCTGTTGTGTAGAAAAAAATAAAGTTACTTAACAACTGCTAGGTTTAATTAACATTATGTGTATATTTAATTAACATTATTCCCTGAAACGAGATCGGTTCCATCCCTCATTTTCTGACAGTCGTCAGCCCTGGAGGCGGTCTCAGGGAATCAGTGAGATCTTGAGATGACTTTCATAGCTAATCAAATCTCTTGTGCAGTGTGCTTTTCAAAAAAAAATGATTTTTTGACATGTTTATTGTTTTTATATATTTTTTTGCTGTAGTGTGTATTACTCAGTCTTTTTTTAAAAAAAATAAATTTATTTTGACAACAAACATTGACTAAAACAAACATAAAACATCAAATAAAACCATCTTTCCATTGTACAGTGTGTCAGTTGGTACATATCTCTTGTGCACAATATCAACAGTCTTTCCCTTCTTAAATTTAGATTAAAATTCATATTATACAAATCAATTATGCATACTATATTATTATTATTAACTCCTTATTAGATTATAATTATAAATTCAAATCATCCTTTTTGAGCAAATTTCAACTTCATTATCTTATCTTTACTATTATGTTATATTATTATAGTACACTGCTCAAAAAAATAAAGGGAACACAAAAATGAAGACATCCTAGATCTGAATGAATGAAATATTCTTATTAAATACTTTGTTCATTACATAGTTGAATGTGCTAACAACAAAATCACACAAAAATTATCAATGGGAATCAAATTTAGCAACCCATGGAGGTCTGGATTTGGAGTTACACTCAAAATTAAAGTGGACAAAAACACTACAGGCTGATCCAACTTTGATGTAATGTCCTTAAAACAGGTCAAAATGAGGCTCAGTAGTGTGTGTGGCCTCCATGTGCCTGTATGACCTCCCTACAATGCCTGGGCATGCTCCTGATGAGGTGGCAGATGGTCTCCTGAGGGATCTCCCCCCAACTCCTGGACAGTCTGTGGTGCAATGTGGCGTTGGTGGATGGAGCAAGACATGATGTCCCAGATGTGCTCAATTGGATTCAGGGGAACAGGCAGGCCAGTCCATAGCATCAATGCCTTCATCTTGCAGGAACTGCTTACACACTCCAGCCACATGAGGTCTAGCATTGTCATGCATTAGGAGGAACCCAGGGAAAAAACCGCACCAGCATATGGTCTCACAAGGGGTCTGAGGATCTCGATACCTAATGGCAGTCAGGTTACCTCTGGCAAGCACATGGAGGGCTGTGCGGCCCCCTAAAGAAATGCCATCCCACACCATTACTGACCCATTGCCAAACCAGTCATGCTGGAGGATGTTGCAGGCAGCAGAATGTTCTCCACAGCATCTCCAGACCCTGTCAAATTTCTCCTTAGTTCTAAGTTGCTTCTCTCCTTGATTAGTTTCCATCCATTGCTTCTAGTCCTGCCCTCAGGTGTTTTGGAGAATAGCTCGACTCCCTCTTCTTTTGTGACATATTGGAACACTGCTATCATGTCTCCCCTAGTCCTTCTTTTCATTAGACCAGATATACCCAGTTCCTGCAATCATTCTTCATATGTTTTAGCGTCCAGTCCCCTAATCATCTTGCTCTTCTCTGCACTCTCTCTAGAGTCTCAACATCTTTTTTACATCATGGTGACCAAAACTGAATGCAGCATTCCAAGTGTGGCCTTACCAAGGCATTATAAAGTGGTATTAACTTCACATTATCTTGACTCTATCCCTCTGTTTATGCAGACTAGAACTGTGTTGTCTTTTTTGTTGGCCATCTTTTACCTTTTCCTGATTTTACTGGGATTTCCTTTGCTTGATAATTGTGAGTTGTCCAAAGTTGTTGTGAGTTGGATTACATACAATTTTAGTATTTATTTATTTATATTATTATGGTTTGAAGGTTGGTTGCATAGTCAGTTTAGACTGGATTTGGTATTTTTCTACAAAGTGAAGAAAGAGGAAACTTAATATTGTGAGCAGAAGCAAATGTAAGATGAATAGAGGAATATGGCCTAAAATTTGCCCAGAGAGATAAATGTGCATTTATCAAGGCATCAACAATTGTAACATTTGCTATTCATATTGCCTAAAATAATTATCTTGAATTATTTCTACTCTAATTACCATTCAGAGTACCACAGATAAGCAGCCTTCTCATAATGTTCCCAGAATTGATAATTTAATTCCCTGTCTTATCGTGTTATCTTTTCTGTTCTGACAGTCAAACCCAGAAGAGATCCATTACTTGGTAGTCCAGATATTACTGATATAGTTCCAAGTAGAAAAAGAAGACAACTGACTTCAAAAAATGGAAATACTAAACCAAAGGTGACATTACAAGAAGCTCAAACTACTTCAAAAGAAACGTAAGCTTTTGTAAACATACATGAGGGATAAATTTATAATACAAAAATCTTGGTATGTACATAAATACTTCATTTTTACTGTGAGTATTACGAGTGAAGTATAAAACCATATAAGGTTATCTATTTCCTTTTTTTATTCACCAAAATGACATAAAAATAATATGTGTATAAATTTTTCCAGATAAAAAAATTACATCCTAATACTCTGCCTAAAATCAGTTATCTTATGCTGTTTGGCTATAGAAAAAATGAAATTATGTGTTCATTTGTAAATCCTTAAACTAGACAGAAAGGTTAATTCTTAAAATGACTTTTACTGTTTCAGACATTTGATCAAATTTTGCATCTACTGAAGCTGTACTTACTAAAGTATATTTCGTTAGGTTTTTTTTTTATAGTCTTTGAATTTCAAATGTTTGGTTACATTAATCTAAATGAATTTTAATTATGATTTCCCTACTGATTATTCCTATAAAAATCCCATGAGCTAACAGAATGGTATATAGTGTCTGCCATCACATAAGCATTCATTCCAAGGAGAGAAATATAGATGTGCCCAGGGGTGGGATTCAATTTTTTTAACCAGTTCTGTGGGCGTGGCTTAGTTGGGGTGTGGCTTGGTGGTCATGTGACTGGGTGGACGTAGCTTGGTGGTCATGTTATTGGCTGGGCATGGCCAACTCAATATCACTCACATCGAGGCACGCATCTCCTCGCCTGGTCTCTCATGATTGTGGGGATGCTGCAACAGTCGTAAGTTTGAAAAATGGTCATAAGTCACTTGTTTCAGTGCCATTGTAACTTTGAATGGTCACTCCACACAAGCAAAGGAGGGGGAGTACCAGCAAAGGAGGGGGAGACAGGAAGTCTAGTCCTGCCAAGAATGTAATAAGGGTTAATGGAGAGGCAGTTTCTGTAAGCCAGTGGTCCCCAACCTTTTTTGTACCATGGCCCGGTACCGGCATCACAAAATGATCCACGGACCGGTACCGGCATCAGCACGCACGACCAAGGCAAGGCGAGCTGAGCGACCAGCCAGCCAGCCGTCCCCCCGCTTCTCCCCGCCACCTTCAACTCCTCCTTTGTACCTTCTCACGGTCGATGGGCTTTTCGGGCTCTTTCTTAATCTCCTCCTGAGTAACGTGAGACTCCACTGCCATCGGGACAGCTCTTCGTTCGAAGCCGCTCCCCCTTCGACGAAACTAAGGCATGAGGATTCCTTCAGCACCCAAACGCCGCTTTCCAACCGACGACCGACAAGCTCACCCGGAAGCACTTTCTCAAGCACTGTCGAAACAAGACAGTGGCGTCCAAGCAAAGTAGGCGGCCCGGTACAAAATGATCCACGGACTGGTACCGGTCCAGGGCCCGGTGGTTGGGACCCCTGCTGTAAGCAACACCAGAAGGTTTCCTTCCTGCCTTCTTTACAGGATTAGGCCAGTAATTTCTTCTAACAACCGGTTCTCTGAACTGCTTAGAATGTTAACTGGTTCTAGCGAATAGGTGCGAACTGGTAGAATACCACCCCTGGACGTGCCCCATCCTGTTCATGTTGGAGATACCATTTAAGACACTTTGGGGTTGAAATGATTAGTCAAGGACATCACCGTTGCCGAGGGATGCCCTTGGGGGTTCCTTTTTTGTCCCTGTCAGACCTGAAGAAACTCACCCCGCAACATGCAGCAGCACTCCTATCTTGAATGGGGACATCCTATCCTTCAACCCAGCCTCCTAACCACATGAGCAACTATGCTCCTTTAATATAGATGTTAGATTATGTCATGTTCCCATATATGGATTTTAGCTTATTCACACCTCATGAGGGAGAATGAAAGTCATATGCAGTATCAAACATGGGGCATGATGACATAATGTAACATCAGTTTCACTGCTCATAGCAATTAAGGAAAGCTACTGCATATATAACATAATATAACTAGTTCTGAAACTATTGAGCCTTAGGACATGGATAGTTCCTAAAGTTAATGTGCTACATATAATCATTTAAAGTATGAAGGTCTGTGAGTTCAATTCTTCGTAAAGAATTTGAACCTTATAAAATGACATCTATCTACTTATTTTGATGAATCCCAATAGGACAAAATTGGTTACATGTTCTTCCTGGTGTTCAGTATAACTGAAAATACTACATATGATAAATTCTAGAATTTTTGTTAAATGTCATAAAATCTGAAATAAACCAGATCTTTTTCAGCTTTCTTTGATTTTTATGCATTGGTAATGATTTCTAACTGTCCTTAATATTTTTGACAACTTAAGAATTTTCAGTACTTTAATTAGAATTGGTAACGTTATTTTAATTTTGCTGTTGCTCCCTTGGAGTAATTAAAAAATCATTTTTTTTTTCTAATCATACCTGTTTCTGTCATAAAACAATTTGTCTAATCCAGATTTCTTGTTTAAATTATACATTTTAATTATGGCTAATTTAATATTAATATTTAAATTGCTAGGTATTATGTGAAATTGTACTATTATTTTCTTGTATGATTTTATTTTTAAACTTCAGAACTAATTGTTTTCCCTCCTCTTTTGAAATTTAACTATTTCTATTTCTGTTGGAACTATCCATTCCAAGGAAGAAAAGGATAACATACTTTTGATTTTTCTGTGGCACATTTCTTTTCAAGACACTAATCTATATCTTTAATAAATTAGCATATTGATAGATTCAACATATGTGATTAATATATTTTAAATAACTTATTTTTCTTCACATTTCTTCTTTTAAATTACTTTTATTCTGCCTTTATTATTTTTATAAATAAATCTGATACTTTCTCCTCCTCCCATATTTCCCACCAAAACAACCTGTGAGATGGGTTGGACTGACAGAATGATTGGCCCAAAAGTCACTCAGCCAGTTTTCATGCATTTTTAATGTTCCATTTATAAATTTTATAAATGTAAGCAGTCATTAAAGCTATTTTTAAACTTCCAAGATCTTTTTGCTTAAATAAATGTTGTTTAAGATAACTCTTTAAAATTAAGACAAAAAGTAATGTTAGAGCTTCATTGCTGTATTAGTAATTAACATGGGTATTTACAAATAAATGATCTTCAGATATTTTTGCAATCTATATTTTCATGGGAGTGGACAGAATCTTCATGCGGTTTTCTATTTATAACTTAAATTTTTGATGTTACATTTTTATTTACTTAATTGTTCCAATAGATAAAGCATCACTATATGTTTTGGCTCTTATTATCCCTTTCATGAAACAAGCAAACAAGAAATACAAAATGGCATTGTATCAGAAAAAAAGGTTTATTTGTAATTCAAATGCAATAAGGTACTCTATGGAAAGAGATGTCATTATACCAGTAAAGTCCATAGTAAAGTAAGTCTTTGGGCTGAAATCTTGACAGAACTTTTAGCAACCTAGTGGAACACTAAGATTACTATCCTGGGATTCTGGTTGGAATAGAGTTCTTTTGCTTTTTTGTAAAAGCATTTCCAAGAAATCTCAGGGGAACAAAATCACTCTGTATATCAGGATTTTGGAAGGCAACTGACATAAATTTCAAAATGGAATCTTCAGAATACCTGCTAAATTATGATCATTGTATTTTTCCATTTTGCAAATAACAAGATATAGAAGTTACAGCAATAAAGTTCTAAGCAGATGTCTGCTTTATATTTTAATATGCACAAGGTTGTACTAACTCTTAAATAATGGTCCTGTCTCTTACAAAGGGCAGGGATGGTTCTTAGTCAAAACTATAAGACATTTGTGTCTGTCTGTCTGTCTGTCTGTCTATCTATCTATCTACCTATCTATCTATCTATCTATCTATCTATCTATCTATCTATCTATCTATCTATCTATCTTTCAATTTTTCATCTCCTTCAAAGAGAAGCTCTATAATAATAACAACAACAATAGGCTAGGAACATTTATTTATCTGCCTGCATGTTTGACATAAAAGTACAACTAAATGTTTGTGTCTACTCAGAAGGGTATAGAAGAACAAACGTTCTAGAAATTGGTTTGGAAGCAGTAACATTGGTGCTTCTAACCATATGCCCCTTTCCTTAAAACACAGGAACATTGAAATGGGGCAGGATTGAACTTGGCATGCTGAGAAAAAAAGCGAAGCCTGTTTTATTATTTGCAGGAAATATGAATGATTCATTTATCCTAGCTATGGCAAAAATATTCAGCTTATTTTCAGGGTCATGACTCATTTTGCATCTGGATCCGAAACCAGTGTGGTCCAGTGAATAGTTTATTAGGCTTGGATGTTAGAAATCTCATTTCATATCCCAGCTCAATCCTGGTCTTACTGGGTGGCCCTGGGCAAGATGCTATCTGGGCTGATTCCCCCATCTGTAAATGAGAATGTTAAAGACTAACACCATTGTGCAACTTTTGAGAATGGGTAAAGTTATTATAGAAGTCTTATTACAAGTTATAATACAAAATAACTGAGCCAGGATACTTGATATTTAACTAAGGTTTGCTCCTTTTAAAAAATTAATTCATGTCTTAGTTGTGTTAAAGCCCTAACATACAAACAGTCTTTGCTGAACAATGCTAGTTGAATTCTGTTGCAACTACTACATTTTTGTAAGGCGGATCTGAAAAGCCACGGCTTTGCATTTTGATGCTGAGAACTCTTCTCTCCTGCTGCCACTCTGTCAATTATACTTTGAATTGGAGTGGGTTGCAAACAGGGATCAAAGAAAACTAAAGACTAACGTTATGGGTTTTCCTTCTGGTGGGTGTGAGACTGACCTGTGCAAACTCTCATGGGAATTTTAAGTGCATGGCCTCCTGTACCACCTCATTTAGTAATCTATATTATCTCCTTGGGAAATGTCTTTCTAAAGTTGCATAGGATTTTGTTCAAAACACTGTAAAGGACATAAACAGCTTTTCTTTCGATAACCCTCTGCCTTCTTAAAAGCGTAGCAAGTCTGGGGTACATCATGAATTCCTGAAGGATTATATCTCTTCTTTTGCCTAATTTATTGCTTGTGGGTCCCTTGTTTAAGCCCTGAATTCAAGCTTTGTTTAAAATGTGGTTTGCTACTACCAGTGATTCAAATTGCAAAATCCTTGGCTTATCTTGAATTTCAGCTTTCTCAGAGGACCCTGCAGACGTTGGTATTGTTGTCTCATATGAGGCAATATTTTACTGAAAAAGTTTAACTCTCTGAAATTGGATGCCCATATAAAAAGGCATCAACCTTTTCCACAGCCCACTGAGAGTATGAAGTTTATACTGCAGTCCCTTTATTAAAAAAAAACATTTTCTTCCAAACATACAGTACATTCTAACATTCACTGCATTTTAGAAACAATTACTTATTCTAATTTACTGGGTGTTTAGTGCTTTTATGGTGTTCTTTTGCAAGAGTTTCATACAGATAAATTGTTTTGGGGAAGAATAGTACTGTAAACTCTTTGTCTTCTAGTTTCTGTTTTACGTCTGTTTCATAGAAAATCCTTAGCAATCCAAATTAAATAATTAAAACAGTTCAAACAGTAATATGCTAGAAACTCTCTTATTCATCCTTTACCTCTTAACCCCAGAAAGTTATTCAGTTATAACTTTCTCCCATCTATTACCTCAGTATTTAAAAAGAACCCTCAAACCAATTTTGAAATCTTTACAATTTTTATCCTGTCTGTATTATTTTATAAGTAAACAAGGGGATAAACATACTTAATAGTCCTTCCTATTTCCCCCATAACAATACATATATGAGGTGAGTTGGGCTAAGAGTGTCCAGCTCACTATCAGCAGCCATCTTTCATGCCAAGGGTAGAACTTTGCAGGCAGGGATCACTAGTTTGTTCTTTGTTTTAGGTAGCAAAGTATCCTTATCCAAACTAGAAGGACAGATTGAGTTACTAAAATCTTTACTTAATAACATACATCCCTAATCCAAATGAAATGAGAGATATGTCTCATTACTTAATCATATTAGCTGCTGTAAAGTACCAGAGTGTTTGGCTTCTTTGAGGAAGAGGTACAGGAATGGCATGGAGATTGGATATTAAATGGAATACATTGTCAAATTGATGCTAATTTTATTTTCAAATTTGGGGAATTTGAAGAAATGGAGGAGATATGATAGAGAGATCATTTATAAGCTCTCTTTAATATGAGCCAAAACATTAGACCTATACTATCATTTCTGTTTGCCCAAAGCTAATTAATCATTTTTTCTCATGTTACTATAAAAATGGGAGGTGACATGAAATATAGCATAATTCCAATTATAGTAGCCAGCTAGAAGACTTGAATTGTAGGTAAAGCTTTCATGTCATGTTTATTAAAAAATGATGTGAAGTTGATGTTCATTATGTTTCATGTCAGTGAATTAAATAATTCTCTTAGAATAAGCTTTTGATTGGTCTTTGGAAGTTGAAACTGCGATAAATGGTACTTTCCCCCCCTTTAAGTTGCATTGCCATAGGCTGCACATTTTCAATTATATAAGCAGAATTACAATTTAGAAAACAGTTTAAATTGCTAAATAAGAATATATAATAAAACAATTTATATGAAAGAAAGCTCTTCATCTTAAATGTTAAATTTGGTCTCAATGTGGGTATGCTCACTTTTGCTCCATCACTGGAACAATTTAGTGATGGCTAACTGGTCTTATTGGGTTCCAAGCCTATCCATAATAAAACCATTAGGTTTTTATTCATCCAGGAGTGGTGTTATATAAATTAATTTACCATTAATTTACCATTATAAGGGATTTTGGTTTTCCAGACTTGTAAAATTCCTGCCTTGTGGGTTTGAGAAATTGATGTGAAACTAAGTGGTTGATCTAGTTGTTTGAATCCCATTGAGACCTTTAAAGTCCTAATTATCTTCAATTATCTTCAATTAATAAATTTGTATATAAGTAGTTGAAATTTGACAGTATTCTGGGAACAAATTCCTTTAATATGAATTACTTTAGATAGTGAGATAGGCAGTATATAAATTAAATAAATAAAGGAAACACAACTTTTTATGCATGTACGTAAAGTAGAAGTGCATTGATACTGAACATTTTCTCTAATTTATTTGCATTGTTTCTAGCAACTGTATTGCTGCTTTTTCATGTTTAACAGAACTGGGCTGCAGAAAAATCTTGACAATTAAATGGTAACAAGGGAATGTAGAAAAATGTGTTTGCTGTTGTCTAGCAATCATCTGGATGTTTGCAGCCTTATGGTACAATTTCTACAGAACAAAATATGTTGTAGAGACAATATATTGAGTATTGTCAGTGAGTAATAGCAAGCACTGCATGTGTCTCCTCTATAATAATTGAAAGGCTTAGTGTATGTGTTTTATGAAGGTATGCTCTGATGTAATTTAGTTTTAAAAAGTGTATTGGAACTTGGTCCTCGGCTGAATTTTGTTTTGACAACTGTGACTAATTCTATGAATCTACACTCTGTATAAAAGTATAGGCTTTGAGCTTATTTGGGTTTTTTTTTTGTATTGCCAAACTTCTTGTAATTCAAAATCAAAGTTTGAAAGATTAGACAACGTTATGTCAAATTGACAAGTTCAAGCCCTCTTAAAAAGGGGTTGCATCAGATCTATCCTTATTTGTTTGTTTGTCTGTTTATATTTTTATAAGTAACTTAAGGCAGCAAACATACTTAATACTCTTTCTTCCTCCTATTTTCCCCACAACAACAATCCTGTGAAGGTGGGTTGGGCTGAGACAGAGCGACTGGCCCAAAATCACCCAGCTAGCTTTCATATTAAAGGTAGGACTAAAAGTCACAATCTCCTGGTTTCTAACATGGGGTTTAGTGTCTTAAGCACGAAACCTCTCCAATTATTCCTATGATTTGTTATATAAATTACAGATTTCCTTTTATAATCACTGAATAAAAACAGGAGACCTAAGCATGAATTTAGAATTTGCCCTTACAATTGGGAAATATTGATCAATTTAGTGAAGTTTCCTTTCAAATCTGAAAAAAAATGTAATTATATCATATCTGGCTAGTCAACCATGATCAAGTATTACTGCATAAGTGAAGCCACTTAATAATTCTAAATAATTATTACTGGGAAAAAGAACTATGAGCTACAGTAATTACAATGTATCTCCTTATAAGGCTTCAGCCTTAACCGTAATTACTTTTAAAAGAATTTGGCCGATTTTGTGTTAAATGTATTCGTGTAACAGTATGTGAGTATGACTTTGGGAGGCAGGAGGAAGAGCCATAGACTAGCCCACCATCATGCAAAAAGTATGTCAGTCCATAAAAACAGATGGGAAGTGGGAAACGTTTCAGAAGGAGCACTCCCTAGTTTTGGGATAGTAAAGTAAAAAGAGGGAAGTACTTTCAGATTTGCAAGATTCTGTTACTCTAATCTTACAATAAAAATAATTTTAGTACCCATGGCTTCTTGTCTGAACTACCTTAAAAGTCTGACAGTCAATCCCCAAAAGTGTTGTTGTTCTTTTATGCTATGATGTCATTCTTATATCCTTTTCACATTCTGAGTTAGAATTTTGGTTTTTGTCTTTCCATTGTATTTTGGGACAAAATCATAGTTCAGTAATAAAATTCAGTTCCTGGAATATTGAGTAAACAAGATTAGTAGTTATAGAAAAGATGCATAAGACTGCAGGTCTAAATACATATAGAAAGATGGACAAATGGTGTGATCTATCACAGGAAAGTTTTTATACAGTATTCTTAAATTTTCAACAAAAAAAATCCTCAGTGTGTGTTGGACAGATTGTGGTTATGGTTCCAACTATTTATTTTCTACATGTCCTTTTATCATCAAACTCATTGTTAGCATGTCATTAACCACGATAGCTTTATTAGGGTGAAGGTAAAGATCCATGATTAATATAAGCCCCACTGATTTCAGTGATAATATTGTAATTATGACTCTTGACTTATGCCCACAGTATTTAAACGAGGAGTTTTGTGAACCACTTTCACAAATAAATATTTGATGGTTAAAACTTATTTAAACTAAGCTTATAAATAATTTATTTGAGGAAGATCAGTGTGGACATACTATAGCTTGAGTCTAAGAAGAAGTTATTTTTAATTTTGTGTTTCGTAGAGTAACATAATCTCTTAATCAAATACTTGGAAAACATTGTAAAATTATGTTTCATATTACATTGACCCTATAGAAATAAGAAAATGCTACCACATGCTGAAATATTTTAGAAACTAGTGTTACTATATGCTTTAATAACTACCTTTTCATTACATAGGTTATTTTCAGAAATCTCATCTTAGTAATACATATATGAAAGCCACTTTGAAGTGTCTGTTCCACCTCTGAGGTAATTTTAAAGCCCAAACTCTAAAAATATTTGATCAATGAAAAATTGTTCTCAACAGAGCTTTAGTTTCTTCATTGTAGTACAGATATACAATGGATTCTGTACTTTTTCAGATTGTAATTTGCAACTTCCTACTAAACCTATTTTAGCATTAAAAAATCTCTTTTAATTGCTCAGACATGTCTCACCTGGCCCTGTTCCTCTCAAGCCTTCCCTGTCTTGGCAGTTTTTAAATTACATTTTTGTCAAGTGCTTATCTCTTTGTAGCATTTAGTCTGTATTAAATAGTATACATAGAGTGTTTGTCATGAATGTCCAGGCTGCAATCCCCACCCCTCATTTACCAGCAGCCTGATAGCATCTGACTGCCAGTCAACTTATAAGAGGGGAAATGGTCCTTTGTCATACAGGAATTAGATATCTTTGTCACACAGGTTGGCCTGCCTTTACAGCTCCCTCTCCTGAATAGAAAAAAGCTTGATTTTTAAAAAAAGCTAGTAACAAAATTCTGGAGAAATGGAAGAAGAAACTGCTGTATCTTAGCTGAAAAAATTAACATGTATACCAGGCCTGTCAAATGGGCAGCCTGTGGGCTGGATACCTCAATGCGCAGGCCATGCCCACCCTGGCTCTGCAAAGGCAAAAAACATTGTGATATATCATGATGTCACATGATGCAATCTAGTTTGACACCCAATGTGTTATAGTATCTCCAATAGCACTTATATATAGTTAGAATTAGGGACACAGTGGCTCAGTGGCTAAGATGCTGAGCTTGTTGATCAGAAAGGGCGGCAGTTCGGTGATTCGAATTGCTAGCCCCAAGCAATAGGGTGAGCTCCTGTTAACTTGTCCCAGCTTCTGCCAACCTAGCAGTCTGAAAGCATGTAAAAATGCAAGTAGAAAAATAGGAACCACTTTGATGGGAAGATAATAGTGTTCTTTCTGTGCACCTTTGGCATTTAGTCATTCTGGGCACATGACCACAGAGTCGTCTTTGGACAGTGCTGGCTCTTCGGTTTTGAAACGGAGATGAACACTGTCTCCTAGAGTCGGGAACAACTAGCACATATGTGTGAGGGGAACCTTTACCATTTTATACTTAGAATTATCTCAAGAGGTTGGGAGATGCTAAGCATAGGACTTTATTCTTTTTCTTTATTGCTTTCAATATAGTATTGGGACTTTTAAAAAAGCTATCTTATACGATAAGATTGATAGAATCTCATTCTCATTCCTCATCTTCCTGAAATCCCTTTGCATCTCCAAATCTTTGAAAAGTTAGGAATCCCTCTGGAATAATTGTGTTTAAGTTCAGAAAGAGGAAGGAATGAAAGGAAAATCTGCTTATGTAACAATAGATGAAACTTGGGAAGCAATGCAACTGTTATTTTTAATTAAAGCAGATGTGTTTTTAACCATCTAGGCAGACCTTGAGAATAGGTGGTACATTTTTCTCTAGAGAAAATAATCTTTATTGTCACTGTTTTTCACACAGGTAGTTTCATGTAAGTTACAATAAAGCTTTCGCTAACTTATATGAGTAAAGTGCTGTGAAATTACCTTTTTAATTCACAGCTGTGAATGAAGTTTCTATGAAAGAAATGTTGATTGCAACAGCTGAGATACTTCCAATGTTGAAATTTACGTATCATCACATGTGAGCTGTGATACTTTGATGACCTAATGGAAAAACGTTCCTTTTGAGTGAAAAGGCATCATTTTATTTTTGTTTTGAAAACTACTATTTATCTGAAAGATAAGATTTTCTCCAAATAATTTACTTTTTAAAATGAAAGGTCATCCAAAATTTACTGAAAATATAAAGCAATCAGAAAAAATGCATTTCTTCTAATTTTCTGAAGAGATGGATTGTCTTGATTCCACTTTCACTATCTGTTGCATTTAAGAAAGCTAAAAATATTACTTCCATGTTGAAATCTGAATATAGTTTGTGAGTCTATTTATGAGATTTTAGTAATAATGCATTTCAAACCCAATTTCATCCAGGAGAATACTATTTTCACTGTTTTTTCACTGTTTATTCAGCTTAATTGATAATCAACACCACAGTAATGTATTATAAATAGGCCATAAGCATTTAAGCCACAAAATGTTTGCATGAATACTATAGAATCCCTTCTCAGCTGTGCCACTCACTAATGGATGCCAGACCAACATATAAGTGCCTCAATATCTTTTCTTAGAAACAACTCAAAACTTAATCCCTAAGCCTTATGCAATGCCAGTGTATGAAAATGTAAATAAGATACAATCTACAACGTATAAATTCTAGAGAGCTATAAAAAGGTCTCAAGAATAACTTGTGCAATATTTTGGACATAAAAATTCTGAGTTTGGAATGGTTTCAATGTTCATTGATATTCAGATTTATGAGACTAAGCTTTATTATACTTGTAGAATTTTAATTTTCATGTAAACCAGTTTATTACAGAAAAATATTTGTATATGAGAATTAGAACACAGTTGAATGTGAATCATAAATGCTGTTGTAAGGGTGAGGTTTTTTTGCCTTATATACTAAAATATTAGGCATCCAATATACTTTGAAATTCATGATTTGAGTGAACTAGTTAAGTTTAATACAGTAGTTGATTAGCTGAGACTGAATTAAGCTGATTGAATAAAAACTCTGGATGCAAAACATCCATTAAAATTACTGAATTTCTTTGAGAACTTCTGATTCAGTGCATCGACTGGATGTTAACTACTGCAGCATTCCCAAGACTGCATAAAATAAAGTATATCCTGAGCTATTGATCAGAGGTGGAAATGCTGGCTTCCTGAATGACAAGTATCCAATTTAGTTATGCCCATGGGGTAAACTAGAATACATTTCTTTTAGCATAATTTCAATTATCTAATGAACCAGAAGAAATGAAGTAGCAATCTAATCTTTTCCTCACAGTTAACTCAGTTAGAAATGTAGTTTTGGATAGATTTTACGAAAATGAAAATGGTAAATTAAGCAAATGAGTAACTTCTTTCAATACAGATAAGGCATTGTTCTTCAGACAGCTGAATAAAGGAAGAAGAGCATGACTTGGAAAAATATCAATAGTTCTTTGTTAACAAATTATTTTTTAAAATTCAATATTATCCCATTGGTAATTCATACACTTAAAGTGGAAGTCAAACAAGGATTTTATCTGGAAGAGATCTTGCTTTTGCCGGTGAATATTTTTTGCATAAGGCAAAAGAGTATTTATTTCTTCTATGGCTCAGAAAACTGTGGAGTCACTTCTGGTCTGGACTGAGCACTCATAATTTCAGGGTACTTTTAAAGTTGTAGCTAAACTTGTAGTCCAGCATTTTGAATTACTATATTTTCCAACATTTTTAGAATTGTCAAAACAAATTGTTTTCTTTTTGCATATTTTGAATGCACTGGGGAAAAAAATCAATCTTCTGCTAAATGAACTCATTATTGATTAGTAACAAGTATTGATAAATTTAATGAAAATAATCCTTTGATTCAGTTAAATTTTGTTTTGTATAGTTAAAACTTGAAAACAATGTGCCAGAGAGAAAGCCACATTTTATCTATAATATATTTGAATATTATATTCTGTTGTTCAATCATGAAACTGAAATTATTGGCATGTTTTCAGCTTGCTGATATTGCCAGCAGTCAGTTGTAAACCAAATGTGTAGACTAAGATTATGTTGCTACTACATCTGCCATTTCTCTCTCTATAATTTCTCTTCTTCCTATAAACATTGAATGGAAGAGGAAAACATATTAGGAAAATGGACAAACATGAAAATTATACTCAGTTGTTCTCACTAAATGTAAGTTCACAAGTGAGGAAGCTGAGGAAGGTTGCACTAATCCATGACTTTATCACAGATCTTGTTATATGTATATCTACTACATCTATTTGTTGATTTAAATTGTTTTCATTGAGTCCTAAGCACATATATGTCATATTTAAATTTGCAACCAAACACTTTTACAAATAGTAGCATAGTAATTTATTGTGTCTTGTAACTAATTTCTGACTTTTTTTTCTTTTTGCACATTTAGAAAAACACTGAAAAAATTAATCTGCTGAAAAATGAACTCATTATTGATTAGTCACATGTATTAATATTGTAAATGAAGAGATAAAATTCTTTGATTCAGTTAAATTTTGTTTTGTATGATTAAAACATGAAAACAATGTATTGAAGAAAAAGCCAAAGTTTATTTATGATATATTTGAATATTTTATTCTGTTACTCAATCATGAAATTGAAAGGGGAGCACATCCAAAGCACTTCTTTTCATGCTCTGCCTCCAAATGTTGCACATACTCAGATACTTAACATCTCTGGGAAGAAGCATGCTTTCCATGGTCCTATTCAGGTAAAAATATATAGTTTTGTAGAATTTTAATTATTTCTTTATTATTTTTATTATTTGTTTATTCTTCTTCATTGGTCAAGTGTAGTTGGACATGCAAGGAATTTGTCTCCAGTGCATAAGCTCTTGGTGTACATAAAAATATGATATAATCATGATACAATAGGAGAAGGTAATAGGCAAGATGAGAAGGATAATAAATTTAGTAAACAAATTTAAATATCTAGAATATATTATCTTAGTAAACTATAGTAAAGTATAAAATATGAGGAAATATCTTCCTTTTTACGTAAAAGTTGTCATCTTAGAGAAAATAAAATACAGTACTGTTAGTGGTAAAAAGATAATGCATAAAATAATGTAAGTGTTAATATATGATTTGTCACATAGTCAGCCAGCTGTTCAGACTGAATATGGCATTTTGTCTGCCTGTCGAAGTATAAAAGGACTTTGGAGATGTGAATATTTGATGGAATTGCAGATATTGTCACAAGATGTTTCAAGTAAAGCTGCCTTTTGCAATTGACTGATGGTGAATTTGTCAATGCCATGGTGTTCAAGTGGTACTCCACGTTTTTGTGATTACAGCCAAGGCATTTAAGCACTATTGTGCTAATACTATAATATTGCATTTATTTAATTAGAATAGAATAGAATTCTTTATTGGGCAAGTGTGGTGGTTGGACACACAAGGAATTTATCTTGGTGCAAATACTCTCAGTATACATAAAAGAAAAGATACATTTGTCAAGAGTCAAGAATCATAAGGTACAACACTTAATGATAGTCATAGGGTACAATAAGCAATCAAATCATACTAGGAAAAGTCAATATAAATTGTAAAGATACAGCGACAAAGTTGTAGTCATACAGTCATAAGTGGGAGAGGATGGGTGATAAGGAGTGATGAGAAAATAACAGTAATAGTAGTGCAGATTTTGTAATAGTTGAACAATGTTGAGGGAATTATTTGTTTAGCAGAGTGATGGCTTTCAGGGAAAAACTTCTTGTGTCTAGTTGTTCTGCTGTGCAATGCTCTATAGCGTCATTTTGAGGGAAGGAATTGAAACAGTTTGTGTCGGGATATGAGGGGTCTATAAATATTTTCACAGTCCTCTTTTTGACTCTTGCAGTATACAGGTCCTCGATTGAAGGCAGGTTGGTAGTAATTGTTTTTTCTGCAGTCCTAATTATCCTCTGAAATCTGTGTCTGTCTGTTGGGTTGCAAAACCTGTATACTATTTCCTATTGTTACATATACTAAAGTAATTTACAGATAATTAAAGTACAAATAATAGATTAAAACAACCTGACTCATTTAAAATTGTATATAAAATTTTAAAAATTAACTGGAGTATAAAAATAAAATCCAAACCATGCATATCACATTTATACAGGTAAGAGGGAAGGAGGGAAGCATTGCCTAAA
The DNA here is from genome assembly GCF_049901715.1 of Pseudonaja textilis. Lineage (NCBI taxonomy): Eukaryota > Metazoa > Chordata > Lepidosauria > Squamata > Elapidae > Pseudonaja > Pseudonaja textilis. The sequence goes on along the minus strand of NC_141991.1, from coordinate 222,111,436 downwards.
ATGAAATCTTCATCTATTTCCATCTGCAAGTCAGTTCTCCTTAATGTTTCCTGCATTTCTGTATGATGCAATTGTACTATTTGATTGCTGTTTGATTGTTGAGACATTTCTTGCTAGTCACCATTGTATTGGGGAAATGAACAATCCTTTTAGTAATGGCTAAATATATTAGCCTGGAGCCTGAGACAGTTGACAGCCTCATTTATAAATATTGGGTTCACAAACTTTTATAATGTCCTCTCTGAAAGTCATCAGATCTCTGGGGTTCTTCCTTATCTCTGCCTTTTTCAAAAGTAGCATAGCAGCCAAGTACTTAGCACATAAACTTCAGCCTATTTTTCATGGTTTAAAATGTGAACTGACATGAATTGCCAGTGAGGCCTGAAGTCTGTCAGTTGGCACAGTTATTTCTCCTGACTGCAGACAGGTCTCTCGAGTCTCATGCAAACCCTCTCTCCAAGCTAATGTTGAAAGTTTTTAAACTTGGAATATGCCAGGTAATATATATGCTTGTTTTCTTATCTGCTTAAAAAATAGCAAGGAGTAGAAAACAATAAAAATAGTACAGGAAAGAAATGCGAAAGAAATTGGTATATGCTGACAAAACATATTTTGTAAGTATAAAAGGATACTGTCCTTTTCTTATGTTCTGTTTTTAACTCTTTTGCTCTTTAAAACAGAGAAACTTGCCTTTATTTATTTTATTTTTTATTTAATTTCTATGGCCATCTCGTTTCTTTAAAAGCATGGATAAAGATTAAAGATAAAGATTAAAGAGGACATTTCAACTGGAGAAAAGGTTGAAGGATGTGGTGAATACAGTAAAAATTTGATGATATAAGGGAAAGGTGGGAAGTCGTAACTTCTTGCATCATCGCAATTGTTGGGAAACAGTCTAAGTAGAAAAGGAAAGACGACTAAAGCAATCATCACTAAAAGGGAGTTTAGACTTGTTAGTGAGGCCGCTTAGAAACAGTTGTTGCTCTTGCTGCTACTGCCTTGACTGCAAGACATTTTCTACAATTTTCTGTGGAATATTATAGAACCTGTCATGTATGATTTGTATGAACAGCCTCTTGGCTTTCTCCAGAGACCTGTTCCAGCAAAAGAAGACTAGTGGCAGAAATAGGTGGGAGTCTCTTTACTATCCACAGTTAGAAGCAGAAGAGGACCGGGATAGGGAGCATAGACTGCATGCTGAATGCCAGAGAGGAGTTGGGGCTCTAAGTCCAGAAACAGGTGCAATTGACACTTGTATTTGTGGATCAGATTCACAGTAATGGCAACCATGTATCAAAGCTTGGATTGGTGATCTCCAGAGATACTCCTTTTTATTGGACTGAAGGACATTTTTTTCACAATATTCATTTCTGTTTGAAATGAATGAATGAATATTCTGATTTTCCTCAGTTAGAAAGTTATACAAGTGGGGTCCCAGAAGCTCCCCTCACTCTTAGGAATATGCTTTCCCCCAGATCTGGCTATTTCCCAAAGTGGTTGGAACCGCTTTTCTGAGAGGCATTTGGTGACTAACACCAAATTTACTTTACTTCCCATCTGTAAAGAATAAAGAAGATGAACTTGACAGAGAAAGGAAGACCTGTTACCAAGGCAGTGAACAGATAAACATTGCAAAAGCATCTAAGACAAACATAACCCAAATTCACACAAAAATCAAAGGAGAAGCACATTCATGATTTGATGAGAATAGGCAATCTTAATAAAAGTAATATTAGGCAACTCAGCATCTCTTTTTTAGTCTGATCTACCTGCAGGGCATGTCATTATCAGATTGGCATTTTTAATTTTATAGATGTTTTATGAACTTTATGATGATTGCGGTTTTTGCCATTTTTATTGATTTGTGACACACCTACTGATGAGTAATTGTGGTGGTATAGAAATATCAAAGATAGATAACATTGTTGGATCAAGGTTTATCTCAGGTATCAAAAGTCCTATTTCACAAAGAACAGTTTTATGTTTGAATAAAATCGTAGTTGGAATCTACACATAGTTTATCTGGTTTCGACATATACTCCTATGAGTGGTATTGCATTTCTATTTAAATATAATCATATCATCACCATTGTCATTATGATGCAGGATAGAAATTTTATGCAAACATTCCTCTTTTTTTCTGCAGGCAATATAGATAGGCTATTCTGGATATTTCTTTCTTGTATTTCTATTAAAACTAGAACAGAAGAGATCTTGTGTTTTAAAGACTTGTTCCTTCTAAGCAACTGGCAATTTTACATTTCCCTGCCTTATGCTTTCTTGCCTTATATCTAAGCTGAAAAGGTTTATAAGTGCAGTTATTTACTGAAGTGTGCTCATGTCATTTCTAAACAGATTGTTTTCAATGCGCAAACAATGAAGTAAGTGTTCTATAGTTTTATTAATGTGACATTTTTCACTCCTGCCTTATAGTAGCCTGCTCATTTAAGATAATTTGTGAGTGTTTTCACTTGGAGAGTAGGAAGGAAAGCAAGGATGTAGGGGCTCATTACATTTCTATGCTGTGTCCACTTATGTCAACCAAATGGTAGCAATTTTGAAACTATTTCAATATATTCTTTGATATTCAAATAGATCTTTACATCATATGTTATTAGAGATACCTGCTGCCACATCTGTGTTCAAAGAAACACAGACATTCTCTTTTAATGTATTTTTTATTGGCTTTGATGAATTTTTGTCTTCAGTTTTAGACCATAGCGTATTTCACTAAAAGCAAATCTTTTTTGAATAACTTGATAGTGATGGTAGTAGTGGAAACGGGAGAGAAATTGGATCACTCAAATGAACAGTATGACAACTTAGTTTGCACACATATTTTTATTTGTGTTTATGTAAGCTAAAGAGACATAAAACGGGATCGATTACAGCAAGAATATTTCTCCCATATTAGCGTTTCCTTTGAAAGTGCCATTGCTTTGAAAATAAATTAAAATCAATCTGTTAGGATGATTTATACTTTTTTGCCTGCGTAATATCCACCCTCAAATCATGGCCTGTCCTGTGCTGCACCTATACCAACTTAACCCTGAGCTAGGTTAAGGCAAACCAGTTCAGATCAAGATATTTTGTCAACTGCTTGAAAGGCCAGGAAAGATTGTCATAAAGAAAATTTATCTCTATGATTGCTAGGAGTCAAAAGCAACTTGATAGAATACAATTAATATCTGACTACACATACACAGTACAATAGCCTCCCAACTTTTTTCTCTCTCATATATATATATATGTGTGTGTGGGTGTGTGTGGGTGTGTGTGCGTGTATGTGCGTGTATGTGCGTGTATGTGCATGTATGTGCGTGTTTGCATATGGTGTGTATCTCTACAGATACAAAGTTAAACATCAAATGCTCATAAATTGGGCACAACAATAACCATCTTTAAAATAAACATTTCTGTCCTGCTTTTCCTCAAGAAACTCTACTATGATTTTTGTTAGACTCCTTTCTCAGTGGACTAGCAGTTATAACACAAAATACTTCTGGTTTACAATGGAATTGAGATTTTCTTTCCCTGCGCTACTTATTTCTTCACTCAGCTTTTTAATTTTTAAATAAGTCCACCAGTGTACTATTTCACACCAACCAAATAAATAATATTATACAGTGAAGCATTATTGTAGTATATATATTTGTTAGCTTCCTCTCTTCTTTTTTATTTAATTTTTTTAAAAGGATTACATATGCTATTGCATGAAAATACACAATTCAATTGTGTTTCCTGCTGATTGTTGTATTGATTTGCTCAGTTTGCATCAAATTAACTGAAAGGATTCATGTTTGTCATTTAATTACATTGGTAAAGAATTTTGTTGATTGTTTCTCTTTTAGTAAATCTGAGTGTTCGACTGTTTTATCGCTGCTGGACAATTTTTTTTGTTCCTTTTGTTGTGAATCTATTTTATTCACATCTCTTTTGATTGCATTAGTCTTCTTCCTGTGACATTTCAGTTTATTCTTTGGATCTTACCAACTGTTGCATGGTAGTATTATAAGTTACTCAGAATATAAACAGGTTCAGTAGGATGCAGTACACAATTAGCAAATAAATAAATAATAATGCTTGTTTTTACACCTGTGGAATGAAAGTAATGTAAATGTGGAACATGCATATCCTTCTGTCAGAAGAGTTGCCCAGCTATAAATCCTAAGTAACATTGGCATTAAAGATTTAAGAAGACAGCTGTCTTTAGCCGTCTATCTAGAAATGACTACATTTAGCCTTTGCTGTCTGCTGGCAACCTCTTCTCAATTGAGTTCATTAATTCTCTTGTCTACCCAAAACATTACTCTGTTTGTCACTGTTTTGGCTACCATTAGCTATTTAGAGGAAAAGGCCAATTTCATCAGCCAATACTATTGATGGTAGTTTTATGAAAGTTCGCCTGTGCTTCAAATAATGGACTAACTCATTATATTTTGTACACATCTCTCCTTTACTCCATTGGACAGAAGTGAAAAACAAGTTTTAGTACATGCATAACCATTTTCAAAATACAATTATTTCATCTCTGATTATTTCTGCTCTTTAATGTGATAAATTATCACATTAATAGTCAGATATGAACATACCTATAAAATTGATATACTTTATATAATGAGCTTGCAAATATTTTTTCCAAATAGTAACATTTAAAAAACAAATAGCTTCATAAAAGCTATAGTTATGATTATTCAAAATTAACATACCTGTTAAAGATATTATATAATGTTAATTTTAATAAAATAACAATTTATTAGAAATACCAGCAACAAAAGAAATTTGAGTGATGTATCTAGATCCTTCCAGGTTTTATATGATTGCAGTGGTAAAGACCCCTTAGAATAGACGTGAACACACTGACATTATTTTATCTGAAATACTATAGAAGTAGTTTTTCCAGGATGATTTTTAACCTCCCAGTTTAGCTCTAGCAATCCCCAAATCAGGAGTTTGGTTGAAGTTCTACCCTGAGCAACAAATATGCTCTTCCATTGGTAGTGGTATCTGTTTTCTGTATGTCTGTAGTTGCACTATGTTCACACAAGTTGTGTTGAATTGGGTTGCAGGAAGTTCAGTAAAACATTCAAGTATCAACAAATCTGGGGTTAGTATATCATTATTTTTCCAAGATGTAATTCTATACCAAGAAAATCTTGAGAAGGTCACAGAGGAACATGATTGAGTTATTTCAAGATGAAATAAGTTGTTTCAGTCTACCTGACTTTCATAAAAGCATTCTTCTGTAAGATCTGCCTCTGTTTGCAGACAGGAAATTAGCTCCCAAGTTAAATAATTTACTCCCTTCAACTTTATTAAGAATTGATAGTAGCATTCCTGTCTGCAAGACTAACCCACTAACCCACTACAGAATTTGATAGCCACTCTTTTCAAAATGAATTACTTTTTCCCAGAGATGGGAAAAAAACAACCCACCTGACATTTTAAGAAGCTTTGTGTATAAATTATTGGCAGATGTTAGTTTAATGCTCATTAAACATTTACCTTGAACAACTATTTCTGAAGCTAATGGAAAATGGTGAACACTAGAGGAGAAGTGCAACCAGAGCAGGCTTTTCCTTTTTGCATTTCAGGGGAAAGGAAAATGACCATCTAAGGACTAAGTACAAACTCTGCTTTTTTGTATTTCATGAACTCATGCCTTATTCTTAAATGATCAAGAACTGGTATCATAGAAGCACTTGATCTGGAGCTCCCTCTTAACTTTCCAATAAAGCTAAGCAGAGCCTATTCTAGGGAGGTTCTTGATATAAAATGTGTTTATGCATGATGAAATCAAGAATCCATTGAGTATTCTTTCATAAGACTTTTTCTTCCCTAATAGGGAAGTCTTGTACAAGTTTGTGCAATTTTTATGAATTGGCCTCAACAACCATGTGGGGGTACATTCATTCATTCATTTTAAAAAAAACTTTTCATAGAGTAAAAGATAAATTGAAAGGAAAAAAGGAAAGAAAGTGAGAAATCAAAATATATTCCTCCACTGCAGGAATTTCATTAGTCTTCCATTTTTGTGCATGCAATAATTTTGCTGCATTATCATATGCAAAATCAAAGTACCATATTTTCTAATTCACTGTCCATAAATACTAATAACAGTAATTCTTTTTTATATTGATCTTTAAAATACTTTGCATGATTGCATGAAAATAAATATATATATATATATATTCTTAAGTTTTTGCGGGTACTTACATGTACGGCATTCAGCTTTGTTCGGGTATTTTCCCACGTCATTGTAGTTGTGCTTTTAAAGTTGTAGCAACGTTTCGGCAGAATCTCATCTGCCATCATCAGGCTTCTGTATTGTGTTCGTCTGTGAGTCAGACTGTGAACGGCTATGATAGTCTGACTCACAGGCGAACACTATACAGAAGCCTGATGATGGCAGATGAGATTCTGCCAAACGCTGCTACAACTTTAAAAGCACAACTACAATGACGTGGGAAAATACCCAACAAAGCTGAATGCCATACATGTAAGTACCAGCAAAAACTTAAGAATGAATGAATGAATATATATATATATATATATATATATATATATATATATATATATATATATATATCTTTGGTTGTTCGGGTTTTCTCCCGCGTAAGATTCGAAGTATCTAGGCAACATTTCGATGAAGTCTCATTCATCATCTTCAGGCTTCTGTCTCCGGCTCTGTGCTTCTCAGAGTGATGTGAGATTGCAGCTGCTTCTTCCTTTTAACTGCTAGTGGGGGTGTGACTTGATTGGGTGGGGGCTTGGCTGTGTTCTGATTGGGTGGGGGTGTGTTCTCATTGGTAGGGGTTTGGCTGTGTTCTGATTGGCCAAACCCCACCAATGAGAACACACCCCACCCAATCAGAACACAGCCAAGCCCCACCCAATCAAGTCCCACCCCACTAGCAGTTAAAAGAAAGAAGCAGCTGCAATCTCACATCACTCTGAGAAGCACAGAGCCGAGACAGAAGCCTGAAGATGATGAATGAGACTTCATCAAACGCTGCCTAGATACTAATCTTATGTGGAAAACCCAACAACCAAAGATCCACATACAAATACCCACAGAACCTCAGAAAATATATATATATATATATATATATATATATATATATATATATATATATATATATATATATATATATATATATATATATATATATATGTATGTATGTATGTATATGTACACATCTCCAATTTCTTAGCTTTCTTACAAATCTATCATACATGATAAAATGTCCCTTCATGCTTTTCACATTTCCAACACTGGTTTGAAATACCTTAGTACAATTTTGATAATTTCTCTAGTGTCATGTACCAATAACACATCATTTTATATATTTTTTCTCTTAAATTATGATACTGTAAATTTAATATCTATTACCCACATTCTCTCTCAAGTGTCCATCTCTGTTACAACCCAAATTAATAGCCCATTTTCACATGAAATCTTTCACTTCTTATGTTACATATCTTAATAAAAATGTATGTTTTTCTAATACATATTCATCATTTGTTCATAATTCAGTTTCAAATTCTGTTTTGTATTTTTCAATTCCAGTTAACTTTTTATCCACATTCAACGTTGCTTTTAGCTGTTCATATGAAAACCATTGAAAACTGTCCTTTTGTAGTCAAGTGTTCTCTTGACTTCATCTTAATTTCTTCATCCTTCTGTATTAATAAAATCTTAATATGCTAACTGTTTATCTCTGATGTTTCTCTTCTTTAAAATGCTTCATTTGCTGAAGTCAGTAACAACCAGAGCTTATATTTTTTTCATATTCTCAATATGTCACATACATAATGATTTTTTAGAATTCACATTAATTTTTTTCATACCATAAAAAGCCTGCCAATCAAATTTCAGGTTATGATCTTCCAATTCTAACATTCTTTTATTTCTCAGCAAGGCCCATTTTTTCATCCAAACCAAACAGAGGCTCTAAAATACATTTAACTGATTGGAAGGAAGCATGAAAAGGTAATAATGCATTCCTTTCCTGCATCAGTTTTTCATCTGATCCAACAGAATACAGTAAACAGTCTTAGCTGAGAGATAATAGCGCAACAATAATGTTAGTGTTTGCTGAAGTTTAGAGTTTAAATTTAAGCTATTTAAAATGCCATTGTCTTAACCACTACAGCAAACTGACTCTCAATTCATTCGTATTACCTTAAGAAACTATCATTGAAATATACATCTCATAACCTCAATTTTTATTACATTTAGAATGATATATTGATACATAGCACCTTTTTTCTATTGTGCAAAGACAAATGCTAATCCGTTTCATTAAAGTCTCTAATTCTAACTTTGTAAACTTTGTCTATAATTTTAAATGATAGTGTACATTTAGAGACTCAATTTGGTGTAGTTGTTAAGGTTCTAGACAAGAAACTGGGTGACCATCAGTTCTTCACCCAGTCACTTTTAGCCTTTGGAAAGAGGCAATCACTTTTTGGCAAACCACTTCCAAAAATATAGGCAAGAAAACTGCAGTCATCAGGAGTTAACAATGAATCAAAGGCTTGATGATAATAAATAATAATACTCATTAGGTGGACAAAATGCCAAATCTAGCTTGAACAACTGGCTGACTGTGCAACAAACTATAAATAATAATGGGTTAAATTTAGTGTAACTGCCTCATGTTTTAACTTCTCCTTTTCTCTCTCCTGTATCTTTATTCGCCCTACTCCAGAGAATCCTCTTCACTCAAAAGGAGCTTTGCAATACATACATGAGGGAAAGAAAAATCTATTTGTCAATAATCTCTATTGCACTGGTAGATAAGCAACAACAGAAAAAAGATAATTAAAATGAAACAGGAATTTTCCCAAGATAATTAACTTGGGAATTGCTATATAAAGTAAATGCTGAATAAAGTAAATGCTGTTGCTATATAAAGTAAATGCTGAATTAATTGACACTAATTAAAAATAATAAACTTGTGTGGTTAACCACCTATGTTCAGCAAACATAAAAGGTAGATACCATATTAGTAAGTTTGATTTGGATAGTGTTTAGTTTATTTAAAGTCATACCTAAACATATCATAAAAGTATGAGGGTTTCTACATCTAATCCCAATATTATTTTAATCCCAGACTGGAAAACTATTAAATTTCAGTCTAGAATTTACACATGCTTTGCTAAATTGGCACCTAGAGAAAGTGTTTATCTAGAAATTCCAGCCACCTTCTGTGTAATGATGCTGTGAGTTAAGCAGGTGCTTTCTTTTTTCTTTTTAACCAAACATTTCTGCCAGATGAGGATACCTGTGATACTTTAGTGATACTCTAATTTTTAGAAAAAGTATGAATGAGCAACTCTTCTCCTCTGGCTCTTTGTTTTCAGCATCACCAGATATCTTTTCAAAAACATGCTATTCTGTCCTGGACACATGAAGCAGATCGCTAAGACTCATATCAATCTTTTTGGACAGACAAATGTCAGGTTTTGGTTGGTTGGTTGAGTTTTTTTAGGTGAACTTCCAATTAATGCATTGTACTTTACAGAGTTGATCAATTTTTCCCACTCCGCTACCATCCCCTCCCCAGAATATGAGCTATTCCTAAGGCAAGAGATGGTTCCCTCCTAGAAACATTTGATATTGAGCTCTCCATTTTTTCGCCCCAGCCAAATAATACGATATGAGATTTTATTAGGTTGCCTTGTCTTTCTGGAATCAGTACATAAAAAGAATATAAATAGTGCTTTGGAATCTTTCCTCTGTGGAAGCCACATTGAGAGCAAATGGTAACACGAAAGAAGTCTGTCTCTTTATTTTTATTGGTTGTTAGATATGACTAATACTAGAAGAGAAGATAATTGAGAATGTAACAGAGGATGTGTTCTTTTTCATCAATTAGAAAATGCATATATCACTTTACCAAAGTTTCCAAATAGAGTCCTCACTTGTTGCTTCCAAGCAAACTTAGTTTAGATAATCTAAGTGTCTTAGGGTCACTATTGATTTGAGATGAGTAAAGTCAGAAACATGGCTATGCAGAGCTGCATATTGGATGAAATCAGCACAGAGACCAGATTGGGTGGAATGAGGTGGAGATAATTTATCCCAGACTTGTCTTTCTGAGTTTTTCTACAAAACAGCAGCCAAATTTAGGATCAACTGTGGTTCTAATTACCTTTGTCAGGTACATAAATATATATTAAAATAGGTATAATAACTGAATTAAAATGATTGAAAATTTCAGTTGGAGTAGGTTGCTGTGCAAAATAGATTTGACTTTTTCATTCCTGGAGTTCTACCTAAATATGCAAATAATGTTTTAGTCCAGTCTCTCCCCCCCCAACCCCCAAATTTAGTGCCCTCCAGATGTGTTTAGATTTAGAGTTGACCTTTCTGGCTGGGAATAATGATCAAATTCCAAGAATATGGAGAATACTTCAATCACTTGGACTATTGGTGAGAATTTGTATCACTCAATGAATAAGCATATAGATTGTTGCTTTGCATAGTGATTGGAAGCAAAACTCCTTAGCATCTGAAAACTCAGCATAGAATCAAATACTCATTTTATAACCCAGAGAATTTCTTGGTAGAACACTTGTCAATTTCCATTATTTTTATGCAATGCACCATTAATTAATAAAACACTAAAATTGAGAAACCAATAAAACCATGCCAAAAGGTTTTCTGAATATTTCTTACAATTTCTAGGGAAACATTTCATAATACTTGAACCATGCTACAATATGTAGCCTTTCAAATCCCACACGGGGAGTTCAAGAACAAAAGACTAGTAAAAGTGTCAGTAACTGATGGATATGACAAGTTGCTGAGAAACCAAATATTGTGCACATAGGTAGATCTTATGTAAAATCTTGGCAATTTAACCCTATTAATCTTAATAAATGCAAAATTATCATAATTGAAACTGGCACATAATTTCTTCTTCAGGCTGAGATGTCAGTGTACAGCAAGTCTCTGGTTTAAGAGAGCCCTGGTTTAAGGGTTGACCCTTAGCTAAGAATAGAGAAACTTGAAGTATTTAACTTACTTTGATCTATTACATAGCCTCATTCCTGTTAATATTAAGATATCACATACGCTGGTTATTGGATTCTGTGATTTTTCTATTGAAATATTCATATTTGCATTTTCAGTTTGTGTAGCTCATTTCAGTTTAAAAAAAACCCCTCATACCTAAAAAAGCTTACTTTCTGTAAAAACAAGGCAAATTTTGTTTTCATTCTTTGTGTTTTGGGCGTAATTCATAGTCATACATGTTTCCATATTTGGAATTATATTGACATTGGAAGGCAGGTGTATTCAGGCATGGTTTCATTTTGGCCCCATTAATTTTAAATCAGCAATAAATTTAACATCAGCCCAATATGGAAAGAGAAAGTGAAGTTGTGAAAGCACTTCAGAGTATTTGAACTTAGGAGGGTTGCAGTTTCCAGCCATTTTTGAGACAGGCAGGGGAACACTCTCCCCAGCAGGAGTTCCAGCGGAAGCCGTCTCCTTACTTGACTTGAGTGGAACTTTGAGGTTGGGGATTGTGAGGAGGAGTTTCAGAGGGGTTAAATTTGATGGCTCTTTATGGATAGTTAGGCTGGTGGCTGTGTAGTGACATCAGAGCAGCCACGGGAATGAATGTAATGTGACTGACTAATAAGGAATTGTGGTACTAGAATCATTCGCCATCAACTGTGATAATGAATGGAATACAAGAGAATGGTGTAGACGGGAGAGGAACTGCATTAATGTGGTGATGTACTGAGGGAGATATGGCAGAAGACAGGACAGGCTGCCTTCGAAGAATGGATGTCTTAGGCTACTCTTGTCCCCTAGTTTAAATATGGGGAATTATGTAGTGGGGCTTTAGTATTTAATGCCTTGAACTAAATAGATTTCATTAAAATCTTTCAGGATTTCAAATACTTTTTGCACAATGCTTGAGATATCTTTTCATGTACAATGGAACCTCAGGTCACGAACGCTCCTGTTTGTAACCAAATTGGGTGGCAAACAAAAAATCCACTCGATTTTTGAATCGGGTCACAATTCAAAAATCGGGTGGCAAACAAAATTGCCACGAAAAGATTTCCTTTCTGTGCTGATTTCTCCTTCAGTGCTATTTTTTTTACTGCACATGCACAGTTGGTCATGAGTCCTGACATGACCAAATCAAGTCATGCCAGGAGTCTGGGAACGGATTATGGTCGCGACACAAGGCTTCACTGTATATTATATGCTTGAATTCAGAAATCATTCAGATGTAATGCCAGATAAATAACTATATCAGTTGTTAAAAGAAAATGGCTAACCCTAATTCTTTTTTGGTGGTCTAACCAGGTCTGACCTTTTTACAGTTTTGAGAACAGTTAAGAATGACTAGGTTCTGCCACTTGCTAAGAAGGATACGCAAAAAAATTTAATGCCTGGATACTGTTTTGGTTTTTTTTAAAAGGGAAAGAACTGCTTACTGGATATACAGAATATAAAGCCAGGGAAATGTGAAATGTGATTTATGCTATATTTCAACTATCAAAACAGTTGAAAATATTATCAGTTGCATATGGGAAAGTTTAAAACACCTCCACATTACGATTTACTTCATTGGTTAAATTGTTATTTTATATATATTTGGAATTAAGACAATATACTAAGTGCAAAAGTGAGACTATCCAGTTCTATAGTTTAAAAGCATCTTTGAAAAATATTCTTTCTCTCCCAAATCTGAATAAAGACTACATAGAGTATATGTAATATGTTTTACAGTGTTGTGCCTGCATTTAATTTTATTTAAAGTAACAAGCATAAATTTATTTCATATGTCTTGAATTTTAGACTACATTCTGCTCCATCAAAATCAATGGAGAGGGAGCTGACCTTGAAAAAGGCAGAGGAAGAGAAAAGCACAGGTGACCCTGAAGACTTGTTTGATGATATATGACTTTTCTGGAAGAAGGATGCGATTTTACTACAAGCTGCTAAAAATACAATCATTATCTCTTTCAAAGAAACTGTTTTACATGTAGCAGTGGAAGGAGTTATTTGACTGTAAAATAATATTCAACTAATGTTTTATCTTTTGCTAATAAAGGTTGTACCCATGAATCACTAACAGTCAATACTTTCCATTGAAGGCATTACAGACTTCAGGAAGTTAATCTGTCTCCAGTTGATGTGAGTAAGAAAAGTTAATTTATCCTCAGGATTAGGAAGGACAATTACTAGACCATCAAAATGGCAGCAGTGAAAACTGGGAAGAAAGATGAAAGGCTGCGACTCATGACTTCAGGCAGAAAGGTGTCTTAAAATTGTCTATAGTGGATTTATGATTAACGAAAATATTTCCTATATTAAGAATAGATACAGTGTCTTATCCATTTGACAAATATTTTCCTTCTGTTTGATCATAGCTTTTAAATGTCCAAAATGAAGTCTCTTGCTGCAAAGTTATTTTCAGGCCTTTACTCCATTTCCTGCTCAGTAATGGTCCCTAGCGACCATTGTTTTGAGAACAAAAGCAGTGACCCACAACTTCTACCAGCACTCTTGGAATATCAAAAGCAAGGGTTTCTATGACATCTTGGAGATAAGGCAATCTGTTGTACATTGTTTTACATTTTAAATTGGAGAATTCTTATACATAAATAATTGAACAATTCAGTAATTACCATATTGCCATAATATGCCAGTTTGTCCCGAGTCTTATATCTGGGCATATTGAATTAAAACTTCCAGAACTCTCAGCCAATGAAGGAATTCTGCCAGTTTTAAATCTAGGAGATTGGGGAAAGTCTGCACAAAACTTTGAAAAATGCTATGATAATAGATTAGTTATTAAAATGGTGAATTAAGATTGAAAATATTCACGTTCTATTTTCAGCTATCAAATATCACTACTGAACAACTTTAACTAGCCACTACCTTTCAGCGAACTACACAGGATTGTTATGGATTTAAAAAAAAAGAACAGATGAAAGTCTGCTATATGTATTATCTTGATATGGAGCAAAAGTAGGATTATAAACTGATGAATAAGAAAATGGGCACATATGTATGCTGTGGGGACCCTGGGAAGCACATGACAACATGTACTTAATGATGTCATCTTGGTTAATGGCATTTGTTCAGCAACCTTTCAAAGTTACAATGACACTGTATGAAGAGACTTATGGCTAGTCCTTGAAATTGCATTGCAACATCTCTGTAGTTACATTATTTTGATTTAAGCACTTAACAGAATCTAATTCACAATTATGAGATTTGCCTCTTGTCACTGTCATGTGCTGGCCATTTGCAACCTTCACTGTCAGCTTCTGACAGTCAATGGGAAAGCTGGCAGGAGATTGTCCATGGTAATCACATGATGCTACACCAAATTACCTATGGCATTTGCCTAATGGTTACAACTGAAATTTATGAATGAAGGCAAGTGTACGTATCCCAGTATCCCATTCTGGTGAGAGAGAAGCTTCCTGAGGATGGGCTCCAGCACAAGTCTGAAAGCTCAGAGACTAAACCTCTGATTCCAGTAACCAACCTAGATTGGGTTCTACAAGAACTGAAATTGCCGGAACAGCTATTATTAAGATGATACAGTCATGTGACATTACATTTTCCAATCCCAATTAGCTAATTGACAACTTACTTCAGACCTCATAGCCCATGTATGTAATTAAATCATTTGAACAATGATGATATCACACCCATGCCATTTGATGTCAACACAGTTTATTAAAGACATCACTAGGAACACAGGCCAAGTTAGAAATGTAGAAAGCCATTAGAAGCCAGATTGCACTGAGCTGAACCTATCTTTTATTCTGTGAGCTTATATTTTTTCAATCTGAAGGGTATTTTTCTGCTTGTTTTCCCCACTACTTTTACAAAGTATGTGACCTTTGAAAAATTGCCTTGAAATTTCATATAAACACAACCACTTGATGTTTTATTTGTACAAGTATTGTACTATGGAAATGATCCTAGTGTTAAGGATTTATGTAAAGTACTCCGATAAGAAATAATTTTAGGTCATTGCAATACTTTCTTAATTACAGAATATCTGAATACTCTGTTCTGCATATAATTCTGATTATGCCTACTGAACTTGTATCTTCTGTTGGATAAAACTTTTGTGTTATTGTTCTAGTTTTTGCTCTAGAAGCCTTGAATTTCTATTCTCCTTTCCCCCCAACTAAGCTTGTACAATCTTTCTTTTAATAAGACAATTAAAATGCAGTTTTAAGTATTAGCTTTGTTTTAAAGGTAACCTGGAAGTAGTCCTCAATGGAGCTAGCAGTTTTTAAAAATGTCTGGAATGCTGAAAGCAGTTAATTTGAAAGAACCATCCATGAGAATAAAATATTGTCTGCAAACAATTGCATTGTTTTGGTTTTTTTGATAGAAAGGGCAGAATAAAAATAACTTGTACATCTTACAATTTTCCTCAAAAGAAGTCTCTTGGAACAAAAAAAATTGTAGCAAGGAAGTCAGCCATTTGGCTATTAGCATTGCCTACCTGGAGGAAGGGAAAAAGATGATCGTATGAATATGAAAAAAAGAGGAAAATGGAGTGGTTAAGAGAACTGGCTTGGTCACATGATTGTAAGAGGTTTCCCAGATACCAGGCACAATTTAAAGAATTTTAGCTGCAAATAAGTCTTTTTATTGTACTACATACAAATGTGGTGTTCTTCTAACAACATAAAACTCTGTGTTGTAAAAAGAGCATTATTTAATCAGTGAGATTACTGTTTTGTTATGAAATGTAAACTCCAACTAGTAGTAAAGAGGTAATTATCCCATTTCTAGAATTCTAATCTGGTAGATTGCAGGACAGGGGTAGTTGGATCCAACTAGTAGGGCACTATAAAGTACTGCCCAGTTTCAGGACAAAGAGGACCTAGAGAAGCTATAAATCAGCTTTTGTAGTATCTTTTTAGTAGCTGTGTTAAGGAAAGTTTGCAGAGAATGCTTTCTTACTTTGAAATATTTTCAGTTTTCCCAAGATGGCTGTCAATAATAAAATCTCATACCAAACCAAATAAATTAAAGTACTAAATAAATAAATTATATTCAGTTGCTTATGTGTGTAATTTGTAACTGTATGTTTTCATGGATTTAATTATTAGGACCTGTTTGTCATCCAGACTCAATTTGAGATAAGTAAGTATAGAAATGGAATAAATAAATAAATTCTACAAACAATCGTTATATCAACCTCATTCAATGTGATTTTCCCCAGATTCCTTTGAGCTAAAGTTTTCTGACAAAGCTGTTCTAGGACAAGGAATTCTGGGAGTTGTCCCAAAACATTTCTGGGATAGTTTCTGGGAAAGGTTGCCCTAGGAGCTGATTTCAGAATTTCCAAGCATGATTGGACTACAATCTCTAAATTTTAAAATGCACTGCAGAAACCATCTTGCAATCCTGAATAAGCAATTTTGAATATGCCCTTGGGGAGAAATCTGGATCTATATGTTTTTGAACATTGAATTTGACTAACTACCATACATAATACTTTTCTGGAAACTGAAAGGAAATTATTTTTCTGAATAATCTCAGGTACAAACGCTAATTCAATCAAAAAGAGTAAAAGGAATTGCAACCCAGATTCTGCTTTTGGAACAAAACTCTTGAATCTATGAACTAATAGCCCATTGTAATGATACACGGCCGAATGTTTTCCTTGACCTTAAATAATTGTTTCGTTTCTAGAATCAAAAAGACGTTTCCAGGAAACTTTATGTTCTGGTGCCATTAAACTTTCTGTAATTAAGCACTGGATGTTTGGTGATGACTGTTGGAGTTGCCTAGTAACATCAGCAATGCAGTGATTCCCCTTTCTCTCTATCATAGAAAAATGAGCACTGGGAAATGGCATAGAAGATACACTGCAGAATCTGGATACATTCAGCAAGAAGGGTCAATATGCCAGATGATGCATCATGGAGTTCCTTAACTGACAAACAGAGGATGCTACTAGTTAATGAAATCATAGGCTGTGTGTCTAGACATACTCAAGTACATATGCAAGTACATAAATGTTGAAGATCGGCCTTCCTCTAACCTTTAGCTGTTTGAGAGTGCAGCTCCCATCATTTTCAGATAGCAAAGTAATTGGTGGAATGATAATTCAATGTATCTGGCTTGTACCACATTGGGACAGCTTTTGTAACAGGAAGAAGAAATGGCAGGACAAAAGTTTATTGCCTTCAAATGTATTTGCTACAATAAATCAGATTCTTTACAATAATATTTTTCTTAGATGTCACGGGACCATTAATCTTGAATTTTCCTGTTGAAAAAACAGCATAAGTACTCTTTTGGGTCAGGGTTGGGTAAAACTATCTAGATCTTCCAGTTTTTGTCAAGCATTAGCTCCTAATGTAAGTTTTCTTCATGACCTATCAGGGTTGTAGTAGTAAATTTTAAGAGTGAAAGAATATGACAGACCCTATAGCTATACCCCCAGCAGAATCCATAAGCATAATCCAAGTATGTATGTGTATATAACATAACACTAACACAACACAGTTTAGATTTGTATTCTATAATTTATTTACTTCTCAATATTTATTTACTTCTAAATAGTATTACTTGAGAGTGAATTCTATTGAGTTCATGAAAGGTGGTTTGATGTAGTAATTAAGGCATTAGGCGAGAAACTGTTGTGGTTAGCTGGCAGCAGGTGCGGATGGCTGAGGAGAGTGAAGAATCAGTTGAGGGGCCAGGACCATTAGGGAGTGGACTGCTGCCTTCAGAGATTGTGGGGGCTGGCAGCAGCGAGGTTCCCGAGGAACCTATGCCTAGTGCGCATGCACGCAGGATTGCTCGCAGGAAAGAGCAGCTGTGACACCATGGGCAACTCAAGAGTAAGGTAATGGCTCCTCCTTCAAGAAGATAAAAGCCAGCTGTGAAATGAACATTCTTTGCAGGAAGCAAAGACGTTTTGAAACTCAGCCTTGTGGACATTACAGTATCTTAAATTGGTATTTGAAGACTCTTGTGTTGTGAAATATTTCTTATCCATGATTCTTGACAGTCTTGTACAGTTTTGGCAAGATTTGTGCTTATCAAAGTTAGTTTGTAGCAGCCTTTTAACCAGGGATTCGTAAGACTCATTAAAAGGTTTCTGTTCCCTTTGGCTATTGTTTATTTTATTGGAAAAAGGTTTGGGTCAGAACAGAAACTGGGAGACTGTGACTTATAGTCTTGTCTCAGGCATGAAAGATTGAGTGGGTGACTGGGGTAATCATCCATATAATTTCAACATAATTGGATCACGTAGGAATCTTGTGAAATATGAAATGAACTTTTAATGGCTATAATATATTTAACCAATTACTGTTTCTGACTGTGCATGAGTTCAAGAGGGATAAACGTATTTCAGTGTTAATTTTTGTTTGTATTCAGTGCCCAATGCCTCTTGTAGTGTCCAACAATAGTCAGCCAAGATCGATGGATTCCAGTTGCCCTGATACCGTTTTTCCATTTTGGAAATGACCTAATGAAACCTTTCACTGTGTCCATCATGTACCTAGTTTTTGGGAAGCCAATCCATGCTGAATGCAGAAAATGAATCTTCAAAAATATCTGTCTCAAATGACCAAAACCTTCACCTTCATCACTTTCACAAAATTTTTCATCAGTGCAAGCTTTATATGAAGCAGAGGCAAAAACATCATTACTTAGTGAACAAGTGGTTCATGTGCCAATTTTTTTTCTGTCCGGGAACCCAATAGTTTCAAGGTGGCCATTTCTTTTTAATGTAATGTGACTCTCTTGCCCCACTATCCCATTTGCTTATGTAACAATAGTACTTAGTATATCTGAGTTGTTCTCCAAACAGAAGAGTCATTACTTTTAAATCTGCAGATATTTCAGTTGTACTAGGTGTACTAGATGTGCTTTAACGAAGTTACATGTTTCATATGTTTCTTTTCATGTGTACAGCACAGCCAACAGGTACTAAGATACATACATTGCCATTGTCTTAACAAGACAGCCTTAAGGCTTAACATCGATGAATCAATGAAGAGACACCGTTCTAGTGGGTTATACTCACATCCGAAAGCTGTGGACAAGTGTTCCATGTCAGTTCAGAAAATGAGATTGTCAACCTGTGCAAAGAAATCTGTTAAATCGTCTTGGTGGCTTCAAAAGACAGATATGTTCGTACCTGGTGGTAGCAAATACTATCCTGCAATCCTGAAACCATTAGTTCTGCTTTTGATTTTGACATACCTAAATCCCTGACTAGGTGGTTTAATTCTGACTATTATGAGTCGAGGCTCACCAGACATACACAGTTCAAAATACAGATCATTATCGCTGCCCATGTCTGGCTAGTGCATGTGCAGCATTTTAGTCTGTTTTGTCTAAGCTCTGTTTCTTTGGTAGCTTTGATACTGGCTGATTGTCATTATGTGACACTGTTCAATGGCTGAAAGCAGATTGGAGTATTTAATTGATTTCTTATTTATAGCAGAGGAGCAACTGACATTAATTTGACAGAAGTAACAACCTGTTTCATATGATTATTATGTTCTTGACAAATCATCAGGACAGCAAACAATATTGATTTCTGAGTTCCCCTGAGCCAAGCTCTAAGATCAACAGCAACTCTTGCACAGCAAATGGGAGGGGTCTGTCCTTGCCTTGATCACCAAGTTACAGTTCATATGCTTTCTTAACAAGTCCAGTATCACCTTGAGGCTTAAGTATGTATTTGTCACAAAGTAGCAGGACATATAATGGCTGTTCTGTACCGAAGAGACATTTTTGCTGTCACTAATTATCCAATAGCAAGTCTATAACAGGCTTACTTGTTATATAAATTACATGTACACAGACAATGCTATCCTTGAAACAATTACAATAAAATACATGGAAACTGATATCAACAAATTGAGTAGCATAGGTGTATGTGAGCTGCTTTTACAGCCTTTCCAGATAGCATCCATCAAACCTAACCATACTGTACCTAGAATGCCAAAACTACCAGTTTCATAAATGTTATACAATAGGTCCTAAGTGCATAACTGGATCTACATGAGCTACACTCTCATAGACACATACAATGCTTCTTATAAGCACACAAGTGAAAATTAGTAAACTTAAAATATGTATAAGAAGAAATTGCAAAAGCAGGTTTCTATAAAATGATATGTGATAGATTAAATAATAGGATATTTTTGTGATTAGCAGCAAAAAAAATCTATACTATATACTCAAAAGAGTTCAGCAAGCAAAATATTTGTTGTCCTGTGAAATAAACAAACTGGCTTAACAACATTATGCTGTCACCATACATATTTGTGTCTCTTATATATACACAATCACTTATACATATGAATAGGCATATACATATATATGCAGAGTGTATCAATTCACGTCCCAAAGATGATTTATTACATACATTACACTTAATGTTTGGAATGATTGCCATTTACCTTTAAGCACTTGCTTATTTATTTTACACACACCCTATGAACATTCTTAAGTACAGTAACATTTTCTCTGGAAAAAAAATATTAATAAACTTAATAAATGCATGTGATTTGGGGTCTGACTTTTGGTAGACCTTGTATGTGTGTATGTATGACTATATTCCCATTTGAAGACATTAATAATAATAAAATGTAAAGCGTTATTGCTACCTCATGAATTTGCCTCAATAAATACAGTTAAAGCCATGAGGTGGTAGAAAATGGGTATAATTTCTGTTCTGACAAAAAAGTGCTAGAGTTTTCATTCACAATGAACAGCAAAATTGCTTTTCAAATGCATGCTTACAAGACATGTTTTTATTTATAGACCTTTTCTCTTGTAATGAGAAAGTGTTATTAGACATAAAAGAAGTAGAAAATAAATCCTTTGTTTTATTTGCTTGATGTGCATGATTGCATGATGTGGAAATAGCTGCTCTTCAGATAACAAAACATGGTTCCAGAAATGCAACTGTGATGTTGAAGTGTAGTAACTTTTTGATTAATTGTTTAATGACTTTTAATGGAAATAACTGTATGTATAACACAATAGCTGCTTCTTTCACTGTCCTTGATGCGCAGTACAAAACTGTTGCAAATTGGCATCCCTCCAATCAGGTTAAATGTATTCCTTATTCACAATTGACTTTGGGAGGTTGTTAGGCAAGGTGAGTCATTCTGATTTATGACAGCTATTCAGCAGTGAGGTGAAGTATGAACTTATCTTGACACATGTTCACCAGGAGAATTGCAGAAACAATGCAGTGCTTTCCACTGAATTAACTTTTCTTTGGTAGCCATTCTTTCTCTGAAATGTTAATGAAATAAAAACAATGTCTGCAAGATAGGTTGATGAAAGGTTCTATGCAAGTAAAAATCAACTAATAGAAATGTATGATACTGGAGATATACTCTTCCATCTGTTTCCATGTGTCCTAAGGATAACGAGGCCAAGGAAGCTTGGCTAATTGGAACTGACAGCTACTCATAATAGAGATATGTATCAAATAAGGCAAAAAGATGAATAAGCATTTTCTAAGGTCGGGATAAATACCACATATCACTTAGTGCCCTCTGCCCCAAAGCTTGGGTGTGGTTCTCAAGAGTTTCTCCAAAAATTATTGCTGAACTGCAATTTTGGACATATTAGAAGAAGAAAATCATTAACTATATGGGAGGTGGGGTAATTATATTAACTGCCTGAATTTGATTTAATTTAACCTTGAAATGAAATTAAATCAAACCAAGCTTTGTGCTGCCTCTGTCTTCTTCCCATTCCCACACACTTGATTGTAATCCTCAGCATGATACACACAGATGCACTGCAGCCTCAGACACATACACGCCACTTTACTTACAAATCGGGAAAAGCCACAGTATTATGTTCCAGTTAGATTATTACATTCTAAAACACATTTCCAAATAGTGGAAAGAGCATACAAAAAGGAAATAGTTTCATAATCACTAATGAACCATTTTTTTAAAAAAAGTTTTTCTCTGCAATAGAATAATAATTTTTGCATTTCTGTGGAAAGCCAGCCTGTTCTTTTTTTTTTTTTTCATTGATGTGGTAGTTAACATAACTGTAAAAAGAACAGGAAAAGATTTACTGAGATGTATTTATTTAATTTATTTAATAAATGTACATGCCACCTATTATCAAGGCCATGGGCTTCCAGCAACAACCTGAGGTTAAAAATATGGTAGTAATAGCATGATTAAAGACCTGCCTTTTTTGTATATATGGGTGATGTACAAAAGAACTGGAGCTTTAATCATGCTCTGATTACCATTTTGCCTTTTTTTTTCTTTTTTCCTACCATTCCTCTAGCCACCACAAAATAACATATTCTTTTGTGCCTATTCTTTCCTCACAACAACCTGGTAAGGTTTGCTAGCTGACACATAACTGGCCCCTAATCATTTATTGAGCTTGATGACTTTGAGAACTTGAGTGCAACCTTATAAACACCTTTCAGACATTTCATTTTTGCCTTTTTTCAAAGTCTGCTATAGGTCTAATTTTTGGAACTGGATTTTGTATAGATCTTTTTAACACCACCATTTAAGCAAGCAAGAAGCACAGAATTATGTCAAATTGTTACTAGAATGTGAAGCTTCTAGTGTAGTAAATTACTTCAGTATCGCACACTTAAATTCTTCCAGGACTTTTGGTCCTACAGGCTGTTCTTGTGTCAAGCTGCATTATTTAGCTCATCTTTATTAGGCTGATATTGCCTCAGTTAAAAGAATAGTATTTAAAAAACATTTTTTTTAGCAGGGATTAAATAGTCTTCGCCTGATTGAGCAAAATGTGAGACTTGAAATAAGGGATAGAGTTGGACAATGCTTCTGCTTTAAGGAATATACTTGTTAAAAATAATGAGATCAACAGAACTCTTTTTTTTCAGACTCATGCAGAAGCCTGACAGAACGTCATGCTTTAATGAAAAGTGCTATCCTCATGAAAAGTCAAAAACAGTTCTTTTGAATCATCATCAAAGAGTGAACATCCCTAATAATAATTTGAAGATTATCCTCTGCCAAAAGCCACATGCAAATATATCTTCCGTTAGCCACATGTTTCTAAAATGAAGCCATCTGTGTGTGTAGATAATGTTGCTGGTATTGTCAATGGGTCATAAGTATGTCTCTGGAAGGCTTCTGTATACTTATTTGTTATTTATTTATTAGATTTCTGTGCAACCCATCTCATCTAGAAGTGACTTGGGTGGATTACCATTAGCATTAAAAACCATTCTACCGGTTCGGCCCGGTTCTGCCGTGCCAGTTGCAGCGATGAGCAGAGGAGACCAAACCGGTTCTCTCCACCACTCTGCTGTTTGGCCCACCCACCTGCCCAGGCTCCCATACTCACCTTTATTCTCTGCTTTTGAAGTGCAGCTGCTTTGCGCGGCACATAAGAGTGCCATGCAGCAGCAGCTGAAGCAACTGGGAGAGTGCAGGCTTGTAGGAAGTGAGTTAGAACACCTCTTCACCTGTGCAAAGTGCACATTTGGCGCACGTGCATGCATGCAAAATGTGTGCATGCATTCAAAGTGCGGCCACAAAGCCACACCCACCAAATTGGTGATAAAAATATTTGAATCCCACTACTGATTAAAAAACAGTGAACATTAAACACATATAACAATAACAATTAATTTATTTGTGCTTGAGATGTTTGTCTCAAGTTACCTGGAATAATTTTGCTTATAATGGAGAATAGAAGAGTGTGGTATATAACGATATGTTCTTATTGTTCCACAGTCAGTTGTTATTCTTGTGGAGTTATGAATAAGATGATTTACAAACAGATTTGAATCCTGGCATATATCTTATTCCTAAGGAATACAATCTATTGAGAAATTGACCTGCATGAAACTCAGTTTTAAAAAAAGGTGGAAAAGAATTCAAGTATTCAGTTCTTATTTAGTTAACAGGGCTTGTAAAGAATCAAATATTTAAACGTTTATAAAAAGTAGCATTTTAAAAAAATCTGATAATTCTGAAATTAATATTTTGTGGGGAAGGTGGAAATACGAATCATTATTTGTGAATGCTTGTTGCTGGGATCCCTGATTAAGGGAAATGAAAGCAGAAGTCATTTAAAAAGGAAAACTAGTGCTGAGATTTGTAGTAATTTTGCAGCTGTTCAAGAAAAACATGCAACTAGCATCAATTCAGCTTGCTTTCTGTAACATGTAGTAGACTGATTCTCAAGACAAAGTCATCATGTGAAAGAATGACCATTCATTTTCTTTAGGAACTAAAAGAACAATGTAAATACTCAGACTGTGGTCACCTACCATACAAATCCATATCATAGCTTAATCCACAGCTGTAACTTTGTTATGAAAGCTTATTATGGCATGTGAATAACTTGAACTGAAATCTCAAAATAGAGCCATGTTTTATTTTGTTGGTTATTCCTGTCATTTTCTAGCTTCTTAGCAGTGAATCAGGTCAGACTCCTAGTTTGCATGTATCACTAAGTTTGCCTAGCAAGATACAGATTGCTTGATAGCGATTTTCAGTTATGGGGTGCAGTCAATAGGTCCTTGCATGAATTCTCACTACTCAACTATCTTGACAGTTGAGCCTATGCTGTAAATTGATTCAAAGGTTCCAGTATTTTCCATAGTGAGAGGCTGAAGTAAAAGAAAGATTTGTTTGTTTGACTGCATTGTAATAAAACAAAATAGAATTTTATGCTCTGGATAGCCAATTGATTTTTTTCCCTTGTTATATAATACTAGAAATCTAAATCAAAAGAGTAGGATGTGGGAAATGTTCATTTATTAGTTTATTCAAATTAAACATTTATATAAACCTTGAGATTAAGGCCTCAAAGTGAAATTATTTAATATTATACAACCCTCTTATATGCCCACACATTTTATTTGCTATATTTGTCTAGGGAATGTATTTGAAAATCTAAGGGTAATTCCTTACATATTTTTTGATACAGTTGAACAGTACAGTATTGTTTAAAGATTATTAACATTCTAATTTTTAGTTTAACAGACCATTAAATATAAAAAATAAAGAAATATATCAGTTTTAGCTATGATTTAAAATGTCATTGTTAATATTAAAATGTAAGATTACTAACTTAATTCATTCAGAATTTAATATAACATTTAAAAAACTGCTGCAGATTGTGTCAAAGTATTTGCTGTATAATAAAGGTTTTGGTGTTCAGCTGATATTTAATACTAAGGTCTCTACTGTAATGTATTATGCAACTTTCAGGATAATATAATAAAAATATTACTATTAAAAAGAAAGAAAATCTAAAGATCATTCCTGAGAAGGCCTATTAGGCCTCAAATCATTAGATAATCAACCTTCGTTGATTGTCACTACATGAATTTATAAAATTCATTGCTCTAAGATGTAGTAGCTATGACTTTAGAAGATTTAAAAAACACATTAACTTTTAATTATTGAACAAGTTGGTAAAGTATCCTTCAGATTGAGGTCAACATTGCTCATATAATGAATAGTTAGTTTCTTAAATGATCATGCAATGGCTAAAATACTGGCAATTTTGCAAATTTTAACTTCATCTTTGTCCAGTTTCCTATTGTTTTTAAAGCATTGTTTTGAAGTATATTGATGTAATTTTTCAATTCTGTGAATTAATATATGCACAATTAACCGGTTGCTATTTTCAATTCCAGAAGAAGCATATTAAATAAGTACTTTGATGTTATACACTGAAATTCATTGAGATTGTTTAATCTGAAAGTTGCCATAAATTATATATATTTCAATATTTTCTCTTAAAATCATAAAAAATAGTCACAAAAACAAATAGTTATTGTTAAAAAATTTCCATTTACTTCTCTATTTCTTAATTTTTTAAAGATTGTGTCTTTTACTCTTCTATCAGCCATAGCAATTTAGCAAGATATATAGCTATAGTATCTAATTTTCTGTTTGCCTCTCACATTAGCTCACTATAATCTGGGCACATTGTGAAATGGACACAAACATCATTTGAATTTAACCAGTGTGAAACTGGCTTAGTCATGCTCAGATGGTGGGTGTCAGCCTTCAAGATTTTTCCTTCAAGATTTTTCTCCCTTTGCTTTGCATCTTTCGGCTGTCATAAGTAACGAGGGGAGGAGGGGGGATTTGGTTATGGGAAGTGAGCTGGAGGTGTTACAAACCAGAACTGTATAAGCTGGGGAGGGGGTACATTCTTGCTTAGGTTTCTATCCTATGCTATGCACAGCTGCAACCCTTTATCAAACTATGTCAAGGTCAACGGACAGAAGCCTCATCACCACCTGGAGATGCCCACATGATGATATACACAACTTTTAATTGGATGAGCCAATTGAACTATTGGGGGTGGGAACGTTGCCATTACTTTATAGATGTGATTTACGCGCCCATTTTCTCAGATTCAGAATTCTTTTGTTGCTACCACTTGATTTCCAGTAAAAGATATATTTTCTCTGATTAATGGAGTCTAAGTATTTCTTTCTTGGATTTTGAATGGAGCACTAGCTGACAGTGGATCTATTTACCCTGAAAAACCTAAACTGAAGGCTATGAAGACATTGTCAGGCTACTGTTTAGGAAAACCAAGAAGATGTTGGTAAATTGTGGAGCCATATATGTGCTCATGGTCTGCCAATGATTTGCAGACACATTTTGATGCTACAGTCACAAGACTGATATTAAGCATGTGTCTTCACAAAGTTTCTAATAGCTTTTAGTCCATTCTTGTAGTGGATGTTGTTAGGCAAGAAAAACCAAATGCACAGATATAGAATAGTTGGAACCTGGCTCAATACCGTAGTAGTAACTGCGACAGGGATCTTGGAGCCCTAGTGGACAATTACATCATATTTAATATGAACCAGCAGCATGCTACAGTTGTCAAAAAAGCCAACACACTCCTAGGTTGCATTAATAGAGGGATAGAATCAAAATCATGTGAAATGTTAATACCACTTTGTAATGTCTTGGTAAGACCACACTTGGAATTTTGCATCCAGTTTTGATCACCACAATCTAAAAAAGATGTTGAGGCTCTAGAAAGAATGCAGAGAAAAGCAACAAAGATGATTAGCAGACTTGGAGGCTAAAACATACAGGAAATGCTGCAAGAATTGGGTATGTCTATTTTAATTTAAAGGACTAGGGATGACATGATAGCATTGTTTCAATATCTAAAGGGTTGTCACAAAGAAGAGGGGGTCAATCTAGTCTCCAAAGCACCTGAAGGCGGGTCAAGAAGAAATGGATAGAAAATAATCAAGGAGGGAATCAAACTAAGGAGAAATTTCCTGATAGTTAAAACAATTAATCAATGCAATGACTTCCCTTCAGAAATTGTGTGTGCTCCAACCCTGGAGGTTTTTAAGAAGAAATTGGGCTACCATTTGTCAGAAATGGTATATTGTTTCCTGCTTGAACAGGCAGTTCGACTAGAAGAACTTCCTCCCAATTCTGTTATTCTGAATTTCTTTGAATGTGTTATTCTTCCCCAGAAGTTCCAAAGTTGAATCTAGTGATATTAAGCAATTTGATGGGAAATAATGCAAGGGGAAGTTGTGGGTGAGTATCATCATTCCTATGATGCTTGCTCAGCAGTTGCAGTTAGTGATTCTAAATCAGATTTTATAGCATGTTTGGGGATAATGGAGATATTTTTTTTTTTGCCATCAACAGAGCATAGAATAGGACTCCTGTTTGTGCCTACTGGATCTTCAGCCTTGATCTCAGTGAGATAAATGATGTGACAGCATTGCTGATGGAGGAAACTGTCAGTAATGAAAGCCTTTTTTATATCTATAAAAAATTCCAGTTATGGTATTATTTCTTTTTGCTTATTTAGCAGGAGGGCAACATGAGGGCTAATAAGCTTGTCATCCTTGACAAGACTCTGATATTCATTTGCTTCCCTTCTCAGACAGCATTCACTTAAAATTGGCCTTGAGGGAGATAAAGGAGCCTCATGACATTGAACAGGTTTCTATTCCTCCCTCTGATTTAACCGTTGTTGCAATGAGCCAACCATTGTTTCTGTCTTTTCCTTTTGTGAGAAAGAGTGGAAAGGTTATAGTAGGTATTCCCCAAGGATTCTAATTTGTGTTATTTGAAATGGTCTCAAGAATGCTTTCGTGAGAAACAGCACTCTGGGAAAAGTGCTCTTCTCAAAATCAGTAATAATTCTGTCTCCTTCATAATAATGTAATAATCTTTCTATAATCCCAGATCATCAGGTAACTTCTATATTGCATCAGCTGTCTAAGGAAATTTAGAACTGCTTTATGTGAGTTCCACTTTTCTGTTAATGTTGATACTTCTAATTTGTAGGAGTATTTTGTTTAATTGAAAGTCTGTCTAAATGATAGCAGAGTTGTTCTTATCACTTAAAGAAGGAACTACATTTGGGGATTGTTTGAGACTTCAATTTCCTTTGAAGTTGACTTTCTTTTATTTTGTGTTTTCTCTCTTTCACTTTCTATATGGCCCTTTTCTGAGTTAATTAAGTTAATTTAACATTTCTAGCATTTTATGCCTTTCCTATCAGAATATGTACTGTATGAATAAAACAATAACAAATTGTTTTACTTCCTCATTTTGTTATACATATAACTCTTATATGGTTGTTTGGAAATAGAAAGCACAGTTTGCACAATTATAAAGCATTTGGTGAGATATAAAACCAGTTGTTAACTTATATTTCAGTTTTTCTGTTTTTCTGAAGCTCATTTATCTGCTTTGAGGTTCTTGCTGGCACTATTTCTTCCCCAGCAACTAAATAAAAGCTTGCTTTTATAATAAGGCTAATTCCTTATATCTATTATTCAACTGTAGCAAATTTTAAAGTGCTTACTGAGGCTTTAGATGTCAGCAAATTGTCAGTTGTCAGCTATTCTGACAGCTTGTCCAATGTTTTTCCAAAGCTTACCTTGACTTGTTTTAGATTCACTTTTATTTCCCAACTCTGTGTAGCTCCCTGTTACTTTTCCTGCAGATCTGAGAATAGCTCAAGTTGTAAAACCATTGTTTTAATGGGCTTTACCAGAACAAGTTCTGGGCACTTGGATTTCACCCAGCTCTGGGAGAACATGTGTGTGTATGTGCAGCATTAGATACAGAAGATTGTGTGCATATCTTAACTGCCAACTGTACTGTATGCCCTAACAAAAGTTCAGTATTAGCCATTCTGTATTGACAGAACACCACATTGGGACCACAGTGTAAGACTGTCTTATTTCCTTCAGGGCACAGACACTATAGTTTTATAATCAATAGAACTGCTTAGTTTATAGTTGGAGCTGTTCAACTGACCACATGTTTTATTGAACACATTGGGGAGCGTGTAAAGGTGATGCATTCATTTAAAGACATTCTTTTTTCTTTTAGCATACATCTGATTTTATATTTTGGTATCTATTTTATCTTCCACTATTTTATATCGCTCGATTTTATCTCATGTTACTTTGTTTTATCTTAACTTATTCTAGCCTATTTTGTTGCAGCTCATTCCCATTGTTTCTCGATATAGTAAATTGACTATCTATATTTAACAATATAAATAAAATAAATTCCAAGCTAAACAGTGGATTAGCATGGTTTAGGTGGATTTGATTGTGTCCTATTCCCTCGAGGCATTTTGAAAATCCATTCATATTGAACCATTTGCACAATGGCTCTGTCTATCTCTCTTGTTTGCCCACTGCCTCATCCAGTAGAGTTAAAACCTACATCAGTTAACATGCTCCATCCATCTGAAGTAAGCCACGTCTCATGAAGGCGTATGCTCTGTAATAAAATTTGTTTATCTTCATAGAGACTCTACCAGACTATGAGTTTTAGTTACCATAGACTGACACAGCTCCCCTCCTATAATGTTGACAGAGATATATTAAGTAAGTCTGTGTAATGCCTTGAAAGGCATTGAAAGAATGTTTTGCATGGCTCAAGGTCGCTTATAAAATACTTCTTTTGAAGCAGCTATGTTATTTGCAGGCCTTGGACAGACATTTTGGAAGCTGTTCATGGGCAACTCCAGATATATATGCATGCACAGTCACTTTATTTTGCTTTTTTTCCCCAATGAATTTAAAACAGGTGACCCTCAACTTATGACCAGCATAAACTATTGCAGTCATTAAATGGGTCACCAAGGGATCATATCTGATTTTACAACTTTTTTTGCAGAGGTTGTTAAGCAAATGCCACAGTCGTTAAGTGAACATAGCAATTGTTAAGCAATCCAATCTATGTTTTGTTGTGTTTTTTGCTGGAAACCAATAGGAAACTGGCAAAAAAAAATATCACATGACTGCAGAACACCAAAAACAGCCATAAAGGTGAGCCAGTTTGCCAAGTCCCCAAAGCATGGTCATATGACTTCAGAGAGTTGCCATGATCAGAACTTTGTAGCTTTGAATAGTCTCTAAGCAACTGAACATTATATGATAACAGATAACAGATAATCAGAGTTGGAAGGGACCTTGTAGGTCATCTAGTCCAACCCACCCGCCCAAGCGGGAGACAAATAGCAGTCCAATCTCTCTTCTTGAAAATCTCAAGTGATGGTGGTCCCACAACTTCCGAGGGCAAGCTGTTCCATTGGTTATTGTTCTCACTGTCAGAAAGTTTCTCCTTATTTCCAGGTTAAATCTCTCCTTGTTCAGTTTCCATCCATTATTCCTTTTCTGGCCTACGGGCGCTTTAGAAAATAGCTTGACCCCTTCCTCCCTGTGGCAGCCCCTCAAATATTGGAAGACTGCTATCATGTCTCCATTGGTCCTTCTCTTCACTAGACTAGCCATGCCCAGTTCCTGTAACCATTCTTCATATGTTTTAGCCTCCAGTCCCCTAATCATCCTGGTTGCTCTTCTCTGTACTTTTTCTAGAGTCTCAACATCTTTTTTATAATGTGGTGAACAAAACTGGATGCAGTGCTCTAGGTGTGGTCTTACTAAGGCCTTATAGAGTGGTATTAGTACCTCCCTTGATCTTGATTGTATCCCTCTGTTAATACAATTTAGGATTGCATTAGCTTTTTTGGCTGCTGAAAACTACCTGTACTCTGAAACACCTCTTTTAAAGGTTCTGCACAGTCCCACTTTACAGTATGTTATTAATGCCAGCGGAATTTAGTGCTGATTAGGGTTCTGTAACTGTAATAATTAACATTTAAAAAAATTACCTCCTAATTTCAAGAGAAATTATTGTACTGCTTCAAAACACACACATAAGTGGAAGGCAATCAGAGCTAGAAACAAAACCAAAATCCTAGTCTTATCTAGCATCCTTATTCCGCCATGTAGGAAGGAGAAATAGTTGGGAAAGTGCGCTCATCAGTGAATCAACTTGGCTGATACTTCAGCCAGGGACCATAAAAGGTCTCAGCCCATCTGTCACAAGATGTCTTAACCCAAAGTGACAATGTTTGGCTTTCCATGCCAAGTCCTATTATGGACACATTGTTAAAGAATAGCTTTAGTTCACAATATTTATAAATGGACTGGAGTGAAGAGAACCTGATTTCCATGCTTGTCTTGTACCTGTCAGCGAATATCTTTTCCATTTCTGCCATATTTGAACAAGACCACACATACTGTATTAGTCCTATTGACAAAATGTGAGGTTTCATGCATTTTTTCTGGGCCTCTTCCTTTTAAAATCACACAACTCTAAGAAGATTCATTACGGTTTCTAAATATTTTGTACTTTCTTTGCCGGAGATCCGTTTGCTTTGTGGGAAACTGCACATTTTAGATGGAATTCTTTTTTGCAGCTGCTTTCTTCTGTTTATCTGGATCTGTCACTAAAGTAAACTTGCATTTGCTTGTTTAGGAAGCTACAGTGATGTCCAAGGCCTTTCTGTGTCCAAATTCATGAAAGAGTGTCTTTAGTATTTAGTATTTAGTATCCAGTGTGGTTTAGTATTCTCACTTAAAGTTTATAACTCCACTTTTTAGCCCATTGACTAAAAAGCAGAGTCACTTAAATCATTCAAAAGAAAGATTGCAAGTTTTAATAAAGCTACCTTGTATTGTATTTCCCTGGCTAAAGTTCCCCAACTTTAAGTTATAATGTAAATAATATAATGTATTTGTATTCTTTTTGCAATCATCTCCAGGTACACCTGGACCCCCTACATCAGTCCTCAGTCCCAATCATAAATTAAACTATCTAGGGTATGGTCTTCTCAAAAAAGGCTACTTTGTAATGAATTATCCTATTGGTAGGTCCATTGGTAGGTGTCATTGACTGGCAATAGTTTTCCAGAGTTTCTTACAGGATCTTTCTCATCCCTTCATAAATACACATACTTGTATCCTTCTGTTCTGTATATTTATTGGAAGATATACTTTTGTTTTGAAAATCACATCCCTCCAGCCCATCAAGTTTTAAAGGGAAACAGCACTTCTCTAGTGATTACAAATTGCAGCCCCTTAACTACAAATTCCAAACTGTTCTATATTTTTTGCAACTGTAAGCAATCAATTGCACAACTGAGTCCTAATGTCTTATGAAGGAAAAACAAAACAAAACATCTTTCATGCTTTCCTTGGTTAAGTAAATACAATGATCAGAAAAACAGAACAATAAGAGTTGGAAGGGACCCAAGAGGCCTTCTAATCCAAACCCCTGCTCAAGCAGGTGTAAGCATTCCAGAAAAACCCACTCCGATTAAAAACTCAGAGACAGGCATTTTCTCAAAGTTTCCTTTTATTAGAGTAGTTATACTGGCACATCTGGGAAAACTGGAATCTTAACATTCCGGGTTTCCCTCCAATAAGTAAATTTTTACAAATCCTCCCGCTGCACCCATCATTCCATCATATGCCCCAATCACCATCTGTTCCAACTTGAGACATCCCCACTCCTCCTCCTCCTCAGCCAGGTGTAGGAATAACATGATCTTGAATTTAAAGAAGAATGCTATTATGTCTAACCAAATATGCTCCATAAAATTCCCCCTCCCAACTTCCCATGCTCAAGAACGTGGCAGCGTGGAAGCTTCTGGTGTGAATATGGCTTTCAAAGCTGACAGGAGGAGACCCTATGCCATTTCAGATAAATGATTGTCCAATCTCTTCTTAAAACCTCTAGTGATGGAGTATGCACAACTTCTGGAGGCAAGTCATTCCAGTGATAATTATCCTATCAGGAAATTTCTCCTCAGTTTTAGATTGGTTTTCTCCTTGAAAAGCTTTCGTCCATTGCTTCTTGTCCTGCTTTCGGGTGCTTTGGACAATAGGTTGCTCCCCTCTTTGTGGCAGTCCCTCAGTTATTGGAACACTGCTGTCATGTCATCCCTAGTCCTTCTCTTCATTAGACTAGACATACCCAGTCCTGTAATCGTTCATATGACCTTCAGTTCTCTAATCATCTTTGTGCTGTTCTCTGCTCTCTTTCTAGAGTCTCAAAATCTTTTTATTTCACAGCAATTATTTATTATATATGATCAGATTTTTAAAAAGTTCTGATTATTAAGAAATAATGCAATTCCTTTTAAAAGAGATTTCCATTTAGCTGATTTGGTGAATCTAATTCTTATTCTGGATATCATTTGTATAATAGTGACACATCATATTATATATTCAGATTATCTCTCCCAGCATTTTCATATAAAAACTGTGCTCCATAACTCTAAGGAGTGAACAAATGAATATAGCATGTATCTGGGTTATTCAAAATTTCATACCAACATTGCCATACCTAACACTGAATGATACTAGTATTGAAGAAATTTCTGCTGAGTTATTCCCTAACACATTTATTGTTGGTTTAGAAAACAATTTATCCTTCATTCTAAAGATATGATAGATAGATAGATAGATAGATAGATAGATAGATAGATAGATAGATAGATAGATAGATAGATAGATGCTGCTTCACTGTAGTCCATCATATCAATCTATGGTAGTGGTTAGTAAAAAAACAAGGGAGAAAGACAGACATGTTGCATGAAGTGTAAATGATTAAACAAGAATAAGCAGAGATCCAGTTCATAACATTGGATGTGGATTTCCTGATTAGAAATATATATAAATCTATTTTAATGATAGTTACCTTTTTTTGAAGGGCAGAATGGATATGCTACAGATGTGAATTGCTCCATTTATGATATCTGGTGGGACGTTCAAATGTTCTCATGTATATTTTTCATTTATACTCATTCAACCACTCCACTATGTGGGTGATGAATATGTTAGACATATCTGTCAGAATGTCAGAATTCATGGGTTGAAAGGAATACAGACTGAATTAAAATGTGATAGTGTACAGCATAGCAATAAATGTTTAATGAGAGACTCTTATTTATGGATGATATCTTTCAATAGTGGTATTGACATCCTTCTCTTTGGAAGCTATCCAATATGAAACCATGGTTTCCTAGATAGAAAAATGTATGTCTTTATCTTGATTGCTGTTTTATCCTTTATCAGGCTTAATGGATGTAGCAAAAATTGATTAGGAAGATATCCTGATGCCCTCTGGATTAGATTCAATTGTATGAATGCATATCCTTTGCTCCAGGCTAGGACATCTGTCACATAACCCAGTTCTGTTTACTTTGGTTTCATATTTGCACAATAGTAAACCAAGATATTTAGCTGAAGCTGATACTAAGTGAAATATTTGTTTTCAAACTGAGAAACTAAATCAAAGTATTATATTGTTATCATTCTGATTTTTAGAGATCTCCTGTGCCTTAATCACCAGAACCTTTAAAGGAAGCTGACTGGGAATAATGTTAATCCTATGAAACCCACAAAGGTCATTAGAGTGGATCAATAGTTCTTACATGGTTTGTTTCTAGCAGCAGAGGGGTCCATGTTCTTATCTGTCTGCAAAAATGGGTGACAGTGTCAAAACATTTTCTTGAGCCAATGCCGAGGAATTGGCCTGAGATGAATTAACTATACTGTATGTATCTTTCCAAAAATCATATTAAGATTTAGCATGCTCCAAAATCATAAAAAAGAGATGGAAAAATCCTGTTCTATTGCTTTGGCTGAGGTAACTTTGTAAACCTATAGTCTGATGGTAATTAAAAGATTCTGAATCTGAATCTGATCACTTCCATTTTTAGTCTATACTGATTGAACATGAGATTTTGATGGAGTGGGAAGTGGGGTACAAGTATACTAAAATTTGGCCAAGATAATCTGTATTTTCTGATTTTTCAAAGTATCATAGCCTGAGCAAAATAGGTGTATATAAAAGCATGTTTCTGTCTATTTTGTCTTATGGAACAGAAAGCTGGATATGTTAGGAGAAATTTAAATCTAAGTGAAATGCAATGGGAAAGAAATAGTTAAGAACTGTGTATGATAAAAGACAAAGAGAGTGGGGTCAAGGATAAATAGCAGAAGGAGTGTGGAGTAAAATAAAGACTAAGTAACCAGTTTGAAAGAAGTGCAATGGTGGGTGTGGGGGTGGAGGGTCATATAGAGAGATTGCAAAAAGATACATGTTTTATTACTAAAGCTGAGGGACCTGGAAATATAAGACATTTGCCTTGAACTCTTTGGAAAAAATCAGATTTGCAAGGTTGAATTTTAAAGGTATGAAGAATAAAACGCATTAGAGAACAGAACACATTATTGACTTCCAGTCATCGTTTTCCATGTGTTGAGATGGTATATTGGTAACCCAACTTACATTTTAATTATCCATATGGTGAAACTGGTTAGTTTCTCATAAATCAGATGTCCTTTAGAACATCTGTTCCCTATGTAGAAGACCTACATAATAAAGTAAAAAGTATCTAAATATACATACACGCAGAAGATTAAGTAAGATTCTAATTAAGGGAAAGGCCTTTTTCATTTCTACATGTGTTGAAGTTATTTTCATACATTTCATTTCAGAGAAGTTGAGAAAATAAAACTGCTCTTCAAAATTTCAGCTGAGAGGTGCTTTTCATATTATAGTAGAAAGAGTAATAGCATTATTACTCATCACCATGTTGCTAAGATAAACAAAAAGCTGTTTTAAATGCCAAACTGGGACATTCCAGCTTTCTCATTTGCATATCATAGGCAGCAAGCACAAAAGACTAAACCAGTCCTCAAGCCCTATGGTGAAAATAATAAGGATTAATATTTATTTTTAGAAGAACTATTTCCTTTATTAAATTCAATAATTTAACGAATGTTAAAACACTGTTAAATGTTTCAGCACTGAAATTAATATTAAAATATAAGCCTTAAGTATTTGCTGCTAAATATAAGAAGATTCTAGAGGAAATGTGTGGGTCCAGGTCCTATACCCTTCATGATAGCTCTCAGCCAAAACTCATTTTGATCACCTAAGAGAAAGTACCATCAGTGGAGGCTGGATCATTTTCTTTACATCGTTGAATTGATTGAACTGCAGTCAATCAAATTTCCTCGGAATGAGCTAATCACATGTTGCTGATTCTCATTGGCCCTTCTACAGAGTTGCTTCCAACATTCTCTTGGATGACAGATATTGTAAATAAAATGCAAAATTCTCTCACCTTGAGGTTGTTCCGGACCTTGTTAAAAATCTGGCTGTTCTCCTATTCCTTGGGGTACGGTGGTTCTCAGCACCTGTCTGTTATGTTTCATAGTATGTGGAGTGAGATTTATTCAGATGTGCACAATGTTTTTATTTTCTTATTGTTTTCTATCATTTTAAGTATGCTGTTCAGAGTCAGGCAGCCTCTAAATGTAATCACGAAATAAATAAAATTAATGAACAAAGCAAACATTTTATTAATATTTGAACTTCTGGGAATCTAGAGAGGTGAATGGACATATCAACATGGCATAATATTCTCTCATTTACCAGGACTGTGTGATACTGAAAGCAAAACTGTGTGAGCTCCAACATACATAGCATCTTCTTTTCTTTCAGAACAACAAAGTAAGAGGAGTTGGGGAAACAGAAAAAAGGATGATGCAAGCACAGCATAGAAGTACCTAAAGCAAACAACAAATTTGTAAAAATCAAACACCCCAGAATCTAGCAGATTCCATTAATATGCTTCAACAACTATGAAGATAACTATAGATAAATAAGAATTTGTGTTTTATGGAGACTGAGAAATAGATTGTTTCTTTTCAAAGGTGGTGGCTTGGGAGCTAGTTGTATTGTGGAATAATTGTGTGAGTCATTCTGAATTTAAACATGTTTAGTTGGATGGAATGGCAAACTTTAATCACACCCATTTAACATAATTAAAATGCTCTAAGGTGCCAGTTGAAATGCTATGCTATTGGTTGGAGTCAAAATGGAACAAAAACCTCATACTTCTGAAAATGATAGTATAAAACCCTCTTAGCCATTGAAAACTATGAATCACAAATCTGATTGTCACGGTTACCAAAAGATATACAGATCTACTTTAATGAAACAGACATTAATGACACACTTTAGGATTTTCTTTACAAATGCAGGTAGTCCTTGACTTACAACAGTTCATTTAGTGACCGTTTGAAGTTACAGCAGCACTGAAAAAGTGACTTTTGATCATTTTTCATACTTATGATCATTGCAGGATCCCCACAGTCACATGGTTTACATTTGAATGCTTGACAACTGGTTCATATTTATGATGGTAGTGTTGTGATTCACCAGCAGCCTGTGCAGACAGCAGTGGAATTGGACAGTGGGGAAGAATGGGGACCAGTCCAGGAGTCTGGAGAGGACTTGAACGAGGGTCCTGCATCTGATGCAGAGATGGGGCCAAGACCCTCTGGGAATGGGGTATTGACTCCCAAGCCTCCGGAGTTTGGCAGCAGTGAGGCTGAGGAACAAAGGGAGCCTGTTCTCAGTGAATGTGTGCGCAGAGCTGCTAGAAGGCAAGAGCAGCTGAGACAAAAGGGGCAACTCGGAAGTAATTGCCCGTCCCATAAGATATAAAGGACAGGCAAAGGTGAAGAAACCTTTGTAGGAAGCAAAGTTGTTCATTCTATTTGGATTAATTCTTGAAGCTCTGTGATGACTTTGTACTTTGGTTGTTTTTTTTATAGTTCATTCAGCACTTTAATTGTTGGCAGCAATTCAAAGGAAAGAAAGGCAGGTGCTTATATCAAAGGGACTGTTTGGGACTCATTACAGGCTGGGAATGTACATAATTCTCAGTGTTGCAATAAAACAAGAGTTGTTTTATCTAAGCGTGTGCTTAATTACGGTCACGGGAAGCCTTGGTCAGAACAGGTTGCAATGTCCTGGGGTCATGTGATCCCTTTTGCAAGCTTCTGACAAGCAAGTCAATGGGGAAGCCAGATTCACTTACCGACTGTGTTACAAAATTAGCAGCTGCAGTGATTCACTTAACAAAAGTGACAAGAAAAGTCATAAAATGGGGCAAGACTCACTTAACAAATTTCTCACTTAGCAACATAAATTCTGGGCTCGATTGTGGTTGTAAGTCAAGAACTCCCTGTAGTAAAATAAAATAAAATGTACCCTATTTCTTTATAATGTTTCATTTTTAGAAAAGAACTTTAAAAAAATCATTAAAAAGGACATAAATGGATCATGTATTTAACAATTAGAAAAATACAAGCATAATGTATCTCAACAATAAAGGCAGACTAATAAATGGGCAACATTTAAGTTCCTAATCTCTCATTCTAGGATTATCTTGAATTTGGGCTTCCTTCTCTGTTTGACTAGCCTAGCTTTTATCCAAAATCAATACATATCCATCAGAGCCAGAGGTGGTATTCAGCAAGTTCTGACCAGTTCTGGAGAACCAGTAGTGGAAATTTTGAGTAGTTCAGAGAATCAGCAAATCCCACCTCTGACTGGAGATTTACAGTATCCTTCCCCTGCCACGCCCACCAAGCCATGCTCACAGAACTGGTAGTAAAAAATTTGAATCCCATCACTGATCGGCATATCCTTGAAGTATAAGCAACATTATATAAAGTACAAAAAAGAAATAAGAAATAGTAGGCCAAAAATTTAAAGGCACAGGATAAGAAAAACAAATGAAAATATAACCAAGATTATTGTACTTCAAAGATCATTCTCTTCATATCTTCCTGCCCTTGAAAAGCAATCTCCATCTCATACATTGCCTTATTCATTGTACTTTTTAACTCTTTTTGAGAAATCGCTCCATTAAACTATGACTTTCTGAGTCATCCCTTCCCTCTTGACCCCTTCACTCTTCCGCCATATGCTGTATTTGTTTTGCAATTCAATTCACAGATGTTGTCTTTATATAACCAAGCTTCCTCAACGTGCTTCCTTCATAGTAGTTATTAACTTTTATGTTCCTATTCCTATTAAATTCCTTCAACAACTATTTATTCTTAACCCACATTTTTTGAACTTCCAGGTAAGTAACACATACTGTAAGTTACCCATTTCCAATGCATTCAATTTAATTTATATATTATTCTGTGAGCCAATTCTTACTACCATATACCAAACTGAAGCATGATATTACACGTAGCTAGATTAATTTTGTTAGTAAACATTCTTTTCCTTGAAAAATCCACATACTATCTACTATATTACCATACTTTATAATATCTTGGATTCACTTGTTCCATTTTTTTCCTGTCAATTTTCATCTTTAATGAAAATTAATAGATATAAATACCTGTATTATACTATCTTACAATGAAAAAAATGAAATTTTCAGACAGTGATACAACACCAACTGCATACAAAGTTAATATGAACATTCACATCTCCAACAAATCTACCATCACCACAAATATATATTTATTTATATATATTAAGCAGTCCAAGAAGACATGAAACATACTTGTTTTATTTCCTGCTCATTGTTTATCCATCAGGTAGGAATTCTTTTATTTCCATACATGCTTTATTTCCATCACATATTATCCTTACCACATTCCTTAACCAACCTTAAACTCCCTTTTCACCCAAAACCTTTTATAATTCAAATTTATTCACTTTAACATATAATATTTTAATCAACAAAGCAAAAATAAACTGTTTTAGATGTATGTATTTTGAAAGACCTCAGAGTTGTACCTTCTGCCCAAAAGAAAGTACACAGCATCACACTTTTCAAATTAGTCTCACTGTCATCTCTCATATCCTTTTGATCAAAATTCTACCAAATATCTTCTCAATGCAAACTAAACAAATGAATCCCCTGTGCTTTTTGTATTTATTCCTACTACTTTCCCTTCTCTAAGAGACTAATAACATTATTGCAGTCATCAGTCATAACACACAACTTAAATAAAACATTCAGACACTCTATAAACAAACTGTATCTATATTGCAATATTTCTCCAATTACACAGTTTACACCTGTAGCTTTACTATTTTTCAACATTTATATTTCCTTTTCATCAGTTTTTTTTATTCATTTCCATAGGTATCTCTAAAATCCTCATTTTGGGATTCCCCTACTTCATTTTCTTTCTGTCTATATTCATTCATTCATTCATTCATTCATTCATTCATTCATTCATTCATTCCCTTCCACTGTCTTTTCCATTTCATCATTCCACTATGCATCTTTTTACATACTTCATATTTTCTGTACCTGTTATTGTTCCACATTCATATTCTTTTATTTTACTTCATTCCTTTTCTTCTACGTCCATTCCTCTACCCTTTCAAGATCCACTCTGGACATTACCAAAAACAAGCCTGTCCCACATTCAAAATCCCTCATCACCCCTGAATCCCTCCCTAATTTACTCGATTTTTTATCATAAACAATAACACCAATCATAATTTTTGATTCATTACTTTTCAGTTTGTACATCTGAATAGACTTACACTTCAAACTTGTATCTGAAATAAATAGGCTAATTGTTCTGACAGTATTTCTAAGGTATATGTTTGTAATTATTCTCATACTGCATTTCAAATCTTATAGTTGGTGCAGATCATGACATGACTTTTTTGCATTAAATCAGGAAGGAAGTTAAGCAATTAAAGAAGCAATTGATGTGTAAGAAAGAGCTTCAAGTGACAGGCACCATTGAATTAAAAAATTATTTGGAAGAGAACAAAGGTGAAAAAGCCCCAAGAATGTGAGATAACAAGAGTGAAGAGGAAATGATTGAATCAGAAATGAAATTTCAGAAAGAAAGCAATAAGTTCTAAGCATTCCTGATACAAAAAGCTGTCGTGAGCTACATTTTAAAGCACACTGTGAAGATATTTTATACTAGTGATTATATCATGTGGGATGAATACCATTAAATAACAAATATGTTTCTGAACTGTTATGGTCAGTGATGATCATTCAATAATCCATTATTATTGTATATAATTATGGAGATGCACTAAAGCCTGAGCTTCTTTCAGAAGTATTGAAATGACCCTTTTCTTACTCCAGTCTTAAAAGATTGTTCATTGTTTAACCCAGTTTTTTTCTAACATGCCCTCCTCTTCAACCAGTTCTTTGTAGTGATACTGGTTGGAAATTATGAAAGTAAGGACAAGAAAGACTAGATTTGGAAAGGCTGATTAAAGGACGTATCTAGGAACTTTTCTTATAATTGTTTATTATGGGTTAGTTGGTTGAGTCACACTTCAAAATGTGATTATTTCTTCTGTTTTCAATAAAATAAAATAGGTCCAGATCAGCTATAATCAAATAATTAGCTTTTAAACAGAGAAAACCTCCCATCCTGGAGTAAATATGACTTGCTAATAAAAGTGAGATGAAAATTGCTAGAGAAATACCAATATCTTGAGCAAGAATTCCAAAGCATGGTGAGAAGTCACATACTTCAAAATTAAAGTGGATCTCTTTTCTTTCTTTCTTGCTGTGCCAATTAGTAACAGCAGACATCCCTCCATACTGTTTGCGTGACATTTCTGTAAGTGTGTTTTCCATTCAGAAATTACTTCTACAATTTCAAACAGAATTTAGTCTTATTAATAAATCTACTTACAAAGAGTGCAACTAACCTAGTTTGCAAGTGAGCTGATGTGAGGCTCTAATTTCTTTGCTTGGATTGGTGAATTCGAACTGATGAGTGTTAACATCCTTCTAGCAATTCTAAGATTCTCTGTGTAGTAGCACAGATTTCTGTAAGGCCCTAATTAGTGACCTTTGTGCCTTTTGCAAAGTTGCCCTAAGAGCAACACAATGATGTTTTATTACCCACATAAAAGACTTACTGATAATCCTTATCAGCATTAAATAATTACACTATAATTATGGTAGGTAAAGCAAGAGATAAAGCACCACCTAGTGGGTAAAATTCTCATCCTTTTGCTCCCTTCATTTAAAAATCTCATTGTTCCTTAAAATCCAGATTTGCTTGAACTGGATTTATTTGCCACCATATTAGCACTTTCTGAAAAACTACTAGTAGCTAACCTTCAAAGTACGAATAGGATTCTTCTTTCAAACTGCCCTAACAAGACACTGACAAGTAATATTTCAGATCACGTATTAGAAGAGATAGTGTGGTATCATAGTTAGGATTTTGGTTTAAGACTAGGTAACCCCAGGTTCAAGTTTACCTTTAGTCAAAGAAGTTTTGGGACAATCACTTCCTCTCAGCCCAACCTACCTCATAGGACATTTAATACTAATAATTTAAAAAAAAGACTGGCAAAAGAAAACAAAGATAGGTGCCTTGGTTGCAATTCCCAAACATCTGGAGCACAAGTTTAACACCATCAGCATTGACAAAATCACCACCAGTCAATTGCAAAAGACAGTTTTATTTGGAACAGTTTATATCCTGTGCTGATATTTGTAACAATAAATCAAACAACAACAACATCTACCCATCCCAGGATCTTTGGAAGGACTTTATAAAAGGATAAAAATGCCAACTCCAATCTGAACATTTGGCTGTCTTTCTGATACCCACAGTAGCAATAATATTTATTAAACTTGTATGCCATCTGACTCCCAATAATTCTCACTATTATTGATCAACACAATAACAAATCAGAAAAAAAAGAAATTACAATAAAAGCAATAAAACATTAAAGGTTTTTTTAAATTTTAATTCATTCTAATTATGAAATGTATTATATTGATATGATGTGTGAGAATTGTACAACACTATTAAAAATGTGAAGAACTTTTTGTCTTGATAGATTTATCTGATACTGAAAAGTTTAAACAACTGGAATTCAGCTTTTGTTTCTTACGCTGGACTCTGCTTTTAAAATGTCTTCAAGATTAACTTCTAGATCATTTCTGATTTGTTGCCTAGAAGCGGGAATCATAGTTGGAACATTGTTAGTGGCTGCCAGAGCAGCAGTTAATTTCCTAGGAGGAACTGACTCTCTGATCCTTCACACTTGATAAAACTGAGAAGACGACTTCAGAGAGGAAGAGAGACAAAAATGAAAAAGAAATGAATAGGACTTGCCTAGGAACATCCAGTAATGAGTCCAGATGAGCTGCCCCCAACCATATGTCTTTGTGGTCACATGCTATAAAGCCAAGGGTTTATTTAAGGAATTAATAAGTAACTTACTTAGCTGGGCTGATACATTGATTTCCCTTGGAATGTTGTGTGCATGACATTCCTTGTTTTCCATGGATATCTCTTTTCCCATAAACTTTTTATTTTTATTTATTTGCATCCCACCTTTATTATTTTTATGAATAAATCAAGGCAGAGAACATATCCAACCCACCTTCCTCCTCCTATTTTCCCCATAATCATCATGCTGTGAGGTGATTTAGGCTGAAAGAGACTGACTGGCTCAAAGTCACCCAGCTGGCTTTCATGCCTAAGGATGGACTAAAAGTCTTGGCCTGCCAGTTTCTAGATTGGTGGCTTAACCACTTTGCTTCCTTAGATTCAGAAAGGACCCTCTCATGAAAATCTCTCCCTCATTCAAGAGTTTACGCTTGTATAGAAACCCAGTATTTCAGGCCTCATTAAGATTTGTGACATTCTGTATTTCTGGACTTTAGGCAGAAAGAGCTAAAGCCCCTTCCTCTCCCTATTCCTGGACCTGGGCTGAAGTGAGAAGTCCTGGGTAAAAGAGAACAGCGCAATCTATCATAGTGACCTTTCACCAGAAAACCTTGGGAAAAATTGGTATGCCAAAAAGGTTTTAAACTATCCCCCTGCCTAATTTATAATAGTAGATTTCAACTCTAGCATATTTCTATACTTATTAAACTGATTTGTAACTGAAGTGCAGATGACATTCAGTTTCATTTCTGCTTTCCACTAAATTTTGTAACCTTAATTGTCTGCTGAGTATTTGACTGGGGTTAGTAACGGATTAAATAACATTGAATAAACTGAAATTCAATAAAGTCAAAATGTACATATACATATGTATGCATGTTTGGCTTATGCTACTTCTATTTATTTCAGAGAGATTTGCTCAGGAAAATCCTCCAGCTCATTTGAGTCCCACAGTAACTGCTTGAACATGGATCAAGTTTCCATTTGATGTAACATTTACCAGAAATGGGAACAAAACACAAGACAAAGATTACTGCCTGCGTCTCTCTTTTTGCCTTCATTTCAAGAGTTTTCCTATCTGTGTGGAACCAGGCTAAGCATTTACACAGTTGGGATAATATCATCTTATAAATTACGAACATCTGGTGGTGTGAGGTAAAAAGAAAAAAAGAACAAGCCCTCAATTGATTCTCCAAGTATTACTTCTGCATCAGTTCTTTGCAGTTCAGTCT
Source organism: Pseudonaja textilis (assembly GCF_049901715.1). Lineage (NCBI taxonomy): Eukaryota > Metazoa > Chordata > Lepidosauria > Squamata > Elapidae > Pseudonaja > Pseudonaja textilis. The sequence continues at coordinate 222,066,840 of NC_141991.1, read as the reverse complement.
CTGCATTATCAAAATGAAAATAACATGAGCCAGGGGTAAAATTTATCAGAGGAAGTCTGAGACAGTAAGGATTAACACAGGATTTCAGTGTGATTGGAACCCCTTGAAAGTGATAAGTTTCTCTGCCTTCATTGGACTGTGCTTTGTTCCCTTCAGATCAACATGCAGAAGGAGACAAATAACTTGTGACCTTCTCAATCCTTTTCCACCAGCTGCCACTGTAAGCTACTATTTGTCTATTCTTCAAATAAACAGACCACATCCTAGAAGAGTAAAACAAGTTATCATTTATACCTGACACTGAAATAAAGTGGGGCATGGTTGCTTAATCCAGCTAGGATTTTTTCCCCCAAGGGATGGGAACTTGATTTTTAGTTGAATTAAAGAATGAAGGTAATCAGTACACCTTATTATTAAATATGCCATCTTCCTCAATAGTGCAAGCTTTTGGCAAATGAAGAAGGGAGTCTAGGTTTTTAGAAAACTAGATCATAGTGCTTGTAAAACTTAGATATCCCAGAAAACTTTCTCTGATAAATCTTTTGGGAAATATTGGTATTTTTTTAGGTGACTTGGTGTCTCGTTTTGAAAGCAATGGGACAATTAAGCCATTATAGTTATGCATGTAGTAGCTATGTTACTCACACTGTCAGATAGAAGCTCCCATTTCATCAAATTTCAAATGAATTTTGAATAGCCCTACAATTTTTCCATCTAAACATCAACAATAGTCACATTCATGCTGATCCGGCAGGAATCTAAGTATGTATCTCTACCCTACAAAAAAAGTCTCAGGTTGAGTCACTACCATCTGGGGATTGTATCTGATTCTTTTGGTAAATCAAGGCTATATCAAGAACACCATTTCTTGAAACCTGCATTTCCATAGTTCAGGCCGAACCTTTTGGTCAGATACTGAAGAATATCAGGTACCTCCAGTTTTTATTAAGAAAGCCTCCTAAAGGGCATTCTGTAACCTGGAGAATGAACTACTTAGATCAGGGCTGTCAAATTCCCAGCCCGTGGGCCTGATGCATCATGTGCTGCCCATGCCCATGCTTGGTTTAGCAATTGGGGAAAAAGTACTGAAATATCATGTGACTCTGCTGTGATGACGTGAGTTTGACACCCCTGACAGGTGAATGTGAAAGGGTAATGAAAGGTATCACTTCTTCTATGGCCAATGATACATATTTTTCTCAGGTACCATTATCCCTAGCACTCAAAGACAAATCAGACCTTCAATCAAATGTCAGGGTTGATCTTTGTTCTTTCTCAAGTTTTCACTATCACCCCTGCTTTACAAAAAAAACACCCACATTTTTATTTTCAGTGTCACAAAAATTGAGATATTTATGCTGCAAGAACTGATGTTCCCACCCACAAATTGGAGCAAAACACCCCCAAACATCACCCCTTTCTCAGGCATACCAAAACACAGTTGTGTTAATAATTCATCGCACAGATATATGGGGCAGGATCCAGTCACTAATTGAGTTTTAAAAAAGGAAAGAAAGAAAGAGAGAGAGACAGAGAGAGAGAGAGAAAAGAGGTAGAAAAACAGTTTTCCATTTTGCAAATATTTTCCAGCAGAATGCCTGCTTTTATTTAGTCTTTTTTTGTTTTTTAGATTCCTATCAATGCTGAGATTTTTCAACATCACCGATAGCCAATTCACATAGCGTATTTATTTATTACAAGACAAATTTCTGATACTTGTGCTGTAGCAATAGCTTTTGTGGATGTCATTCCCATGACAGGCATTCCATTGGTCTCTTGCTTTCCAGCTGATTGAAGGGTGAAGGAGTTCATCTGGAATGAACTTCAGCACTCATAAGATCTGCTTATGCTAACCTACTTTCGGTAGCTTTTCAATGCCACGGTTGCTAATAATGGAAATTTTACAGGCTGCAAGATCCTTAATATCTATGATTTGCAACTGGAACTCCAGGATCCCTAGATATGTTCTTCATTCTGAACAATAAAGTTTATGTCAACTTAATTTGTTATAAGAAGTGTGCTTATTTTTTTTCCTACAAGTTTATTGAATAGATCTAATGAATGCTCTCAGCTGATTAAAAGAATTGTTATCTGCTGATTACTCTGCCTTTTAATTACTTGATTTAATGTACCTGCATATTAACAAAGCTTCCACTGCATTTTTAAATTTAGGAAAACTATAAAAGAAAAGAATTCGTTTTTAAAACTGCTATGAATCTGTGATGATGAAATAAATAAAAACAATAAAATATAAACCAGCTGGTAATAAGTATGCCAATATTAAAATATCTTCAACAATTAAAACATATGAACTTTTAATTTAAGCATTCTAATTCACATTTATCAGGGCTGTCCATTATTGACAGTGCTATTCAGAACATGGCTAAAACCAGGGGTGTGATTCAATCGGTATAACAACCAGTTCAGTGAGCGGGCGCGCACAATCCGTATTTTAAAAAGTCAATTTTCAGCTCTTCAACTGCAGCCCCTGTGAATAAAACAGCTGAGGTGTGGGAAACCTCTCTGCCATGCCAATCAGATGTGGTCTAAAAACAGGAAATAAAGGACAGGAAAAAGCAGGGGTGGGTGGGCAGACCTACAGCAAACTGGTTCAGAGCCAGCTGATCAACAAAATAAGATGTTTGCCTGAATCAGTCTGAACCAGGAGAATCCCACCCATGACTAAAGCATTGGGTTATGTTCCTGCTCTCTGGAACATCCTGCTGCCCTGGAGTCAGATCCGCTCCCATCATTTTGGTCTTCTGAATGGCCTTTAAGACATGGCTATGCCAACTAGGCTGGGGCCCCAAAGGGTACAGGTGGCTGATGCAGTAGAGAAGAACATACCTTCCCACTGTTCACCATTTTCTCTCTCCTTTTCCATCCTCTTCATTTTGTTTTAATTAGATTTTTAAATTTGACATTTTTGTTTATTGTTTTAATGTTTTACCTGGTATTTTATTCAATATCTGTAAGCCGCTTAGTGGCCTTGGCAAAATGGACAGCATATGTTTGATAAAAATAAATAAATAGAATAATAAGTAGTAACTGAAGAAATCAAATATGCATTAAATAAGATGCATTATATTGCATTCAACAAACACAAAAACGAACAGTATGCTTATGTAACAGTTAACTAGTAAACCCATATTAATAAAATTTTACTCAAACTTTGCTGGCACAGAAAAAGTAAACCTTTAAATAGTAAATTAAGAATAAAATGAAATGCAGGAGGTAAAGATAGTTATAATTACTTGAGAAATAGTGCCCATTCATAAAATATTGATAGAGTGTGGCACATACGTCTTTGCATTTATTAAACTTTGCAGTTTAATAAATATAATAACAGGGTGACTTACTTGTCTCTTTTTACTTCACAAAGGAAATAGTTGTAGCTAATGTTATTATCTTAGATTTATTTACATTGCCCATTTGCTACAAATAAATATGTTTTCTTTTCACTCTGCTTATATTGTCAAATGGCAGAGCTGATGCCTAAAAAGCAAAATTAGAAAGGGCACATTTAAAAGGCACATGAAAATGATAAGGAAGCCATAAGTCTATAAAGTAAAGCAGTCTGAACAGGTCAGCTTGTGGCATTTATACCTCTGTTGAGCTAGTTGTTAATGATATTTGGGCCAGGCCTTAGGGACTAGCTATTAACAAAGCTGTAAAGATAATGAATATCCTTTTCATGACTTCTCCCCCTCTTTTCCCTTTAACTAAGGTTAAAGATTACTGTCTTATTATGCAGGCAATTGAGAGTTATCTCCTTGCAAAAACAAATGCTGAAAGGTGGCAATAGGAAACTATTGGTGGCAATAGGAAACTACAGAAAAGAAAAGAGGAAAACAAGAAGAGGCGGGGGGGGGCGGGGATGCTGTAGAATGGTTAAACTGAGCCGCAGTTTCCCATGGTGAGAACAGTCATGTCCTGACAAATATTTTACCCGTATGTCATGAACTGTTTGATCTACATTGGAGAGCGTGGGGAAGCGGGAAGAGTGCGGTGGTGGTAGCACGGAAAGAGGTTTCATAAATGCATACACAAAAACTAAGTTGCACAAAGGTTAAAGGGTTGGCTTAAGGCAACATCTGCAAGGAAATTCAAAGTGAAGGCTGAAAGTTTCTCCTTTAATCGCTACACTGTGCTTGGCCACAGAAGTTGATGGAGCCTTCAAAAAGGTTCATGTCTGGAACGGTTTGGGAGGAAAATAAAGTAAATAAGCACATGTTAACGGACCTGACTATTCTGATTTCTACAGATGGGGTGGCTGTCATTTTGAGATAGCTTGTCTTGCTTTTAACCTACTATAAACAATCAGTGAGACAGTGAGACTTATTACTGGAAACATTTTCAGGTCATCTGAGAGAAATAACCCCAACATACCATTTGTTGCACATTGACTTTCAATTGTTAATAAATTGATAACTTTGTGACAATATTTTCTGATACACTGCCTATATGTAAAAACCACGGTTGAATGGAAAATTACAAGAATTATATTCTTCACAATAGAATTATCTCCCCCTCCCCTCCACCGTAATAAGATGTATGTTATTGTTATTTAAGTTACATGGATGTGATAAAAAGCCAAACAAAATCCACCTTTTGTCTCAAGACAAATAACTGTTTACTACCTTTAAGAAAAACAGTTATGGATTATTGATTAATTTAGAAATAATATTCTCATCAATAAATGAGCACAGAAATCATTTGCAGCAGTTTTACCAAAAAAAGTAATCAGTTTTTAAAAACTGAAATTTGAAACTTCATGCTATTTCCTTTTGAGATCACCAATAATTCATAAAGCACAGATTCCTGTTTGTAAGGCAAAGAAATCAAAGACATCAGATAAGAATTTTTAAAAAGCAAAAACCTAAAACTACATCAACACCTTTCACTCAGCCTCTCCATATCTTTCAATCCTATATTACAAACCAATATGTCTTCACTATATCCATCCATCCAGGTGTCAACTAACAACAGTTCGTTTGGTGACTATTCAAAGGTATAGTGGCACTGACTTATGACCATTTTTCACATTTACGACCACTGCAGCATCCCCATGGTCACATGATCAAAATTCAGATGCTTGGCAACTGACCCATATCTATGACAGTTGCAGTGTCCCAAGCTCATGGGCTCCTCTTCTGCGACTTTCTGACAAGCAAAATCAATGGAGAAGCCAGTTACTAACTTAACGATTGAAGGGATTGAACAACTGTGGCAAGGCAGGTGGTAAATTGGGGCAAAATTCATTTAACAAATGACTCACTTAGCAACAGAAATTTTGGGTGGAATTGTGGTAGAAATATACAACTTTATATATTATCTTTTGTTCTTCGAATCTTATATCTTTCTTATTTCATCAACTCAGTCCAACCATTCTAGATATTCCTCTCAGTCCATTCACTCTTTCTTTATGTTTATTTTACAAATATGATCCTTGATTCCCATTCTTTTTCTCAATATGAACAATCCACATAAATGCCTCAACATACTTTCTTTTTCTTTTCACATTTGCATGTAGCCACATTCATTCAGTACCTATTCATTTTTAACCCAATCTTTCCCTAGATGTGCTGCTATTATGTGAATCAAAACAGAAATGAATATAGCAAAAATTATAATCATTAATGTGGCGCTCTCTCTCTCTCTCTCTCTCTCTCTCTCTCTCTCTCTCTCTCTTGCACACACACACACCTATCTCAAGGTAAGCATTATTTCAGTTACATGAGTATTTCAGGTAATCTAGGCATCCAATTTAGTCTTAGGTTTCTTCTGATATATCAAACTCAGAATGGGCACATATGCAAAACTGTTTTTACTTCCTCATGACATTCTTCATGAGAGGCAATATAATGCCAGTAGTTTTATCAGTTTGCATGTCTTAAAGCTATTTATTTCACCATATTTAGTAAATAGTCCACCAATATATAAGTTAATCTACTTGCTGCATGTTCTTACCACTTATGTAAAATCATCTGTAGTAGATGTGTATATGTAATTATGATAAAAAGAGGTTTTGTGTATGTCAGAGTTGTTATAATTGTTAAGCATTAATTAACTGCTAGTTGTAATTATTGATCTTATTTGATTCTCTAGTTTGTCTTTAATATATGCTTTTAAAATGTTTTATAGACTCAACACTTAAAAAGGCTGTTTAAAAAGATGTATTTTAAGTGAGCGTCTCTCAGGTCTGCACTGAATTCATTCTGAAGAGCTGGGACAGGTACAGGAAAAAACCAAATCTAGACCAAATGAAATCACAGCAAATATAGGTAATGATCTCAGTAGGAATATAGATCTATTTAAACAGGTAGGTTTTTTTTTTTCAAATAATAGAGATCTAGTGAGCAGAGGTTTAAATGTAATACTCAGCACTTTGTATTTTGCCAGAAATTGTACCAGCCAGTGCAGAGTTTTAAGCAAAGATGTAATATAAGGATTTTTTTTTTAGTTCTATCAAGTCTTACCTTTGTCTTATTTCAATTTTAATTTAATATGTCTCATCCAGAGCATTACTGACTGTGGTTAGGAATTCCACAGAGCCATATTATTTTTCTGAAGATGTCACAGAGAAAAAGATTTGGGCATTATCACCATACTGATGGCATCTACTGCCGAATCTCCTGATGATTTCTTTAAATGGTTTTATTATTGAAAACCTGTTAGAACAAAATGGAGCTCTCCCTGTCAGGCTCCTAAGCTTGATCTCATCAGATGCTATCAGATGCTTTGCATGGCATGGCTAGATAAGAATCTTTACTGCATCCTCTAAAATGAAGCAATTTAAAGCACTTGATCACCTCAGTCAACATGGAATGCTACCTAAATGCTATCTGAAACCTAGATAAATAGTCATTTTAATTGAGTTTTAGTATGTTAGTAAGTCTCACGCCCATTTTAATTGTTTATATTTTATGCTTTTAGTATTCATTTCAACTAGTTTTCAGGACTTATTGCTGCTTAGAATCCATTAATCTGAGAAGCCTATACATGCTGTAAATAAATATCTCCTGGTATTTAAATGCAGCTCCTGTTTCTGACACTTTCGCCATGCCTTAATAGACCTCCTATCTTGCATTTCTCAGACTTGGAGATAAGTGGCAGTTGGCTATCGGAATAATTGACATTTCTACCCTGGGAAATTGAGTTCCAGTGTAACTCCCATACTGAAAGAAAATACTCATATTTTCTTTTCACTTGTCCTCCATTTATTTTTATATATTCATTATTTATTAATCATTAGGTTAATGTTTTGTTCAATAAGAGTTTTACTCAGGTTTATAAAATGGTATACCTTCCTTACTTTATGCTCAGGTTACAATAGTCCACATAGAAGGAATTGGATCCAAGCAATCTTGTTCCATCTGCAGAGGAAATGGGAGACTCCAGGTGAAAGGAGGGACAAAGGTGGCAATTTTTGCAAGTCTTCATTATTATTATCCATGGTATTCTGCAGGTTCCATCTACTATTTTTCTTTCAAAGATGTAGGCCTTGGCTTAGAAATGAAATTTAAAAAGAAGTCATACCACTTGCTAACTGTATTATCATATGGTTGACCCAATTTTATAACAGTTTTGGAGGTGGTCATTGAGTGAATCCATTGTCCACGATAGCTGGGGTTTTTTTTTCTGGAAACTAGAAGTAAATACTGGTTTATGTGGCAAAAAATTTATAAATCACAGTCACATGAGCACGGGATGCTGCAAGTGGCCATAATTACAGGCTACTTGCCAAGCTCCCAAAATGAGAGCATGTGACTATGGTAGACAGGTGGTCATCAGAACTTCAATTCCAAGTTTCTTTTTTGTAGTCTGTCATAATTTAGAATGTCACTGAGTTATCGGTTGTAAGTTGAGGATCTCCTCTATATGTGGAATTTTGTTATACTTTCAGACTACATTTAACAAAACAGGCCTATGCTTGATAAATTGATGATTTTTGAAATAAGTTTTGCTTTTCTACTAAGATCCTATTTTCATTTATATTAGGGATATAGAGGCAAATATCTGTTAAATAAGAGATTTCTAAGGGACATAATCTTTTCTATACACATCTTTTATAGAGGGATAGCTGTCATATGGGAAATGGGAGTTTCCTATTTATTATCTCCATGCTAGATGTTAGTGGAACTGCTATGAGACTATGGTATGGTACAATACAATTGCTAAAAGAGAAAATCAGTCATGTAATACTGACACACAAGTGCAGTTGATGTGAAGAAAGGCAAAAGATAAGATTTGATGAGAGAGAGAAAGTTTGGAGCTATTGCGAAGCTATCTATTTTCCTGGGAAGAGAACAGGAAGGCCAAGATATTGAAGAGGTAGTAAATTGTTGGTCAAAAGATCAAGGGCATGGTAAAGAGTGTAAATGTCACATTACTGAGAAAAAAAAATACTTTGTGAGATCTCACACTAGAGCTGGGGATAATTAATCCATTATGGTGAATTTGCATATCAATAGGCATTATTTTTGTTAGGCTTCTTTATGTAATCCTTTGACATTTACTGAATGCATGGGGATAGATTATAAAATCATATTTATTAACTCTTCCACCAGCCTCTAAAATTTAGCAACTAATTATTCTTTATAGGTAGTACACAAATACATTTGGGACTCTATCTCATTAAATAGGCAAATATAGCCATTACTTAGATTTTGACAATGAAGGCAATATCACCATCCTCTAGTTTTTATATCTGTTTGTCTGTCTGTCCCTCCCTTTATCATCTATCTATCTATCTATCTATCTATCTATCTATCTATCTATCTATCTATCTATCTATCTATCATCTATCTTTCAAGCCCAGATTTCAAATTAAAGGGATTTTTTGTATAATTACAAACTGAATAAATTAAATGTAAATGACACTCTGTTGAACATGACACCAAGCTAACATCTCTCTCTCTCTCTCTCTCTCTCTCTCTCTCACACACACACACACACACACATACAGGGATACAGAAAGATAAAGAAGAGAGTACATACATTACCCATCTTTCATTCTGCAATTATAAGCAACCTGGAATATCCTTTAGATTTAATTTGCAACAATCTTTATGATGTTGGTATGATGGCGCAAATATTCCAACAATATAGGGCTATTGCTTATTATAAGATGCAGAGCATCATGTTTCCCTCATTGTGTTCCTTTTGTGGGACTTAATTCTCTGAGAAATTTCCATCCAGTGTCTTAAATCTATCCATAATTTAGTTGAGTGAAGTGTAAATAATAATTCAGATAAGATTACATGCAACCACTTCTATTTTATATAGTAAATCTGCCTGGTTTTGTTTTTTGCTGCTCATCATTATTTCATACTAGGATAGAAAATGCAGAGCTTTGACTTACCATACTGCTTGCCATTTCAAGCCTTGAATTAATGAAGCTACTTAATTACTAGAGGATACTTGTTCTAGTGACAATTGTTGGATGTCTTTTGTTCTGCAATTATCATAAGCATTTGGAAAATCTTTTAGGCTTAATTTACAAGAAGGGTCTCTGTGATGTTGGCTTGATGACTCACATATTCTAACAACTTAAGAGTTATTGCTGATATGGTTTCCTAAGTAACTACTTTGTGGTTTAATGCCTAAACCATGATATTTTTGATAAAGTACAAAGGAAAAAGAAAAATAGTTTAGAAACCATCTAAATTAAATTAAGGAGATGGATAGATAGAATGTTGTCAGTTTTACTCCTAAGGTCTGGATCTCATCTGCCTGAGGTCAGAGGTGGGCATTTTAAGCAGTCTTGTGTGATGACAGCTAGGAATTTGGTTTGCCTACTCTTGGCGACTATTAAATGTTACCCCAAAGTGGTTCTCCAAATGACAAGTATGGGTTACCTGCAACAATCTTTGAAATCATGACAATATGTTAGACAAAAGGAGATAAGATTCTAGGAGGAGTAAGATTGCTATTTCTGGATCTGCAAAAATCTAGACAACCACAACATAGTACCAAATATAACTTTTTTTCTGTTTATGGTTTATCCACTTTTATCCAGATTTTTGTATTCTATGATGCATGGCTTTAAGAAAAAAACATTTCTAAGGCAGATGCACTATAGGTGGAAGAAATAATGGGTAAATATCACATTCACACATCATACTAAGTTAAAATGTTTGATTTTGGCTTAGCTCATTATTCAAAGCTTGCCATTATGGCTTGAAAACTAGGGCTTCTGAAAGTAGATACAGTACTGTCTATTCAAGATGTTTTCATGTGAATGTGTCTTTGGTTTATACTTCTTTGGTGGTTCAGTGTCAAAATATTACTTTTTCTTTATTGGGACTCTTCAAGAATAGAATAGACTGCTTCAGTTATTTAATAGAGGCAATCTTTGGCCAGACGCCCCCAAGAAGCATAATCATTTCCATACTGTAGCAATTTCTACCAAATGCTTGCCATTTTTCATTGGTCTACCTGCAGAACCACCCAGAGGGCAGTGAAAAAACAAATGGAGGCTATACCGTATTCTATATCTTCAGCCTAATCTGTGTTAACTTTCTTGGACTATGACATTCCATTTTGAACAACGCCAATGTATAGAAATCTATAGAGCACATGTATAGTAATCATTCAGACCATACCAATCAACCATCATAGACTAATATGGTTCTCTTCCTACAATGTCTTCTAATATTAACCTATTGAGATTGTGGGGATGATCATTCCGTATCAGTCTCCCTTCAGTCATACAAAGCTGACTTTTTTGCATGAGCTATCTCCCCTTTATTAGCCCATCCCGAAAGATTTGCCATTCTAATTCTGCTGTAGTTACAAAGATAGCAAGCACAGGGCAACATTCCCACATGGTTGTTTTTTTTCCCAAGAAGAACTAGAATTTATCTCAAAACCTAAAAGGGCAGAGCAGAATGACTTAAAACAGAAGTCTTCAACCTTTGCTATAAACAAAGTCACCCTGTCCAAGAAACAAGTGAGACCTTCCAACTACAATTAAACAAAAACAAACAAAATCTAATCCAAACACAAGGCCAAAGGAATTGGTGGAAAAATTAAGGAGCAGGGTGTGCTTGGAGATAGACAAGAGTAAGATGGCATATTGGCAAAGAAAGACTGATTCCCAGCACGGATAATAAACATCACTGTGGAAGTATAAGATATAAGATTAAGATATTTTGAGAGAAAGTGGAGTCCCTGTTCAATGGCTTGATTCCATAGAGATTCATAAAGAGAAATTTGCTGGGAAGAGCTTGCATTTCAGTTAATAACTGCATTTCCTTTACCTTACTGTTTAAGGGCTGAAAATGACTAAACCTCAGGGGATAACACCCCTGGCTAGAAAAGCTATAGATGAGTCTTGCAGAGAAAGGAGTGAAGTTAACAATTACAAATATATTCTTTTGTAGAATCCTCTGTAAGCAAGAGAAGGATTAGTGAAGTTTCTTTCCTAACTTCTGCCCCTTGTCCTGTTTACTGACAGGAAACATTCTATGGAAACTTAGGTGATCATTTATTCACTTACCAGTTAATCATAGGTTTGTGCTTTAAGCAGGCTAAAATGGATTTTTCCGAAAACGATAAGCTCTCAAGCCTATCCATGTGCACAATATTAGAATAGATTCCATTTGGGAACAACTAAATGCTACTTTATAAAAAGAGTCTAAACTTTACAGTACATGCAAGGATTTATGGTGGCTAGTATTTTTTCATATTTTTTTATTGTGCCCACCAATAGCACATGTAAATATAAATGTATTCCTTGGAAGGACCAAAGTCCACCTTTTAATACCTGCTTTTATTAAGTCTTTTCTTACAAATACTTCTAAGAAGTAGCAAATTAGCCCTTTTATTCTGCTGACTGTGTACTATTGAGAGCACATGGACAGTACCTATTGAAATGGAGCTGATTAGGATACACCATCTTCTCATTTATAGTAGAAGTATATTATTATAAATGAATAGGCATTTGCTTATGGGCCCAGTAAGCAGATTTACATTTAGAGGTACAGACTGGATACAGGCATATATATTCACCTTTCCAAGTTACAGTCTTTCTGTTTTATTATAATTCCCATCATCCACATGTTGATTTGGGTAGTACTCTCACTCATCTGGAAATCACCAGGTTTGAGAAGGAATAAATTAAAAAATATTTCTGATACTACCAATTCTTCCATTGTCCTCCATTGGTATGTGATGAATTTTGAGATACTGATTTTGATAGGTGAATGATAGCCTAAGTAGTTTACAATTTTGTATACTTATCTACATGGCTGCCTTTCTAGAATTTGTCTTAAGGTAAATGACTTATTTTAATATTCTCACAAAATTTAAAGCAGTTGGCATTACAAATCACTACTTTTTGAATATTTTAGTAACATTATATTTTATTATTAGTAAACAACTCTATATATTAAGCCAAATATATTGAAATTTTAATTCTTCTTCTCCAGTCTCATAGAGAAACTTTCAATATTGCTCATAGGAAAGTCTCAGATATGATGCTTGGTGTGCATATGACAAAGCATGGCTGAATTTTTACACACAGCCTTGTTAATATTTCTGTACATATACCTTTTATTAGGGCAGAATAGAAAATATATGCTTTTTTAAAAACCAAGTGCACATTTTGGCAATATAACTCTGACAAACAAAAAATATTGGAAAGCCGAAAAACTTACATCAAACATGTGTTTGTTGCAATTGCACTGCCTTTGCCAGATATGCGGACGTCAATTAGGAAGAATACACTTTCAATATGTGGTAGACTTGCAGTAGAGGACTGCAGCCAAAAGCGGTGAATTTACCAGACAGTGCTCATAGACTGGAAATGTTCACCTTCCCTTTATACTGTATAAACTGTGCACGGAAAGCCATTGTAAATACAGCAAACATGCCTGAGATTGTAAAAATAGCCTTCAAATTTTAGCCTGGAAAATTTCTTCTTTAAAGGGACTAATTTACTGAACAATATTAAACTAATTTTTAAAAGATTAATTTGTAAAATGGGCAGTTTTAGAATTCCCATTGCAAGAGCCAGTTTAGTATAGTGGTTAAGGCATCAGGATAGAAACTGAGTCTGTGGTTTCCAGTCCTGCCTTAGGCACAAAGCCAATTGGATGACCTTGGGCCAGTTATTCTTTCTCAGCCCTAGGAAGCCAGCAATGGCAAACCACTTTTAAAATCTTGCCAAGAAAACTACAGGGATTAGTTACCAGGAGTCAGTTCTTGACTAAAAGGCAATGATGATTATGATATTAATAATAATAATAGATTTCAGCATAGCATGAAAACACTAGATCATTTATATAGGACTTTTATACATTGCTTCTATCCTGGGGCCAATAAATAATACATAAGGCTCCTACCTGCTTATCTTAAACAATGCCTTGGAATTAACAATACATTAAACATATACTTGAAAATGGATTTTTCTTATTATTAACTGTTTTCTTGAGATGCAGTGAGAAAAATAGATAAATAAATCCTGGAAGCACTAAGAATTCTAGATTGAGCATATTAATAATTGCACATTTCCTCACAATATGCATGGTCTGGCTTTGAAATTTTTATTTTTATTATTTTGATAAAGATTTGTACTTGCAATTATTTCAATGGTTTATTGAACATCTGCATTTTGCGTTGTACTGATTATTTTTATTGCATTGTTGCATTGATTATGTGTATAGGTAGACCTTGTTTAGTGACCACAGTTGAGACTGGAAACTTGGATGATCAGTTAAGCAGTTCCTAAATGAAACCACAACTATGCTTATAATACTTCAGCTTTCCTGTGCTTTACAGATCTGCAAAAGTCATGAATGTGAGGCTTGGTAACAAAGTTACTTTTTCATCACTATCCTAACTGTGAATGCTTCTACCACAACTGGAGCCCTTGTCAATTCAATCATTGGACTGATACCTAAATTTGTAACCTTATTCCATGACTCAATCATACTACCAATCATTACCTGAGTGATGTAGTTAATGAAGGAATTGTGCAAAACTGGTACAGTGTGGATAAAGAAAAAAAAAGGAAATGTATGTGTCAACAGGATTACTATGTGAGGCAAGCAGGCAGACAGTTATATAGATGAAGAGTTGGTGATAGATACCTTTCAATCTGTGGTAGTCAGCCATTCACTTTTAAGAGGGCCAATCATTTTCTGTTCTTATGATGATGGAATAACTATCCCATCTACTTGGAAGAAAGACAGCAGGAACGGTACTCTCTGTCCATATAAAAATGTTCAAGGGGAACTTTTATGCTCAAAGGGAGACAGCTGAAATATACGGTAAGTGAACTATAATCTCGGTCAAAATTAAAGAGGACAATTGAATATTGTGTTTTGCTTGACTTTATACAGCTCAGCTGGGGCTGGAGCTGTCTTGAATTCAAATCTCCATGAAATTTAATTGTCTCCAAATGATGAAACAGAGTTGAAATAAGGGTCAGGGAGAATCCTATGGTCTTTAGAAGAAAGACTATAAAGCAGAAGGAAAGGGAAGAGAAGTATTTTTGTCTGTAAAATTTCATTTTCCAAGGGAACCAATTCAGGTTGTCACCTTCTCCACTTTCTAAATGAAATGGCTCAAGATATTGTCTTGCCTCAAGGGATGGTGCTGATGTATCTTATTGTAATGCAGAAGTCAATTTGGTCGCTTTGCTGGCTTGCACTTCAACTCATCTGTGGTGGCAATTAAAGGTTGCAGCTTTTTCCAGACCACAGTGAAGCAGGCTAGCTCTTGCCTTCTATGCCTTGTTTCCGTCCCTTACTCCTTTGCATCTCCCGCCTCACCCTGCCTAACCATATGGATGGTCTTGCTTCTTTGATCATGTTTTGCCACCACCCATAAGACAGGGAACCCTCCTTTGCTGGCCCCAAGCCTGCTTTTAACTCAAGTTTGGAACAAATGAAAGCCACCCTCAAATGGTATCCTCAGGGCCATGACTTCCTCTTCTTTATAGAGCCATTGCTTCTTGTTCCCAGGGCACATACAACTGAAATGAAAGAAAGCATCACTCCTGAAGGACCATATTGTAGGGAGTGCAAAACCAACCTTGTAATGAACCAGGCTCCAACCTGGGACAGGGAAATATTGGGAGTCAAGTTACAATACTGAGAGGAAGAGAGGCACATTTTTCTAACAAGAGACTTGAGGCTTGAGGAAGTCTTTGGCCAAAATGCTTTTGTTTTGGCTGCTTCCACTTTCACGGTGCCTGTGGTTCCCACATAACAATAATTATTTTTTTTGCTGTTGTTTCAAAAATAATCGGGGTAGGCGACCATCATTTGCCCCTGGGCTACCGGCTTGCCAGACTAGCCCGACCTTAGCCGAGCGTTGGCTTTCAACCATCTTTGGAGAGTTGGTGGGGCGGCTCAAACCGGACCCCCGCCGTCCCTCTCACCTCGCACATTTTTTAAAACATTATTTTTGCCGGCAGTCACAAAGGAGGAAGCCCCCATCCACAGCGTGTGCCCCGATTTCCTTCTGTCCCAATTTCGCCATCTGAAGTCTCTTCTTGTCCCTGGGGAGGGAAGGGGAGGGGAGCGCCGGTAGCCGCCTATTCTCCCCTCCCACACACCTCATGTGGTGCCGCGGCGGCGACTGGGGTCTGCAGAGCCTCTCGGGAGATTTTGGGGCTAAGGGGAGCGAGGTGGGGTGGGAGAGGAGGAAGAAGCCGCCGCCGCCGCAGCTTTCCTGCTGCTGCTGCTGCCCCTCGTTGGCTCTGGGCTCGGTCTTCTTGGCGAACCTCGGCGGGTGTGCAGCCAGAAGAGCCCTCCTCTCGGAGAGGCAAGGCAGGGCCCCTCCTCTCGGAACGCTGACGGGACCCGATATAATCATGATGGGTGGCGAAGTCCGCATTTGAACTTGCAGGCAAAGCGCGCTGGGTGCTTCGTTCTGCCGGGAGCTGCAGCACTTCACGCGCCCCGGTGGGATCAGGTGCTCGTCGCCGTAGGAGAGAGGGCGCCAGGAGAAGCCCCCGAAGAACCCGTTTCCCAAGTGGCTACTAGACGGGGGACTTCGCGCCCGAGGGAGCCTCTGGATTATCAGCCATCTCTGATTGGGGCTCCTCTTTTCTCTCTCACTCCCCTCCCTCTCTCCCCCTCTTTTTTCTTTTCTTTTTGGTAGCCTCTGCAATAAACTGCTCTGAAAGGTAACTATGCAACCCTCCTTTCTATTTTCTGCTGGTCAAGTGAGTGGGGGGGGGGGGAGAGAAGGAACACCTAAGGGGGGGCGTTACCTGTAAGACAAAAGACTTTGGAAAAAGCTAAAGGGTTGGGGAGAAGAAGAAGAAAAAACTGATGGGGATGATTTTGAAGCCGCCGGCTCTTTCATGCTTTCTTTCATTCATACCTTTGGAGGAGGCCGAAGCTTTTCGCGGAGAGGCAGAGTGTAATGCACAATATTGATTGGGGGGAAAGAGAACAAAGAAAAGTGGAAAGAATGGGGGAAGAAAGAGAGAGAGAGAGAGTGTGGCCAGACAAGAGTTCTTGAATGGGAGGCAAGGTAGGGGGAATCCGGCGGTTCGGAAACGGTTAATGGCTGGGAGGAAGCGTTTCTTAGGGTCTGGAAGACACAAAGCGGCTCTGGAGGGAAGGAGGTGCTGGGAAGCGGCGGACTTGGCGAGCAGGTTCGGCTGCGGGGGCTGAGCCGGGCGGTGGAAGCCGTGGAGTTGGTTTGGGGGATTCCTGGAGAACACTTAAGTTCTCCTTTCCCAGGCTTGGCCGCGGAGATTTCCTGGCAGAAAAACCTGGGGCGGAGAGTGGAGGTCGGATCTCCCATGACCATAGTAGCCAGGGGGCCGCGGAGGTGGTGGGGAAGACCACAAAGGTCAGAGAAGAAAAGGCGTCGCGGATGCTCAACTTTCCCAATCTCCCCCTTGCTTCTTTCGCCTCCCGGCGCAGCCCTGCCAGTCTTATGGGAAGCGCTTCCATCGATCACTTTTGGGCTTTGTTCTAAGAGTGGAGTTTTTTTTCTCTTTTTCTTAACTTGCTGCAAAAGCAACCCTTGGAGTCAGAAAAATCAAGAGGGAAAAAGCGTTTGGGAAGTAAACTGATGTCGCTGATGTGACAAACTTTAGCGTTAACGTGAAGTCCCTGCAAGGCTTTTCTGCGAGGTATCCCATTGCCCTACCCTCCACAGCCAATTTTATGTGATTTCAGGCTCCAAGGGAGAAGTTCGAAATCAGTTCTTTGAAATAAGTTGCGAGAAGGGATTATCTATCTATCTATCTATCTATCTATCTATCTATCTATCTATCTATCTATCTATCTATCTATCTATCTATCTATCTATCTATCTATCTATCTATCTATCTATCTATCTATCTATCTATCTATCTATCTATCTATCTATCTATCTATCTATCTATCTATCTATCTATCTAGGTTACAAAAGCTAGTGTTGTTTAACTGACCTACTGATCCAGATTGCAAAAGGCAACATCCCGGGAGAAAGCGGTCGCTTCATCCCAAAATGAGTAAGACTTGGCCAGCTAGCAATGAATGCAACATGGAAAAAACGGGGTGGGTGTGGTGTTGGCGGGTGGGGTGGGAAAGAGGGACTGAGTTTCTTGTGAATCTAAATGTGTTGGGAGATGGAAGCATTGTTTTGTCTGTCTCGGCATGTTGCTGCCGAGCTGGGGGGGATGGGGCGGGGGGAAGTGGGAAGTGAGGAAAATTTCCCTTCTCGCCTTTTCTTTCGGAGCGTTTATCTCAGTCTTCCTGTGCGTGGCGGGAGCCAAGGAGTTTTGGCTCCATCTCTTTGGCGGGCTCGAAATGTTACGGGGCGGTGCAGGGGAGTGTCAGGGTTTTTCTACAGGAAAAGTCTATGTCATCGACAACTAATCGTCTTCTTCCATCCCAGCTGCTTTCTTCTAGGCAGACTCTTCCTCCCCCTTTCCCCAAACGCTGAGATAACCTTAGGGGTTTTTGTTTTTTGCTTCCTCCCCGCTTTAAAGAAAGCTGGAGAGTAATAAGGCTCCCCTCCTGCCCCGCCCAGCGGCTGCCGACACACCCTCTTTCCTTGCAAGCAGGCGGGAGCAATCCTGCTACCCCGAAAGGGATCCGCGAAGGACTCCCCTCTTTCTGTTGAGCAAATGAATGAACTCGGCGCTCGGAGGCAAGGCGGACCGTGCAGCCTTCCCGGTCAAGGAGCTCCGGCGCTTCCCGTCGCCGGTGCTTTATAAACGGGGAGCCGGGAAGGAGAGGCGTTCGCGAGTCTTCAAACTCCCAAGTCTTGGAAGTTGGAAGGGATTGGCGCGTCTTTGCGCAGTTCCGCTGCTCCCTCTGCTGGAGAAACTCTGAATGTCGGAAGGCGTGAAGGAGATATAGACCGGGGGGGTCTCCAACCGTGGCCGCTTGAAGCCTGGCGGACTCCAACTCCCAGAATCCCCCAGCCAGCAAATAGAAATCGGAGTCCGCCAGGCTTCAAGCGGCCAAGGTTGGAGACCCCTGACATAGACAGCATCTTGGGAAATTTCTCACAGGGAGGGAAACTTTGTGTCAGTGCTATTCTTGCTGACAATAGTTTTTGTTACTATTCTAGGTTACTGAACGTCGTGCTATCCGCTACGAATGGCTAAATGTTCTCCTTGCAGATATTTCTTCTGCTTTCTTTCTCGGTTATTTCTTGTTCTCAAAGAACAAGCCCTGATTCCCAGGATCTATATACTAAGTTCAAACCCTGATTATGTGAAAGAGACATGAAAGGGGTGTTGCAGTTCTGGGCCTATGTTAGTTTGGGATTTACTTGGGCCACGAAACTGTTTTTAAAGTGCTCTGTTCTCTCCTTGGGCTACAGCGCCAACTTTGGCGGGAAAAGAGGTACATGCATGTAAGGAAACGATTCTGTGCAAGCAAGGGGTAGGAATTTGCCCTCTTCTTCGCTTCCCTTCATTCTCGGAAACAGCCCACTCCGAAAAACAGACTACTCTCTCTAGCAAACTCTGGGCGCTTTGCCCGTCCACTCGATCTTCAAGTTGTACAGAAAACCAAGCAGGTCTGGAGCAGCCCCCTGGTTATTAATCTAAAGGAGACGGAGAACTTCCGCGCTGACTCCTTTATCTGCCCTCATTTTGTTGCCCATTTTAATACCAACTTGCTGGCGTTTTAAGTTCCCTCACCTCCCACGTTATGGGCCTGTGTCCTCAACGAACTCCTCGCTCTTTCTATAAAAGAAGTGGGAACCCAACCAAAGGCACGCATGGTTCTCCTCAAATAAAAGCTTTAGGCAGAATGGCTCCTTCAGCTGCCTCTGCAGTGAGTGATGGGGAGGATGATGTTCCAACAGCCACGTTTTCCTCTTTCCTGGAGAAAGAAAAGCCTGTTCCCATTTTCGTCCATCGCCGGGGTGAGGAAGCCGGGGAGGGGAGGGGGGGAGAAACGGGAGGGAGGAGCGTGCCCACTCCACGTCTTGCTCTGTGTGAAAATATCGTTTGGCTGGTGAAACGAGGCTCCCGCCCCCGGCGACACAGCAGGAGGATAAATTTGCCAAAGTTGCTGCCCAAAAAAAGACTCCCCAGCGCGGGTTTTAGGAAGCGTTGGCTTCCGATCTCCTATTCCCGCCAGTCCTTCGGAAAATCCCCCCCCCGCTACTCCCCCCTTTGCCCAGCGCGCTCGCTGCAAAGCCGGGCGCAGGACGCTCCCAACAGGCGCATCCCCCGGGACTGAGAAAGGGAGCTTGGGAGGTCTGGTCCTCCGGCAGCCACGTGGACGGATCATTTCATCTGGGAGGGAGTCTGGATCCTTTGTCCTTCCCTCCTCGTCCTGGTGTGTGAAGTTGGGAAGTCCCGAGCCATTGGCCTGGCGCCTTTTGTTTGACGGAGACGAAGTGTGAGCGCGCGCGAGAAAAAGAGGTGGTGGGAAAGAGATTTGGAAGGGAGTGGAGTTGGGGGTGGGGGGGAAGGGCGGGAGAGGTTCTGGGGTTTGGCATCCCGACAACTTAAGGAATACATTAAGGTGGTGCTAGCAATAGCCACGGAGAATGGAAGGCGGCGGAACGGTGTAGGGAGGGGTGTTCTGGTGTCTGCTTTATTAGCCAGCACCTTCTTCAGTAAACTGTGCCAAGAAGGAAAGGGATGAATAACGAAGAACAGAATAACGAAGTTGGAAGGGAGATCTTCGGTCCAACTGCCTCAAGGAAGAAACCCTATGTCATTTCAGACAAATGGTTGTCCAATCTCTTCTTTAAAACTTCCAGTGTTGGAGCATTTACAACTTCTGGAAGCAAGTTGTTCCACTGACTAACTGTTCTAACTTTTGGGAAATTTCTCCTTAGTTCTAAGTTGCTTCTCTCCTTGATTAGTTTCCATCTATTGCTTCTTGTCCTGCCTTCAGGTGTTTTGAAGAATAGGTTGACTCCCTCTTCTTTATGGAAACCCCTGAGATATTGGAACACTGCTATCATGCCACGTGAAGACTAGCAGGGAATTCTAGCAAGGCGTTAAGGTGTATTGTGGGCTTTAATGACCTTCAACAATGAATTGGCCTGTCTCAAAGAGACCACGGGACATCAGTGATTTCATAAGACCTCAACCTCCTCAGACCATCAACATTCATAATTACTGAATACAGAGGCAAGCCAAATTCTGCTGAGTCAGCCCAGAGTTAGCATCTGTCTGCCATGGTAAACTGTTACAGCCAAGAAGGGAGGGCAAGATAGCTTTCCCATTATTAAGTTATCTAAAGTGGGTTGAGAGATTGGTTTTGCCTCAAAGTCACTCACTGAACTTATGGTAAGTTGGAATTGGATTTGGGAGGTCATAACTGCTTTCAACACTATCTGGCTTTTAAAAGTATATGCCTCCACTATATGCCTGGCAGTTCCAACTAAGTTTCACCTTGATTATATCTTGTAATATCACATTTCTCCAGCCTCATGCCCTTCAAACAAGTTGAATTAGAATTTTCTTCATCTCCAGCCAGTACTAACAGATTGGGGAAGCTGCTGTAGCAGAAAAAGGTGATAACAGTAAATAATTTGTTGCATCACATGTTCATGTCCTATAGAGAAAATATTTCTCTGCTCTATGAGAGCATTTTTTTCACTGTCGAATTTAAGTATAACTGTTCCACAATAAATAGTATGTAGACCAACAGAAACTTTGTCACTTTGCTCATTTTCAAAACAGTTTTATAGCATCTTAAAGGCTAGTATATTTCATGTTGTTACTATTTGTAACATCTATAAAATGTGTTATGTAATAGATTAGATACATGACAAGCTGTAAAGAGTGGACTCCTGTTGAAATACAGAAAAAACAAAAATTATAACTGGACTTTTTAAGTTTAGTTCAAGAACACCTTATTCAAAAATGTTGATGTCAGGCCCAAGCCCAGAGGCGAGAGAGTGAGATCCAATTGGGTTCAGTCCTTATTTGATTAATGGACAGATTTTTGTCAAGATAAAGATACAATTTTATTACCTACGTCCTAGATAATATCTGAAGGAATTCTAGAGTGTGGCTACCCTGAACTTTGTCCCTTTCCCTCCTCCAGTTGGGGATGGCACAGTTGCCAAAATTTTCTCCACTGCTTCTGCAGAGATATATTCCATCACAGCTGAGGACATGTCACTAGTTTCCCTGTTTTTTTTTTTTTTAGTATTGGTTGTCAGAGTTTGAACAATACAATAATTTATTTCACATAGGAAGACAGACAAAATATATGACTCCTGGTGCTATGGAAAATGAACATTTACATAGACAATATTTGTTGAGGGTTCTTGGTGGTCTCTGAGCTGTTTTTGTTCTCGTAGATGTTTCATTACCCAAACTAGGTAACCTCATCTATTCACGGATGTTACCTAATTTGGCTAATAAAATATCTGCAAGAAAACAACCAAACTCAGAGAGCATCAAGGTTCCCTCATTTCAATCCTGAGTTACAAATATTCTCCTCTATTGATACAATATATGTAGTCTGAGTGAATGTGGGGACAGAATTAGGCTCTGGACTATGGCTGTAGGTATGGTTTCTCTGATATATGGTCTGCTGCTAGTGAGTAGCTGATTTAGACTTGATGGCTACCTATTTATTAGCTTAACATCTTGCCTTTCCTCTTCAGGCAGATTATGTAGGAATCTTCCTTCATGATTGACTAGTCCAGGGGTGTCAAACTGGTGGCCCAGGGCTGGATGTGTCATGTGCAGGTCATGCCCACCCCAAATCCACAAAGGGGAAAAATGTAATGATATGTCACGTGATTACATCATTCTGAAAATACAAACTTGGTCATTTTTTCTTACTCTAAGCCAAGTTTCTCTTCCACAAACATTGTCTAATTAATTAGACATAATTATATCTAAAGTGCATTCTAAGAGTGATTGTATACTTTGCACTGAATCATATTTTGATTTGATTTTAGTGCAGCACATGAACCCAACTTATGCCAATATATGATCCACCATGGACCACTAATGGCAGCTTATTAAGAATATACCTCATATCTGGAAATCTAAATAAGCAGAACCTACTATAATGGACAGCAATACCTGACTGGTGGGCTCCTATTTGACTTATTGGGTTAAAAAATGGGATCTGCTTTACATCTATACAGCTTTTTGGTGTGTGACAAATATTTTTTTAAAAAAATCAACAGAATATAAATAATGTAATTTTGATGGGGAGGGAAAACAAGTAAGGAGCAAAATGATGCTTTGTGGGGCAGTGTAATCATTTGCAGATTCTGCGATGTAGTACTTGGATCACTACAAGTGATAATGAGTTAATCAAGAGACTGATTAATTGAATATAGCCCAGATTAACCAACTGTGAACAGCAGAACAATGAATCAGTTGGTAGTAATATGGTAAAACTGGCAAAGTTAATTAAATGGAAGACAGAATATTTAAGCAGTATAATTTATAATGAACCTAATCTGTATTAGGCAATTAAAGATCCATCAATAATCTAACAGGAGTGAAGATGATGTGATGATGAATAATAAAGTGTATATTACATGGTGTAGTACTCCAAGGAACTTATTAGTTGAATACAATTTGGGAAGTACTGCCTTGGAGTCTCTTCCCATGAAATACAGGGTCTAACGCTTCTTCAGCTTTTCTGAAAGCGTGAAATCAGACAAGCCATTTCAGCAACTTGGATTGTAGTTTTAAGTGTATTTACTTGGGATCAAGTTTAATGGAACTAACTGGTTAAATATGCTTTGAACTACACCCTGCCAAATTTATGGGAGCTAAATCTCAAGAAGATACAACAGCTATTAGAATTGCAAAATAAATCCTGAGTGTTAAATGTGCATGGTACAAGGTAGCAAAATATGTGAGGGCCCAAGATGGCAAAGGATGTTACAATCTTTCCCTTTTCTTAATGCAGTAAGCTATATGATTGTTTCCTTTTGCTAGCAGTAATGAAAGCAACTGCCAATTTCTTTTTACTCTTCAGTTTGGATAAAACACAATTTAGGCATTAGCAAATACATTTGTTATATTTTGGCAAATATCTAACAAGACTTTTCCAGTTGAAAGAAGATCTTTAGTACTTTTCTTATGACAGCCATGATAGTTGAAAACAAGGAGTCCAGCTGTTGACTGATCAACTTGTTCAGGAAGCAGGGAGCCATTTTTGTTTCTCAAGAAGTCCTTGAAAAAGAGGGGAGGGGTAGGGCTCAGAGAAAACTTTCTTCTGAGATATTCACAGTATAAACTTATATGGTTTCATGAATCTGTTTGATCCTCAGTGAACTACAATAGAGACTGCTTGCTCATTCATGCACTGGTGGCTCTGTCAAACCTTATTCTGTTTTTTTACAAGTTGTAAATCAGAAACAGCTGCATTCCATGTATGCATGTGAGAAGAACAGTAAATATACTGCAGCCTAAAATCCAAGTTAAAAAAAGGTTTTTTTTCTGTTTTTGCCTAGTGGTGGCCATCATCTAAGAAACTCTTATTACCCTAAGGTCTTCCAGCTGCATTGGATTACTTCTCAGTTAATACAACCAACAGCTGGAGACCCTGGGATTTACAGTTCAACAGTTTGAAGAACAACAGATCTAGAGAGAACAAACTGGGGACACTGAGCAAAGGCAATCTTGGTCTAGAACTTTTTATCTGGAAATCCAGCCTGAAGCAGATACAGCAAAAGCCACACCATCAGATATAACAACTATTAGCTGATGGTAATTATTAGATAACCTTGGGAAGTAGAAATGTGAATGTCTTGGTGAACAAAAGGAGAATTGCAGTAAACAATGTGAAATTGTGACACTAAAATAGGTTTAAGCAACAAAATTGTTGATTTCTGTATTTGAATGCTACAGGGAATTTTAGCATGGTTAGATTGCAATCTTCATGCTGCTGGATATGTAATTAAAGGACTATTAATTTGGTTCTGAGCTATTAATGCATTTGGGGCTGATACTAGCAGAGCTAACAATTTTGGCTCAATCATTGCATGTTGAAAATCCAAGTTCTCGTTGGGTATATTATTGGAATTTTGTATATATCCTGCTATGAAGAATTGTGGATTCTTCAATAAGGGTGGATAAAAGAATATACTTTTGATTAACATCATTTGAACATTGATGTGCACTGCTTGATAATGGTTGCTTTTAAAAAAATAATGCAGACTTTGGGTAATTTTTTTGTTTATAAAATAATTTCCTGGCTTTTTTTCCTTTCCCCCTTTTCATTTCTATGCTTATCAATTTTAAGGTGTTGTTTCTTTAATGATCTTGTGCATATTTTCTTTCAACTGACTTGTTTAGCATAATAAAATACAATATTGGAAAATGATATACCTGGGAAGTATTTAGTCACAGCTTGCTCAGCAAACACAGCCTTAGAGACTTAATGTGTTGCTGTTTAATTAGAAAACTGTATGCTCTTTTGTGGCTCTAAGACAGCACCCAGATTTCATATTTCTTTGTCTAAACTAGAAGAAACAAAACACTTTAAAGTAAGCCTGGAAACATCTTACAGGGAGTGAAAATTATTCTTATATTGAAATTAGTATACAGTTATATTGACTTAATGCTCCTTGAAATAAAGAATATTTTAGGAAATATGATACCGTGTTTCTCATATAATAAGGCTGGATCTTATTTTTTTTTGAGCCCCGAAAAAATGGCTAGGCTGTCTTTTCGGGGGTTACTTAATTTCCCCCCCTTGCATCTTCGGGCGGGCGGGTGGTGATGGCTTGGATGTTGACCTTGGTGTTAGTGGGGCACTTCGTATTGGGGTCAATGCAGGGAGCACCATATCCAGGTGTGCAACAAAAGTACTTCCTAACGGCAAGCCCCCCCCCATCATTCCCCCCATTTCACATGTTTTAATATAGGCCTTAATTTGGGGGGAGGGGCTTAATTTCATTTCACGCCTATAAAACATGCTGGGACTTCCTATTGGGGGAGGCCATATTGTTGGAGAAACAGGGTAGGTGACCTTTGAGTTTGGATCCAACCAACAGTATGCTGGAGAAAAGGCTATATCTAAATAGAGGCCTTATGATTTGCAAAGTATGTGTTGCTTTAAGGTAAATATAAGAAAAATGGTCTTAGAAGGCAGTTTCCTGTTTTGGATTAAAAAGAATGTTGGTTATTCCAGCATTTACAGTATATTGAAAGCTACTTTAATTGGATTCCATGTCATTTAAACTGTAAATACATGACTCCATCATAAAATATATAATAATTTTCACCATT
The DNA here is from genome assembly GCF_049901715.1 of Pseudonaja textilis. NCBI lineage: Eukaryota > Metazoa > Chordata > Lepidosauria > Squamata > Elapidae > Pseudonaja > Pseudonaja textilis. The sequence continues at coordinate 222,041,189 of NC_141991.1, read as the reverse complement.
GATTCTCACATTTACTTTAAAGCAGTAGAATTCTAAGAAAGAATACTTAATGTGAAATTAATCACAGAAGCTTCAGTTTTGGGCTACTTTCCCCTATCCTGCTGTGAACATTTAACTATTTGTGTCTTCTCCTGTTCTTGCCAAGAGCAATAATGTGGAATAAGAAAATATTGTGCAATTCTGAAGTGGTGAAAATCTGACATTTTTTGGCAAGAATGCAGTAATTAGACTAAATTAGCTTGGAGCAGAACTTTAGCTTTCTTAGCTGATCTTATCTCTGCCTAAAGAATCTGTTAGGTTATTATATGCTTATAAAGTGGCAAACCATTCCATTTACTTTCCTTACTTTTAGTACAAATTTCAGATCCAGAAATTTTGTTATGGTAAATATTTATACAAAAAAATTGATAATCAAGTGAGAAGTTTGCTTTGTATTTTGAACATAATACCGGAATAATTCAGTCTTCAAGAAATTACAGCACTTCATAAATTCAGAATTAAGTATCTGAAGTTATGAAATTTATACAGGTAGTTCTTGACTTACATCCACAACTGAGTCCAACATTTCCATTGCTAAGTAAGGCAGAGGTTATGTGAGTTTTGGCCCATTTTATGACCTTTTGGGTTGATTCATGATTGATTATCTGCCATCAAATTCGTGTCAGTTCTTAGTGACCACATAGATCATGGGTGTCAAGCTTGTGGCATCACGTTGCCATCTCATGGCATTCCGTGATGTTTTTTTCCCTTCGCAGGGGTGGGCATGGCCTGCATGTGATGCATCTGGCCCATGGGCCATCAGTTTGATACCCTTGACATAGAGTTTCTCTAGAATGATCTGATCCCAACCTGGTCCTTCAAGTCTTAATGCAGTTTACCCATCACTGCTGTAATTGAGACTATCCATCTTAGTGCTTGTTGTTCTCTTCCGTTCCCTTTCACTTTCCCAGCATTATACTTTTCTGAAGATAGCAAGGATTGATTTATGGGTGAGTGAAATCAGATGGAAAATTAGCCAACTGATTTAAGTTGTAAAATAGCAGTTTTTTAAAAAACCTGATTATAAATATAGATAGCTGACTACCTCTTCAACTTATAACTGCAATTTGAATCAGAATTTCTGTTGCTAAGCAAGGTGGCTGTTAAATGGGTTGTGCCTGGTTTTACAATTCTTTTTTCCCCATGGTTATTAAGCAAATTACTGCAGTTGTTAAATGAAACGCATGGTTGGTAAACAAGTTCCCTGTATTAACTTTGCTTGTTGAAAGATGGCGGGAAACATAAACAATGATCACATGACATGACCCCAGGACACTGTAACAATTGTAAATATATGCTGTTTGCTAAATGCCCAAATTTTGATCAAGTGATCATGGGAGTGTGGCAATGGTCATAAGTGTGAGGACAGGTCTTTTCAGTGCTGATATAATTCCAAAATAAATGGTTATAAGTTGAGGACTACCTGTAATTCCCTTTGTTTGCCTGCCTTCCCCATATTGTAATCTTTTCTTAGACAGCCCACTTGATTATTTTTGTAATCCTTTTTTTGCCATTTCCCAGCTATAAAATATTATTCATTAGAATCTTGAGCTCTTTCTATAAGCAATGCAATACTTGCTGGCAAAGAGCTTAGAACAAAGCTAAGTCTGTTTCCTTACTATTATTTTTATCCTGATGGAAATGTATGGAACCTTAATTATAGATAAATTCATGAATTGACTCAAACTCATAAATAATTAAGTTATCTTTAGCTGATCATTCCAATCATTCCCAATGGCAGTTGACTCGTCAGCTTGAGTAATTGCCCATATCAAGTATATCTGGTGTATGACTGCACTGAAAAATATTTTGAAACTAAGCTTTGATGTTGAGCTTCAGGATTCTTAAGGGAAAGGAACTTAGCCATATATATGTGTGTCAGCACAATTTTATCCAAATATGGTTTGGCAGCTTGTACAGTATTTCTATAATTTATTCTTTTTTTTTTTTTTACAAATGATGCAATAAAGTAAATATAGTCGGCATGTCATGTTGAAGTCAATTATGAAATCCCATTGACTTGAATAGATTAAGTCATTTTTTTGGTTTCTTTAAATGGAGGTTGTGTAGCACGGTTATAATTTCCAGTCATCTTAAAAAGGCCTAATTTGGTTGTTACGTTTCTTTGTGAATCATTTTTCCAGAGGGGAATGAAGTCCAGATTGTTTGTTATAGAGTAGATTTTGAAACATGCTTATATGTAGTCCTTTTATGCTCAGAACATTTCCAGAAAACTTCTATGGCACTTCTGTCATAATGGATAAAAGCAAATTTAAATGTGGTTTTGAAAAAAAACCCACATGCCTCAGGTTGCCTAATCATATACATGTATATGTATATTCTGTCAATAAAATCCCTGCTATACTGAGGGACTTTGAGGAATCTTCAGCTCACCATTTAAGACACACAGATTTCATTTTGGCCTGTCAACTTCTTTTCCCTCTTCCTAGGCCTCAACAACTCTTCTTTCTCAAATCTTTTTCCTCCCACACATAGAGAATCTAAAGTCTAAGACTAAAAAATATAACATTCCTGGCAATTAGTTTATCAATTTCTCTCCAGTTCAGATTCATTGCTTTCTTCTTTCCGAAGAAGGACCTGCTTTTCTTAGCACAGAGCATGGGAGAGATAGGCAAAGAGGTTGACATTTCTGAGGTGGGAAAGTCCTATCTCTTGAACTCCTCTCCTGGATGGTGTCATCTAGAGACCATTTGAAGTCTTAAGCTAATTTTGCTATTCTTGCTTTTGTATAAATGTTGCCAGCTTCTAAAATGTTGAGATATTTCACAGTATGGGTTATAATTAAGGGACACCATCAAGGAATTCATTTTTCCAAAAAAGGTCAAATTTTATTATCCATTAGACAGTAATAGTTGGTGTGAAGTGAAGACAATAGTCTTATTTTAATCTTTAGATTTTTTTTTTTTGCAAATCTGTGAAGTGTGTTAGGAGGACAGAAAATGACTGACCCAAAATCACCTATGGCTTCCATTCATAAAGCAGAATTAGAACTCCTAGTCTCACTCAGTTTCTATCATGGTGCTTTAACCATTATCAAGATTTTTACTGTGATTGTTTTATGAAAATATGCATAATGATTATTTTCTGTTCTATTTTTAGGTCAAAATGTTTAAACATTTCTTGTGGATATATTGGACCTTATCTATAACATGTGCTCTTCGCAAAGGTAAGAAAGAGACAAGGAGGAAAGGAGGGAGGGGAGAAAGAGAGAGAGAAAGAGAGAGAGAGAGAGAGAGAGAGAGAGTGCTTTCATATTGAAACTGATTTCTGAAAAAAATTGATAATTCTGGGTAGTGAAAATGTATCAATTATTCTGCAGTTATTAATTGGAGAGATATAACAATATGTTTTATTTATTAGTTAAATAAATATGCCATCCATCATCCAGTCAGCCTGTGCTCGAGATGAGACTAGAACTCATAGTCTCCTGGTTTCTAGCCTGATGCCTTAACCACTAAAGGTCACTACTTTAATTACTGAAGTGTAAAAATAAAATGTTCTTTTTTATTTCTTTTTTCTTTTTATTGTTTTTATTATGGTTTTCAAAAATACAAATCTCACTCATATTTGTAACAACGTTTTGTTATATCCTATATACATTATTATACATACATATATTGATAATCTATTAAGGTTTCTTGCTTTATTTGCCATAATCCTTCATCTTAATCTTTATATCTGTTTTTTAACCACTCATACCATTTATTCCATATTGCATAATATTCGGAATCCTCCTTGTCTTTCATTTCCAATGTGAGCTTATCCATTTCAGCGCATTCCAGTACTGTTTGCATGACAAAATCTTCTGAAGGGATATTAGCTCCTTTCCATAATTTTGCAAAACCTATTCTGGCAAAACCTATTCTGGCTTCTGTCAAACTATGTAATATAATATATTTAATCTTTTTACTATATTGACCTATAATTATAAAAATTTCTTTTTTGATTATAACCACAATTTATGCTTATTTTGCAGAAAGTTTTCTCATGTAGAAGGCCTATTTTTACAACTTTAGTAATCTGAATGTGTGGTTGTTTTTCAGTACTTGTTATGACTAGTATTATCATTTTATATTACTATTATTACTACTGGATGTATTATAGTTTGGAGCTATCCCACTGAATTGATTGATAGAAGGTTTATGGTAATGATTGGTTTTACTTGTGAGAAGGTCTAATTATAACTCAAATTCCATTTAATTCATTTATTTAATGAATTCATTTATTTAATTCTCCAGATACTTTTGAATACTTTGTCTATTCCATGGTTAAATAAAGCAAGAGTAACGAAGTGTTCCAGAGTGACAATATGCCTGATGGAGTATTTGTTGGTATCTCCCAAGCTTCCTCCCCTAATTCTCTTAAGATTCTTTTAATTTTTAGAAAATGACTAGGAACTTAGTATGCACCAAAGCACTACTTTCAAGAAGAAAATCTTTTATTTCCAACATTGCCTTAGAATCAAACAGATCTCAAAGTCCAGTGCTTTTTTGCTTCTGGGAAAAGGTATTTTGCAGCCATGGCAAACATTGGGTGTATGTGACCCACTCAAAAGTCTATTTATTTTAATCTAATTTTCTATAAAAGCAATAAGTTATTTAATCCCATTTGAACAATTCTCAACACACAGCAATTTATTGTGATTTAATATGATCGAACTTAGAGGAACTTGTATCTAGGATAGAGTTGAAAAACTCTACAGACAGCATAGCCTATGTGGTAAAGCAAAGATTTTATGATGGTAATCAGAAACCCATTATCAAAGCCCTTTCCTTTTACATATACATTAAAGTCTGTAAATGCATGTACAAATGAGTGGGGCTTCAGTCTTGCAATTATACTCACTATCTTGACTTTTTTGACCTTCCCTGTGGATGGTTGCTTTTCTGAGATTAAAAGGCTTGCTGTTGCTAAACTTCTTTTAATTCCTTATTGCACCTGAGTTTTACTATTAAGGTTCATGAGCAGTTTTTAGATGACCCCCAAGCTTTAACAGCAAAGTGAATTTCCATATATGAACTCAACATACTTCACTATAGAAAGATAAGAATTGTGTAAGTCAATAAACCAAAGGAAAGTGTATTGATAATGATGTACACATCATTTTCTTTAGACCCTTCCTTTCTTTCACTACCACAAGTGTTGCTTGTAAAAGTGTTGTAGCAACTCACTGTAGAAACATCTTCTATGTACGAACATGCATACACTGGCAGTCTGAAGAGGCGCTTGGATTGGCTGAAAGGAATTTTTGGGAGATGTACCCACCTTGATATTTAAATGACAGTATTTCTATGATTTAAGCAGCCCTCTGAATTGGCAAAGCTGTGATGGATAATGTCTTTATATAGTCTAATATTATTGGGTTTGATTGTTTCTTAATTATACATTGAGATATTCAGCAATATAAATACCATGTTTATAGTCTACACACACCAGCTTTTGCCTAAATAGATCTATGTGTATATGGACTTTCCATCATAATTAATTTGACGAGTTGATAGAACTATCAGGTGAAATTTTCTTTCTCTTTCTGTACATAGGCATGTACAGAGCTTAAGGAAAGTAGTTTTAGATGAATCCTAGAAGTCTTAATTGTAGAGTGTGTAGCTCTTTGAAGTGTGTTTGTAGAAGATTGGTGAGTTTTAATGAATAACCAAAGAATGCAATGAAATGCGTCCAAAGTCTTATATATGTTTGCATGGGTAATTTCATGCATCTACATTTAGATGTAAATGCTATTGTAAATGTTATCGCTGCAGATGGAATGTACATTTGGCTAGCTTTCTATGATTTACAGTGAGAATTTAAAGAGGAACTGATCCATCACTATGCCTGATTTATCCTTCCCTCCTTTCTTACACAGTAACTCAGATTTTAAGCCATCTGTTAGAACAAAAGGGGTTTTGTTAAGATTAATTTTTTTGCCTTCTCTGACAAGCTCTGAACAAGTTTTTGCAAGTACATGGAATATCTACTTTATCAATTTGTACAGAAACAGGTTGAACTCAAATAGAATATTCTTACGTCTTTATATAAAGGAAGTTCCATACATAGTATAGTATAGTACCATTTGAAGTGTGCCCAATGTTTCAGGGTGGTTTATAGGGAGCATTTCTTTGCACTGTGTAAGGTAGAATATGATTCACAAAAAAGTTGAAGGGACTTGAATATATATAATATGACATTTTAAAAACAACAATTTTAGGAACATACGTTATCAGGCTGTTGAAGTATAATATATGAAGGTGCTTTAAAGAATAATAGTATTTCATAAACAATAAATGGGATGAAGTAAATAAATGCCTTTTGCCCTTTCTGAACCATGTATTTATAATTGATATTATTGCTGGAACTTTATTAGAGCCTTGTAAATAAAATAAGTAGCATAGGACTTTGAGGTTTGTTTGTACACTGCTCAAAAAAATTAAGGAAACATAAAAATAAGACATCCTAGATCTGAATGAATGAAATATTCTTATTAAATACTTTGTTCATTACATAGTTGAATGTGCTGACAATAAAATCACACAAAAATTATCAATGGAAATCAAATTTAGCAACCCATGGAGGTCTGGATTTGGAGTTACGCTCAAAATTAAAGTGGAAAAAAACACTACAGGCTGATCCAACTTTGATGTAATGTCCTTAAAACAAGTCAAAATGAGGCTCAGTAGTGTGTGTGGCCTCCATGTGCCTGTATGACCTTCCTACAATGACTGGGCATGCTCCTGATGAGGTGGAGGATGGTCTCCTGAGAGATCTCATTCCACACCTGGACTAAAGCATCCCCCAACTCCTGGACAGTCTGTGGTGGAACATGGCATTGCTGGATGGAGCGAGACATGATGTCTCAGATGTGCTCAGTTGGATTCAGGTCTGGGGAACGGGCGGGCCAGTCCATAGCATCAATGCCTTCATCTTGCAGGAACTGCTTACACACTCCAGCCACATGAGGTCTAGCATTGTCGTGCATTAGGAGGAACCCAGGGCCAACTGCACCAGCATGTGGTCTCACAAGGGGTCTGAGGATCTCATCTCAGTGCCTAATGGCAGTCAGGCTACCTCGGGTGAGCACATGGAGGGCTGTGCAGCCCCCTAAAGAAATGCCATCCCACACCATTACTGACCCACTGCCAAACCGGTCATGCTACAGGATGTTGCAGGCAGCAGAATGTTCTCTATGGTGTCTCCAGACCCTGTCACGTCTGTCACATGTGCTCAGTGTGAACCTGCTTTCATCTGTGAAGAGCACAGGGTGCCAATGGCGAATTTGCCAATCTTGGTGTTCTCTGGCAAATGCCAAATGTCCTGCACGGTGTTGGGCTGTAAGCACAACCCCCACCTGTGGATATCGGGCCCTCATGCCACCTTCATGGAGTCTGTTTCTGACCGTTTGAGCAGCCACATGCACATTTGTGACTCGCTGGAGGTCATTTTGCAGGGCTCTGGCAGTGTTCCTCCTGTCCCTCCTTGCACAAAGGCGGAGGTAGCGGTCCTGATGTTGGGTTGTTGCCCTCCTACGGCCTCTTCCATGTCTCCTAATGTACTAGCCTCTCTCCTGGTAGTGCCTCCATGCTCTGGACACTATGCTGACAGACACAGCGAACCTTCTTGCCACAGCTCGCATTGATGTGCCATCCTGGATGAGCTGTACTACTGAGCCACTTGTGTGGGTTGTAGACTCCGTCTCATGCTACCAGTAGAGTGAAAGCACGTTCAGCATTCAAAAGTGACCAAACCATCAGCCAGAAAGCATAGGAACAGAGAAGTGGTCTGTGGTCACCACCTGCAGAACCACTCCTTCATTGGGGATGTCTTGCTAACTGCCTATGCTTTCCACATGTTGTCTATTCCATTTGCACAACAGTATGTGAAATTGATTGTCAATCAGTGTTGCTACCTAAGTGGACAGTTTGATTTCACAGAAGTGTGATTGACTTGGATACCTTGTGTTGTTTAAGTGTTCCCTTTATTTTTTTGAGCAGTGTATATTCAGTTCATGCAATACACATTAGGTTGCTATTGTCAAATTTGGTAGATAGATAGATAGATAGATAGATAGATAGATAGATAGATAGATGATAGAATAGGATATTAATAACTCAACAAACAGATTCATGTAACAAGCCGTTTTTGGTGGAAAAATATAAGATTATTTTAAAAAAATCTATTCATTATAATTTAGCATTGCTTACTGGGCAGAATGTCAGAATAAGAAAGAGGCTGAAAGGTTATGTGTTTTTTATATGAGCAATGCTGATTTCAAAAAATTAAGCAGGCGAAGACTCAGATGGGTGACCACAATGAAATTCCAGAGCTGTAGAACTAGGTTGGTAAAATAAATCAGTTTTTTTAAATCTTGGAAGAAGTGGTCATGCATTATTTCAGTATTTGCCAAGAAAGACTGTTTGTGTAGACAACCAAAAGATCATCTGATTTTGAAGATTTTGAACCGTATCTATGCTTTTTATATTTTTCTACTTTGTTTAAGTTTTGGTTTTTCTATAGCGGATTTTTTGAGATTGGATTGAGATTCAGCTACAGAATAATTTAGAATTTTGATAGCAATTTAGCACTTCAAAGAGGTAGTACGAGACCTACTGATTGATTTCTTTTAAAGTTTTTTGGACAATCAATGACAGATCTGGCCTCCTCTTCCATTTGGTTGATCATTCTTTTATTTAATGCCCAGACAGTCTAAATCCACATTCCACTATGTTTTTTTTTTAAATGACATAGCTTTAAACTAAACAAGCAATATTAGCAGAATAATCACCTGGAAGTTACCTGACAGGATGTTTAAGATTTTGATGGATTGGTTTGAATATCCACCTTGGAAATTATTCCTTTCATTCTGAAGTGTCTCTGAGAAAAACCAGTTTTGTCTTTGAGAGGTGGGTAGAGAGCAAAGGCTTAGGCTTGCTGTATTATTCTAGAAAATTGCCTTATAAGTATAATAGCAATAGCACTTAATCTTATGTACTGGTTCATTCTCTGAGCGGTTTACAGAGTCAGCATATTTCCCTCAATAATCTGGCTCCTCATTTTACCAACCTTGGAAGGATGGAAAATTGAGTCAACCTTGAGCCAGTGAGATTTGAACTGCTAGCCGTTGGCAGTCAGCAGAATTAGCCAGCAATACTGCATTCTAACCACTGTGCCTTCATGGTAATCTTGAAACAAGATTCTTAATAATTTGAGGTAGCTAACTTTGGTTAGTAACATTTCAGTTTGTTTTAAGGTCAATGACCTTTATTTTAATGCATCTCTACTAGACGTTTAACACATTTCTTGTTTGGGAATTGGAGTTGTTTTAGTTAGAGAAGATTCTTACTTATGTGCAAACTGTCTTTAAGAAGAGAAAAGGAAAGCTGAAAGAAAGCTATCTTTCAAGTTGAAGTTTTGTAATTGTAAATCATATGAATAATGTCAGAATATCTTTCCCAGAAATATATAATGGTGGTGATACTATGGCTGCTTAGATAGTACTTACATAGGAAGTACAATAGTTGCCTAAACTTATCTAAAACAGTTGAATTCTGAGTACAGATAACTTACGTGCAGCATGCAATGCTATACCAGTACAATTTGATGTAACTAATGGTCAGATCTGACATTGCTATAGTGGGCTAATTAGCCAAAGTAATAATTAGCACACTGCTAGTCATAACCTGACACCTGTTCCATCTGAATTCAATAGATTGTTTCCACACTAAGGTCACAACTTTATGTAAGGTAACCTTTCTGGGGCAGGGTATCAAACTTGAGGCCCGAGAGCCAGATCTGACCCACAGGGTGCTTAGATCTAGCCCGTGGGGCCACCCTGGAAACAGTAAATGACCAGCCTGCATAGCCTCTGCTAGTAAAAACAGAGCTTATGAGGGCTGTGGGCAGCCCTCTTGAGCTCCATTTTCACTGGCAGAGGATTGCAGGATGCCATCACAGTTGAAAATGGAGCTCGGGAGCTTGTGTTTGCTGGCAGAGCATTCGGACCACCACAGGTGCCCCCGACACAAGTGATATCGAGCTGGTCATGCCCACCCTCACCATGCCTACTCTGGCCCACTGAGGTCAAATACAACCCTGATTCGGCCCTCGATGCAATTGAGTTTGACACCCCAATTCTAGGGAAAGCTCTTTTTCCTTTCAATTCTTAGTTAATGTGTTGGTATACAATTCAAAAAGAAATACTATGTTTTTAGAAATGAGGATACAATGCTTAAAAGGGTAAGTTTTGCATAATAAGGGCTAGAGATTGAGATCTCCTATAAAGAAAAGCTGGAATTCTGATTAACAGAAGGAATATGGTAATAAAAATTCTGTTCCTGATTTTCAGGACATGAGATGCAGCTTTTTTCTGGACTGCCTGTATATAGACCTATCTCTTTTAAGTTAAATAACTACACAGCTGTTACAATTGCCTTGAAAGTGAATAAATAGGATTTTTTGGAGAAGGACTAAATTTTCAAGGAACTCTTGTTATAAGGTGCATTCTATCTCTGCATGCTAACTAAAGTACAGGATCCTAGGTCCCCATGAAATTCATGGTTGAAAACTAAGAGCTTTGGCACGTATTCCATCACCATGTATTGCAGCATTGACATACAACATAGAAATGGGATACAATCTGATAACGATTATAACTTTAAAATTGGAGTAGCTGTGTGGATACTATCAGACACCATTTGCTATTATTTAGTGACTGTCATTCATGATAAAAAGTTAATTACAACATTGATTCCCATAAGGTTCATTCATAAATATCATGGGGACTTCTTAGGATTATATACTGTACTTGTCAATTTCTCTCTCTCTGTATGTATGTAAAGTCTATGGAGCCCTAAAACATAAGGATGCTATTCAGAGTCAGCCATAGGAAGGAAAGCAGGACAAAGGGTGTCCCTGCATTATGACACTAGCTTGCAGATAATGTGTTTTAGATAGTCTCATTAGACATCATTATGTAATTGTTCCATTTATGGGATTTGTCCCCATTTTTATATTATGTTCTTGCTGCTGACAGTGCTTTATAAGATTAACAATCTGTTTGATTCAGCATCTTGTTTCTATATTAGATAACAAAAGGGTGTAAGAGAAGTATCATTTTTCTGCTTTCAGATCCAATAACTGGTAGTTTACAAATATTTCTGATTCCATGTTTGACATTAGTTCATAGCTTCCGTGGCCTGAAAGCATTAACTTGACTAATGTCCATTCAATCAGGTTGTCATTTTTCATGGCAATGGTTTCTTTTGTTTATCTATATGGGAAGAATTTGCTTATTTTTTATACAAACAAAACTTATAACCTTCCAGATCTGTGACTGATCCTAGCATCTTGTACTAGTATAGAGAAAAACCTTTCTGTGGAGTTTCTTCTTCATTGCTTATTGCTTATCAGCACTTTTCTGCTTACTTCTTTTTAAGCACCATCTTTCCCCACTATCAGTAGTCTCAAAATGTAGAACTCCATAATCTCACAATAGATCATTTGAAACTAGAAATACTAGAATATTTAAAATTCAGATCAATGTGTGTTCCTCAGGGTAGCTGAATAAGAAAGGTTGTTTGACCTTGATGTTAATAAGATCAAGCAACCCCAATTATGCTGACGACAGATAGTTCTTTAGTTCTGAATCATATTGAGCAACAATCAATATTTTTTTCTTTATTTTCAACACTAATTATTGCTGGGCTGTTCTCCCTTCGGTTTTCTTCCTTATTTGGTATTTCCCCTTGTTTTCTGTCTAAACTAAAAAGTCAGATCCTGTAACTATTGGTCAATGGTCCAAGTAAACTGGCATATTATAAAAATTATTTTTATAATGCAAGGGAAAGTCTGCTGAGGAACGTACTCTTGTCTCTCATGCAGTCATTTTCAGTAGCCTCAATTATTAATTCACATTCCGATGAAGCAATTTCCTTGCAGACCTGCTGCTAAATGAGCTTTCTGAAATGGTTTGGCTTTCCAAGGCTACCTTTCAGACCAATCAGGGTGATTTTGCCTCCTCATTTTTAGTCTATTGTTATCAGTATTCCCACTTGCCTTTTAGCATGATTGTAAATAACTGAAATAGTAGCCTGCATGCATTTAATCTGGCTATCAGAAAGTATTTCACTTAACTTGTCAGCAGCTTCTGTTGAACAGAAGCAGTTCAGTTAACTGTATTCCATATATTCTTACTTCCTACTCTTGTAGTCCTCGAATTACAACCAGTTGTTTAATGGCAGTTCAATTTTACAACAGTCTTAGAAAAAGTGACTTATGACCCATTCTCAAAAGTTACAACTGACCATTACCCACCATAATAAATGATTGCAGTTTCGGAGTTGGCAACCAGCTCACCTGGTTGCAGTATCTTGCGATCACATAATTGTGATTTGTGACCTTATCTGGTTTCCAACAAGCAAAGTCAATTGGATTCATTTAAAGACTGTATATGCCACATGATTCTTTAGGACTGTGGTAATATACAATTGGCTGCACTCATATGATTATGACTTGTTTAATAACATCATCATGTCTTATTTAAACACTGAAATTCCAGTTCCAATTGTGATCATAACTTAATGACAATTATATGCTCTAGAATCCCCATGATGTAACTTTGCAAGCTTTGGCTTTCTCTTCTCCTTCATGGCCTGCCAAGGAATCTCCTTTAGCATGAGTTTTGGTGTGATGGTAATATGTAACCATTTTCTGGGTAAAAGACTATTCTGATGTTGTCTTGCTGCCTCAAAACACTTTCCTTTGAGAGTTATCATTTACATTTAATACAGGTTCATTTTGAGCTTAATGGCTTTAATTAAGAATCTGATATAATTTAAAATGACAACTTGCCTATGATCTTGAGGAGAAGCTCTTCTGGATCACCATGTACATTTTTATCATATAGTCTGTACATTATGCTCCTATTGTTGCTTTTTGTTCCAAAGGGAAAGCTGTAGAATTACACTTATTGATATTGTTTTTAAGTAGCACAGGGCAGACATCAGGATAATCACAGTCACCTAAGTTGGGAAGAAGTAGAACGTCTTCCTTCCTTCCTTCCTTCCTTCCATCCATCCATCCATCCATGTTTTGCCTGACCTCTACAGAATTGGTCTTCCATTTTTCTCAGACCAACGTCTCTTACAGCGTTAGAAAAGTGCATATTACTAACACTACAGACTGGCCATATTAGGGCTAATAGATCTGGATAACCATACCAACAAAAAGTTGGCTGGAAAGCAATGGTGCTGTTTTTGCAGATCATATCTGACAGAAGGACGCAGCTTCTAAGAAGATTAGAAGGGACAGAACTCCATGTTATGTAATAAGCAATTATATTTTGCTATTATGACACATGTTTAATCATGTCAGTTAACATTAGAGGTTGTGACTCATACATGACCGTGCAACTTTCAAAAGTGGAGAGTACTGTTCTGTGGCCAGTATTGAAGTATGACTCAGTTTGCAATGTTTTGCCCATTTTTGGAGAAGACAATATGTTATTCTTCACTTAAAAAAATATTTTGGGACAGCATAAGCCACCATGTTTACAGGGGCAGAGGATGTCAAAAAAGTAAAAAAAGGTGATTATTACTACATGATCATAGTGATCATTATCATTTTGACTTTTTTTTGACATCCTCCAACAACATGGATGTCATGTGCACAATCTTAGCATGGTACCTTTGCTCTTTCATTGGATGGAGGATTCATTGTAACTTTCTTTTAATTCCTTTTCTCAACTTTTAATTTTTTAAAAAAAATCTAGCAAAACTTACCTTCCTCATGTATCCTGCATTTCTAAGCACACATATTTTAAAAAAGAAAAGCAGTAATGTTTGCAAATAAACTGTGCTCATTTTGTGCTATAGTTAGGCATAATTTATTTATAGATATGTATATGTGTTTCTCAATTACTCTCAATTAAAAGAAAATAAGGGCAGAGCCTGCTTTTATATCTTAATTTGTCAAAACACATTGAATAAATTCACGAGGGGTTAATGTTTGGTAGAACTAGCAAATATGTAGTTCCTGTTCCAGATTCACAGCAGGCAGTTTATGAACAGTATGAACAGTAGCCAACGCTATCCTTAGCCATATACTAATATTGGATGGAAACAGTCTGCTGTAAAGTGTTTGCAGCTGGAGAGATATAAAACGAATGGTAAAAGTTCTTTAATCATGTAGGAACCACCCATAGTTCTTATTTTTCCCCTCCCTTCCTCCAAACTACTGAGGAATATTTTATTTGAGTGATCTGTTAAGTCCCGAGGTTGGAAAGGAAATAATTAAATGGGAACAACTGGCTGTCTGAAATATTTTGCTGAAAAGAAAGAAAATGTTCCTTTTTTCTTAGGATACATGGTAAATATGAATTAACTCTTGCATAGAATTACTCCATAATTTATTTTGCTGTAACATAAACTAACTCAATAATATTCTTGGTCCACAGATCTTACTGGCTAATTCTTTTCACTTGCTTTTGGCAAATGTCTTTCATGCCTTACTTTTAAATATTGGATTTATGTGATATCAGCAGGACACAAGCAAGAAATGGATTTACTTGGTAAAAAGCCAGATCATAAATTTTTATTGGGATGATTGAATTTCAGTGGTCTTTTCTTCAAATCCTGAAGGAGATCCAGATAAAGTATCTTGCCACGTTTAAAGTATAAACTAGATTCTTGCACAGTTCCAAATGTACACCTAAACTTTTCATGAGAAGCCCCTATATTAAAATAAACGTTGGCTCTTCTCACAGTACAGTTTTTTAAAAGAGAAAATGTTAAGGTACAAGGTAGTCCTCAACTACAAATGGAGCCACATTTCTTGTGTCGTAAGTCAAGTCAGATTCAATTTTATGACAATTTTTACAGTGCTTGTTAAGCACTTCCAACTGTCCCAATTGGAAATCAGCAAAAGAGGATAGCAGATCACAATCATGTGACTGCAGGCATCTGCAACCGGTCCTAAATGCAAGCCAGGTGCCAAGTGCCTGAACTGTTATCAGGTGACCATAGGGATGACCATAGGGGTGGTGTGATGATTGTAGGTGTGAATACAGGTCATAAGTCACTTTTTCCAAGGCTATCATAACTTTGAACTATAGTTAAATAATTACAAGGACTACCTGCACTTATTCTGTTTGCTATCTCCAGAACTCCATTATCAGTTTGAATATTCTTTCTTGAATGTTGACTTCATCAGGTCCTAGAACTTTTGAAATGTGATTTGAGCCAGTCAAATGTGTACTTTCTTGAAATGTTTATTATCTTATGTTTTTAGTTTACAATGATAAAATCAGTGTGCCTCCTTGTATTTTATGTCTATCATTTCCTTCTTACTTTCACTGCTGCTTGAGCTCTGAGTTGCAAAGAGAAGGGATAATCCTACTATCCCCTGCCTTATGTATTGAAAAGCTGATCGATCAACTTTTATTAGCTCACTCATATACTGTTGTTTCTTTCAGTGAAAGTGGAGAAAAGTCCACCAGTGAAGGGCTCACTCTCTGGAAGAGCCATCCTCCCATGCTTTTTTTCAACTTTGCCGACTTTGCCTCCAAGCTATCACAATGTTAGTGAGTTTCTCCGGATTAAGTGGTCGAAGATTGAACAGGACATAGGTGGAAAAGATCTCAAAGAAACTACAGTGTTGGTGGCCCAGAATGGGAATATCAAGATTGGACAAGGTTACAAAGGAAGAGTGTCAGTTCCAAGCCATCCGGAAGACATTGGTGATGCATCATTGACTTTGGTGAAGTTACGTGCAAGTGATGCTGGGATTTATCGCTGTGATGTAATGTATGGAATTGAAGATACCCAAGACATTGTTTCACTGGCAGTTGATGGTGAGAATTTCATTTACCATACTTTTGCATTTCTTTGTGAAATTTAAATTACAGTTATTGAATAAAAATGAATTGATATTTTTAATATTCTTCACAGAGAAATAGTAATTTGGCAGCAATATTTTATGCCATTTTCTTTCTTATGGTTTTACTTAGGCTCAGTAAAAATACAGTATGATTTATCAGGCCTTTTCCTCTGTTGTCTTTGAGGGTTCCCATTAAATTCAGCTAGCACAGTTCAGCCTTTCCCAATGAAGGCAGGTGACATCTTAATGTATAGCTTTTCTTTTCTTTTTTACAACCTCATTAAGTCAGAGTGTCAGCAATATATCAACCTTTTTGTGTCTCCTTGACAAATGTAAGGAGATGGGCTGTTTTCATGGAAATCTGCTTCCTTCTTGTATTTGAATTAGCAGCATGTGGAAGGATTAAGTAGCAAAAAGAGAAAATGAATATTGGAAAAGGGATACAAGCGAACATCTTCCATTTTTTCAATTTGGGAAAAGTTCCTTTGTGTGCTTGTAAAAATAAGGGCAATTAGCCCATCAGAATATGATTGAGTATGTAGAAATTATGTGTCATTTTAAAGCTATTTACAAAAGTTTGAAGTGTATATTTCTTAACTACTTTTATGCAGAGAAAAATTTAATTTAGAGGTGCATAGTGCTGAAGTCTGTATTCAAATTATTTTTGCTAATTAATTAAGCTCTTTTTTCTTTAGTCCATGTTTACTTTATCTTTTCTTTTTCAATATACTTTTTTCTTCTTATTCCAAACTTGAATCTCATTATTCCATGATATGCTTCTCTGTACTGAATATCTCTTGCATATTGCAGTCATCTATTTTTTTAACTCCACGCCCATCTCATTTTATCTTTATTTAAGCATTTCCTTTACACTTTGAACCATCTTAGATTTTTCTGCATTCATATCATGTTTCTTTTAGAATCACATTATTGTGTAAGTGCAAAAGATTCATGCCTTGAATTTTCATAAAATGAACAGAGTATCTCTATTGCTTCCCAAGCACATATATTTCTTTGCATTCTCCACTTTCTCTTCTGTGAAACAACCATCTCTTGCTCTTTTTTTGTCTTTTCATTAATAAATTAAAGATGCGTACATACTATAGATCCGGCTTGGAAGACGTGTAAAGGATCTAAGCCATTTAGACATCAAATGAATAGGAGCTAATAATGCGATACAGCTGCTGAAAAAGCTATATGCACTCATGGTGCCAATTTGATATACTTGCATTTTTTGTGAAGCCAAGTTTTGATGAAGACTTTGAACTTTGGGGAAGGGAGGTCTTATGAAAGGATAAATACAGAGAAGTTTTTTGAACATTTTCACATTCATGTCCTTTAATGACATCAATATAGAGATTAGAATTGCTTGATCTTATAGATCTGCCAACTTTTAGGGCTGTTGCAAATATGCTTTGTATTTGGGATCCCATTCTCAAATTTCCATTGCATTCAATTTAAGACTTTATGACTTCAGCACTTCTTCATCAAAAAAAGTGCAAAAGATGAAGGGCGAAGGGGAGTCCATAGTGAGTGAGAAACTTGATTACTGCAAATATCTGATTACTGCATACCAGAAAATTATATCTGCTATCCTATGAGCTACAAATTTGTTATCTAAAAATGCATAATTAAAAGAGACTATCTCCAACTAATTAAAACCAAACTCAGGTACTAATTTGTCTTACCAATCAAAAGATTGCTGGATTTTCCCCTCTTTATAATGAAGAGAAACTAAGAGAAAGCTGGCATGACTTCTCCAGAAATTCCAAAAGCTGGGAACAGTCCAAGACCCATGTATTTATGTTAAATGTACTTGTCCCATGGTGATGGCCATCATTTAAATCAGCTGACCTGATAGGGAATTTTAGGCCATAACAACTAGCACTGGTTAGTTACTTAAAATATTTTGATAATTCTTCCTATATCCATATCAGTGGTGGTATTCGCACCGGATCGGGCGAACTGGTAGCAAGGATTTGGCATTGGTCACCAAACCAGTAGTAAGTTCTGGCTGGCCATGCCCTGACCCGGTCGACTGGTCGCCCCTGGCTCACTTGCCCCACCCGATGCTCGCTTACCCCGTCGGCCTGACTCCTGCCCCTTAAGGTATTTCTTTTTTTCCCCCTTCTGATAATCAGCTGTGCCTGATTTCCCTTGCTGAGACCCAGGAAGGCAAAAATGGAGGGAGGGGCTCAGCCCCCTCCATTTTTTGCTTTCCTGAGCCTCCAGAGTAGCCTTCTGGGAGCAAGAACACACACACCCCCGAGCCCCTTCTGAGGCCAGGAAATCCCAAAACGGAGCATGGAGGGGTGCTATGTGCCCCTCCCATGCTCTGTTTTTTTTTTTTTCCTGAGCCCTATGGGAGCCTTCTGGGAGCAAAAGTGCCCCCCCCAGACTACTCTGAGGCCCAGAAGGCCCAAAACATGGGTGGAGGGGTGGCTGCAAAAAAGGCACGCCCACCCAGTTACATGGCCATACCCACTAAGCCACACCCACAGAACCGGTAGTAAAAAAAACTTGAATCCCACCACTGATCCATATGGGATTTATCCTATGGTACTTCTAATATAAACAAGTTTAATGTACTTGGCTGTTCTAAATCTGATAGTATTAAGACACAGAAATAGGCTGAATCATTTTAAAATGTGATTAACAAACTTTGGATTGCTCCACATTGTCATTGCAAGTTTTGAGGACTGCTACATAAGCTAGATGCTGGTGATGTGGCACTGGGCACCGTTAATGATGACTATAGCACTCTAATATTTCGCAACATTGCCAAATCTAAAAATATGAAAGCATTTTTTTTTCCTGAAGCCTTCCTTTCAAAAGTGTGAGCAAGAAGATTTAAAAGTAAGATTTGGTAGCCTCATAAAGTGATAGCATTTACTTGATGTACTCTCATGGACACAAGGGATTCTTGGATAATAGAATAAAAACAGTTGTTTAATCAATCTTGAAGCCTTTTTTTATCACTGCCTTCTGTTGTCACAAAATCAAGTTGCTGAATATCTCTTATTGGGGTTTTATTGCGGGGGGGTGTACATCTAAGTGCAAAAAAAGAGTGAAGGCCGTTTTGGGCATTAAGCTAGTTAAACACATTCTATAAGCTGCCTGGAGTCATCTATGGTGAAATGAACAGCACAAAAGTTTAATAAATAAATTGATTAAAATAATCAAAGAAAGAATAGGTACCACTTAGAATCATTGAGTAACAGCTTATTGTTATCTAGCTATTCCCAGCCATCTGTACATACACAATTTACAAGCTATTGTAAATAACCATTTCATGTTGGAAAGCAGTTCAGTGTATTCTCTACTGAGCCTCTTTAGTTGTTTATAAAGATTTCATGAAGACTAAAATAAATTATCACTGGCGCACATCAAAGAATGAGGCCCTTTTGAGAGCAAAATTTCAGATATATCCTATTGATTCAGTATTTTTAAATTTGCACATTGATGTAATATATTATAAAGCATTCCCACAGATTCTTAAAAAATCAGCATGCTGAGGCCTATTATTATAATTTGCCTTAAATTGTTCTTAGTTTTATCAAATATTTTATTTGCCCAAATTATAGCAAAACTCTTATACTGCTTGTTTGCTTTTGATTTTCTTAGTAGTGTAACCTCTTCTGAAATCACTACAACAAACAAGAGGAAAAGAAAATGTTTTTTAAAAATCACATCATTTATAAATATAATAATATAATAGAAGTCTTTGACTTTAGTCTCATTGTAGCTTCAAGCAGAATTTTCTAACCACTTCAGCCACTGAATGTGGTAGAATTAGTTCAGTAATTATTGCAGAATGTTGTTATTACTTAATTACAAAAAAGTGTTGAATGGTATGGATATATGAAATTTAGGTTTTGGATCAAAGTAACTTAAAAAGCATCACATTTCTTCTTCCTAGCCATAGAAGACTACTTCAAGAGTAGATTGTCTATTATTTAAAAGTAAACTCATCAGACCTCTAAAATGAGTAAAATTTATACTTAGATAAATTTATAATTTATCAAGATAAACTGTTCCCATTTTTGATAATTTGCTGCATTTTCCTGCTGCAATGCTTTAAACTTTGTTTTTTGTTTTAAAAAGATGCTAGATAGGACATTGAAATGACCTTCTGTTATGATGACTGAGAAAGGAAAAACATTTTAAAAAGGGCATTGTTTGTTCTAATTACTCTGTCCATACAGCTGTGAAGATCTCTGAAATTAGATTGCAATAACCTGTGAATCTGTGAGAAGAAATAAGTCATGAAACTAAATCAGGCTATTACATTTTAACAAAAATAAAGAAGTATGCTGGGCAGATCAATAGCTTCATCTATTTATGACTAAAGCACATCTGAAACTATTTTCCAGTTCATTAACTGAGACAGGGAATGTTATGGTCTGTTGTGCCCAAGTAGCTGACACAAGGCTTAGTGAGAATGGATCAAGCTCTTTTATTGTTAGAGGTAGTCAAGTGAATCTGGGACCCACTGAGTCTTAAACCTTCAAACTTTAGTGAAACAAAGTTTGTATCTTACAAAGAAGTCTTACATAGAAGTCACACGAAACAGTCATGACGTGGTTGCAGGTATATTTATATATATTTCAATACAAAATCAATAGCAACATTCTCCTGAGGGCTGTTCCGAGCATCCAGACATGGGAAGTGCTCCATCTGTCATTCAATAGGCTGAGCTGATTTCTGAGGACACTCCTACTTGAGGCTCCTCCTTAGTGTCCCCAGTTTTTAGCTCAGCCTTCGTTCAGGCTAGAAGCATTTTTCAGGCTAGGTTCCTTATGACATGGTTGCAGGTATATCTATATATATTTCAATACAAAATCAATAGCAACATTCTGTCATTGAAAGTTTAGGAGTTACTGAGTTAATAGCAAAATAAATGATAAAGCTGTTTCCATTATATAATATGTGATAAATTTCATAGCAGTACATATATTTCTAACATATTTGCCCTTTTCTCATAATATTAAGAACATGGCAGAATCTAGACTCCTTCCAAAAGTTGTTAAAAATCTTAGCTGATTTAATAGCAATGTAGATTACCTATGTGAACATTTTTGATACCCTCTTTCATTATAAATGAAATGTCATGAGCTAAATTTCCCATTAACATTTTTGTTCTGTTGATTTCAACATGATTTGGGGTATAAACAGAATAAATAATGTTGAAAATATTTGATTTAGAACTCTTGATGCTTCATATATTAAAAATACACACAAAATAATGATGAAAAATGTAGAATAAAAGGCCAGGACACCTGATCATATTTTAAAATTCTGAATAAAGCCACAATCTTTATATAAGAAATTTAGCCACTTGTTCTGTTCCTTTTTAATTATTTTTTTAAAAAACAAGAATAGAAATAGGTCTGGGAGATATTTGGTCTACTTTTCGCTTCTTTGTTTCTCAGGTGAAGGACCCAAATAGTTGTTGTCAGACTTTTATATTACTCTAATAATTCTATATGACTATCACATTTCATTTTAAGTCTTTTTATCTAGAAGTATAGAAGGCAAAGGATTGACAATTTATTTTTCATGATATCTCAGGAAAATATTTTAATTTGATTCAGTTTTATTTCCATATTGGCCAGAGGCTATTGGAAAAGTACAGAAGTCTGATGCAAAATATGAACAGCAATGGATTCTGTAGCTTGCAGATTTGTAAACTGAGGAAAAAATGCTATAAAAAATATTTGTAATGTTAATAGGGGCATAGAATACAATCTGAGGACCTTCCTAAATGTTATTTCTGAACTTGTTGCCTAGAATAATTTAGTTCTAAATAAATGTTGATGTGATATAAGTTTATTATCTTTGCAGGTGTTGTGTTTCACTATCGTGCGTCTACCAGTAGATACACTCTGAATTTCAAACAGGCTCAGGAGACCTGTTTGGAGAATGGTGCTGAAATTGCAAGCCCCGAACAACTGAAAGCTGCATATGAAGATGGATTTGAGCAATGTGATGCTGGCTGGTTGTCTGATCAATCTGTTAGGTGAGATGATCAAGTGGCTTTTTGATCGTGCATCTAATAGCTTGGTTACATTTACAGTATCTGTCATTCACTTTACTTTATTTCACATACTGTATTACAGATATCCTATTAGGCAACCTAGAATTGGCTGTTATGGAGACATGATGGGAAAAGAAGGAGTTAGATCCTATGGATATCGCCTTTCTAATGAAACTTATGATGTCTATTGCTATGTTGGAAGCATAAATGGTAAGCAAACACTTATCTCTCTCTTTTTTTTAGCACTGCATTGTTGCTAACAAGTTTGGAAGCGCTGAATTACTATCTGAATACTTTAAAGGACAATTAAATTGAAAGTAACCTTGGTAGTATTGTCTGTTGATGATTGCTGAGACTAGGAAATGGTGCACAACTTGTGCTCCACTTAAGGATATTTCAGTAAGGGTTTCAGCCTACTAGTTGAAGTGACTGATATTGGAAATTGCATGGCAGGAATCCTAACCTGTGGCCTGACCCAAAGTTGCATTGCCTTTCACAGATATTAGTAATGGTTACCTTTCATATCAGGAATTTCAGTCAGAATTCTGCTAGTCACCTTTCCAGAAACACCTAAGAAACTATGATAGTTTTTGAATGAATTCTTGTTACTTTTCCCTTTGTAAAGAGATTTATACCAAACATTGCTCCAAACATTAGGGGTAAGTGCCACCTTTCTACACATAAATATAAGTGACCCATAAGACCCATAAGATCCACAACAAAAGCCACGCAAGAAAGATTGAAGAAATCCCTCTAGTTATAATGAATGTTACAATGCAATTAATTACATTATACAACAATCCTGGATGATGATGAGTATTATTCCACGAGTGTTAAAATTAAGTAGAATACTTGATATTGGCAAAAATGATCAATCAGAAATGAAAAAAATGTTCACATCCATTGAGTAAAGTGAGATCAATGCCTCAGGAGCCAATTTAGGTTCTTATTACATTTCATCTACTGTATTTTTCCTTTGAGCAGACAGCTGCTATTGGGATTTTCTGCTTTAGATTCCAATAAATTGGCAGCATTGGGTACTATTAAGTTTGAAGTGTTTAAAATATTTCTGATCTGCCTCTACAGCAGAATTCTTTTGACTGATGCCTCCAAGTATAATCCTGTCCAGTCACTTTGGCAAAAGGCACATTAAAGTTTTTTGAGATAAGAATATAGCTATTGAAGCTTTGCCTTCTCCCATATAAGCTTAAGGAATTTTGGAATTTCTATAATTTGTTCCACCCAGAAAAGAGATCATAATGGAAGGGACAAATGACAGGGATGTGACAGCACTTTATTCATGCTATTTCCTTCTCAAGTGACAGCACTTTATTCATGTTATTTCTTTCTCAAAGGTTTAGATTGTTTCTTTCCTTGTTTAAAATTATACATGACTTAAAACATGAGTAATCTTAAATTATCTGTATACTTTTAAAAATCTCATATCTTTGTAACATTCTCTATTCCCTGCTGGTTTATCCCAAGCAAAATCAGTGGGGAAGCTAAGCAGGAAATTTCAAATTCAAGCCAGTGGGTAGGTAAGTAACTGCTCCTGGGATGGGGAGGGAGCAAAGAGGTATGCAAGAAGTACAGTGAAGGTTGACAGGCTGAAAAGCATGGTTGAGGTCAGGAAGGATGCAGAAGGTATAAAGCGGTGCTCAAGTGAAATGGTAGTCATGGAAGATGCTTGAAGTTGCAGTGCAAATTGTGGAAGGTGTGTGAGGATGTTGCATGGGTCGGGGAGGGTTCACAGGTTATATGAGTGGCTGGTGCAATACAAGCACAAAAGGATTTTGGGAAGACCTACCGAAGCAACTTGTAACTTTCCCTGCTGTCTTCCCCATTGACTTATTCTGCACAAACAATCACTGGGCAAATCACCAGGAAATCGGAAATCATTTCTATGTCCATTGCTTTTTGCCTGCCTGTGGTCATTCTGTTGACCTGTTTAGTAAGGAAATATCTATGAAATAATAGCACAGTTGAAATGATAACACAACAGAACTAGGTTGGCTAGTTCTTAATGTCTTCTTTTCATTTACAATGCTAATTTGTTTGCTATGATTTATATATTTTAATTTTTAAAATCAACTTTGGGACTATGTTTAGTCTGAGTAGAGATTTACAAATAATGTTATTATTAATTAAAAAAACATGTTTCTGCGGACAACAAAATAATTGAATTGTATATCACGAAACGCAAAATTAATGAATCATCTATTTAGAGTTCAGTTTTTTTGACATGGCTGGGAACTGAATTTTTTGCTTTGTTGTTGTTCAAGCAAACTGTTAGCCAGTCTCCTGCTTTCTTTGGAACAGGAGAAATAATTGTGGCAGTGGTTTTTGGTGATGGTGCATGCATCTGTTATTGGTTTAAAAAATTAATCAGATGTCCTTTAAGTTGAATAGTCCAAATATGCAAATGAGCAAATTTGGAGTTTCTTATCAATGCTTTGACTTTGGGGAACAGGCAATTAACCTTGATTAGGAGTCAAGCCAATAGAAATCACATTGCTATATATATATTCAAATAGTGTCTTGGTTTCCGCGTCACTGTTGCTATTGCAAGGCATAGGGAAAGCTAAACTGTTTTGCTCCTGGCTCTATTGTTTGCCTTGAAAATTTTGCTGAGTTACTCTCAGCATGGATCCCAGCTATCAAAACATAGGAGAATCACTCTTAACTCTCAAATCCCACTCCCTTCTTTCTAGCTACTTTTCATTGCTCTAATGTTTGTGGCTGTGTCATTCACAAGTTTGCCAGATGGATTTTCTCTGTGTTTTCCTGGAACATGTGGGAAAAATACATCTAAACTGTTTTGTTTGGGAAACTTTCCTTGGCTCTTGCAGATACATTATTCAGCATCTCCATTTCTACAAAGGGAACAAATCCCAACCTCATTATGGATTGCAGTACTTGCAGATCTAAGCTGAAAGCTTATCCTTTGAATACCTTGTTTGATTTTGATAACATTTGTTATAATTTGATGGATTTAGTGGAAAATGATGGATTTTAATGTAAAAGTTACCAACTTTTCCAAATCAGGTTGTATTTGGAAATTTGGAGAGCCTGTGCCATCACAGTTATTTCTGGAATAGAAAGCTTGACAGTGATCATTTTGCTTTGTAGAATGCTAGCTTTACATTTAACTTTAAAAAACAACAACAAAGTACAACAAAGAGAGAACTAGTGGGTCATATTGGGTGCCCAGGAGAATCTTTATGAGCACAAAATACTTGACACTAAACATAGTATTGAAGTTCATGACATTTTTATTGTTTATTGCTATTTTATTGTTCTGCTGTAATTTAAACATCTGCATAAATCGTATCCTGTTATTGGAAATGTTGAGTTTAAACTCTGGTGTTCTGGCAGGAAAGCCAGCACTTCTGTCTTCACAGTACATAAACTCTGTTCTATGCGATGCCTTTTGAAAGCATTGTATATCCCTACTTCCCCTGAATTCAGCTACATCTACAAGATTTAGATATCTCCATTCATTTACTCATCTCCAATTATAGAAAAATACTCATGATGAATAGAGTTTTCAGTGAAAGAGACTGTAAATTACAAGGACTCTGAAGAATATTGTGTTCCCATAAAATAATGTCATTAGGGAAGTCTGAATACCTCAGTGTTGAGGATTGAGACTATTATCTCAGTTTGAATCTCAACTAGATTATCCCCCCAGGAAATGATAGAAATTAGTTTATATGGAAGACATTATATGAGGGACCATTAAACATTAAATTTGAGTGCTCATACCTAATAATCCTGAACTATTAGGAACTCTTCCTGTTCTTTAAATATGGGTCATTATGATCATATTTATAGAATTCCTTTGCTGATTTGTGCTGTTGTCTGAATTAGAATATGGTTTGCAAAAGTGAAAAACTGCTAAACCAAGAAGCAGACAGTATTTGATCATGAGAAAGATGAACGAGTGATCCTAGTTGAGGTGCTGCATGGAAACTATGAGGGTCTAGATAGGAAGAACCAGTTCCAACTCAATCCTAGCAAGACAGAATGGCTTTAGATTTTTGTGAATCCACCAAGGTCCCATAATATATTATCCTTAATCCTCAGTCTATCCCATTTCCCAAGACAGAGTGCATAACTTGGGAGTATTCCAGGACTCTCAACTCCTCCTCTCAACTCAAGGAGCAGAGTGCACCATGGCCAGAGGGGGCTTTGCCTAGATCCTGTGGGCCAATTGTGCCCATTTATTCCATGGGACATAGAAGTCTTGCTCATGGTTATTTATGCCTTGGTTACTTCTCAATTAGAGCATTATAATGTGCTCTGTTTGGAGCTACTCTTGAACACCACTCAGTAGTTTCAACTCATTCAGAATGCAGCAGTGCACACAGTGTTTTTTCATATCACACTGCACTTTGTGCAACCTGCACTGGTTCCTAGTTCTTTCCAGATACAATTCAAGGTGTTATCACTTTTAAAGACTTACATGACATGACACAAGATAATTGCAGGAGTGCATCTCCCTGAGGATATCTGTCCACTATACCAGGTCACAAAGAATCACATGCACTAGGTTCCTTCCCTTAAACGTTGATATCTAGTGGGACCTAGTGTCAACCACACCAACTAGACCAGACAGGAAATATGTCCAAATAAGCTATTTCTACTTTATTGTAAAGCTACATCAGCAGAATTTTGCGTAGCTGAAGGTACAGTTCTCCCATCATTTCCTTTACAACCCAAAACCCACAGAGAAAATCTCTTCTGAGCCTCTTGCCCTGCCAGTATTCATTTACAATCTGTACTGTCTTATATTTGACTAATCCCTGGACAGCATCTTTTCGCTTCATATCCCAACATCTTTTATATATGATTACATCTAAGAATCTAAGTTCCTGTGGAACACCCTTGCCCTTGGAATCTGGCAGACTCTCATTTTTTAGCCTTTGGCTAGTTTTCCTCTCAGGTGCTGGGATAGAGTGAGGTGGGAACATCATCCTATGATAGGGTGGATGGTTTGCTGGAGTCATCCAAAGTGGATGCCTAAGGCTCTTATATTTTAGTTTGTATTTTATTATTTCTTGGTTTTATTTTTGTTGTGAGCTGCCCAGAGTTGTGCAAGAAGAGCGACCATACAAATATTTTATATAAATAAATAGTAAAGAAAGGAAGTGGTTTTCAATGAGAAGGATCAATTAAAATTTTCTCTGTTAGGAAAGTTTGCATGTTGATTTCTATAGTCATTGGACTCAGTGGCCTCTATGGCCCTTTCCAAATCTAGATTTGTCTATTAGTGCCATTTCAACAAGAATTGTTATACACAGAAGCAAATCAGAAGCTCATTCTTATACTGCATTTGTTCCTTCAAACTTGATTTCTGTTTATATATACCACTATGTCACATTTTGCTCAAGGTAAATGTCATCAAAACCGAAAAATCAGAGCAGTAGTAGGAAAAATAGCAATAATGTTAAAAATAAATTTTCCATTTAAATCATTTGTGGAATGCATTCCTCTTTGAAAAACGTAATTTGTTTCTATTTTTATAGGTGATGTCTTCCATGTAACTTCTCCTGACAAGGTTACTTTTAAAGAAGCCCAAACTCTGTGTGAGGAACAAGGGGCAGTTCTTGCTTCAGTTGGAGATCTGCATGCTGCCTGGAGAAATGGTTTTGACCAATGTGATTATGGCTGGTTGGCAGATGGCAGTGTGCGCTATCCTGCCTCTGTGGCAAGAATCCAATGTGGTGGAGGTTTACTTGGAGTACGAACACTGTATCGCTTTGAGAATCAAACTGGCTTTCCTTACCCAGATAGCAAATTTGATGCATATTGTTTTAAACGTAAGCATATTTGATATTTGTTTTAAGAATGCATTTTTACAACACGTTTTAATTGTCATATTCTAATTTACTGAGTTTTCTTTCTTGTAATAAAAGCAGCTCGTGAATTGTTGCATGCAAAGGAAAAGAACTGATGCACCTTTTATCTGTGTTTGGGGAATCTCATCTCTACTTCCCTGATTCTAGGAAAAACATTTACATCATTTTCCCACAAATTGTGTACAATTTTCTGTGATTAGACTACAGAATAGTAGCTTAGCTTAACCTTGTGTCTTTGCATATTCAAGGAAAATCTTAACTGTTTCCAATGACTGTATAGCCTTGTCCAATCTAATATATTCCAAATGTGTTGGATTTCAACCACATAATTCTAAAAGCATAGCAGAACTTGGCCACAGACGGGGGAAGGCTCATTTAGAAGGATACAAATTGTTCCTGTTTTTCCAATAATTTTATTAGAGCTTACAAGTGCAAAGATTTTTAAAAGATTAATACAAGCAAAGATACAAAGATATAAAAAGTCAAGAAAAAAAAAATGGAAAGAAACGGAAAAAAGAAAGAAGCCAAAAAAGAAGGTAATAGAAAGTAAAAAAAATGGATTAACTTAGCACCTTCCCTAGTACTTCAATTAAAAAGACTTCTTCTTCCCATACCTCATCCCTTATCAATAGTCACATTACAAATACATCATTTCATCCTATTCTATGAAGAGCTATCTGAACTATTAAGGCATGTGTTTTAAACTCAATCAAAGAATTCAATTTTATAGTCTTAATCAGTGGTCGCCAACCAATGGGCTACAGCGAGAAAATGGTGGTGGTCCACAGAGAAATGTCATCCCCAAAGCACCCCCAAAGCAATTAATCCAGCCTGCATGGGAACACAAGGCTGTGCCGCCCACATAGCCCGTGGAAAGACAAGGCTTGTGTCGCTTACATTGCGAACAACATGAGGTACTGAGGGGAGGGGGGAAAGGGCGGAGGGGGGGAACTTGCCCCACTCACTCCATGTACCTTGCCTGGCCACCAGGCTGCTTCTTTCCACTTCTTTCTTCTGCTTTTGGCTGCATGCAAGAAAAGTAGAAAAAGTCTTTTCTCCCCTCCCCCAAACTCTGCCAGAAATGAGTCTTTGGGACCCTACAAGGCATCCTGCTCCAAGAGGCTGCACCATCCCCTTTACCAGTTTGAGGGAGAGAAAGAAAGACTTCTGCTGCTTTCCTTGCATGAAGCCTAAAATCTCAGTCTCTCTCTCTCCCCACCCCAGAACGAAGCTGGAGACGGTATCTTGCTATTCCAAATAAAGAATGACTGATTGGTAGGAAAATGAGGTAGAGAATTTTCCTGCAGACTTTTTTTGGGGGGATTTTCCCAGGGTCTCTGCAGACAGAAGTGATTTTGAATGCAAGTCCACCTTTTCCTCCACTGTCTTATTTTCCTATTCTGTTGCTCCTTTTCCTACCTGCCCTAGGGTGAGTAGCCAAAACCATCAGGACTGGCACCTGCCATCAATGTCTCACCTATTTAAATATGGATAGCTTAACTGTGTTCTTGATTCAACTTCAACCCTTCTATCCTTTGACTTTTTAAAGTGCCGGGTCAGAATTTTGGGAGTATGAACCTGAATAAAACATTGTTAGGAAGCAGCTTGATCAAAGATCTAATGTCCAAAGACAGCATGGTATTTGACATCTGAAGTGGGGCTTTGAAAACTGGTTAAGACAGCTTTTCTTTGATTGCTGCTGCTATTACCTTTGTTCCCATCAAGTATTTTAAAAAGAAACTCCTTATTATAAAGAATAAATTTGGATACTTCTGTTGTAAAGAATATATTTAGGGTACAAAACAAAGCACAGTTTATAATTATAGTAATTTAGAAATGGTTAATTGTGGGGTGGGGGTGGGATCGGAGATGTACATTCAGCAGCAGAAAAGGTAAAATCTAGCTAAGAAAACTTGCTAGCTGCAATGCCTAGAGTATGAGGGATGTATGTTTGTACAGGAAAAATCAACCTTGTACTGGCCCCCTTTACCAGTTATCTTGAAGTAGAAGTTTGTATTTACTCAACCCTTGAGCTACTTGTGTTACATATGTAGCATGATGTGAAAACCTGTGTGAAATGTGAAATTTTAGGTCAGTACACCAGGAATCAACTCACTCATAGAATCTGTGTCACTATCAGCAGAGTTAGGAAATTCTGAAGAGTGATGATGCAGCAGGAATGAATTATACCTCCAAGAAATTATCTAGATGAGGGTGATCTATCTCAGAGACACACAATTAATCTTTAGCAGAAAGGCATCTTTTTAAAAGTAAAGATACACAGACAATGTCAGCAAAGCAGACAATCTTTCTGTTAAGTCTGGAAACTTTTTAGGAAGTCTATAGATGCTATTTATAGAAAAAGGAAGCTTTGGACAGTAAAAATAATTGTCATCAATGTTTCAGAATATGTAAAACGGGCATCAAACTCACGTTGTCACGTCATTGTCACGTGATGTATCAGGACTTTTCTCCCCTTCACTAAACTGGGTAGGGGCAGGACCAGCATGTGATGCATCCAGTCCACAGGCCATGAGTTTGACACCCTTGATGTAAAATAACCAAAAATTTAGATGTTCTCCCTGATTGATGGCTGGGGTTCACATGGTCCTAATGATTTTTTCATAGACAGCTAATTTTTTTCCTAGATAATGCTTTTATTTATTGCCTGATAGCAACAATGATGTTGCCTGTGCAAACGATGCAATTTCAGAAAATCAAAATTTGCATAATGACATCATTTGCATAATCATGTCATATGTAACATTATTTTTTTTCCTTGCAAGCATTTGCCAGTAAAGATTCTGGATTTATTTTTAGGGCTCTAAATCTGCTTTAACATTTTAATGGACAAAAATAATATCCCAATTCCTGGACGGGTCAAATTACTCAACTAATATTTAGTATCCAAGCAAACTAATCAACAAATAAACAAGCACGTTTTATATAGTGAGTTGAGACTTGCTGTGCCAAGTTAAGTCCAAGTACATGTGTTGGTATTACTTGGTTTTTCTGGCTATTTATTAAATACCCCAAGTTTTTAAAACACAAGCTGACAACACTGACCATAATCATTTGGATAATGAATTTATTTCTACTGAAATAACAGAGTTCAATGGTCACCCTGTGGTCCATGGACCCATGGGGAGCCAAAATGTCATAGGAGACCACAAAGTCTTGAAAAAATATTATTGTCTGTGCCATTGTCTGTGGCCACAAAAGGTATTTAAAGGGGAAAAAAGATTGAGGACTACTGACAAAGTTTCTAAAATGCTGATAATTTGTTTCATGTTCACTGTTGGTTACTGATCCAATTCAGAAATCCTACTAACTGGATTATTAAAGTTTAGAGGATTTTTTTTGTTTTTTATGGCCAACCAACAGCATGGTTTCAGAGGAAGGTTTTCTGAATAGTAAATGGTACAATGAAATATTTAGATACTATTCATTTTCAGAGCTGTTCTCAGCAATCACCATTACTTTTCTGGCAGGGTATTATTTAGCTGCCGGTTGTCAGTGTTGCCATCACTGTCTTCCCACTGTCTCTATCCTTTCTCAGTTGCTTGACCATATCACTTCTCTTTTCTGCTGTCTATGTATTCCTTTACACATCTATCCCTCTACAACTAATTAAATGATTTATAATCCCTACACTCTCACAAATGCCCATAAATGCCATATTCAGTAGTTGTGGCTGTTACTTTTGCTCTGAGAGAGTTTATGATCAGAATAATAGAATGAAGGAGTTGGAAGGGACCTTGGAAGTCTTCTCATCCAACTCCCTCCCTGCTGATGCAGGAAATCCTATACCAGAGATCCCCAACCCTCGTCTGTGGACCAGCACGGGTCTGCGGCATGCCAGCAACTGGGCCACCCAAACAAGCAACGCCCTATCCATGGAATGCAAGCAGCATGTGAAACCATGTCCCTCCAGTCCACAGAAAAACCTCTCCACAGAACCGGTCCTGGTGCCCAAAATGTTGGTGGCCACTGCCCTGTACCAGATAAATAGTTATCCAATCTCTTCTTTAAAATTTCCAGTGTTGGAGCATTCACAACTTCTGGAGGCAAGTTTTTTCAGTGATTAATTGTTCCAACTATCTGGAAATTTCTTCTTAGTTCTAGACTGCTTCTCTCTTGATTAGTTTCCATCCATTGCTTCTTGTCCTGCTCTCAACTGCTTTGGACAATAGCCTGCCTTCCTATCAGTTATAGAGTGCGTTAGAATGGCTGTTAACAATAGCCTTACTTTCCTCTTGAAAAGTATGAGGAGGGATAAGGAGTAAGAGTACACACATGTTCAAATACATCCACTCACAAATATATTATAAAATATTGTAATATATAAAATATAATGAGAATATCTTGACAGGTATATTGGTAACTATATGAACTTATGTTCATCTCTTGACTCATTTATGGCTGGCAATAAAAACTATTTTAATTTTTAGAAAAAAAGTTATATATGAGACTAAGCTAATTGAAAACAAACCGAAGCTGTGCTGAACCAATGCTTAAAGTTTAAAGTATATATATGCATGTATATGCATCCGTCAAAGAATTTTTCTTGTGAATGTGGAAGCATTAATGAAATACTTGTATAAGATCTTATAAGGAGTAATTAATTTTCAACAATGTAAAACAAGATACTAATTTAGAACAAAATACATTCATAATATGCCCTGCTATATTATGACAATTTGATAATATTTCTTTTTTTCTTTAAAAGTAATTCAGTGAAATTAACCACAGTCTTTTCATTGACTTTGCAAATTTTCCCTGAACTCTACTGAAACAAAGTTTTAAAATGTGGATTATTTACTTTAAAAAAAACCTTAATCATCAGCTATGATATTTTACCATGTGGGTTAGAGCAGTGGTAGTCAGCCTGGTCCCTACCGCACACTAGTGGGCATTCCAGCTTTCATGGTGGGCGATAGGGGTTTTGTCCCCTACTTTATAAATCACCATTACTGTGGAACCGGTGGGAGGTTAGAAAATTTTACTACTAACAGAGATACAAAAGTGGGCGGTAGGTATAAAAAGGTTGACTACCCCTGGGTTAGAGGAAAATAATAATAAAACATCATAAAATCTTTTAAAAACAGACTGCATACATTAGATGAATCTTTTTCATATTATGACAAACAGTTCTAGCTTCTCAGAATATTCAAGGGAAAAACCATGATCTAATGGCAAAAATAAATATTTCACATGTGAAAGGTATCAGGTAGACTTCACAATGCCTTACAGGACAGTTGGAAAAGAATCATGAAATCTGGATGCTGCCACATAGGATATGTGTTAGAACGGATTAGTTGATATTAGAACAAGCAATCATTTGGTACTAGAACACATTTAGAATTTAAGAACGTGTTGTGGATGTTCCCACAAAATTATCTTGGTGTAAAACTGGCTGGTATAGAAAATGGTTGCCATCATGGGCATGTCTAGTCCCAGAATATATATATTTACAAAAGGACAAACTGATATAGTTACTGCATGACTATTCTCTTTATATCACATAGAATCTTCCTATCCATCCCAGTTTATTTTTGTGTTTTTGGTGGAGAAGGGAACATTTTTTCAGACACTGATTGCAATCCATTATTTTGTTTTGTAAGGATGCTCACAAAGTTAAATTTAGGAATGAGCCAATGTTTTATTTTGCTACAAGAAGTCTTGCTTTCTTTTGATTAAAGGGTTTTTTTAAAATGTCAATTTAGGAAATATTCAAGAGTTGTAGTCTCTAGCTCCATAAAATATATAATGTAAAAGAGACAACGTGTGACAGAAAGTTTAGGATATTAGATTATATCAGCAGGATTCAAATTCAGGGCCACCTTCAGCCACAGAAGCTTACTAGGTGGCTCTGGGCCAATTATCCTCTTTCCACATCACTAAGTTTTTGTTGTGGGAAAAATGAGAGAATATCACGTTTTGTCTGCTACATTAAGTTCCTAAAGGAAATGCAGGATCACCTTTTCCAGTTTCAAAGAATGTCAAAGGAGCTTTTTTCAGGTTATTGAAAAATACATAAATTAGGACAGTCTTTGATGTAACAAATGGTTAGGAAGATAATCTGATTTCTTGCTCTAAACCATCTGGATTTTTTTAAATTAGGAACAAGTGTCTCATGTATTGCATCAGAAGAAGCACAAAAAGATATCCCCCAGAACACATGAATTCAGGAATTTAGTAATGTAAAACATCTGTACAACAGCAAGTTGGCTAAAGCTTTAAAAAAAAGCCACTGTCTGGATCATTTTTTTAGACAAAAGGCAGATTAATTGTAGTGAATGTCTCCTTTGTGAAGAAACAGCTTCAACCAAATCCTTTTTTTTTAAAGGTTAGAAATAAAATTCGGCTTCCTGAAGGATGGTAATCATCATTTGGTAATGATAGTCAAAGAAACCCGATTTTTGCAAATTGGCAAAAATCGGCTGAAATCTATCCAAGCATCTGGCTAAACTGGAATAGTTTTTCTCTTCATGGACATGTAATGTGAACTTTTGGATTTTGTTAAACCTTTTCATGAATATTAAGTACCGTATAAACAAGAATAATAAGACAAGTTCCAAATATAAAATCCCTGTGAAAAATTAAATGTACTGTAGTGAGAAATTTAACAGGAAAAAATAAAAAGCACAAGCTATTGACAGAATATGGCAGTGTTTCTCAACCTTATCAACTGTGTGGATTTTAAATCCCAGAATTTTTTAGTCACCAAGATTGAAAAATATTGGGATTGTCCCTTATTGCCTGAAGCATGCATGTGGAGGATGTTCAAAATAGACAAGATGGTGGATGCAGTGTTGCAATCCAAGCTCCATTGATATGATATGCATGTACAAAGGAATGGGACTTGATTATAACACTATATCAGTTATCTTTTCACTGAGAAATTGTGTAAAGGTTCTTCTTTACAATTGCAAGGTAGTTAGGGAAGAAAATTATTTAGCTCTATTTCTTTGTAAACTTTGATTTTAATTCTTTCTTTGGTTTGAGGGCACTTCCTATATACAACATGCTATAGTTTATATGTTTTTATATAGCTGTTGCATGAAATTATTCTGTAAATCATGATTAGGACGGTGCAAGGTGCACCGTCCATTAGAATTACTGCTGGTTACGAAGTCCTATTCTTGCACTGAAACTGAACATTCTTCGAAGTCAATGAAGTCCTTTCTTATGTGCATCCTTATAATGGAAGATATTATTAGGGGAGCCATTCCTTTGAAATAAAGTGAACTGCTGGTGTAATAAACTTGGGTAGACTGTTTCTACCAATTGCAGAATGGTTTATTACATTAATTTCCAAACCTTGAAGCAGAACATTATTCAACAAAGCATGAAGTTTTCAAACCTTCCTCCAAGTTCTTAATGTGGTAGCTATAATCTATAAGCTACAATGTTACTGTTATGTGTAACAAAACACAAATTGTTCATTAATGCAGAATTCCTGACTTCAGATTAGTAAAAATAATCACCAGTTCAGAGAACTTAAAGGCAGCTATTTTATCAGTCTTGTATAAAATTTGCATCCAAAGAATAAAGGACAATAATTATGGATTTAATTTTGTTCTCAGACAGTTGTATAGATGAAATCAACATCTCAGAGTTTAATGGCTGAAAATTAAGTTTCATAAATTCTGCTTCAACCTTTGGCTCATCTTTACCCAGTTTAATAAAACCCTTAATATCAATTAAATACCATTTAAGACCAAAGGAAAAATTGTGTCATTGAATTTCCACAAGAAGGAATGAATGATGATGAATATATAACATATTACTAATACAAGTCTGATTTTGTGATCCTAAGGGAGTTAACCCATTCCATAACTCTTAACTAAATAGGATAGAGATCACTTTACTGATTTATATCTGG
Source organism: Pseudonaja textilis (assembly GCF_049901715.1). Lineage (NCBI taxonomy): Eukaryota > Metazoa > Chordata > Lepidosauria > Squamata > Elapidae > Pseudonaja > Pseudonaja textilis. The sequence continues at coordinate 222,005,479 of NC_141991.1, read as the reverse complement.
GATGAATTCATTCATTTAATTATAATTACTCTTTTCAAAGCATGCTCAACAAATAATGTTTTAGGCTGAGATAATGTATGTTCAATATCTCTAAAATTAATTTTGGATTCAAGCTATTGTAATGATAAAATACAAAATTGTAGTGTAAATATTTCTAATTTTTTTATTATTATGTTTTGCCAGATAAAGAGAATGTATCAGATTCTTCAATGGTTGAACTAAATATTCCTTTGGAAAGTGAATCAGCCAAATCATTAACTGAACTAAATGTAATTCCTCCAAAAGCTACACTTCATCCATATGTATCTTCGCTCACATCAGAAATGGTTAAGGTAAAACAAGAAAAGAAGGCACCTTGGATCATTAATTTATCTACCCTTCTACCTCAAACTGTTACAGACATTTCTGATTTGTCAGAAATGACCCAAACGGAGACTGTATTAAGTGACTTAGTGGAGATTACACCTATCCAAGATATTTCTGATTTCAATGAAGCAAGTTCTGAAAGTCCAATTGAACAAATAGAAATATCTCCAATAAGAACTGTGGATGCTGAGGAAAGGAATAACCTGAGTGTACCTTTAGAAACGAAGGAGGAAACACATATTGGCACTCAATCCACCAAAATACCAGTAGAAGCAAAAAGTGATAATAAACTCACAACTGTTGTCATTCCAAAAGAATTGCTCACAAGTATTTATGAACCTGTAGAAGAGGAAGATAAAGAGGTTCTTTTTCCAGATCAGAAGTTAATAATGTCTACTACCATTTCTAAGATAGATAAAACTTCATCTTCTACGACAACCTTAGATGAGAATGCCACAGATACACCAGATTCAGTAGCAACTTCATTTGAAAGCAAAACAATATCTACCCCGGCTTATTCAGTAGGCTTTGAAATACCAGTGCTTACAACAGCTGACAGAGTGGTACACTCAACAGATTCAGTAGAGAAGGAAGAGCACACAGCAACACCTGTGGTTTCAGAGAAGATGAAAGATACAGTGAGATTTATTCCAACACCAACAGCTTCAGATGTGTTTTCAGGATCAGAAGTATCAATAGGTGAAGGAAGCATGTTTGGGTCCGAGTCTACCACAGGGCATATGCCTGTTGCCACAGATGTAAATGAAGTAGAAGGGTTCTTTACCAGCTATGGATCTGAAGTGTCAAGTCATCCCCTAATAACACCAACACCAGATTTGCAACAAGAAACCATTGAAACAGATGAAAAGTATGACTGGACTAATGAGAATACAACCAAACAGCAACCAATCTTAGATATTTCAAGAGAAGATTACCCAGCAATGGTCACTGAAGGTATTGAAATAAAACAACCTTTTATATTTACAGATGCCACAAAGACGGTAACTCCTATTGCAATTTCAGAGAAAGACTATAGCAGTTCTTTGATTTTAGATACCATTTCTAAAGGTTCAGGTATAGTTACTACTGATGCAGCACTCACAGAAATCATAACAGAAGTCATACCAGTGATTCAACAGGAATCTATTACGAGAGATCTAATTAGGCAAACATTGGTCACTGACCCGGCTTCCCCCAGTGTTGTTCCAGGATTACATTCATTACCTGAACATGACGTAGCTGCTGAAGGATCTGCATATGAAATAAATTATACTACTACAGATACAAGTCCTGGTATAAAAATAAGAGATTATGACACAGTCACACAGTCTGAATTGTTTCCTGGAATCATTGATCCCAAGCTGATAGCAACAGGTGTTCCTCCCATAGAATCAACTACCAAAAGTGAACATAGGTCTTCTTCCTTGGACAAATCGGTAGTTCCCATCTCCAGAGAAGAAGCTGCTCCTGTCACTAAAAAGTTTGATATGGGGGAAGTAGATATTTCAACTCATAGCCCAGAAGGATCAGGAATAAAAGAAGAGGACGTAGGAATGGAACCCATTTCATTTTCAGTTAGTGCAACAAGCAAACCAATGGTGGTAACTGGTATTGCCACCATTGTTGGTACTACAGTAGATAAAATCCCACCAACTTCAGCATCCAAACCTTTAATTATCAAAACACAGCCACCTCTGATTGATAGGGAGCCTGATGAGGATACAAGTAAAGATGTGCTGATAATTGATGAATCTATTTCTCCCATTAAAACTACTACTGATGATGATTTTACAGGCAAAACGGTAGAGCCAGAAATTGATACTGAATATTTTACCTCATCAACTATCACTGCAGTTTCCCAGCCCACAGGACAACCCACAGAGGTTTTAGAGTCTCAAGAAGAGCCCCCAGCTACTTCAGAGGTTGCTACAGGGTTGGAAAACCAACCTAACATACCTGTATATGTTTTTTCTATTCCACAAAATGATACAGGTAAGATTTTAATGCTGAGGCTGGATATTCAAATTAATGTGGATATTTGGCTCAGAGATATATGACATACACACATACGTGTGTATATATATATATATATATATATATATATATATATATATATATATATATATATATATATATAAAATTGAAATATTGAAAATGCTTGGTAATAGTTGCTGGTTATGTGAATATGGAAATTATTACCATTGTTAAAAGTTGATACAATATTACTTGAGCTTACTGCTTAATATTACCATATCATTTGATTGACATTCATTACCTGTGGAAAAAGACATATTTTTCATGGCTTCCACACCATGCATTACTACTTGAGTGTAGCATTGCATTAACATTCCATAGTGTGTAGCTATTAACAATGGCATTTGCAGTGCTATCAGCTAAACAAAATATATGCTCATTTTGTTTGTTTACATCCAAATACATTATGAAATTTGGAAAAGAAAATAATACTATGTAAATTGGAAGGTTATAATCAAGCCTTTTATTTATTCAGTTTTAGCTGAAGGCACTGTTTGTGCAGCTTTAATCTGGGTATTCAGAACAGAGATGTCATCAGATTCTGAATTATTATGATGATTTCTTCTGAAAGGTGAATATATCATTACTAGAAAAAAATCTTATTGGTGTTGTTTGTAGAATTATAATATATTATCCACTTTTCACTCCCCCACCCCCCCAAGCAGCACATTATCCTTGTAAACTTCACTGACTATTCCTTTCTGATTATTCCATAAATAGAATATCTGTTGTTGCCTGTGTCTGTTGTTCTTCATAGTGAACGTGAATAGATTGGCTTAACCAAGATTTACTTTAAGTGCTATTTATTTATTTATCTATCACATTTGCATATCTGCCTGACTCACAAGAATGTGATTCTGGGTGATGTATAACAGCAGTCGCCAACTGGTGGGCCGCGGCAAAATTTTGGTGGGCCGCAGAGAAATCTCACCCCCAGAGCACCCCCACAAAGCAATTAATCCAGGCTATGCAGAAACACAAGGCTACTGAGCCCACAGGGCCCGCAGGAACACTCCTGCCCACTCACTACTTACCTGGCAAACTTGTCTACTAAATTGCTATTTTTCCTTTTTCCGACCATCATCTGTTCTGCTGTGCTGGGAGATTTAGATTAGCTAGGAAGCAGGAAATGGTTGTATTTCTTGCTTTCTAGCCAAGCACAGCCAAACCTCCCTTAGGACTGAAGGTTTGCTTGCAAGCAAATTCAGTGCAGACTCACGGCAAGCAAATTTGAGAGACTGAGCTAGCCGATGGCAGATAGATAGATAGATCATTGAATGATTCTGTGAGCAACTCAATCTGCCTGCCTGCTTTGCCTGATTTTGGGTAAAAGTTGCTCTTTTTTAAATAAAAAATTCAATATTTACATGCATGGTGTGTTGTGAGTTAATTTTGTGAGTTTGCTTGCTAGCAAATTTTATGAGTTTTATGTGACAGACTGAGCTAGCCAATGGCAGATAGATAGATCTCTGAATGAATCTGTGATTCTGTGAGCAACTCAATCTCCCTGCCTGCTTTGCCTGATTTTGGATAAAAGTTGCTCTTTTTTAAATGAAAAATTCAATTTTTTATATAAATATTTATAATATTTACATACAAGCCATGCCAAGCCAGTCACATGACCATGAAGCCACACCCACAAATTAGGCCATGCCCACAGAACCAGTTAGTGGTCCCTGGGATCTAAAATTATGAGTTTGGTGGTCCCTGAGGTCCAAAAGGTTGGCGACCCCTGATGTATAAAATGAAAATTTTTATTCGAAAGTCTCAACTGATTTGATTAGTTTCTTGTCCCTGGAATCCTTAAGTGTCTTTCCAGTATTAAATGAAGATTTTCTTATCTCTTCCCAATGATATAAAATGTGTCCAGTTTGCAGATATCATAATTATAGTGGTTTGTACAGTAGTTAGCATTGTACTAATTTTATCAGTAATTGTAAACTAGACTAGGAACTTAAAATATCCTGGAAGAAGGTAAATGACACAGCACCTCTACAACATTGGATTTAAAGAAATAGCAATTCAGGTTAAGGATTGAAGAACTAGGGAATATACCAGGAAACAACCCCCCTTCCCAGCAAATTTTCTATTTAAGAATTGTTTATTAGATGATAGGTTCATGGATTAAAGTGAGACTGTCATTTAACAACAGTTAGACTATGATTTTTTTGTATTACAAATAATTTACAAGCCAACATCTTTACATAAATAATTGAAAAAGATATTATCAGATTTCACACCAGCTGTGTCTTAATTTGGTTTTAAAATATACACTTTCAAACAATCTTAAACTAATGAACTATTTTATGAAAAGAGCTTCCTATTTTTGTGTCTGTTATTGTTCTTTGGATATTGTCTTCATGTGAAAAGCTATCTTAATGTGCTGTAATATAAATGGTAGATACAAAATAATTGCCTTTTGTATGTTAATCACAACCAGATCTTACAAAAGAAATAGAGTAAGCTTCCTTATTGCAATCAGATTATGGGTTAAAACTGGGGATTTTATTGATTTGAGTAAATTAAGCCCTTTGATTCAAGGCCTAGGTGGGAAACAATTCACAGTTGTGTGTTACGGATTTCCACAGTATTGTGTTTTTAAAAATCCAGCCACGGGTTTCAAAGATCACTTGAATACTTCAGAAGTTAAAAAAAGTAGTCAATAATCTTCTAAATCAAGAATAACTTAAGTAGGAAGGTGTCTTGAGGGGAGAACAATGTAGCAAGATTTGGGGCATATATTTTAAGATAGTATATTTGGATCAATGACGTATTGTTAAACCTATAAGACTATTGGGTATCATACAGTAACATTGTGTGAGGAACTTGTTTATGAAGGTTGAGACTTTAATATAAAGAAAGTAATGCATGACTAGCAAGATTGGAAATTATTTATGAGAGTTCAAAATTCTCCACAGTTATTTATTTATTATTTATCAAATGTCACTCTAGATGCTGTATAATAAAACCAACAATTAAAACATTCTTCAAAAATCATTTAAAAACAATGAAGCATAAATAGAAACAGGATCACAAGAGTTAATGCATCAGGATCTTACATATGAACTTCCTGTTACCCGAGTATCCCCAGCCTGATGAAAAAAAAAATAACATTACTGTGAGATTTTTAGAATTGGAGCTAAACTCATTGGGAGGAGTTGATTCTTGAAAAGGCAGGTGCCATAGTACAGTTCTGGGCTGTTTATGAAAGCACATAGATGATAGTTGATTTGAAAGTCTTTACAAAAGGGATATAAAATCTTGATATATTTAATAGAATCTATGAAATCAACCTCATAATGCCTTTAAACTTTTACAGCAAATGTGATGAATGAAAAGTTTTTCTCCTGTCAGAGTATTAATTGTTTAGTTATTCACTGAGACAAAAATAGTAAATCTTATATGGAGAACTATCCAATTCTTTAAAAAATATAGTAAGTAATTGAGGATTTCTTATTAAAAATTACTAGGAGAGTCTCTACTGATAAACTAATCAAATTGCCCATCAGTAGAGACTCTCTTAGTAATTTTTAATAAGAAATCCTCAATTACTTTTGAATGCTATACCTGGAGAGTTCATTATTATTGTAAGGATCGAATTTCATCTAACACTCAGCTGAGTATTCTGTTTCATTCATATTTAATGAGAAAGATTTTCAAATAACTGCTAGTTTTTCAAATACTTGTTAGGTATCATGAGCAAAATTCTAAAACAATTTAAGTTAATGTTTATTATAGTTCTTGAGAAAAGAAAAGGATTATATACACAGAGTTCATTAGAGTGCCAATCAAAATATCTAAATAATTTAACTCATTTTTGAGTTCTATGTGTTAAATCTGTTTGATAACCTCCATCAGCTTTTGTGATCCTAGAGATAATAGATACTTGTCAGAAGGCAATTTGCTTGTGATGATTTTCCACCATGGCAATCTAAACTTGTCAGATTATATTAACAAAAACAATCCAATTGGTGTTAGGCAAAGTGTTAGTCAAGCTTTCAAAATAACCAAACATTTGCTTTAATTTTGGGTAACTCTGTTCTAATTAGAGGCTGAAACAATGTTAAAAAGGCATAGGGGAAATTTAAAAAGCTATATTAAATAATCTGATTGGATTTTCCCCTAATGGCCATAACAAACACAGAGCAACAGACTATTCCAAAATGGAATGTCTGTATGTGTGTTGGATTTTGCAATGTTGCCAAGAAAACATGGTTATTACATAGAAAAACCAATGGTTTTCCTGCGGCTCTTAAGGTATCATGAATAATCATTATGATTATCATAAGTCATTATGATTATTTTACAACTTAATATACCCTCACCTAAATGATTGTGGGTAGCTTACAAAATCATAAACATATAATTAGTGGTATAACACACTTTTATTTAAAAAAACAACAATTCATACTAACTTAAAAGCATGCCTTTCACGTGGATGAAACTCTTAATACAGGTTACCACTGTAAAAAATGTAACTGGAACAAATAATGCTATGCTCCTATGAAACTATGAGGCTGAAACTGTGGAGCATGTCCTTTTATATTGCCCTATATATAACGCAGGCAGATCTAAGTTACTGTCTCTCCTTGAAACAGACCCTTCTAGACCCAATGTTAGTAATTTGTTCTTATATTGTCTCGGTGGCTCCTCATATATCACTTCTTTGGTTTCCAAGTTTTTTTTAAGAGCTGTAACTATCAGAGGAGAACGCTGTAATTCCCCTTAGTCAAGTTTTTGGTGACCAATTGTTCATGATTACTTTTCCAATGTTCTTCTTTTGTTGTACTTGTGTTTTGGTCTGTGACCGCAAATAAAGTATTATTATTAATTTCTATTTTCGAACATTATTAAAACGCAAAACATTTTGTTGCTCTTAAATGTGAAATTTGGATCACAGTGGTCAAAAGTGAACAAGCTGACACTAGAGCATGTTATCAAATCAAATGTTATCAAATCAAAGAATTGATGAAACTCCAACCTTATCCAAAAGAGAAGGAGGCACAAGAAATAGGAACATGATTATAAATAGTAGTATTTAATAATAGCAGTCCCTGGAATTCTTTTGTAATGAGTTCATAGTCTTGCTACCTGAATTCTTGTGTCCTGGGAATGCATTCTTGCAGCATTTTGTCTTGTGAGCCAAAAGAGCTCTGACATAGACAATGCAAGGTAATCATTATTTCTGAAGAAATATCCTGAGGCAGTGCAGATATGCGTCATTGCTCATTAAACCAAAGTCAGAGCAAATGTTCTGTATGGTACTATAAATATAAATAGGTTTATGCAACAGAAATATTTAATTGTTATTAAACAATGATACTTTTCAAATATATTTGAATGAGCTAATTTTAAAGTTTAGAGTCATTAAATAATTAACCTTGCAAAGCTATTGGCTTTACGGTGAACAATCAAAATAATTGATGAACATAGGAACTATATCTGGCACAACACCTGATTTTTTTTTCTTTTTAATTTACTAGAATATCTAGTATTGTCAATTTACAATTTTACAATGTGATGTTTAACACTTATAAGCTATTTTAATGATAAAATATGGGATCATTACAGCAATGATTTAATATATGAAATGTTGCCACCTAATTTTCATAGTGGTAGAAATCATTTCATTGTAATATAGTAATATTCTTAAATCCCATTCAGAAGGAATTTGTTTCTCAAATTTTTCTTTGATATAACTTGATAGAATAGAATAGAATAGAATAGAATAGAATAGAATAGAATAGAATAGAATAGAATAGAATAGAATTCTTTTTATTGGCCAAGCACACACAAGGAATTTGGACACATAAGGAATTTGTCTTGGTGCAAATGCTCTCTGTATACATAAGAGAAAAGATACATTCATTGAGAGTCAAGAATCATAAGATACAACACTTAATAATAGTCATAGGGTACAATAAACAATCAAATCATACTAGGAAACAGTCCATATAAATTGTAAGGTTACAAGCAACAAAGTTATAGTCATACAGTCACAAGTGGGAGGGGATGGGTGATAAGGAGTGATGAAAAGATTAATAGTAATAGTAGTGCAGACTTTGTAAATAGTTGAAAAGTATTGAGGGAATTATTTGTTTAGCAGTGTGATAGCATTCGGGAAAAACTGTTCTTGTGTCTAGCTGTTCTAGTTTGCAGTGTTCTGTAGTGCCGTTTTGAGGGAAGGTGTTGAAACAGTTTATGTCCGGGATGTGAGGGGTCTGTAAACATTTTCACAGCCCTCTTTTTGACTTGTGCAGTATACAGTTCCTCGATTGAAGGCAGGTTGGTAGTAATTGTTTTTTCTGCAGTCCTAATTATCCTCTGAAGTTTGTGTCTGTCCTGTTGGGTTGCAGAACCAAACCAGACAGTTATAGAGGTGCAGATGACAGATTAAATAATTCCTCTGTAGAACTGTATCAGCAGCTCCTTGGGCAGTTTGACCTTTCTGAGTTGGCACAGAAATAACATTCTTTGTTGTGCTTTTTTGATGACATTTTTGATGTTAGGTGTCCATTTTAGGTCATGTGATATAATAGAACCTAGAAATTTGAAGGTCTCTACTATTGATACGGTGTTGTCTAGTAGTGTAAGAGGTGGTAGTATGGGAGGTTTCTTCTAAAGTCTACCACCATTTCTACAGTTTTGAATGTGTTCAGTTCCAGATTGTTCTGGTTACACCATGGGGCAAGTTGCATAACCTCCTCTCTGTATGTGGATTCATTGTTGTCTTGAATGAAACCAATCATTGTTGTGTCATCTGCAAACTTCATTATTTTAACAGATGAATCGTTTAAGATGCAGTCATTGGTATATAGGGAGAAGAGAAGTGGAGAAAACACACAGCCTTGGGGGGGGGGTATGCTAATTGGACAAGTATCAGATACGATTCTGTCTAGCTTCACCTGCTGCTTCCTGTCTGTTAGGAAGCTTATGATCCAAATACCGTTAGCTGGTTTAATTTAGTTAGAAGAATGTCTGGAATGATGGTATTGAATGCTGAACTGAAATCTACAAAGAGGACCCTTGCATAGGTATTTGGAGGCTCAAGGTCTTGTAGGGTGTAGTGCAGAGCCATATTAACAGCATCATCTGTCGATCTGTTTGCTCGGTATGCAAACTGCATGTGATCTAAGAGCAGATCCGTGATGGTTTTCAGGTGGGACAGCACTAGCCTTTCAAAGATTTTCATAACTACAAATGTCTGGTCTGTAGTCATTCAGATCCTTGATGGAGCACTTCTTTAGCACTGGGGTGATAGTAGAGTGCTTAAAGCAAAAAGGAACATAGCGCATCTTTAGTGATTTATTGAACATTTGGGTGAAGATGGGGGCCAATTGGTCAGCACAGACTTTTAAGCAAGAAGGAATGATCTTGTCTGGCCCTGGTGCTTTTCCTGGCTTTTGTTTGTGAAATAGATTTTGCACTTCTTTTTCAGTGATCACCAGAGGTTGTGAACCTAATGCGTTGGGTTCCATTGTAGCAGGCTTGGCTGTTGGTGTGTTTGAGATGGGGGTTGTGGAGATAGGTGGCTGTAGTTTCCTTTCAAACCATTTGATGAAATGAGACAAAAGCTGAGCCTAACTAAAGAACAAGTAATGCTCAGTGAACAAATATTTTTACTCAACTTAAGTAATAAATAGTAAAAATATTTTAAAACCTTTACTAAAATTGCTAAATGTAAAGGATTTTAGACTTTAGTAAAACATGTTTGGAAAGATTCAGATTTGCTATTGAGTTCACTGATTCTTAACGTGTTATTGTTATATTGTTCCTATTGCTTCCATGGATAATGCATTCTTATGTTTATCTCACTCACCAGCTGTAATATACTATTTGGAAATTCTGCTGAACATTTTAGGTCAAGACTTAATGCCATATAAAATATGCTGAGCTTACTAGAACCCTGACTTTCTTATTTTATAACTGTCACTGTCAAAATAAGAAAGATACACTGAATCTACATACAGGGACTGGATATAAATCTCTTTATCAGTTATGTCCTTTCTGCTCACCAACAAATTCTTTGACTAACAGCAGTGTAAGAAATCATATTTTATCAAGTAAGGTCACAGATAGTATATTTATCAGTTTAGGGACCATGCTATTTCAAAGTTTGATAATCCCTAATGTACTATGAAGCAGATATTCATTAGTAATGTCAACTAGAATTCTAAGGATTTATGTTTTTTTTAATGTGCAAACTCCAGAGTGAAAAGTCCCCAGGGTGATACTATAATCATGCCTGTTTATATCAACATTTCTTTATAAGGAAGCTGTGAAGAAGAATTGTTTGTATATTACGAATGAAAACATGGTTGCAAGTTTGTATAAAATAGAGGGAATGTTACCCCAGAAAAGTTTATTTGTGCAAATTGTCTTTTTATCAATTCAGTATTATAAAGACTAAGAAAAATGAATGCCAACTTGATGTAGATAGCTCTTTGATACTTACTGAAATGTTTTATTTTCTACTTAAAGCAGAAGTTTTTATTACCCTCTATTAATGTTTAGGCTAGGTCTGCACAACTGATAGAGAATTGAATTTAAAATACAATGGCAGCATTGCAGCTGGAAGTGTTTGCAAGGCCTAGACGTGCTCAGTGGTGTGTCTTTCTGAACAGAAATATCAGTCAAAACTTAAATGGTAGTAATGGATCTTTCCTAATGCCAACAATTTTTTGAATGGATGTAGAATATTTGTTACATTTTTCCTTTTAATGCATTTCATAGTGTTGTTTATATGATATTAATTACTACCTATGACAAATTGAAATGCTAAAATTATTATTAAAGGCTCTTTGTTTTACAGATTCATTGCCTGGACTTTGGGATATACTTGATTACCACCTCCTTCGTGAAGTAGATGAACCCCCACTAGATGGTGAATCAACCACTGATGAACCCTGTACAGCAAATCCTGAGGATGTTTCTGAAGATATCATAATTGTTGACCCTTTCTATCCTGAAATATATCAACTGGAGGAAGATGATAGTGAAGAAGTTGACTGTGAGAATACTACTGCTATCACAACTCCTCCACCATTGCAGTTTATTAATGGAAAGCAGCAAGTGACCACTGCACCTAAAGATATAAAAGCTGAAGAAGCAAGAAGTGATCAAATTTTAGCACATTCCAAAAATGTAAATTTTTTGCATATCAATGAAACTAACATGGTGTCTGATAATGAGTTCTTGGCCACAATACAGCCAAATGAATCAACTCAAGATACTGCTGCTTCACAAAAGCTAGGAGAAAAATATGATATGATGGAAGAAGTCTTTAGTGGAGACTCAGAAACTACACATAAAGATCATGAGATAATATATCTCCATGGCCAGTCCTTATCAGACAATAATGAGAAATCGATACAGTCTGAAACAGAACACTTAGAAGATTTAACTGCCCAGCCTGAATCAATAGGTTCTACATCTCCCCACACAACAAACATAGAGCTAAAAGAAGACTCTGAACAGTTAATTCTAACAGCTTCTACTCAAGGTTGGTTACCTCATTCTACCACTGGAGCTCAACATGAGACTTCTGTTCTGCAAGGAAATTATAATACAATAGTTGGACATAATATACTTAATTCTTACATAAATTTATTGACAACCACTTCCAGTACTAATTTGTTGAATATACCAGAAGGGTCTGGAGCTGTAAAAGAAGATGGCTATAAATCAACTAGTGCATTAATAAAACCAGGAAGACAAAAACATCCTAGTCAGGAAATTTTCTCAGATGATGGAAATCCTATTCCACCTAAACCTATGCCTTCTGCTTCACAATCTCCTGCTTCTTTGTATAAAGAGACCATGTTTATTGCTGAACATAGTATTGCAGAACCTTTTAGTACTGACTCTGTTACTGAAATAATTTTTAGCACTACTAAAAATCAAATTAATATGGAGGAGGATGAGGAAGACAGTACAAGCTCTATGTCTTTAAATATGGAGAATTCAACCACTGTCAACACAGAAAACTTGTTCAATAACAATGAATACTTAAGTGATCACATCAGAGTTGTGAGTGAAGGATCCATAGCCATCACCCAAACAATCTCTCCTCTCAAAACCAAAGAAAACACAGAAAATAGATTGTCTATTTATGAAGAATCTGGTGATGGAGAATTTTGGAAGAAACCTAATAGAGAAATACTTTTGGGGGGTCCTACCAGCCAAGTGGTAAGTATTGACTCCCAATTTCTAGATGGAGGTTTTGGAGGAATTGATAGTATGACTCAAACCACTACACAGACTTCATTTCCAGTGAGGTCTAAATATGAAAGCAGTAAAGGAAAAGAAATAGATAGTACTTCAGGTGAACCACCATTGAATCATGCAATTCATACTAATCATACAATGGATGTGTTGGATGCTGAATTGTATGGGGAGGCTACAGACACTGGAATAGAAAGTCAAGTATCAAAAAATGAAACTTACAGCCAAAGAGCATCAGATAAATCAGAGGCAAAGGTGCTATTGCCATTTAATGACAAGTCTGTTGTGGAGCCAAATGAAGAAGTGATAACAACTATAACAATACAGGAGCAAACAAATTTGTTTGAAACATCTACGATGACAAACATTTCTCCTGACATCAGGGTAGGAATGAAGTTAATACCAGAATTAAGAGAAACTGATAGAACTGCACAACATTCCAGCAGTACTGTGGAGTATTCTGTTGTAGTGACAAATAACATAACTCTGCAGAAAGGAAGTTCTGAATTCATAGTAAATGAAAGAATGCAATCTCTTCAGCTGGAAGATATAAGAAACATTTCTCCAGCTATCTTTGACAAAACAATTGATCTTGTGGATATAGGCTCTGGAGAAGAATCAGTTAATGACACAAGTAGTATGATGCTGGGAAATTATACTCCCACAGAAAAAGAAATTAATAGTAAATTACAATTGAGTGAACCAGGTTCTGGAGACATAGATTCTATAACATACTCTTCTATAAAAAAGCCAGTTTCATCTGAATTTTTGGTAGAAGGATCTAAAAATCTAATAAAAAATGAAAGTGAAGAACCTAGCATGGTATTTCAGCATCCACTAGTTACAGCATTAAACATAAGTAATACCACTATAGTACCATTAGTGAACCAAAGCATTACAGGAGAGTTTGTTAATGAATCAAAAATGGAACAGGAAATGCCAAATGTATTAAAAACAAGAGCTTCTGATAAAACCCCCCATTTGGAGACAGAAATGTATTATGAAGAAAAAAGAAAAATTATAGAAACAGAATCTGTAACACAACAGTCAGAAATTTCTGGTACTCTTAAATTTAATCCACATGAAAAAGAACTACAATTTGATATTAATTATGTCACTGAATCTTTACAGAAATATCCCCCTTCATATGATAAAACTGCAAGCACTTTATTAATAAATGCAGAGAAAGAAGAATGGTTGGAAGAAAAGACTAATCCAGCCAAAGACATTCACATACTTCCACCCCCATCTACAACGTATAGAACAATAACCACAGCAATTAATGTTCCATTTTTGTCAAAACAAGGCTCTGAAAATGAATTTTTTATGGTTCATACTACTGCACCTAGGAATTCTGCTACATTAAAAGAAAGTTCTAATGCATTAAAACTTGACACACTTCAACCTAAAAGTTCAGAAGAACTTTCTTCAGAGGAAAAACATGAAGAATTTGAGAGGCATACTGATGATTCCAAATATGCATTTAAATATCCACCGATGCTAGAAGACAATTTGTCTTCAGCCAGTGATGAAACCTTTCCTGTGGTATCTATTGTACATTCTGAGACATCTACTATAAATTGGTTCATTTCTGAAGATGATCAAAATAAAGATAAGTCTTACCAGGGAGAACAAAATGTACTAGCTGCAACAGATGGAACTTCTCAAGGGCAAGCCTGGATGTTTGTAAAGCATGAAAATAAAACTCCTGCTTCAAAATTATTTATTGAACCCCCTACTACTGGAACAATAGAAACACCACAAACCACTTTATTATCTAAAGTGTTGAGTGTTGGAAACCATGATGGTTCTGGGGAAGGATCTGGTTGGCAAGACATGATAGAGAAGAAATCTGAATCATTTACCCAGTTGCCAAACTGGGAACTACCACTTCTAACTCGTCCTCCTCATTATTCTGACATTGAGAACACAGGTGCCACAGTGGATGGATCCCAGAAAGGACCACATGCTCACACAGAGAAGCATGACAAGACAACAACACCTGATACTGACATCTCAGAAAGCTTTTCATACGAGAGTTCCACAAACAACATAAAAGACTATGAAGATCTTATCCCTGTAGCTGGTTTCAAAAGAAATTATTCTGAGGATATTTCTAGCTTCATTGATATTATTGGAACAGGGCATGGAGTAATATCTGATAAATCAACAATTATTGATGTTGATAATTTGAAATTAAATGCAAATATTGAAGACATTATAGATCATACAACTGAAAGGCCTGGAAGACACTCAACTTATAATATGTATACATCAGCAGTGAAAATTCAAAATACAACACCTGAAATGTTAATTGATAATAAAGTTACAGGTAACCAAGGAAGTTCTGTAGGTAGTAAGTTCATACACAGTGAATCTATGGTATCTGATCATACCCCAACATCAGAGGTGGGTTCAGGAGATAATGTGTTTTTCACAACAGAAACTGCAATTTCTCATGACTCACTTAAAACATCCATTCTGCTTCCAACACTACCTCTTCTTGTCAGTTCTACCATATCTCCAATTAGTTCTAATGAAAATACCACTGACGTAAGATCTGTCATAGAACATACAGAATCAGAAGGAATGATACAACCTGAACAACCAACACTGTCAGACAATCAAGTAGTAGCTGATGAAAGTGAAATTTCTACAATGTCAGGAGAGGGACAAGTTCAGATAGATAAACAGAAACCTGTGGTTCTTCCTTCAACTCTAGCATACATGCCTCCAAAAACAGGACAAACTTTGACCACACACCAACCCAAAGAAAGTACTGCTTCAAATCAGCTTGTTTCACAAAATCTAACAAAATCTAAAGAAATGAGCTACAAGGTGTATGAAGGAATGAAAACTGAATTGACAAAATCAATAGAAACAGTTATGAAGAACTTGCTTCTCACAACACAAACACCCAAACTGCCTGTGACTGTGCATTTACTTGATGATGTTTCAGAACACACAGAAGAAATCATGCAAAGTACTTCATCATCAACTGATTCTAGCAAACGTGGTTTGCCAGCACCAGAAACTTTTAGAGAAGTTAGTGCTGACACAGCAGTAACTTACAAACCTGATTTGAAAGATTTGTCCAATAATACAGCATTTCCTAATGTGGAACTGGAGAACAGTTTCCTTGAAAGTATAACTATATCTGATGGGCATGTACAGGAAACAAAAGAAATGCCAAAAGATGCTACAGAAAAAACAACTGTTTTTGAAGAATTTCTTTCAAAAGATGTGATACCATCAAGCTTTTCTCATTCTGACACTGGAGACCTATTAGAAGAAGAAACTCCTGAGAAGGTAAAAGAGCTAAATCAATTAGATGGAAATAGTGCTGATGGAAGTTTGTTATGGATACAAAGCATCCCTTCTTCAATTCCACATGAGAGTAAAACAGGTGGAGTTTTTGGTGCTGATGGGGAAGCCAGTGTTTGGCCAATCTCACCGCCACCATCTGCAGATAAAATTGTGAAATTTCAAACAGCCCAACCAGAGTCAACAACTATTTCTTCTAGCCTTGTAAATGAATATTCAGGTCCTGAAAGCATTTCTGATTATAACAAACAAACAATAAATACAAAGGATGTAAATGCCAATGAACTTGTAACTCCACCATTTTTACTTCTGGATGTTACCAATGGATCAGATTTCCTGATTGGTCCAGGTGAAGGTTCAGTTGAAGGCTCAGCAATTCAGATCCCAGGTAAGGGAGAAGCTGTTTAAGTGCATCCTTTCCTCTTCCACAGTTATTTGTTTTTGTCATTGATCAGAAAGTGCTTGCCTGAAGATAAACTGTGAAGATAATATATGTCACACATTATATGGACAACTGTAGCATGTGAACTGGATGATCATTGGAATGGTGACAGCAGTTTCTATTACGATAGCTAAAACTAGTTGTCTAGTTCACCTGGTACATTTGTGCATAGAAATGTCTACCTCAAAAAATTCAGAACTAGTTGCATGAAGGAAAAAAAAGATATTGCATGATTTAAATGTGAAATAATTTTTCAATATTTTGGAATAGAAAAATTATTACTAATACAGAAGTTAGCAGACTTTTGGAATTCACTGAATTGTAATGATATTGAGAGATGCAGCCATCTATATGTGGCTAAATATGAAAGGGAAATAATTATTCACTTTTATATTCAGATCTTGAAATGAAAGTTATTTATACCAGATAGCAGACTAAATACCAGTTCTCCCTGGTCTGCTTTCTCTTCCCTGGAATTTGCACTAATTTTATTATTTTCCATTGTCCTTACGTGCAGTGTGATTCAAGATGTGAAATCAGTATTACTATGGATAAGGTATTCATACAGATAAGGGATTCATAAATTGCATAGCTAGCTATGTAAGACATTTAAAGTATGTGAAATTTATTTATTTATTTTGCTTTTTATCTGGTCATCCATCATATTTAACTTAACTTGTTTTTCCCAATGGTAAGGAATTGAGAAGATTTCTCATAGTTTTCTATTGAAGGTTTTGCACAAAATAAATAGTCAAGGCATAGAATATCTGTTCAGTAGTTATATTTAAAAACATGCAATTTGGGCCTGATGTACTACTTTTGGACACAACAGATTCACATAATTACTTAATATGTGGGAGTCATTCTAGTAATAAGTGATAGTTTTACGTATATGTAACCTTCACTTAAAAATACAAAAGCAACCTGAATTATACCTTAGTTTTATTATTAGGCTTTTTATTTGACAAGACAATATGTTCAAAAAGTTATTTGACTTCTGGGTGATATTTTTTTAAATAGAATGTCTTATAAATTGATTAAATATAGTGTGGATAAAAGGTTGTGTTTATCCAAGGTCGCAAGTCACTGAGAAGATAACATACAAAATGTATGCTATAAGAATTGTTGTTCTGTCTACCCAGTCATTGCACATAAACTAACTTCGTTCAGATAATACCTTTTTCATTCACTATGTACATGTTTTAACTATTTTGGCTATAATTAATCATCATATCATATCAGCTAAATCCTCAACAAAATATTAAGACTGCCAAAATCAAAACAAGGCATCATTGAAGTAAACAAAATATTGTAGAAAATAATTTTTCCTAATGTAGTTTCATTTCTATTATGAAAGCATGATTTATTGTTACTGCGACAGGCTGTGCTTAATTAATTATATTTGCTTGCATGTTTATAGTGTTTAATCTGTTAATGTAGCAGATTGTGGCACTTGAGATAAATTTAGAAAAGTTTTCTGCATAGAAAGAACTGACCCAAACAAATGTGTGTGTTTTTTTAAAAATGCAGCTATTTTCAATGAACTCGTTTTTACAGGCCAAGATCTATGTAAAAGCAATCCATGCTTGCACGGGGGCACTTGTTACCCACGTGACTCTTTCTATATCTGCACTTGTATGCCAGGTTTCAGTGGTGATCGGTGTGAAGTAGGTAAGAAACAAATGCTTTGCTATTTTTGGCTGTCTAATTGTTTTTTAATATGCAGAAGAAATTCAGTAGCAAACATTAAAGTTCAGAGAATACTGATAAGACATTTTATCTGTATGTGGCTGTTTTCTTTTTTCCTTCAATAAATAAAAGACTATACCAGATGTAAATAATAGAGAAGTAAACTATAATATTAATATCTGGTTTTGATAAATGGGTGCTATAAGGGAAAAATACTGACCTATTTCAAATGTACGTGCCCATTAATAGCTGCACCCAATTTGCTTCCAGACGTAGCATCAGCTGGTGCCCTGCATGTATATTGGAATACATGCTAGGTAGACATTCTGAATTTTTAATCGAATATATTTAAAGGGTACCAGAAGAGGAAGGATATTTCAAAAATTGCTCATACCTTCCCTTATTTAATTAGAAATATTCTATGTCATCCTTATTTAATAAAATTATTAAAGACTTGAGAGTTTTTGAAGACATGAGAAGCTTATTAAATTAATGAAAGGATCTTTTTGTTTGCTGGGTTCATTCAGCCAAAGGCATGAAACAATTTTAGTAATAATAGATTTCCTTATACTGATGGGGTTTGAATATTATTTCCTGTTATTTAATTATTCCATACAACCTGAATTTCTATTTTTTGAAGAATTGTAACATATTACTTCATACATTATATATTTTGAATGTGCAGCAAGATAAAGAAAAAAATAAACAGCATGTTGATAATGCCTACAGTCATTAAGAGGTACAGAAGTTCAGTGTTTCATGTAGACAGGTTAGAACAAGTTGGACACTTGGTAGCAATAATTACCTAGATTTTCTTTTTGAAAAAGGAATTGCTGCAATATATACCCCCCCCAACCCCACCAGTTCAAGTAGTGACAGGTAAACTGAAGATGCAGGGTAGAGATCTAGGATTATTTTTAACAAGGGCAGGTTGATGTGCTGCATTTAGAAATGTTCTCTGTGTGGGAAGCATATTCAAATGTTGGAAAAAATGTTAAGTACATATATATTGGGATGCCTGAAATTCATTAATAAATTCTTCTACTTGATATAATACACACACACACACACACACACACAAAATGTGCAAGTGAGAATAGTTGTTGTAAAGCATTATTTTATTTGTAATTTTCTTGAATAGATATAGATGAATGTCAACCCAGTCCTTGCAGAAATGGTGCCACATGCATTGATGGTGTCAGTACATTTACTTGTCTTTGTCTTCCAAGCTATGTTGGAGCACTTTGTGAAAAAGGTGAGAGACCAGTTTGAAATGTGTAGTTAACTCAATTCTACTTTTGAAATAATCTATAAAAGCTGGCAAAAAGGGATGGGATGAATACATGTTATTTCTTTGTGTATTATATTATTTATTCTACACATTTAATACTGCCTTTGTTGAATCAGATTTCATACCTCCATACAACAGGATAAATAAAAGTGACTCTCCTTTATATAGAATTTATTTTTTCTTTTTATTTTCAAGCTTTTTTGTTGCTGATAATTGGAGAAGAGAGTAATTTAGTCACAGCATTAAGTATAATGAGCTATAAAAACTCACTAAACTAAATGCTGTAAGATACGGTATTTTGTTAAGAACAGTTATAAGTCCTAATGAGACCTGCCATTTGAAACTTTGTGGGGAATTTTTTCAGGATGTTGATATAAAGTTAAACATAAGAAGGATGATCAAAATAATCATGCCTTTT
Source organism: Pseudonaja textilis (assembly GCF_049901715.1). Taxonomy (NCBI): domain Eukaryota; kingdom Metazoa; phylum Chordata; class Lepidosauria; order Squamata; family Elapidae; genus Pseudonaja; species Pseudonaja textilis. Next base: position 221,985,691 of record NC_141991.1, on the reverse strand, counting down.
TGACCCAAATGCCATGTTAAATTTTCAGAAGATGTTAATAAGAGTCTTTGTGAAATTTTGATAGTGTTGTACTGTGTGATATTTCTATACTAGTACACATAGTATAAAAGTTCTGCTCTGCAACTTTATCATTGAACTGAATCCTGAACAAAGCAAAAACATTTCTGAGCTAATACGGTGTTTCTTTTCCTTCTAAATCTGAACTCCTCCAATTGTAAGAAATATCTCTTTGATTTACTTTTGGCAAAATGGCATTAAGAATAAATACATATTTCTCAGCATAGGTTGAAGTCCTGTCCAAAGGTAATAAAGAAAGTTCCAAAAAAACAGAAGGGAGTGAAAATTCTTCTTCTGTAAGTTGTATTCCTTAGCTCATAACAGCAGATGTAGAGAAATGGTTTCTTATGTTTCGAATCTCACTGTGACTGGATTTATTCTCATGAACAAAATATATAATTTCATAAATGCTGGCAGGTTCCAGACTTGTCTTTTTATCCTAAGCCTACTAGGTGAAAGGCTGTGAATTTAAAAGTGCTTTTGGGGAGAAAAAAATCCATGAGGTTGAAAGTACTTTTGTGATGCATTATTTTTTAAACCTAAGGCAAAATTCATTGCAATTAATTTTAATAGTCTCATTAATAATGGAAATAATTCAGAATTCGGGTCTTTAACATAAGACCATAAGTTGTCAAATGCCTTTTTAGCAGTTAATTTGAAAATACATCTCCTAATAAATCCAAAAAAGTTTTCAAATCATTTATACCTTTAAATTCTACTTTATGACTACAGTGTCATACAGTTGAAAGTATTGCCTGGGGAGTTTAGGTGCATGATTAGGGAGATCAGCCTCCTCCCTCTACTTTAGGAATAAAGTCAGTGTCATAAGATACACATAGAATCAAGCTTTGTTCTAGAATAAAACTGAAGAGAAAGAAGGTAAAAATATATGTTTAAATAGTCACATGCAAGACATTCTGCGGTGAGGAACTAAAAATATAGAGCTTTTAAAATTATAGACAAAAGCCAGTTTGGTGTGGTGGTTAACATGCTGATTTAGAACACAGGAATCTATGAGTTCGATTACTGCCTTAGACATGAAAGCTAGTTGCTGTCTTTAGCCTTATGAAGAAGGTATTGGCAGGTCACTTTGAAAAATGGCTGCCAAGAAAACTACACAGTTTTGTTTTTGAGTCGACCAGAATCAGGCTCAACTGGATGGACCATTTTAAAAAAATCATAGAAAGCATCTTAGAACAGCCAATGGAAAAATATACAGGGAAAAATAAAGATGAGACAGATCACAAGCAGCTCTGATATAAATAGATTCCAAGTTGGACACAAAAAAACTTGGCACAAAAAACAACAACCCAACCCTCATACAACGGCTAAGCTTATATAAGATAAAAGATGCTGGAGATGATAAAACATTGACTAGCAATCCTAGAAATCAAACTTAGCACAAATCTTAGATAATGTTTTCCCATTTCTCTAGAAACTGGATGACTCCTGGAATACAGTTATCTTTCCTGTAAATTCTGCTTAAATCTGAGGCTGAGGCAAAATGTTGAAAATTACTTTTCCTAACTAGCAGAAATAGATGAATTAGGTAATCTGTCTTTGTCGTGATTCAGCGCATGGAACTATCTCTTGTGTAGATGTGGGTTGAGATATTTGTCCAAGACAGGGCTGTCAAACTTGTGGCCAGAGGCCTGGATATGTCACGTGCTGGCCACGTCCCTGTCCAGTTTAGTAAAGGGGGAAAAAAAAGTCCTGATACGAGATGTGATGCTGCCATGATAATGTGAGGTTGACACCTCTGGTCTAAGAGGATGTATTTTAGGAATGTCTGAGTTCTACTAGATGGTGAAGGATTTCATTCATAATGACTGACTGAGGGATTCAAGTGAGATACTTAGTGAGCATATTTCCTTGTTTGTTATCTAGAAAGTATCTTTATGCAATCCATATTAGGATAATTTCTTTCATCTAGTTTTTCCTCTGTGGGTTGGAAGATCTGGATGACATCTAGTACAAACTTTTACATTCTGTAAAAGAATTTAAGCATACATTGTTTACCAAACAGTCCCATGTCATGTCATTCACCCTAGTATATTTCCTAAAATAAAAAGGGCGGAACATATAACCTTGTTTTAGAGAAAAGGCACAATGAATGACTGTTTTTTGTTTTGCAACTTGAACTGCTATGTTCTGGAGAATTCATGCTATGTAAAGCACCTTAATTAAAGCACCTTGATCATTTCCCTATTGGAAAGAACTGACCCCAAATAATTTCACACTCTACAACTTATTGTATTTTTCAAAACTTACTTTTCCCATCAATTGCAGTAAGCAATATTGGATATTAAGTATGAATAACACTGGATTCTGTATATTCACACTTGGCCAATCAGGCCTCCAGATTATATTGCTGTGCCTTCAAATTTACAGTAACATTTTTCTATAATTCTGAAATGAAAAACACTGAACAGTATAATCTCAAAAATAGGTTTAAGACTAGTTTTATAGACTCCAGAAAACCCTTGCAACCACAACTTTAATTAAAATCCCAGTCCTGCTTATATCTTCTGGATCATGACCCCCAACAAGTTGTCCTTTCCGTACAACAAAGTGGTGTGTTAAGTGTAAAAAGAGATAGAATTATGTATTTAGTCCCTATCACTTAGAACAATGTTTCTTAAAACTTGGTACCTTTAAGTTATCTTTGGGAATTGAATTCCATACATGGTTGCCAGATTTGACAAATACGCAAAGTATCAAATTTTACAAGTAGGTGGTAACATGGTATAGAAGCTGACCAAATCCATAGATAAGTTAGTAGAAGGAATTATGATTGTATTAGTAGAGTATATTCATGACAGTAAACTTCATGATTAGTAGTTGGTGGTGCCTAAACCTGTTTGGGCTCCAGTTTGTAATACTATTTGGCAATTTTTGTTTGTCCAAATTCAATCCCAATTCATCTTTTAAGTATTTAGTTACTCCTCGGTGTCAGTGACTATGCAATAGGTATCTTTGAAATATTTGCTGATGCTTATATTAGTTTTACCCAATGTGCCTTTTTAATGTGGATTGTGTCACATTTTCCATTATCTCCAGTCATTAATGCTTCCAATAGTGCCACGTTGCAAAATCTGAATAGATCCCTTGTGCCAGAATGACATTTGTAGCTGATGCTATTGACATATGTTAAATCACCTCACTGAAATAACAATTGTCTTTTATCTTAAAAACATGCTGAGGGTATTATTCAATCAGATCAGAGGCCTATCTGGAGTTGCTGGTCACACTTGTGATCCCTCAGTGATCAGCCTGTGGATCATTGAAACTCTCAGGCAGGATATACACACCAATATTTTTCTCTTTTTCTTCATCAGCTAATTCTAAAAATGACATTGTCCCAATGCTGGCAGTACAGTAATTTTATCTATTGGGCGTGGTATCTATAGTAGCTTTACTTAAATCCTTTTAAAAGTGTTAGAATGACTATGGCTTTTTATGTAGTAAGCTCCACAGAGAAAGATGGCTGCAGTGCATTGTGAGAACTCCAGCTTCTTAGCAGGCACTGCATTCTGTTTCCAGGAGAGATATTGAAGCACCGATAGTAGTTTTATTATTTATTTATTTCTTATTTGTGTTAGGAAAATTTTAAGAGTGTTTTGTCAAGGGATTGAACTTCTGTTAGAATTTTGCCCTTCCCTAGTAGGCATAAAAAGGCATAAAAAGAGAAAGATGTTACCAATAAAGGCATAGTAGACACTTGGATAAGTGTGTTTATTCTGCATGTGCTTGCTTCCATTGTGTGAAATTGTTGTAACATGTGAAAACTAGCAAGAACTCCAGGGCAAGAATGACAATGTCACTAAGTTTCCCAATTGTACAAGAAACGATGGAACATATAATCTGGTTTACAACTATTACTTCTTTACTGCTTAAATGTATGGGCTTGACTTTAGATAATTGTTTTTGGAAAAAGTAACTTCATACTCTGAAGAAAAGCAGTATGCCCTGTATAATTATTCAAGAATTTTTAAACCAGAACAGAAAATGTAGTTTAATTTAGAATCTCTCTGTCTCTTTCTCTCTCTTTTCATTCTTTTCACTTATCTTCTGTAGTTTGATTTTGTCTGTATGACTCACTTTTTCCTGGAAATCTACGAAAATTTGACTTACCGTAGTTTATAGTGTTTGTTGAATGCAGATACGGAGCTGAAACCATGTGTTCAACTATACTCCGTATGTTCAACTACAGAGATATAATTGCAAGAAAAATCTTCCAGTGTAGCTAAGCATAATCTATTTCATTTCATTTTTTTGTTCTGTTCTTCATTTAAAAAGCAAAACATTTTATTTAAGGAGTTACCTTTTGAAATATTTGCAAGCACTGTATCTGCCTGTAGGTTTAATTTTGAAAGTTGGGGAATAGCCATGCTGATTCTTAAAGGAGCTACAAGATCTTGAGATCATTCATGTTCTTAATAACTCATGTTTTCTTATTCTACATCTAAACTCTGATTTTGATAGTTATTGAAATAAACTTTGCTATGGCTTTTGGCTGCTGCTTAAGTTTTGTTGAATAAATGCTACAATGGTTACAGCTGCTTCATTTCTCTAATAGCTCTGTTAGAACAACTATTCTATCTGCCATTCTACTGCAATCCAATTCTCAAAGCCATTTAATCATGCTGCAGGAATAAAATTTGCTTTCTGTGTAAAGATGTTTATACTGTACTCAACTTCCAAAAATAATAATGAACCTCTGCATTGGAATAACTTTGAGGTTTAGTGAAACATTTTTAAAACATCATAAATATATAAAGAAGAACTTGACTTCTTATACTGCACCTCTTAATTTTAAATGCCTGAAGTGAAACCCACCTCCACAGTCAAGCTCAACTCCCAGTGACTTCACAGAGGTATTCAAGTTTATTTGTTTGCCTATGGCAAAGAGAGAAGGAAGATAAAGAAGAACTTTTACCAATGTTTCTTCCTGTGATGATTTTTAACTTTTCAGGCTGGTGTGTAGTCCTTATAATTTCTGTTAGTTCTGTTTTATCCCAAGTACTAACCAGATTCAACACTATTTAACTGTTCATGATCAGCAAGGTATCTCCACTTGAAATATCTATACACTAGTGAGTGTAGTAATTTTTAAAGTTCCAGAATACCTAGGCTGACACTTCTTTACTATTTAAAACAAAAGAACAATTTTTAAAGCCTGCATGGTATATATGGCAATCCAGTTATGACCACTATTGAGCCCAGAATCTTGGCTGTTGAGAGAAATGGCCATTAAGTCAGTTGCTACATGACTTCTTTGCTCAATGATTGCAATCATAGCTGTCATAGGTTGCAGTCATTAAGTGATAGTGTGAGTCATTATAATCTTGAGAACAATGGTGTTTGCTAGCATTTTACCAGATTTGAGATCCATAGCTTGAGTGTGCAGGAAGAAATCCCTTGGCATGCTAAACCTCAAATCCAACATCCTCTCTGTTAGCAACCTTCCCATTGACTTTCTGAGAAGCCAGCAGAGAAGATTTCAAATGGCAATAAAATAATTCTAGTATACTTGGCAACTGCTTGTAAATGTAAACAGGCTGCCAAACACTCAAAATGCAGTCATGTGACCAAGGGAACTGGTGTGACATTTTAAGAGGGCTGTAAAGCATCTATTATGATGACTTGATAACTGTGAACAATTGTTAAATGTCCAAGACTATCTGTATAATGATTAAAGTATTAGAGCAGTAGTTTTCAATCTGGGATCTACAGACATTTGGGATGGGGTTGCAATGTCATCATGGGGGAACCACAAAGGCTTGAAAAAACATTATTTAAATCTTGAGTTAAGTCTTGGGAGTACATGGCCATGGTCTGTGGTGAAATTGTGATTCCCCCACAGCTACAAAAGCTTTGGGCTACTCATTGTTTCTCAGTTCAATTTACCTCCTAGTCTTGGTTTTGTGAAGATAAAATAGGTCATACAGTGCTATTAAATGAATACATAAAAATGAATGCATTAATTAATACAGTACTAAGGATTGAGATACTAATATGGTATCTCCTATTTATTAAAACAGCATGCACAGATTTCCAGGGACATTATTACATGGAAAATTGGTGGATATTTAAAAGCAATTGTGCTCAAAGCCTCGTCCCATCTACTTTTTTGAAAAATTCATGCTAAGAAAGTAGCTCCTTTTGTCAAGATAGTAGGAAGTTTGGTACCAAATAAGAGTTGAAATGAAAAGATCCATTAGACAATATATACAGGATGCATATATACTTCCTTAAAAAGAGAAACATCTTGCTCCATTTCTTGAACTTTATTCACGTTTAGTTGTGATAATTCCAATCAAATCTACTTGAATAAATTTGTTGTATTAAATTTAGGTCCTTCTGTTTTTAAATGGGGCTTTTCAGTGTAATTCTGTCCATATTTTCTGAAAAGTAAATCAAAGAAACCAAGACAGAGAATAGGATTGCATAACTGCTAATCTCGCTATTTTGAAATATTTGTATTTATCTATTGGTTTAATCATGTTTATGTATTTTATCTGTAGTTCCCTACAGTGCTAAGATCTAACACATTGTTGTATCCTCCCTGGGTTCTTTCAAAAGTGAGGAAGAGGTCTTTGCAAGGAGAAGATGGAATATGGATTGACTGTTTGACCCAGAATTGAGGTCAAATGACCTCATCCTCAGGCTGTTGCTTTCGGCTTCATGCCAGTGCACTGCTTGCATACCCGAACAAAGCTGAATACCATACATGTAAATACCTGCGAAAAGTTAAGAATACAAACACACACACACACACACACACACACACACACACATATATATGTATATGTATGTATACATATATACATACATACATACATTCATACATACATACATACATACATACATATGCCTTAATGCTAGATTTGATTCAGAGAATTTAATTCCATCCTCTGTGCTCAAGACAGAATACTTTATGATGCTTAGTGGAAAAAAATAGTGTTTAATTGGAATTAAAGTAGCAGTTTACAATTTAAGTGTGAAATATTTTAAGTTTTGCAATTTTATTTCCATTCTTGCCCACAATGAAAATTTAAATCGCTGCTTGATCCTATTTTAAAATGTTGTTGTTGGAATTGGTACTGAACTATACTACACAAAATAAAATTGCACCTGTGTAAAAATTTATACTACAGAGGATTGAGGGATACACACTTGGAAAATATAAAGGGAAAAAGCTATACATGAATTCTACTTTTTTACAGGTTTCATTGCAACAGCAGCTTCTGTTAAAAAGGCAATCCATTTCCTGTTCCATCTGGAAAACTTTCTGCTTCTAAAATGAGAGCTTATACAGTGTTGGCTCCAGAAATAGCAGTTACTTGTCTAAAAACATCTTGTTCTCCACATGCTTTTGTATATATCATTTGAAGTTTCTAGGCCAGTTTTCCTCAACCTGGTGAGCTGCAGATATATACTAAATTTCAATTGCCATTGTTCCAATACATCTGGAGGGCATCAGGTTGAAGAACGCTAGATGGTAAGATGATTTGCCAGACCACAATGATCTCCTACAAAGTACTTTTTAATTTGCAGGCAAGAATCAAAGTTTCTTTTCCAGAATGCTCTTTCTTTCTATCATGTTATGTCTTGCTGAAATCCAGGCATCAAATAATACATGCTGATGTTAAATAAAACACATAAATGACACACATGCCTTACAAAATTAGTATGTGCTACTATCCGTTTTCATATTTCTTGAGATGAAACTTGTCATTGGATATTTCTGTTTGATTTATTTCAATTTCACATGGTTAGTGGGCTATTCTGGTCATTGACTATGCATGTTCAGTGTACATTTTTTATGTTCATTTGTTGCAGACACTGAGACCTGTGATTATGGATGGCATAAATTTCAAGGGCAATGCTACAAATACTTTGCCCATCGCAGGACGTGGGATGCAGCTGAGAGAGAATGCCGCCTGCAGGGTGCCCATCTAACCAGCATCTTGTCTCACGAAGAACAGTTGTTTGTAAACCGTAGGTGCTTTTGTTTGGAGTGAACTTGGGAGTAAATTACTGTAAAATAAGTATCTCATAGGACACTTAACCTTTTCATTATCCTTTTTCATTCCTGAGATAGTCATTTTATCCTGGATTGCTAATCTGTTCTTTTCATTTCCAGCTCTGTAATAGCTGAGGTTGCAATATTTGCTGGTATTGGAGAGAATATTCTTTACTCTGAATAATACTCTGAATACTGAATAATTTTGTAATAGTTTTGTTCATGAAAAAAAGAATAGTATACAATTCATTATGAAAGGTTTATTTGATCTTGCCACTTAGACTGTTTCATCATCAGACACTTTAAAAATACTGACCCTGAGAGGCCAAATAACCTCATTATATCCTGTTACAAATAGTTGGAATTTACAACAGTTGCAATCCTACTTGAAAACCTAAAGCACATAAGTTTTGTTTACAAATACTATTCATTAACTGGGTTAATGTTTGGGTATGATATTCAATCTAAGTGTTTTCTTAAAAGAAAAAGATGCATTTGTTCTCAGTATCAAGTTTGATTTCTCTTTTGAGAAGCTATGAATTGCTGATTTTCTGCCAAGCCAGTTGGCATATCCATATCCCTGGAAAGTGCTTGATGTTAGCAAGAAAAATACATGCTTGAAAAATACATGCTTGAAAGAACAGTGTACATGCCATAGTAGAGCACCAAATTAATTAGGATATATAGGTAGTCCTTGACTTGCAACCAGATGGTACAAGAATTTCTACTGCTAAGCAAGGTGGTCATTAAGTGAGTCACACCCAATTTTAGGACATGTTTGTTGCTAAGTGAATCCTATGGCTGTTAAACAAATCATGCAATTGTTAGATTTCTTCTAGTGAGTTTACTTGTCAGAAGCCAGGTGGAAAGATCACAATTGGCAATCGTATTAGGATTTGGCAACCATCATAAATACATGTAGAATACCAAGCACCTGAATTCTGATAATCTGTCCAAGAGGTAGCTGCATTGGTCATAAATGTGATGACCAATCATAAGTCACTTTTTGTCAGTGCCACTGTAATTTCAAATGGTCATTAAATGAATGACTATAAATTGTAAAACTAGGAGCATTATAAAGGTTGCTTTTTTGCTGAACACTGAACATGCAAATCAACTTTGATATCCATGTGTTTTTATTTGTGCTAGTGGATGCTTTATTGATAGAAGGAATTTTTTTATCATACATATATGCAAAGAAATAAAGCAAGTTTGCAAATATTAATGAGTATGTATATCTGCTGAAGAATGGAGGTTTAAATATAACAAATTTTAAAGCAAGCTTTTTTCCCCCAAGTAATTGCTACCACCTTCCATTTCAAGGTATTGCTTTTTGAAACAATCTTACCATTTAGGGGGTCTCCAACCTTAGCTTTGCTGGCTGAGGAATTCTGGGAGTTGAAGTCCACAAGTCTTAGAGTTGCTAAGGTTGGAGACCCTTGGTTTAGAACAGTCAACAGGAAAAAAATAGAAGATCAGTTAATGTATTGTTAGTAATAATATCTTTTATAAATATTCACAGCTCTTATAAGAAAGAATAAACTCTACAAGAAACAATAGAAATAAGTTTTACAGAAATCATGAGGTGGCTGATTTCATTTCAGTGTTAGTTTTAGAAAATTCACTTTAATGGTAAAAGGTTACTAATATATATATATTCACTGTAGGTATAGGACATGACTATCAGTGGATTGGCCTAAATGATAAGATGTATGAGAATGACTTCCGCTGGACAGATGGCAGCGTGCTGGTAAGAGACCACTTCTGGCAAATATTGTAATGATTATGATACTGCTGGCTGTAGTAGATTATCCAAGTCGATATAACATTATTACTTCTTTTTACTGTACTTGATGATATCAAATAGTAATACGTTTGATATTGGGTTTGAAGAGTTTGTGCAAAACTTTCCTCGTTCTGTTATTTCAAATTTTCCTTCTTTAAATTCTAGCTGAACATATTTCTCTTAAATTGTGCAAGTTCTCTTGATTTAAATCGAGTTTTCTCCCCCTCCTTCTAAAATAGGAATATAATTCCTGTGTTAAATGAAATGGCAGTAACGTGTAAGGCTGTCTGCTTAAATCCATCTCTTTTTTTGCATTCTTTTACCTTGTAGCCTCTGTTGTCCTCCAAATCAAAACTTGATACTGTAGCCCTCAGGGACAATTTTGACTTTCATGATAATGTCAAACAAGAATAATTACAATAGCTCTTTCTTTGAACTCTTTAAAAATATTTAAAATGGTTTCATTGATATCTTCCGTACCCCTTTTTTAAGAAAAGTCACTTACTTCAGTCTTGTCTTCTATAAATGAACTTAAGATATCCCAATCCATTCTAATTTCAATAAAAACTTTAATCCAACATTTTATATTGCAAACACTAGTCTGAATGCATTCTTTTTCAGTCTGATGAAATCAGGTTCTACAGGGGTGTTATTTTGCAACATTCTGGGCTTTTAATAAATAGTTGCTTTCAAGGGCAGGACATCACTGATGAAGCAGTAGACCACGGGTGTCAAACTCAAGGCCCGTGGGCTGGATCCAGCCCTGGAAACAGCAAAGGACCAGCCTGTGGTGCCTCTGCCAGTGAAAATGAAGCTGGGGAGGGCTGCATGCATCCTCCCCGAGCTTCATTTTTGTTGGCAGAGGGTTCCTGGAGGCTGTCGCAGCCCCAAACAGTCTAGCTGGGTCTCATTTGGCTTCCACGAGTGACGTTTTCACTGGCAGAGGATTGCTGGAGGCCGTAGTGGCCAAAAACAGAGCCCAGATGGGCTGCATGTGGCCTCCCCAAGCTCCATTTTCATTGACAGAAGGTTGCAGGAAGCCATCACGGATAAAAACAGAGCCTCAATGAATGACGTTGAGCTGGCCATGCCCCCCTGGCCACACACTGCTCCCCTGAATTCAAATACAACATTGATGCAGCCCTCAATTAAATGAAGTTTGACACCACTGCAGTAGGCAGTCTTGAACAAATCCAGCCATGGTGTCTTCTACTTAAACTGCATTGTACAACAATTGTTTGCCTGTAGTTCTAGGGGCAGGAATTCATTGTGTAATCCAAACACAAATCTATTGCACAGATTCCATTTTAGAAAATTCTAGTTCAGCTCAGGTGGTATATGGCATACATGGTTTGAATTGAATAAATGAAGCTGAACCACTATCTTAAATGCAGAGACTTTGAAATAAAATTTTGCTTTGCTTTACAGAACATAAAACAAAATTTAAAAGTAAAGAAAACAAGACTTCAATGCAATTCAGCAGTCTTTTCATTTTAATATATAGGCTCATTTTTATGCCATTTAGGATACGCCCTTTCATACATAAAGCAGATGCTTTATAGGAGCTGAATGCGTATTGTTGCAAGACTGTGCTTGATATTTGCCCTTCTCTCATTAAGAATCGAAGGAAACATCTGGTTCTTGTGTTTCAGGCATATAAGAATGGCTCCCTTCTACATATCATGAAAGAAGTTACTAAAAAAATCTGGTTTGATTGATTTCCACAGGTTTAAGATGTGTAGATTTCAGTTCCCAGAACTCCCCAGCCAGTTGAAGTCCACACATCTTAAAGTTGCCAAGTTTGAAAAACACTGGATTAATCTAAAAGTAATGTATTTTAGTTTGGGCAAGTTTTGTTGGCTTTTTTTTTGTTTGTTTTTTGAAGAACTGCTATGTTGTAGATGACTGTGGAAAATGAAAAAGGCAAGCCTGGCTTATTCTCTCATGATGTTTTTTGAAAAGCTGCTATGTTGTAGATGACTGTGGAAAATGAAAAAGGCAAGCCTGGCTTATTTTCTCATGTGCCGGGATATTTTATGGCCGGAACTAATATGCTTTATTATGTCTCTGACACAGTTTCTTTTGGAGTGTGGCATAGGGGAGTTTGTTACAAACCAGTATATCCTTCTGCCATTCTATCGCTATTCTTGTGGACTCAATTAAACTTGTTTTCCACCCGTGCTGTTCCCCACCCCTTCATGGTCAAATATATGGTACTGCCACACTTTTAGTATTTTATTCAGAAGATCATTTAATCTTTAGACTAGTCGGTGTTAAACATGTGATAAATCCCAGTGTTAGGGAGCCAAGAACCACACGACAATAACTTCCAGACTCCAGGAAATGAAATGTTAGTTCAAGCTTGTAGCAAATCTCGGGTGTTAAATTTTGGTTTAAGCTTGAGATGAAGAAGAAAAAAATGTTTTGTCAAAAGGATATGGCTCTCTGCCAACTAACACTTTTCTGATTGATTTCCATCCCACTTTTTCATGCTTTTTAAATAATTTTTATTTTCATTTGTATTGATTTTTTCAATAGTTTTATCTGGTGAAATAGTTCTTTCAAGTGTTTTGAGTTGTCAAAACACTTTGTATCCATATGCATGTGTCAAAATGAACTGTTACTACTATTAGGTAAAGGTAAAGATTCCCTCGCACATATGTGCTAGTTGTTTCCGAATCTAGTTACTACTATTACTAGATCTTAATTAGTCACTGAAAAACATTGATGTATTAAGTTTACACCCAGAATCATCCTTCTTTTCAGTTTTACAGTGTAAAAGTAGCTGAACTCAATGGTCTTTATGGACCTTGTTCTATCTGTTTTTCAGGTAGGCAGAAAAGCTTAATTTGATCTTAGAAAATTACAATGGGAAGTTAAACAATAAGCACTGAGGGCTCAGTGCATTATATTTTCCTGATTTAATTAGAAGCCATTTTCATTTTATTACGTAGGGCTTTTTTTAAAAAAGAAAGAAAAAGTACAGTAAGGGTTTCTGAATGGCACTATGTATTTTCAACTTGATTAACACTTTAAGAAGTCAAGAATTCTAAACCTGGGTTGAAGCTTTTATTCCTATTAAAAAAGAGAAGGAAAATGGAAAAACCAAGAATATTTACATTAGGAAATTCTATCCCATGGGCATCAAACTCGTGTATCATGTTGCTGTATTGTGATGTTTTTTCCCCTTCACGGAGCTGGAGTGGGCGTGGCCTGGGAGTGACACATCTGGCCCTCAGGCCGCAAGTTTGACAACCCTGTTCTAGCCTAACAGTATCTCTAACTGATTGGAAGACCTCTCATCTTATAATTTTTTCTGGAAATAATATTTAGTGTCATTAAATTTTAATTAAATAAAATGTAAAACATTGATCAGCATACATTTGTACAAAAATCATTATAATTCTTTTACTTAAATAAACTGCTGATAATTGCCAATGAGGCTTCAAATTGCAGAGGATTCTAGAGGTTGCGGCTCTGACACATTGGAATGCTCCAAAGTAGGGTTGACTAACACGATATCCATTTCCCTCACAATTAAGTTCAATCTGAAATGCTTTTGTACATACTAGAACATACTAGAATATGTTCAGAGTAATGTTCCATAAAACAATGTATTAGATAACATTTCAGAATCTAACTCTTTATTTTTAGAATTTACTGGTTACATTTTCTTAGGGAAATTAATCAGAAATTAATCAGGCTACCAGAATTAAAATAAAAGCAGCAGTTTGAAATGAATTTATAATATACTGCACCATACCAAAATAGTCCCAGCAAGTGCAATAAGGACTACTTGGCAAGCAAAGCTTTGGAGGTTAAAAAATATTAGATAATTCCAAAGCTAAACACAAGATTATTTATATCTATTTGCCCAATAATGCCTCAATATTTTTTTAGGTCGAGTAAGCTACCCAAAGGTCAGGTCACATAAACATTTAAATTTATCTAGATAAAGAAACAAGTTTGAACCCACCTGGCTGTTCCTCTTGAGGTCTATGAAGGGCAGTCTCTAATATTGAGACAAAACTATTTGAAATAAAATCAAGTCATGTTTCTGAATAAGGAAATATCCAAATTGATTTTGATTTTAACCCAACCCAGCTTGTTATATTTAAATTCTCAGATTGGGAATCTACCTTTTTGGTCCATTTGTTTACTGTTTAATGTAAATAACTATATATGATTTTAAGATGACAACAGAAACTTTCCTGAAAACTGAAACTAAGTTCAATAGAAATCTTAGGATTGCGGACAGTGAGAAGAAAATATTAATATTTCAGCTGGCTCATCTAAAATTATGGATATACCCTAAATTATAAGTCAAAAAGAGGGGATTAAAAATGCTGTTATGAGTTTCTATTACATCTAAATACATAAAGTCTCTTCAGATTTACAAGCAACCTAATGAGCTGCTACCTTTTTTATTTTTATTTTTTGCTGAGAGGGAAAGGGAAAAAGAGCTATGCTTCAAAGCTTGAGAAACTTGGATTCATGCCAAAACCAGAATTCCACCTATACATGAGCATACAAGGGTGAGGGCAGGGGGTAGGTAAATTATTATTAAAGACAGCCTAAAGTATGATTTTTTTTGTCCTGATGTTTGCCTGAAGTTGGTTTCCAGTGGCTCAGGCCTCATAAAAAGCAAAAAGATATATGTATGCCATGAATCAATGCAACCCTTCAGACATCATTAGAATGTATTCAAAAACGTTGTTGAGAAACTGAATTTCAAATAATGCAATAGGATTACTGATTGCCAACTTTGATACCATCAAAGCCTAACTATGTATCAAGAGGAGGAACTCCCCCCTCCACCACAGGTATTGTTTTTGACTCATTTCCTACTGAACTAGTTTCACTATCCAGGACCATTGCAAACAAGCATGGCAGCCTAAGGAGCCATTCATGTTTCAGATTAAGCAAAGTGAGACTGGTGCCTTGGGCCTCTTTCTCACAAGGGGGAGTTATTCACATCCTCTGGAAAATACTGCTGAAAATTAGTACTTTGTAGGGTGGTGAGCTCATTCCCATCACACAAGATTAGGGCTTTATTAAATGAACAGGGAGGCTTCTGCAGCCAGATTGTGTCTCACTTCTAAACAGGTGAGTTCCACCTTAAAGCTGTCCAGAGATCTCTGTTCATTTGGCTTCCTTTTCAATGTAGACACATTTCACATGTTTATAACATGGGACTCCAGCATGCCAGGGGAAAAAGACAGTGTGAAACCAAAATGACCAAGAACGAACAAACTTTCTTTCTTTCTTTCTTTCTTTCTTTCTCTCTCTCTCTCTCTCTCTCTCTCTCTCTTTCTCTTTCTCTTTCTCTCCTCTCTCTCTCTCTCTTTCTTTTTCTTTTTCTATTGGAAAATCAGTGCCTGCGTTTCCTTTAGAGAGTGCATAAAGGAATAGTTGAGAAAATCCTCCAAGCTTGCTGCAGAGAAAAGTTGCCCATGAGAATTAGATAAAACAAATAAACTAGCTCGAGAGTACTGTGGACAGATTGCACACAAAAGGCCTGTTGTGCCAGAGATCCTTGGAGTGCTGTAATAGAGGGATTTTGAAAACTTAACAGTTTTGGTCTTCAAAAGTTTGGACTTCAAAATACAGAGGTATTTAAAATAACACATTTGGTTTCCTTTAAAGAGTAGAAAATACTATTGCTCTAATTACTTAAAATATGTTAATATCAAAAATCACATCTCATCTCAGACTAGTACAAAGGTCTTCCAGACAGGCTTTGGTCTGTATTTTTGCTTAGTAAAACAAAGTAAGCTCTTATCTTCAAGAGACATTAAATATAGATTTGGCCTGGAGCTCATTATTTTTTTAAAAAAGTACTATAGCAATGAGAAATTTTAAAAATGAGCAATTTTGAGGGTAGGTAATTTTTTAATATATTTATGTGGGTTCAAGTAGTTCTTGACTTACCACAACTGAGTCTAAAATTTATGTTGCTAAGTGAGAAATTTTACAACTAAGTGCCCATTTTACAACTTTTTTTGCCACAGTTGTTAAGTGACTCACTTACTGTTAAGTTAATAACACGGTTGTTAAATGAATCTGGCTTCCCCGTTGACTTTGCTTGTCAGAAAGTTACAACCATCATAAATATGAGTTAGTTGCCTATCATCCAAATGTATATCATGTGAGCCTGTGGGGATGTTGCAACAGTCCTAAGTATTAAAAATGCCCCAAAGTTACTTTTTTCAGTGTCACTGTAACTTCGAACGTTCATAAAACAAACTGCAGTAGTTGGCATTGGAATTTACATTGCTAAACAATGCAGTGCAGAGCGTGATACCATGTGATTGTATCACTAAGCAATAGTAGTTCTAGGACTTCTTGTTGTCATTGTTAAAGAAATCCTATGCTGTCATTCAGCAGGATGTCACATGGTTGCAATTTGCTGCTTCCTGCTATCTTCTCCATTGACTTTGCTTTTGAATGCTGGCAGTGAAGGTCACAAATGCAAATCACTATGGGATGATGCAATATTGTGATTGCGAGCTACTTGCCAAGCACCTGGGTTGTGATCATGTGGCTGCGGGAACTTTGTGGTGGCTGCAATTACAAGGAACCATAATTAGGACTACTCATTCAGCGCCACCATATTTTTTAAGAGGTACTGAATGTGTGGCTATTAAGCAAGGATCACCCATATCAGGGATCTTTCATTTTTATTAATTTTTAAACAGCAGAGGTTTATATTTACCAACCTTTTAAATGGAATTCTCATATTACATCTGTTGTTTTGACAACCATCTCAATATTATCCTCCACAGAAAACAGATTCATGTATGAATTTTATTATACAAATACTTTTCAAATAATGCAACTCATCAAATTGTAATATAATACCTTAACAATTTGAAATGATGTAATGTTGATATTTATTTACTCTTTAGAATGATTTGGTAAGAGAGACCAAAGAGAGGATTTCTGTCTTTTAGATGATTCAATGTTTTCCGGCTCCCATCTTAATCTCAAAGGAATCTCAAGGCAGGGAAGCAAAAATAAAAATAATTCCAACAGTGCCAAATCTTTATCATGCACCCATGAGGGAAAAAATAGAAGTGGGATAGAACAATGAGAATTAGGAATGAGAATCAAGAACGGGGCATTTTATCTGGTTTCCTGAGCTTTGTTTTCTGCAACAGTGCTAAAAATGAGGACGATGCAAGAAGAAAGCAATTATTTGTGTAAAACAATTTTTTCCAACCTGTGCAACCAAAATTCTCCACAATTGCAATGCTGGCTGGAGACTTTTGGAAGGTTGCACCTGCACATCTAGATATCGACTAGTATTGATTTTAAAAGTACAATGTAGTTTTATAGTGAGGCTGAAATGTATGTTAATACAAAGGATTAAACTTGGTGATTGTAGCATTATACAGTTGTAATCCTCTGTAATACTATAAAGGAAATCAGTATTTTTCTCCTGTATGAAACATGGCTTGGCTTAGTTTTAGAAAACAAAATCTAAAATCCTATATCTATAGATCCATAATCCTAAATTGGGATATTTTTGCCTAACAGTCATCTAAAATATACATTAATTGTGTATTTAAACTGTTTGCATGGACAATAAAGAATAGATTAATAATTTAATACAAATCCATCAATTTGTGCCATTTTGATCCATGTTTTTATACATTTTCCTTGATTTTTATACTGTATTCCATGTGATACTGGATTGAACTTAATTCAGAAATCATAGAAAGTGGTACTGTATGCCTCTTAATTAATAATGGGTAGCATTGACATATTTTGCATGAAATATACCAATTACATTGTTTCATTATTTCTGAGTTCTTATTTTAAATTGTCTGTTAAATCAAGCCATGCTGTGCAAAAGTACATCTTATTTTTCTTTTCCTGTGTATTTTATATTTGAATTGATTAGTTATGCTGGGTCTAGCATTTTTATTTGTTGTGCTTGTATTAATTAACATTGCTTTTATTCATATTACTATTAATTTATCAATACTATTTATTCATTCTATTTGTTTATATTACTATTAATATTACACAGAGGACATATTATGCCACAGACAGAAGTTGAAAGATTGCATGGGGAAAAATATAAACCAATATATATATAATGTTTTAATGGTGTTCCTTTTAATTAATTTTATGGTCTTGGTTTTTCATGTTTGGAGTAATATTCTTTGTTCTATTTTGAAAATTGCTTTTGATATTCTTGTTAGGATTCTCAAATTGTATGAAATGCTTCTGCAACTTTCTAGCATCTGGATTTAGAATATAAATGGGAAAAATACAGAAGGCACCGGCAATCATGTTTTGTGTAGTTGGCAAGAAAGTTGTATAGGTGTGCCCGTGTAGTCTTCAGAATTTGAGCTTCACATATGAGCATCTTTATTATTACATTATACAGAAAAATGAAGTGTCCATTTTTCTTTGCACTTGTAAGGTGGGGAATAATGGAAATGAGAATTCTAATACTATGTTCTAAATATTTTGGTCAAACCATTAGTCCAACAATGAAAAATTGTTAAAACTTGTACAATTTGCCATAAAATCTTTCTTTGCTTTTTATTGACTATCAGCAAATGTAGCAAAAAATACCATTAAAATGAAAACATTCATCTAAGGCACAACATATCATAGAGTTAATTTCTGTGGACTTTTTACTGAGTAGCAAAGGAATGATGTATTTCTATGTATTGAAGTTTTCAACAATTTAATCAAGGACATTGATTAGCCTTCAAGAGTAATGATTAGACAGCACCATCTACTGGCTAATTTTAGTGGTCCTGATTAAATGTTTATTGCACTGAAAGGATTCTTTAGTTTTCAAACTGATTTTCAGATGCACAATATCAAAGTCTGTTTAACTTTTCTACCTAATGCCTCTTCCTGTTTCTATAGTCAGCTGCTCTCAAGGGTTGAAGATGTATACAACAGACATTTACCTAAAAGTAATGGCTCTAGCTTCAGAGAGGATAAAGCAAGCTGTAATGGGAACCCTATGTAGTGCAAAAAGTATTTAAAGATAATAAAAGACATTGATCCAAGAGAAAAGAAGGTCAAGATGTATGCTATACAAAGATATAGTTGAAAAGAGTAATACAGGATTTGAGGTGTACAAGGGCATGCATATGGCTTCTGTTGGAAAATTAAATGGCTAAGACCTTTATATTTCCAAAATTGAATCTGTCAGCCCAGTGAAATTTAGTAATTTTGTTTTTTCAAGGAAGAGAATAGAGACATTGTATTCAAGTCTGGTAGTAATGGTTCCCATATCTGGAGCAGTCTACATGCCACACCAATAAAGTATCCAGACCACTCCCTGCTTATTATATTTTAACTAGAGCATAACGATAAAATTTCTCAGAAAGGCATTCAGAGGATGTTTAAAAATTCTGCTGTCCCTCAATAACTAATCAAAAAAAGCTGCTTTCCCCCTAAAGATTGTGCTTCAGCTGTTGACAGCAGCCACACAAGCCCAAGAAAATAGTTTTCTCAACAAGCCTTATGTGTTTACTCAGCATATTCTCTGACTCAATTCTGATTTACTGATTTACAATACTGATTTACAAATCTGTATCTCTGCACTAGCTTGGTATACTGACTAAAATAAATATATCAGAGAAGAAATCTAGGATGCTTCAATGACACCCATGCAATAGGATACTGCAAGAAAGACTGTAGAGTGGAAAGAGAAAAATCTAATAGAGATTTAGAAAAAACTTGTTCCCCAAGATATTCTGGAAATGTTTGTAAACGTCCAAATTCAAATGGCTCTAGTGATCTTGACTATGGTAAGAAATTTATGGGAAATTTAAAAGTGGAATAAAGTAAAGGTAAAATACTAGATTTAAATGGACATGCTTTTCTGGATCTGATATTGAGTTAATAAAACTTGTAATTCGAACCCTTGCAGTGTTTGTATTACAAAATTCCTGAGCTTGAAGAATTTTGAAAGAAATTACTTTTAAAAATTCTTTTAATATCATGACTTCATGCATTATGCAGCAATACTTCAACGTATTGAAGTTTGCAGTTTAATTAGCAAATTCAGCTGCTCAGGATTCAAGCATGTTTATAACCTATGCAACTTGACATTGAAACTCCTATTCATTTTTAAAAGTATGCATTTAAATGAATTATTTCAACAAGAGAACAAACTTAAGAAAGATCTTGGATTGAATTTGTTGGTGGTAGTCCCAGCAGATCACTTGTTTAATAGATGGAATATGTCATGGAAAGACATTGTTACCAAATTATAGAGCACATTGATTAGCAAAGGAAATACACTGTTTAGATAACCAGCTCCAGACAATTTTCTGTTACAATGGAAGAGTGTTTTTCAGGATATAGAGAGGATTATGGAAAAGGAAACACTAGTTAGTGGCACCATATAATTAAGGTTTCTGGTGCCATGTTTTAAACTTGTTACGAATAAACTCTATTTAACAATTGCTTAGTTTTAATTTAGACAGCAGATAATTGTTTTGATACCAATTGTGACTTGAGCAATATTCAAAGTTTGAAGAACTATGAGGATTACTTATTAATTATCAAATCACTAAGCTGTTAAGAAGGCAGACTTACCTCTTTTGGCATGAAATGTGTGTTAACTGAATGCAAATGGATAAAAATAGGAATGCAGTCATATAATTAACTCTACTAAAGCATATAATTTATGGAGTATCTTGAACTAGTCAAGATTTCTCAGCATAATTTATCATTTGAGGTTGATGAAATTGGGAAAGAAACATGAACACCATTGAAAAGGAGTAATCTGGGAAAATAAATTAACTCTAAACATTTCCAATTTCAGTTTATTATTTGTTTTTTATGGAACATATTTTCCTCTATTTGAAACATGAAAAGGAAATTATTTACACTGTTTTCTGAAAGAATGCCCATCCTTCCTCCGGCCTCTAGACTTCCCTGGCCTATACCTTTTGTCATTTAATTGAGGCTGTTACCATGCAGTGAGAAAAGAAAAAGATCAGTGATAGGAATCAGTATGTCAGGGTTGAGAAGGTCTAAATCCAAATGTAGCTGATTTGAGCTTTCACATATCTATAGATATTCTGACCATTGAAGGAAGTAATTACTTAACAGATTGTGGCATTCATTGTTACTTTGTTTTGAACAGTTCCTGGAAACTATCAGTTTCTACTTTGCCATCTCTTGTCATGGTATCTATGACTTCAGAAAGACTTGAGAACAGAAAGAATAGAGTTATGAATATAGGATTTTTGCTCCTTACGTTGCTTGGAACAACCCTAATTAAATGCAAGCTGTCTTTAACACTGAGGACTACTCCATAAGCTTTATATTCCACTTGTAATTTTTTTTCTCTTTAATCAAATCTAGATTTGTCATGGGGCAAGATTATAGCTCTGGAGTTTAAGAGGTGATAACTTGTTGTGAAAGACGGCCATTCATCTTTCTTCATTTTCTTCACATTAAATTGTGTGATCTATTTCCCAGACAGTGGGACAATTTAAAGTTTGCATTGCCACATGAGCTGTATATGGATTGTTACTATTGCTTACAATCTTCCCACCTGGGTATGCTCAGTTTCCTCAACAAATTGGCATCTGCCACCAAATTTGGTTTTCATTTTTACTTAGAAAAAGAAAACAAGATCTAGTTGTCTCACAAAGAGTTCGCTCATATTTTAAAATGGTGAATGAATATGTGTTATACCATGCTCTAATTAAAGCTGAAATAAATGTTCCTGAAGTAATATGCCCAAATAAGGTAATAAAAATTGGTTTGTATGAAGAGTTAAGAAAGCAGTTAAAGAGTCTGTATTAAGTGAGCCTGGCATTGGTAAAAGCAGCGTGAGAATCACAATGCCAAGCAAATGTGCATAGTGATGATGTCCAGTATCAGACATTTTTTTTGTTTGCAAAAATTTGCCAGTTTCATTATGTTTGTTGTAGCAAGATTTAACAAAATTTCCAAGGGTTGCCTAGAACTTAAATGGTACCGTATTTCTGGAATTTGTACAAGCTCCACTTCATAAATATAGTCAATACAGCTTCACAATGAAAGCAATTTGTGCACTAACATCTGCTGGTATTGTTCCTGTTGGTAATAGACTCCAAAATGCTGCATTCTGAAAATATAAATGAGCAATTAGATCCCTGGTCTACTCTAGCCAAACCCAAGTTGATATCTTCCTTCCTGTATATGTGATAATCAGCACCATGAATTGAATTTGGATACCTGTAGTAAGTGAGGCTAGCTTGTGAAGTAATTGTATTATATGGACACACATAATTACTCATGCCACTAAGTTGTAATTGATATTTTATTAGGAAATCAGAAAGAAAATGAAAAATGATGCAAATGCCCCTACTGACTGAGACAATATGCCAAGATTTGTGACAGTCTGCTCTAATAATTATCCAAAGGTCTACTTGAGATCAAAATTCCTATGAAGCAGAAGACTGACCACTCTTAGAGACATAATGTTGGCGAGACATTCATCTGATCTAGTTTTTATGGCTCTAAAAAAACCCAAACCTTGGAAGATTATCAAACAGATATTCTTGGATGGATTATTATCAAAGAGAGATCCAATTAGAGTTAAGGAGAAGTTTTTAACACTGAGAACAATTACCGTGGAAGGTCCTGCCTCCAGAAGTTGAGGGTGCTCCATTATTGGAAGTTGTCATGGTGGAGACTGACTCTGAGGGAGAGGAGGAACAGCCGACAGGGAGTAGAAGTGTGGTTCTGGAAGTTATTGAGGAGGCTGAGGAAGGGCAGAGGTCAGCTGAGCAATCAGAGGAGGACCCAGGCCCATCCCTTATCCATCCTAGGGCATGCAGGTAGGACAGGATAAGGGAGAGATGTGGTCTACTCGGGAGGAGAGGGCCTTGATCCTCTTCATGGGCTGCAGGTGTGACAACTGAATAAGAGTTTGGACCTGCGTACTGGCAAACGCTGGGAACAAATAAGCATGTAAATATCTCTAGTTTATAGTTCCTCTCTGAGTTTGGCATCCTTCCCAGTATGTGTTATCTGTGGACATCCTCCAGCCCTTGTCTTTCCTGGTTTGCGTTGCTTTTTTCTTCTTCATGTAACTGTTTGCCTGGGAGTTTTTTTTTGTCTTCCGTCAAAGATATTCAGAGCTTGGAAGCAAAGTAAAGGAATAAAAGGGGCTTCACTTGCTTTCTGTGACTGTGTTTGTTTTGTATCCCACTCTGGGTCATCACAGAAGTTTTCAAAAAGATTTTGGGCAATTATTTGTCTGGAATAGTATAGGGTCTCCTGCTCAAGCACAGCAGGAGTAAAAGACCCCCAAAGTCCTTTCCAACTCTGTTATTCTAAAGTACTCTGAGGGAGACAATTATTTAGCTCTCTTAAGCCAAAACTAAGGTTGAGGCTTTAAAATATAAAGAATACAAGTCAAACAATGAATCTGAAAATTAAATAAGTATGTTTCATTTAAAAGAAACAGCTAGAACTAAATCTTGGAACAATTGGCAATATTAAATAATGTGTCATTAAATGCTATGTACTCAAAAAACCACATAAGTAGGAAACAGATACAACTGCAAACCAGCCTTTCCAAGTCAATTGTCAGCTGCAACTTCAAAGCCCAGGCATACTGTGGTTTGATCAAGTCTTGGTGAAAACCACTTCATCTTTTCACGACAAAGCATGTTTTATTACCTGGCACTGGCAAGAGGCTTTATGTGTCCCAAATTAGAATGTTGCAATAAACTTACTTAAATAATTAAAACATCGTAATTGATAAGCAAATTTAGTGTTGGAAAAAAGGTAAAAATATGTATTATATATACATATATATATGTATATATAAAGATTATTTTATGGTTCCAGTAAGTAAACAACACATTTAGTTCATTAACATTGTTTAAAATGTGCTTAAAATACTGTGTTTGGATTACTTTATAAAGATTAAAACAATACAATTTGAACTTTTTACAAGTGCATATATGGAACAACTCCAAGTGCTGAAATGAAAAAGAAAAAAAGCACTTGAAATCCCTGTCTTTTACCCATTTATGGGATGGATTGGTTGCTAAGTGCATAGCATTTATAGAAATGGTTATTTCCATGAAATTTATTTTTTATTCCATTAATTTCTAGTAGTAAAGAAAAAGAAATAACATTCTGGAGAACAGCAAGGTAGATTTCTTGAAACATTCCTTTTCTTTATTCCCTTTCCTGATCATTTTTTTTCAAAAAAGACCTAAGGCAAAAATAATGTACAGGTAGTCCTTCACTTACAACAGTTCATTTAATGACCATTCAAAGTTACAACAGGACTGAAAAAAGTGACATATGCATTTTTCACACTTATGATTGTTTCAGAATCCCCATGGTCATGGGATCAAAATTCGATGCTTGGCAACATCATATTTATGACAGTTGCAAAGTACTGGGGTCTAATGACCTGTTCTGACAACCAAACTCAATGAGGAAGCCAGATTGACTTAACAATCATGTTTACTAACTTAATGACTTATCTTCACTCAACAAGTGTGACAGGTTGTAAATGGGACAAAATTCTCTTAACAAATGTCTTGCTTAGTAACATAAATGTTGGACTCTGTTGTGGTTGTAAGTTGAGGACTATCTGTACTGACGTTCTGACATTGCCATTAAAGAAAGACTCTTGATAACCTTTAGAGTAAGTCAAGAACATGTTCAGGAAATATGCACCCAATCAGGATTACAAAGGGATTACTTTCGAAAGGCAAACTCTTTTCTGTGGACAGAGTAGGGTTGGACTGAATTCAGTATTTTAATATTATAAACAAGATAACACTGTTCAAATCCATGGCATATTTGTCTTGAGAAGAACTCAAAGCATCTAGTAACTGTAGTATTATTTTATAGAAAAGACTTGAAAAGGTAAAGGCAAAAAATTCAAACATTTAAAAATTAGAAACTTAATAAATCAAATCTAAACAGTACTGGTTTGAAAACTTCCTTAATTTAATGACAACATATTTGGATTTAACTTTAAGAACTTTTTAAAATAGGTGGATAGCTGTTATTTATCCGTTTTAGGAAAAGTGTCATAGCAAATGGGAATAATATCTCTGATCCTGGATAACTGAAATATTCCTTTGGAACTACATTTTTACATTGGGAGTAAAGCTTCCATTATGCCAGTGGAAAGACTCCCATTATATTTCAAAATTCAGTTCACAGCTTAATATAGACTTTCCCCTTGAATCTTGCTTAAATTTTGTCAATTTTCTTGGACAAATTCAAAAGCGATCCTCTGTGGCTGCTTTTCCTACTACCTTGGGATTTTATCTGGGCTGTCATGAAAATATTGTCAAAGTCAAGCTTTTCTATACAGAATCAGCAGTGTTTGGCTGGATGATGCTAATTTTGATTTCATAGAAATAGAAAGGTTTAAATTTTCCTGCTGTGGTAAAAGTGATTTACAGCCTCTCCTATTAGGTGCATTTTTAAATGGTTAACTTTATATCTGTAGTCAGCGAACCAAAATATTATATTCTGACTTTTTTTTTCTGATGACAACATTTGCAATTTGTCATCTTGTGCTCAGTTTATTTTATTCAAATACAACTTTGCCAATTTTCACATTCTGATTATTTGTGTTTTGTCTTCTGCAGCAATATGAAAACTGGAGACCAAAACAGCCAGACAGTTTCTTTTCTTCTGGAGAAGATTGTGTTGTTATAATTTGGCATGAAAACGGTGAATGGAATGATGTACCATGCAATTATCACCTCACTTACACATGCAAGAAAGGAACAGGTAAATAAGTCCAACTTAAATCTATGCAAAAAACATTGTACTGTTCAACAAAAATTTCAACAAACATGTGCGTGCAAGATTTGCTGCTTTGAAAAGTGGGCAACTCATTACAAGTTGAGTTAGGGAAGTGAAAAAAATGGATATAAGAAATTATACACTTAGAAGCTCTTAAATAATATAAATATGAAGTTACTTGCTTGTCTTAAAGAATGGAATGTAATTGGCTTTGTAGCAGAAGATTAGACTGCAACTAAGAAAGAATAAAGAAACTAATAGCTAGGTAAATTTCCATTCTAATTAAATTAGTAAAAAGCATTATTTGTTCTAATCAAAACCTGGTTCCAAGGAAGCAAACATGAGACAAAGATAACAGCACAACTTTTTAATGTTTCTTTATGAATCCCGTTCCTTCACAGGTAAAAGGCCGCTTCAAACCAATTAGCTCCAATAAGAAAGAGCCTTGCCAAGGTTTTGCAAGGCTGCCAAGAAAAACAGATAAAGTTACTAAGCAATAACTCCAACACAAAGAGTCTCCAAACACCAATTCAGATATACCTAACGTCCACTGGGCTCGAGTGTAAAACTTCTTTGCCTTCTGCAAAGAACTGCAGTTTCTCAGCTGGCTTTTATCCTCTTGAGGGAGGGGCCATTACCTTGCAGCCTTACTCCCAAGTCACCCGTGCTGCTGCAGCTGCTCTTTCCTTTGAGCAGCCCTGCATGCACACGCGCTGGGCACGGGCTCCTCGAGGACCTCTTCATTACTGCTGCCAGCCTCCATAATTTCCAAAGGCAGCATTCCACTCCCTGATGGTCCTGGCCCCATCTCTGCATTACATGCAGGCCCCTCATTTTGCTTTCTTTGCTTTCCGAGCCCTCAGCCGTCTGCACCTGCTGCCACTGAACCACAACATTATTAAAGAGAAAAAGATATTTACAAGATCTAAAGAAAAAGCCTGGGTACTAAAAAACTAAGACTTTTCAAATTCTTAGAGTTGAGTGAGCATGTGAACATGTAAGTTTTAATACTATGTCTTCATAAATCATTTAAAGCTGACACACTGATAGCTGGATTTGCTGATGACACCAAATTATTTAGTGTGCTTACAACATAAAGAAATATCAAATACTGTAACATTTTTCTAACTTGAAGGAATATGCATTGAAATGAGATGTGAAGTTTGATACAGGATATGTGATACACATTGAGCAAATTATTCTAGCTCCCAAAAACTTGGAGTCAATATATATGAATTACAATATTCATATATTCTGGCCATTTTGATGCTATAATACCACTACTAAGTAAGGTGTTTAGTTTACTTTATTGTCATTGCATCTCATACAATGAAATCAAACACCATCTTCAATGCACATCATGACCATGAAAAAATAAATAAATACAAACACACATCCTTCACACTCCACACATTGAATTGAAAACCCTGACACCACACCAACACTGCACTATAAGTAGAATTCAATGGAGCTACTGTCCTGGGATAGAATCTGTTTTTCAGCCTGTTTGTCTTTGTTTTTATTATTCTGTACACTCTGCCAGATGCTAACAGTTCAAAAAAAAAAGGGTGCCCAGGATGAGATGGATCTTTAAGAATGTTTTGATCTTTCTTAAGGCAGCGGGAGCTATAAAGCTCTTCCAAAGAGGGGAGAGGGCAACCAATGATCTTCTGGGCAATGACGTTAACCCTATGGAGTGCTTTCCTATCTTCCACTGTGCAATTGGCAAACCATACAGAGGTGCAGTAAGTTAAAATACTCTCTATGGTGCAGCGGTAGAAGGTCACCAGCGGTTTTTCATTCAATTGTTGTTTCCTGAGAAGTCTCAGGTAGTATAAAGTCTGCTGGGCCCTTTTGACCAGAGCTGCAATGTGAGCACTCCAGGTCAGGTCCTCTTGTATAGTAACACCCAGAAACTTAAACGGGCCACTTGCTCCATTCAGTCTCCATTGATAAGCAAGGGCTGGATGTCTGATCTGTTCCTTCTATAGTCCACTGTAAGCTCCTTGGTCTTACTGGTGTTGAGGACCAAGTTATTGTCTCCACACCATGAAAGCAACCGGTCCATCTCATCTTGGTAGGCAGACTTATCCCCCTAGAAGGTGAGTCCCACCATTGTTGTATCATCTACAAATTAAGTAATAGTATTACTAGCATGAGTGGGAATGCAGTCATGCACAAAATTAATGTTAACATTGGGCTAATAGTGGAACCTTCACGTCATACTGGAGTATACAGTTGTATGACTGATTAGTCATTTGTATAATGTAGAAAACAACCAAGGAAGTGCTATATCCAAGAATGTAATATGATGCAATATAATATACTCAATGCAGCTTTTTAGAAACTTGTAGTTTTCTACTGGATAAGTGGACAAAATCCTTTTCAAATAATGTATACAGGAATTGTTCAACAGAATGCACTTAAATCTGAAAATATATTTTCCCATGTTTTCTATTTTGAATGGTTAATTTTATAGTTTTTTTTTTTTTTGATTAGGCACATTAGAATCTATGGTCTGAAAATCTACGGATGGATGGGTAGATGGTCTTGTAGTGAAGCTTGAGACTGACTGATACATAAAAAATTACAGTTTATAAAAATTTTAATTTGTACTTTCAGTTGCTTGTGGCCAACCACCGGTGGTAGAAAATGCAAATACCTTTGGAAAGATGAAGCCCCGTTATGAAATTAATTCATTGATCAGATATCATTGTAAAGATGGCTTCATCCAGCGACATGTTCCAATAATCAGATGCCAAGGAAATGGCCGATGGGATTTACCTAAAATTACCTGCATGAATCGTGAGTAGATTATGTGGAGGGAAATATTTATTTATTTATTTAGTCAATCGTTATAATATAATAGAAATAAGAATAAACATAAGTTTAAATGCATTAAATAGGAACTAATAATAGGACAGGGATGGTAGGCACGATTGTGCATTATGCACGCCCCTTACAGACTTCTTAGGAATGGGTTGAGGTCAACAGAGGTTAGCATGAGGGTAAAGGAGTGGGGTTTGAGCAGGTGATAACAGAATCAGGTAGTGAGTTCCAGACATTGACTACTCTGTTGCTGAAATCGTACTTCTTGTAATCAGGTTTGGGTGGTTTACATTTAGTTTATATCTGTTGTGTGCTCTTGTATTGTTGTGGTTAAAGCTGAAATATTCATTAACTGGTAAGACATTGTAACATATGATTTTATGTACTATGCTTAAATCCAATCTTAGCTGGTGTAGTTCAAAGCCTCTCTTGTCTAAGCCTAGAATCTCAAGTCTGGTGTTGTAGGGTTTCTGTTGTAAACAGAGGAGTGTAGTACTCTTCTTGTAAAATACTTCTGGCCTCGCTCAATTGTATTAATGTCTGATATACAGTGCATATTCCAGACAGCGGAGCTGTATTCAAGTACTGGTCTAGCAAAGGTTATGTATGCCCTAGTTAGCAAATCAGCATTACCAGAGAAGAAGCTTTATAAGATCAGATTTACAACTCAAAGCCCTTTTTTGCAGTGAGCTCTGGCACTTAAGTTATTTGATATGAGAACTCCAAGGTCTTTGACAGAGTAAGGGCTGTCAACGAGGTCATATCTGCCTAGCTTGTATTTGATGTATTGATTTTTTTATATGATTGCTAAAATCAGACATTTGCCATCCTGTTGAAAACTTCTACAAGATGAAAAACAACTTTTCTTTCCCATAAAGTATCTTCAGTCATTACTCTATATAGCTATCTGATCACTGAATTTACTTGATTCAATTTCTTTATTCTATGAATTGAAAGAATTGGGTAAATTGGGCAATTGAATGATTTGATGCTTACCAAGTGAATGAGATAAAAGATTACAATGGAAGAGACTATAGGACACTAGACAATGTCTTAATATATATTACATTGCATTCATTCATCCTGCTTATATTTCTGTTAGCACAGTTGTAAAGCTTTCTTTCTTTTTTCTTTTATTTTCAGCATCTTCATTCCAAAGGACTTATTCAAAAAAATATTATTATAAAAATTCACCAGGAAAGGTGAACTCGTTTAATTCATCAAAACATTTTCATCGTTGGATCAGGACATGGCAGGATTCACGGCGCTGAACCCACACTGGTAAAGTGGGACATTTGCCATGCCAGAATGCCCTAACTTATGGTGCCTTAAAAAAAAAAAAAAAAAAGGATTACCCAGCATTTTGGAATACATTTGGACCTAAGTACTTACAACATATATCAATGATGGCTACAAATGAAAATATTGAAAAGGGAACAATTTCCAGCCTATCTAGTATGTTAATTTCTATATGTCATTGGTGAGGGATTATTTGATTCTTTACCCCAGTACCTGTAGTAATTAAACTCTTCCATTTTAGCACCAATGATAATGTAAATAAGATGATTTAATAGTGTTTAAGTGTGTTGTATTTTTTAAAAAACCTGTATATACAATAAGATGTCAAACTAAGTTCAGGCTTATTTATGACCATTTGGCTTCAGAGATCTTTAATCATTTATGTTGCTTGTCTTGGAGGTACTTTACTAGGCTGGAAATAATTTTAAACTGTTATTAGCAATCGTTTTGTAAACATGGGTGACACAGCCATTACAAGCTGAAGATGAACTGTGAAAGTAGTATCTCGGTCAAGAAACAGCTATTTTCTAATGAAGAGCTGTAGAATTTATGGAATGAAAAGTTTTCACAAGGAACATGAAAATAAGAGCAACTTAGAAGAAGTGACTTCAATATGGAACTTGACTTTTGTCCTTTCCAGCCTTGGCACTGATCACAAAGGACTTGAGGACTCTTTAAAAAAAGTCGACAAAGAGGGCCTGTAGGATTAATAACAATAACAATAATAATAGTAATAAAGGCTAATTCTTTAATTTTCAACCAGGGCCATTTTTTTAAAATATCAACTTTTCCAACACTAATCATGGGTCTATTTACAGCTCTCTGCATTTTAAGATGGAGATATATAGACCTACTTTTTTGTAAAATAAAATTTAAAAAAGTAAATAATTTTGTATATAAAATATATATAACCATTTTTAATCTTTTCATAAAGTAATGAATGTTTGTGTATGAATGCTGCAGCTGTGAAGCGTACATAAATAAATGAAGTAAGCCATACAGATATAATTTATTGGATGTTCTTTCTATCCTGACAGCTGTCAAACTCAACTGGTGCATTAGGAAGACCAAGAGTTGGTTTCAAATGTTTTTCTGCTAGAAGGGAAAATAAAATCTAATAAATCAGATCATTTATTTATGGTAATATGAATGATAGTTATGTGACAATCACAATCTTTGCTTCTGAAAAATATGTTATATGCCCATAAATATATTGTATGTTTTTTCTTCAAATGTGGAAGACAGGAATTATCTTTTCTTCAGTACTCAACCTCACGCAATCTACTAGAACAATTAGCTATAGAAAAGGATAATTTTAAAGTCTGTGATGATATTTATTGTTAAATCTATTCAATATAAAACTGCACATTTACTTACCTAGTTTGCATTTTCAGCTTTCAAAATGGTTATAAAGGTTATGGGTAGATTCCATGTGTATTCTCAAATTCAAGAAACTGGACTTGGATGCACAATTTTATACATTAGTTTTATGTAGGAAATATTTCCTTTTAATGCAAGTTCGAGTACTATACATTTATAAGAGTTTATTCTGGTTTGGTGTCTTCATATATGGTATAATTACTGTATAATATTATCTGTTGTGTTATTATGTGGATTCATTATGGCATTATGAATGCATTCATAATGCCATAATGAATCCACATAATAACACAATGGATAAATTTCCTATTGTGTAATGAGCAAAAAATAAATTGATTAAATTGTGCAGGAAATCTGAACCATCTGAACTATCATTCTCTGACAGAGTAATCTTTTGGTATTATTCTGATATTGGATTAAAATGAGTACATCACAATTTTCATCTTTGGATTTTGCTATACGCACTCTTGCTAAAATTATTCATAAATTAAAATTATTTCAACCAATTTTCTGAAATGTGAATTAGAAAAATCAGGTTGTACCTGATTATTCTGAAATGTCATAATCTCTTATAAAAGATTATTCCTTTTATCATGTACATATTCCTGGTTTTCTTTAAAGTTCTTTTTTTGCTATTTATATTCTGCTTTGTATGTATAATGTGCATCTTTCAAATTTATATATGATTCTGATTTGCCAAAGAAATCTTATTTGCTCCACTGTGTTTTTTCTAGTTCATTGCATGTTCTTGAAATTTAAGTCAATGTAAGGTCAATTTGTGCTGAACAGTGAAGTCACATAATTAAGAACAACAAATACTTAGATATGCAAGCATTTTCATACTGTTTTATTACAATTTAATAATAACTTTTTAGCTGTTTAACCCAAGTCAATAAACCTTTAATGCAAAATTGAGTAGACAATCATTAGATAAGGATTCATTAAAGCTGTTTTATAATATGCCACATATATATAATGAATGTGTAAACTAAGACTATTCTCGGCTAATGGTATATTTTGTACTGTTTTATACAAAAATACTTCCATGTAGGTTATTTCGCTTTTTTCAGTATTTGTAATGAAATACACCTTTTGCTCTCTGTTTTATACCGTGTTTCTCATATAATAAGGCCGGGTCTTATTTTTCTTTGAGCCCCGAAAAAATGGCTAGGCTGTCTTTTTGGGGGTGACTTAATTCCCCCCCCCCTTGCATCTTTGGGTGGGTGGGTGGCAACGGCTTGGATGTTGACCTCGGTGTTGGTGGGGCACTTCGTATCGGGGTCAACGCAGGCAGGACCATATCCGGGTGTGCAACAAAAGTACTTTCTAATGGCAAGTCCCCCCACCATTCCCCCCCATTTCACATGTTTTAATATAGGCCTTAATTTGGGGGGAGGGGCTTAATTTCATTTCATGCCTATAAAACATGCTGGGACTTCCTATTGGGGGAGGCCATATTGTTGGAGAAACAGGGTATTAGCATACAATTCATAGCTTTTCAGCGAAAAATTAGCAAAGAAAATTAGGGAAATGAAAAGCTACTAAATTTTGACCTAATACAGTCATAACAAAATCACGCAATGACATGGATGGAATTTTATGTATACAGGGATTTCTTCCTCCTTTACTCCTTGCTTTGCTCATCTGCTTTCAAGAGAATTATTCAGGATTCATAAACTTTGTCTCTGTTCTTCTCTCACTTCTCTCAAGTGACCAGATATATTGTACGGAAGTGCAAAAGATCAATGCTTAACATCCATACAGCTGCCTTCAAACTGTTCCATTTTTCCTTTAGTGGGCCATTAAATCTACCTAATATAGAAAAGGGATTCCAAATATCAAGGATTGCTGCTTCCCAATGAGAACACAACACTGTGCAACTAGATGAATTCTGTTCGCGCTATAACATTGAGCGCTGCTTATTTTTATCTTTTTGGTCAATATACTCATGCAACCACCACTCATTAATTGAACAATTATAAAATAATAGTTTTTAATTTATTTTTTAAATGGTACAAGTAAAGAACAAATCTCTGCACTCAAAAATCAGTATAGGAAGAAGAGGTTTTCAAGAGTTTTAAATTGTCTTCAGGTTTCAGAAGAACAAAGTGGTATTCAAACTTTAGGCTACTATATTTCTATATTTGTGAAAAGCAATGAATGGAAATTAATCAAGGAGAGAACCAACCTATTAAGAATTAAGGACAAATTTCCTGACAGTGAGAAAAATACACCAGTGGAATGATTTGCCTACAGAAATTGTGGGTGCTCTAATACTGGAGGCTTTTGAAGAGAGTGGACAACCATTTGTCTGAAATGGTATAGGGTTACCTTTTTGAACACTGAGTTGGACTAGAAGATTTCCAAGGTCCCTTCCAACCTTTATTGTTATTCTGTTACAAGTATTCCTTTGGATTGACTAAATCTGGCCTTTGCCTTTGCTTAGCATCTCTTTCAATAGGATGATGAACTCTAGACTACCAAGTCACATGGAGTCCATGTCCATCCAATCTTAACACAAATTAAACATAAAGCAGCTCCTGCTGCTTTAAGAAAGTTCAAAATATTCTTGAAGATCCACCTCATCCCGGGCACCCTTTTTTTGAACTATTGCCATCTGGCAGATGGTAAGAATAATAAAAACAAGGACAAATAGGCTGAAAAACAGCTTCTATCCCAGGGCAGTAACTCTATCGAATTCTACTGTATAGTGCAGTATTGGTGCAGTGTAAGGGCTTTTCAGTTCAATGTGTAGAGTGTGAAGGATGTGTGTGCTTATTTTCATAGTCATAAATTGTACACTGAAGATATTTAATTTCATTGTATGAGATGCAATGACAATAAAGTAAACTAAACTAAACTATTTACATACACATATACATGTTACCTATTTAAGGCTTGTTTTGTACACAATATAAAAAATATGTGGAATATAGTCCCAGAGTAAGAGTGTGTTACATTGTCAGCACTCTTGGATTTAGCATTTTGTGAGTGCTCTTAATAAACTCTCTTGATATTTTCAGCATAAACTTCAAGCACCACAATCCCTGTTAGATCATCATTTAACTGTTTGATAGATAACTAAATAAAAATAAATTTATGAGAACCTTTATGTTGGCAGGTGTCTGAAAATAATATTGAAGACGTCTATATTTTATCACACATTTCATTTTTTAAAGTGTTATTTGAGTTCAGCTTCATTTCTGCTGTCTTCATCAACATGAAATTTTCCTGGCTGGAATTAATGAGCACTTTTTCTATATGCTGCAAAACATGGAAACAATCCAAAGTCAGTTCTTTGCTTAAATGTTCATTTTTATGCACATCAGTAAAAGATAGAAATATCAAGAACCCTGATAGAAATATCAAGAACCCAGGTTCTAAGACTGAATCATTCTTTTTAGGAAACAGAAAAAACAAGCCTTTTCATTTAAGGTTCCAGGAAGAATTATTTGCCTTAAAAATGAACCACGATATATCTGAAAATAGTAGACAAATATACTATGTACCAGTTTTATTCTCTCTCTCCCCTCTCCCCTGTTTAGCCTATTCATGCACAATAATTCTAGGGAACTTTATCGAAAGCTTGTATTTTCTTTTGATTGATTGCCCCTCCCCCACCTTGCTGATGGTAATCTGTCAGAGTAATTTATTTTTGGAGTGGGGGTGGGGGGTGGGGAACTGGCTCATAAGCCAGTAACTGATCATTTATCTGCACTGTTAGGCACTGTCATTTCCTAGTATGAGTTCACCACTCTGTATTACAAAAATTCATAACTCAGCTTTAAAGTACAAGCATTAAAGTAGAAAGACCAAAGTTCATTATAAGCTGATTATCATTCTGAAATTGACTCTGGTTTGATTTTGGTAAAATGTGTACTGAATAACCAGTTGGATTCCATATTTGTGCCAAAACATAGGAAACTATATTTTGGTATGCAGTTCTTGTTTTGCTTTCAATCATGCCCAGCATTAGGCTCTTCACTAGTGAGTCCTCATTAGGTGGCCAAAGTATTTGAGCTTCAACTTCAGGATCTGACCTTCTAAAGAGCAGTAGGGTTGACCAGTTTGATCACCTTGCAGTCCAAGGGACTCGCAGGAGTCTTCTCCAGCACCATAGTTCAAAGGCCTCAGTTCTTGGTGCTCAAAAATAGCCATATAAAACAAAAGCAACAAAAACATGGTGCCAAGTTAAACTTCTGATGTGCACTAATGATGATTATAAACATCTGAACCAATCTGCTTTGAAAAGAAATAGAGACTGTTCATTCTGATTATGAGCTTACTAGACATTAAGCTGGCTAGGATTGAAAACTGATTAGCTACTGGCCTGATCTAGCAAAACTATGTCTTTCATAATTATGTAATTTCTAATGAACTAACCATTATAGAAAAGTATGGCCTGAAGTCTTAATAGGATGGCAATTTAAAGTAAAAGAATCCTTTTCAAGCATTCTTAGAACCCAAAAATGGACGAATTCAATCTTTCATTGCAAATGAGTCAACCTGCCCAGAAAAATTCTAAAGGACAATTTCAGTATTAGTCTTCTGATAAATTAATATGTTTCAGAGTATTTTAAAGATTCCAAGTTCTCTTTCAATCCCAAACGTTTATAGAGGTTGGATTTATATAATGAAATAAGTAAATGTGTATAGTGTGGTTTTAATCAGTGGTGGGATTCAGCCAGTTCGCCCCAGTTTGGGAGAACTGGTTGTTAACTTTCTGATCAGCTTGGTGAACTGGTTGTTGTAAGAAATCATTAGGGCAGAGAACCGGTCATTCAATTATTTGAATTCCACCACTGGTTTTAATCAATTCTTATGTTTGGTAAACTATAATTAACAGCATACTATAATATGCAAGTCCATCCACTAGTGGCTTATTTAGTTAGCCATTATTAAGTATGAAGTGCTGAGTGAACCCAGACAGGCTTGGAGCTACACCATTCCTTCTAATAGAGATGTCCTTAATCTTACCTGAAAAAGGAATATGGATACCACTACTGAATCATACTCCTGCACATTAAATCATTAAATGTTCTTCCACTACTTCAAACAAAAACTAAAGATTTATTGTATGATCTTTATCTGTGTACTTTGTTCCTTATGTCACCAGAATATTTAAAATATGCTAATAATAGTTGAATGAAATAGTAATATTATTTTTCGGCCAAAAAATACAATTTGGGAAAATAAATGGCATCATTTTTTTAAAGGTTAACTCTGTTGCAATGAAGGCAAAAAGCCAAAATTAATAAGGAAGTTTTCAAAGAACTTGATGGCTTGAGATAACGACTTGAGTTATGGAGCCAAAGTCTTTTCAAGATGTATCCAAGAAAAAGAGTAAAAGCCAAGAAACATCATAACATATGGATGTCATTAAGTGTTTGAAGAAGTACACTGCTGAAATGATGCCTCAGAACTAATTTGGATCAGCAGTTGAACCATTGTTTAAAAGGTGGTTAGAAGACCATCGACTGCCAGGATATGACCTTGAAACTAAATAAAAACAATGCCTCTGCCTCAGCTGAGGTGTCGGGCTTCAACAACGCTGCTGATGGAATGAAGCCCGACACGTCATCATGGTTGGGGGTGAGTTGCCTACCTTGATGGTCCCGGGTCGATGACAGCTGATGAAGCCAGGTGTGACCTCCTCTCCCTACTTTGGTGTGATGGCTGAGAAACTGCCTTGTCAGCTGTTCAACGTTTTACGACTCTCTAAGCACAACGCCTCTCCCTCTTCTCAGCGTGACCAGCCGGGAAACATTTTGGGATATAGTATCTGCTGGTCAGCATTTCATTTGGGGAAATATCAGGTGGATCAGAGTGGAAGGACACCTGGGAAGGGGTGTTATCTGGGGATTTGGACTGTGGTTAGAATTAGAGTTGGGTGAAGGCACGTGAGATTGCTGTAGATGGATGTTGGGTGTTTGCTAGGGTCAGATGTTAGCTAATTATTGGGGGTGGAAAGGGCTTTACTCGTATTTACTGTTTGTTGCTTCTGTTGGAGGAAGCCAAAATAAACACACATTGCTACATCAAGACTGTGAGTAAAATGTTTTATTGAACCAGTTTCAGTGACCTCCCGTAGGACATGAGGTCTTTCTTTTCTCCAAGGTGGCTGCAAATTCTGTAGAAATTAGTCATCTTTAATTTCTGCAGAAGTGTTGCTGTGGCTTTGGAGTATTCTTAGGAGTAAAGATGGACAAATGTGACAGGGTTAATTTCACTCTTTTTCTAAAACCTCAAACAGTGGCTTTCACAACTGGGGTAAAAAAAAAGTCAAGAAGTCAAGGAAGTGCAATATAGGCTGCAGCCATTTGTATATGTGTCAGCATCACCTACAAAGAGATGGAGCTTTGATTGTCCTCCAGCAATTGCCTTTTTGACATTTTTGACATTTGCCTACTATTCATCCCTGCAAACTGCTGCTCTTAAGTTTATTCTAGCTTTTTTTTCTTCATTGGTTTGCTTGTTTTTGTTTTTACATCATTCATATTTTGGTAGACATCCACTTATTTATTTATTGGTTATTTATTTATTAATTATTTATTTTGTTAGACATCCACCCTGTACTTTGGGGGGACGGTTCTTATTATTATGTATATTTCATTTGAGCTTCTTTTGTTTTAATGAGCATTCTCCACAATCAATTTTGTGCTCACTTTCCTGAAATATATGAACTTTTTAAAATAGGCAAAGAAATAGTGCTCAAGAATGCAATTATTAATCTATGAGTGTGCTTAAGTTATGGATAATAAAGAGTGACTCAGCAGATGGCAATGCCTGACTAACTTTGGCTAGTTTCAGAATTAAACAGAACTGTTAGCCTTTGAATGGAAATCTTCAGTAAATATTAGAACTTAGGACAGGTTGGGAGATCAAAACACATTTAAGAAGAAAGCAATAGAAAACTACTTCCATATCAGTGCTAATCAAGGTGCATCATTTTCCCCTTCTAAGCATTAGAAGTCAAATACAACTTGTACTTGACTTTTTGCACTAAAATAGAAGCTGAGTAAATTTCCCACTCATCTCTGCTTGGGAAGTATGATTTGTAAAGATACGAACTTGTGTAAAGAAAGTAATATTTTAGCAAGAAAGATTTTTCATACAGTATTTTAAAAATCTGTCATCTGTTATAGCTTTGCTCATTTAGATGTTTCTATGGGTAACACAAGAATTCAGCTCTTTCAAAAGACAAGAATTGGTTTTGGTATAACCAGCTGTTTTCTAATTGCACGCAGATATATAGCTTTGTCCAAAAAAAAAAAAAAAAACCCAACCCAAAGAAGAAAATTTTAGCAATCCAAAGAAAAGATGGAGAGGGCTGTAAATCTAATGCCATTGCTAACAGCCTGTAATTCCTTGAGATTTTGAGCACATCTGATAATTTGATGAAGCTACCACTAGATGTCAGGCACAGGTGGCCTATGTTGCATTAGTTCTGTTTAAGAACAATCCAGTAGTTGAAGATCAGCCTTAACTCAAAAGACAACTCAAAACAACTCAAAAGAGTTGTTCCCAAGTCATGTCAGCTGCAAGGGAGAAAAACACCATAAACCATAGAAGCAATACATCTATTTAACCAAAGTGTTACAAAAGAGTTGCTTTGTGGGAGCAAAAAAGCAGAAATAATTATACCACTTTGAATTCCTGGAAGAAAATCATGCTCTATCTAATAATAGAGATGGATAGATGGGTGGGTGGTGGGTGATAGACAGATAGTGTTCAGGATCAGTCCTAGATGCTATTTTGTCTTCTCTTTATATACTTCCCTTGGATGCTGTATTTATGATAAAGGTTTTTAGTATCATGATCAGCCATGATGGAATCTCATATTCACCATTTCTTCTTTGATGTTCTTCCATTATTTAAGAAAATTGTTTTTGTGTTTCAGATGAAAAATCTCATGTTTTGGTCTGATTGACAGTTCAATGTTCTGTATACTTCTATATTTGTCTTCTGGGTTCCCCAGTTGCCCTAGTTTTCTTCATTTGCAGGCATTGGATCTTGACTGAGAACCAGCTAGCAGGGAGCCCATTTACTATTATTTCCAAAAGAAATGCTAATTTTTATTAATGAATATTTGTAAGATCCAGGAAAAAGAAATTATATGTTCACTGGGACATACCTCTGTTGCTTCATGTTTAGATTATTACAGTAGTTGCAGGAGTGTCAAACTGGTGCTCCGTAGGCCGGATGTATCGTACACAGGCCATGCCCACCCCAGCTTCACAAAGGGATAAAAACTGGTGTGATACATCATGTGACATGTCAAGTTTGACATCCATGCTTGGGTGCTTCTGGAAAGCATCTCCATCCTATTGAATCTATCACTACGGAATTCTTTTGCTCAGTAAGTAATGAAGTTGCACAGACAAAGTCACCATTTTTAGAAGAAAGAAAGACATGATAGACTGTTGCAATATCATGTCACATCAGTAGGAAGTCACGTACACAGAAAACCCAATACACATACAATACACATATAGGGCGACATTGTGGAACAGCAACGTGCAAAGCGTGAATTGGCTATAGCATAAGGTGTAGCCATATATGGCAGTATTCCCTATTCCTGTGTAACTTCCTCATGTGTAACATAAACTCCCCCCCTGCTTGCTGCACAATAAAAGAGAGGTGCGTAGTACCATCTGGGCTTCCTCTCACCAAAAGAAACCTTTGTGTCGCTGTCATCTTTGTCGCTAAGAGGAGCCCGCCCGGACAGTCTGCCCGGGTGCAGGTCGTCAGCTGACTAACTCATCCCGGTAGTGGGACCCGCAATGCATCAATAGACTTTGAAGGTGATTAGGAAAACCAGAATCTCCCATTTTGTTTTGAGATTATGTCCATCATGTATTGCCTGTACTTTGTCCTGGATTAACAATCATAATAATGTATTAAACCTGTATGATATCCAATTTCAATTTATGCAGATGCTGACAATTTTAAGCATCAATGTTAAGGGACACTTTCAGTTCTAATTTTTCACTTCTCCTTCTCTCTCTTTAATGAATACCAGATTTGTCAAAACATTGCAAAATTTCCTGAATTTTAGTAACAAGTTTTTCCATTGTTCATTCCATAGTGAGGAAATAATCAAAATGTGGCTTAATATACCTGATATTCCAAAGCAGAGAATCTACAGGGATTTCAAACTGGAGGTGCTTAACACAGAGTGCTCTGAGATGAGTCATTACAGTGTAAACATCTTTTTTTGTCAGACAATTCTTGATACCTTGCTCTAGAACTAGTGAAAAAAAACATCTCCCTCAGAACATGTAGTTAATTGCCTGCAGGCACTGGAGACCTCTACTGTTTAAGTAACATATTTAAACTACACTTACACAATCTTACCTTTCTCTTAGTTTTAGCATTACCTGTTGGATCTCCATGGTAACTCCATATGTAATATTTTAAAGTTCTCTAATTTTTTCTCACATGAGGCAAAAAAAACATGCCTTTGAAAATTGGCACATGTAAGGCTTAGCTTCTAAAATGTTCCAGATTTCCAGTGTTGAGATAAACTATGGATATTTGTGGTATAAGCAGCTAATGGGTTTCCAATAAATTCTGTTGAACTCATTTATGAAATTGTACATGTTTCATTTTTTTCCTCAGAAATTTTTATTAGGTTATAAAATAAGATACAAATTACAAAAGAAAATAGGAAGACAGTGAGGGGATAGGAGGGAAAAAGAAGTGAGAAAGGGCTGGGGAAAAGAAAAAAAGTGTTGACTTCTGACTCCCTCTGTTGCAAAAAAATCAAAGTTTCATTCCCCCCCCCCAAGCACAAAGTTCAGAAGTGGTTTCCATATGGCAAAAAAAAGTACTTTTATTATTTTCTTTAATCAATATGGTTGATTTAGTTATTTCTGCCAACTCCATCAGCTTCTGTAGCCATTTGTCCATGGTGGAAATCTAAATGTCCTTCCATTTTGGGGCATACAGTAGTCTTGTTGTGAAAGGTACATGTTTTATCATCTGATGGTGCAGATGAAAAATTAACTCCCAGTAATTACTTGAAATTTCAGGAATTCATGAAATGTTTTTGATGTTAGTAACACAAGACCAAACAGAATGCTTTTTATAGCAACTATCTGGACTTTTGAGGGTAGCTCATTTATGGACTGGATTGACTATCTGTTTGCTTCAAGATAAAGGGAACACTTTTTTTCCATACAATCCCAGGAAGCAGTTGGAAAAAGAGCAAACATTTTGATGTATTCAAGAACAGCACTTTTGTTTTATGTATACTAGGCATAATTTGCTCAGGTTTTCATCTAGATGTTTCCTTCAGAGTATTTGAATGCCAAACCACATTCCAGTTGGTCTTCATCCTTCAGAAAATTACATTCTTGCCTGAAATGGTCTGTTGTGGTGAAACAAACTGAAGCAACAAGGCCAAATTACAATTGAATGCCATGGACCAAAACATATTTAGAGTGCTGGATATTAATTATAAGAGTCTAATTTTTATAAGATGAACATTTATATGATCTAGATGTTCTGACAGAGGAGATTGCATGTGCTTAATTTTTTCATGGCTAGATTTCAGTAGTCTACTGGAAATTGTTCTTGCTACATCTCTCAGACTCTGATCTTAGTCCAGAAAACTGATGGTTGGAATGTTTTGAATCTTCCATACTTTTTTCTTGAAGTGTGTATTCAGATTTATGACAAATATATGGCTTAAATTTTCTGTCCCATTTTTGTGGCATTGCTGTGAATGCTGGTATTTATTTTCCTTTCTACCATTTTAAAGAAGCTTAAAGTGAAGACAGCATGGCATTTTCCAAAATAGAATATGCCTTAGAACAACATCTTGGTCTGAACTAATTCTGTGACTCCAATTATAATATATACGGAGGCAAATTAAAAGGGTCAACTCAGAATGGTATAGAATTTTATTCTTTTGCTTGGGCTAGCATAAACTAATAAAATAGAGAACATAAATTTAATTGTGTGTGGCTAACCTTCACATAAATATGCAAAACAAGATCCCATTACTGACTGTGTATAACCTTTAGGCAGAAATCTTTTGTCTGTATATTAAAAGGTTATGCATCTATCATCAGACTGAGAAGAAGAGAATGAAGATTTAATGGTCTTTGGCCCGTTGGTATGACCAAACAATTTATGTCAAATAAACTTATTAAATAGCTTTTTATTCTGATCAATAATTCAGAATGGATGAATAAGAACTGAGACTCAGACATTCTAAGAATAATAACAGTGTTTATGAAATTTTGGTAAGGAATACAGCTGCATTATGGCTGGCACTTCAAAAATCAACTTAACTAACAAAATATATATGCATGGAAATTCTTTATTTTTCTACATCTCCTAAAAAAAATCCTAGGACTAATTCCATCCATTACTTTTACCACATTTATCATCCTCTGATCATATATCTAGAATTGTGAGAATTTATGGTATTGGTAGATTCTCCATGATCATAATTTCTAGATTCCTCAGTTATCTTCAGTGTTTCTACAAGCCAAGGCACAAGGCAAATGATGAAACAACCATTCTGCTTTTTTGGTTTGTAAGAGAGATCTGTCCTTATGATTTTCTATGTGATTAGCCAATGAAGAGGCATAGCAAGTAGGAAAATAAAAATACAAATAGAAAAAGATGCATGGTGAACATAGAAAATAGGAGCAGGAAGAAGTATTAAGTTTAAGAAGTATTATTAAATTTGCCTACTTGAGTTATTTATAAGGTAATAAAGTATTAAAATCTAATAAACAAAAAAATAAAAAAGCAATATTTTACATACATACTTTCTAAATTGGCGCAGAAAGAACATTCTTTGTTGTGCTTTTTTGATGATGTTTTTGATGTTAGGTGTCCATTTTAGGTCATGTGATATAGTAGAACCTAGAAATTTGAAGGTCTTTACTGTTGATACTGTGTTGTCTAGTATTGTAAGAGGTGGTAGTATGGGAGGGTTTCTTCTAAAGTCTGCCACCATTTCTACGGTTTTGAATGTGTTCAGTTTCAGATTGCTGCGGTTACACCACAAGGCAAGTTGTATAACCTCCTGTCTGAATACAGATTCATCGTTGTCTTGAATGAGACCAATCACTGTTGTGTCATCAGCAAACTTCAGTATTTTAACAGATGGATCATTTGAGATGCAGTCATTGGTATATAGGGAGAAGAGAAGTGGAGATAGCACACAGCCTTGGGGGCCCCTCTGCTGATTGTACAGGTATCGGATGTGATTCCGCATAGCTTCACCTGCTGCTTCTTGTCTATTAGGAAGCTTATGATCCACTTACAAGTGTGTTCAGGTACTGCTAATTGGTTTAATTTACTTAGAAGAGTGTCTGGAATGGTGGTATTGAATGCTGAACTGAAGTCTACAAAGAGGACCTTTGCGTAGGTATTTGGAGATTCAAGGTGTTGTAGGATGTAATGCAGAGCCATGTTAACAGCATCATCTTTTGATCTATTTGCTCGGTATGCAAACTGCTCTATTACTTTTTATGAATATATAATTCAGCAATTTTATTCTCATAAGCCATCTTGGAAAATAACTGAGAAATAGCATAAAATACTTATAGAAACAACAAACATGCTTTATATTGCTGTTTGTATTAAGAGATGCACATGCATCATAGACTTGATATATATCACAGGTAGAACTACTTGTCTCCTATATTTTCTTCTCTGCATTGTTGAAACTTTGCTCTTGTGTTTCCATAGCATTTCTCATTTTTGGTATTCTGTTCATTGCAAAGTGAAATATGGCTTCATCAATTAACCAATTTCTTAGCAGAAAGGGAGAGGTGAAAAATTTCCATAAGGATCACTCACTGTGTTTGCAAATTTACAGAGGTTTGCAATTTGGAGGAAAGAAGTGTAGAAATGCCAGTTCTTGAAATAATAATAACAATAAAGTAGATTAGGTATACAATCAGGATGCTTAGTCCAATATTTGTTGGCAGTCTTAGTAAATTCCCATGATAAAACCTGCCTACTTACCTAAACTCTAGAGTCTAAAATGGTTATGGGAATAAAAACAGTTGTATTTTTTTCTAAAAACTGGCTCAAAACCTAGACTTATCCCAGCCTCACCCTTTGTAATGGCACCAGAGAGAACAAAAACAATTTGAGAAAATCTTTTTTAATATCTTAGTCCACTATATTTACACAGTTTTTTGCAGATTCTCCTGCTGCATATAAACTATTTCAAATGTAGGGAGCCATCTGATTTCTGATCCAAAAAGATTTTTAGTACAAGTCTTGTATCATGCCTGACTATTAATATAAAACTGGTCAGGTCAGAATGAAAACTCCTGTATACTTTTTGTATATTTTAATAGAATAGAATTGCACCTTAAAACTGTGAAATAAAGAATCTTTCTGTACAGCAAGAATGGCCAAATTTGTTTTATCCCATAAGGCCTGTGAAATACAAACGTACATTTAATAGGGTGAAATAACTTTGAAATGATATTATAAATGTTACAAATATTGAGCCAATGCTATCTCCATTCGATGTTAGTAAATGAAACCAAACCTCAAAGTGTCTTGCAGAAATGGGAGAAAGGCCTAAAAATAATTTTCTGATAAACT
This sequence comes from Pseudonaja textilis, assembly GCF_049901715.1. NCBI lineage: Eukaryota > Metazoa > Chordata > Lepidosauria > Squamata > Elapidae > Pseudonaja > Pseudonaja textilis. Next base: position 221,940,953 of record NC_141991.1, on the reverse strand, counting down.
TTTAAATAATGTTTGCCAAAAGAAAGGTTAGTAGCTAGGTGTACTTACAAATACATCAGTGTGTGAATAAGAACAACTTGGACATGGGCCCAATAGCTACTTGATTAAATAAGGCTGCATCTGACCCAGTCTCAATAGTCATTGATAATTGATGTGCTACATTATTAATGAATTGCACATAGTTGTTTGACATCAAAGCAAAGAAGGCAGAAGTAATAAATTTAGGTCATAATGCAGATGGAAATTTTCTATATTAAATGTAAAGACCTGGGATTAAAGCATTGGCACTGTGACAGCTATATACCCTCCTTCCCTCAGCATAAGGACTGCTTACCAACGATTTCTTGAATACATGTCTACATCTCACCAGTTATATCTCTCTGTCTTCCACAAATGAGGTAGCACAAAGATTACTTAAGGTGTTAGAGTTCATCAATGATTTATCTTCATCAATGATTTAGATGAAGGGATAGAAAGGAAGTCATCAAATTTGCAGATGATACCAAGCTGGCAGAAAGATAGAGAAGAAGCTTGACAGACTAGAACACTGGGCCTTACCCAACAAAGTGAAGCACAATGATAAGAACATCTTTCTTCTCCACCAATCCAGATTTAGGCAAAAAAACCCAAATACATGGGTACAGAAAAGGTAGTGTCTGATAGTATCTATAGAATAGGTAGTACCTGGCCCAATAGTAGTAACTGTGAGTGGAATCTTGGAGTCCTAGTGGACAATCACTTAAATATGACCCAACAGAATGTTGCAGGTACAAAAAAACCCAACACAGTCCTAGGTTTAACAGAGTGATAGAATAAAGATCACATGAAGTATTAGTACTTCTTTACAAAGCCTTATTATGGCCACACTTGGAATACTGCATCCAGTTTTGGTCATCACAATATTTTTTAAAAAGCCTTATTATGGCCACACTTGGAATACTGCATCCAGTTTTGGTCATCACAATATTTTTTAAAAATGCTGAGACTCTGGAATGAGTGCAGAGAAGAGCAACAAAGCTAATCACAGAACTGAGACTAAAACATAAGAAGATGATTACAAAAATTGGGTATGTCTAGTTTCATGAAAAGAAGGACTAGACATGACATGATAGCAGTGTTACAACATCAAAGGGGCTGCCATAAAGAAGAGGGGTGGGGCCAACCTACCTACCTACCGTCCCTGTCCTATTGTTTCTTTTTTTCTTATTCATATCCATTTCATGTATTTATAGCCATGTTTATACTTATACCTGTTATCAGAGGTGCTATTCAACCAGTTCTCACCTATTCGCGTGAACTGGTAGTGGTTATTTGGCATGGGTCGCCGAACCAGTCGCACTCCCTGGCTGGCCACGCCCCCAACCTGATTGCCCAGTCGCTCACTTGCGATTGCTCTCCTAGCTTTCCATTCCCCACATCCTCTTTCTCCCCAGGGAAAAGGAAGAAAGGCATGGACGCTGCAAGTATCACTTTCCCCATGTCTGGAGTGAGAAGGAGTGTGGTCTGACAGAGGGGGTGGGGGAATACACTCAAGCCTTGGAGAAATTTAAAGGAGATGCTTCCAGAATGCTTGTCTGTTAAATGCTCTCTCTCTCTCTGTGTGTGTGTGTGTGTGTGTGTGTGTGTGTGTGTGTGTATGAGAGACAGAGAGAGAGAAAGGAAGGAAGGAAGGAAGGAAGGAAGGAAGGAAGGAAGGAAGGAAGGAAGAGGAAGGTAGAGAAAGAAAGAAAAAATAGGAAGAGAGAGAGAGAGATAAAACTCTGTGCTATTATTTTTAATTGTTCCATTATTTATCATGTGTTAATATTTTACACTGTCCCTACACCTAGAGTGATTTTCTGCCTTTCTTTTGCCCAGGGCTACCACATATTTTTCAGGGTTTACATGTATTCAATGTCAATAGTCCAGAACATAAAATACACATGTGTTTAACAAGAGTTGAAAGGGACCTTGGAGGTCTTCTAGTCCAACCCCCAGCTCAGGCAAAAAAACTGAGGATGCCAAATTCCAAGTAGAAATCCTGGGAAAGGTGTCAGAATAATACTTAGAAGGGACCTTGGGGTGAACCCTATACCATTTCAGAGAAATGGCTGCCCAGTCTTTTCTTAAAAACTTCCAGTGATTGAGCACCCAGAATTTCTGGAGGCAGGCAGTTCCACTGGTTAATTGTTCTCACTGTCAGGAAGTTTCTCCTTAGTTTTAGGTTGCTTCTCTCTGTTCAGTTTCCATCCATTGTTTCTTGTTTGCATTCTGCTTCTTTGGAAAATACATTGTCCCCCTTTCTTTGTGGCAGCCCCTTAAGAGCCTGTTGCCTATCACAGTCTTAAGCAAAGCATGTAAGCCATTTCCTCCTTTCAGTGGTCCATGAAAGTACATCTATAGTATGCAGATAATAAAGTCAAAAAAGGTGAACAACATTTTTACAGAACTATAGATAAGTTGAGGCTGGGTGACAAGGAGGGGCCAGGTGAGGCACCCTTGATGTGAGTGACATTTAGTTGGCCATGCCCACCCAGTCACATGACCACCAAGCCATGCCCACCCAGTCACATGATCACCAAGCACGCCCACCCAGTCACATGACCACAAGCCACACCCATCAAATAAACCACACCCACAGAACCGGTAGTAAAAAAATTTGAATTCCACCACTGCCTGTTATCTAATAATCTAATAATTTGGCAAAATAAATAAAATAAATAAAAATAAATATTGTCCAAACCACCTGAAGGTAGAACAAGGTTTCAGCCAAGATGGCGCTGATGATGGCTGCCTCAGTGAAATGCTCTCTAATGGTTTCTTTATTCCTTATTATTATCTGCAATTCACTTTGGATTTCATACGAGACCATCTGCTAAGAATTAGGCAATGTTTCCTTAAGTAGCAGCTTTCTGATTCCCCACCCCCACCTATATTTGCAAATGCGGAGGAGATTCTAACCAATTCCTCGGTGCTATGGATTACAACAAAGAAAGCAAAGAATCGATCACGCCAGAAGAGGAGATGAGGTAAACGAGCGGGAATTTTAAACAGACTAAGGAATAGGGGGACAAAAATTCCTCTCCCTTCAATCTTTCTGACTAATTTGTGCTCACTGGCTAACAAGATGGATGAAATTCATCTCTTAAATAGATGGAATTATGATTTTCATAATTCAGCTGTTCTTTGTTTTACTGAAACTTGGCTTAATCCACAAATTCATGGGGACAACACTATACACATCCCAGGATTTCAGACATTTAGATTTAGATCAGACAGAATTGAAGAGACATCAGGTAAAACAAAGGGTGGAGGATTATGTTTATATATCAACAACAGCTGGTCTCAGGATATAACTATAACATATAGGTTTTGTGATGAAAATTTAAGAGTCTTTAAACATCAACTGCAAGCCATTTTACTCTCCACGGGAGTTCTCATTTCTCTTAATAGTTGTGTATGTTCCTCCACAAGCCTGTGTAAACAACGCATTACGAACTCTTGCTGATCAAATTATGGAGGCTGAAGTGAAACACCCAGGTTCCCTTCCCATCATTTTAGGAAATTTCAATCAAGCAAATTTAAGGAAAGAGCTCCCAAAATATTTCCAGCATGTAAATTGTCCCACCAGAGGCAAAAATACTTTAGACCACTGCTACACAACAGTAAAAGATGCTTATAGGTCTTTACCACGAGCAACTCTCACCACTGCATGATTCACCTTGTACCTGCCTACAGACAAAGATTTAAAACCATTCAACCAACGATTAAATCAGTGAAGACTTGGTCGGATGAGGCAAAGCTGAAACTCCAGGCCTGCCTTGATTGCATTGATTGGAATGTTTTTGAAGATGCCTCTGCAGACCTATACAAACTCACAGTTACTGTAACATCATATATTAGCTTCTGCGAAGACTTATGTGTACCAACAAGGAACTTGCAAATATATAGTAACAATAAACCTTGGTTCACAAGCTAAACTTAAGCAGCTACATCGTTCCAAAGAGGAAGCCTACAGAAAAGGTGACAGAATGCTATGCAAGCAGGCCAGAAACATATTAACAAGAGAGATCAGAGCAGCAAAAAGAAGCTACTCTGAAAAGTTAGAGAATCAATTCTCAACAAATGAACCAGCAAACATGTGGAAAACTCTTAAAAACATCACTGGCTTCAGCAAACCTCCTTCCCAGACAGAAGGAAATCAACAACTAGCAGATGACCTGAATGTGTTTTACTGCAGGTTTGAAAAGAAACTACAGCCACCTATATCCACAACCCACATCTCAAACACACCAACAGCCAAGCCTCCTACAACTGGCCCCAATCCATTGGGCTCACAACCTCTGGTGATCACAGAAAAAGAAGTGCAAGATCTATTACACAGACAGAAGCCAGGAAAAGTACCAGGGCCAGACAAGATAACTCCTTCTTGCTTAAAAGTCTGTGCTAACCAATTGGCCCCCATCTTCATCCAAATCTTCAATAGATCACTAAAGATGTGCTATGTTCATTCCTGCTTCAAACCTAATGTTCTTTCTGCACCAATTCACAAAGCTCAAACTGCCCAAGGAGCTGCTGATACAGTTCTACAGAGGAATGATTGAGTCTATCATCTGCACATCTATAACTGTCTGGTTTGGTTCTGCAACCCAACAGGAAAGACACAGACTTCAGAGGATAATTAGGACTGCAGAAAAAACAATTACTACCCACCTGCCTTCAATTGAGGACCTGTATACTGCATGAGTCAAAAAGAGGGCTGTGAAAAAATTTACAGACCCCTCACATCCCAAACATAAACTGTTTCAACTCCTTCCCTCAAAGTGACGCTATAGAGCACTGCACAACAGAACAACTACACACAAGAACAGTGTTTTCCCGAAAGCCATCACTCTGCTAAACAAATAATTCCCTCAACACTGTTCAACTATTTACAAAGTGTATAGTACTATTACTGTTAATCTTCTCATCACTCCTTCTTACCCATCCCCTCCCACTTGTGACAACTTTGTTGCTTGTATCCGTACAATTTATATTGACTGTTTCCTAGTATGATTTGATTGTTGATTGTACCCTATGACTATCATTAAGTGTTGTACATTATGATTCTTGATTCTTAACGAATGTACCTTTTCTTTATGTATACTGAGCGTATTTACACCAAGACAAATTCCTTGTGTGTCCAATCACACTTGGCCAATAAAGTATTCTATTCTATTCTATCCCATTCTATTCTATTCTAGATTCATATGGCAATAAATGTTTTTCAAATACTAGGTCTTAAGCTATGAATTTAGACATGGAGTAGTATCCAAGGCAATGGGCATAATTTGCCAATTATACGCTCTCAATGCTTTGTCCATTTTATTCCTAATCTTACATTTACTGTAGTTCTGCAAATATTTCCAAAATTAAATGAGACCATGAGCCCATAGTTCAGTCCATATGGGAAAAAATGGTTTTTGTTTTCCTTTTGTGCCAAGCCAGAGTCTGACACCAGTCTGTCTTGGGAATCCTTATGGATTTTACAGGACAAGAGAAGGATGCAAAAAAGCAATATTTGACTATTCAGATTGTCTATATAATATCTTCTGCCAAAATGAACACTCATACAATTTTATCAAAAAGTGCCTAATCACTCAATCTGTTACAGCACAGTGAATATAAGCTATAAAAAAAGGATAACATTACCATACATCAAAAACATTTTGGAAGCAACCCACAGATTATTATAATTATTGGCATCACCATAGCACTCAAAACACCAAAGCATCAGAAAACATCTTAAGTCCGTGGTGGCTAATATTTTTGGGTTCCTCTGCCGAAAATTGTGTGTGTCAGCACCAAGAAGGCAATGAACCCCCGCCCCCTGTGCATGTGCATGCGACCCCTGCCACCCCCTTATCTGCACTGTATGCCTCCCAGCTGATTTTTGGCCCATTTGAGGCCTTTTTTAGCCTCCCAGAGGCTTGAGGGAAACCTCTGCAGCTTTTGGAGGCTGAAAAATGGGCCAGTTTTGTCATTTCCAGGCCTGTTTTTTGGCCTGCAAGTACAATTAAAGGAACTGGACTGGTTTACAAGTTCAAATCAAAATCTGTCCTATCTTCTCCATACAATTTTATTATGTCTAGGTAAGATGCACATTTTTCTTAAATCCTGGGAAAAACAGAATGAATTGACTTTATATTACAGTATCTCTTTGTTTCTTTTTGTTAACTATCCAGTAAACAACAAAAAGAAAAAAAAAGCCATGGATGTTCCAGGATTCATTAAGAATCTATCATTATGAACCACAATAGGCAGGAAAAGGTAAAGAAATACAGGAAGATCTGCTTAAAATAGAATTTATAAAAGTTTCCATGTTATACCGAACAATCCAATGTTGGTTTGGATGATAAGTATTTCTATTTAATCAATGGTCTAAAACTATGGAATTAAACTAATTCTCCATTATTATTTTTTAACAATTTTCTGGATAATAACAACAATTTAGAATTATATTGGGAATATAATTACTCATTACTTATTTCCTTTGCACATGACTTCATGAAGAAAAAATACCAGATATTTATTAATTACTCCTATCCCATTAAAGAAGCATGTTTGTTTTGGAAAAATGTAAGTATGATTTAATTGTTTCATTGGGGAATTAAATTCAAATACATTGTGAAATATAAGAAATGACACAATGCATTTTTCAATTTTTACAGACTCTGCTTTCTGCTTGCCTGCCTGTTCTTTTTTGAATAGTAATATCCCCAATTTAACATTCCTTTCGGGATTCAATCACTTTTTACTTAGGGGAGAATTATAATCCCTATTTATTATTATGCATATTGATAAATGTGTAAAACACATTCCTTTTCTCTTTACCTTGTATTCACTTTAATGCTCCTTTGTCCTTCTCTGCTTACACTACATGATGATGTATTCTGTAACCTAGGAAATCAATACTATTCCATCCCTGAGGATTTGGGGATACTTTCCATTTAGATGAATATTAATGAGAAAATTAAAATATCTTCTTAGATCATGTAGCATTTTTCTGGCATGGAATTCTCAGAAATACTATTATTAGAACTGTGTATTTTCTTGCTTTTGTACCATTTGGTTAGGGCAGTGTTTCTGAACTTTGGTGACTTTAAGATGGCCTTTAACTCCCAGAATTCACCAGCAAGAATTCTGGGAGTTGAAGTCCACATATTTTAAAGTTACCAAAGTTGAGAGACTCTGGGTTAGGTATACTGTTCGCATTATAACCAATTAACAATATTACTTAGCTATTTTCAAATGGTTTGACTTTTAATTTATTGTACTAAATTGGAAGACTTGCATATTGGTCATAAAGCAAGTACTATATTATCCTGAAATTTTAGTTTAAATTAGTAAATTTGATTTACTTGGCATGAATGTAGACTGATGAATTATTTGAAAACTCATACTTTTCTGAGGGTCAATAGTTCTGTGTAAATTATGAACATTAGCTACCATGGTAAAACTTCCTGAGAGCTGTGTATGGTTTACAAAGACTGATAAAATCCTATATGTTTAATCTCTGATCAAACTCCATTTTAAAGAGATGTTTTTCAATGTATATTTTAACACTAGAATTGGTTCAGTAACTCATTTGATATAAAAGAAAACAAGCTTTGTGACAGGAACTGAACATCCCAAGAATGACACAAAATGTAAAGCTTTGAATGAAAGAAAAAAGAAAGAAAGAAAAAGAAAAGAAAGAAGATTAAAATATAAGGAAATGAAGAAGTGAGTTATAAAATGATGACAATGCTAATTTGGGTGTACATAGCATTTACAAATATAATCTCTCATGTATTTTAAATTGTATAATCTAAGAGTTCTAAGCTTGTTAACTAATGTTGAACATGACCAACAGCAGTAGCAAAAATCTGGCTATTCAAATCCATGTTCACAAGACTAAAAAACAAAAACCCTAATAGGATTTTTCATTTGAATACATTGTTGAAGCATTTAATGTTATCCTTTAATTTCAGTTAGAGTTAGACTTAATACATGGCACTAAAACTATAAACAAACTGTGTGTACAATATTGTATTTTTACATTAAAAAATGAATTGCTACCCTATCATGATTGGTTGCATTTTTTTAATTCACCTACCTTCATGCAAGGAACTTCCTGGATAGATATTTAAAGCAGTTCAAAAATTAATTATAGTGGTTTTTCCATTAATTACCAAAAATTGCATATTAACATGCTTAGTGTTAATAGCTGACCTACAAAAGAAAAAAAATCTTAAAATAATAAATATGCTGTTATCTATTGGTTCCTTTATTTTTACTTTTTTATTCTTACCTTCTAAACATGAATATTAAATAGCTAAATTAATTTTAGAAACCTTACTTACAATATTGTATTTAAAATAATTAATTATAAAATAGGTATTTAGAGGAAAAAGTTAGGGAAAAAAGCTCTATGTGAATAAATGACAGTATAAAAGTTAAGCTTTAATACAAGTTCCTTAAAAAAAGTTTCTATCCCAAAATAATGGCAAGCAATAAACTTTTCTGCCCTTCTGTGCCCTTGCATGACCAAAACAGGTAATTTCAGGATAGCCAAGAACGATAGAAGCATTTGAAGAGAATATCAGGTATATCATGAGCACAAGTACAATGTAAGTACAGTCATTTAAGAATATTGCTTTGCAGGATGTAATGCATTTTTCCCACTCAAATGATCATTATCTTTTGTAGAGATACAATTATATTGAACATTTTTCAAAATTAGTTTATATTTGAATGGCAATAAAAATTCTTATAGTAATTCATTTCTAATGCAGAGATACCACATAGGAGATGGAAATACCAACTTTTCTAGAAGCTGATTTATTTATTTTCAAATATATACTGCTGTCTCCAGAAAAGCAGCCAAAAAATGCAAGTTTTGTTTTAAAGTGGATTAGCACTTGATCACATTACAATTAATAGAAAAGACAGACATATTTTATTTTAGTACTGGTCTTGAGAGAGTTGAAGTCAGCAAGCATAAGGATAAGAAGAAGATATCTGTCCTTTGTCCTTAACGGGGAGTGTTCACAAGCTGCACTTTAGATGCTTCTCAGTCAACTGAGAAACACCACCTGAGAGCCCCCCAGCTTGGAAGTGCAAATAGTTTGTAGTACTGTAATTTGTTCTGCAAAAGAAAAAGAATTAGGCAAAACAAAAGATCTGAACATTTGCAAAGTGTGTCCATAATCAGGCCATTGGCTGTTTTGAAGAGCAAACACTTTCAAAACCATACATCTAGTCTTATGTATCTCATGTTCTTTTACTCAATAAAGCTTGCAGATGATTATGAAATTTCACTTGAACTTTGTAGCCAATCTTATTTGAAGTAAATCAGTGTGCTATTATTCCACTATACTTTTATGAACAATTCACACCTTAAAATTTCTCATCTATTTTCCATCTTTAATGAACATTTTACTAAGATACAGATACTCATTTGCATGTTTGCACAATCATATCAATGTTTCTTTTTGCAGCATATTTTAATCAATCCATGAGCATTAGATATTTAATTTCTATGTCATTTATACAATAAACTGATTGTTTGGGAATGATGGGAACATTTTGCATAGAATATACAAGTTTAGCTGATGTAGGTGAATACTTTCTAATCCTACTATATGCTATTTTAGCTGTCCCCTGGAGCACAATCCTCTGAAAACAGTAAGGATAAAATCCCTTGGTTAGTTACAATATTGTGGTACATAGACCAAACCACAAATATATTGTTACAAGACTTTTTTCTTGCTAGAATTGTGGCCCAGAAATATATACGAATCTCATCTAACTATTGACAATACGATTCTATTATCTGAGTCCAAATAAAGGCATTTATGATCCTTGGAACAAATCCCATTGGTACAACCTAAGGTTACACAGTAAATCATAGCAAGAGCTACACTATCTGTGATTTTTTTTCCATTAAACATAACTTAGTCATAGTTTAATGTTTGTTTTATCAGAGCCATTAATTCTAAGCAGTTTCATCCAGTGCTTACTATACTTTGCTACCTTTATTTTCCACCAGAAATATAATGAGCAATCCTGATGTTTTAGAATTAAACAGTCATCATTCCCAAGGATCATGAATACACAAACTCCCACATATTTAGGAACTCTAGGCTGAAGAAGGTTAATAAGTCATTTGTCTTATACATAACTCAGCATATTTTGGTAATATAGAAAGTAATCTGGAAAAATATCTGAAAAACATAATAGTGAACAAATTATCCTAATTAAAATATAACTATAGTTTGTCATATGGGGAACCCAAGAGTTTTGACATACATAAAATCTTCTTTGCTCACAAGCAAATGGGCCATGCAAGGCATTATAAGATGTAAATGTGGGAGTTGGTGGCTCCATTAAAATAAGCAAATATTTTGATTTTATCACAAGTACTCAGTATTAAAATATTTTTCCTTTTCCTAAATGGGATAAAAAATATCTTCCTCTTATTTATAGAGCAGAGAATATGTTTCAAAATTCAAATAATGTTTACATTGGACATACTGTATGGAACTAAGACAGAAAATTTTTAAATATTTAAAATTTTCATTTATAAAGGCAATAATACTTAAAAGCTACAATTAAATCAAGATGCTATATTTAATACGTGTGTGTTTCTGTCCAGCAGTTCATTTATAGATAACTGCCCTGAGTAAAAGCTAAATGCTGCTTAGCAAAATAGATTTCAAAATTAAAACAACAGCTGCAGTAATATAAAAGTTCATAAAACTATTCAAAGTAATGCAATATATTTCAGGCATATTTAGTTTGTATTAAGAAGAAAAATGGCTCCAATCTTTACTTCTTCATACACACATTTTCTACTGCATACATAAGAAAACCAGGAATATGTTCAGAAGATTTAACTGTGCTTAATGGAATGTTACAGAATTCTTTACCAGAGATTGCTAAAAGGCATGGTTTGAAACAGAGAAACTTTTTTTTTTAACGTTGAAGACTTCATAAAATACTGTTGCTTTAAACAGCATTCACATCTTTTTTTAACTGTTCACAAAAACCACATGGAATGGCAGTTAACAAAAGATGAACACAGTTCATAACATCAGATCTCAGTCATTATTCTCTGGTATCTTTTAATATGATGCAAATATGTAAACTTTATCCTTTTATAAGCTTTACATTCCTAAACTGAGTCCTAGCAATCATCAAGCTATTGCATGCCCCATTCAAGAAAAATATGTTTGTTGGAACTGTGTAGCTTAAAGAGTTACATTTCCAAACTTCTTTACCTAGAGCTTTCTTTAAATTATTATTAATTTAAAATATTTATTGAACTATTTTAAGAAACCGAACAAATTAATTGGTTGCTTTTATGAAATGATTCCTTATAGTAAGTAAGTAAAAAAAAAAAAAGATTTATCACAGTTTTGGCAATTTGTATAAGTTCTTATTGAAACAATCTTCACATGTTCTTGATCGAATGGACACTGTTGTGCTCTTGGTCCTTTCACTGGTATGATCTGAAGCAGTAGACTCCATATAGCTTGTGCTTTTTATCCGGAAAGCCCACCAAACGCACTGCTGCTTCATTAGGGCTACAGCGTTTTCTTGGCTTGGAAATGGGATATCGGACACTGCCATCAGCCAGCCAGCCGGCATCACAACGGTCATATCCTAGGAGTTTCCAGGCTGCAAACATTTGGCCTACTTTAGCAATCTGTGCACCATCATTGATGCAGGCTTGCACGGCTTCATCATAGGTCAGCTTGGTCGGGTGTATTAGATAATAAAAACGGCCTGATGGAATATAGAAAGGTTATAATACATATTAAAAAAAGCTTTTCAATTAAAATACATTTTAAAGATTCTTTTTAAAAATCCATTATATTTATTAAGAGTGCGTGTGTGTGCGTACGTGCGTGCGTGTGTGTAAAACAGTTCAGAACTATAGTTACTATAGTTATAGTTATCCCTAAAATTATAGGGTGGAAACTTCATTCTTTCTATAAATGTGCAGACTTTTTCTACTGGCAAGATTACATTTTCTAATATACTTATGGAAGGGTAAAAAGTGATACATCCTTTAACACTATTGTGTTAAAAAGATTACTGAATCTTTACCTAACTGAAATTTGCTTCATAAATATCTGTAAAATTATACATAAACACTTATAATTATCTAAATCATCCAATTTCAATATTGTCTATAGAAGGATACTAGAAGGAACAAGGGCTGCAACAGACTTAAATCAGCAGAAATGGCTCTTCACTTTATATATACTGTATGGCAACATAACTGCTCAAGGTGCTTCTGCATGGCTTTTCACACTGTCATTAATATGTGTATATTTCACTCACACTGGATAATCCTATGTCTCTAATGTAAATAATTCTAGTTTTGATCTTGATATTTAGTGCAATTAATTTTATATTGTACTCTAATATTTTCAGTCAAAAGGTACAAATGTAAAGTACAGTTTTTTAAAAATAGAATTTGAACCCAGACCTTGACTGAAACCTTATCTAAATAAAGTGGTTTCCTTAATCCAACAATCCCTGATTATTTCTCCATTGATTTGCAAGGCTATTTTGAAGAATCAGAGGGTCCACTTCCTTAAGAAAGTACAAAAAACAAGAGAAAATCATCACTTCTCCCTTCATCTAGGAAGCAGATTTAAGAAAGCCCTTTCTCAAAGCCCAAATGATGTGCAAGCTATGTTATTTATATGGGAGGGGATCAGGACTTATGAGAAGCTGCATTTTCATTATAAATAGTGGTCAGTCTCTTTAGAACTCATTGTTTGTATTTATTCATTTTCCACAAATTTCAGATAATGCTTATATGGCACAAGATTTATTTGCCTCAGTTCAGTCAGCCACTTATGGAAAGAAAATAGCTGGATCTGGATCAGGTAAACATTTGTACAATGTTTAAAGCCTATTTGTTTTGGAAATGCATTCTTCAGGGTTGCCCAATGAATAGTCATGTTTACTGTTCTCATGTTCTAAGGCAAATAAATTTGATTGTGACTACTCAGAGCATATGTATGCAGAACAAGGGTGCATCCCTTTGTGTGTGGGCTACAAGCCAAACATCTGTTATTCAAGAGGCATACAAGTTAGGACGCACATGAGATGCCTGGTTCTGAGTTATCCAACTTCCTGCTGAAAGGAATGGTCTGCCATGTTGGCTTCCTTGTTTTCTCTCTTGGGTAGATAAGTGTTCTCCTGTTAATTTCCCCAGAGATAATGTGGCATTGTTTTCTCACATTATTTTAATATTGTCAGCACTGTTTTCTGTTTAAAATTCAGAAGTTTTTCCATTTCTAACATATTTAAAGCCTGAGACAATAATTTGCTTTATGATTAATTTTTAGCAATCTTGTTGCATATGAATTTCTTGGTAGAAATGGTAGAATATTTTTTTTCAAGTATATTATAAAGAAGTTTCATATCAAGTATCAGTCCCCAAACTCCTCTGAGTTGCATCAAGCAAATTTTGTTAATCAGCGAGCAAGAATGCTGGACTATTCAAACATAACATGGAAGTAAAATTTCTACATTATTCATTATGTATTCTTTTCCACCATTTCTTTATATTGGAAATGTGCCCACTTGCCTTGGAAAAGAGACAATGAAAAAATGAGAACATAGACATCATCTTGGGGAACTGCAGGTCATAGCTATGCACAACCTTATTGGGATGCCTTTTGATAAATGTATGTTTTGTGATCAGCTATCCCACAATATCAGCCATTTGTGAGAGAATTATTATCACATTAAAATTCCAAATATGATCAAAAAATTGCCTTCTCCTGTTATAATAACAGCTCTTTGGTGTTTCCATGATCTGATGCTTGATCTTTCTAAATAAAAGAATTGATGAACTGAACTGAGTTTGAACTGAAAACTACTGGGGACTTTTTGCATGTAAAACTCATTGAACATCTGAGCTATAATTCCTTCTGAAATAAATAAAAATTAATATTGAGTGTCACACTTCACTGCAGAGACCTCCAAAGGGGTCAAATTACTTACCAGTAAAATGAGAGGTAAAACAAAAGACATCATATCTGTTTTGTTCTTTATTTGAGAAACCATAATTTCGGATTCCAGGCACTGTGTTCTTCCCACCACAAGGGTCTCTGGGATTTCTAATTGGATATTGTGCTGACCCATCATTGAGCCAGCCTGCATTACACCAGTCCAGTCCTGACCTCCATGCTTCATATAACTGGTCAAATGAAGCTATAACTGCATCCTGGTCGAGGCAGGCTTGCTGAGCTTCATAGAAGTTTAATTTATAGCGACCCAGTCGTGGGAAGTAAGGAAATACAACGCCTAAAAGAGAGCAGAAGAGGAAAAGATGGCTGCTTAATTAATTAATCAATCAATCAATGGAGAGCAACCCACCACTGGCAGGATGCCCAAGGTCTTAAGCCTTCATTTTGCACTATGTTTAGATCATACTAGAATTCAGCAACAAGTTTACTTATTTTTCAGTGGTACATTTTTTTCTTTTTATGTCTCAAAATAAAATCAGCTCAAAATATTAATATTACAGCACTGCTGAAATTGAGGCTTATAGATGGAAACTGAAAAACATAAATGGTGCTCTCCCCCAATTGAAAGGCATTTCAAAAATGACAACACTGGTTAGAATAGATGGAAGAAGAATGGAGATCTTACCATGACCAAAACAACAATCTGTTAAATTTATATTTGGGAATGCTGCCTAACTGTTTAGTCTAAGAGTTTTGTCTGACTGTCTCTTTAGACCATATACATTGAAGCTTACCTTTCCTGATGGAATACCACCAATTCTTTATGCAATACTCAAATGTGGGTTAGGGTCAAGGTTAGGGTTTTTCATCTATCAAATACATTATTTTGGCTTCGTTGCTTCATTATTAGCATGCTTGTTTTAAAGAGCAAGTAAGAAAACCAATTGTTTGATTTGGGCATGTGAACTTTATGAACGGCCAGAAAATTTGTCATTTGATGTGTATTGGAACAGGAAACCTACAATAAGCTCTAAATTCGGATTTATCTTTAATGCTATTTCCCCAAACAAAATACAGTGGTAGCTATTGGCTCTAACTGAAACTTAATTGCTTTCCATATGTAAGTGAGAAGGCCCTACAAATATAGTAAGACTGGAAACTACACCAGATCAAACCAGCCAGTCAGTATTGTTGAAACTGGTCCAGTATGTGAGTAAAGCTTCCATTTCCTTCTTAAAATTGATCTTTTGCTCCTCTGAAATAAGATGTTTGATTTAAGAAACAGAATGGAAGAAATGCAGCATATAAATGCTTAAAATGGCTACCTAGGTAGCTTCTATGGCTAAGTACTGTACATTCTCCAGCCAAAATATTTTCCTCCCCATCAAATTAAGGCTGTTAAAACAGCTGAACCATCCATCCACAAAAATGCCTTAAATCAGAATGGCCAAAATATTGCTCCATTCAGCCTTGCAGAGCCTCATGGTTTTGTTTTTTTAGTGTAGGTATTTTGATCTGTTATGATTTTTTCTATATAAGTTGTTTTTCTCTTTTGTAAGTTCCCAGAGTTGTTCAGAAGTCAGGTTGCTTTGAAATTGAATTCAATATACACAGAACCTGAAGCAAAGATGTTTTGGATTTAATAACATGTGTAAAGGGCATATTCATGCAATCTAGCTCAGGATTCCATAAAGACTTTCACTTATAAATAAGGTCTTCTGCCTCCATTAAGTGTTTCCTGATGTTATGGACACATAGCATCTGTATGAGGTTAAGGACAGAGCTAATTACTCGGAAGTCTTAAATTGAATTGAATTATTTTATAAAGATTGAACAGAGAGATAAACAAAGTTCCCTTCCTACAAAATAAAATATAAGCTTAACAAATTTAACTAATCCAATAATCCTTATTAATTAAAGAAAATATATATATAATCTGGCTGGATTCTGATAGATGATTAGATTGAGAAATTAAAGTGATATTGTCTGAACAATAGTAATAGCAATATTTTTAATGAATAATTTCTGTTTAACTAGGAAGCTTACCATCCAAATCTAGAGTTATAACAGCTGAGTCATCTTCTAAGCCTTCAATGACTTCGCATTTGTACTTCCCATAATCTTCCAGCATTAAATTTGAGATTACCAGAGAGGCATCATTTTCAGTGCTTTTCTTCAAGAATACCCTTCCTTGGTAATTGCCATAACTTTTTTTGTGGTAGCCCATTTCAACATAGACATCCACTTCTTTGAGGTAATCTGAAGTGAGTTTGGTCCACTTGACACGAACTCTATGGAATTCTGAGACAGGTAATGTATTGTCACGGTAAAATTTACATGGCAGAGTAACACTTCCACCACGATTTGAGAAGATTTTAGTTTGTTCTGCTTTCACAAGAAGGTGAGGTCCATTTTCTAATAACATGTTGGGAAAAAAAGTAATTAGAATGGCTGAAATATACTAAACAGTTTCAGAGATGAAAATAGTCACATTCCTCAGCATGTTAAAAAATCTATGGATATGTACAATCTGATTCAATACTCTCCTTCTTTCTGTTCCTCATGCCTCTCACTCATGAAGAATATAAATGGTTAACATACATGAAATAACTTCTCCAATTATCTCCATCATAATTCAGACATGATCCAGATACTACATTTTATCATGCAAGATGGCATTCATTTATCTGAAAAGCAGATCTTGTTCCTGAAGGAATAATGCTAGGAAGAAGATGATGTTATTGTTATTGTTGATAATGATGAAAACTAAGGGTCAATAGATAGAAATGTCACATATGCAGAAAACCATCTTCAAATTATAGGATACCCTCCTGTGCAAGATAGAACACTTCCTGAAGCCTAAGGCAGAATAATCACTATAAGGAAGGAACCACTAAAAGTTTTGGAGAATGCCTACTTCCAAGACCCCATCTATGACAACTGAATAGAGAAAAGGCCTGGAAAAACTGATCCAATTTGATGTGATTGGGTGGGTCAATATATATAGCCAAGGCAGTCACTCAGATAACCAGATCTGGAGCCATATAGGGTACCAATTGATTCTGAATGTAACTTAAAGTGACAACCGGAATCTTGAATTATATCTCCAAACTGTCTGGTTAGCAATGCTCCTCCTGAATTATCAGGCGTCACTGATTATATTAAGATATATTCATCATTTCCTGGGCTTCCATATTTTCTACCAATTGTAACTACTGAATCTTCTTCAAAGGTAGCCCTGGGTAATATATATTGTAGTAGCCCAACTGGTAGTCACTAGAACATGAATCTCTGTCAGTAGGGCTAAGGGTTAAGGAAAAATTATAACTGGCACTTTAGGTGTAACTTTGCAAAATCCCTCTTAGATAAAAGTGTCACCTGTTTTTCAAAGTGGGAACTGTAAATTTGGGAGAACTCTTCAATTGCAGCTATCTCTAATCATGGACAATATAACCCTATCAAAAATCAGAGAATTTCCAAGCATTCCACAAATCCAAAGCTGCTTCATGTTTGACTATATTTCCCTACTTCGTTGTTTTCATCTTTTATTATTTTCTGAGTATTCTGGTGCTGTAGTTTTAATTTTTATATAGAATTTGTTTTGCTTTGAATTTTAAGTGAGCTGCAGAATGTCAGTATTGGTTATGGCAGTTCACAAATATTCTTTCCTATCCAGATTCTGATAATCTCCAGGCATTGGGTTAGCATTACCTAGAGACAAGATGCGTAAGTGCGCCATACTGATAATACCAAATCTTGTATCAACATATAACCTCCCCAGATTCATGTAGATGTCTGAAAGGAATGGAGGTAGGTCAGCTCTCTGGGGGATTGCAAGAAGTAGGGGTCTTTGGGCATATCCACTCTCACCGTCAGCACTAACTGGGACTAGTGCCTAAGCAAGATGGATATTTACGGTAGAGCAGTGCCCTCTCTTGATTCCTTCAGATACTGTCCAAAGGGATTGGCATTCTCCTGATTCTACTGTCTCCATCCATAAGTGTGACCAATATGGCTTCTACACTGCCCAAGCAGGATTGAGACTGTATGCCAGTCTCAATCCTGCTTGGGCTAAAATAATTTGTTTTCTTCAGAGCTTCTTGCACTTCTTTCATAATCTTCTTTTATTTATTTTTTATTCATTTATTTTGTCAAAAGCTTACAATACAATAGAAATAAGAAACATAAGTTTAAATATAAGAAATAGGAACTAATAATTGGGGACAATAGGACAGGAATGGTAGGCACAGTTGTGCGTTTATGCACGTCCCTTACAGACCTCTTAGGAATGGGGTGAGGTCAATAGAGGTTAGTTTGAGGGTAAAGGAGTGGGGAGTTAGAGGATGTAACAGTAGAATCAGGTAGTGAGTTCCAGACACTGACCACTCTGTTGCTGAAATCGTATTTTCTGCAATAAAGTATGGAGTGGTTTACATTAAATTTATATCTATTGTGTGCTCTTGTGTTGTTGTGGTTAAAGCTGAAATATTCATTAACTGGTAAGTCATTGTAACATAACATTTTATGTATTATGCTTAAGTCCAAACTTAGCCAGTGTCGTTCAAAGTAGTCTAAGCCTAGAATCTCAAGTCTGGTAGTGTAGGATATATTCTGTTGCAAAGACAGGAATGTAGCACTCTTCTGATAAAACACTTCTGGACTCACTCAATTGTATTTATGTCTCATATACAGTGCAGATTCCATACAGCAGAGCTGAATTCAAGTCTTGGTCTAGCAAAGGTTTTGAATGTCCTAGTTTGCAAATCAGTATTACCAGAGGAGAAGCTTCGTAAAATTAAATTTACAACTCTTAAAGCCTTTTTGGCAATACTGTTGCAGTGAGCTTTGGTGCTTAGGTCATTCATTATGAGAACTCCAAGGTCCTTGACAGAGTGAGGGTCATCAACAAGGTCATATCCACCTAGCTTGTATTTGATATATTGATTTTTTTTACCAATGTGTAGGACAGAGCATTTGTTGGTCGAGATTTGGGGTTGCCAACTGTTAGACCATTCAGACACATAATTGAGGTCTTTTTGAAGGATGGAAGCATTGACAGTGGTGTTGAATAGTTTTACATCATCAGCGAAGAGGACGCAGTTGCTAATAAGGTGATCACAAAGGTCATTTATATAGAGTGTAAAGAGTGTGGGTCCTAGAACGCTCCCTTGGGGGACACCGCTGATAACTGGTGCAGGGTTTGATAGGGCGTTTCCTATTGTTACTATTTGTTACCTATTTGACAGGAAGGCAGTAATCCACTTGTGAAGGGATCCAGAAATGCCATAAAAATTTAATTTTAATAGTAGTTTGTCATGTACCAATGAGTTAAAGGCTTTGCAGAAATCAAATTACATCAATTGCTTTATCCTGGTCAAGTAGTATAGTCCATATGCTTTTGCAGTGTAGAAGTTGCAAATTGCAGGACAATTTTTTTCTGAAACCAAATTATTTATTGGAGAGTAAATTATTTGACTCTAGGTGGAAGGTAATGCATTGATTAATTATTGATTCCATAACTTTGCAGGTGACACAACACAATGAGATTGGCCTGTAGTTTTCAACCAGGCAGGGGTCACCTTTTCTGAAAATAGGGATGGCCATTGCTAAAGACCATAGGTTTGGTAAGGAGCTGGTTCTGAATGATATCTCATATATTATGCTTAGGGGTTCTGCTATGGTAGTGGAGAGCTTTTTTAAGAAGAATGCACATAACCACCAGGGGCAATAGATAAGGATGGTTTTAGGTAGCGTTGTGCATTTTCTACGTTATCTTCAGTAAAGTCAATTTGTAGATTGTTGCAGTTAGTTGTCGTATGATTAGGAGATGTGGGGCATGAGCCAAAGACTGAATTGAAGAACATGTTGAAGAAATTTGCCTTAATGGCTTCATTGCTATAGTCTTTTCCACTAGGATTTTTTAGGGGTGGGGTGGTTTTTGAATCTTTAAGTTTGGTGTTTACAAAGTTATAGAAGGCATGGGTGTATTTTGTGCATAAAATATTTTCCTCTTGCTTGCAGTGGTAATTGGTGCATTCAGTCTTTATCTGTAGGCATAAGGTATTGTATTGGCTTTTAAAGTTAGCTATGTATTTAGGGTTTTTACGCCATAAGGATTTTTTTTTTAGATTGAAGTTTTCTTATTATTTGGGTAAATTGTTTTTTGTTTTGTTTTTGGGAATTACTAATGGAACATATAGTTTAATGACTCTTTCAAGTTCAAGCAAGAAGGCGTTATAATGTTATTCTGTAGGGTTACAGCCAGAGAACAGAATGTGCCAATCAAGAGATGATAAGTCAGCAGCTATGAGTTCATAATTGGCTTTTAAAAAATTGTATTTTGGAGATCCAAGGGGAGATAATTTGAGACCATAGCTTGTAAGAATTTGCTGTCCTTTCATGACACCTGAAATCAATTCCAAGAAGTGGAATCTTCTTTTTGGGTGGGGGAGTGTGGTGCCTTCAAGGCAGTATTGACTCATAGCAGATGCCTGGGCTACTGCCTGAATTTTCTTGCCAAGGTTTTTCAATACTGGCTTGCTATTGCCTCCTTCCTAGAGCTGAGAGAGAGTGACTGGCCCAAGGTCACCAGATGGCTTCATGCCTAAGATAGGACTACAACTCATTGTTCCTAGGCCTGATGCCTTAACCATTAGAGCAAACTACCATGTACTGGGAAAAGGGAGAGAACTGGTTTGTTAAATTAATATACTAAAAAACTGGGTTTTTTTCCTCTTAACATTTTTTTTCATTCATCAATATATGATTCATTTTTTTCCACTAATTAAGTTTCAGTGATTCTCGGTCACATCAATATGTGCTGAAATTTGCATGAAAATTATATCATAAACAATCACAAAATCCAAATTCTCACTGAGACATAAGTGAGACAATACATTTCTGCCTTGGGGAAAACTGGAATTCCCAATCTGAACATGGCAGTCAGCCGCAATATCAGCCTGATTCTATTTTCTCAAATATTTTACAAGAACTCTGAACTAGGATGGAAATACAATGGTCTTTTTATTGTTAAAATGTTGAAGGCAGAATGCACAAAAAACAATGAATTTATTAGATCCTGAAATTATCATAGTCATTTATTATTCTTTCTGCCTTCTGTATATGAGTGAACAACAACTGTAGTAATAATGGTGATTCATTTCAATTGTTGCAGCAATAGTGAAGGAGTAATAAAAAAAAGTAACTTTACTTCTGGTGGCACTTCCATTGATGACGGACAGAGACCACAATCGTGCACGACTTCGATCCATGCTTACCCTGTTGGAGAGATCCCTACGGGACTGAACCACCAGACTCACCTTGGAGAGGTGGGGGAAAAGAGGGGGAGACTGCCAGCTGGGTTGAGGGGAGCCACATCTCCCCTCCCTGGCTTGGTATACTCCCCTGGAAGACAGGGAGAATGGCTGCCCTGAAGACAGGAAGCTACTGGGACCTAAGTGTATGCTGGAGAGGTGAGCGGTGGTGAGCGGTGTGTATCCAGACAAGGGAAGCTGAACCCTTTATTTTAATAACCCCAAAAAGCAGAAAGAAAGATTCCTTGCTTGAGAGTACAACAGTGCCAAATAGAAAACAAGAGGACAATATAAGGTAAATAAAAATCTGGACTACAAAAGAGCTATAACAAAATTAAGGACAGAATTGGGAATAATATACAGAACCTGGCATTAATTAGGCATTGGACAAAATGCTGAACTTGCTTGGAATTGATTATACTTAAAAAGAAAATTAACATTAATATAATTGGAAAAAAGGGAAAAAAAGAACTTTGAAAAGTGGAAGCGATATAGAGCACCACCTAATGGTACAAGGCATTTGTTCCTGGATGACTTTATAGAAAATTACTGGTCTGTTAAATGTGTGAATGAGAAAAGACATGAAATAAAAGACTTTAACATAACAAGAACCCCAGAAGCTTAAAAGAAAAAGGGGGAGATTGCAGCAAGAGGACAAAGGAAGGCAATATCTCGGGACTGTTGGGGGTTGACTGAGCAAAGGAAACAGAAGGACCAACAAGGAAAAGAGATATAAATGGAGTCTCTTGGCAATGATTACAATTAACCTTAATAGATAAAGAATAACACAATTGATTAAAAAATGGAAGAAGCAAGCAAAGAATTTAAGTTGGAACTGCAAACTGTGAAAGAAATGATAAAAGAAAGAAAGGGTTTATGGAACACACTGGCAGAAAAAGTAATGCAATGTATGCAGAACAAAGGAATCCTGGAGAGGAGGAGCCAAAGGAAGAGGAAAACAGCCAAGATGGACGTGAAGATTCAGAGACATTGCCAAAAGACACAAAAGGAACTAAAACTAAGACATTGACGACAGAGATAATAAATAAAAGAGAAAAAGCTCCCAAGAGTAAGCAAAAGAAGAAAAAGCTGTACAAGAAGAAATTTCAAAAAAGAGAAAAGGAAAGGGGGAGAGGAAAGATGGGGGATTGGCAGATGGAAATAAATGTAATATTAGAGGAAAAAAGAGGGATGAAGAGGAAAGGGCAGGAAAACTTAGTAAAGGAAAGCTGGATAAACTAAGAGAAATGACAAGGTAGAGAGATTTAGAGATAAGGGTTAGATATAGCATAAAAGGGGGAAACCACATGGGAATGTATCTTTGTATTTTTTTTATTAGAAATGTAGACTGGGGAGGTTTGAAGTTTATAACGTACTGGAAATTACCTTAAGATTACTAGATAATTATAGTTGAGAAGAATGAAGATGGAGGGAGTGATGTTAAGAGGGTTCTATTGTTATTAATTATATATATATATATAAACACAATACAGAAGCCTGTTGATGGCAGATGAGATTCTGCTGAAACATTGCTACAACTTTAAAAGCACAACTATAATGATGTGGGAAAATACCCAAACAAAGCTGAATACTATATATATATATATATATATGTGTGTGTGTGTGTGTGTGTGTGTGTGTGTGTGTGTGTGTGTGTGTTTTCTGAGGTTCTCGCAGGTATTTGTATGTGGATCTTTGGTTGTTCGGGTTTTCTCCCGCGTAAGATTCGACGTATCTAGGCAACGTTTCGATGAAGTCTCATTCATCATTTTCAGGCTTCTGTCTTTGGCTCTTGCTTCTCGGAGTGATGTGAGATTGCAGCTGCTTCTTCCTTTTAACTGCTAGTGGGGGGTGGGACTTGATTGGCTGGGGGCTTGGCTGTGTTCTGATTGGGTGGGGGTGTGTTCTCATTGGTAGGGGGTTTGGCTGTGTTCTGATTGGTTGGGGGGTTGGACGTGTTCTGATTGGTTGGAGGCGTGTTCTGTTCAGGTGGGGGTTTGGTTGTGCTCAGGTTAGTCTTAGTTGCTGGGGGATTTGAGTTGGTGAGCTGTGATCTTGCTGTTTGGCTTCGAGTTCATGGTCGTGCTGCATCTTCATAGTGGGTGTCGGTTTGCTTCATGTATGGCTCAGAGGGGTTTGAAGTGGGTAGTGAGCCACACAAGATGCCACCACCACACTTCCATGTAGAAAACAGACTCACACCCACTCAGAAGATGAGACACGACCATGGACCAGAAGCTGCACTGCAGCTGCATCATGAATAACATTACTCCAAGAAGGACAAAGCCGAAGACACAAGCCTGAAGATGACAAATGAGATTTTGTTGAAACGTCGCCAAAATACTTCTAATTTTACGCGGGAGAAAACCCAAATAACCAAAGATCCACCTACAAATACCCGCGAAAACCTTAGAAAACAAAGATAGATAGATAGATAGATAGATAGATAGATAGATAGATATAGATATAGATATAGATATAGATATAGATATAGATATAGATATAGATATAGATATAGATGCGCTAATGACCATTTAAATGATATTAGGAAAACAGAGAATATGATGATGGGTGAAAATCTGGTATTAATTATGTTTAAAAAGTGTGAATTAGGGTTATATAAATGCTATAGGTTGAAATTGGTCAAAGGGAAGTAAAAGGGGAAATTAAGCCTGTTTTTATTTTATTTATTTTCTTTGTGGTATACATGAAATAGAAAATACAATTGATTATACAAAGGATATGAGAAAATAGAAAATATAATGAATTAGAGGGGATTATGTGGGAATGTAAAATATTTATAATGAATGAATTATATTATAAGCAAAAGCAGGGGAATGAAAATTTATTAAGATTATATAGGTAAATTTTGGAAACAAAGAAAAAATATGAAATGATTATATGAATATCTCTGGAATAGATATAAGATATATTGTAGATAGGGGGATATACCATGTGGATCCTAAATGTATTAATCTTACTTTACTTTTACTCATTTGTTTCTTTCATTGACTGTCTAATTATATATTGATCTTGAGAAAGTTATAGATGTTAACAATACATAAGGTAACATAAAATAGGTGGTAAGCTGAAAATGGAAATAATAGGGACTAAAGAATTGAAAATATATGTGAGGATGAAATGATTTTGATATTCAATTAATGAATTGAAATATGAAAGGGAAATTTATCTAAAGATTAGTCAAATGGATAATCATTTGAAGTGATATTAATTAAGAAAGTTGCAAGTGTAACTATAACTATGTATAAATATTATAATCTGGAATCACATTGCTCACATGAAGAGGTGTGTAAAAAATAAACATAAAAAAAACTTTGGGGGATCTGGATTGTATTCCTCTCTTAATGAAAAAAAAGTAACTTGGAAACCAACTTTGCAGGTTTGTAAAGCAAAGAAAAGCTGAAGTAAAACTATAAGCACTTTTAGTGAAAGTTTCTGTGAATGACTTATTTATATTCCATTAATGATATCCTTCCTTCCTTCCTTCCTTCCTTCCTTCCTTCCTTCCTTCCTTCCTTCCTTCCTTCCATTATTCCCTCCCTCCCTCCCCCTTCTCCTCCTTTCATCTTTCCTTCCTTGGGATTCAGGAAGGAAGTAGTTATAGTAAACAGAAAAACTGTGGTTTCATCCTATTCTTCTTTCTAGGAATAATGCAGCTGTTTGCAGCGATGTGGGAAAAGTGCTTTGGATGCACAATCAGAGCCTTACTGAACCTGACCACAGTTTCTTAAAGCAGGCATACAATTTTCTGGGTTTATACTTTTTTTTTTCCTGGAACCACAAAAGTGCTATGTGAGCCCAGAAAAGGTGCAGCTTCTGACAGGAACAATCAGCATGTCCATGCCTGATCAGAAGCACTTTTCTTGTTCTGGATCCAGATATTTTCAAAACCCTATTTTTACATACTTTTCTAAATTACAGTGCCACCTACTGTGCTCTTATTATCTCACAGAGCACTTCATTATAACTGCTGCATATTCCAACAGTATGAATGAGTTTATGGGTACACACACACACACACATCATTTATTTGCAGTTGTTGTGCACCTTCACAAATAGGATTTCCATATAGGACCATTTAGGCCTGTTCCATCTTGTGAAAAATGCAGTTCTGAAAGGAGGGAAAAAACACGTGCACTTTGGGGGCATGTCTGCATATTTTGTAATATTCATAGAATTATTTTGTACATATTTCATAGAATCACAGAATGAAAGGCTTGAAAGATACCGTAAGAACCATTTTGTCCAACCTTATGCCCAATACAGGAGAGTATTCTACTAAAACACTTTTGAAAAATGGCCGTAAATCTTTGTTTAAATACTATCGGTGAAAGAGGTAATTTCTTCCATTGTTGAACATTACTTAAGAAGTAACAACTAATATTTGTGTCCTGTTTTTTGAAACAACTCTAATAATTTTGCCCCATTATCTATGTGATGGCTCTCAGCTGCTTGAAGTTAGCTTTCACATCTCCTAGTAATATGTATTTAACAACTTCAACTATTCCTCTTTAATTTTTATTTCTATTACCCTTATTACTTCAGTTGCTGATATCTGGACCACTCTGTGTTCATCTAAAATGTGGAAAGCATATTCCAGTTATGTTTTCACCAACACAGAATAGAGAAATGTGATTTCTCTTGATTTTGATGCTACCTCTAGTATCTGTTCATACAGAGTAGGATTGCATTTTACTTTTTTACAGCCACATCACCCTGTTAGTCCATGTTCAGCCTGCAGTTCATTAAGAAATGAGGAAACAAGTCTCATCATATTCAGTGAACCATATTCCTTAGTTCATATGTATGGAGAAAATTGCACTTTATTCTTTTTTCTAATGGATTTTTAGTATTGATAAATTTGCTATAAACATCTCATGGAAATTTTGCATTTAATAAAGCATTTTATGAACACAATGTACAAATTTATGATATTTATATATCTTTTTTCATGTTTGATGAACATAACATATTGGCTAATGATAAATCCTCAAATTTTTGCCTATTTGGCTTTTGCAGAGCGGTGTCATCTTAAATATTTTGTACTTTAAAATGAATGAAAAGTGATGATGTCTTTTTGGAAAGGCTCATTGCTTTGATTATAAGTATTGAATTTTGTTTTTTTAAGTAGAAATCCTTTGGTATTAACTGGGGAACCAGTGAGTCATTTTCTTTTCATTTGGCTCTTTCAGTTGGGTTGTTTGATTCTGTCACAAGAGAGGAGAAAACTGCCAAAATGTTATGCCTTTATCGTGCAACAAAGCCCCTAAATAATTTTCATAGCTTATTATTGTAAAAGTTATTGCCACATACAAAGATCAATACCTTCTCATTATTTATTGATATAGAATTCAGATGAGCAATTCATATTAAATTAATTCTATCACTATCTGCAACTATAAATAGGAGAGGCTAAAAACAAATTCAAGATAAAAATGGGTCACAACTACAAATAGTGATAAAATAGCCTCCCATGAAAGTGGAATTCAATCTATGTGTAGGTCACCAAATTCAGGAAGGTGTTGTAATAATTATTCATGGTGAGAGTATACATAAACCCCTGTTCAGAATGTTTATGATTGGAAAAAAATGACATTATTTGAACTGGGAATCTTGAACCTGATCCTAAAGTGGATTCATTATCAATTGCACCCAATTTTCATAGGCTTTTTCGTCATTGTTAAAGTATTGGCTGGCATCTTGAAAGTTATGTAATCTTTTTTCAGTGTGGGAAATACAGACTGAATACAGTTGAAAACAGAATTCTGTACAATAATTAAATCAATTGTTACAACTATTTTGGCTCCTTTAAAGATTATCCATCATCATCACCATTATCTATCTTCCTTCAAAACAGTTACTTGTTAGCCATGTATTTGGCTTATAATGTATTTGGCTCATAATGTATTCAGCACCATATTTTACTGATTCTATGTCAACTTTTTGACCTATGTCAACTTTCTTAAGTTTGGCTAGCCACATTTTCAGTTTAGGGTATATTCTTTGTCATTTTTCTTTTTTTTCCCTGCACCCCTACATTGCTGTTGCCTCTTACCATGCAAGATCCTTCTAAATGCTTATTCATAATAAACTTTAATCAAAGATTCTCCAGAACATTATATATCAAACATTTCTACATTTTTACAGTGAGAAACAACTCAAACATTTTTAGAGCAAAATTCCAAAATTGAGCTATTTAAAAAGTTTTACATTCCCATGTAAAATAGACAATAAAGAGTATTAGCAGCTTGATAATAACTCTAAAAACAGAAATAATCTTTTTTATTGAGACCCATTTTAAATCCACAACTTATTATTTTACATTTCTGTTTTGACCTAGAAAACTAAAGCTGATTCCAGGAGATGACTGCCCCCTTACAATCTTCCCAAAATTGTTCTGATGCTCAATCATTTTTTCTAGATATCAACATGCAACACCATTTATAATGAGGTCAGCATTCCCTATGTTACACTGAATCTCCAGAGTTTATTCTGCATATCCATAGGCCGTATAGCTTAAATTGTCAAAATACAAAGCAGAGAAACTGCATGACATTTATCCTGCCTGTCATTTTTGCATAAATAAATGTATTGGCTTGCTTCATACAGGATGATCCTCAGTTGCTGAAGCCAGCACTGAAAAACAGCTGCATTCTGCTATAGCCTCAAAGCTTTGCACAGCCAATCATAAGCTTTAGGATTTGAATGAATGTACATAAATATGTTAAGAGGTAGCATTTCATAGAAATCAAAGCAATGGGGAGGCATCTATCTAGGGAGGTAAGCTACTTTTTATGTTGTCTAAGTTGCTGCTGATCTCTTTTTTTGCATCACTGTGTTTTAATAATCCATCATTACCATATTTCTGTGCTATGGAGGTCTACTTATGATGGGCTTTAGATCTTATTTATTAGAGAGTTGGCAGATATCTATCAGAGAGCCTAATTGCTTAGTTGCTGTGTTTAACATGCATGCATTTCGATTTTAATACCATTGCTTCTTTGGCAAAAATTACAGGAATGTGGTACGCTGAACTACTGATTGCAGTTCTAACCTAAAAAAGCACTGCAGTATAAAAAATGTAACCCTGCAGCAAAGTTAGCTAACCAGTTTTGTAAATGTACCAAATGTTAACCATTTTTTATTACAGCATCATAATTGTTCATTGAATTTCTTTTACTCACCATGGACGTGAATTATTCTATCATGCTCCAGAGTGAAGTTAGCAGCATGATGCTCAGCCCAGCAGAAAAAAATCAGCACCAGAAAAAGTAGATTCTTCATCTTTTATAGTCAAGAATCTTCTTCACTGCAAAAAATATCACATTGCAAAGAAGCTGTTGGCATCTGGAAATCTTAATTGTAACGCTTTATACAATTTCTCCGAGTTCCATCCTTCTCTTATTATTTCTCATTGTTTTGTGCTTGTAAAATGACAGAGCCACATAATTAAGAAACCTTATTAGGAATGTCCTCTTTGTCAGGAAGTTAGCTCTACAATTAATTGACTTCCAAATGAAATGTACTGTTGGATAACTCTGTCCATTAGGAGAGTAAATTGTCATTTACAAACCATAAAAAATAAGTAAAGATTGTAATTCTTAAAGGTTAAGTAGACTCCGGTTTAATACTGAGAACTGTTCTGTTTGTATCTATTAAAGAAAAACATATTGTAACTTAGATACAGAATATAAATACTGTTTCACATCTTGTGACTGTTTTTGCACCTTAGTTCATTTAGCATGCAAGTGCAAGTTCTTCAACTGAGAACAGACTAAGAGAACAGAGAGGCAGACTGCAGAGGCATGCTTTCTTACAGGCATACTCACCATTTTATAAGTTAGTCTGCAGAGAAATGTTGAAAACCTACATAAAACAGTTTACAGTTGCAGGTTCCACTACTGCAGCTGCCCTGGCTGATTTGTATTCATTTCTATTTAGAATGCTGACGCATGAAATAATTGTGTCACTTAGGGTCCCTGCAGTCAGTAGAGCTGCTGAGAGCTGCAGGATAATACTCTGCAGCCTCAAAGAAATAATTAAGAAAATGAAGGCCTGGGATCCATAGGAAAGGATGTAATTCAAGATTTTTTAAGCAGAAGATTCCTTTTGGCATTTTCTTTCTAATCAGAAACATTTTCTGGTTGTGTATTCTGCCCAGAGATTTTTTTCAGCTGAATCCATGACTTGCTTTTTGTACAGTATGTAAAAGTAGTTGCAAGAGGACACCATGACCTCTGGCACTGAGCTGAGTCACTGAGCTTACATTGGAAGGAATATCTCACAATGAAACTGAGTTAACGTGAGGAATAGCATTGTTCTGACAGTACATTTTTGCTCATCTCAGAATGAAATTATAGATTAAGGTTAAGAAGTTTTGTGTTTCTGTGTATTTCTCCCTGTGTATATGTACTCCTCCATATCCTCTTGACTTCTGGCAAATGTCTGGAGAAGATACTGCAGCCTTCATGGCAAGATTTTGGAAGTGATTTGCCATTGTCATCTCTCTTTGTCAAGAGAGAGGAACCCAGCTAGCTATGCATACTGAAGGACTAGAACTCATGGTCCCCTTGTTTGCAGCCTGATATCTTAACCACTACATCAAAGCGGCTCTCAAGATTAGGGTGAGACAGTGCAAAATCAATGATGTCCATCTACTAAATAGATTGTATTGTTTAAAAAAATACAGGAAAAAGACAGTTCAAAATTATAAACACTTGCCAACCCTCAGTGACAATGCCTTGAGAGAAAATGGGGACCCAATAGCTTATTCAATAAGCCCTTTTCTATGACTATTTATCTTGAACAGAGCTATTATGTATTTATCAGTCAGGCACAGAGTAACCTGCATGTGGGGATCCTCATACATGGAGGCTTGTACAGAGAAGTTTATAACCATATTCTCTATGACAGCATTCCTCAAACTGGGCATTCTACAAATGTGTGCACCTCAACTACCAGTATTTGCAGTCAACTGTGTTGGCTGAAGCATTCTGACAGTTGAAGTAGAGGAAAAGTTGATCCAGCACAATTAATTCTTTTTGAACAATACTAATCTGATCCACACAGATCCACTTATTTGTGGCTTAACATATTGCATAATGAGTAATCCATGCTTAAAGGCTTAGCATGTTTCATGAATGTAGTTGATCATTAGTCATAAATGTGTGGTTTACTATGCAACCCATAGTCAAATAAGCCTTGTTCTCCCAATGCATTGTGATCTTCCATGAACATTGCCTTCTAATGTACAGAAGCTGGAAATATTTAATACATTTAAAATTGAGGACAGCAGAAGAGAGCATTTATTTGGTCTTTTAAAAAAAATATATATTTTGTTTTTATACTTTCCACAATGTGTCATCATTTTTAAGTCATCCATCCTTAGCTTCCAAATAGCCTGAATAATCTATAGTTATCTTTCTTTATTAGGTAACTGAAAAAAGTGATGAAAATTGCACTAATGGGAAAAGTAGAAAGCTCAAGAGAAAAAAATAACAATAGTGTCAAAATGTCTGCTGGGTTTTGAACCAATCAGATTCTGGTTACAAGTATTATACACATTCATCTGTTACAGCATTCATAGGAAAGATATTACAGAGTATGGGAAACATTGATTCATTTGCAGAGGTGTTCCTGATTCTGCATAATAGCCATTAAAATTGCTCAGGTTAGCCTACATCAAGCCCAAGTATTTTCTTCAAACACCAGCAATGCTTGAGGCAACAGAATATGGAAAAGTTTACTCCAGAAGTGAAGCATAAAAACATGTCCTTGGGGAGCTAAAACAGAGCAATGTTTTCCACTTTTGCCTTCCAAAACTTTCTCAGACAAGGAAATCTGATAATCTGGATAAGCCTTAGGAGTCAAGTGTTGCTTGAACTCTGAAACTGGAGCACCAAATGGGTGTATGCACTTATCATTGCAGAACCCCCCCACCCCCGTAAACTTTATTTTGGTTTCATTTAGGGATCATAATATTCTTGTTATATAAAAACCCATAACACATTCATAGAACAACACAACTTGCTAAACTTTAAAAAAGAGATTTTTAAAGACAAGATTCATACTAGTTTGTTTTAGATAGCCCAGTTCATATTTATCATTCCCCATTTTCAACTGATTGTAAGCCTGGAGAATTGAAACAGAACTGGAAAAACATGTTGTGGCATACTTCAAAGTACCCCTTTGTTAGAGTTCTCATTCACTGTCCCTTCAAGAGAAGCTTGTTTTCAGAATTTGTACATTAGTGTGATTGGTTGCACTTTGCCAACAATCACAGTATTTGAAAGACTTCTCAGTTTCCACTACAGTCACAGGTTTTTGTGCTAAGAGTATACATGAAGTTCTGGAACATCATAAAAAAGTAAGTCTTGTGAACATACTGATTTGAATAGATTTCCTCTTCTTTACTAGAAACTGAATTGATTATGGGTAGATATTGTAGAGGTGTACAAAACTGATGCATTTCTTTATATTTGCCATACCTTGCTTTCTAAAATCAATAAAAAGTCTATGGCATACCTTGCTTTCTAAAATCAATGGCATGAATCACTCAAAGTTTTTTTTCCAAATAAATTGCTACAAGGAAAGAATTTATTTTTTCAACTGAAAAAGCAATTCTATAAATAGATTTATTGCCAGTTGGTGATTTCCAATGATCAGTTAACATGCATGAATGCAACCATTCTGCTTCTAGTGGAATAACATTTTATTTATTTAAAATTTGTGCAGCTACCTATTTTAAAACCAACTCTGGGCAGCTTACAAGCAATAAAAAAAATACTAAACCACCAAGAGTAAATTAAAAACAGAAAAAAACTGGTGTTATTAACCACACTTTCTGGACCTTCTCCTGTTCCAATTCCCATTCCCCATATTTGTAGGAAAAGCCAGGTCTTGAATGGTCTCTGGAAGGATAAAAGAGTAGGGAGCTTGTCCATAGAACACAGACTGCATGGTTAACAAAGGAGATACTTTGAAATACACTGTTCAAAAAAATAAAGGGAACACAAAAATAAGACATCCTAGATCTGAATGAATGAAATATTCTTATTAAATACTTTGTTCATTACATAGTTGAATGTGCTGACAACAAAATCACACAAAAATTATCAATGCAAATCAAATTTAGCAACCCATGGAGGTCTGGATTTGGAGTTACACTCAAAATTAAAGTGGAAAAAAACACTATAGGCTGATCCAACTTTGATGTAATGTCCTTAAAACAAGTCAAAATGGGCTCAGTACTGTGTGTGGCCTCCACGTGCCTGTATGACCTTCCTACAATGCCTGGGCATGCTCCTGATGAGGTGGTGGATGGTCTTCTGAGGGATCTCCTCTCACACCTGAACTGTGCGGCCCCCTAAAGAAATGCCACTCCACACCATTACTGCCAAACCGGTCATATTGGAGGATGTTGCAGGCAGCAGAACGTTCTCCACAGTGTCTCCAGACTCTGTCACATCTGTCACATGTGCTCAGTGTGAACCTGCTTTCATCTGTGAAGAGCACAGGGCACCAGTGGTGAATTTGCCAATCTTGGTGTTCTCTGGCAAATGCCAAACGTCCTGCATGGTGTTGGGCTGTAAGCACAACCCCCACCTGTGGACGTCGGGCCCTCGTACCACCCTCATGGAGTCTGTTTCTAACCATTTGAGCAGCCACATGCACATTTGTGGCCCGCTGGAGGTCATTTTGCAGGGCTTTGGCAGGGCTCCTCCTGTCCCTCCTTGCACACAGGTGGAGGTAGCGTCCTGATGCTGGGTTGTTGCCCTCCTACGGCCTTCTCCATGTCTCCTGATGTACTGGCCTGTCTCCTTGTAGCGCCTCCATGCTCTGGACACTACACTGACAGACACAGCAAACCTCCTTGCCACAGCTCGTATTGATGTGCCATCCTGGATGCGCTGCACTACCTGAGCCACTTGTGTGGGTTGTAGATGCCATCTCATGCTACCACTAGAGTGAAAGTACCACCAGCATTCAAAAGTGACCAAACCATCAGCCAGGAAGCATAGGAACTGAGAAGTGGTCTGTGGTCACCACCTGCAGAACCACTCCTTCATTGGGGATGTCTTGCTAACTGCCTATGCTTTCCACCTGTTGTCTATTCCATTTGCACAACAGCATGTGAAATTGATTTGTCAGTCAGTATTGCTACCTAAGTGGACAGTTTGACTTCACAGAAGTGTGCCTGACTTGGAGTTACATTGTGTTGTTTAAGTGTTCCCTTTATTTTTTTGAGCAGTGTATATATTTGAAAGTACTTACTACAAATTTTTCTGATAGATTAAAGTTAATATATTTTCTTTTTCTTTTTCAAAAGTTAACATGGGATGTTTTTCCATCTAAGACATGGTTTGACTCTTGCCCTTTACCCTTCAGCTAAAGATGTGGGTGTACAGTTTACTGAGATTAAGATCACTGGCATCAATGGGTAAATGTATCAAAGAGTCAAGATGGTAACCATGGCAATATGAGTGAAGCTGAACCCCTCTGTACATGGACAAAGGGTGGAGCTTTGAGATCACTCTCTGACTGCCATCTGACATTTTTTACCCGCTTATTCCAGGATGGAAGCTTACGTTTCCAATGCATATTAACACTCTCTCCTCCTACTTCTCTAGTCTTTGCATAACCAGGTTCCTTTCCTACTCCTTATGTACCAAAATATCATGGAACCATTCATAAAGAATATTCAGTATACCTACTTAGATAATACATAATTTGTGAGACAAAAATAAAATGTTTCATGATTGCATCATTTTTTTTAAATGTGCTGTAATATTTGTACCGTATATAACACCCAGAAGGCAGCAATTGGCTAACCTTGTCCTTAATCAGAAAAGAACCATGATTAGGCTTAGGGTTTAGCCATGTGCCCCTTCCCCTTTGCTGTTTCTGGAAGGCACTCTTGCTCTGTTCTCCCCACTTCCCATCAGAAATGTAACCTCCAAGCATATTTTTTTTGCTGTGAATTTAAAATGTTTTTCTACTTAAATTGACTATTTGTTTTGGATGGTGTACTTTACTTTGCTACAGTTAATCCCCAAAATTTATACTGTATTTCCAAAAGGAGAAATGCCACCATACTTAAAGGATTAACTTAGTTTTCTACAGTTTTAATTATCCTTTTTCTTTTCTGTTCACTATCCACGTTTCCCTGGATACTTCTTTCTTGATTAACTGCAGTGACACATCTTTTCATCAGTTTTCCAGTCATTTGAAATGGAAGGATTTTATGTGAATCTACATTAAATCACTCAAAAAATGATGAAACCATATACTACTGGACTGACCAAAGACCAAAAAAAAAAAAAAAGCCCAAGGAATTGTCTGTGTGACATAGATAATGTATATACACACACATATATACATTATCTGTACACAGACAATTCCTTGGGCTTTCTTTTTTTTTTTCATCAGGTTGATGAACGTGTTTGGCAATTGCCTTCTTAAAACAGAATATTAAGATGGCTAAGAACCAGGTCACATTCTAATGAAAAGACTGTTTCAGTCTGGACAGAATTATTTTAAGATGGTTTAAAGATTAAAGTGGCAGAAGCATAGGGCAGGAGGAATTTAAGAACTTTAATAGCTGGAAAGGAGAATACAAAGAGTTCTTAGCTAATAAATCAAATCAAACATTTATTGTCAATGCATAACATGTACAATGAAATTGAAATGAGCCTCCCTTGATGCTGGCCCTGTAAGTTTATCATACTAAACCTAATTGTGGGGTTATGTTGCATTCAGAAGTCTGATAGCCCATGGATAAAAGCTACAGTATTTTTCAGCCTATTCATTCGGCTGGCAATGTTTCTATATCTCCTGCATGATGGTAGGAGAGTAAAGAAGTGCTGACCAGGGTGTGAATCAACTCTGAGGATTTTCCTCACTCTGCTGAGGCAGCAGGTCCCGGCGATTTCATCCAGTGGTGTCAGGGAACAGCCCATAATTTTTTGTGCTGTGCTCATCACCCCCTATAGTGCCTTTTTGTCCACGGCTGTTAAGCCAGCATACCATACCGTAACACAATATGTTAGGACACTTTCTATTGTAGACTGGTAAAAGGAAGTCATCAGTCATTGTTCCACCTGATATTTCTGCAACACCCTAAGGAAATGGAGTCTCTGTTGGACAATAGGACACTCCCCAAATATTCCCGAAGAAGGCAATGGCAAACAACAATCCATATTGTTGCAAAGAAAACTACATGTCCAATGTCCATTAAGTCACTGAAACACAAGCTTTAGTTGAAGGAGACAACTAGAACAATTTTAAATTATGAAATTTGGAATATATAATAAAGAGAAAGAATCCCTGTTATCATAGATCCCATAGAACAGGGGTCCCCAACCACCGGTCCCCGGACCGGTACCGGTCCATGGAACAATTTCTACTGGGCCGCTGGTTTGCTGGGCGCCGCCATCTTGTTTTGATGAAAAAGTGCTTCTGGTGAGCTTTTCCGGGTAGAAAGCAGCGTTTGGGTGCTGAAAGAATCCTTGCGCCTTAGTTTCATCGAGGGGGGCGGCTTCAAACAAAACTAAGGCGTGAGGATTCTTTCAGCATGCATGGCAAGGCGAGCCGAGCGACCATCCTGAAGCCGTCGCGAAGCCCATTGACACACGTACAAAGGAGGAGTTGAAGGTGGTGGGGAGAAGCGGGGGATGGCTGGCTGGCCGGTTGCTTGGCTCGCCTTGCCATGTGTACCGGGCCATTCCAGTGCCATGTGCCATTCCAGTACTGGGCCGCGGATGATTTTGTGATGCCAGTACCGGGCCGCGGCACAAAAAAGGTTGGGGACCACTGCCATAGAAGGCAGACTAAAAACAATAATTGTTTATAGTTATACATGTTAAGTTCATTCTGAAATTAAAACAAAATTGGTCCTGCTTTAAGAATCATGACACCATATTCAACCTGGTTACCCTTTACATATAATTTCATATGATGAAGGAACACGGAGGTTTTCATGACAACTAATTCAGTTCCTTTCTTATTTATTTACTTACTATTATTTATATATCTTTCCAGTTCAAACATAACTCTGAGTCAAACACTGAAATAAGTTCAGTGACAAAATAATGGGAAACATTAGTGCTTTGAGCACTAATTGCAACGTATTATTGCATAGATTTACTAATCTATTTGTAATTGTTATTTTTCTAGAAAAGTCTGTTCTCTTAAATTTAAAAATAATTGCAAATAAATATTAATAAGTAGTACACAAATAGACACATGTAGCCCATTGTCCTCACAGAGTTTCATTCTTTGCATAAGCGTAGAAAGAGATAGCATTCTCTAACTAAACAGTTAATAAATACTTTGAAAAACAAATTTTGCCAGATCTGCCTTTCTTAAACATGAAAGGCATGGACTAAGCATTTTCCTCCCAGCTGCAGCACAAAAAGCACTGTGCTCTGAAAACATTGATTCTGCTAGATCTTCATTAAAAACAACAACAACAACAAAAATGTCAAAAAAAACCCCTTCTTTCATCATTTTTAAGAAATAGTTGAGCACTGAGTAAGATGGAATGAGCTTCAGAAAACGAATCTTTTCCAGCACTCCTTTTTTGTTTTATCAGTCAGCTGTTCCCTGACAGGAGAGTTGTCAAACTCTCGCTCATAGGCCAGATGCATCACGTGTTGGCCACGCTCATGCCTCGTTTAGTGAAGGGGCAAAAAGTCCTGATACGTTATATGACTTCAGCATGACAACATGAGTTTGATACTCCTATCTAATAGCATCACTGGGAAAGAGCTTCATCTAGAATTGCAAGGAGAGTAATATACATATCGTCCTAGGATATCAAACTCTGTGAGAGGAAAGTATGCATGTGTAAGCATAAGATGTCAGAAGAGGATAAGTAGGTGTAGGTGTGGACTAGAGCATTAAATTCCACTTATGTAGTATCCAATGAATTATGGAATTGAGAAATCATCTGTTTTATAATAAGGGATATAAAAGAAATACATTATATTTCTCAATCTCTCTAAAAATGTTCCATATGACATTGCTGTCTTGGAGGGAGAATTAAAAAAAACTAAAAAGAGCATACATATAAAGAAAACAGACAGGTTTTCATGTTAGTGTTCTAAAAATGGAAGATTATTATAGGGCATAGTATATCAAATAAAATTTCAATTTATGAACTCATACTTTCTCATTCCAATACTATAGCAGTTCATTTGGAACTTTACCAAGCTGTATTATATCAAATAAATGCTGCTCCTGGAACAAGATCAAGCAATATTTATGTTACCCTAGGAAGTACTAGAAGTCAAAATGGATTAGTTATAGTATTAAACACTATGATAAGTTTGCAATTTTTCTGAGCACTAGTTTGGGACCTCGCTTCTATTTTTTGGTCTGACCTTGATTATATCTATTTTACATCTTCCTTATCTTTGACAGAATGACAACATCTCTCCAAAGTCTACACACACACACACGCACTAAAGATTCTCTGCATTTGATGAAGATATAGTTAATATGGAGCTTTGTTTTCATTTGATAGCTCCATAATCTTATACATGAGTAAATTTCATTATAACACTGAAGATGATAGTCAACAGAAGATCAATGTCTAAGAAAATGTAATGGAGGCATAGGTTTTATGTTACCATAAAATTCCACAATAGACAACATCTTATGGAACAGAAAAAAAAGGGCTGCCACAAAGAAGAGGGATCAACCTGTTTTCCAAAGCACTAGTAGGCAAGACAAGAAGAAATGTATAAAAACTAAGCAAGGAGAGAAGCAACCTAGGAGTCACTAAAGAGAAATTTCCTAACAGTGAGAACAATTAACCAGTGGAATGGCTTCCCTTCAGAAGTTGTGGGTACTCCATCACTGGAGACTTTTAAGGGAGACTGGACAGTGATTTATCTGAAATAGTATAGGGTTTCCTCCTTAAGCAGGCAGTTGGACTAGAAGACCTCCAAGGTCCCTTTCAACTCTGTTATTCTGTTAATTGTCAAAGCTGTATGTATTTAAAAGTATTTTGCATACATCTAAGCAAAATAAGATAATCTCATGAAGTGTGGTTTAATTCACAGATAGTTGTGGATAATAGAATGATTCCACTGAAGAGTGTTTGCACAAGACATTTGCTGTTTGAGCAGAAGTTTGTTCATGTAAATATTATGAAGCCCAATCTCATTTTTCCAGAAATGTTTTCATGAATGTAAAATTTTGTACTCAAAACTGGCCCTTTTTTTCCAATGGGTATTGGCAAGAAAAATCAGGTTCTGTTTAAAATTAAACAGTTGCGATCTAAGATGTGATTTGTAATGTCAAGAAACTAATATTTTTTCCTTAAACTATTTCTACATTCAGCATCTAAATGAAGTAAAAGTAAAAAAGGTAGTTGAGTTTTTTTTCAGACAGTCTTTCTAAAATAATGCAGTCTTTACACAGATGTAAAACCCAGATGTTCAGTAGGCAGTGAGGCATAAAAATAAGTGTGCAGAAAAAATGCTTAGTAGAGTTTATAATGCTTATTTTGTATTGCAATGTTGGTGCTTTGGTCCTATTTAAATATTCCTTACAAATAACATACATATATTTTTTTCAGGTGTGCAAGCTATGCTTATGAAATGTATAAAACTTCAAAAGGTGACCTAAATGTATATTAAATTAATAAATAAAATGTAGAAAGGATTAGTAAGTTTCTAATAGATTTGTAAAATGTTAGTTTTGTTCACTTGCATGCATTTTGGAATAGCATTACCTTTTCTAATACTGTTAAAAATCTTGCATATTATAGAGTCATTTAGACGATTGTAAGCATATTTTTGTTAGTGAGCATGATCACATATAGAAAACTCACATGTTTTAAATACAAATAATTTAAAATTCAAATTTGTTTTCTTCTATTCAATTTTGTCTGATTCTCAGAGATTGTCTGGACAAGCCCTGACAATTTTCTTGGCAAGGTTTTTCAGAAGTGGTTTGCCATTGTCTCCCTCCTAGGGTTGTGAGAAAGAGACTGGACCAAGGTTGCCCAGCTGCCTTTGGGCCAAAGGTGGGAACTCAAAATCTGCTGGATTGCCTGATGCCTGAACCACTACAACAAACTGGCTCTACTAAAGTAAATCGACTTTATTCAAATACAACTAAAACAGTTCCTTTAATTCTTGTTTTTAGGGAAAGAAGATACCTACTGTTCAAGGAAATCGAGATATTTTAAGGAATCACTATAAACAGTCAATCTTGACAAAATATTAATCATGTGCATTGAGAAGAATCTGTGTCACTGGATCGCATCTCTTCTATACGAAGCTGAAGAAGGCGGTGAAAAAAAGAATCTGTTGCATCTTTGCCACCATTCTCATTTCTTTAAACTCCCACAGAAATCCTTTTACAAATCTAAAACTACAAACATGGGAAAGGAAGTATACAGTGAAAGAGTCACTCCATCTCAGAAAACCACACCGATTTCACAGGAGGGGCAGTACAGTCTGAAGCTCTGGACTTTTTCAGCAGTGGTCTTTTGTGTAGTGCAGGCTCCTAAGGAAGCAGCAATAGAAGATTATAAAAGAGCTCCTCCGGAAAGGCTTCATCAGGAACGAGGGAAAAGCCAGAAGACTATTTGGTGTTAATGAGGAAACACTGAAAAATGCCATGGCAAAAGTGCATTGCATGCCTTTTGGTAGTTGTCATCCTTCAATACAAAAGATTCATGGATGTTGTACAACTGAAATAACCAATTACTTTAGAAGTCTTCATTAGTCAGAAAAAAATGCCATTGATTTTAATTCTAAAGCTAAGTTAGCAGTATATTGGTAATATAATAAAATAACTTGGCCTGCTACTTTGCTAACTGCTCTCAAGATCTTCCTCCATGCAATGGCAGAGCAAATAACAACACATGTGTTTAAGGAGGTTAACAGCCTCTTGTACAAGAATGCTTTTCTTTATATATTTCTGGTTCTTTATCAAAATAAATCTGACATTTAGTAGTGCTTCTTTTTGAGCCATCAAACCACATTAATATAAGATGACAATCTTGAAGTATCAGTCCAATAATCTATTTGATCTAGCATGTTGTATTTTCAGAAAATCTAGAATAAGAGGGTCATGGTTAATATCTAACATTCATTGATTGGTGGTATCTAAGCAACTCATGATTTTGGAATAGAAAACTGCCATTAAGATGAGAAGTTATTGATAGTTCTTGTATTCAAGTATTTTCCCAGTCCCCCTTTTAAAAAACCCTTCTAAATTAATGGCCATAAACATATTGCATGTCAGAAAACTATGTATTGACTGATGATTCTGCACCAAAGTGATATTTTTGAATACAAATATATAATATTATTTTTAGATGTGGAAAACCTGGGCAATACCAACTGGTGGAACATATCCATATACCTAAGGAGATTATCTATCCTTCTAGGGAGGCATGATGTTCATATGAACTGATATCCATATGAGTGTTGTCACCTTTTTCAAAGCAGAGGAAGTCATGTTCAATCATTATCTCAATGAAGTTTTAAGTTATTGGCTTGACTGTTAGCATAATGAACAATATTCTTAACTAGAACGAGATGCTCAGAAAGAACAGAAATGAAACAAACAACACAGTCTTCAAGGCAACATTAAATTGTAATTTTTGTTCTTTTTTGTCTGGTTAAAAACTGTGCTGCTAGACCTTGAAATATTGTTTTATTTATTTGTCTATTTTATTCTAAACAGAATTTAGAATGAAATGCTAAATGGAAAAATATATTTGTGTTTATATGAGTACAGTTTTTCTGAAGACTTCTTTTTAAACATAGTACAAATCATTGGTTAGTTATGATACAGTGTCAAAACTCATTGTAACAGTATAATATAAAAGTAGAAATGTGATTCAATATCTATTTGATTATTACTATTGATGTAGATTGCTGTTATCTCCATGTTATTTATGAATCTGACAATGTCACTGAATTTCTAAGTATAACATGCATATATGCTTAACCCACGTAGTCTGAATGACTCATGCAACTATTGAAATTGTTAGGGATAGCATTATAAATTGAAATATATGATCAAACTATAACAATAAAATTGTATAAATGTTTTAAGTGTAAGCTTGTCATATACTTAGAATAATAAGCAACTGACTTACAGTCACTAGGCTTAAAGAATATACTAGGAGAGATTAAAAAATATATCAATTGGTGGTATTTGTTTGGATTAGTGCTCTTCATTCTTGTACATATACATTTAATTTAACCATGGATTACAAAATGCTGAATAAACCGCATTTAAGCAAATTTTTGTTTGCTGTTTATTTCTTCTGGGAAAAAACCCCCACAATCTTCTACCGGTTGCCAGAGTATTAAAAGTTTTCCTAGTTTAAAAAAGCTTTTGGCTGTCATTTTACTAAA
Source organism: Pseudonaja textilis (assembly GCF_049901715.1). Taxonomy (NCBI): domain Eukaryota; kingdom Metazoa; phylum Chordata; class Lepidosauria; order Squamata; family Elapidae; genus Pseudonaja; species Pseudonaja textilis. Next base: position 221,899,235 of record NC_141991.1, on the reverse strand, counting down.
TATAATGGTATAATTGTGATGTTTGGAAGCAAAGGGTAAAGATAATGGACAGCAAAGCAGAATATTTAAAGATGACCAAAATTGGGTATTCACCTGTCTATTTGAAGGTTCAAAAGTCATTTTTACATACATGATTATAAACATCTATGTTTCCTATATTAAGATCTCTCCAAATGGTATATGTATTTGCATTTCTTCAAATATATACTGTATAGCATGTATGGAAAGATGTTATAAGAATAGTAGATAGAAATTATCTAATCTCCTTGCCTATCACACAGTTAAAATTCATTGAACCTGTGGAAGTGCACTTATGGTGAGTGATTTTAGATAGGTTAGTCACCAAATGGCACCGGTCTTAGTTATATTTGAATGGTGGAACATAGGAAGTGGAAAGGTACAAATCTTGAGCCACTTCTGTCAGTTGCCATCTGAGTCTTCACACAGCTTTTCCATTTTCTCCCTGGTGAAATGACTTTCTAGTTCTAAATGACACTACTTATCATCTAGAGCAGGGGTGAAAACTCACAATGACACGTCACATGACATATTGTTTTCATATACTTTTTTCCCTTTGCTAAAATGGGAACTAAAATGACTCTGGCAGTGATTAATGCTTCTCTACAGGACGGGATGGTGCCCCAGCACTTTAAGAAGGCTGTGGTCCACCCTCTTCTTAAAAAACTATTGCTGGACTCCACCCAGTTGGATAATTTCCGACCTGTCTCCAATCTTCCATTTTGGGGGAAGGTGGTTGCACAGCAGCTCCAGAGGTTTCTGGATGAAACGGATTATCTCAATTCAGGCCTGGATTTGGAACAGAAACAGCATTGGTTGCACTTTTGGATGATCTCTGGTGGGAGCGGGATGGGGGTAGTGCATCCATCCTTGCTCTACTTGACCTCTTGGCGGCTTTTGATTCCATTGACCATGGGATTCTCCTGGGATGGCTTCAGGGGATGGGAGTGCGAGGCCTTGTGCTGTCTTGATTCACTTCCTTCCTCTGCAGCCGCTCTCAGTCAGTGTTGATAGGAGGGGAGAGATCCAACCTTCGCCCACTGCTTTACGGGGTTCTGCTGGGCTCGGTACTCTCTCTGCTCCTGTTCAACATTAATATGAAACTGCTCGGTGAGATCATCCATTACCATGGACTGAGGTATCACCAATATGCTGATGAGACTCAGCTGTAAGTCTCACCCCGTGGTGAGTTGTGTTGCTGTGTTCTCCCTCTTGCAATGCCTGGAGGCTGTTAGGGCTGGATGGGGAGCAACGGGTTGAAACTAAACTCATGCAAGACTGAGTGCTCTGGGTCTGGGGTTCATTGATTCAGGGAGAATTATCACCTTTAGTCTTGGATGAGGTGGCACTACCCCAAACAGATCCTGTGCATAACCTGGGGGTTCTCCTGGACTCACGACTCTTGTTCGAAGAGCAGGTGGTGGTCATGGCTAGGAGGGTCTTTGCTCAACTGCGGTTGTGCACCAGTTATGCCCTTTCCCTGGCTCAACACCTCTTGTCACCTTTAAAGCCCTTCATGGCTTGGGTCTGGATTATCTGAGGAAATATCTCTTGCCAGTGACATCTACCCGACCCATTAGAGCAAGGAGGCAGGGAATGCTGCGGGCCCCACCCCTGAGGGAGATACACCTGGTGGAACCTAGAAGAAGGGCCTTCTCTGTGGTTGCTCCATCTCTGTGGAACAACATCCTCCCAGAGATTAGAATGGCTCCCTCATTAATACTATTCCGAAAGGCACTGAAGTCCTGGTTTTGCCAGCAGGCCTGGGGAACCCAGAGAGGGATGGAACGCATCAGATGGCTAGTGTGACCCTCTGTCGTCAGGGTGTGGGGTGGGAGTTGGTTTTTGTTTTGTTTTTTGTTTTCCCAACTTTTGTTCTATTGTATTTTACTAATTTATTTGATTCTTTTTGTTAGTTCTTATTGTGTTTTATTTTTTGTTTTAAATGTGATTTTACATTGTGTAAGCTGCCTTGAGTCGCCATGGGTGAATAGGTGGCAATATAAATCAAATAAATAAATAAATAAATAAATTGGGGATGGGCATGGCCAGAGCATGATGTGCACAAGCCATGAGTTTGACACCCCTGATCTGGAGAGTGTACTGACTGTTGTTATATGACCTAACTCTAGCTGTAAAAAAAAGTAAGTCTTCCATATCTTGTGTTACTTTTTGATAATTACAAAAAAGAAAAATATAGTGAACTCTCATGACCATATAGTATCCAGGTATGTGCCTAAAGGTGTCAGCTGCTTCCCTTTTGAAAGTGAATTAATCTCTCAGAGTGTAAGTAAAATTAAATTTTATTAAATACAATTGTAAAAATTCTTTTATCGTTAAATATTAATACTTCATTAATGTTGAAAAGATAAATTATAGCATGTTCTAATCTTTGTATCCAGTAACCTCAAATGAATGAAACAAAATAAAACATCTGTCTGAAATATATAAGTATGTGTGTGTGTGTGTGTATCTATATCTATATCTAAATAATCTATATCTATATCTATCTACATATGATATTCAGCTTTGTTCAGGTATTTTCCCACGTCATTATAATTATGCTTTTAAAGTTGTAGCAACGTTTCGGCAGAATCTCACCTGCCATCATTAAGCTTCTGTATAGTGTTCGTGGTTTTTTTTTCATCCTGATTGGTTGGGAGTCTTGGTCTGTGTTTATTGGTCTTGGAGTTCTGCTTGATTGGTATTTCTAATATCTTCTGTCTGTTTTGTAGCTTTTTTTTTTCTTGATTGGCTGGCAACATTGTGTTTCCTGTATTGGAGGCTTTTAGTGCGGCTTGGCTCTAAGTAAACAGACAGCTATCATTTATTAGGAAGCTAGGTTTCATCTGGGTGCCTGGTTGGAGTGTGTTTGAGCTGGAGGTATAAGGGGCAGTCTGTTTGTGCCCAGGTGTTTGCCTGACTTGTGGTGTGGAGATTTTTTTTGTTTGAGAGTGCAGGCTTCCAGATTAATTGACAGTCTGGTGGAGTCATCTCTTCTATTCATGCTTTCAGGTCTTTTTTCAATCTCCATGGCTTCTCTGATAATTCCATAGCTGGGGTTTTCTATAGTGGCTAGGGTTTTGGTATCATTGAAGTCGATGCTATGACCTGTGGCTTTCATGTGTTGGACTAGTGAGGAAGTGTGTTCCAGCTTTTTTACTGCATTTTTGTGTTCATCTAGGTGGGTACTTATTCTTGTATGTATGTGGCAGGGCATGATGTGCAGGGGACTACATATATACCTTGGTTTTCTGTACAGACAGAAATATAGCAGCCATCCTAAGATGGCTGAAGTTTTGGAATGGAATTTGAGTTGGAAGCATGTGGAGATCACATTTTTGTCTCGGCAATTGCGTAGGAATGTAAGATCACACAAGATGGTGGCTCTTCGAGTTTCTTGTAAGTCCTGGTTAGCCAGAAGGTTTCCTCCCCGTAGAGGTACGATATTTGTTTTCGTAGATTTTCATGGTACAGGTATGTAGGTCTAGGTGTGTTCGGGTCAAAATCCACCCAGCACTTTGGGACAAATTCAAACAACTCAAATTCCATTCTAAAACTTCAGCCACTGAAAGGATCCTGAAAAGAACAGAATTAGCCCTAATCAGAAAGGAACTCCACTAGACCAAACCAACAGAGATCTACTCACACTCCATCTCAAACTCAGCAACAAAATCCACCCAGCACTTTGGGACAAATCCAAACAACTAGCTTTCTGGAAAGCTGAAACGGAAACCTCCCAAAAGACAGACACACACACCAGGAAACTCCACAGACTAGAGAAATGCCAGAAAGCCAACCCTTCCCCATAACAACACATGGAACAAAGTATACAACATATCAGACAGAACCCTCACCATTGCAGAAACCAAAGGATCCTTTCCAAAGGATTCAACTTTGCAGTCGTTCCCAAACGCATCCCCACTGAAAACATTATATGCGGAGTTGAAGCTAGCCTAACCAAAATCAACCCAGATGCAGCCAACAAAATCAGACTTGAAGTCACCAACATCCTCTGCTCCAGCAACCCACCCAGAAGCAACCTACACAGAGAAGAACAAAAAGCACTCACCAACCTGAGGAAAGACAGCAACATAGTCATTCTCCCAGCAGACAAAGGCAACACCACAGTCATAATGAACACATCGGACTACCACTCCAAACTATCCAACCTACTCCAAGACCCCACTTACAAACCTCTGAATACTGACCCCACCACCTATCTAGAAAAAAACACCAAATCCAAAATAAAAGCATCTCCCATCAGTGAAGAGATCCAACAGAGAATCACCCCCAGAGAAAAATCATCCAGATGCCCTAAGCTCTATGGCCTCCCGAAGATACACAAAGAAGGAATACCACTCAGACCCATAGTCAGCTCCATAGGCTCATCTCTACAGAATCTTGCTAAATTTCTCGCCAAACAACTCCAGCCCTACACAGAATCCATCACCTCACGTGTACAAAACTCCTTCCACTTCATAGAAACAATAAAGAAACAAAACCTACAACCCAGAGACCTACTCGTGGGCTTCAATGTCATATCCCTCTTCACCCAAATACCCATCAAAGAAGCCTTGGCAATACAACCTCCCAAAACACATCCTAGATCTGACCAACCACTGCCTAACAAACACATACTTCATCCACAATGGACAAAGATACAAACAGAGAGAAGGAGCACCCATGGGATCACCCCTCTCACCCGTCATCGCTAATCTATACACGGAACACTTTGAAACCAATGCTCTAGACAAATCCGAACACAAACCCAAACTCTGGCTCAGATATGTAGATGACACTTTCGTAATTTGGCCACACAGGAAGAAAAACTGGACAATTTCCTCACACATCTTAACAAGCTACACCCCAAAATACAATTCACCATGAAAACAGAAACCAACAACCAACTTCCCTTCCTGAACATCCTAATTTACAAAAAACCCAATGGCTCCCTAGGACACACCATCTACTGGAAAAAAACACACACCAACTCCTACCTAAATACACAATCCCATCACCACCCTGCACAGATCAATTCCGTAGCCAAGACCCTCATCTCCAGAACCAAACGCCCAGCTGACAAAGACCAGTTCTGAGAACAGAACTTCACACCCTCACTAACGTATTAATTTCCAACGGATTCCAAAGAAACACTATCACCAATCTAATCCGAAAAGAGATACCTCTCAAAAAACAAGACACAGAACAAGACAATGGTATCGCACTCCTCCCCTACATCAAAGGCACCACAGACAAAATCAGAAAAATTCTCCACAAACACAATATCAGGACAGCCTTCGGCACTGACCAAAAAATAGCCAACATCCTAAGAAACCCCAAAGACAAGATCCAGCTAGAAAACCAAGGACTTTATGAAATACCATGCAATAATTGCCCAGCCACATACATTGGACAACCAACAGGAGAATAAATGCACATATCGCAGAACACAAAAATGCAGTCAGAAGAGAAGAAAATACTTCCTCCCTCTTCCAGCACCTTAAAGCCACAGGACATGAAATTAATTTTGAAGGAACCAAATTAATATCCAACACTGAACACTCCAGCAAGAGAATAATCAGGGAAGCCATTGAGATAGAGAAACACTCCCATAACATGAATAGATGGGATGATACCTCCCACCTACCAGACATCTGGAAGCTAGCCCTCACCAACAAACGAGTCCCAGCCACGAAAACCAACACCAGACCCAAAACAACATGGGACACCACTGCCAATACCCCTCATCAGACCTAAGCCCAAGCCCATCCTATAAATGAAGTACAACCACCACCCACAAAACAGACCACAGCTGCTTCGCCAGCTGTTGCACCCCCAACCCCAAAACCAAACAAGCTGACACATGCCAAGAACACAGACCCAGACCCCAAACTCAAAGCCAGGCTAAAACCCAGAATGCTACATCACAGCCACCTGCTCAGGACATCATATCAGAAAATTCAGGAAATTACACCACAAGAACTAAGAAGTTGCAACATAGCAAATGACCCAGGATATCACAGCACAAGTCCAAGGACACCACAGCAATAAATCTCACAAGGTCATCACACAACCCATTACCCAAGCCGTTACTACACAGGAGACTAATGGAAAAGAGATCAAAACACAAACGAGCCAGAAGATTACAACACAGGACCCAGGATACCAGAACAAAAGAACTCACAAGCCCATCACACAACCCATTACCCAGGCCGTTAAAACAGGAGAGGCTAATGGAAAAAAGATCACTACAAAACAAATGACCCAGGAGATTACAGCACAAGATCCAGGATATCTCCACAACAAAACTCACAAGGCCATCACACAGCCCCTTATACCAACATCAACTCCATCAACCAATCAAGAGGCAGCAGTGCAGCCAACCAGCCCAGCACACCAGCCCTCCCCCACCAGTATTTATAGAGACGGCAGCTCTGATCACACACTGCTTGCACTGGCACGAAGCCAAAAGCACCAGCTTGAGGATGGCAAGTGGGACCTTGCCAAAACATCACCAAGATACTCTTAATCTTACACGGGAAAAGATCCGAACACCCAACCTACCTAGACCCCCCCCCCCTACCCCCCCCCCCCCCCCCACCCCCCCCCCCCCCCCCCCCCCCCCCCCCCCCCCCCCCCCCCCCCCCCCCCCCCCCCCCCCCCCCCCTACATACCTGTACCCGTGAAAATCTATGAAAATTATATATATATGTGTGTGTGTGTGTGTGTGTGTGTTTTCTGAGGTTTTTGCGGGTATTTGTATGTAGATCTTTGGTTATTCGGGTTTTTTCCCACATAAAATTGGAAGTATCTAGGCGACGTTTCAATGAAGTCTCATTCATCATCTTCAGGCTTGTGTCTTCGGCTTTGTGCTTCTCGGAGTAATGTAAGCGTGCAGCTGCTTCTTCCTTTTAACTACTAGTGGGGGTGTGACTTGATTGGGTGGGAGCTTGGTTGTGTTCTGATTGGGGGTGTGTTCTCATTGGTTGGGGGTTCCCATAAGAAGCAGCTGCAAGCTCACATTACTCCGAGAAGCACAAAGCCGAAGACACAAGCCTTAAGATGATGAATGAGACTTCATCAAAATGTCGCCTAGATACTTCAAATTTTACACGGGAGAAAACTCAAATAACCAAATATATATATATCTTTGGTTGTTGGGTTTTCTCCACGTAAGATCAAAGTATCTAGGCAACGTTAATGAAGTCTCATTCATCATCATCAGGCCTCTGTCTTCGGTTCTTGCTTTTCAGAGATTTTTCAGAGATTTTTCAGAGATTTTTTTCACTCTGAAAAGCAAGAGCCGAAGACAGAGGCCTGATGATGATGAATGAGACTTCATCGAAACGTTGCCTAGATACTTTGAATCTTACGCGGAGAAAACCCGAACAACCAAAGATCCCCATATATATATATATATATATATATATATATATATATATATATATATATATATATATATATATATATATATATATATATATATATATATATTTATACACACACACACACACACACACACACACACACACACACACACACTTACTAATTTGGGCAAATCCCAAAGTGGTTTTTATCTATTACCAATAAAGGAAAACTGGTTCTTAAGCGATTCCCTAAAGGTCTGGTTCAAATTATGATTAATTATAATTTGATTTGCTTTTTCTTTGCAAAATAATTTTTAATAATTTTTAAAATATGTGTGCTGCCCGGTGTCATATTTTGTGAGATGGATGGTTATATAAATATGGTAACTAAATAGCAAGAAAATAAATAGCATTAAATTATTTAAACAAAATTGAAGTGCATATGCGCATGCACACACATATATACACGAACAAAACAAATATAAATTAGCACATTTCTAATTAGACATTTATCTATGTATACCCCAAAAACCAGTCCCTTGGAATAGATATTCCTTCTGATTCCATCTGCATGAATTTCCTTTCCTTTTTCAGGATGTTCTAATCTGGGGCCTTTTTTCCATCCCAGGATAAAATTCCTGCTTATCTCCCTCCTGAATTTTGTCTATAGTCTCTCTTGTCTGTTCTTTCTTCCTGCCCCCCCCCCTCCCACACACACATACCAAAAAATTTCTTCTCCTGGATGCGGAGCAAATCTGCCTTTTGTTTATGTGTAAGCCTGAGATAAAGGTGTATATTCCAACCACTGTGCTACTTGGCATTTACTTTACCAAGGAGGCTGCAGTATAGTAAATGCAGGCTGACATATATCAAAGATGGAATCAGGGATTCTCTCTGTGGGTTCTGATCTTATTGGAATCATATAATAAGATGGCAGTTGCTGTCTAAATCTCCACAATAACTGGATTCATTGAACAATGAGTAGATGCCTATGTATATATGCTACATCAATTCATTTAAATGTCATTATTTAATTCAGTAAACATTAATTATTTACAGCAAAATGTACACTTGTCTCATTTGTTTATTTTTAAAATAATGATTAACCATTCTTTGTGGAATTTGTTCCACCATCCATTCTCTGGAGATAGTGTGTATCACTGATGAACTAATTGAGAAATGTTGCTTTTAATTTTTTCACCAATTCATGTAAATCTATATCAAACATTAATAGAATATTATTTAAAAACATACTTGAAGGAAAATGCTGTCTTATTTACTTCAAATGTTCATATTTTTGCAAGATATAAATGAAGCACAAGCCTTTTGCTCTGCTTGATTATCTGATCCACTACAGAAGAATATGTAGATAGAAAAAAAAAATACTTCTGTTATCTTTCTCAAAACATAACAGGCTATGCATATGCTTTCATGCTGTTTATTGTATTCATGTATACATTGTATGTAGTTATATTTTCGAAGGCTCTAAAAGTATTTGAAGGCAGCAAGGCTTTAATGAAGTTGAGATGAGAACAATATTGCTTACTTCTCAAGTGTTTATTTATTTTTGATTATGCAACATAGAATTAACAAAATTAGAAACTGGTCTCAATATGTTTCTCAACAAGTCAAAGCATTAGAGTCTTATTCTTTATTGTGTATCCATCAGTAGGAAAAATGCAGATATTATAATAATTGGATGTCTTACCTTGGGTGAATAGAAATGAACCACTAGAAGTAGAAAGGGTTGATGAGAACAAGCATATACAGGAAGGTATAATGTGTGTGTATTTGTGTGTGTGTGAGAGAGAGAGGGTAGAAATTGGGGGGGGAGGGTATAATTCCAGCTTGGGGCCAGTTATTTCTAACAGATGGGTTTTAGGGATGACTTCCAAAATCCACTGAAATAACTGGCATGTTAATGGCTACATTCCATAAAGTAGTAAAACCAGTATAGTTGTATTTAACTCAAATTAGTCTGGTGAATATCTACATCATTTCCAGGAAGAATTCAATTTATAGATCAGTTGATCATCCTTTAGATATATACTGGAAGGGAGAAGCCACAGTCATTGGTAGAAGTCATTGCTGAACAGAAATGTTCATGAATTTATTTCATAGATTCTTTGGTTAAGATGAATTTCACTCATTGAAATGGAAGGAGCGCTGTTTTCAGGTAATTTAGGTAGGTGTCCAAATAATGCAAGGCAGGGTGAATCAACAATAATAAACACAAGTATTTTGATAACAATCCTAAATAATTAAGGAAGTAAATAAAGATGCACAGCTATGCAGTTAGACTAAATAGTTTTATTTGTTCAGAATACACAGGCCATAACTATAGTTTATTGAGTAAGCCTTTTGTTACGATATTGGCATTTTTAAACATGGAAACCATGCTGACATATGGAAGCTAACACTTTTTTAGTGTTGAATTTTATTGTCAAGTGCTCATTAACCATTAATTTGTAATGGCTCCCCCCTCCCCAATTTCTAGACAAAATAGGTGCCTTTTCTGCAACAGCGACCATATTGATTGCTTCATTTCTTTTTATGGAGGCTGTCACTTTTTTATCTTCAAGTACAGAAGGGGAAATCAACTGAGGACCACCAAAAACATTTTTTGTTCCATTTGCTTCATGATCATAGTATCTTCTACCTTAATACAAAGTACAGAGATCAGAACTAGTAGAAAGCAACTGAAATTGATGGACAAGCATACATGTAAGGTCACTAACCTCCATTTCTGAGTGTAATGGTATATTTAACTTAAAATAAAACAAAATGTCTTTTGGATATGACAGATATTTTCATATCATTTTCTTCAGCAGTGAAATAATGGAATAGTCTTACATAGGGCTGCCAAACTCGTGACCTGCAGGCCGGATGTGACACATGCTAGCCACGCCCACACTCAGTTTAGCAAAGGGGGAAAAAGTCCTGATTCATCACGTGACACCACCATGACGCGAGTTTGACACCCCTGGTCTAACATCATACATGATCAGGTATTGCATGGTGCTGTTTTTATCACTCCTCCCTTTACCCTGCAAACACTGCTGATATTACACATTTATTTTAACAACCAAAAGTAGAGTTCTGTGCACAAAAGGCCCACCCAACACAACATTCTGATTCAAAAAGCTAACCATGTATATTCCAGAGGCTCATAAGCATAAGCAAGGTGATAGGCCTCTTCCATGTTTTGCTTTCTAACAGCTGTTATTTTAGGTACACTACCTTCAATTCAGATGATAGTATTAAGACTAGAGGCCATTTTTTAAAAATTACAGAATCACCCAGAAGTCAAATTTACTTAACACATTAGAACAATATATTTCAAAAAATCCAAAATACCCTGAAAACATTATAACTTCCTTTTCATTTTACCAACACACTGGTTTTATCAACACACTGGTGATGATCAGCTGGTGACTTCCACTACTAGTTTATCACAAATGTTTACCTACGACTCATTCAATGATGGGAGTCAAAGTTTTTTACTACTGGTTCTGTGGGAGTGGCTTGGTGAGCGTGGCAGGGGAAGGATACTGTAAAATCTCCAGTCAGAGGTAGTATTTGCCGGTTCTCTGAACTACTCAAAATTTCCGCTACCAGTTCTCCAGAACTGATCAGTATGTGCTGAATACCACATCTGGACCTACCCAATCCTATATTTCATCAATGTTTCATTTAGTCATCTTCCCACTGATAAAGAAGACAAGATTGCATATTTTACTGTAGGTCCTAACATCCTAGTAAATGCAACACATTTTTTGCTACCTCAGCATTGAGAGAAGCCTTTAATATGTTTCAAACCTTTAAAAAATATTTTAAGAGTACTCTGCCAGTAAAATATTATGAGTGTCAATGATGGTTCTGGATAAAGCAAGCGGTGGATATAATCACAGCCAAATGTCACAGTATCATTTTTCTTTTTTCTCTTTCTGAGTGATCTTTCTTTTCTCAAGGAAAAAGTCTGATCTTACTACTGCAAACAACATTTGAAGCTAGGATTAGAGGCAGAAACAGTAGCAGTCCCCAACCTTTTTGGCAGCAAGGATCAGTTTCATGGAAGACAATTTTTCCATGGACCCAGGAGGGGGAAGGAAGAGCATACAACCTAGATTCCTCACATGCATAGTTTACAGTAGTGTTTGTGCTCCTATGAGAAAGTAATGATGATCAGAAATGGAGCTCAGGAGGTGATGCTAGCATTGGGGAATGACTGTAAATACAGATGAAGCTTTGTTCACTTGGCCACTGATCCCCTCCAGTTCTGCGGCCCAGTTCCTAACAGGGGTTGGGGGATCCTGATATATAGCTTTCAAATTTCAGATTGCTTCCCTATGAACTAGCCAACATTAATTTGGAGGCTGCTGCTGTAATTTGTATATACTGTATTTTCATTCTGTGTGTACTTTAACATTTGTTGTTGTCTCAGCTGCAGCAAGATCCTTTCAAAATTAGCACATATAATGATACTAACTCATCAAGGTGTCAGTTCCAAATATAAAGAAGAAATTAGTTGTATGGGAAACAGGGAAGGGTTTACACTAAGCAAAAGTGATTACATATTACAACCTAACCCTGAGCAAAATTGCTCACAAAAAGCAGGCAGACTGCAATGCAGCTCTACACTATTGTTTATGAATTAGCCATGCCTAAGAATACAATTTGCAATGTATATGCCTGCTGACATGCTGAATTCAAAGTAGAAGAAATATCTATCCAGGATATTGAAGATTGCAGCTACACATATAATGTCAAAATGGAAAAATCCTTTCACTTTTGACCTTCAGTAATATATATATATATATATATATATATATATATATATATATATATATATATATGGATCTTTGGTTGTTGGGTTTTCTCGCGTAAGATTCGAAGTATCTAGGCAACGTTTGATGAAGTCTCATTCATCATCTTCAGGCTTCTGTCTCCGGCTCTGTGCTTCTCAGAGTAATGTGAGATTGCAGCTGCTTCCTCCTTTAACTGCCAGTGGGGTGGGACTTGATTGGGTGGGGGCTTGCAAGTCCCACCCCACTGGCAGTTAAAAGGAGGAAGCAGCTGCAATCTCAATTACTCTGAGCACAGAGCCGGAGACAGAAGCCTGAAGATGATGAATGAGACTTCATCAAACGCTTGCTAGATATCAATCTTAGCCGGAGAAAAACCTGAACAACCAAAGATCCACATATAAAATACCGAACCTCAGAAACAAATATATATATATATATATATATATATATATATATATATATATATATATATATATATATATATATATATATCATCCTCTGTCACATACTCCTGTGTCACATACAGTAATCCATACATGATAAATGGCAGACAAATTTGTTTAAAAAGAAAAAATACTTTGTCCAAAATAGAAATGAAGCTATTTCTGTTTTTCCTAAAATAGATTTTACTGACTGAAATGATGTTAACACAAAGAGAATTAAGTATTTTTTGCTATCACAGTATCACATTTTTAGCTTACATATCCTGTTTATAGAAATTCCATTGAAGAATTTACTTTTATTATTCAAACAAAAGAATACTGTTTCCAATTCCTCATTTTTTAAATAAAAAGTGCCATTTAATTGCTATCTCAGCAGCACATTTCTATACCATCCACCTAAACTAAGTGATTCTGGGAATCTTACAAAAAAAAACCTATAAACATAGTTAGATAAATTATATTAATCAGGAAATTCTTCAATTTTCCTTAATTTTCCTTGTCCTTGTTCTAGGTTTTCTTTGTTACTTGCATCACTATGCACAAAGATAATGTCTACATTATGATGTTTAATAGCTGAAATGAAACCAATGTTTCAGTTTAATTATTAAGGTCTTAGACTAGAAGATAGAAACCAAGGAAGACAAGTAGGTGATTTTTGGGTCAATAACTCTCTCAACCATAGGAAAGAAGGTTCTGGCAAGCCACTTCTGAAAATGATGCCAAGAAAATTGCAGGAATTTGTTTCTGTAATCATCTGTAGGCAGTGATCCATAAAAAAAACAACCTCTTGAATAACTTTCACCTTTTTCAAAAACTACAGTGTGGCTGAAGTGAGATATAGAAAAGAAAGTTAATAGTAGTTTATCAAGTTCTGGATATAAGAATAAAAAATGAAGATAAAGTTTTCAATATTTCAACTGTAAATAATGAATAGAATCATATAAAGAAATATTTCTATTTTCACATTTGATACTAATATGTGTATGTGTGTGTGTGTGTGTTTGTGTGTATATATATATATATATATATATATATATATATATATATATATATATATGTGGATCTTTGGTTGTTGGGTTTTCTCCGCGTAAGATTGAAGTATCTAGGCAGCGTTTCGATGAAGTCTCATTCATCATCTTCAGGCTTCTGTCTCCGGCTCTGTGCTTCTCAGAGTAATGGAGATTGCAGCTGCTTCCTCCTTTTAACTGCCAGTGGGGTGGGACTTGATTGGGTGGGGGCTTGGCTGTGTTCTGATTGGGTGGGGTGTGTTCTCATTGGTAGGGGTTTGGCTGTGTTCTGATTGGTTGGGGGTTAGCCGTGTTCTGATTGGTTGGAGCGTGTTCTGTTCAGGTGGGGGCTTGGCTGTGCTCAGGTTAGTCTTAGTTGCTGGGGGATTTGAGCTGGAGAGTTGTGATCTTGCTGTTTGGCTTCTAGTTTGTGGTCCTGCTGCATCTTCATAGTGGGTGTCGGTTTGCTTCATGTATGGCTCAGAGGGGTTTGAAGTGGGTAGTGATGCAGCTGCAGTGCAGCTTCTGGTCCATGGTAGTTTCTCATTTTCTGAATGGGTGGGAGTCTGTTTTCTACATGGAAGTGTGGTGGTGGCATCTTGTGTGGCTCTCATGGGTGTGGGTCCGGTGTCCTTCTTCATGTTAGGTACTCGTCTGTTCATGAGGGCGGGTTTCCAAATGGCTGGAAGGCGGGAGGTGTCATCTCGTTTGTTCATGCTGTGTGGGCGTTTTCTATCTCTATGGCTTCTCTGATTATTCTGCTGTTGAAGTGTTCGGTTTTGGCGATAGTTCTGGTATTTTTAAAATCAATTTCATGTCCTGTGGCTTTGAGGTGTTGGACCAGGAAGAGGTCGTTTCTTCTTTTTGATTGAGTTCTTATGTTCTTCAATGCGTGCACTTATTCTTCTGTTAGTTTGTCCAATGTATGTGGTAGGGCAGGCAGTGCAGGGGATTTCGTATACTCCTTGGTTTTCTAATTCGATTTGTCTTTGGGGTTTCTTAGGATGGTGGATATTTTTCTGTTTGTGCAGAATGCTGTTTTGATGTTGTGTTTTTGGAGGATCTTGCTAATTTAACCAACCTACTCCAAGACCCCACATACAAACCCCTAAAGACAGACCCCACCACCTACCTAGAAAAAACTACCAAATCCAAAATAAAAGCCTCCCCCATCAGTGAAGAAATCCAGCAAGGAATCATATCCAGAGAAAAATCATCCAGATGCCCCAAGCTTTATGGTCTCCCCAAAATACACAAAGAAGGAACCCCACTCAGACCAATAGTCAGCTCCATAGGCTCACCTCTACAAAACCTGGCCAAATTTCTTGCCAAACAACTACAACCCTATGCAGAATCCATCAACTCACACGTAAGAAACTCATTCCAGTTCATCGAGATCATAAAGAAACAAAACTTACAACCTAGCGACCTACTAGTAAGCTTCGATGTCATATCCCTCTTCACCCAAGTGCCAATAAAAGAAGCCTTGACAGCCATCCAAAACAAATACAACCCCCAAGCACATCCTAGATCTAACCAACCACTGCCTATCCAATACTTACTTCACCTACAATGGACAAAAATACAAACAAATAGAAGGAGCACCCATGGGATCACCCTCTCACCTGTCATCGCAAACCTCTACATGGAACACTTTGAAACACAAGCTCTAGAAAAATACGACCACAAACCCAAACTCTGGCTCAGATACGTAGATGACACCTTCATAATCTGGCCACACGGGAAAGAAAAACTGAACAACTTCCTCACATACCTCAACAGCCTACACCCCAAAATACAATTCACCATGGAAACAGAAGCCAACAATCAACTTCCCTTCCTAGATGTCTTGGTATACAAAAGATCCAATGGCTCCCTAGGACACACCATCTACCAGAAGAAAACACATACTAACCGCTATCTACATGCACTCTCACACCACCACCCAGCACAGATCAATTCCGTAGCCAAGACACTCATCTCCAGAACAAAATGCTTAGCCGATGAACAACACCAAAAACCGAACTACACACTCTCACCAACGTACTTACAGCCAATGGATTCCAAAGAAAGAAGATTACCCACCTAATCCAAAAAAGAAACCCCAACCAAAATCCAAGACAGAGAACAAGAAAGCGGCAAAGCCCTCCTCCCATATATAAAAGGCACTACAGACAAAATTAGCAAGATCCTCCAAAAACACAACATCAAAACAGCATTCTGCACAAACAGAAAAATATCCACCATCCTAAGAAACCCCAAAGACAAAATCGAATTAGAAAACCAAGGAGTATACGAAATCCCTGCACTGCCTGCCCTACCACATACATTGGACAAACTAACAGAAGAATAAGTGCACGCATTGAAGAACATAAGAACTCAATCAAAAAGAAGAAACGACCTCTTCCCTGGTCCAACACCTCAAAGCCACAGGACATGAAATTGATTTTAAAAATACCAGAACTATCGCCAAACCGAACACTTCAACAGCAGAATAATCAGAGAAGCCATAGAGATAGAAAAACGCCCACACAGCATGAACAAACGAGATGACACCTCCCGCCCTTCCAGCCATTTGGAAACCCGCCCTCATGAACAGACAGTACCTAACATAAAGAAGGACACCGGACCCACACCCATGAGAGCCACACAAGATGCCACCACCACACTTCCATGTAGAAAACAGACTCCCACCCATTCAGAAAATGAGAAACGACCATGGACCAGAAGCTGCACTGCAGCTGCATCACTACCCACTTCAAACCCCTCTGAGCCATACATGAAGCAAACCGACACCCACTATGAAGATGCAGCAGGACCACGAACTAGAAGCCAAACAGCAAGATCACAACTCTCCAGCTCAAATCCCCAGCAACTAAGACTAACCTGAGCACAACCAAGCCCCACCTGAACAGAACACGCCTCCAACCAATCAGAACACGGCTAACCCCCAACCAATCAGAACACAGCCAAACCCCTACCAATGAGAACACACCCCCACCCAATCAGAACACAGCCAAGCCCCCACCCAATCAAGTCCCACCCCCACTGGCAGTTAAAAGGAGGAAGCAGCTGCAATCTCCATTACTCTGAGAAGCACAGAGCCGGAGACAGAAGCCTGAAGATGATGAATGAGACTTCATCGAAACGTTGCCTAGATACTTCGAATCTTACGCGGGAGAAAACCCGAACAACCAAAGATCCACATACAAATACCCGCGAGAACCTCAGAAAACAAATATATATATATATATATACACACACACACACATACACACACAAACACACATATACATACATGCATATATACATACATATGTATGTATATATTAACATATGGCACATGTTAGGGATCACTGAGGTGGATGTGAAAGGAATTTTTCTGGGCAGTGTTAACTTTACCCATGGGATGCGTTAATGCCAGTAGGCAATCAGGGGAAGTCTCCTTTCTTGTTCCTCCACAGTTTATTCACTCACTCATTGAGCCGCCAACCTCTGTGGTGCACAGGCCAATTGTCTTACCATATGAGCCACCACGGCCCCGTATGTATGTGTATTTTGATACACGAAAAATGAGAAACACGCAGAACTTGAAGCAAAAGTAATTGTTATTTTAAGGAATAAGATTGTTTGAAAAAGAAGTACTCTAAGAGAGTATTCTTAATGAAGAACAAGAATAATAGAAACAAATTGTAAATTATATTCATAGTCTACTATTTCATCTAGGAATACTTAGAATAATCAGTTTAGTTTTCAGTTTAAAGAAAACCAAGCCAGGGAAATGATTTGTTCCTGTTGCATAGCCTTGTCATTTAGGTTATCTATATTAATTAACTTTTAATTGGTACTTTGAGAATCAGTCCTTGAACTAATTAGTCTACTAAATCTTATTTAAAGACTTTAATACAGAAAGCATGTAGAATGTCACGCTTGGTTATGCTTTTTGACTTCAAGTATTTGAAATTCTTTGATTATGTATATAGAAAAGGTAATTGGAAACAAGTCATCAACAGTATAATCCTAGTATTGGAAAAAAATCCAAAATGACAAATGACATAGTATTTCCAAAATTAAGTCAGGAATGAAAAAGACACTTTTCAGAAATTTAACTATTACTTTAAGTGCAGTGAAGTATCCAGCCTCAACCTGCCTAAGAAAAAAAAATAGCAGATTTGAACTAGAGAAACCTAGATTCAGAAAGGTTATGAAATGATCTTGCTACCTAGGATTGCTCTGTAAAATATTGAACCCAAGTTGTGGTTTCAAACTTGAAATTGTAGCTGTTTGTTTATGCCAGATTTGAATCAAGATTTAAAAGCAGACATGGTTCCATGCTATGCCCAGAGCCAATATATAAACAATTTTTTTTAAAAAAAGGAGAATGTTAAATATGAAAGTGATTAGAAGTATACATGAAGAAAGATTACTCACAAGTTTGCTGCTAGTCCATGTTTGGTTTGTATGTATGGCTTTGAGTCACTGTCGACTCCTAGTGACTGCTGGACAAGTCCCTGCATTTACTCACAAGTTTGCTGCTAGTCCATGTTTGGTTTGTATGTATGGCTTTGAGTCACTGTCGACTCCTAGTGACTGCTGGACAAGTCCCTGCATTTTTCTTGGCATGTGTTTTTTTTAATGGTTTTCTATTGCCTCCTTATGGTTAAGAGAGTGTAACTGGTCTAGGATCACCTAGTTAGCTGAATGCCTAAAATGGGATTAGTAATCAGATCACCCGATAATTAACCTGTGCCTCAATTGCTATAGCAATCTGTCTCCAATTAGTCCAGTTACTCAAAAACAAATTGTAGGCACATAGAATTCTTACAGAATCCAGTTTCATTCATCAAACCACTCATATATTTATTTAATGCAAGTACCAGGAACTACAAATTACAAAATTAATTACAACCCTAGCCAAAATAACCATCCACCACTTCTTGCTTGGTGCATTGATGACTTTCTTCTAACAACCCATACAAAAAGGGTAGCGATTACTAAAATGCATCTAATAATGAAATAGATCTTTAAATAAAAACAGAACACATTGGGTTACTACAACAAAAATAGTAATCTTAGTTAGAAATTATAAACTAAAATAAATTGATTAGTTCTTACTGGTTTTGTTATATTACTGCTCTAAAATAACATTCCCCATTTGGTATTCTCCAGATATCTGAAATACAATCTTTGTCTATGGAGGGCAAAGGTTGGGAAGGTAGCTTTATGATGAATAGATATGTGCTGATTTCACACCTAAATTTTTGAATTTGGTTATGACAGACCCCTTAGCAATACAAATATTTTTCATTACTTAGTGATAAAGCAAATTCTGCTTTAAAACTTTTAATCTCAGAAACTAAATCACCAGGCAGGGCCAGAAAAAATTACTGTATTTGGAATACTACTCAATAAGAAATCCAACCACCATACTGCTAGCAGTTAATTTACAGGAAAGCTTGACCTTCAATTTATGATAATGTTGTCTGTATTTCACCATTATTAAATGATATATTGGCAAGAGAAACATTCTAACTGTCCATTTATTCAAATAATTATTTTGAACTAAGAAGCTACACCAAGTCATCCAAGTATGTGTATCATCATGTTGACATTATTGTTTATCCTCAAATGTCCTTGTAAAAAGAGATACTGCTTCATGAAGATGTGCATTAAAGGTTGAAGCCAAAATCCACAATCAGAAACAGCTTTCTGGGTATTGAATAAATTTTTACTTCAAGAAATGTTACTCTCTCATGGCCATTCATGTTTGATTCATACATAAATCTTCCGTTCTGAAGTCTTAATATTTCCATATATTTGCTATTATCCTTTTTTCCTTATTTGTTTTCTTTTTCCTTTTCTCAATCTACTAAAATATTGGAAGCAACTATAAAACAAGCTTGGGATTCTTTCCAGTTATCAACCCATTAATCCATCTGCAAGATAGCTCTCTGGAACTGAACAAAGGAAGATTAACTTTGAAACAGGGAGGAAAATGACAAGACAAATATCAAGTTCAAAAAATGGGTTGGATGGGTCAGGAGCAGCAGAGACAAAAGATCCAGAAAAAAAAAACCCCAAATGGGAGAATCCTCCAGGAAAGGCATTTGGGTAGGAATTTGGAATGTTGGTCATTAAATCCTTCTGCCTCCTTTCTCCTTGCCTCATGACACAGAACAGAGTTATTAATGGATTCGAAAAATGCAGAAGCTGTGGTTTTCATATTTTCCATACTTCTTTTCCTTTTTAATATTGGGACCTATTATTTTAAAGAGTCTTATCATTTTATGCTTGGATTTATGACATTGTATGCCAAATCCATTTTTAAATTGCATCCTCAAGATTTTTGATGCATTATATTTGGAAGTAAGTTTTATTCTTAGTCAACAAAGGATATGTTTCTGTGTTCAAGCTGAAAAGTCAAATTAATGTTTTTATACAGTATTATGGGCATTGTAGCACAAACTCCATGTAACATCACAATGCAAAGACAAAAGGGTAGAGTTTTCATCATGATGCCATGGCAGAAGTTCCATCATTTTTGCATCACCACAGTTAGTTGCAGATACTTATCTCTACTATCCCTTCTTTCTGCCTCGTTAATCAGACTCAAAAATAATATTGTGATCTCTGGGTGATGCTGATGTTTCTAGGATTTCTTTGTGGCATGACAGGAAATCCCAACAACTGTATATTCTCGGTATGTATACTTATCAATTATATGCAAAATTTTCCTAGATATTTATAGACATTTTTAAAAAGTAGATGCAGCTTAATACCTTAGGAAATTAGCTACCTGTTTGGGAATAGGAGACTGAGAAACAGAGATAAACTGGATGGTGGAAAGGTAGAAGACAGAAGAGTAATAAATGTTTTACTTTACTATTTGTAAAAGCTTGAGAAACTCACCCTATCCCAATGGCATATTTACAGAATTCCCAATCTGCTAACTGGATCCAAAATATAACTCTTCTTAATTTGTTAATGGAAGGACCCGCTGAATATTTTTAGCAACTAATTATAACACTGATTATTTTTAGCAACAACAATGGTTCTATATTTTATTCAACCTGTTTCATGATTAGTATGCTTATATAAATTGCTTAAGCTTTTGCTCTGATCCCTGAAATATCTTTAGATAAAATAACAGCATCCTATATTATTCAGCTAACTCTGAACTCAAATTACATGTTCTTCTACTTACAGTATTTCTAAATTTTAGTTGAGATTAGCTGAATCTTCTGATAGACTCTTGGAGAACCATGGTACCTTTACGCAAGAGCTATACCTGTATATATATATCTCCAGGTCTTGGCATGTTTGGGTCTTTTCCTGTGTAAGACTGAGAATATCTTGGCAATGTTTCGACGAGGTCCCACTCACTATCTTCAGGCTGGTGCTTTTGGCTTCGTGCTTGTACTTGTATATATATATATGTGTGTGTGTGTGTGTGTGTGTGTGTGTGTGTGTGTATGTGTGTGTATATATTTTCTTAAGTTTTCGCGGGTACTTACATGTATGGCATTCAGATTTGTTCGGGTATTTTCTCACATCATTGTAGTTGTGCTTTGAAAGTTGTAGCGACGTTTCAGCAGAATCTCATCTGCCATCATCAGGCTTACTCTGAGAAGCACAAAGCCGAAGACACAAGCCTGAAGATGATGAATGAGACTTCATCGAAACGTTGCCTAGATACTTCCAATTTTACGTGGGAGAAAACCCGAACAACCAAAGATCCACATACAAATACCCGCGAGAACCTCAGAAAACACACACACACACACACGTGTGTGTGTGTGTGTGATATATATATATATATATATATATATATATATATATATATATATATAATATAATATAATATAATATAATATAATATAATATAATATAATATAATATAATATATAATATAATATAATTGGTAATAACAACAGTGTTGTTGCCCTTCAGGCCCTTCAGGCAACAACAGCACTATTCCAAGTCATTTTGTCAAGGCCTCTGTTAATGCCAAAAAAGCTCTTGCTACTACTTACCAGGCTTATATGTATCCAATATTATACAGACAGTCGCACTAGATCTCCTCCAGAAGAGATACTTCAAACAACTGCTAGCATGCAAGAAAAAGGAAGCCATAAAAGATAACTGGACATAACTCATTCAGGCAGTAAAATCAAATGACTCAGACTCATTCTGACATATCACATTAAGCTCACAAAGCAATAGTTCATCCACAGTACACAGGGCCTAGAAGGCATACTTTCAGCAATTCTACACTGATATCTCTGTTGAAAGGGGATGCCATAGCCAAACTATAGAAAATATGCTGATAGGGGCACCAGTGACAGAGAGCAAGTTGCTCAGCTAAGACCAGAGAAAGCCTCAGGAAAATTTCTAATCGTTCCAGAAATTTACAATGGAAATTCCAGGACTGGTTGGAACAAGAAATCATGTTTGCACTTGGTTTTATGGAAGACCATTGATCAGTGCCTAGTAGCAATAGCAACAGCACTTAGACTTATATACAGCTTCACAGTACTTTACAGGCCTCTCTAAATGCCTAGTAGCAATAGCAACAGTGCCTAGTAGCAATAGCAACAGCACTTAGACTTATATACAGCTTCATAGTACTTTACAGGCCTCTCTAAATGCTTTACAGAGTCAGCATATTGCCTCCAACAATCTGGGTCCTCATAGTATTTCATTATCTCATAGAAAAATATGTGTTTCACAACACAACTGTTAGATCTGGGAGGATGGCTCAAGAACGGAGGCAAGACTCAGATAACAACACCAGCTCTTTATTAGTGACTTCAGATCTGAGCGAGCTATCCCAGCCGCAGCAGCCCCTTATATAGGGCTGGCTGCGCCTAGGCAGCCAATGAAAGCGATTTGAGTTTGCCACTCTTGGCAGGGCCAATCGCGGCAGCCCGTTTACTAGCCAATCGCATCAGTCTGTGGTGACCAATCACGATCTGCTATTCGCGGGCCAATCAGAGTTGCAGGCTTTCGAGCCTGCTAGTCCAGAACAACAACCTCGAACTTCCCTTTATGCTATTTTCATAGCCTTCAAAGTAGCATTTGATTCCATTTTCTAAACTAAATAGTAGGAAGAACTGGAGGCCTCTTATTTGACTGATGTTTACTTTATTTAATACATATTCTACAAGAAGGAATTTTACTGAAAGCAAGATATAACACCTATTTCCACCCCCAGGCCATCTCAATAGTGCCACTGAAACTAAAAAAAGGCAAGGCTGCATATTGGTTCCAGTCTTATTCAATTTCTGTAAACTCCATGGCAGGCCATCCCAATAACATTAAACCCATGCAGCATACTGTCCTGAGCACCCATTGGCCTCAAAGGAACACTGAGACCACTAAAACAATACTGCTAGACCAGTTAGAACTCAATAATAGAAAACTAAAATCAGAATGAGGCAAATATATGGGTCCCAGAATAATGTTACAGGATCCAATCTGGGTCTGTCGCAGAGGTGGTATTCACCTCTGACCAGGTTCTAACCAGTTCTGGAGAACCGGTAGTGGAAATTTTGAGTAGTTCAGAGAACCGGCAAATCCCACCTTTGACTGGAGATTTTACAGTATCCCCTGCCACACCCACCAAGCCACGCCCACATAACCAGTAGTAAAAAAAATTGGAATCCCACCACTGGTCAGTCATCACTAAACTTCAGTTCAGTCTTCTGAACTTTTGGATTCATGTTGAAGCCAATCTTTAGGAAACTTCTCTCACATAAGAATGCGTGCTTTGGGCTACTTTATGCATAGTACTTATGTAGTGCCTGGTTATATGTGGCTTTTTAGTTGTTGTTTGGGTGTTCATGGCTGGCTATTAAGTCATTGGTCATTGTTCCTTGTGCTGCCAATTCTTTGGCTCCTGAGTAAGCTGGTGGTAAATCAGCCTTCCTGTTGACTGGCAAAGGGCCTGTAATTCAGGCTTTAACCATTTCCCTGAATATTTTTGTACCTGCTCAGCCACCAATCTTAGTAGCTTCAAAATTGAATGTATGTCTAAGTCTAGAGTAATTTTTAATAAAATATTGATTTAACAGAGAAGGAGGAATCTTATTATTTTAAGAATTAGAAATATAAATAAAAAACTGAGTTATTATAATAATTAAAATTGTTGGGAAGTTTTTTCCCACTCCAAAGCACATATCTCCATAATTTAGGGTGGACTTTTCCTTTGTAATCCAGCAATGAAAGAGCATACCACACTACAATAAACAATTTATTACTTTTTAAATAATGCAGCTATGAATAGAGCCAGGGTATTACATTATCATTCAGCTATTCTTTCAGCTATATGTTCTCCATTTAAATATTTCAAGTGGATAAATTTATTCATGAAAAAACACTAGTTTTATTGTTACTAATTGATTATGCAACTGCTTATATTATTATATAATTGTTTATATACAAGGTCATGTACATGATAACAATGGGTGGATGAGAAATATAATCTGTTTGCTTAATGTGCTGCAACATGCATTCATCTTTAAAAATAATAATGAATATAAAAATGCCTATTTTGGTGTCATTCAATGGCTTGATTCCTAATAAACCTGGAAAACTGATATCCTTGACAATAAATCATGACAAAAAGAGCCCTACCCAAAAAGAAAGGCCAACCTAGCATCAGAAGTCTTTTTACCATCCTACCAACTTTTGAAATGAAATAACCCTCCACAATAATTGTAATATGCCCAAGAATCAGATGTTATATTCTGCTTTTAAATACAGCGCAGCAAAATAATTTGCTTAGGCAAGTAGAGTGGGATTGTAAATTCCTGGATCTGTTGGGTCACTCAATTTTCTGAAATGCTATGAAACATGGTAGCATGGGCTGGCTGTAAGGGTTGGAATTTGGAAAAGGGGAATGGTTTTACTCAATGGTGGGATTCAAATGTTTTTACTACTGGTTCTGTGGGCATGGCAGGGAAAGGATACTGTAAAATCTCCAGTCAGAGGTGGTATTTGCTGGTTCTCCGAATTTCTGCTACCAGTTCTCCAGAACTGGTCAAAACCTGCTAAATACCACCTCTGGTTTTACTGCAGTTGTCTTCCTCCCAGACTGGCTTGGATTTGGCTGATGAGAGACAAATTGTATCCAGAGGTACTGTAATGATAGGTACTGCAGGAGATCATGTTATGATAAAATAGCATTATTCTGCCCCAAATATTGATGGCTTTTGGGGACTTACAATTTTATTCTATTTTTAACCCTGTGTTCTGTTTGTTAGTGATTGGGGATAAACCCCCGAGCAGAGTGCACAGCAGCAGTCAAGCCAGGCAGCCAAATGAGAGTGAGGCTGGGCCCAAGAGTATACACACACTTGAGACAAAAACACTGTTTGTGGTTTTAAATAGGTATTTAATTCATACAGAGATTAAGAAGAGTCATTCAGTCCATATGTCAGTATCCAGTATATCTATCCAGTTACCTAGTCTTTTAAACAGTAAATACAATGTCTTTATCTGCTTGTAAATCTTCTTCTTCTGATACCTTTCTCTCAAAGACAATGCTGAATCCACAGCTCACCAAGCAAACAGTCCTTGTGTTCAGTAGAGAGAAGTATCTTGCACAGTAGACATCTCATATAGGAGTAAACAGTAGTAGGCAGACAGACAGCAGATAGACCAGAGACCAGTAACACCAGGAACCAGGAATCAGAACAGGAAGACCAGGGACTCGAAAACAGGATCAGAAACCAGGAAGTGTTATGTCTCACTCACTGCCTCTTAATGCAGCTTACAACCGCACCCATAATTATGCAATGACATTGCATTTTTGAGCTTAAAGGTGCAAACACTTAAACTTAGGTTTTATATATTCATTCACCCAAACCAGTTGGTGTATTCATATACCCAACATACTCCCCTTTTGGGTGACATAAATATATAATGCCTTTACAATCTGAATCCATATTTTTCACAACTCTCTAGGTGCTTAATGGCACCTTGGGCTTTAGTAAAATTATCAGCTATATTGTCCTCCGACATACAGTACTTTAGCTGTATCATTTTACTATTTACAGATTGTCTTACATTTAGATACCTCAAATCTGTATGCTTGCTCCTAGTTTTTACTGCAATACTTGTGGCCATTTGAATTGCTGCCTGATTATCTTCACGTACAACTATAGGGTAATTTACAGTTATACCCATATCTTTCAACATTTGTTTATACATAATCAACTCAGTACATAAAAATGATAAACAGGAGAATTCTGCCTCCATAGTAGACAAACTTATATGCTGTTGTCTAATTGACTTCCAACCAATTAATGTCTTACCCAGCATTATGGCTGTTCCTGAAGTCGACTTTCTTGTATCTCTTTCTGATGCAAAACTAGCATCTGCATAAGCACTTAATATGAGATCACCTTCTGGTTCTAAATACAGTGCATGGTGTAACGTTCCTTTAAGATATCTTAAGATTCTTTTCAATGCATTCCAGTGACATTGAAGCGGATCATTGCTATGTCGTGCCAGCTGATTAATACTAAAAGTAATATCTGGCCTTGACCAATTGCTAATATATGATAAGCTACCAATTAAAGATTGATACAGTTCCTTATCACATTTGGGACTTTGTGTATCCAATTTGCAAATATCCTGACTCATAGGAGTCTTTACAGGCTTACAAAGTTCCATTTCATAATCTAATAGCAATTTAGATATCTTATCTTCTTGAGATATCTTAAACCCTTTCTGTGTTTTCACTATATTCAAACCTAGATATCTCTTTATTTCCCCCAATTGCTTGATTTTTATTTTCTTACCTAATGATGCTATAATTCTATTCGCTTCATCATTAGTCTCAGTAATCAAGGCAATGTCATCAGTGAACAATAATAATAATGATATTTTCCCATTCTTTTCTCTCTTAAATAGACATGGGTCGGCTAAACCAGCTTTAAACCCTATATTGTTCAGTTCCTTTACAATATACTGGTTCCATTCATAGCCCGATTGTTTAAGACCATAAAGGCTCTTCTTTAATAACCAACAATCATTATTATTGTCTCCTTTAAATCCATTAGGCCTTTTCATATATACAGTATGTCTTAGTGAAGCATGCAAGTAAGCAGTTTCCACATCTAGATGGTTAACTATATATTGCTTGCTTGCTGCCCACACTAAAGCTGCCCTTAACGTTGCTGCTTTCAGACTAGGTGCAAATACTTCATCATAATCTTTTGCACTTTGTCTAAAGCCTTGGGCTACTAACCTTGCCTTATGGATTGTGTTTCCATCTTTATCTGTTTTTATTTTAAAAATCCATTTGCATCCAATGGGTTTTTCATTACTAGGTAATCTCACGTTTTCATACACTTGCATATCCTTCAAGGATTTCAATTCTTTATTAATTGCTGCATACCACTTTTCTTTCTCTTTAGAAGGATATCGTTTAATCTCATCCACAGTAGATGGAACTCTATTTACCTGGCACACTGTGTTAGCCTGGTATCTATCAGGCGGTCTGGATATACGTGTAGTTCTTCTGGGAATTACAGGGCTTGTATGAGGACTTTCTTGAGTTACTACCTGGTCCTTTTCCTCATCTTGCTGAGCTATTTCTTCTATTTCTTCACTTATGGGCACTATCTCTTCCTGTACTTCTGTCTTTACTTTATTTTTAAAGTTACAGGGATACTTAATGGGATTTCTGTAGGATTCAATAACCACCTCTTTATTGTTATCCTGCTCTAACTTATCCCATCTTACGTGCTCTAGAAATTGGGCATTGGCACTACATAACACCCTAGATGTGCCTTTCTCCCAAAATCTATATGCCCTATGGTTAGCTTGGTAACCAACGAAGAAAAATTGTTTAGCTCTATGTTGCCCTTTATGCCTGAGTTGTGTAGGGATATGCACCCATGCTGGTGCACCAAATGTGTGCAGGTAACTCAGATCAGGCTTCCTGCCATGCCACATGGTGAATGGTATTTCACCAGTAGTTGAGTTAACCACGTTGTTCAATAAGTGATTAGCACACATTGCAGCCTCCCCCCACAAAGAATCAGGTAATCCAGAATCAGTTAACATTGTTCTAACCATTGCCTGTAGTGTTTGGCCTCTTCTCTCTATATATGCGTTGTGTTGTGGTCTGTATGGTGCAGATTTCTTATGCTCTATACCAGCTGCCTTTAATCTATTCTGGAATTTGCTGTTAACAAATTCCGTACCATTATCTGTCACCAAGGTTATCAGTTGCCGTTTAGTTTTTCTTTCTGCAAACTTTAACCAGTTGAAGAAATGTTGATATGTTTCAGTTTTGCTTTTCATTAAGTAGCAAAACCCATATCTAGAGTAATGGTCCATAATGCTCAGTATATACCGAGCACCCCCCATACTGGGTTTCTTTGGACCTATAATGTCTGCAAATACTACTTCTAAAGGTTCTTTAGTTTTGAAACCATTTAGCCTATTTGCAGGCAATATTTTACTCTTATCTTCACAACAGACATTACAACGCAAATACTTATCACAGGGTTTTAACCTTATTCCTTCAGATAACTCTACTGTACGTTTTAGCATTTTAAAATTTACATGCCCCAAACGCCTATGCAATAAATGGATACTTTCATCATGAGGCTTGATATTATTAAATACAGTCTGTGCCTCCCCTTTCTTACTATCATGTAAGACATACAATGCTCCATTTAAAGCTGCAGTTACCTTTTTGTCATTCCTTTCCAGTATGCACTTATTATTCTTAAATGTAACCACATATCCTAGTTTATCTAATTCTCTTACAGAAAGTAAGTTCATTTTTAACTGTGATACATATAACATTTTTATATTCTGGTTTAAACATGGACAATATGCAATACCTTCACCCTTGGCCTTGAGGTGCCAACCATTCGCGAGTGATATATGCTGAGAGCTTGTAGACATTTTTATAAACTTTGTCTTATCTCTCGTGATGCAGTGGGATGCTCCACTGTCCACCACCCATATATCATTCTTCACATTACAGTTGCTGTATGTGGCTAGTTCAAAGGATTTATTTGGCTTCTTTAAATTCTGGCGTTTTCCTTTTCTGCAGAATCTTGCCAAATGTCCTCTGCCTCCACAATTAAAACACTTTTTAATTGTGTATGCCGTTGAAGATAACTTCTCTTCCTCCGGGTGCTTTACCTTGCATAGCTGGTTTCTTTCAGGCTTTGAAGATAATTTCTCTTCCTTATTAGGCTTATCTTCCCTCAGCTGGTCACGTTCACTCCTTCTTCTGGCTTCTTCTAATAGCCTGCCAGTTATCTCAGTTACTGATAAACTGTCTTTTGGCAATACCTCTAATGCAGTCACAAAATCATCATAGCTTCGATCCAAAGAAGACAGTATAATGCATACTTGTTGCAACTCATTAAATATAAGCTCTTTTTCTTGTAATTCTTGAAAAATGCTTTTCATACAGTTTAAATGAGTTAACATGTCTCCATTCCTCTCAAGATGTGTTCTAAACAGCTTCCGTGTAAGATTAATATGAGCTCCTACACTGTCTCGAACATAAACCTTCTTGAGATTATTCCAGCAATTGGCAGCACTATCCTCTCCACGAATATGTATCAGTTGCTGGTCTGAGAGAGTCAGTCCTATGATGCACAAAGCCTGTTCATTCTTTTGCTTATAGTCCTGTATCTTTTTGGCATCCTCTTCAACAGTAGGATCCAAGTTTGATACATCTGGTGGGTTTGTAACTATGTCCCACAAACCTTCTCTTCGTAGCAGTAAACTACACTTCATTGACCATGAAACATAGTTTGTTCCATCTAGTCTGGATATCATGGACAGACTTGGCAAATTTACTTGTGCCATTGCTCTGCAGAAAAATAACTATTCAACAAACAGTTTGTCTTTACAGTAATGTGTAACTCTTGACCAAAAACTAACTCTCACTGGTATATCCTGGTTAGCTAGACTGTGCACACTGCTGGGCCCATAACCAATGTTAGTGATTGGGGATAAACCCCCGAGCAGAGTGCACAGCAGCAGTCAAGCCAGGCAGCCAAATGAGAGTGAGGCTGGGCCCAAGAGTATACACACACTTGAGACAAAAACACTGTTTGTGGTTTTAAATAGGTATTTAATTCATACAGAGATTAAGAAGAGTCATTCAGTCCATATGTCAGTATCCAGTATATCTATCCAGTTACCTAGTCTTTTAAACAGTAAATACAATGTCTTTATCTGCTTGTAAATCTTCTTCTTCTGATACCTTTCTCTCAAAGACAATGCTGAATCCACAGCTCACCAAGCAAACAGTCCTTGTGTTCAGTAGAGAGAAGTATCTTGCACAGTAGACATCTCATACAGGAGTAAACAGTAGTAGGCAGACAGACAGCAGATAGACCAGAGACCAGTAACACCAGGAACCAGGAATCAGAACAGGAAGACCAGGGACTCGAAAACAGGATCAGAAACCAGGAAGTGTTACGTCTCACTCACTGCCTCTTAATGCAGCTTACAACCGCACCCATAATTATGCAATGACATTGCATTTTTGAGCTTAAAGGTGCAAACACTTAAACTTAGGTTTTATATATTCATTCACCCAAACCAGTTGGTGTATTCATATACCCAACACTGTTAGTTACTACAAATTAATTAGAACCTTTAGAATCTAACACCATAGAAACCTAAATATGTAAGTAGATAAATGAAATATTAATTTGCTTATCAGAAAAGTAATCAGATATATTAAAGCAGTTTTGCACAGCCTTTTATAGGACTAAAGATCACATTTAGTCCCTGAATGGTTGGAGCAGGACAAAAGCTAGTTTCAATTCAATTCAGCTAATTGAGTACAATAAAGATGATGCTTTTCCTGGGCTTTGATTAATTTCCACTTTCT
Source organism: Pseudonaja textilis (assembly GCF_049901715.1). Lineage (NCBI taxonomy): Eukaryota > Metazoa > Chordata > Lepidosauria > Squamata > Elapidae > Pseudonaja > Pseudonaja textilis. The sequence goes on along the minus strand of NC_141991.1, from coordinate 221,868,704 downwards.
GTGACATTAAAATTTACAGTTGGCATTTCAATTTTCATCACAAAGAAATGTACAATGCAGACCTTTGTTTAAAGATCCCAAGAAATTTGGTAGGGATCCACAGTTGCCTTCTTTCTTCTGTGAATTGTACATCCTGAAGCAGTTGAACATGATTTCATTTTTAAAATAACTTTTAAAAATCCATTCTGCATCCTGCAAAAAATGTTTATGTTTATAACCTTTGATGGTCTTTATAGCCTATTTTATGAAAACTTATTGCTGTTCATATAATTTTAAATGTGTTATATGTTGGAAAACATTGTACCTAATTATGTTTAATTCCCAAGGAACACAGTGCAATAACTAAAACAGTAATTCATGTTGTAGACATGTTTAAATAAATAAGTTTGCATTGTAGTGTGTGTGTTTTTGAAAATGAGCTTCAAAGCAGTAACAATTGGTACCAGCTTCTATCCATGCAAACAATGAGGTACCAGTTGTGAATCAATGGGAAATTATGGATAGCGTACTAAGAACCATAAACCAGCAAGATAATGCAGTCTTAAACAATAGGCTTTAGGAGAAAGCAAAAAACAAGCTGTACATTCAGAATGATCTGTTGTTGTATTACAATATGTATATAAGCATGCATAAATCTTCTTTGTTAAAGATGTAAATATACTATATAAGATGAAAAGCAGAGTTGCAATGCAAAGCATATGAGTTTGACGTTGAATGTTTCTTTATATCAAGTTCACAGCTTGCATAAGATTGCAGATCTTTCTGGTTAAGCCTAGAAAAGACCTTCCCCACAAACTCTAAAGAATGCTATCATAAATGAATAAGATATGGAGCAAAAATCGCTTTCAATATAGCTTTTTATATCTTTATGGGTTAATCTAAATCCTTAAGATTCCCCACTTCACCTTCTCCTATTACAAAAATGCTTAAATGAAACTCTGGATTTCTATTAAATTATGCCTTCATAATTAGTTGCTCTCTTATTTGAAGACTATTATTATTTCTAAGTAAGAATTATGATATACTACAATTAATAAGCAGAGACAAATATTTTTTACATAGACTAGCTTTCCATCTGGATTTGGCATTACTGTTAGACATTCCTCCTAAAGCCATAAAATTCTTCCTTTAATTTTCAGTGTTATGGACAATAAATATTATCTTAGTCTTTCTTAATAGCCACCTTCATCTTATACTGAGTGGAGGAAACTATATTCCAATTAATCTATTTGGGAAGACTAGAACCACTAAACAGATTTTTTAAAAGTCCAAACAAACATCATTGAATTAATTTGTATAAGAAAAAAAATCCAAAGACTTCCATGTTAGAGCTATATTTTTAAATATGTTTATGTTGATATTACTTGAACATTTTAGTAACATCCAGGTTCACTGTGTAGGGCAATATTAATGAATCCAATAGTTTCAAACATTTATGAAATATTTCTCTTCTCTCATCATGTGCTTTTCACTAAAAAAAAGTTGTTATATTGGTTAGCTAAACATATCCCACTATCTATCTTCTACATTGTCCTATGGTGTTGCATAAACTTTTAAAATAATCAAGCAACATTGCTAATGGGATACTGCAGCAACATAATAGACAATTGCAATGAGTTAAAATATTAAGATGGCATTTACTTTATAAGTACATGGCAAGTATCTTGTAACAGTCTTCTGCTCCAATAGTTTTGATCCTGCAGCATAATACTATGTGTTTAATGAGCCACAGGCTATCATTTCATAAACAAATTGTATTTCAGTAGAAGAAAAGAAATACACTTATTCATATATACCTCAGTCTAGAAAGATTAATAGCACATTAGAACATTATACACTAAAATTATATTACTAAATGTTCAAAAAGGCAGCTCCTAAAATGTATATGCTGTATTGTTTATGTGACAATTAATCTAGTCTAGTTTACATAATAATATATAAGCACTGAGAAATGTTTGATAAGAATTGCATAATAATTTATAAAAAATAAGTGCAAAACAGCTTAAATATGACAAATGCTTAGTTTGCTTCATTTATTTTGGCACCTCACATTTAAAATATTTTGCTTAAGATTAATTTCACCTTTAAATTCAAGAGAAAATAATACAACTCCATACACTCTGAGGCCTTTTAATTCTGCACTGAGGTAGCCACAATGCTTCATTTCATCTACAAAGGCAATATTGCACCATTGTAACACAAACTCAATCCCTTTCATATAATGTATTAACATCACAGTGTAGGTACAAAGAGAGAAAGATTTACATTACAACAATGTAACACTGCTTTTATAATTTTCTATGTCTACAGAAGATTTCTATTGTGATAAGTTAGACACTCAAGTATGAACTCATTTACAGACTTCTACAGCTGCCAGCTTGTTAAATTTGATCTGTGATCTCTTTCCATAAAGCCTGTAAGTTGCTCAGTTGGTACTATCAACTGCAGAGACATTTTATACAACACAGTATCAATTTGCAAATTCCACTTTTCTTTTAAGAGGAAATTTTTGCTTGTTTCATCCATTAACATTTCATTGTTAGAATATTTCACAAGGCTCTGTTCTGTTAAAGAAAACATATGAATGGCCTTTAGATTGACAATTTGTTTGGTGTCTTTTAAACGTTTGTCTGTTTTAGTTTATTGGATTATCTTTAAGATGTCCTCTGTTATGAGGGCACTTTCACATGAAACTTCATGCCAGTTCTCCAGATTAGGTTGATCGCATCCTACTGATTGTTTTGGCTAAGACAAAAGGCTATTGCTATGATGGAATTTGTAGGTAATTCATAATCTTGCAGTTTAAAACTATTGCCTTTTTCCTTTCGAAAACTTTCCTTCTTTGCTTAATGTGACTGCCTTACAATTTCCCTCATTTGAGGTGGGTGGGACGACGACAAAAACTTACCAACCAACCAATCACTAGCAGAATCTCTACCAAAGAGGTGGGAATAGACAAATCTGTTTTCAATTTTATTTCTATTCAATCTATCTATGCTGATGTATGCATGAAAGCCAATTTTATAAAGGGGTTAGGATGCTGAGTTTTAATCCTGCTTTAGGCATGGAAACCAGATAACCGACTATGCCAAATTGTCCCTTTTCAGCCCCACAAAGAAGGAAGGCACTTGAGAATTGTTGCCAACAAAACTTCATGACGTTGTTCACATAACTGGTAAACTCAAATGACACAAGCATAACAAGAAATACTAGGATTTGCAAAAAATCAAACTTGAAGTGAAATTTCTTGTGTTCCTGAAATGTTAGGGACTTACGTTTCTTTTGCCTATTATGCTGTAAATATTATAAGCAGTCCTTGACATAATGGAGTCTGCCATTAAAGTCATATACTGTGAGAGTCATAAATTAGGCTAGTCTTGTGACCATCCTGATTTTACAACCTTTTTTGAGTTATTCATTAAGAAATCACAGTGGTCTCAAAATGAACGCCAGGACCTTTAAGCAAACACCACAGTCATTAAGTGAATACATTATTTCCTATTGTATGGATTGGTCAAAAACCAGAAGTAACTTCCAGTTTTTGTTAAAATCATCACAAAACACCACATAAATGCAGCCATGTTGCAGAGTGCTTGAAATATGGTTAATTGACCATGGAGGAATCAACCATTGGAACTTTGAAACCAGGTCATAATTCCTGTTTTGCAGGTAGTTTGTGACTTCAAAGATTTGCTAAATGACCAGTTGTAAGTCACAGACTACCTTTATGGCATTATGCAGTTGGATATTTCAGGAAAGCAGATGGTATACAAAACTACCAATATAGAATTGCTTTATTTATTTTTATCCTGCTGTTATTACTTTTATAAGCAATTGAAGGTGATGAACATGTCTACTTTCCTTATTCATTCTATTTTCCCCAGAACAACACTGAGAGGTGAATTGGCTGAAAGAGAGTGACTGGCCCAAGGTTACCAACTGGCTTTCATAGCTCAGGTGAGTCTAGAACTCACAATCTCCTGTTTTCTAGCCTGGTGTAATAGACCAAAATGACTTATACTTTCATATACTTTTATACAGTCTGTTTGTTCTTTGTTGATGATCAAATGAGGAAGTCTTTATTTACATATCTTATCCTGTTTCCTTTATTTCAAAGAAGAAGCAGTGAAGACTATTGACAGATCTATTTCTAATGGCTTAGGGTTCAGAAAGATGAGAATAAATATAAAGCTATAGTTACAAATTGTCCTCAAATTATGACTGGTTGCTTAGCTACTGGTTGAAGTTAGAAATAGATCTCCACAGGGCTACTTATGAGCTGATTTGAAGTTCTGATGGCTAGCCCCACTTTCTTCACAGTCATATGATCATGACCATTTTAGGAACTTGGCAACCAGTATTTATGGTTGTTTGCAGCATCTCACAGTTATGTGTCTATGATTTACTTCCAGGATCTGGCAAAAATGCCCATTGCAGCCAATGGATTTGCTTAATGACAATGGCATTCACTTAACAATCATGGTACTTCACTTAACAACATCATAGAAAAGGTCATAAAATTGGGTATGGTCGGGTGCTGACCCTATTAATGGCAACATAATTCAGTATTGTAATTCTAGGCTCAGTTATAGTTGTAAGTTGACAACTACCTGTATTGCAACACTTTATCTGCTGAATGTTTTCCAAATTGCTGAACATCTTTAATGTTCCTTCTTTCATTGCCTGGTCTCTAAAGATTGTTCATTAGAGTTGACAATGTGCTAAGGGAATTCACAACTTGAGAATGAAACAATAGCATTCATTGCATTGGTCCTGGACCATGTATTAGAAATAAGAATTGTAAAACTAGAATGGGCCACTGAGTTCAAATCATTACTTGATTGACACAATCTGGAACTAGAACATTTCCAAGGGATTATATATAGAGCTTGAAAATATTTCCCCCCTTACTAACAGTGTCTTATGTTGGTTGATTTACTTGTTTCTGCAAGTTTTTCCTAATATTCATGCAAAATATTATCCCCTATAATGATAGAAAAGGGAGAGAAAGAATATATATGTGTCTGTGTATGTATTTGTGTTTGTATATATGTGTATGTAGGTATATACAGCAGCATAGACAATTTTGAAAACCATATGAGACCACTGTTATGTGACCTGCACAGGTTGCTAGTTTGCTTCATGGTGTTGGATATTACCTTTAAACCCCTTTATGGCAAGGTCCAGGGTATCTGAGGAGCTGTCTTGATCCAATGGGACTAGCCCACATACTTATTTCAATGGCCTATTCCAGATCCCATTGCCAAAGAATTTTGGCTGGTTGGGTCCAGGAGAAGTGCCTTTTCTGCTGTAGTCCTGCTCTCTGGAATATTTTCCTGCTGGAGGTGAGGTCTGTCCCCACACTCCTGGACTTACACAAGAGCTTAAAAACTTAGCTCTTCTGCCTGACCAATTGGGATAGAGAAGATCCCCACCCCAGGCCATCCATTGCCTTGGTTTTCAGTTTTCTTATTTAACTTACTTAACAGATATAACAGATAATCAGAATTGGAAGGGACCTTATAAGTCATCAAGTACAACCCCCACCCAAGTGGGAGACCCTACACCATTTCTGACAAATAGAAGTCCAATCTCTTCTTGAAGGTCTCAAGTGATGGCACTCCCACAACTTCCAAGGGCAAGCTGTTCCATTGGTTGATTGTTCTCACTGTCAGAAAGTTTCTCCTTATTTCCAGGTTGAATCTCTCCTTTTTCAGTTTCCATCCATTATTCCTTGTTTGGCCCACAGGCACTTTTGAAAATAGCTTGACTCCTTCGTCCCTGTGGCAGCCCTTCAAATATTGGAAGACCGCTATCATGTCTCCCCTGGTCCTTCTCTTTATTAGACTAGCCAAGCCCAGTTCCTGCAACCGTTCATTGTATGTTTTAGCCTCCAGGCCCCTAATCATCCTGGTTGCTCTTCTCTGCACTTTTTCTAGAGTCTCAACACCTTTTTTTAACTTAAGAGAGTTTAATTTAACTCTCCTAATTTTAATTGTCTTGTATTATCTTTTTTTTGTTTACTTTTTATTACAGTGGTACTCAACTGCTTTGAAACATATCAAATTTGGTACTCAATGCATTTTCATCTTTAAAATTTGTCCTGGTACTCATTGTTTGTTTGGTACTCAATGTACAAGCTAGAACGTGTCAGTGTCAGCTACCTTGTGACTTACTACATTAATTTTTGTGGGAAAAATCTGTTTGGTACTCTACATTTTTAAACTCATCGTGCCTTCCAGAACCAATTAATGATGAGTGCTAAGATACACTGTATATGGAAAGCACTTAGAGTTGCTATAACAGTGTGATGGGTGTTGTTTGCTTTGGAGAAGAATTAAAAACAAGAGGAGCTAAAGAATGAAAGAAGAGCTAGCTGAAAAATCCAAAGTGCTGATCTAATGGGAAGATGAAATAAACATAATACCTAACACATACAATCATGATAGAGTAGACAGATAATAGAGACAGGAAAAACTGTGCAAAATTCAGCATCTCCATGTCCAAAAGGTGCTTTTTCAAAAGGTATCTGGACTTTTAGTGGGACAACCATGACTTGGATGACTGAAAATTTCCATAGACATACAACATTCCCATGTTATTATCTTGGGTTATCACTTCCAGTTCAAACCAATCTTTAAAATTCACCCTCACCAATAGATCTGTTCTTGAGACAGTTCTGTATGTATGTATGTATGTATGTATGTATGTATGTATGTATGTATGTATGTATGTAAAAGAAGCCCCACTCCCAGACAAAACCAATAACTCAATGAATAGCTACCGATTAAACATAATTATATCAGTGGTGGGATTCAAATTGTTTTACTACCGGTTCTGTGGGAGTGGCAGGGGAAGGATACTGCAAAATCTCCATTCCCGCCCCACTCCAGGGGAAGGTTGCTGTAAAATCCCATTCTCTCCCCACCCCACTGACCTGCTTTCCAGCTCTGTTTTCTTGTGCAGGGCAACAAAAGAAGACCTGGACAATCAGCTGGGACTCAGGAGGCAGATAATAGATGGGGTGGGACCAGTCAGAGGGGGTATTCTGAACTACTCAAAATTTCCATTACCGATTCTCCGAACTACTCAAAATTTCCGCTGTTCTCCAGAACTGGTCAGAACCTGCAGAATACCACCTCTGAATTATATATTAAAAATTGTACGCCTTTTATCAAAGCAATTGATTCACCAGGAAAACAATCTTTACAAAGCAGCCTTTGCAAACTGGAAATAATCTTCAAAGCCGTTCACATTTTTCAGCAGTAATGTATGCAGTCATTTGCTTCTCCAGGTTATTCACTCCCATCAACAATAAGAATGGAAGATATTAGTTCTTTCACAGATCGGGGGTTGCCTTACTATTAGTAAACACTGTATATTAGATGGTAGTAAAATGCTTTTATATCCACTAGATGGCACATGATGACCATGGTTAATACATTTTATTTCCACAAAACCTCTCATTCATGCCATAAATAAAGACTAGCATTATTAATTTATACCATTGCATCCACTCTGCTCAATGTTTGTTTAGCCAGCTGTTTCCTCTAATCCTGCTTAAACACCATTGATTAAAATCCCAAATATATTTAGATTTTTTTTTTAACTCCAAAGAACATTTTGTTACCTACATATTACAAGCTGTCTTTTCAAGTACAAGGCAACACTGAACTTCAAAATCTGGAGCCAGAATGTCTAATAATTCTTTAGAAATAACAAGATAATCTGTTGAGAATAATGGAATTAAACACCTTGGCAAACTGATAAAGTTGATAAGATTTTCAGTTGCCAAGTCTAAAATATTTTAAAATAAAATCATTCCCAGTGCTTTGGGGCATTTTGCTTTCCATTTTAGTAAGAAAACAAGTAATATATCCAACCAGACATATTATTTTTCCCCATGAGTTGTAATCTGATTATAAACAATGTTTAGAATTTTCTTTCTAATAAAACATATATAGAGAAGGTTACATTAAACATATATAACTTACTCTTATGCAAGTTAAATATAAATATAAAAACAGCAGAATATTATTGTTAATGCACTATTTTACATGGTTATTTTTAACTGATTATCATGATTTCCATATTAATATAAAGAAAACAGAAAAATTAATGGTAAAACTTTAAACACCAAATTATAAATAAGTAAAAGTTAACTAATCAAGTTATTTTTTATTTAAATTAAACTGATTGTCCTGTTCAATCTTTTAATTCAAATACATTAGGTTCTTCATCAAAGTAGGACTCATTGGAAAGTTTTCAAACAATGGATGAAATCAGGTTAACTAAAGCCTGCCCAATCACAAAGTAGAATACCTTTGATATAAGCAGTATTTTTTGTAATGAAATAGTAATCAATAAATGTGGAACTAGTTGAGTGGTACTATTGTTGAGCATTAATTTTAACAATGCAAAATCTGCTTTTATTAAAATTCATTAACCTGTATTAAACCCAGATTTAATTCAGAATTTCCATTATTCATATCCACTTTCCTGCTTTTTCTGGAAGATTATTTCATCTCCATTCAAAAGTACAGAATTCATATACTCTGGTGCTGTGGAACAAACACAACCCCCATCTTTGGAATTAGGGCATAAAGTTCTTTATCTTCTAATAGCTGACTCCTAAGAGTCCTACTAGAACCTATTTTCCCACTCACATATTGGGAATAATGTATTCACTTTAATGGGTTGCCTTCTTATCATGATCTTGGATTCCAATCATAGATAATCCCAATTGAAATTTTAGTATACTGAAAGCCTAAAATTCTCCTTTTCCTGTTGTAAAGATTATATTTGGGGAAAATAGTGTTCCCCTTGCCTTTAGTCGATTATCTTCTGCTTTTTTCTACCTGTATTTACCTATTCTTACTTAGTAACTACAATTTTCCTCCTCCCCTGAGTTCTTATTGATCATTACTATCATATTTTACCAAGTCATGGTGAGTTATGGTTGAATAGGAAGGGAATGCCATTCTCCAACACAGTTGTGGCATGGTATGCAGTTCAATAGCTAGGGAACCATAAGAACTCTGGGGTAGCTTAGGGATAAATCTTTTCCTTTCTTTGGAATCAGGCATTTCTCTCAGAACTGTTCTCTTCCTGTTCCTACCACTGAGACCTACCATAAGGAGCCACCCTTTCCATTTATAACTTTAACCACTGGTAGATTCTTTACTATTTACTCTCTGTAACAAGAAAAATAGATGTGACCTGATTAATTTTAATTTGTGTTAATTATGTAACAAATGTTTTTAAGAGATAGACAGGTGGCTGCAAATAGCTTCTTCTTTTTTCTCAAAATGAGATGTGCTTACAATACCTTTCTTTTTGTTTTCATAATAGATCAACAATGCAAATTCCTATATGATGGTTTCCCAACATTTCTTTACGTTATTATTAAAACCAACCTCCCTTATTTCAAAATTATACAAGTTTTCCCTCCAGTAGTATAACTCCAGGGAAAGGAATGGCCTTTTCTTAGTCTTTCCTAAGAATTTGTCAAACATACTTGACTTCTTTAAACACAAAACTCCACTGTTCACCCTCATCAGATAACGTTTATATTTTAAAACCTTTGGTTCCTTATCCAGGAGATATTTTGCTTCTTGCTTTATGAAACACCAACAACTGGTTTCCTTAGAATTACTCAGCTATTTTGCAGTGAAAAACTGCACTCTCTGCAGTAGTTCCATAACAGTCACATTCCCTCTTGGTCAGATTCTTCACAGTTTTACCAACTAAATGTACAATCACAGTCTTTCTTGGTTCCAAGTCCAGCCAATCTGACAACTTTCGCATCAAAAGATAGTAGCTTCCTATAGAAAAAGTATTCTGTGAATACATTCCACTTTTTATGTCTATCAAAAATAATAGCCCACTAATGTCAATTTGCTCTAGTACATATAAGTGCTGTTATTTTTTTCCTAATATCTAGCAAAATTAATGCAGTGTGTAAACAATACAATATACTAAGGGATGATTCAGAACCATGACAAATTTAATAATATTGGAGAGGAAGCTCTTTTGTTAGAAGATTTGTATTTCTTGCAATTATCTTTGTTTACCTCTATTCATATTCAAGATTGCTTATTTATTAACATATGTTATATATTAACATTTTTATTAACATACACACATACACAAATGTAGATGACTTATCATTCATAATATTATTGTCTAAATTCATCTTCATATTAACTTTCCTGTTCGTTGTTATTATTTTTTAAAAATCAGAATTAACACATGCCTAAACTGACCTAAGGAGAGAGGCCCTTTGGATGCTAGATGATATTTCAGATATTGTTTGAATGCCACTCTCTGCTTCTTTTTCCATACATGTCCCTTGGCTAAATATAAGAACACATTTTGTTCATTTTTAGTGCCTATATGCCAAATACACTATGAATAACCGAAAGCATTTAGGACATAGCTGAACTCAAACTAAGCATTTTTAAAACATTATAATTTCAATGGAGTAGTTAATTTCAAAATTGGTTCTCTCTACTTCTCTTAGGTTTGTAAATCCCAGATTTTCCAGCCAACCTGGAAAACCTTTGCCCTAACTTTACTGCCTTGTTTTATACATGTCATAAGAACTGTACATTTAACATAAAATCATATTAAATGTACAGTTCTTAGTATCTATGTCTATATTTTGTGTACCTTTTCCCAATTTAAATTTTGAATTCAAGAACATATTTTTAGCAGGCAACTTCTGTGTCTCCATATGTTGCTAGAATCCCATCAGTCCAGTGATGGTGGTCAACAGTCAAAAATGACGACCAATATTACAATAGTTGCTCGTGCAGCTTTTTGTTCTATGAAACACCCCTCTCCAATGCAAAACCAGCCACCCTTTTGAATGCAAAACTATTATTTCCTGGATTTCCACAATTCCTATCCTTCCTAGAGGTTCATCATTCAAGATCATATTACCAGCTGAATCTTAGATGCAACTTAGAGTGCTGTTTTCTACGAGCAATATGGTTCAAGACCCGAAAAGGAACAGACAGATTCCCTGATATTCAGTTCATATCTGTATGTGAAAGAGGGGCTGATTTATGAAGAGTAAGAGAACGATGACTTTTGGGGGACTTTAGTCATTCACAAGATGCTGGTGCAAAATTCTGAAGTTTCTTGAAGTGTGATCTCTGCTCTTTCCTTTCTCTCTCTTTTGTGTTCTTTTCCCCAAAACCACCATACCTGGGATGTTTTTAATTTCCCATTGGTTACCTTCCAGGAACTGTTATTCCTGCCCTGCTCACTAAGTCAGCTAGGGGTGACGGGATTATGGGAGTTATCCAACAGAATGGGATGGTGTCAAGTTGGGAAACACTAAGGGTTGGATGTCATATATGTCTTACATTTCCTTTATTTTAGAGGACTTCCAAGAAGTATTATTTTGGTTACTATTATTTACACCAACTGGATTTACCATAACTGTAAGCAAATGCAGAAAACAGCCAGCTGTCAAATGCAGGCACTATATAAATATGATAAATAAATAATGAAAGCTTTCCTCCAGCCTAATTCAACTCCCATCATTTCATTGTTGCCAACAAGTGGGTCACACTGGCTATGGATGATGGGAATCCCAGTCCAACCTGAAACTCAAGTCATTCATTTGGATGTATATTCAGGGGGGGATTTGAAAGATGAAACCTCCCTGCAGAGAGATAGTATGGTAGCAAAGGCAAAATCTAGTTTTGGAAAGGCAGAAGAGTTGTCGGAAGAAAAGTTGGGCAAGCCCTGGTCCCAGAGAGCACCACAGGTTACCAGCGAACAAGTGGGGAGAGACAGTATAGCCTGAAGGTTACAGTTAGTCCAGAATAGTTGGATACTATCCCACCCCGGTCCCGGACTTCTCCGTTTTTTGGTTTTTACCTTTCCACAGCTTCAAAGCAAACGGTGCCGCTTCTAAAAACTCTACTCTTCGCGCTCTCGCTTCTTCTGCCCCGCGCCAGCCAGAGACGAAAGTCCCAATCCCGAGAGAAGAACGAAAGAGAGACTTCTTTCAGTCGACGGAGGACCACGTCAGACGCGAAGGACGTTTCCAAGAATGCTGTTACTGCTCGATGAGAGCGCCGCTTCAAACCCCAGGAATGAAGGGGTGGAAAATTAGAAAGCCAAACACCGCGCTCGCACACGCCCAACGCCTGGCTGGCTCGCTCCCCCTCCCCCCCCCAGTTCTCTCGCACAGCGTCCTCTTGTTTTCTAAGCCGTCCCGGCTGCTGGACGGGGACGCCCCTAAGGGTCTTGCCAGGTGCCCTGTCCTCCTGGTCCAACCTTTTGAGGTCACCGCACGCCCACAACCTACCTACGCCTCAGCTGTGCCTCGGAGGAGGACAAGTTGTCAAAGGAAGGCGCCTGGTCAACACCTTCAAGAACGTGAACTTCTCCTGCACGAGTTGCTGGGCTTTGCCCCCCTCCCCCTCCCCAGGTTACCCTTTCCTCCTTCGGTTGGGATGGTCTTACTGGAAGGAAGGCAAGCGAACAGGGAAAGAAAACGTGTTCAACGAAAGCTGCTGACTTTTCCAGCAACTCTCAGCAGCATCCCATCCCACCAGTTGCTTTTTTTTTCTTCTAGAAAAACATCATTGAAACTCTCTTTTTGCTTTTGCAGTCTTGATTTTTCTGTACGTTGTTGGGAAACTGAATGTGCTAAATTCCTAGGAGTGTTCTAAGTTGGTGTTTCATGTACCGCATTTTCAATTTCTGTGCAGAATTCAAAGAAATAATATCAATATTAATATAATTTTCATGACGACCTAGTTAACTATATAGGCACATGTTTTTCACTGTTTAAATTCCTGCCCCAAATATGTAAAGTTTGCAAGAAAAAAAATGCACTTTAACCATCCCTAGCAAAACTATTGGCTTTAGAATATGCATTGAGGGATAGGATTTTCATACTCTGCTTAAATTAAAAGAAAACTTTAATAACATATACATAATACTGTTTCTATCCTCTAGACATCATTTTCAGGACCTATTTTTCCTTAACCTAAGGAGAGTTGTTTGTAGAAATGCTAGCAGTTGTAATTAATACAAAACTCTCTTGTGCATTTTTAATAGGTCACAGATAGATAACTTTTGGTTTTCCATGGGTGACTGGAATCCCAAGTGCCTCAGTAATCGGGCAGTCACTGGTCATGATCACACACAGACAACACACAGAATCATACACACACACACACACACACACACACACACACACACACATGGAAAATTGCTCAAGCTAACCATTGAGAATCAATTTATGTTTTGAATGCAAGTTATAAATCATCATTGTTTTATGAATTGTGTGGATTTTCACAATTCCTATTCCTTCTTACTCAATACCGTTGAGTCTTTTATTTCACTCTTTCACAGTATGAATTTTCATATTTTCATATAGATATATTCTGATACATTCTCTAATTTTTTTATTTATGCCTGTAATTAAAACATGGGCTGTTATATGCAGAAAAATATAGGTGTGTATTCTAGATTAGTAGTTGAAGGGTGTTCGTGTGAAATGTTGACATTCTCTTTCTCTTTTCCTTATAGCCCCACCATAATTCAGGTGATCTTTGCTTTCTACCTCTGCTATTAACTTCCCTCAAGGGCCATTATTCCTACCTCACAGGGCTTTATCCAGTATTCCTAGATTATGCCCCATGAGCAACGTTGTTTTGTGCCTTCGGCTCTGCATCAGTAGCAATAGTATTTAGACTTATATACTGCTCAGTGACTTACAGCCCTCTCCAAGCAGTTCACAGAGTCAGCATATTGCCCCCAACACCTTGGAAGGATGGAAGGCTGAGTCAAACTTGAGCCTGGTGAAATTGGATCTGCCAAACTACAGGCAGCTGGCAGTTAGCAGAAGAAGCTTGCAGTGCTGCATTCTAGACACTGCACCATCACAGGTCTTAAGCATTCATTTCTATTATGGTGGAGTAGGACCCATGGTTTGGATGGATGTAGGAGCATAGTTACATGTGGATCTCTTTTGGAGCATATATAGATGACGTGTTGTATTGTTGACCCTACAAGATGGATATTCAGTGAGATTTGGATACACTATGAATGTGCCCTTAGTGCTTACCTTCATGCTTGTGGAACTGATTTGGAAAAACTTTATCTGTGGTCACGGACATCCTCGTGATTGATGGTCTGCTAAAACAGAAACCTGTGACACCTATGTTTTGGTAATGTTTGGTCTTTCTATGTATACACTTGCAGAAAAGTATCTGCTTCTTCAACCTCAGCCTGAAGAAAATGTTTTTGTAGTTGCTTTTGATGGTGAACACAATGGGGAGGGAGAGATAGTGGGATGATTCCAAAATCTTGCAATTCTTGCTATAAAATTGCAGTCAAATATCCTGTGTACCAGGTGATATTGCCTATTGGTATGCAGCATGTACTGATACCATGTGTAGTGATTATAGCACAAGAACCACTCCTTTAGTACCACTGAGTCAACCCATTGCTGGTCCCCTGCTATTTTCCCAAAGGGTATTACATGAGAGGGAAATAGTAAATGATTAAAGACAGTGATACAAAGTAACCTACTCTGGCGTCTTTCTCATGCGGTTGATTGAACTGGTAAAAAGCAAAACATGCAGTGATCACATTTCAAATTATGACTGGAAGAGGCCAATCATTGGCTTTATAATAATGCATACTGAACCTGTGTAGACCACACTAACGTTCTCCAGGTAGCGCATGTACGCGCAGCAGCATGCACGGTGGGTAGTGTGAGTGTCCTCTGTTTGGTACAGACTGTGTGACTTACACTAAGATTTATCAATTATGCAATGATTAAAGGCTGTTAGCCTTCAGCTTCTGTAAAATAGCTTTGGCTTTGGCCCTGAATTAAATTATGTATCCTTGGATCATCAGACTGGAGAGAAAAAAATTGATTCAAAAAAAGAAAAAGAAAAAAAAAGAAAAAACAAACCCTCTAATTTCTCTGGCAAAGTCAATTTTCTCTAGCCCTATAGACTCCAGGGCATTTTGACTATAGTTTCCACCATTCTTAGCCAGCCAGGTATAAGTCACTAACTGTGGGTGAATGGACACTTGGAGGCTGCTGGATTAGGAAGGCTGATCAAATGTGCTTAACAAATAATGAATGAGTCAACAATAGGCAAGGACACAATGTAAATCCCTGCTATAGCCTAATAATTACTACATGAAATACATATCCAGAAAAGGATAGTGTACAAGATTATCACTTTTCTTTTGAAACAAAAAATGCAAAGAAAGAGAAAATTAAACAGTAAAATAACTCCTTTTCATGCAGAACAGGGGAAAAGAACAGGGGAAAGAGATTCTACAGGTATAGCCTAGCCCCTATACTTCAGTGTAGCCAGAGAAATGTGCAAAGAAGAGGAGGCACAGAGACACCTGTCTCCACTCATTTGCTCAGTCTTTTTGACATCTTGTCATAGATGGTCTGTCTAAGATGGAATAGGGCTCTTCAGTAGGTCCATATCCACCACTTTTTAGCACCTGAACTTTAATTGTATATTTTTATTATTATACCATAATTAAATAAAATATCCATCCAACTAAAAATAAGAATTTGGAATCTGCAAAGCAAAGATTAACACACACACACACACACACACACACACACCAGCTTTATCTTTATTTTAAATAACGCTTTTGGAGCCAATATAAGCCTCAGGTGCATTTTAAGAAAAACAATTTTAAATATGATTGTAGAAAACATTATTGAGTGGAGGGAACTATTGTATCAGATTGTGTTCTTGGAAACAAATGTTTTATGACTGGTCATACTCATAAAGGTAGTTGTTTGTGAAGTCTAAGCTCCAGGTGTCTTGAGAGTGTTCATAATATTGACATTGTATTTTTGCCATGAAATCCCAAGAACTGTGATTTAATTAGTAAGATTGGGGTAAACCTCCCTCAGCTATTTAGGAAATGTGTGTGTTAAAGTCCAAAACAAAGAGTTTTAGGCTGAAGAAGGTTTTCTATTTAATACTGTTATTGTCCTTTGGAATTCTCCCTTCCACATTTCAAAATCCAGTTAGCAATGATTTGATATCACATATTTGCTCTAAAACTTCAATTCTATGTAGGAAGGACATGGCACCATGTTAGAACTAACTAAATGTAATATGGGAGTCTTCTGTCTTGATATGAATTTACTACTGTTGCTTGACCAAAAACATGAATGAGCTTGCCAAATCCAGCACCAACATTATGGCAACAAATATCTAATGACCGAGCAACAAGAATATTTAGCAACCTGACAGTGAGCTTGAAGTATCCATATATAGATATAGGTGTAGCAAATTTACTGCCTCACACCCTAATGTCAAATATAGCAGGAAATTCCAAAGAAGTTTGTTAAGTTCCACTTAAAGAAATAGAATGGGACCTACAGTACTCATATTAAAGGATACATATAAATGGTTTTTCTCAGTGCAGACTGAATGCTCTCTGTGTCTTTCAAAAAGTTTCATTTTAGCTTCAGAGTGAGGCAAATCATGGCACTGATTAAGTTAATCTATTTGCCTTTTCCTGGATAAAATTTCTTTTAAATTGGTTAAAAACTAAAATTCTTAAGGAAACCATTTAGGTTGGTGAAATACGCAAGACTTTTTGAAAATGATAATGCTGATAATGACATTCTAGTTGACAGTGTAGGACAGTGATGGCTAACTTTTTTGGCACCGAGTGCCCAAAGCGCACATGTGTGCATCCCAAAATGCAATATGTGCATGTCCCCTGTGCATGTGCCCACACCCCCATGCATGTGTCCCACATCCCACATGCATGCATCCCACCCCACATGTTCCCCCATCCCCACACATGCACGGCAGAGACCTGAAGACCAGCTGGCTGGTGGGAAGCATGCACGCACATGCACAGCGGAGCTGAGCTGGGCGATGGCTCACATGCTCACAGAGAGGGCTCTGTGCGCCACCTTTGGCACGCATGCCATTGGTTCACCATCATGGGTATAGGAGCTGCATTATATAGTTGAACCATAAAACTATAACAATTGGAAATTTAGTTCATTCTAAAACAACAACTGTGGCTATGAGATTAAAAGTATCTTCTCAGTCTAATGGGCGATCTATGTGTAGAAGTGTGACTCTATTGATTCTTCTTGATCTCTGCAAGCTTTTTATACAATTAAAATATGGTTCTGGTTGCCTGGCAGGTTTTGGAATAAAAAGTACAGATTTGCATACTCCAGTTCTTTTTCTAATGTAGATTTCGAACTACATCAGGTGAAGCCACAGCTAGAAGCACATTGATCTCTTTTGGCTGATCCATCAACTGCATCCCTTCCAGAAAGCTTGTCCTTAAAACTATGGTATAAACATTTATCGGTAACTTTTGAAACTCACAATGTAAAATGTTCTACATGAGTTGTTTTTAGCATACTTGTGCTAAAGGCATTGCACTGGCTGCTAATTTTTTTCTCAGCAAATTACAAAATGCTGTTTATTATTAGCTGTGAGCAAACCTTACCATTTTGGGAACAGAATGTTCCATCCAGAGACCAGAGAGTTTTCAACATCCCTTGTCATTACTTTTAAAGTCCCATACATGCCAATATATTTATATACTTAGGGGTAATGTATAAAGCCTTTAGATCTTTTTGTGTTCAAATAAAATGGGCATCTAAACATACTTAGGTTTTCAGGAACACCCACGAAAACAAAAAAAGAATATTACAGTACTTTAAGAGTGACTTTATTATGGAATAAGGTATTTAAAGTGACATAAAATGATTATTTTATTTTTGTTAAAAGATATTTACCAGTAGTATTTTGGAAATATTTGTATGATTTGGAAAGTACGTGTTACGTAGTACTAAACTATGTTGAATGTTGAAATTCCACTGAAGCTTTCATAGACAGTAATAAATCTGAATCTTTTTCAATTTAGAAAACAAGATATAAAAATGAATACAGAAGTTAGGTAAACATATTTTAATTAAAGTTCTATTATATCTATAGCATATAAATATAGACTCTGGATCTGTTTGAAAATAAGTGCCAAATTCTGTCTTTCCTATATGTCTATGAGCATGCCAAACAAATACAGTGGAGGAAAGCAGAATAAAAGGATTATTCAAATAATTGTTATAGGGCAAAATTCTAATTTCTGAAAGTACAGTGTGAGAAAAAGTTAATTGATATTTGTAAAGTTGTTATTTTCAACTGTATGACTAGTTATGTAAATACAGTTCAAGCTACAAAAAATAATCTAATTAAGTAATTTGTACACCAATAGTATCTCTCTGATTATGTTATTTTAACAGAATGTTAGCCTGTTATCTTCATTTCTAGATTATTCATCTTTTTTCTATGACAGGAGTATGATAGAAAGCATACATCAGACAACATTGATGATGATTTGCATAATAGTTATCTTAAAAGTGTTGATAGTTTAATTTACTATCTATTTGACATAAATAAAATGCTATGAAAACCATAGTCTTCCTAAAAGCATCCTGAAGTACCAGCACACTGAAAGCAGAGAAAGCAGGGGAATGTAAAAATTCTAAATTATATTTATTAAGTCTGCCTTTCCTAGACTGATATATAAAGGCCATGATAATTGGGATATATAGATGTTTTCTAAACATCTGGAGAATCAAACCTTAATTTCTATAAGGTTTTAATAAATGACCCTGTCACACTGCAATTAAATTGAATTAGCTCCACAAAGGAATGTCGCATTTTGTCTCAGGACTTCAAGCACTGAGAAAATGCAATATCACCATGCTAGAAATACAGCTTTTGCATTGTTATTATTGCAGAATGCTGTTAAGTGTTGGAAGTTTAATTGCCTGTAGTAAAGGAGAAAAAGAAGCAAGATCCTATACATTCCTTTGTGTAGCTTTGCCTGGTAAAGTGTTCTAAAGATACATTAGAATTATAAAGACCAGAATTCCCATCAGAATGGAGGAAATCCTGGTTGAGAATTCTCAAAACTGTGGTCTCAACCCATCTGAAAAGGACCAGAGTGGACAACATTTTTATTGGTTATATTTCCAGTTCATGTATTGAAATCTATTCTGGGATATTATTTCATTTCATTTCATTTCATTTCATTCATTCACTCATTCATTCAGTATAGAAGTCAATGTAACTAATATAAAATTCAGACTAAAATAAAAATTAAAAAACAAAAAACAAATATGCTCTAGGCAAAGGAGGGATAAAAATGGGTATCTAGCAATGCAGTCATCTGAGAATATCCCTGGTTACCTGGTCTGATTACATAACCAGATATTGAGAATATCAAAAGGGATGGAGCTAATTTAATTTCAGGGGAAAGAATGTTACATAAGGTGTACACCACAACAGATAAGTCACGTCTCCTAGAATCCACCAAATGCAAGTTCCTAGATGATGGTACCCACTGCATGCTTTCTGTGCCAGATTTAATGTGGCAGGCTGATATAATTGGGAAAAGGAGGCCCCTCAGCCTGATTCCACATGACATGAAGGGTTTTAAAAGTCAAAACCAGTGCCTTGAATTGGAAGAAAACTGGCAAGCTTGTGGAGCAGTTGTGTAATGTGCACAGTTATAGGAATGTACGTAACTACCTGTGCCACTGCTTTCTGTACCAGTTGAAGCTTCCGGATATTGTTCAAGGTCAGCCCCATGTAGAGAGCATTGCAGTAGTCCAATCTGGAGGTGACTAGGACACAACTGTAAGTAAGGTTTACAATCCAGGAATGGATGAAACTGGTTATAAGACAAAGGTGCACAAAGGTGCTCCTAGACAAGCTGCTACCTGCTCATCAAACAGAAATTGTGAATCTAGGAATACTCCGTATTGCACACAGAATTTCTCTGGGTCAATGCAACCCCATTCCAGGACTAAGGATAACATACTCTTGGACCCAATCAGCCCTTGGACTCAATCCAAAGCCACCCAGTCTCGCCAAGGTTCAGCTGAAGCTTCTTGTTCCCCATCCAGAGCTTCATTGAACTGCTTAATATTAGAGAGGCAGAGACATGTAGTTGTATATAATGTATAATCCAGCAGCTTCATGTAGATGTTAAAGAGGAGATGAAAGGAGAAGAGAAGGCATCAAATTGGCCCATTAGTATTACTTCAGCCAATTATCCTACTTGCATCATGAATTAGCTCTGGGTCTCCTCATAGCCCTTTCCTTCCCTCCTACATGATAAGGGTAGGGTAAATTGTTTGAAATTGTCCTAATGAGCCAATTGATTATATTTTAACAAGTCCATAAATTATCCTTATATGTAAACTAACTTGGGGAAAGAATGTCTCACAACATGGATTTCTGCCTTGAGCAAAGATCCTTCATCCTTTCAGGTATGGGTATAAAAACCTTCTTATGTGCTTCTTGATTTTATATTTGGTAGGAATGACACCAGTAAATGCATCAGCAGTGGAGTTGTGAATCACACCCATGCCTATTTTTAATTCATGAAACTGTTCATTCAAACCCCTTTTACAAATCCTAAATGATGTAGTTGCACTCTTTCAATGCCGATTTATTTCAGGTGAACAAAAGAATATTGTTAAACAGAGGTTTGTTTTTTTTTAAAAAAAAAGACAACGGAGGTTATAAGTTCTCTTCACTAATTTTTCTTTGTGTTCATAGAGTTGTATATGTCAGCACATATATGTAATTATGTTTCTATATACTGTATAACAGTTAAGAAACAGTTGAGAGGAGGATAAAAATATACATTTATGCAATGCACATTAACAAGAAGGGATATAAAGAATAACTAGATAACCCATGATTTGCTGGTCATTATTCTTTTCACATATAATATAGGCAAACAGTTTCCCTTTTGTCACAACCCTTTGGAGACCTCTAGTAAAACCACCTCCTTCTCCCTCAGCTGACCTGTGAAACTCCCTACCACTTTGTTGTGAGGAAGAACAATAAAATAATTATGACAGAACCAGATCTTCAGCGCCTTCCGGAAAAGTGTTAAGAGTGGGGGCCATTCTAATATCTGAGGGAATGAAGTTCCAGAAAGAGGGAGCCACCATGGAGAAGGGCCTTCTTCTGGGTCCCATCAGGTGTACCTCCCTAGTGAATGGAATCCGCAACAATCCTTGCCTCCCCTGCTTTGGTGGGTCGAAAGAAAGAAGGTGGAGATAAGCCCCTTCCATTTTGCCTTGCCACACTCAAACTCTCAGGTTTCTAAGAAGTGGAGTCAGAAGGCACGGTGGAACTGAAGTAAATTTCCCAAATTTCAATTTAATGGGAGTCATGGGCCCTGGGTTTTGAGCTTGTTCTGTAAGGTAGCCTATTTGAAGCTTAACTTACAGAATGAGTTGATTCAAAATCTGATGCTATTCGATGAACAATTTCTCCCAACTGATAGTTAGAAAGTATCAAACTGACACAGGAATTTTAGTAGTGTATGGATTCACTTATTATCACTGGTTATATTCATTGACTACAAGATCCATGGAGGGGCAGTGGTTAGAATGCAGTATTATAGTCTACTTCTGCTGATTGCTGGCTCCCAACAGTTCAGCAGTTCGATGTTTACCTGCTCAAGGTTGACTCAGCCTTCCATCCTTTCAAGGTCGGTAAAATTGTTGGGGGGCAATATGCTGACTTTTTAAACCTCTAAGAGGGCTGTAAGGCACTGTGAAGCAGTATAAGCGCTGCTGTGAAATCTAACTGCTATTGTTACTTCATTATTCAGATTGTTCTCATATTTTCCTATGGGTAATACAGGAAAAAAAAAAAAGAAAAACCTTCTTGGGAAGTGTGAAAAGTCAGGGAGGATTCAGAGGGATGGAAACATTTACAAAAGAAAACAGTATTAGCACCTTACATCACCTCCAAATTAAAAAAAAATTCAAACAGCCCAAGAAAAAGTTAGAAACAGTTCACAGGAATGAACCATTCCCATTTTATGTCTGTGGAGATTCTCATTCAGGTCATGGTTGTGCCAAAGGTGTATTTTTCAAGTCTAGTTGCCTTTTTAAAAAAGCACCTTTTGGAACATTCCAATTTTAATTATTAATTATTATGAAGATTTCAAACATCTTTTCCTTACTCCTCTCTTTTTTTAGTAGCATACAACCTACAATTAGCTTACAGAAAATAAGGCCTACTAACAGAAATTGAAAACATAATATAAGCAAGGCTTCTTCAATCTCTTCAAACACACTAATTCTCAATCTTTATGTTTCAGATATATTAGAAAACAACAAATTGTCCTATTTTATATGCATTTTCTAAGTTTTAAGCACCCACCTTATTCTGCTGCCTCAGAATTGTGCGGCACTGTTCCTGGGAATGATGAGTGAAGAATGCCAGCTTCTTAGCCAAAGATGGGCAACAAACAAATTTAATTAACAAAGACTAGCAGATGACAATGGCAAAGGCATCCTTACATATTGCATGGGAGAAGGTAGTAATTTTACCAAGTAATTTTACTGCATATTACCAAGAAAATCACATGGATAAATAGTATAAAATGTTTGAGTATACAGTGCTGTGTGGTACTCAGATTGGATGATACACAATAGGTAACATAGTGGTATTTATGACACAGCTATTTTCATGCTTCTGGAAGTCTAGTTGCTGATAATGACACGAAGTAAAAGAACATCTAAAGCTACAAGATGGACCCTGAGAAATATGGACACGAGAGAGCTCAAATATAAGAAAATATGAAATTAATTGAATACATGTTAGCATCTTCTATATAAGTGAATCGAAATGAAGTGGAATGGGACGTTTCAGTAAGAAAATTACACTTTTCTATGTAGGATATGAGAAAAATGGCGAAACGGCATTCTTTTCAGAGGTAGAAAGAATACAGCAAAGATAACTTGGATTATAATATAATCAATGACTGAATAATATTAGATTCGAGAATAATTCTTTAATATGACAATTATCTAACTTTATGCACCAACCATTGTTATGGAAGAAGAGGCTGATGAGTTTTATGATCAAATTCAATTTGTAATTGATAGAAATGCAAGTAAGAAGTATAAAGCAGCAGATGAAATTATGTATTAGTTTCTGCCAATCTAGTGGTTTCTTCAATGAAAGTGGCTAACATATGCCTCAAACACTAAACCACTAAAACAACATCTTTAAACATGGACAATCAGATAGTTGTACCCAGAAATCAAACTGACTCTATCATTTGTACAAGGAGATCAGATGAGTTACAACAGGAAAAACAACTTATCATTTATAAAGATAAATTAACTTATCAGGTGGCAGCATTTGTCAACCTAGTCTAGCTCCAAAGGCCCAAAGGCTTAGGTCTGTATATTATTTGGATGGAATACCACCAGGAAATATCAGGACAGTTGGCTAGATTGGGAAACTGACAAAATAATTCCAGATTAATGCAGTGGCAAACCACTCCTACTGCTAAGAAAAATGAACAGTTATATCACAGTATTCTCAGAAGTCAAGCCTGATGTGAAGAAAATTTTATCTAAAGGTAAGTTAGAACTTGTCTGAGCTCAGAAGCTAATTGAGAACAAGCTGATTCATACATGGAAAGTCTGTCTTAAATCTCTTGAAAGTAAGGACAGAGGAATCTGAAACTTTTGCATGAAAAGCTACGAATATTAGAGCTTTGCAGTACTTACCATAGCAATCCTAAACCAATTCCAGACTTTATGCATGTTGCAATTTACTTTGCTGCAAAGGGATGAAAGAAAAACTAAGAAATAAAGAAAAGGCTTTTTAGTAATATACCTTGCTGATCTGGACGTGAGTTTGACATAAGATTATGTACCTGCTCTAGATCATTTCTGGAATAGAAATGGTAAGGGATGATACATATGCTAGTTACATCTTTACATCCATACATGGAGTTTGATCCAGAGTGATCTACATGAAGCTATCTATGGAACTCATAGAAGACCATGGAATTTAAGTCAGGAATGATTTAATTCATAGCTCAGATATTTGTTGCTATAGCTCTACCTCAGGTACTTAGTTGCTACAGCTTTTATGTGAGTGAATTACGTTGCATTTCTATTGTTGCCATCTTTTCTTATCCTTATTCTCTCTCTCTTAATTTTTTTAGGTACCTTCATTTCCCCTCCTGCGTTTTAGAAGCAGCTTTTTCCAAGGTCCAACAAAATGGAGTCAAGACCAAGAATCTGGACATTAGCAAGCTTAAGAAGGATTCTCTGGAGTTACTTCAGATAGAGCTGAAGTACTTCAGTTTTGAGCACATTTTTCCAATCAAAGATTAATGGTGTACTAAATCTATTTATAGAAAGTAATTGAATAGGGATAGATGGGATTTTGGTTTAATGTACTGTATGTTTTGGAAAGAACTTACCAAAATTCTGAACGTTGTTAAAATAATGAAAGAATCTTGAATGATTTTTAGAAATTGTATGTGATCAAAAGCAATTTTATATTTTGCCTTTTATTAAATTTGACTTGAACAAGATTGCTTATCTTTTAATATTGTCATCTGGGCAATAATAAAGAAACTAGAAGATAATATAATGTAATTAAATTTTTAAAAGAACTTTCTCAGTCACTGCTATAGAAAACTGGTTATGTCTTTTCCCTCTTCCTATTAGAATGCCAGTGCCAGAATAAGTTCATGAAAATAGAGGTGTATGCTTTGCTACCTGATTAAATTTTTGTTTATGAGGAGAAAAGGCTCCTCTCGTGCGGTTGTTCTGCAAATGTCATGTTCTCCAATTCACATCATCTCTATCATACTTGGTACAGTATGAGTGCTGTATTAGGAACAATGGGAATTGTAGATTATGATGCTGGAGAGTACCAGGTACAGGAAAATCATAGAGCACAGTTTCTCAAAATAAACACCACTGAATTCAATGGGATTTACTCCAATATAAGCATGCATGGGAATATGGCTGAAATACTATGTTCATTGTTACTTAAGGAAGTCCCACTCATATTTGATGCTAGGAGATGAAAAACTTGATGGCACATTCATGATGGCGGGATCTGTGAATAAATAGGGATATTTCTCAAACCTGTCACTAATAAAAAGAAACATCGAATTATTATCTATATATGAGTGACATGTGTCTGTACAGTACACACAGAGCCTTTCTAGGAGAGAGTACATATGCCAGCTGAGTATGCAGTACAGAGCTTTTAATTGACTCATGTCCTCCAATGTAATGTGTAATATGCAATATGCAACACGTGTATACGGATTGACAATAGTTAATTTAGGATAAAGGGTCTACCCAGGCCTGCTTTCTTTTGGATAACCTTTGCAACAATCCAAAATGAACTTGCTTCTCTCTCCTTTTTTTTTTTTTTTCCTTACTAGGATTTACTACTTGTCTTATCAAAGACTTAACCAGGTTTATTCTATTTAGCTTTCACTTCCATCAAATTCAGCTTGGACTTCTTATTTGCTGGGCCAACAGCAGCTGTAAATTGTTGCATGAATGTCAAGATATTTTGCAACAGCAGAACAGATAATCTTCCTTAAACTGTAAACCGAAATAGCAGTTTGAAAGGGACGTTGGTTTTTGGGGGGAATGCCTAAAGACTTGGGCGAGGAAACGCCTCGGTGGGGCACCACCCTTCCTGGTAGACCAAACAGAAGTCTCTTTTTGGAAGCCCAGGGAGAATAGATAGTCCCATTGATTCATGATCCGGGCCAGTAGCTTTAGCTGGTGAGGAAAGTCTTCCTATTTCAGTAACAAAGCGGCTCTTGATGCTAGTGGAGGGGGAAAAAAAGTTAGAAGGGGGAAAACCTAAAAACCCGTCTGCGGAGAATCGAGGACAGCTTGCTCACACGGGGTGTGGAGAGAGGAGAGCTCCGCCGCGGAGAAGAGCGCGCTCGGGCTGAACCTGAATGATGGGCAAAGTAGTCGGAGCGGGGGAGGGCAGGAGCTCCACTGTTGAAGTCTGTCCGTAACTGCTGATGCGGAGAAAACCGGCTGCCGAAAACTCCTTTGCGATCCGACCTTGAAGACTCAGCAAGGCAATGTCTGCTACTCTTCTGTCTGTCGTTCGTCGGGCTTCAAGGAAAGAGGGAAAGGCGGTCATTCTTCCTAGGACCCCTAGGCGGAGCTCTTCGACCAAATAAACGAAGCGTTTTCTCCGTAGTTTTCTGCAGAAGGAAAGCGATCCTTCGCTTCTTGCTCTGGGCAGCACGTGGTTGATGGTGCCCAAATCCCTCAGCTTTGATCCAAGGAGAAAGACAACCCTTCTAGAGGAGGAGGAAAGGAAGGGGAGGGGGAAGGAAAAACGGACGCAAGCCTAAGGAATAGAAGCAGAGCACATTTTATTTATTTATTTTAATTACAAGGCAAATTCCTATTCCAAACCGAAGAGAGGAAGCTTTGGAGCGCTGGAAAACCGAGACAGAGAAAATCGGATCGCGAGGGGAGAAAAAAAAAAAAAGCAAGGCGGAGCATTAGAACACACCCTTTTTGAAGCTCAGGAGGGTTTCCTTGGCCTCAAAGTTCTTCACTAGTAAATGTTATCAAAGGCACGAGGAAGGACACAGAGAACTATTTAATGCCATCCTTCCAGAGCAAAGTCCAACTTTAAATCATGGCACGCTGAAAGCAAATAAAAGTAGATGCCTTTCTGGAAAAAGCAAACATCTCACATTAGTCTAAATATTTTTATATTCATTTATAAAAGATTAATGCACTATTTATTTTAGGTTGTACAATTGCATTAAGTGCTCAGGTACAGAACTGAGGTTTATATAATAACTATGTTCTATTCCCTATACTGTTATTTTCAAAATATTGTGCTGGACATTGTTTCTTTCAAAGCTTTCAAGATGGTCATAGTAGTGTTCCAAAGCTTCAGTAATTGTTAAGATGTGTGGACTTCAACTCCCAGAATTCTCTCAGCCAGCATTCTAGTTGGGAAAATTCTGGGAGTTGAAGTTCACACCTCTTACAGTTGCTGAGGTTGAGAAATGCTGGTCCCTATGAGTTTATCCCTCATTTTATCCTCACATGACCATCTTATGAGGATGGACTTGGAGATAGTGATTGGCCCAAGGCCAAATGGTAAATCTCCATGCTCCATGAGCCATTGAACATAGGTTGATCTGCTCCAGAATAAGACAATAACAGAATAGAATTTAGAAGGCACCTTGGAGGACTTCTAGTCTAATCCAAGCTCAAGAGGAGACATATAAGATTTCAAACAAATAGCTGTCTAGTCTCTTCTTAAAAGCCTCCTGTGATGGACCACCCACAATTCCTAAAGGCAAGCCATTCCATTGGTTGATTCCTCATGGTCAGGAAATTTCTCCTTAGTTCAGGGCTGCTTCTCTCCTTGATTAGTTTCCATCCATTGTTTCTTATCTTGGCTTCTGGCGCTTTGGAAAATATGTTGAACCCTCCCTTCTTTGAAGCAGCCCCTCAAATATTGGAACACTGCTATCTACCACTATCCTACTCCAGTTCCAGTGGTGGTATGCCAAGATTTTTCTGCCCCTGCCAAAAAGTTTCCAGTCCCTTATCTAGCTATTGCTTAATACACTTCAAAAATAAGGAAAGCTCCAGCATTAGCATTTGGCAAGTTTTTTTTTTAAAAAAATAGTAACATTTTATGAAATACTAACATTTTATTCATTATCAAATAAACCATTACCTTGGTTTCCAACTTTCTGTGCCTGCTCATTCTGACTGGCTATATTGCATGGAATAATGCACCACAAATTAGCAACCACATTTTGGCCCAGCATGTTGCCTGAATCTACCCTTTAGGGTTAGGTTTGCACTTTTCTCTCTCAGATCAAATTGGCCCATCTTTGATTAGTTTATACAAAGTCAAACTGATAGCTTTATATCATTTGAATAATCTAAATGGTGTTATCTACTACCACAATGTTTTTGTTTTTTCCATATTTTTTTTAAAATTGGCCTGAGATTGTTTTGCACAGTAAATAAATGACTACATTTTAATACATTTATAATGGACTAAATTTAATGCACAAAAAGTTAATTCCATCATCCTGTATAAAGTGATAGCATAAATTGCTAGCATGATATTATGAGTATCCATAAAAGACAGAATCTTTCTCTAGTGAAGAAAGTTATAATTTGGACTCTGTTATGTCTGACTTCAATCACATGTTAGGGAGCTAAATATAGTGAACATGAAAAGTCGATTGCAAGCCATTCTGTTTGGCACTTCAATTTTATTTTGAATCCATTTCGCTGGATGCCCTTCTATTTAGTAATTGATTTTCTCTGAAATTCAGCCTTTGGAAGAACATGCCAGAAATATCTGCTTAATCTCACTTCTAGCCCTTAGGGGATGTATTATTCTGACTTGTTATTCATTTGCCCTTTGTCCCAATCATTTATTTTTCCAAGCAGCATTTCCCCTAATTAATGAATGTGATAAATAATTCTATGCCCCCAAACATTGCCCACATCAGTCCAGTAAATATATCCATACTGTTACTTATGGTTATTTCCCCAATGATTTCTGTCTTTTGTAATTCTCGATCTTCATTCTCCAGTTTGATAGTTATGAATTAGATTCTTTTTTACATTGTGAAGTGATTGAAATAAAGGATCCAATAATAACTTACCAGAAGCATTTTGCCTGTAATGTTAGGAAGATTTTTGAGGTGCTCTGTTACCCCATCAATAATCTTGCCAGAATGTTTAATTTTTTAAAATTGAATAATTTTCTTCCAATGCTTGAAATACTTGAACATTTTGGAACATTTTTTCATGAGAAGAAAGTGGGATCTTTGACTGTAGTTTATCCATTGAAATATTGCCTTCTGGGGGCAATATTCACCCTGCCGACTGATGTTTTGAAGGGTCCTGAAGATCAGGCTTTCTGCCCAGGGCTTTAGTAAGTGTGATTAACACCCTCTTTCCTTTTTCTTTGCCCCACTTTGGGTTTGTTATCTCTGTAATCTTTGTTCATTTTGTGTTCTTTTCTTAATATTTTAGAGCTGTGGCAGCACAGTGGTTAGAATGCAGTACTCCAGGCTACTTCTGCTGACTGCTAGCTGCCTGCAATTAGGCAGACTGAATCTGACCAGGCTGAAGGTTGACTTAGCCTTCTGAGGTGGGTAAAACGAGGACCCAAGATTGTTGGGGGCAATATGCTGACTCTGTAAACCACTTAGAGAGGGCTGTAAAGTGGTATATAAGTCTAAGTGCTATTTCTATTGCTATTTTAACTTTTTTTCAACTTCCCAGAATTTCTGGAAGCCTGGCAGCATATAAATTTAAGAAACAAACACATAGGTAACTCTTCTCCATATAGCTGCCTTATCGCCAGTTTTCTGTTTCAAATATGTTCTAAGTGGAGATACTGTAGAGCAACTCCCAGACAGAGAAATAGGTAGCAAGCACATCACAACAATAATTTTGGTTCAGAAAGTACAATTCAAAGGACATCTAAAGAATTCAAAGAATAAGGTAAAAAAGCCCCCAACCCTCCCTTTAAAAATTAGAATACAAATTTCAATATAGTACGACCTGATAAACTGAAAGATTTACTATAGACAGAAGGTGGATCGTAAGGGTCTTCCTAAAAGCTAGATTGAACTTATGGAAGATCTCAGTATAACAAGATATTAAACTTTTGCAAGTAAGCAACTTCTGCAGGAGATTCCCTTTCCTAGTCAGAACTGCTTTACAATGTTTGTAGATTTTATGAGAGGTTGGCACAAGAAAAAGTGGTGCAAATTATTTTTCCATGAGTGAAACTTTAATCAGAATATGAAACAAATGCATTCCTAAGTCAAATACAGCTAAGTAGGAGCATCTTCAGAAATCCCAAAGATGCTTTTGAAAAGGCAACTGGTCTTTCTTGGGTTTTTCCTTGAAAATATTTAGCTTTTCATCCAAGGAGCTTCCTCAGTTCTGAACTCTATTTTGATACAAGATATTGACAGCAACCAAGAGGAAACATATAATTTCTTGGTGGCATCCAGCATGAGAAAATTGTGAACTGGGTGGACTTTTAAGGTTGGATGAGACCGTTGAATTTGAAGACCTGCAGATCAGGGAGCAGCCAAAACAATCATCCACAGTGTGGCAAGTGATTGAGGCAGAAGCATAGTCATGCTGTCATGCCCCTGGTGGAGACTGACTCTGAGAAAGAGGAGGAACAGCCAACAGGGAGTGGGAGTGTGGCTCCAGAGGTGGTGGAGGAGGCTGGGGAAGGGCAGAGGCCAGCTGAGCAGTCAGAGGAGGATCCAGGCCCCTCCCCTATCCATCCTAGGTCACGCAGGGAGGAGAGGATCAGGGAAAAGCAAGGTCTACTCAAGAGGAGATTACCATGATTCTCCTCGTGGCTTGCAGGTGGGAGCTATGTATATAAGTTTGCAATTGTGCAGTTAGAATTTGGAGGAGTCAATTTAGTGTTCACCTTAAAAGAGGTTTATCTTTGCTGGCGTTCTTCCCATGGACTTTTCTCGGTTATTTTCCTTATTTTTGCTTTTGGGGCGGTGACCATGGATCAGCTCAGAGCAGAGATTTCCCAGTTAACCCAGAAAGTGGCTCTTTTGACTGCACAGATGGCACAAATGCAAGCTGCCCGGCCACACCAAAAATGCCCAATTTCCAGCATTTTTTTGGGCAGTGCCAGCTTTACATGAGCCTTCGGCCTGAGGACTTTCCCACTGACTGGGATAAGGTGGGGTTTTTGATTAGTTTGTTGTCAGGCTCTGCAGCATGTTGGGCGATGCCTCTGCTGACCCAGCCCAACCAGGTGTTGGATAATTACGCCAAGTTTTGCCTCAGTTTCAGGCCATGTTTGAGGACCCTGTTTGAAGCCAAACAGCAAACAGACGTTTGAGAGAGTTGAAGCAGGAGCGTGGATCACTCATGGATTATACTGCTAGTTTTCAGGTCATTGCTCAGGATGTACAATGGAATGAGGCAGCACTATTAGACTAGTTCCAGGAGGGTTTGTCGTTGGAGCTCCTGGATGAGTTGGCGTGTACTGAATGCCCTCACACCCTTCAGGAGCTCATGCATTTGTGTCTTCGTATCGATGCTAGACTTCAACAGTGATGGGTGTGACAACAGACGGAGACCGTATATGTTTCCAGCAAGATGGCGCCCTTGGTGGAAGTGCCTTTAGAGGAACCCATGCAGTTTGGGGTTGGCTGCCCTCGCCTGACTCAAGTAGAAAAGAATAGACCTCGTTGTGATGGTTTATGCCTCGATTGTGGCAATTGAGGCCATTTTGCGGCCAAGATATCCACAGCAGCAATATCTGCGGTAGTGGGAAACGAGCATCACTCGGCCTATAGGGGTCTGCAAGTCAGGGTGTAAAGTCCATAGGCCTGCCATCTTCACCAACCTTGCCAACCTCGCCACCTTTGACATCTTCGACATCTCCAGCACAGTTGCTATTGATGAAGCATCTTGTGCTGCCAGCAACTGTGTTCGTGCCTGGTATGGGAGCGGTGGAGATCCCAGCTTTGGTTGACTCAGGGGCCACAGCCAATTTCATGGATGCTCATTTTGTCAAGCAGTGGTTCATTCCTGGAAGTTGTTGGCCCCAGAGCACAACTATACGATTTGGGACAAGGAGCTATTGGCAGTTAAGGTCACTTTTGAGATATGGTGGCACCACCTGGAGGGGGCTCGTCACCAAATCAAGGTTTGGACGGTTCACCACAATTTGGAACACCTACATACAGCTCAGACATTGAATCAGTGTCAGGTGAGATGGTCCTTATTCTTTGTTTGATTCGATTTCCGGGTGACCTATGTTCCGAGTGGAGAGAATCAACCTGCCGATGCCCTATCTCAGAAGCCTGAGTATACCTGAAGGGAGGATAAAATCTTGCCCCAGATGGTGATTCCATTGGAGCGGTTTGCGGCCACCGAGGAACCTGTGGACCTTTGAATGAGGATTCAGGAGGCGCAGCGGCAGGACCCATTTGTGGCAGCTCGACATTGAGAATTGGATGAGAATGGGAGACAAGAGACTCCTTGGGCATATATTGGGTACCTGTTGTGGTTCCGTGATCACATTTATGTGCCTGGAGGTTCTCTTCGTGGCCTTATCCTACATCAATGTCATGATAGTCTGGTGGCAGAACTCTGGCCTTATCCTACATCAATGTCATGATAGTCTGGTGGCAGAACTCTTGGGGTGTTCAAAACACTGCACCTCATCTCTAGGACATTTTAGTGGCCAAGACTTAAACATGATGTGTCGGGATATGTGGCGTCCTGTGGGATCTGTCACCAAGCCAAGTATGCTCCTGGTGCACCCCCTGGTCTCTTGCAGCCCTTGCCCATGCCAGAACAACCATGGGGGGCAGTTTCATTGGATTTCATCCTTGAGTTACTACCACTGAATGGTACCACAACCATTTTGGTGGTGGTGGATATGTTGACTAAAATTGCCCACTTTATTCCATGTGCAGGTTTTCCATTGGCCAAGATAATGGCTCAATTGTTTATCTCCCATGTTTTCCAGCTGCATGGGTTACCAGACCACATGGTATCAGATCAGGGAGTACAATTTATGGCATGCTTCTGGCAGACCCTACTCGCGAACTACAGGTTCAGGCGTGTCTGTTGTCTGCTCATTACCCAGAAACTGATGGGGGGACAGAGAGAGTGAATGCTATTTTGGAGCAGTACCTCCACTGTTTCAGCAATACTCAACAAGACAATTGGGTGGAAGTGCTGCCAGTGGCAGAATTCGCTTATAACAATGCTCAACATGCATCCACCCGTGTGTTCCCTTTCTTTGCTAACTATGTCGCATCCACAACTTTTCCCTTTAGCCCCATCTGATTCCCGGTTCTGGCAGTAGAGGAGTTAAAAGCTGTGCACCACATGGTCCATAATCAACTAGAGAGAGCCAAGGAAGAGACTGACATTGTCGTGATGTTCTACCTTTAGCGGTCGGCGATTGGGTTTGGTTCTCTACTCAATATTTACCAATGATGCGACCATCGAAAAAGCTTGATCACTGTTACTTGGCACCTTTTCCAGTTGAGGCAGTGATCAATCCTGTGGCTTATCGTCTCTCACTGCCACGGACCATGCATATCCATCCTGTTTTTCATCATTCCCTGTTAGTCCCTGCCTCGGCCAACAGTCTGCATAGACCGTTTCCATCACTGCTGGTTCCAGTAGCCCCTCTGGGAGAGGAGGAGTATGAAGTGGATAGTATCTGAAATTCACGCCAGTTGCGGGGCCGATTTCAGTATTTGGTGGCATGGAAAGGTTATGGACCAGAGGACTTCATCTGGGTCAATGCCACAATATCCTCGTCTGCCTGGTTCCAGGGGAGGGCGCCCTGCGGGGGGGATAGTGTCATGCCCCTAGTGGAGGCTGACTCTAAGGAAGAGGAGGAACAGCCAATCGGAAGTGGGAGTGTGGCTCCAGAGGTGGTGGAGGAGGCTGGGGAAGGGCAGAGGCCAGCTGAGCAGTCAGGGGAGAATCCAGGCCCATCCCCTATCCATTCTAGGTCATGCAGGGAGGAGAGGATCAGGGAAAAGCAAGGTCTACTCAAGAGGAGATTACCATGATTCTCCTCATGGCTTGCAGGTGGGAGCTATGTATATAAGTTTGCAACTGTGCAGTTAGAATTTGCAGGAGTCAATTTAGTGTTCACCTTGAAAGAGGTTTATTTTTGCTGGACTTTTCTCAG
The DNA here is from genome assembly GCF_049901715.1 of Pseudonaja textilis. Classification (NCBI taxonomy): domain Eukaryota; kingdom Metazoa; phylum Chordata; class Lepidosauria; order Squamata; family Elapidae; genus Pseudonaja; species Pseudonaja textilis. The sequence continues at coordinate 221,835,099 of NC_141991.1, read as the reverse complement.
GTATTTTCCTGGAGTTTATGATTAGTTATCTTGGCTTGCTTCAGAACTCTCATCAATGCGGTTTGTTTTGGTTTTCTGTTTGCCTCATTATTTACTTTTGTGACTTTAAACTGTGCCTAATAAAACAGTGAAGTTAAGTTGAATGCTTTACCGGTCCTTAATATATGTTTTGGGTTTGGGGTTATTTTGAGGGACTACGGGTCATCACACACACCAGAAACAGATCAGCATGTGTCTAGTTTCAGATTTTTATTTTACTTTTCCCAAACCAGGTGGATGCTTATTTCCAAATTATATACATGGCTGCCTCAGTAATTGTCTTAAGCCATTTAAGCCTAGGACTGAAAATTACCTAACTGAACCACTAAATTCAGTAACATCCTTCTTAAGCTTAGTATGTCAATAAAATTCAAGAAAACTAAACACTTGGATTTTCCAATGAATAGCTGAGCATCAATTTCTTTGTTAGTCCAATATTCAAAATAGGAAAATTATATTTCACTTCTACTTTTATTGGGAGATAAAAATATTGGCAGCTCCTAAACTCTCCAGATTTCTCAGTTTTCATAAATTTCTTTTTCTTTTTTCTCATCTTATGTTCTTTCCAGTTAATCTTTCTTCACATGAAATTGTAAACATAACACAATGTGAAAGGTAAATCACAAAAGGTAAAGGTAAATCACAAAAGAGGTTGTGAGCTTTATCTGCTATGGCATTTTTAAGAGTTAACACTCCCTTTTTCTATGAAAAAGAAATTTTGGCACTGAGAAAGACAGCAACAGTTCCGTGCAATGACTAAAGCTTTGCTCTGGCTATATCGATGCTCCTGCACTAAATCAAGCTGAAGAAAGAGAGGGAAAAGTGAATAAATAAACAAACAAAAAGAAAGAAAAAGAAAGAAAGAAAGAAAGAAAGAAAGAAAGAAAGAAAGAAAGAAAGAAAGAAAGAAAGAAAGAAAGAAAGAAAGAAAGAGTAGCTATAAATTATTGTTAGATTGTTTGGGCAAGGAAATGTCTCATACATGTGGCCTCATTTGGTAGGCATGCATTTTTATGCTTGCCTAATCTTGAATTTCTTCTGCATGAAACCACACAGCAAGAGGAGAAAGTCTGTGTTCTATTTGTAACTGTGATTCCAAGCTAAGGTTGGACAACAGTAGCTATTTCTTTTGCAATGCTGAGAACATATTTCCATTCATTCAATGTGTCATTTGGAAAAAAGCTGAGCATATTTGTGGGGTTTTATTTTATCCTTTGGTTCCTGTTCCATTTTCAATTACCATATTCATGCAAGGCCCAATAAAGGATTATAGAGGAAGCTATTTGTAGCTCCTTAACTATAATATGAATCAGTATGCTCACACATAGGAAAACATATCTATATACGTATATACCTGTATGCACTTCCCCCCACCCCCGTGCACAAGTGATACTTTCAATATTACTACAGTGTATTAAAGCAGACAGAACTCTACTACTAATCTGAGGAAAAAAATCCTAAAAGTGGGCCTTCATTCTTAGGCCTGATTCACTTGGCCCCTGGCCTAATTTCAAAACTTCTATACAACAAAGCACTTCAAGCCTTTGATAAGAGCTATCTGTTCTTTCACTGCAGCCTGTTGCTTAGGAGACAGAGAAGAAATGTGAAGAGGGTGGAAATGGTATCAGAGAGAAAATAGATATCTCTTCCCCTATGTGCCTCGAGGTCCACTCATAGTTTGCTTTAGCCTCTCCATCACATAATAGACTAACAGAATAACAGAGTTGGAAGGGATGTTGGAGGTCTTCTAACCCAATCCACTGCTCAAGCAGGAGACCCTATTCCATTTCAGACAAATGGATATCCAGTTTCTTCTTAAGGCCTCCAGTGAAGGACCACCCAAAATTTATGAAGGCAAGCACTGGTTAATTGTTCTCAATATTAGGAAATTTATCCTTAGTTCTAGGTTGCTTCTCTCCTTGATTAGTTTCCATCCATTGTTTCTTGTCAGGTCTTCTGGTGCTTTGGAAAATAGTTGATCCTCTCTTCTTTATGGCAGCCCCTCAAATATTGGAACATTATTTTCATGTCATCCTTAGTCCTTCTTTTCACTAGACTAGATATACCCAATTCCTGCAACCATTCTTCATATGTTTTAGCCTTCAGCCTCCTAATCACCTTTGTTGCCCTTGTTTGCACTCTTTCTAGAGTCTCCACATCTTTTTTAATAATATGGTGACCAAAACTGGTTCAGTATTCTAAGAAACAGGATGAAATATTCTAAGAAAGAAATACAACTCTTGTCAACAGATTTTCTCTGAAGGTATACAGTCCTTGATAGACAACAGTTGCCCAACCATGCCTGAATATGATCAAGTCCATATTTTCATAAGAACATTTGGCTATTGATCTGTGTAAAAACCAAAAAAGTTTGCATCTTAAGGTAAACAGTCACTTCTATTTTGGGATTGTTAATATGAGCCAATGCAGCCAACCAATTAATACATTAACATTCTAATATAGCACTAATACATTAATGTATCAATTTAATTAATACATTAAATAAATCATCCTGAACATAATATAGTAATAATAGATATGAGAAAATCACTTGATAACAGCAACATCAGCTGGTGATTTGCCTGTGTGAAATAATTATTGTGGATTGAACCCCATTTCCCCATTTCATTTTAAACATTTGAATGGAGTTGGACCTGAATCTAGTTTAAATGAAATATGTGAATTTGGAGTAAATACCAATTGTTGGGAAAGAAAATGGAGGACACGCTGTTGTTTGTGAAATCCCTAGAATAATTCCTAGAATATCTGATAATTATTGATTATCAATAATTATTGATAATAGGATAAGCTTGATTGATCTAAGAACCTACTGAGTAGAACATAAATTTTTATAACAGCTTGTTCTCAGGTTGCCTTGTTTCTCCACTGTTGTTCTCGTGAAAAAAACCATTCAAAAGAATGTGGATGATGATTTCAGTGCATAGCTGCCATAATTGATAGCCACTGATATCTAGCAGCATTTTTCTTTTAGATCTTTAGTTTTCCATTGTGTTTGATGACGGGTCACCCAAATATCTAATATCATCTATACTATTTTTCTATTTTGTTTGACTGGCAGGTGGAGACATTAGTGAAAATAGTGTAGGGTTTTTATAGCATACTCTATGGGGCCAGCAAATAGAATGTGTCCCATCACTTCTAGTTTGATATTTTAAAAAAAATCAAGCTAAATTCAAGACCAGCTTCTTTGCAAATCTGACTGTATTATTTAGATAAATAATAAAATAATAATCCCATAATAAACCTTAATAATGAACCTTCTCACATTCTAGTACTGTATAATGACAATATTTTTGATACAGTGAACTGACAGAATAGTTTTAATTTAAAAATGTGTAAAATAGCTAATCTGTCATGATAGCAAAGTTTTCTCTTTCTTTTGAAGTCAGAATTGCCATGGGATAATTTGTGCATCTAGCACTTCCAGGAGTAATAGCATACTAGAGATTGTCTGTGCTTTACAAGCTATTCCATGTAACTGGAATTGTCCTGAAGTGCTGTTGTATTTATTTGTTACTATTGAAATGTTATATAGACTTGATATGCTGAGGAATATATCTGGCTTACCCTTTGTGTGTCTATTAGATCTTTATTTCTCAGGAGCTTTCTTGAGGCTGTTTAACAAAAACATAAAATTTCTTTGTTTTTAAAGCTATTTGATTTTCAGATAGTCATGAGGAATATTATGTAGATTTTTAAATTAATTATTAGTGGATTTTTATGTAGACATGAACATTTGAATTATATTATTATAGGTAGGTATAATTCATTAGCATGAAAGATAAGTATAATTATTCACACCTTCACATTTGTCTTTCAGCACATGTTAGCAGGAAAAGTATCTTGTAGAGTGTCAAGAGGGATAACTTAAGGTTATGCAGTGCAGATTAGCATAAGGATAATAGCACTGGTCAAAAATCTTTTTGGTTCTGTTGCAAGCTATTTTATAAAGCACAAATCTATATTCTTGAACTTGTGCACTTGCAGTGATGCAACACTTAATGTATGATATATAATGAAAATGTAGTCATATGATGATACATGATCATATGATATAAAGATGGGATAGGGCCTTGAAATCAATATAGATCAACCCAGAATTCACTGTTATATGCATTAAAATAACATTAAATAAAAAATCCAGCTTCTTAACATTAATAGGAAATAATGATTAGTTACTTGTCTGCTACTGCACACATTTATACCACTATATTGACTTATTAATGTGGGATAATTGCTCTAAATTTGATTTCAGCTGTGATAATGAAGAAAATAGAACACTACCTTGGTGCTGCTTTTTCTTAAGATGCTGAAAAGTGTATAAATATCCATTTTGGAATAGGAATTCTTAAAAAGTTCTTTGTAGAGTCAGATTTTAATTTGAATTTATGATTCATTTTCTCTCTTCCATTCTCACCCATTTACCTATCATATTGTTTGCCATTCTCATTGCTTCAGCAGAAAGTAGTTTGGAAGAAATTGTTCTTCTCCATTATCCCAGCATGAAAGGCACTATAAGGTCAGCATGCAGCATTGAAATTTCACAGAAAGTCACTGAAAGGACTGTCTTCAGGAAGAGAGTTAAAAACAAATAAGATGGTGGTCACAACTATGCTTTTGAAAATATGTTTTTTATTACACATGTTGCAATAAAGTATGGAGCTTATAGGTGCCATCTTGATTTAAAAAACATTAGAATTAGAATTGGCAGAATTAGTCTCTGGAATAAAAAGCAACCGCACAGATTTCTGGTCTGAGTTTACTTCTCTGGAGTGAGATTTATTGTATTTCTTTGTAAATTATAGTCACTGGCTCCTTGTCTTTAGCATAGGCCAGTATCTGATGAAATTATACAAACTATTGCATTTAATTTTTCAGACTTTCAAAAATGAATGTTTTTGCAATTATGCAAGTGTTTTCTTCCTAAATAGTTAAGAAAATATATTTTTTAAAAAACAAGCTGGCTACATTTAAGAAGAACAGCAATATTTTCATTTTCTCCCTTTCTGATGAAAACAAAAAGTCTTTTGTATACTTTTGAATGTATAAAGAGAAAATAGTGATTAAACTTTTCACATGGAAATATCCTTAGTGAGGTCAGACCAGAACTATTTTAACCAAGTTATTCAAATGCAGGATTGTGCATTTTAATTAAAAAAATGAAATGCGGAAAAATGTTTTTATGTTAGGCATAAAATGGAGTAATTTATGCCTTTCAGAATTATAAGCAAAATATAAAAGTGTTAAAACTGAGAGCAGTGGAATATAATACCCCTGCTATCCCAGGGGTCTTTGATATATGCATTTTAAAGTAAATAAATGCTAAGAAATGGTTTTAAAAGGAAGGCATGTCAAACAATAAAGACCATCAAATATATGCAACATTGGGCCTCTTAAGTATAGTTTGCGGGACAGTATGGGAAGTGTAAGAGTACCAAAGTGAAATCTTTTAATGGAAGATTCAACCTCATAACTTTCCAGAAGGCTGCAGGTGTTCTTCTAGGGATATCATGAATCAAATTTCCAGCCTCCTGATTTTATATTTGGATGGATTTTCAAGATGGGAATGAGAGACGCTGCCTTTTCTTCAATCTTTAAAAGAGCATAGCCTTGCACTGTCAAATTCAGTAGCTAAACTTTGGTGGCAGAATTTCAGGTAATTTTAAGCCTTTAGGAAGGAAATAAATATGTACCCCACAGACCTCCTTAGTTTCTTTTTTCAGAAGACAAAAATGTATTGCAAAATATTGACATTGCAATTTCATAATTCATCACATAACATGAGAGAAGGATGCAATGATGTAAATGTATATTGCAGATCTCTTCCCAGGGTACCAGATATGGAAGTTTATCTTAGTGTTTACTGTACTGCCAAAAATGTTCTTTTGTCCTTGAACTGCCATGGTCTTGTCAAATAGCAATGGTTGGTCATATGTGTAGTCTTTTCCCAGGAAAGGAACATTCAAGTGACCATGCTGTTTCTTGAGAAATGTCTATGCTTCTGTGGCATTAATTAAGACATGGTGCAATGGTTTAGAAGAAAAGATGGGATAGATATGATAGTCATTAAACTATCTGTTTCAATCAAAGTATTCATTCATACATCTGAATGGATATTTTAGAGAGGGGTGAGGAGGGCCAACCTCAAAATAGGCCAGATAACAAAAAGAGCCTGAACAATCCTTTTATATATACAAATTTTGATTAGATTGAAATATTATGACATTAAGTTCATAAGTTTGTTGAGACAGTACAAAAGACATGACTGCCAGGTATGAGAAAAAGAAGGGAGACTTTCAAACAAGGAAGATCACAGCTTCTCTTAATTGGAGGATAACTAATGCAGCACATTTTTATGTCTCGCATAGGCAGATTTTGTTTTCAAAAAAATATTTTAAATTAGTTGTGAGTTTGCAGGTTAAAATAAATCAAGGAAAAAAACCCACTACAATATTAATGCTGGTTAAGAGAAGGGCTTCCAAACTGGCTCACCTACTCAGGCACCTTGAGATAAATTGAATGATGCCAGTTAAGAATTCTGAAGTTTGTTATTTTAAGAAATCTAGAGGACATCATGTCGGACAAAGTTGTGTAGAATATGAGAGCAGGAATAAAAAAGGGATTTATACTAGACTTTGCATGGCAAGAAACTCAAACACTGAGAACATTGTTGAATTTATAATTAAGAAAACACAGCCTGCCAGTTATAAGCTTTTCTCTGCATCTGTGAAAGCTAGAAATGTATCTTAGTGGGTGTGTTTAATGAAAGCAAATAAGCAGTACAGAATTCTAGCAGATTCTGCATTTGAAGTCAAATATTATTTCTGGCTGAACCACAGTTATCCAGCAGCATAATTTTCTGACCTCAAATGATAACATAGAATTTCAGGATTTTACATAAGTAGCAACTCATGCAGTATCCTCCCATATTTTATACACATTCTTTATATAAATCTAAATATTTTTTTGTTATTTCATTCCATAGTAAATGAGAAGCAAGCTTTTCTAATTACTGTATATTACTTTGCTTTCCTAGTTACAGAAATATAAGAAAGTTTATTTCCTATTCATCCCATATCTACCAAGAATATTTCATAGTCATTATGGTTATGGGAAAAATACATTGTAACATTTGCAAATTAGGTTCTAAGCAATTTTCTGCTACTAAGCAAAGAAGTAAAGTAATTTTCAGTTCATTCACTGGAAGCAATTTAGCCTTCTTCCATGTGACAAAAATTGAACCTCCTTTTAAAATCAATATATCATTTATTCTGATATTTTTATTGGTGCAAGTAATTTCAAGATGTCCAGAAAAGAAGATTCTGCTTTATACTAGCATTTTGTTTATGAAAGCGTCTTATGATAAACAACATAAATACCTACCCATCGTGTTATTCTCTTTTAAGGTGGGCAAAGTGATGCATCATTTAGTAAAGAAGTAAAACATACTAAGCTAAAGAAAGTACAGTAAAAGCTTGATATAATAAACTGAAAAAGTAAACTATTTAGCCCCAAACTTATTTGTTATACTTGTATATATGTATATATATTATTCTTTTAAATTATCACTCTGTTTTTTTTTTATTAGTTCTATCCATCCATAATTGTCTTGGCATTCTCCCTTTCTTTTCAACCAGTTCACTATTTCAACATACATTTATTTTACAATTTGATCCTTATATATTCTCTGTTGCAACTAAACCAACATGATGATTTCATATTGATTGCTCACTTTTGCATTCAGTCCACATTCATTTATTACCGATTCCTCGTTGACCTTCTTTCTTCTTGTTGTATAGTATATTTTTCAATAAGTCCCCTATTTCTACTACATATAAATTACTTTTCTGTTTCTCTTTGTATACCCACTCTTACTTCTCTAACAAATGGAGCATCGGTTCTATTGTTATTGGACACTATAAGTCACTGAACAGGCATAGAATTTAATATGTACATGTTATTACATAATATTGAAGCTAATGGATACAATGCAATCAAATAATCATATAATATTTAATCACTATAGTCAACAGTCTATAGGTTCTTATAGAGCTCTTTAACAGATACCAGTTTACTGGCATTTGTAAGCTAACACGTTAACAAGTATAATAATATTAAGCAATAGACATACACCTAATTTGCAGGGTAAGTGAAAAAGATAATTTGATAACGGAATCTGAACAAGGGCAGATAATGGGGGAATCACATTTAGTGGCTTGGAATCAGAAGGAGAAAGTATCTATGAGGAATGACAAATTCCTGCAACATGACCTATTGAAGAAGGAAACATGGGAGAAATGTATACAGGACAGTATGAGTATTTGCAGTGATCTCAACAATGCTGAAGAGAAAAATCCTAACCCTAATCTTAACTTGTGTCAACCTTGTGTCAGAAAGAAAAAAGAAGTTTAGCTATTAATAGTTATGCCACAAAGAAATCATGCCATCTCATCATCTTTGATTAGACTTGATAGAATAGTGGATCAAGGGAATGTCATACATATAATGTTCTTAAATTTCAGAAGAGCTTTCAAACAGAATGATTCATGATATTGTTGTTCAAGAAATATAAACTAGATGAGAATACTGTTAAATGTACTCACAGTTGGCTGAATGATTGGATCCAAACACTTATTATAGATTCCACTTCAGCCTGAAGGGAAGCATCAAGTAGAATGCTGCGGAGTTCTGTCCAGGGTCTTTTGCTGCTCAATGTAGAAAGGTGATACTAAGTTTACAGATGATACAAACCTAGATGATTAACACTTTAAATAAAAAGAGAAAAGATTCAAAAAGCTTTAAGCAGACTTGGACAGAAATAAAAAGGGAGAAATGTAAATTTCTGCATCTGGGAAGAAACAAAGGCACAAATATAGAATAGGGAAGAGCTGGCTTGGCAATAGTACAGTATATGTGAAAAAGATCTTGATGTCTTTGTCACCATAAGTTAAACATGAGCCAACAAACTGATGCAGCTGCTAGAAAGCAAATGCTATCTTGGGATGCACTAATAAAAACATAATGAGAAGGAATTGATCAACTCTATTCTAACCGGATCAGACATTGTTTGAAATACTGTGTACAGTTTTAGCCACCATATCTTGGGAAAGGCAGTGCCAAATTAGAATGATCAAAAGATTGCTGCCAAGATGGTGAAGAGTCAGGTAACCAAGTATTATGAAGAATAGTTAAAGGGTCTGGCATGTTTAACCTACAGAAAATAAAATAAGGAGAGATCCAGTAGCAATCTTCAAATATCTGAACAATTCAAACAGAACATTTAAAGGATCTATGTACTTTATTGTCCTAGGGAGCAGGATCATATCAGAATATTAAGGAGTCAAGGAGGATTGAGATGGTGCATAAATTGTATGAATTAATGAGTAAATCTAATTCCTTTATACAAAGTATACTGTGATCAACCCTTTGTCACAGCTTCTAGGTAAATTTGTTCCTGTTCTATTGACATCACATTGTATTAGCAAAGGGAAGCTTCATTTTTTCATAGTTACATAGAGGAAGATGGGAATGCTCACATTATTAAGATATTTATATTTTTTTCTCCTAGCAAAACAGTCTAGAAGCTTAATAAATAGTAATAAAATATATTTAATGCGCTAGTAATCAGCCATTGGCAGAACAATACAATAGAATTTCATTGACCTTAAATAGTGAAGATAACAAATAATTCCATTCTTTTCAGTGAAGTATCTATTTAAACTATACTTGATTGGCATCTACGGTCAAAGAGGAACATTGGCAGTAGATTCAAAATTCCAAATTAAATATTTTGATCTTGCATGGCTTCTTGGTGGTGTAAAAGAATAATGAAAAAGAAAACATTATTATTTATTTTATGTTTAGGCTTACTTTTTTCTAATTTTTAAATTAAAGCCAACAGGAAATTAGTTGTCTAGAGACAGAATGTGATTTGTGCTTGGAAGATTGATTTTATTTAATGTTATCAGTTACAAGATTATAAAACTAGCATTCAGAAGAAGGCACGCTTTATAGACAGTGGAATAAATGATAGATTTTAAGAATTCTGCCTTCGGTGACCGTGGTTATAGCTGCATAAAATTGTCTCAGTCAACAAGGTTACTGAATTTTCCTGATGTAGGTTGAACAGCAGCAGGTCAATCCCTATTGTCTGGAATTGGTTTCTCTTAAGAAATAAATTTAAGAAACTATACTCTTTTTTAGAAAATCTATCATATTTTTAGCAATAATGTAGTAAACTGTTTAATTACACATGACCAGGCAGAAATTAAATTTGAGTAATTGTGTTTGATGGTGATCAAGATAGTTTGATCAAAGTAGTTTTATTTAAAGTGTTTTGTTCATAGTTGTAATTGTTACCTTTTGTACTTACTGTATCAGCAGACTATTCTGAATTATCCCAGTAGTCCAGGAAAGCACAGTTAACTAGAGCCTTTCCCTGCATGGCTACTATCTAATACAACCTATTTACAGACTCTTACTATTCTGGCCATAAAACACAGAAATTCATATGCAGCCAAACAAGCCGAGAAAAAAGCATTTGCTCATTTAATTGTTGATCAGCATGCTGCAGAACTGCATTGCATTCAATCAATATGGCTGCCAGAAATAATCCTATTTGAAAGACAAATTAGAATGTTCCTGCTTTCATTTTACATTTGAACATAGAAGTACAGCAGGGGATATTGAGAGGTACGATTGTCATGCTTTTTTTTTTTTTTTTGGTTCCAATTATCAGGGCTGCTTTTAATAGCCTTCCCACTGTTTCTTAGATCACAGCAACATAGGCATAGTTTATGGTGCTGCAATAATATATAGTCTGTACTTCATCCCATCCCTGGGACTTCAGCATCCCTGCATTGTCTAAATAATAACTTTACATTCTCCCAACTGTCAGTCCAAATCTAGGAAGGATTAATTATCTGTTTGATCACTATTCTTGTCACTTGCATTCTTCCCTACACTTCTGTTTCTCTGTTAGTCACAAGTTATTTTGTTGGGAGGGCGGAGCTTGCGTTGCAGTGGTACAGCATGCGATCTTTAGGCTCTAAGATCGCTGCTGATATTTCCATTGCAGGATGGTCCCAACGGACCTAAATCGTCCCGTAGAGACGGTGACAGAGGAGGGCACATCCTGTCGATCCCAGGGACATCGCAAAGTCCCTGGTAGATCCAGGAGAAGCCCATTTTTCCCATGGTGGAGAGGCAGCCATTAAAGCTGCTGAAGCTGGGACAGCTCCGGAACTGCTCAATTCTTAGCGAGTGGTAGATTAATCTAAACAACATTCTTCTGAAAGTCAAGGACATGGCATGCACCTGGATGGGAATAGGTGAAGGAATGACTTCCATGGTTGACATCTGAGGTTCGAAAGATGGATTCATTTTTAAAAGGAAAGAGTAAAATCTGATATCAGATTTTTTTTATGACCATCATCACCCAAAGCTTTTGAGGCTTCATTATTCCAAATATCAACTAACATTTAACAGGGACAGTGAATGAAAAGGAAGTGAATGAAAAGGAAACTAAGGGTGGGGATTGAACTTTGTCAATGGTTGTTCTTCTGTCTTGCTTATTGTCCTGAAAGTACTCCTTAAGCCTAAGAGGCAAAAATGTATGGGGTGTTTTGTATATTAATTGATTGCAAACACTAACAAAATGTTGCATATGGAAAATCACAGTGGGATAAGAAAATGGTGAATAAAGATTACTTAGTAAAGAGAGAGGACCCAGAATGGATTTGTTGAAAGATTATCGACAGAAATAGAACAAATAAACACTACTGATTGTCACCTACAGCCATATATGAAACCACACAAGCACATTATTAATAACTTAGAGCCAATACTGGGCAGTGACACTGCATTTTCTTGGGCATTGAGTGGCAGGCACATTCTTGCATATGGACAACTATCCCCCTGAACATGCTTTCACAAGCAATAAAAAATAACAGGACTGTGATTCCAACATGGGAATCGGATCATGCAACAAACCAAGATGTCATTTCTCCTCCACATCCACATCAACAGCACTATCACAGCATAACATAATATAATTAGAGATGCCATCATTTGCTTTTATTCCAATGAGATATACACTTCATCCGCCAGTAATACCCTTCTGAATTTTATATAGAAGAAATGGAACAAACATTTCTGCAAAAGACAAAATGAACACAAATTTAATATCATCACAGCATTTGTGCCTCCCAGGATACTCTGGGTAGAACTTTATCAGTGTTATTAAACTAAAATGGTTGAACTCACATACATCAAAAGGTTTTGGGCAGCCTCAGAAGGTAACAAATACAGAACGGTATTTAATACATTACAATTCGATCGATCAAAGACTTATAATCAGTCTTGCATCTAAGATGCATTTGCATAACCAACCTAGTTTCCATTCTTCCTTTCTCTCCTGCCCCAATTTAAAGCCTACATCAGTCTAGCCACTCTAGGCCTCTGATGAAGTGAGCTGCAGTTCATGATAGCATTTTAATTAAATTTGTTACTCAGAAAAAAATGCTACCCATTTTTTGCCACTGTAGACTCACACAGTTCTCCTACAATGTCTATGCTGTTTATACAAGACAGTTTTTGTTTGTTTGTTTTTAAATACTGGGTTCAGCACTACCTTTTTAAAGAATATGTCTTAAAATATTTAAAAAGGTTTCAAGCTTCTAAATATTGAAGCATTCTCAAAAGATGTTTCTTTGGTGGCATATGTGTGGCTGGCACCAACTACTCTCAGGGAATTGGACACCTGTCAATTGTTCAGTTGTTACCATTTTCAAGAATCACTGGCCCAACAGGAATATTCTGGGATTTATTAACAGTCACTCTTATCATTTTCAAGTGCTTAATGACTTAAGAGAACAAAAATGGAAATGCCATTTGTGAATTACGTTGGAACTCCAAACTCCACTTAGCCATTCTGTTTTGGTGATTCTAAATTCAGGCCTTTCATCTTTCCTGATAAAGCAGATGTTCTTACCTATCAAAGTTTCATTATGGAAAATTAGAATTCTATGCATAACAATTTCTGAAAGCTACAGTCAAACCTGAGAGTCTCTTAGGAAGCGGTCATGATGATAATGATTTAGAAAAGAAACCTAAGATTGAAAAGGTTATTACAGCAGAAGTAAGAATATGAAGAGGATAAAAATACCTGAGATTCAACCTTATGCTTTCTCAATGGTGAAAATACAATGTATATAACCTGTTAGGGTATTGACATAAGATCTACAGGAGTGCTGCCATAAGCTTATATACACAGTAATTTTGACTTCTGTCCATTAAGTAATTATGAAGGAATCTTCCACAAATTGTTAATGGAAAGGATTTATGAGATCTACTATAATGGATTCTAATGGATTATATTATATTATATTATTTTATATTATATTATATTATATTATATTATATTATATTATATTATATTATATTATATTATATTATATTCTATAATGGATTATATTCTATAATGGATTATAATGGCTTTGGAGCATCTACTATCATCATCTTGAATCAATTGCCTTTAAAAAAATTATGTGAGGAATTGTCCAGAACAAGAACATTTATTTTTGAAAATTGTGTGCAAAGTAACTAACAGTAATCCTTAAAAATAAAGCTTCTTAGTAGAAAACATATTTTAAAGCTTAACTGTAGAAATACATATTTTAAAAAGATTTCTACAAGCATAAAATACATATATACTACAAAATGTATTCAGAGATCCCAACAGATCATGGAAGAACACTTAATGATGCCCAAACTTGGTATGGTAGCTATTGATAGTAGCTTCTGGGTTGCTTTCATTGTTCTAAGCCAGAGGTCTTCAAACTTGACAGCTTTAAGACTTGTGGACTTCAACTCCCAGAATTCCTCCTCCAGTCATGTTAGCTGAGGAATTCTGGGAGTTGAAGTCCACAAGTCTTAAACTTGCCAAGTTTGAAGACCCTTGTTCTAAGCCATAGGCAAATAGGGAGCCCCTTTGAAGAGTTTTAGTGGATAAGAAAGGACAGTATAATCTAAATCCATTATGGGAGGATAATCTCTGCCCTCTTCAGATGTATCTGATCTGGATCAAGAGAGAGAAATTCTGCTAAGCCCCCAGGAAAGGTTTCAGAGTGGGAGTGTAAAGGCTATCGGTGGAAACAGATTAAACTGGTCATAGCCCACTTCCCTTACTTGCACCCTGGTCTTACTATGGATGTTTTTATGCTGAACTCTTAAATCTTAGTTTCAAATTTGCTTAAGCCTAACACCATTACCTAGTTTCATTCTTGAGTTTTCTGATCTTTTATTGTCACTTGTTTTTGGTTCTGTATTTGCATATCATGAGTACTGCAAAAGATGACGACTAAACCTTCACCCATTATACTATGACTTTTTTTCCCTGTTGCAGCATAAATGACTTAAAATAGCATAGTCGTTTTCACTTTTGCACCTGGACTGCATTATTCAAAATGTCTCAAAGGTGCTTTTTCAAGAGGCAACTGAACTTTCTGGTTTTTTCTTTGAAGTTGTTTCACTTCTCATCCAAGAAACCTCTTCAAAGAAAAGCCAGAAAGTCAAGTTACCTCTCGAAAAAGCACCATTGGGAATCATGGTCTGGATGACTTAAAATCTCCATGCACATTGTTTACAATCTTTACCAGCAGAGCAATCATTAAAGCTGGGATCACCAATCCTTCTGAGGGTATCATTATCCAGCATTACCTTTATGTGTTTTATCATCTAAAAAAGCTTTTACCTTTGATCTTGAACCCAACTTGGAAGTCTACTCAAGCTCAATTACTATACTTCACTATTTATATGTGTAAAAAGAACAACCAGTAAATCTGTGAAAAACATTGAACTTTCTAGCAGCCAATTTGTTAATATACATATAAAATGTTATAATTTGAAGGATGGGTGGATCCCGATTCATGCTTTTTCAATGACTGGTATTAAGTGAGAAGTGTGCTTTGAAGTATGCCTTTATTTACAACAGTTGAAATGCAGTTCCTGTTGAAAAACTGATTCATCATAATCCCAGTAATTCTTTCAGTTTTGTCACAGCATGTGCCCCACTGAAATAGGACTTGGCATAAAAAAAAACTAGGAAAATAACATGCATGAGGTGAGGTGAGGTGAGGAGAAGAGATGAGAAAAGTGGATAAAAATAAGTTGTGACTACATTCCACAGCAAAAAAAAATATATCTTTCAAGAAACTGAAATAAATATGAGATCAAAATGTTTTTACCTTTTCAAATATATAAAAAAAACTTTATTGAGGCAGATCTTGTAGAAATTCACCTAGAAACACTTCGATGTACCCATATATGCTAATCAGACTGAGCTGACAACAAAAATGCTAAAAGAAAAGAGCTATTAATTACATAATTTTATGAATGACATATTAATCTATATTGATATTAAAGCAAAAAACCAAAAATGTTTGCTCTTTCAATAAGGTAAAATTGTCACTAGGTAAAATACAAAACTTGTGCTCTGTTGATTATTTAACAGAGATGTTGGTTGATTATTAATAAAGGTGTTGGATGGTTCCCAGGGTTAGTATGTCTTTAGTGGTGACATCTTATTCACATTTCATCCTTTTCAACGTATCAGGTGAAAGCATTCCCATTTACCTGCTAAGCAAAGAACTTTTATACAATGGTTGTATGGCATTAATAATGCTGGTTTAGTTCTCTTAATATTGTCTTTTCATTAGTTGTTGTTTTATAATGTAAGTTTAAGGAGTGCATATTCTAATTGTAGTTGATATTCTACATATTCTATTATAATAATATAATATATATATTATAATATAATGTTCATATTCTAATTGTAGTTGACAGCCGGGCAGCAATCAATCAATCAATCAATCAATCAAATAAATTTTCAGTGACTCAGGTAAAAAGCCAATGTTGTCCTGAAAGACAGAACACAGATGATACATATTTTGGAGAAGAAAGAAGAGATAGTATATGTGATAAACCTACAAGATTGTTTATCCCTGATTCCAAAGTCAGGTGGGATTATTGTTAACAGCTAGCTTTTCAATAACTGAACTGAAACTATTATAGAATTCAGAACAAGCATACTCTAGATAAGTAGCTTGTTTTTTCCCTCTTATTTTTCCCATGGGCATGAAGTGGAAGTTTCTATTGATGTCAGGATTACTCGATTTTATTTTCAAGTGAAATGAAAAAGGCTTGAAAAACAAGAAAAAAAATGAATGTTATGGCTGAATCAACACCATGTAACCTTGGTTAATTTGAGATCTCTCTATAAACACCTTTGGAAAAGACATGTATACTCTGAGATTATAAACAATATTCTTAGTCCTTATTTCTGTTTGAGTAATGATTCACATACCTAATATGTATTCAAGTAATGAGGTTTTATGGTTTGGAATTTTAGTTTGAGAGACTGTGATCCATTCTCTTTTTACATCTGTATGTTTATTTGCAATGACTTAGCTGTCAGCAGAAAATGAATGTGGAAAATGCTATTCTAAAAGCATTACAGCTTGTTTGGGGCAAACTTAATTTTATGGGAATTTTATTTTTTGCTAGTATTTTCCTCACAATTAATTTACATAATCTCCCCCTTTAAATTTTCAGGGTATTAATGTGATTGTTATATAGTCAGAGCTATTATTACTTAAAATATGGAAACAATTATTGGGATTTTCCTTCTCTTTGGAAGCTTTAGCACCAGAGAGCAGGACGAGAAACGATGGATTGGAAACTAATCAAGGATAGAAGCAACCTGGAATTAAGGACAAACTTCCTAACAGTCAGGACAATTGACCAGTGGAACAGCTTGCCTTTAGGCTTAGTGGGTGATTCATCACTGGAGGTTTTTAAGAAAAGACTGGACAGTCACTTGTCTGGATCTTCCTGATTGATCAGAGGGCTGGACTAGAAGAATTCCAAGTCCCTTCCAGCTCTATTTTGAATGATTCTGATTGATTGTTGTACACATTAATTTCTTATTTTAAAATTGCATTAAACATACCAAAAAAAAAATTCTTTTAACTTTTTTATACATGTTGACAGGAAGAAAAGAAGTATTCATTACAAATAACTTCAAAACAATGAGCAAAGAAATCTGACCATTAAATATAGCTGGAAAAATGCTGTGTGGCCCTTCACTTTAATCAAAAACATCAAGAGAAAAAAATGTAGCTGATGATGGTAGCCACAAAATGAAGTTAAAATGAAAAGCAAGATTTGTTCATTTTAAAATATGACGGGCAAAACTAAAATATGTTTACCATGGATCGAAGCCATCTTTTTGTAACTGCAACATAGTTTCATTATTCTTCTAAGAAAGGAAATAGTAACAATTTGTCAAAGTTCATTCCATACATTATTTTCTGCAATGGTTTTTTTGCCTTTTCTCTTATTTTCCCTTAGAAGTTTAATCACCATGATTATTACTTCAATTCAATATGCATTTGCAAAATAACTGTTTTGATAAGAAGGCCAAATGTCAATCATGTATCCCAGTGGTGGGATTCAAATATTTTTACCACCAGTTCAGTGGGCGTGGCTTGGTGGGCATGCTTTGCGTGCATGCACATACTTTGCGTGCATGCGCGCGTGTGCCAAAAGTGCATTTTGCGCAGGCGCAGAAGCATTCTAACTCACCTCCTGCAAGCCTACACGATCCTGATCACATCAGCAGCTGCCACGCGGCACTCTTCTCTTCAGCTGCACTTCAAATTCAGAGGATAAAGGTGAGTATGGAACCCCGGCAGGCGGGTGGGCCCAACAGCAAAGTGGCAGAGAGAACTGGTTCAATCTCCGCTACTCATCGCTGCTACCAGCTCTGCAGAACGGAGCCGAACCAGTAGAATACTACCACTGATGCATCCCATGTTGAGTCATCTATAAAGCAGAATAGCAACACATTTCTCTTTGTTTCTCTGTAAAGCTGGACAGTAATAGTTCAAAGATGTCCATCAAAAACAAAACAAAAAACAAAAAAGCAGAGTGAGCAGGCTGCAACACAGGTTATTTAGGACCAATCTGTAAAATTTGATTGCTTCAATGTGAGTATGGACTATTTATTATTCTCAAGGACAGGAATGCCCAATGTTATTCTCTACCTGTGAAGGAAAACTGTACATGTTTTTCTACATGTTCAAGTCAACAAGAGTGTTTTCTGTCTTATGCCAGCACAAGCACTGCTATTTGGTTCACCCACTTTTCTTCATTTATATTTTGCAAACATTTCCACTTTAGTTGGCTGCTGTGCAGTATAGCAGAAACATGTATCTCTCTCTAGCCATTGGTCACTACTGTTCAGGGTCATTTTACAAGCCATGATTTTGATCAGTTTTTATCAGCTAATCTCTTTTTTCCCCTTTCATTTTACTGGTGGATCAGTGAAATGCTTGACCTTTTTGTTTTAGATTTTTTGTCCAGTTTATATTGTTTTTATAAATAACTTAAGACTATGAACATATCTCCTTCCTCCTCCTATTTTCTCCCCTATGAGATGAGTTGGGCTGAGAATAACTGGCTCAAAGTCACCCAGTTGGCTTTCATGCCTAAATCCATGTTTTTACAAGTTTATTACAAATTGAACTGTTCACCTTTTTTTTTACACTTTGCTGATGAAATGGTAAAACATGGACTTTTTAAAAAGAAGAACCTTTCTTCTCTTTCTAGGTCAAGTGACAAAAAGAATGCTAAAATGGTAGTGTTTTATTTTTATTGGTTTGCTGGTAGATTCAGCAGTTAGGACAGGGATGGCCTCTTTATGCCTTGTAGACTTCAACTCCCGGAATTCCTGAATCACTCATGCTGGCTGAAGAATTATGAGAGTTAAAGTCCACAGCTTATAAAGGGGCTGTATTTACCTATCCGTAAAATGGGTGAACGTTCCAGCAGAACCAGGGTTCTCATCTCTGGTGATCTTAGTGCTAGAGACCACTGTAACAAATTTGCCAAAAAGGCATTAAGAGTTGTTAACCTAATTGTGTGAATATTGTACTACTAACTAGAGCATACAAAACATTTGCTAGATCAATTACTGAATGCAGCTCATCTGTCTGGAATCCTCACTGCATATCAGACATTAATACAATTGAGAGAGTCCAGACTCCTTGACTTCTCTACTCACAACAGAATACCCTATGTCTCCAGACTTGAAATTTTAGGCTTTGATAACGTAGAACTATGCCACCTTCAGTCTGATCTAAGCGTAGCACATAAAATAATCCATTACAATGTCCTACCCATCAATGAGTGCTTCAGCTTCAACCTCAACAATAAATGAACTTTGGACCTCACCCCATTCCTAAAAGGTCTGTAAGGAGCATGCATAAAGTGCACCAATGTGCCTACTGCCCCTGTCTTAATATTCCCTTTTATTCATATCTCATTTCAAGTATTAATAATCATGTTTATACTTATATATATTATCAAATGCATGATTGACAAAATAAATAAATAAAAGCAGGGTTCATAACCAAAGCAGAAGGAAGAATTGAAATCCACACAGGAGAATCCTTAAGCAAGATAAATTTTCAGGTGGTTTATGCAGGAGACTGTCTGCAGGGAGAAATATCTCAATGTCAATCACCACTGTTGTGATGTGTGAATTATATATGCATTTGAGAGTAGTTGTCAAGTCTTTGTCTTCATCTATTTTTTGTTAGCATGGGCCAATGCCAAGTAAAATAAAGTAGCTATCATAAATCATCATAAATGAGATTCAGTAGTGCCTAGTGTGCTTGTTTCTTGGCCAATGAACTTAATTAATTAACAATATCGAATGGAGAAAGATAAAGTAATTGCTCATTTTATACAATAATTTCTGGTAATTTCAGCTAGTCCAAAAAAGAGCTTGGAAGATACTAGTAGACTAATCAATGCAATCTTGTAGAACAGTGTTGGGCCTGCCAATGTCGTTCTAAGTGTTGCTGACCTTTGAATAGCTTAAGAACTTGGGGTTAAAGAAAAATTAAAAAAAGTAATACTTCTCATATGGCTCAGCATCAAAAGCCTTCTTCTGGACAAATTGGCTATGTTAGTAGCTATAAAAGGAGAAGTTCTTAGTGATCGGATCCCATTGATGGAATGCCCACAAGGGAGGCATATTGTATATGCCACCTATATTGCTGCAATTCTACACCACTTTATCCTTCTTAAATTTTAGAATTTATTAGTAAGGTTTATATTATAAATGTTCATACATTTGGTGTTATGGCATGTCTGAATATATTCTTGTGTTCTATTTTAATTTCCTTTTCAAAACTTTGGTGTTTTTTTAACAGCTTTTTAATCTACCAAAATTTGCCTCTTTTGGGGTGGGTTAAACATGTAACAAACCAAAGGACACAAATATGTTAGGAGTTGTGCTATATGCTAGCTGACCAAAGTTAAAAATACCTTCCAGTGAGGTCATTGTCTCTGATGGTGTATTACTATTTTCAAATCTATTCTCACCAGCTGCCTGTGAGAATATAATCATTGCAAATCATTGCTTCAGTAAGCACACCCACAGAACTATCAGAATGTCCATGTGTTTTGGGGCAGTACTTTTTCATCCCAAATCAAGGTAACAGAATGGGGTGGAGACAGAATGGGGTTTATTGAAGTAAAACAAACTGCTGGATTATATAAGAATCCCTGAAGAACAGCCTGATAATTTATGTTTGGGATAGTCTTTGGGTTTTTTTTAAAATTTGGAAAATAAAACTGATTGTTATCTTTTGCAATGCATCTCTTAGCTTTTCCATCCTCAAATCCCCCTTTCCCATCCTTCCCCATCCTTTCATGAAAAGGCAGTTATGATTAGCATTATAGTCATTGTACAGTTTCACTTGGTGTATCTAACTGACCTATCTGCATTATCAAGAACTGTCTAGAGAACTGAGTCCTTGCTATGAAGTAAAGAAAATGGTCAAAAATTGCTTCTTCTCTCTATCCCACTGCACTTCTTGAGAAGGCGAATATGATGGCTAAATGCTCTAATACATAACTGAGGAAAAAACAATATGGTATGGCAGGAGGCTGCTCACATAATACTGATGCTTAAAAATGAAAAACTAAAAAGGAATACAGAGACTCTAGAAAGAGTGCAGAGAAGAGCAACAAAGATGATGAGGGGACTGGAGGCTAAGATATATAAAGAACGGTTGCAGGAACTGGGTATATCTAATCTAATTAAAAGAAGGATGAGGGGATATTCCAATAATTCAGGGGCTGCCACAAAGAAGAGGGAGTCAAGCTATTCTCCAAAGCATCTGAGGGTAGGACTAATCAAACTAATCAAGGAGAGAAGGAACTTAGAACTAAGGAAAAATTTCCTGACAGTTAGAACAATTAATCAGTGGAACAACTTGCCTCCAAAAGTTGTGAATGCTCCAACACTGGAAGTTTGTAAAAAGATGTTGGAATTTGTGGATTCTTTGCACTGGCATATGCTTGCATGCCTGGCATGACAAGGATGGAGTAGCTGATCTTGTAATTTGGTTTAGCAATTTAGTGTCCCATTGGTACACATTGGACAGTGTGTTTTTAACATTCTACATTTAGACAAGTTTCTTTGTGAACACAGTTGTGACTGTCAATCATGACAGAGCGCAGTTGAGTCACACACCAAGGGCAATATTGCCAGGCAAGATATTTGTTGCTTTTTAACTTCCTAAGTGACATTTCATTAGAACTTGGAATTTGCAAATAATCTGAAAACATGTTTCTTCTGGTTTAATTCTACATATGTAGAAAGGATCATTTAAGTTGTAACTCATTTCTGATTGTCCAAAATGGAAACTGTAAAACCATCTCTCAATTTGGAATGAATTTGAACTTTTTACCTAGCATTCAAGAGATGGAATATACTGCTGCCCTGTTTTAAGTCCTCGGATTTTACAAAGCAACCATTTTTGACATAGGCATTTAATCATAAAACTTGAGCCTTGTATTTCTTTACACATGAATGATTCTTTCTGTGAGCTCAGTGCAAATTGAAAACAAAGGCCAAGGTTCAGAATGTGATTTCTGTGCTGCTAGTTTAATTTAATTACAGTGAAAAGTATTTAAAATTCAGAGACAGATATACCTAATATTTTCTGGAATATAAGTTTTATCATGAAATATAGAAAATTGAAATTTTATAAAAAAAATGCCACAGGATATGCAGACAACTAAGAAAATGAACATTTTTTTCACAAGCTCTACACTTTTTATATCGCTTGCAATTTCCCAAAGAGATGTGACAAAGTCTCAGCTATCAAAAATATTTGCTTAGCGAGAAAGTCCAGTCCAGTTGGATTACATGCCACTGTAGCATTATTGGTGCTGCTGCTAAAGTTTTAGATCAAATCAAATCAAACCTTTATTGTCAATGCACAACATGTGTACAGTGAAATTGAACAATTAATCATGGTTATTAATGTAGATTCTTTCTTTTTCTCCCCTTCCCCATCTTTCTCTTGTAGTTTGATGTGGTAATCATAGCAGAAGAATGGCATAATCTTTGTAATTATCTTGTTAATAACTAGAGCCTTCACATATACCCTTAACTTAAAATTCCAAAACTGGTCTTGGTTTAAAATACTGAGTAATGTGAAGCTGAGAATCTCTGTGGTGGAAATTTTAAATGACAATCTGGTTGAAAGAAAAGAACAAAATATTTTATGCATGAAAAAGGCAGAATCTCGGTGAAAATACTGCAGCTGTTGTGCCAGCCCATGTCCTGAATTAACCTTTTTAATTGCCAAGTGTCTTTAGCACAATGTTACATCATATCCAGATTTATGAACTGAAGCACACTATGTTTAAAGTGTTGTAGAATAATGCAATTATGGTTTTGGATTGTATTGGGTTGTTTTAATTTATTTTTGTGCCATCTTGGACTGTAATAAAGATTATGTATCTGTCTATGTATGAATGTATATGTGCACTGCTGAACATCTTTTTTTGAAAACAATCAGTTATTTCGAAATTTCCCCCCTGCAATTTCACAAAATATATGGTGATTCAAGTCTTCATGAAGTGTAAGATTAAAGTACGACAACCCTTTCTAACATGGGAAATTATTCTGGATTATTTCTCATTGTTTATTTCGAGAAGCATAACTGTTATTTTCATCACACTCCTATAGACTTCCTTTGTGTAAAATTGAAGTATGATTGCTAGAGTGCTTTTCAGTATGTCTACTTCTTGGCTTTAGCACTGCTCCAGGATCAATGCCTTATAGGAATTAGACCTAACCTGATGCAGGAAGAATCTCACAATTTTTCCTGGGTCTAGGACAACTTGGAGCAGACAGTTTAGTGCGGTCAATTCACCACGGCCAATTTGTCACAGCCAACTCACTATGGTCAGCTCACAACAACTTGCCAGGACCAACTCGCCACAGGACAAGAGTAGAATAGAATTAAAGCAAGAATGCAAACGGAAGAACAAAATGAAATGTGAATGACACAAATTAAAATATTTGTAAATTATTTTAAATACTTAAATTGAATTGTTGAATTGTCCCTCATTCCTACTACAATCAGGTAACTTTAAAGAAACATTAGTATCAAATATAGTAGAGATTTAGATTATTTCACCAGTAGAATTATTCCAGTATGTCTTCTCCCAAGTGATTACTTTAAAACCTAAAGTTTTAAAATGAATGCAGTTGTGTGCTTGTATGATGCTTCACATAGACTGTTCTCTAGTTCTTTATGCCTCATTATGTTTCAAAGAGGAGACAAAGTATGGGGCATATTTCAATAATCTTAAAGTCTGGGTGCTTTATAATGCAGTATTCAACATGATGAATTAATTAAACAGCTCAGAGGTGGTATTCAGCAGGTTCTGACCAGTTCTGGAGAACTGGTAGTGGAAATTTTAAGTAGTTCGGAGAATCAGTAGTAATCTTCCCCATTGAGTGGGGTGGGAATGGAGATTTTGCAGTATCCTTCCCCTGCCACAGCCACCAAGCCATGCCATGCCCACCAAGCCATGGCCACAGAACCGGTAGTAAAAAAATTTGAATCTCATAACTGAAACAGCTGATTAATGCTGCTGATCATTTGCACTTCATGTGGAGGTCATGTGTATCTTCTTATAACACATTGCACAATTTTGCATTAGTTAATGAACACTTTGAAATAATTGGATTTGAAGGACTGGATCTTAAGGCACCTCAAATGAGACTGTAAGTCACAGAAACAGAACCTAAGGCTAGATTATTTTTAGTTTTTGAATGTTAGTAATACCTTGGTTATTTTAGTGGAATCCCTAAAGTGTGTTTTCTTCCCTACCCCATCTTCACTTTTTTTCTAGAAATGAAATATCTCTGTTGAACACTCCTATTACTAGATAGTAAACATAATTGAAAAAATTGTACCCTTACCAATAATTAAATGATATTAACATTTTCTACACTGAGCACAACTTTAGTGTAAGACACTTCGGTATGTGTCTGTGATCTGAATAGTGATTTGCAAAACTGGATGAGTAGCAATTTGGAAGCTCCAGAAATCAGAAATTAACTATTCACAGAGAGTAGTGGTTGATTAAATTGTGCTGTCATGCAATCCTAGCAAAACTATACTTTAAAAAAAAAGGTGGGTTTTTTTTTTGAATACCCATACTTTCTCATTGAGGACTAGGGGCTTACAGGACAGCTTTATTCCAATATTTGACGTGCTGTCCTATTTTCAACCTATTTTCCAAAGCACCAGAAGGCAAGACAAGAAACAATAGAACAATGGAAACTAATCAAAGAAAGATTACTGAGGAACCTAGAACTAAGAATAAATTTTTAACAGAACAATTAACCAATGGAATGGCTTGCCTTCAGAAATTGTGGATGCTTCATCACTGGAGACTTTTCAGAAAATATTTGTATGAAATGGTATAGGGCAGTGGTGGGATTCAATTTTTTTTACTACTGGTTCTGTGAGTGTGGCTTGGTGGACTTGGCAGGGGTAGGATACTGTAAAATCTCAATTTTCTCCCCATTCCTGGGGGAAGGATATTGCAAAATCCCTATTCCCTCCCCATCCCACTAACCTGCTTTCCAGCTCTGTTCTCCTGTGCAGGACAACAAAAGAAGACCCAGCCGATCAGTACAAGTACAAATTCTTGCTCCCAGAAGTGCTTTTTCAAGAGGCAACTGGACTTTCTGTTTTTTCTTTGAAGACGTTTCGCTTCTTCATCCAAGAAGCTTCTTCAGCTCTTCAGTTGTGTGGGTATTTCAAAAAAGACAAGATAACACCAACAATATAAATATAGTTTCTTTTACTTATTTATTTGATTTATCAATCACTTACAAGATAATAGGTATAAGTAAAAACATGAGTAAGAATGCAGGAAATACAGAACAAATGGGGACAATAGGACAGGAACGGTAGGCATGATTGTGCACTTATGCACGCCCCTTACAGACCTCTTAGGAATGGAGTGAAGTCAATAGTGGATAGTTTGAGGTTAAAGGAGTGGAGGTTAGAGGATGTAGCAACAGAGTCAGGTAGTGCATTCCAGGCATTGACCAATCTGTTGCTGAAGTCATACTTTCTGCAATCAAATTTGGAGTGGTTTACATTGAGTTTGTATCTGTTGTGTGCTCTTGTATTGTTGCGGTTGAAGCTGAAGTAGTCATGACTGGTAGGACATTGTAGCAGATAATTTTGTGTACTATGCTTAAGTCCAACCATAGGTGGCGTAATTCAAGGTTGTCCAAGTCCAAAATTTCAAGCCTGGTGATAATACAGTATTCTGGTGTGAAAAGAGGAGTGTAGTATTCTTCTTGTGAAATACTTCTGGACTCGCTCAATTGTATTAATGTCTGATATACAGTGCGGATTCCAGACTGATGAGCTATATTCAAATATTGGTCTAGCAAAAAGTTTTGTATACTCTAGTTAGCAATTCAATATTTATGGAAGAGAAGCTTTCTAAGATTAGATTTACAACTCTTAATGCCTTTTTGGCAGTGCTGTTACAGTGAGCTCTGGCACTTAGGTCATTGGATATGAGTACTCCAAAGTCCTTGACAGAGTGAGGATCGTCAATGAGGTCATATCCACCTAGCTTGTATTTGGTGTACTGATTTTTTTTTAAACCAATGTATAGGACAGAGCATTTGTTGGTTGAGATTTGGAGTTGCCAATTGTTTGACCATTCAGACACATAATAAAGGTCACTTTGAAGGACAGTGGCATTGTCAGTGGTGTTGAATAGTTTTATGTCATTCATGAAAAGGATGCAGTTGCTTATAAGGTGACTGCAAAGGTCATTTATATAGAGCATAAAGAGTGTGGGTCCTAGAACGCTGCCTTGGGGGACACTGCTGTTAACTGGAGCAGGATTTGATATAGCGCTCCCTATTTTTGCTTTTTGTTCCCTGTTTGACAGGAACGCAGTAATCTACTTATGAAGGGATCTGGAAATGCCATAAGAGTTTAGTTTTAACAGTAGTTTATCATGTACCACTGAATCAAAGGCTTTGCAGAAGTCTATGTAAATTGCATCTACTGCTTTACCCTGGTCAAGTAGAGTAGTCCATACGTTTTTGCAGTCCAGGAGTTGTAGATTGCAGGACATTTTTTTTCTAAAATCAAATTATTTTTTGGAGAGTAGGCTGTTTGACTCTAAGTGGAGGGTGATGAATTGGTTAATGATTGATTCCATGACTTTGCACATGACACAACACAGTGAGATTGGTCTGTAGTTTTCAACCAGGCTGGGGTCACCTTTTTTGAAGATAGGGATGACCGTAGCTAAGGTAGTTGCACACATAATAATTGTAGCTTCCATCTTGACTTGTTCCTGGTGCAGAATCAAACTGAAATTCACATTTGCTGATGATCAGGTTGCCTACATTGGACTAAGTGTGCATAATGAAACTAAAACACAAAGCCTACCATCTCCTGTGAGACTAATACAGACATGTATCTCTGCTAGTAATTGACAGAATATGTAAGTGTAACAGAACCCAAGTTAAAAGAGATTATTTTTCCTCATGTTTTAACATTAGGTATGTGATGTGTGTGAGACACTCTTTTCTGACCCTCTGGTGGTGGCTGATTTTGAGTGAGCTGCCAAGATTACTTCACTCCTTGAACTCATAAAATGCTGTTCTGAATTTTTTACTTACTGCTTAGGCTCATCTGATGCTAAGTACATTAAGGGCCATTTCTGTTAAAAGGCACCTCTGCAATCCCTGGGAATGAGTCCAGGCAATTCATTGGAGTAATTCAGCCACTCCAAACATATATTTTACAAAAAGTACATCCTTCTTGAAAGACATTGAAGGTTAATGACTTGGAATACCATTATGTGGTTACAAAGCAAACCAATTAGGAAGGAGATAGCTGATAATTATGAACAGTGCTGTTACGAAGCATGGAAAATGAGCTTAGATTCTTCAGTGAGACATTAACGTAAACCTCAGTGGCCGTATCAATTCCTTATCATTTTATTTAAATAAAGGAAAATGCATGACTGGATGATTGCCCCTTCACCCTGTCCACACAAACTAGTAGCAACTGGGAGATGGAAACCCACACCAATTTAACATAGCATTAGTAGAAACAAAAGAATTTGCTTCTTTCTTATTATTAGAATTATATCCAGTTACTAATAAAAGCTGCAAGTTGTAATGAAAAAAAAAATACTATTACTTAAAATATACATGCTGAATATAAATCAGAATAAATATTCTGAGGTCTGTAAACTGTAATGTTGGATGATATCTCTGATATTATTATTTTGTATATGATTTTTGCTACTGTTTCTCTGTTGCAGTTCTGCTATTTCGTCACTTTGTCATATTGTTTTATTATTTTAGACTAATTAATGTAAGAAAGCAATGTAGGCTGCCCAGAGTCCTGTTAGATTAGTGTGACATATAAACCCTAGAAAACAATTGAACATATAGACAAATAAATAATATGCTAAATAGCTGCTACAAAATGAGATTCATCTCCAAGTGAATGCATGTTTCCTATTGAATCATTCAGATCTCAGTGTGCATATAATCTAAAACTCTAGTGAGCAATACCAAACTCAGAGGTCCATTAGATGTGATCAACAACTATTATATCTTACCTTACGGTTAAGCTATTCTTTTTGGGAACACTTTATTTTGTGGACAAAGTGTCCATATGGAGGCACATGGATTACTATGAAAGGATCTTATCATCCTTTTCTTAGAAATTGCATGCTCAGATTAATGTATAGATTAGTGAATAGGATGAGAGAAGGGCACACATGAAGTTATTTTTCACCTCCTTGTCCAATAACAAGTTAAACATGTAAAACGGTAACCACACAGTCCTGAAGTCTCAGACTTATCTGTATTTCAGAATAATCAAAACAGTTATATGTCTGAGCCCAAAGAATCATATAAAAGAAGACATTCATGTCACATTGAGCGACCGGTCTGTTGTTTCGGCTTTCTGGTTGATTGCTGAATTCCTCTCAGAGAATAACCCTCGCAAGGGTGAATTAGTCCTCGCAAGGACGAAGTTTAAAGTAACCCTCGCAAGGGTGAGAAAATAGCCCTCGCAAGGGCAAGGCTAGGCAAGACTCTCGCAAGAGTGACTGCCAAGCAAGCTCAAGAAATAAAACAAACAAAACACAAGCGATCTTAAAAATGAGGCAGCACTTTGAGCCTGGGGGAGATGGGATTCCCCGGCTGCCCTGGAACAGATGGAAAATCCGGGCTTCTGCTTCTTCTGCTCCTTCCTCCCCCCCCAAGGCTTTTAGCTGTCCTCTTTTATTGTGCTAATTCAAGGGAGGGGGTGAGAGAGGAATTTTACAGGAAGATAAAGAGATACAATGTAAATCTTTTAGACCAGTCTACGTGACATGAGCAACGTACTCTGTAGGTGCTACTTTGTAACTGCTATAGACAGGCATATCTTCTTAGAATACACATTCTTT
Organism: Pseudonaja textilis; assembly: GCF_049901715.1. Classification (NCBI taxonomy): domain Eukaryota; kingdom Metazoa; phylum Chordata; class Lepidosauria; order Squamata; family Elapidae; genus Pseudonaja; species Pseudonaja textilis. The sequence goes on along the minus strand of NC_141991.1, from coordinate 221,806,143 downwards.
GTCTGCGGTTAATCTTTTATTAACTCCCTTCCTGTCAGTGCTTTCCTTCTATAATGTTCTGAACTGAATACGTGCTTTTTAGCAAGATTTCTTCCTGTGGAAAAATACAGGACAGAGCCAATGTAAAATAGTCACAATTCCTCCTTTTCTTTATTTTTTGGTGCTCATGACTCTAGGTAGAGTTCTTTCTCTTCCAGAGTAGTCTCACAAGGTGGCAACAAGCCCTTCGGTTTGTTGATGCCTTGCTGAACCAGCTCATATGAGGAGAAGTCCTCATCCCCCGAGTCGTGGCTGGACCGAGTTAAGAAATTTTCTTTGGGAGAAAAGAAGTTATTAATGTCTATTTTCTCCTCTGACTCTTGGTCAGAGTACCATTCCAACAGCGGTTTTTTGACCAGATCTTTTGATTCAATGCTGGATGTAAGAAAGCTAACTGTTTTTGAGTATTGTTAATTTCATTGTCAAGTGTTTTCAAACGATCCCTCAATAATTTTAGTAAACGTCCTATTACACATGGACCAATAGTACATGCAAGAAGCAATAACACAAGAGGACCTATTAAGGCTGATAATAGTGTTGTTAACCAGGGAGAAAAATTAAACATGCTTTGATACCATGACTGTCCTTGTTGTCTTTCATTCTCTCTATCCTTCAATCGTTTACGTAATTCAGCCATGGAATCTTTAACAATTCCTGAATGATCAGCATAAAAACAACATTCTTCTTTTATTGCTACACATAATCCCCCTTTGTTTAAAAATAATAAATCCAGACCTCTTCTGTTCTGAAGAGTCACTTCAGCCAGAGATGAGAGAGAATTTTGAAGAGCAGTAATTGAAGTCTCTATTCGTTTGAGATCTTCATCTATTTGTAAACTAAGAGTAGCTAACTGTTGATGACCAACAGCTAAAGCTGCTGCACCTGTGACTGCACCTGCTGCCCCAAGGCCTAACAATACAGATAGTGTTACAGCTGTTAGTACTTCTCTTTTTTGATGAAGGGGAAATTGTGGAGGTTCAAGTTTATTAATAAGTTCTGACCCTGGATAAATTGTGATCTTTGGAATCAGTGTTACCTGAATGCAAAAGGATTTCTGAGCAATAAGAACCTCACCATGAACACAAGCAGTTGCTCCTGTGGAGCATGCCCATATAGAATTATTACCTGGGATAAAGAATTGTCCTTTGAGGCGAGCTGTGATATTGCCATTGGAGGTGGTGTATAGAGGACCATAGCCTCCAATGTTAAGGTTTAATCTTTCTTTTGGTAAATATACATCACAGTGATATCCAGATGAAACCTCCTGACAATATTGAGAGTGACTGGCAGGTATGTTTCCTAGGCAACATCCCTTACCTACTATGTCAGTGATAGTGATGGAGGAAGTATTCCATCTGCATTGTGTGTCACTGGTGGAGTTACTAATAGGTTCATTGGAAGCTACTGCTTCATAGAATGGTGGCAATTCAGATAAGCAAAGCCAACATTGATCAGTTTTGGATGAATCATTAAGTGTAGTTGCTAGCAATTTGTAAGAAGAATTAACCAATTGTACTAATGGATTCACCTGAATATTGGGTTTTTGTAGAAAGTTTGATTTCAAATTGTGATTGGGACCAATATCATAATTAGACATAGATATAGAAAGACGAATTGTAAAAATATTCCCTTCATCTCCTAGACCATCCCACTGACGTCCTCCCCAAGTAAACCCAACCATCCATTGTTTTTTTGTAAGTGTCTTTCCTTTTGCAGTATATGTGATTCTGAGTGGATTTAGTCTCTGTCCACAACAAGGCCTTGAAGAGCAGGGAAGATGTTCTTGAGCACGGGTAATATGAATATAGTCATTTTTGGTAGGCGCTTCCCACCAGATATGACCTGTGGATACACAACTCCATTTTTTACAATATCTGTCAACTACCCCACCGCAGGCAGCACGAGAAGCACCAGTACTGTGAGCAGGACAAAAATATAGTCTAAAGTTGTGAATAGGTGCTGGAGAACAGGAGCCTTGCTTGTCCCATATATCAGCTTGTAGATTTTTATCTGCAAATTTTTCTACTCCTGTCCCCATTTCAGCAAAATCCATGAAAAGCTGAGGAAACCATGGCCATCTAGTATAATTAGTGGTGGTGTTTAAAATATTTCCTTGAAAATCAAGGATAGTCCAGGTATAATCTTGAGGTTGATGTTCATTTGTAGAAGGTTGTATGCTTCAAGGAATGCGATGATAGCCAAATCTTGGAACAGCACGAGATGCAGACCGCTTAGAGATGGAGTTGTCAGCGATGAAGACAGGATACCCAAGATGGCGAGCTCGAATGGGAGCTGTAGTCTTACGATGAGTGTCATCAGGGATGAGGTGGCGTCTTCGCACGACAGGTGTTTTGTAGTGAACAGGAACCCAGGAAGATGAATGATGCAATATGCATTTGGTGACATCACAGGGTGGAAAGCAGCAACGAAGATGCCATTGCAGTTTGTCTCCAGGAAAAGTTGTCTCAGAATTAGCTTGAGATGGCAATGTAGGAAAAGCAGAGGATAGTGGAGGAGATGCCACTGAAGGAGTGGAAAGTAATAGAACAGTGTGATTAAAGTATGTGTGATTGTGAAAAAATCCTAAGCAAGAATAAGATCCTATAGTAGATAGAGTAACATGTATAGTTAAAAATATTAAACAAGGAGAATAGTAATAGTGAACAGTAATGTCAGAAGTAGGCGAAAGAAAGCTACCATTGTGTTGGAAAACATAATTACATGCAGAAAGGAGATTATCTTTAAAAATAAAGGTAACAGTGTCAGCAAGAAAAGTAAAAATAGCACCAGGAGATGCCCTGAATTGAGAAAAGACAGGAAATATTGATATCAGAAGAAAAATTAGAGTTAGAGTTAGGTTTGCCATGGTAAGGTCTGACACAACGAGCAGGAACCCAAAGCACTCGATCAGGAAGTTGGACAGCAGCGTAACCTTTTCCCCAGGTGATGAGCTGTGCAGGACCTTTCCACGCAGGATCTGGAAGCTGTCTGAAATAAACAAGAGGACGGGAAGAGGGAACTACTGGCTTGGTGAAGTGGCGAGAAGCCGCTGTGGAAGAAGGAGAGCCAGTAAGATTAAGAAAGTTAAGAGAATAAAGAGTAATGTTCAAGATGTTTTGTAATGCCGGGAGGTTCGGGGGGCCTAAGCCTTTTTTCCCTGTTTGCCGATCAAGGGCATTTTTCAGAGTTTGGTTTGCCCTTTCCACAATAGCCTGACCTTGGCTATTGAAAGGTATGCCAAATTTATGTGTGATGGCCCACTTATGGCAAAACTCAGCAAAGGGAGAACTGACATAAGCAGGACCATTATCTGTTTTGAGAATTTTTGGACATCCCAATGTTACGAATGACCGAATACAGTGATTAATAACATTTTTAATAGCCTCTCCTCTTTGTAATGTTGCCATAATAAACCCTGAATATGTATCAACTGATACATGAATGTATTTCCAGGGAGCAAAGGGAGGATAATGAGTTACATCCATTTGCCATGTATCACAGGCTTGAGTACCCTAGGATTAACACCTTCAGGGATACCTTTGGCCTGCAAGCTACATGTTGGACATTGTTGAATTATTGCTGTGGCTTCTTGATATGTAATCCCAAATTGCTGTACCAAGGCCTTCTTATTTTGATGGAAATAGTCATGACTCTCCCCAGCTGAAAGCTGTTGTGGAAGAGGAGAGGAGGCCATAATTTTACAAGCCTCATCTGCCATATGATTGCCTTCTGCCAGGAATCCAGGCAATTGCTGATGACTTCTGATATGAGCTACAAATAAAGGTTTCCTCGCTTTTTCAGCAGTGTCTGAAGCTGTAAAAAAGTGTCATGAGAGAAGGAGGGGTAACAGGAGAAATATATGCATCGAAAATATGAGCAACCATCTGAGTAACATACATGCTATCAGATATTACATTTAAAGATTCCTGTGGAAAAAGAGACAAGGCCAAAGAAAAAGCAGCTAACTCAGCTTGTTGTGCTGAGTTCTGTGGGGCAGTTAAGTGTTTGTTCCATTGAGCATTTTCACACCATGCACATGCTCCAATATTTTTTGAACCATCAGTAAAGACAGTTAAGCCTTCCTTCAATGGCTGTTGGACAAAAGGTGATTGTAAAACAAAAGGAACTGTCTTCAACACCTGCAGTCGTGAATCAGATGGAAGGTGGCATGACACTTGGCCACACCAATCTTCCAATGCATCCTGCAGTGTTGTGAAAGTCTGAAAAAGAGGTTCCCATTGACTAATCTTAAAAGGAATATACAATGTAAAAATATCCATTCCCAGCAGGGCTTTGGTTCTCTTGCGCCCTTTTTGTATAAGAAAAGCCATTTGTGCTGCTTTAGTAAAAATAGAGGTTTTTGGAGTATGTGGTAGGTGTAACCATTCCAAGGAATGAAGATTTTTTGCATTAGATACTTGAACAATTATTGCAGTCAGTAATTGATGAGTGGAAATAATAGCAAGAGAAGGTGGTGTGTCTGCAAGTGCACGGTTTACCCATTGAGTTGCTAGGGCTGTGTTTACTTGCTTTAAAGCTTCTAGATGCTGAGCTGAAAGATAGACCTTATCTGCAGGATTTTTTAATCCTACTAGTGCTTGAAAAAGCGGTGATAGCATCTGTGTGGTTAGAGCAAGATATGGTCTAGCCCAGTTAATAACTCCCAAGTACTGCTGTAATTGAACCAATGTGGTTGGCTGTGGAAGTGTGAGTGAAGGAATATGTGGAGATGCTGAGGAAGCTAAAACCTTGTGACCTAAATATTGCATTGGGTAGTGAGACTGGATTTTTTCAGGTACTATATGTAACCCTGCTTTTGCTAATGTGGTCAAGAGGATGGGAAAAGTTTTTTTGTACCGTCCCCTTTGGCCCATCAGCTGCAATTAAGATATCATCCATGTAATGATATACAAGAAAATTAGGAAATTGAGATCTATAAGGATGCAGAGCCTCATTGACAAAATATTGACACATGGTTGGTGAATTAAGCATACCTTGTGGAAGAACTTTCCATTGATACCTAGATGTGGGTTTAGAGTTATTGAGTTCTGGCACTGTAAATGCAAAGGTGATTCTATCCTTTTGTGCCAGAGGTATAGAAAAGAAACAGTCCTTTAAATCTATTATTATGAGATCAAATCCAGATGGGATCAAATTAGGATTAGGCAGACCACACTGCAGTGGCCCCATAGGTTGAATAATCCTATTCAAGGCTCTAAGATCACAAAGAAGGCGGTATTTGCCAGATTTCTTTTTAATTACAAAGACTGGGGTGTTATAAGGACTGGTGGATGGTTCAATATGTCCCTCTATTAACTGTTGATGGACAAGGAGATGTAAAGCCTCCAATTTTTCTTTGGTGAGAGGCCATTGATCCACCCACACAGGAATAGATGTTTTAAGAGTAAGAGATAAAGGAGAAATAAACATTTTGATAGAAAAACTATGGTATCTGAATATAAGCTTGAAATTGAGAAAGTAAATCACGTCCCCAAAGATTGCAATGTAGCGGAAGGATATAGGGTTTAAGATAAGCAGTTAAGGTAGAATGCTCAGTAGAAGCAGAAAGCCAATGAGAGCTGATCTTAGCAGCTTGAGCACCACCTACGCCCTGCACTGAAGAAGCTTCTGTGAGAGACCAAGAAGAGGGCCATTCATTAGAACGGATAACAGAAACATCTGCTCCGGTGTCAATCAGACCTTCAAAAATTCGACCATTGAGTGTAACAGAAAGAGTTGGTTTTAAAGCTTGAACAGGTTGCTGCAATGCAAACAAAGAAAGAGGTTCAAAAAGAGGCAAAATTATAAGTGTAGCAACTACTGTCCCCTTTTTTAAAGAAAAGCAACGATCTCCTATTGCAGCCAATGCAAGATTATTAAGAGCAGAAGAATCATATAAGTAAGGAGCTGCAACCACACCCTCTATTGTAAGAGAAGAATTGGGAATAAGCAAGACAGGTGTGGAAGGAGGAAGAGGTTTGAAAAGCGTTGTAGTTAAAGGAAGAGTAAAAACAGCACCAGGATCATCATACACAAGATCCTCTAACAATACCACAGGAAACATTGTGGCAGTTAGTTCAGCCTTTGTGGCGGGGCTAGCTGAAGACCCCTCAATTAGTTTCCTGAAGGCTGTGAAGGAGAAGGATTAGAATAACAATTTGAAGCCCAATGATAGCCTTTCCTGCAGCGAGGACAGATAGTTTTTGGCTTAGATGAAGAGGGTGGACCTCTGGTTTGGCCACGAAAAGCAGCTCCTCCCCCTGGCTTACGACATTGATTTTTAAAATGTCCTGGCTTGCCACAGTTAAAACAATTGCCATTGCGTGTTAAAGCAAAAGCATCAGGAGGAGAAGTGGTAGCAGAATTAGGATTTGGTAATGAAGCTGTGATTGCAGTAAGCATAGAAAAAAGCATTTTCCAATCATACAATAACATAACTGTATTAGCTGTAACCAAAGAATCAAGTATTCCCCTAGTAAAAGGAGAATGCAATCCATAAGTTGTAACTGCATCTTTTATATTTTTCAAAACTTTAAACTCAATGTTACTATGAACATTGCCTCCTCCCCCAGGGATGATAGTCATAGGATAAGCAGAAGGTTCTTCTGTTTCTAAAGATAGAGGTGATGACAAAAGATTAGTTATGATTCCTCCCATAGGATTCATAATAGGAGAATCAGAAAGAGAAGAAAGAGCAGAAGGAGGAGGGGAAGAAATATCTGAATAAGGAGGTGGTAGGGAAGAATTTGATTCCAAATGAGCTGCAAGAGGCTTAGAAGTTTTTGAATTAGAAGAGTGGGAGTCAGAAGAAACAGGAGAAAAAGAATTTTCAGGAAGACTAGAAGGAGGAAAAATAGTTGTTATAGCAGCCTTTATTGCTCTCCAAGAAATAAGTATATCCATGGGAGCTCTGGGAACTTCATGTAAATATTTTCCTAATTTTTCCCAGTGAGAATGGCTAAGAGTTCCAGCAGTTGGATAGGCTGGACAGTGTGCCTCAATATAAATTATAAATTTATTTAAAGATTTTTTTGAAATAGGGTACACAGTGGTACCATTGGTTTTTTGAAAGGAATTAGCCTTCTTCACTAGATTATAAAGTTCGTCCCTATGCCCTGACGAAACTTGAGAAATCGAGGTGCCCATACTTACTTTTTTGTCGACGTAGCCTATACCAGGCGAAGAAGAATGAGGTGAAGAAGATGCACTTCTAGACAAAAGTCACACCTTGGAACCAGTAAGGCGAAGGGATCCCAGACGATTAGAGATCCCGGACGAGCCCCCAGCTGTCGCTTCGAGCGACCGGTCTGTTGTTTCGGCTTTCTGGTTGATTGCTGAATTCCTCTCAGAGAATAACCCTCGCAAGGGTGAATTAGTCCTCGCAAGGACGAAGTTTAAAGTAACCCTCGCAAGGGTGAGAAAATAGCCCTCGCAAGGGCGAGGCTAGGCAAGACTCTCGCAAGAGTGACTGCCAAGGAAGCTCAAGAAATAAAACACACAAAACACAAGCGATCTTAAAAATGAGGCAGCACTTTGAGCCTGGGGGAGATGGGATTCCCCGGCTGCCCTGGAACAGATGGAAAATCCGGGCTTCTGCTTCTTCTGCTCCTTCCTCCCCCCCCCCCAAGGCTTTTAGCTGTCCTCTTTTATTGTGCTAATTCAAGGGAGGGGGTGAGAGAGGAATTTTACAGGAAGATAAAGAGATACAATGTAAATCTTTTAGACCAGTCTACGTGACATGAGCAACGTACTCTGTAGGTGCTACTTTGTAACTGCTATAGACAGGCATATCTTCTTAGAATACACATTCTTTGTCTGCGGTTAATCTTTTATTAACTCCCTTCCTGTCAGTGCTTTCCTTCTATAATGTTCTGAACTGAATACGTGCTTTTTAGCAAGATTTCTTCCTATGGAAAAATACAGGACAGAGCCAATGTAAAATAGTCACACATTCACACCAAAACCTGTGCATAGTTTGTACTTACACAACACATTCATGCATCTAGGGATTTCTGCCCATGGATATTGTTTTTGGTCCTCAATTTGCTTGACTTGGTTCTGATAAAACAATACCCATAGCAGCTACAGCAAATGTGCCAGCTACTCTAAGGATCTAGTGACCAAATTGTAGATATGTGATTGTAGATATGTTGTAGATATATTTTCCTCTCCCTCTCCCCCTTTCTCTTCTAAACTCTAATTAATTTATATACATATCTCAAGGGGCTTTGCCAAAATAACTTTTATCTCTTGCTCTTATGTTATGTGTCTTTTCATTAAACAACTTAATCCTTGATGTTGTTGTGGCATAGCAACATCCTTTATGTGAAAAATCTTTGAGGTTATCATTGGATGTGTGATCCCCTTAATTTTCATGTACTTTGCTGTTTTGTCATAATAAATGATAGTTTTTGACAGAATTCACTGCAAATAGTTTGACCTCAATGCCATTCTTATTATCATTGGTTCATCAAAAAGCCATCTTTAGATTATAACATCTGTTTTCATATCTCATAATTCTTGTTAGGAATCACAATTTTCCCAATCTGTATTTTACCATCATATCCCAATTGTATATATATATTGGAGACAAAGGTTGCGCTTTAATGGCTTGACTGGCCTCTTTCCTTAGAACCTTTTTAATAATTACTATCTGTAATCCACAAAGGAACCTACTCCTTGTAAAAAGAAATCAAATGAAATAAAAAAGAACAAATTGACCATCTCTTGTGTATAATATAACACATCTGCATTGCAGTGGGAATAAGGAAGATGCCAAGGTTAAATGCCAACTTTCCCCTCTTTTCTACTGTTAACGAGCATTGATTTTTACAACATGAGGCAGCTTTATAAAGTGTAATGTCACAGAAAAGAACAATTATTTAATCCATAGAAAATAATCATGTGAACTGTTAAAGCTACTTTGAATCAAAGAGAACACAGTGCTTTAGAGTACAAATGGGCATAAACAGTGGTGGGATTAAAATAATTTAACAACCAGTTCTCTACCCTAATGATCCAGGGGTGGTATTCAGCAGGTTCTGACCAGTTCTGGAGAACTGGTAGCAGAGATTTTGAGTAGTTTGGAGAACCGGCAAATACCATCTCTGACTGGAGATTTTATAGTATCCTTCCCTGCCACGTCCACCAAGCCACGCCCACAGAACCAGTAGTAAAATATTTTGAATCCCACCACTGTAAGGATCAGCTGGGTGGGTGTGGCTGGACAGTCATGGCCAGGATGGGTGTGGCCATGGGATGTCATAGCACTCTGCCAGCCAAAACGGGATGTGGGGTTATAAAATGTGAGTTTTGCTTTGTGACTTCCAGATCTAGTGAGCAAGGGGTGTGAACTGCACAGAAAATACACTTTTGTTTAGTTATGAAGAAATATCCCCAAAGTCAGATGTACACTGAATGTACATTGACTTTTGGCTACACACCTCCCCAGCAGGCAGCAAATTTTGAAGTTCAAGGTAAAGAGGATTCATTTTATGATGAGTAATCACAGTTTGCATTTTGGAGGTTCTTAAAGAAATGCTGTGAAACTCTGTATTTTAAAGAACATTTGAAGGAGGGGTACAGAATAGCCCTTCTCTGCCCGAGGCTGTAGAAACCCAGCACCAATCAAAAGACTTTTTGTGAAGCAATTGATCAACACTGATAGGGTAAGCCATTAGTATATGAAAATAAGAGCAAATTCCACTCCTAGTACTGATGATGTTACCTGGTTTGGTAATGAAACATCTGCAAGAAAACCAGCAAGCTCAGAGAGCACCAAGGAACCCACAGTTCAACCCTGAGCTACACATATTCTCTTCTATTGATAAACACCTTTTGGTTAGAGGGATTTAGAACCTGCATTATATAAGGAGGCTCCCAGTGGATTTCATTCTAAATTTTGATGTGATTTCTGTAAATAAGGATTTAGAATTATAATGGCTGATTATTTGATCCTTCATACATCAAAAAAATTCAAAGCTAAGTGGTAAACAAAAAACAGATTTGAAAAAAGAAAAGTCTACACAAAGAAAAAGAGTGAAAGTATAAGACAGAAAGGGGAAAAGAAGGAAAACTGAAAAAAGAATGACTTCCAATTTTCTTTGGTACAGATATAAGTAAAAAAATATATCAAACTTTTACTTGAAGATTAACATTTGTCTACACAATTTCCATAATCCCTTATTTAATCATGAAAGCCCAGATCAACTTTAATTTCAGTTTCTCACAAAAAGTCCAGTAAGGGTTCATATCGCTTTAATCACTATTTGTTAATGAAACCACAATTGATTTATTTAATTGTACCAAACTCTAAATAAGACAGGAATGGAAAATCCTAAGCTCTAGTGTAGACCCATGCTTCTCAACTTTGATAACTTTAAGGTGCATGGACTTTAATTCCCAGAATTCCCCAGGTAGCATGAGGTTTGCCCGTCGTAAACTTGCCAAGACTGAAAAACACTGATCTACAAATAGGGGTTTTTCCATTTCTCTTTTACTGGTTCCTACTTACTTATGAGCAATCATAATGCAAAATCCCCATTCCCAATTCATCCCACAGTAATGATCATGCAAAATCCCCATTTCCAATTCACCCTAGAGCAGGGGTTTGGTGCCTGGAAGGCCTACTGCACTACCCTGGAAGCCAAAACTGGGCATGCAGGGGGACTCTTGGGAGGGGCAGGGCAGGGTGGACTGGGCCAACCAGAATGGGATTCAGAGGTGGGATTCAGCAGGTTCTGACCAGTTCTAGAGAACCGGTAGCGGAAATTTTGAGTAGGTCAGAGAACCGGCAAATACCACCGCTGACTGGAGATTTTACAGTATCCTTCCCCTGCCATGCCCACACCAAGCCATGCCTACAGAACCAGTAGTAAAAAAAATTTGAATCCCACCAATTAGCCGGTTCTCAGAACTGGGCAAAAAGTTAACAACTGATTTTCCTGAACAGTGCAAACTGGCTGAATCCCACCTCCGGCCATAAATATTGCTTTGTCTGAAAATGTCCATATCTTTTTTGGTGGGGAGAGGGCAGAAGTTGTCATATAATTCTAGAGAAATTATGTATTTGATTTAAGAAATGTATCAAATGCTATGATAATATTTGTATACCTTGTAAACATTCTTTTGTCTTTATTTGATGATGTGCACAGTCTTATTAAGTACATTTATATATAATTGAATCAAACTTAATTTTTTTGGCATCACCCACTTTGACCACTAACAAATCCCTAAAAGGCCCAAAAGCTTGCATATTCTTCTTTTCTTAAGAAACTCAAAAAAGTAAATGGATAAAATATGGAAATAGCTTGAATATCACTTGATTTTTTTCCATGGAATAATTTGTTTTGTTTTGTGTTTTACATGATCTTCTTTTTTTCAATATACTTCATTTCTTATTTCAGCTCAATTTAATTTTAGACCCTGTAGGATATGATCAGCTGGTACACTGTCATTTAATTGTGTAAAATATGACAACGTTAAATAGGATTAAATTTTAGTTTGATCTCTGTTCATTAATGAACCCAAGACTTACGAAAAACCTGTTCCCTGTGTTTACAAGAAGCTTGTCTAACAAAAGAAAAAGAAGTCTATGTTTTTCATTGTGCCTTGGGAAGCCTTAGAAAAATGTATTTTTTTGAATAGCCAAGTGAAAGGAAAAGAAAACCCTGAATTTGGGTAATATTCTTTCAGGAAAATAAAACATCTTTATATTTGGAGGGAGGAAAATAGTTTATGGTGAGGGAGAAATCCTCTTCTAAGGAAGCAGCTATCAGACCAGTTCTGCTCCTAAAAAAATAATTCAATTGAATATGCTCAACTAATTCAATTGGATATGCTGAAGAGCTTTGAAATTTAAAAAGGGTAGAAAGAGAGAAAAAACAATTACCCCGATTTAATTTAGATGTTTTCACTTAGATTTGAGGAATCCAATAACCAATGTTTTGGACCCACCTCTGCTCAATTGCTAATAATGGGATGTTATAAAAATGTAATAGCTAGAAAAGGACCTATAGGGCAGCCACAGATCTTCATCTGGAGATCAGACAGATATTATTTATCTGTCATTTTCTCCAGGGCATTCCTTTTATCATATGGAAATTCACTGAATTCTTATTATTACTTTCTTACTTTAGCTACTAGACCATTTGCCAGGTGGTGGTTGGCTCTTCTTTTATCAAAAAGAGAGTTGGAGAAAGCAATTAGAAAAGTTTTGCATCTAACTATTGAATGTGGAAGTTATGGGCAAATTGTGGATATGTCCAAATATAGTTCGTAGTAACTTCCTAAATCTATGCTTGTAGCATAGTAAACATTTTAATCTAATGTTTTCCCATAGATTAGGTTTCCCTATGAAATAATTTTACTCTTTTAGAGGCTTTGCTCACATATGGCATACTTAAGAGTTTGCCTAATACTGTACAATTCCTGCATTAATTTCCTGCTCTCTATATAACAGGATTGCTTGCAAAAATGTGAGGAATTTTGAAATGTTAAGTAAACTGGCATGTCCTTTGCATATATCTTTTTCTCTTGTTGCTAATTCAAAATGTTTTAAATGTGTTAGATCTGGGAGGATGGTTCAGAAACGGAGCCAAGACTCAGATGACAACAACAGCTCTTTATTAGTGACTTCAGATCTGAGCAAAGAATCCCAGCCGCAGCAGCCCCTTATATAGGGCTGGCTGTGGCTAGGCAGCCAATGAAAGCAATTTGAGTTTGCCGCTCTTGGCAGGGCCAATCACGGCAGCCCATTTACTAGCCAATCGGATCAGTCTGTGGTGACCAATCACGATCTGCTATTCGCGGGCCAATCAGAATTGCAGGCTTTTGAGCCTGCTAGTCCGGAACACCCCTCACCTCTCGGTTCTGTTTAAGGGGTGGAGTTATATAGTCTCGCACGTAGGCAGGTCTTCGCACCTGTCTACCCGACTTATGCAATTCCAATTGTCCATGTTCAAATTCGGGTTCAGATGGACTGTTTGCTGGATCTAGCAGGAACGGTGAACCGGTGCCTTGGTTGGGGCTCTCTCTAATGCCCCCGGGGTGATTGAGTCCTCAGCTTCGTTGCTACTGCTATGGCTCCCTGGGCTCACTGAACCTGCTTGGCTGCTGCTTCTTGGTGAAGTGTTCATCTGCCCAGGTTCAACTACAGTTGGTGAGTATTGCAAGCTATGGTGTGGTGATCTCGGTGTTAGTTCTGAATAAACAGGTGTTGGTTCTATTTCCGGGCTCACCGCTCCCCCCCTGGTGTCGAGGTTGGGGTCAAGGATGGAAGTTGTGGTCAGTCTGGAGCGTAGCTGGTCAATATGGCGTTTCCACGCTCTGCCATCAGTGGTCAGTAGACGGTAGAATCAGGGACCCGTGACTTGAGTTATTTGGGCAGGAATCCAGAGGGAATCCCCAGAAAATGTTTTTGCAAATACAAGGTCTCCTACCTTAAAGGCACGATGCTTGCTGCTGGAACCCAGGGGCTTTTCCGGGGTGTAGGCAGGGTGCAAGCAGTCTAGAGGCGATCTGAGTTTCCTGGCCATCAGAAGTTCAGCTGGGCTCTTGTTAGTCGTGTTGTTAGGTGTGATGTGTTGAAGAAGCAGCATTCTAGTGACTTTATCATGGATATTACCTTGTTCCATTTTCTGTAGGGTTTTCTTTGTGAACTGAACCATTCATTCAGCCCTACCATTCGCCACTGGATGAGCCGGTGATGTGAGTGCGTGTCGGATGCCCCGTTCAGCTAGGTATTGTTCAAAGGCTAAGGCAGTAAATTGGGGCCCATTGTCAGAAACCAGGACATCAGAAAGGCCGTGTGTGGCAAAGAGTCTGTTCAATTTCTTGATGACTGCCTCTGTAGTGGTTGTTTTCATCTTATTGACCTCGAGCCAGTTAGAATACGCATCTACAGTTATTAGGAAAGTGTGGCCTCTAGTGGGTCCTGCAAAGTCAATATGAATGTGTGACCAAGGACCCCTGGGTGTTTCCCATTCTTTTGGTGGGGCTGAGTGGTTTTCCTGGCATCTGTTACAAGAGGCGACCCAGGATTCAATTTGTTTGTCCATACCTGGCCACGAGGCATAACTTCTTGCCAGCGCTTTCATACGCACGATGCCCGGGTGTCCATCGTGTAGCATTTGCAGGACTTTTTTTGTAGTTTAGTTGGTATGACGACTCGGTCTCCCCATAAAACACATCCTCTTTGTGAGAAAAGTTCTGTCTGTCTGTTTTTAAATGGCTTAAAGGTTTCCTTGGGTTCGTATTCTGGCCATCCCCTCTCCACCCAGCCAAGAACTCGTGCCAAACAAGAGTCTCTTTTGGTTTCAAAGGCGATGTCCTGGGCCGTTAGTGGAGGTGAGGGAATTGTCTCAATTTGTAGTACTGGGAGCGTGGGAGCTGGGTCTTCCTGTGGCTCAGGTAGTGGTGAGCGGCTCAAGGCATCAGCGTGAGGAATGGATTTCCCCGGGCGATATTTTAGTTGATAGTCGTAGGCAGCTAGGAATTCCGACCATCGCGTCATTCTGGGGGAGAGAATGTGTGGGATAGGTTTGTTGCCCGCCAGAATGCCAAGTAATGGCTTATGATCCGTGATAATAGAAAATGGTCTCCCATATACATATTCATGAAACCTGTTAATCACAGAGACAATAGCAAGGGCTTCCTTATCTAGGTGGCTATAGTTTCTTTCTGTTTTTGACAGAGTTCTTGAAAAAAATGCAATTGGTGCCTCTGAGCCATTTGGTAGGACGTGGCTCAGGATGGCCCCCACCCCAAATGGTGAGACATCACAAGTAACAGTCAAGGGGAGTGTCTCATTATATTGAATTAACACTGCATCAGAGGTAAGGAGGTCTTTTACTTGCTGGAAGGCGTGTTCCTCCTGACGTCCCCAAATCCAGGAGGCCCTTTTATCGAGTAGTCTATGAAGGGGCTCAGCAACAATCGCCTTCTGGGGTAGGAAAATGTTATAAAAGTTAATAAGTCCCAAGAAGGCTTGGAGGTCAGTTTTGTTTTTAGGTCTTGGGGCATTTTTGATAGCTGCCAATTTCTTTTCTGTAGGGTGGATTCCTTGTTTATCAAGAAGGTAGCCAAGAAACTCCACCCTTTCTGTACATAGCTGGCACTTTTCCTTCTTAACCTTGAGGCCAGCATCTTTGAACTTTTGTAGGACTGTTCTGAGGCGTTTCTCTAATTGACTTTTTGTTGGGGCTGCTATTAGTACATCATCAAAATAGGGCACGACCCCTTTTATGCCTTGTAAGAGTCTCTCCATCAGGCTTTGAAAGATGCCTGGGGCTATGCTTACTCCAAACTGGAGCCTGTTGCATTTGAATGCACCACGATGAGTGACTATAGTTTGGGCTTCTGCAGTTTCGGAATCAACTGGTAGCTGTTGATACGCTTGGGCCAGATCTAATTTTGTGAATATTCTGCCACCCCCAAGTGAATGCAGGAGATGCTGAATGACTGGTACCGGATAGGCGCTCTGCGGCAGTGAATGATTGAGGGTGGCCTTGTAGTCACCACAAATTCTCAAGGACCTGTCAGGATTTATGGGGGTGACAATTGGTGTCTCCCATCAGGCGTGGTCAATGGGCTCTAACATGCCTTGTGCGATTAATTTGTCCAGTTGCTCAATTTTGGGTTTGAGAGCAAAGGGAACTCGGCATGGCTTTAGGCGAATGGGTGCAATGTCGGGGTGAAGATTAAATGAAATAGGGGACCCCTTGTACTTGCCTAAGTTTTCGCTGAACACTTCTCAGAAATCATGGATGAGGGCTGCCTCCCAGTCATCGTCTTCAGTATGATGGATGCCAGCCATTCCGATTCCTAATGGCACGAACCACTGAAGGTCCAATAGACTTGGCCAGTCTCTGTCTACAATGGTGAGTGGTAGAATTGCATTATGTCCTTTGAAAGAGACCTGGAAATGGAGGGTACCTGCGACTGGAATCCGGTTGCCTTGATAATCTTTCAGTATGAGTCTCTGACTGCTGAGGTCTTGGCGTTGGATGTTGGGAATTAGTTGCTTGAGCGTTTTCCAGTATACCATGGATAGTGAGGACCCAGAATCAACTTCCATGATGCAAGGATTCTTTTCAATGGTGACCTTTACATGGATTTTTTTAGCGTCAAGCGATGAAGCATGGCCGATGGTGATGGTTTGATGAGCCTCTTCTTGTCTTGGTGTGCCGTTCAACCTTTGGGGTCTGCTATACTGGTTCCACTGGTTGCTAGGGCAGTCCCTCTGTGTGGTGGAGTTGCCATCATTCCTTTTTGGGCTGCTCCCTCTCTGTCTGAGGCTGGAATTTCTTTTGTTTCTGCATACTTTCACAATATGCCCTCGTTTTTCGCAAAAACAACACATGGCATCTAAGAATCTGCATTCGGATCGAGGATGGTTTCCCCTTCATCTGGCACATTGGTAGTTGGGTTTACGACCCCGCTGGTCTCGTTGATCACGTTCTGACTGGAGTCTGTGGACTTCTTCCTCCTCGCTCTCTGAGGATGACTCGACATCTTCATGATGGGTGGTCGATGTGTACTTGTCTGAAGGTTTCCCAGCATCATTGGTGGGTTGGTGGTTGGTTCCGCTGGTTCGGTGCATTCGTGCTGCTGATTTATGAGTGGCTTCAGCTGCGGTGGCGTCTGCTATGGAATCTGCAAGCGAGATGTCTCCCTTGGCCATGATCTTGCTCTGGACAGTTGGATCTCTAAGGCCAAGGACGATTCGATCTCTCATGGCTTCTTTGAAGTTCGCGAAGCCACATAAACCACCCAGGTTCCTCAGGTCTGCCACAAAATCCCCAACGCTCTCACCTTCACGCTGGTCCCTCTGATAGAACTCGTGTCTGCGAATGAGAGTTGGTACTGCTGGGGCATAATGGTTGCACAGGATGGGAGCAAGGGTGTCCCAATCCATAGTTTTAACTTCAGCTGGTTTCAATAAGGCTTTAGCCATCTTAAAAACAGCTGGTCCACAATGGGTTAGAAAAACGGCTCGTTTCTTGCTGGGCATGGCATCTTTGAGGTTGTTGGACTCTAGAAACATTTGAAATCTGTCCATATATGAGTCCCAGTCCTTGCTAGCTGGATCGAATGAGGCGGGTGGTATAGCGCTGCTGGCCATGTTGCCGTCGTTGCGCTCTGTCAGCCACGTGCTCCTTCAGCTAGCTCAGTTCTAGTAGACTTTGTTGCCTCCGCATCCCATCCTCGTTGCCAGTGTTAGATCTGGGAGGATGGTTCAGAAACAGAGGCAAGACTCAGATAACAACAACAGCTCTTTATTAGTGACTTCAGATCTGAGCAAAGAATCCCAGCTGCAGCAGCCCCTTATATAGGGCTGGCTGTGGCTAGGCAGCCAATGAAAGCGATTTGAGTTTGCCGCTCTTGGCAGGGCCAATTGCGGCAGCCCGTTTACTAGCCAATCGGATCAGTCTGCGGTGACCAATCACGATCTGCTATTTGCGGGCCAATCAGAGTTGCAGGCTTTCGAGCCTGCTAGTCCGGAACAAAATGGATACTACAAAACCTTGTTTTCACCATGTTTATACTAATAGAAATATGTCTCAGATAAAATTGACTCAGATAGTTTCATTCTGAACTCCAATCATGTACAACTATTAATCATTTTTATTGCAAAGTGTTAAAGAGAGGTATATGAATCATTCTGCATTAGGGAAGATCAGAGTGAAACTATTTTCTCATTACCTGGCAACTTGTTTTTGAGGGTCAAAGAGGTCCTGTTATTTTAATTATTTAAATAAAAAATGGAGATGCTTAACTGTACTGATTGTCTTCACTGAAAGATAGTAGCTGAACAACTGCCATGCTGGTTAAATACTATTATGGTGCTTTACATCTTCAAAGCAATTTTGAAGCATTATCTAATTAATTTGCATATCTCTCTGGAGAGATATATTATTTTCCTTACTTTTCAGTTGAAAAGCTTTGTGAGGGCTTGGAATAAAATCTTTTTTTGTCAAATTTTTCTTGAAAAAAATGTTTTTAAAGGAGGAACACTACAATTCCACAAAGTTACATTTGATAATGTGGGAGAATCACACACAGAATTAAAAGTTTCTCTGAAAAATTCACTGATATCACTGCCAGGCCTGCTTAGTGGCAGTGTGGCTGATCCATAATTGTACCACAAATCTATGTCTTGTTCAATAAAGTCTTCTATTAGATATGAGTAGACAAAATGGTAAAATCGGGAGTGCAATAAGTTAATGTTAGATAAATACAACAGTTTGACAATCATAACCAGTATGTTATTTATATATAAATATTCTGGCCTTACTATTTTTATAACTCAGGGTGGCAAACATACCTGATGCTGCTTCCTGCTCCCATTTTCCCCAGAACAACCCTGTGTGGAGAGAGAGAGAGAGAGAGAGGGAGAGAGAGACTGATCCAAGGCCACTCAGTTGGATTTTATGACAAGGTAGTACTAGAACTCAAAATATTTCCACATTCTAGCCTGGACCTTAGCCACTAGACTAAATTGGTCCTTTTAATGACAACCTGGGAAAAAGTGTTAAAATATACTGAAACCTTCATTTTCAGTCCTGTGCTATTCAACTTAATTATAAATGACTTGAATGAGGCACTATAAAATATGATTATCAAGTTTGTGGGCATAAACTTTAAGGGCTGCATCAATATTTAGAAGGGGTCTTGACAAAAAACCCAACAAAGATAAATACTAGTCCTTCATATGAATGGGAGGAATTAAAAGACATGAACATGATATCAATGAGATCATATTGATCATGGCACAAATAAAAACAAAATGAGCAACTTGATGGATTACATGTTGAGCATGAGTCTGGGAGTGTTACCAATTTCAAAATAAAAACATGTAAGTGCATCAGGGGAAAATATAATGACAAGAAGTAACAATTATCTTTATTTTGTGTACCTCAACAGCCTGCCTGGATTTTACTCAGAATCTGCCCAGAAAAAGGTACAGGGAAGAAATGTCCACAGTGAACATATGACAACTTACAAGTTCATGATAGAAATCCTGCCTCTTCACAAAAGGCATGGATTACATTGGATCACAATGCCCCAATTCTTGCCTATTTTGACTTCCTCTCTTTCACAGATACTGTTGAGGTAATTCCCCGTTAGGAGAATGAGCGCATACAGGGAGACGTATTGAGAGTAGTGTTTGAATAATACATACACAGCACACAGATACACTGTACAGTAAATGTTGGTTTTTACTTCCAATAAAGGTTTTAAGCAAAGTTCAAAACAAGCAGTCCAAAGTCATTCACAGGTTAAATCAGTCAGTTTTCAGTCCAGCGATAATCCAATATCAAAGTCCACTGTCAAAAACAGTTCAGTGTCAGACTTACATCAAATCCAGGAATATCAGTCAATTAGGAGGAACGGCAATACTCTCCAACAGAAGAAAAACAGAGACTCACTGAGACTTCTTCTGAGACTAAGACTAAACAACCCAGGTTTCTGGCTCCATCTTATGGCTGTTTGAAAAGCCACACCCAATTACACTTTTAGGATTCTCTTAAAGATACAGTATTAAAATGTCTTATCCTGGTTTATATATTTCCAGCCCAAACACCTGTTAGGTGATTTATACTCCTAACATTCTCCCCTTTTGGGTAGGACAATATATACAACCTTACATTCTAAGTCCATAATCCTCACAGCAAGCTTTATGCTTTATAGAGCCTTGGGCCTTTGTAAAATGATCTGCTGTATTGTTTTCTGACATACAGTATTCTAGCTTAATCATCTTACTTTGCACACATTGTCTCACATTTAAATATCTTAAATCTGTGTGTTTCATTCTTGTTTTAACAGCAATATTTGAAGCCATCTGTATTGCTGATTGGTTGTCTTCGTAAACAACAATAGAATCTGTTACATCAATTCCCATGTCAATTAGTAGTTGCTTATACAAAACTAAATCTGTACATAATAAAGATAAACATGAGAATTCAGTCTCCACTGTTGACAAACTTAGATGTTTCTGTCTAATAGACTTCCATCCAATCAATGTTTTTCCCAATAACACTACAGTACCCAATGTAGATTTTCATGTATTTATGTCTGCAGCAAAACTTGCATCAGCATATGCAGTTAAACTCAGCTCATCTTTAGGCTCCAAATACAATGCATAATGCATTGTTTGTTTCAGATATCTTAACACACGTTTAGCAGCTTGCCAGTGCCTTTCAGTAGACTCAGTATTAAATCTCACTAATTGATTAACACTGTATGCAATATCTGGTCTTGACCAATTACTGAGATAAGATAAACTACCAATCAAGGACTGATAAATGTTCTTATCAAAAATAGGACTTTGAACACCACTATGGCTAAACTCCTGACTCATTGGTGTTTTAGCCGGTTTACAAAGTTCCATTTTAAAACTTTTTAGTAGTTGGTTAATTTTATCTGCCTATGAGATTTTGTATCCTCCCCTAGTTCTATCTATCTTTAAACCAAGATATTGTTTAATTTCTCCTAACTGTTTTATCTTAAATTTCCTCTCTAACAGTGAGATTATTTTAGTAGTTCTTGTTCAGTTTTTGTGATTAATGCTATGTCATCAATAAATAATAGCAACAATGAAATTACACCATTACTTTCTCTTTTAAACAAACATGGATCAGCCATGCCAGCTACAAAACCTATCTTAGTTAATTCTTTAACTATACATTGGTTCCACTCATATCCTGATTGCTTTAAGCCATAAAGACTCTTTTTCAATCTCCAACAATCAGTTGTATTATCATTTTTAATACCTAAAGGTTTCTTTAAATATATAGTGTGTTGCAACAGTGCATGAGCTGTCTCTACATCCAAATGATTTACAATGTATTTCTCCTTAGCTGCCCATACTAATGCTGCCCTTAATGTAATAGCCTTCAGACTAGGTGCAAACACCTCATCATAGTCATTTGCTGTGTGATTGAATCCTTGTGCTGCTAACCTGGCTTTATGGGTAACAGTCCCATCTACACCTGTCTTCAGTTTATAAATCCATTTACATCCTATGGCATGTTTACCTGGTGGTAACTTAACATTTTCGTATACCTCCAGTCTTTTTAAAGATTTCAGTTCCTTATCCATTGCTTTCTGCCAAGCAGCCTGATCCTTAGCAGGATACAGTTTTAGTTCACTATAATTATTTGAAACTGTATTCACTAGGCATACAAAACTAGCCTGATATCTATCAGGTGGTCATGTTACTCAGGTTGAACCTCTTGGTAATACAGGGCTTATTGGTGGACTCACCTGTGCCACCTGCTCCTGTTTTTCTATTCTTCCTGTACCTGTTCTCCTACTTCTTCCTGTGCCTATTCTTCCTCTTTAATGGCTATTTGTGGTTTACTTATTTCATCTTTAGGGACAATTTGGGTGTCAATAATAATATCACTGCTGGATTCCTGTTCCAGTTTATCCCCACCCAACGTGCTCAAGAAATTTTGCATTAGCACTACAATAAACATGAGCTGTGCCTTGATCCCAGAATCTAAATGATCTATGGTTGGCTTCATAACCCACAAAAAATAACTTCTTAGCTCTGTGTTGCCCTTTCAGTCTTACTTGTGAGGGAATATGCACCCATGCTGGAGTTCCAAATGTGTGTAAATAACTTAAATTTGGTTTTCTGCCATGCCAATGAGTGAATGGCAAGTCTCCAGTTGTTGTATTAACTACATTGTTTAACACATGGTTACTACACATTATGGCCTCACCCCACAGTGTTTCAGGTAAACCTGTGTCAGATAACATAGTGCGAACCATGGCTTGTAATGTTTGTCCTCTTCATTCTACAAATGAATTATGTTGTGGCCTATAAGGTGAAGAACGTTAATGCATGACACCAGCCAATTTCAACGTAGTTTGGAATCTCTTGTTAATAAACTCAGTCCCATTATCATTAACTAAAGCAATTACTTTACTCCTCATTTTTCTCTCTGCAAACCTTAGCCAATTAAAGAAATGTTGGAATGTTTCTGTTTTGTTTTTCATGAGATAGCAGAAACCATACCATTAGTAATGGTCCATTATACTCAAAATATAGCAGGCACCTCCCAAACTAGTTTCTTAGGACCAATTATGTCAGCAAATACAACCTCTAAAGGTTCTTTGGTCTTAAACCCATTAAGTCTATTTGCAGGAGTAACCTTACTTTTCTCCTGACTACAGGCATTACACTTTAAGTACTTGCTACAGGGTTTTAATTTTACTCCCTCTGACAATTCAACAGTTTGTTTGAGCATTTTGAAATTAATGTGCCCCAGACGTCTATGCAGTAAATGTATACATTCATCATGTGGCTTAACATTGTTATAAACTGAGTTAGCCATTTTCAACTGGTCATCATGTATTACATATAAATCATTCTCTAGATTAGCAGTAACACTTTTACCCTCTTTCTCTATTATACTTTTATTTCACCTAAAGGTTACTACATAACCAATATTAACTAAAGCCCTTACTGATAGCAAATTAAATTTCAGTTTAGGTACATATAACATAGTTAAATGTTCATTTATACAAGAACAATATGCAGTACCTTCACCTGATGCGTTAATCTTCCATCCATTTGCCAATGATACATGTTGCTTATTCATAGACATCTTTATAAACATTTCTCTATTTTTAGTAATGCATTGCGATGCTCCACTATCAACAACCTACAAATCATGGTTTACAGTTGAATTGCTAGACATAGCTAAACTAACATTCTTCTTAGCCTTCTGGTGTTTATGACTATTCTGTTGTTTTCCCTTCTTACAGAATCTAGCTATATGTCCCCTAGCCCCACAAGAAAAACATTTCCTAACAGTATAGGCAGTTGAAGACAAATCCTCTTCTTGTAGTTGATCTTGCTGTTTGGCTTCGAGTTCGTGGTCGTGCTGCATCTTCATAGTGGGTGTCGGTTTGCTTCATGTATGGCTCGGTGGGGTTTGAAGTGGGTAGTGATGCAGCTGCAGTGCAGCTTCTGGTCCATGGTCGTGTCTCATCTTCTGAGATCACAGCTCACCAACTCAAATCCCCCAGCAACTAAGAGTAACCTGAGCACAACCAAGCCCCCACCTGAACAGAACACGCCTCCAACCAATCAGAACATGGCTAACCCCCCAACCAATCAGAACACAGCCAAACCCCCTACCAATGAGAACACACCCCCACCCAATCAGAACACAGCCAAGCCCCCACCCAATCAAGTCCCACCCCCACTAGCAGTTAAAAGGAAGAAGCAGCTGCAATCTCACATCACTCTGAGAAGCACAGAGCCGGAGACAGAAGCCTGAAGATGATGAATGAGACTTCATCGAAACGTTGCCTAGATACTTCGAATCTTACGCGGGAGAAAACCCGAACAACCAAAGATCCACATACAAATACCCGCGAGAACCTCAGAAAACACACACACACACACACACACACACACACACACACACACATATATATATATATATTTTTCTTAAGTTTTCGTGGGTACTTACATGTATGGCATTCAGCTTTGTTTGGGTATTTTCCCACATCATTGTAGTTGTGCTTTTAAAGTTGTAGCAATGTTTCGGCAGAATCTCATCTGCCATCATCAGGTTACAGAAGCAACAACTTTAAAAACACAGCTCCTATGACGAAAATACCTGAGCAAAGCCGAATGCCATATATATATATATATATATATATATATATATATATATATATATATATATATATATATATATATATATATATATATAATAGATTTTCATGAGTACAGATATGCAGGTCTTGGCGTGTTCGGGTCTTTTCCCGTGTAGCACGAAGCTGAAAGCACCAGCCTGAAGATGGTGAGTGGGACTTTGTCGAAAGGTTGCCAAGATGCTCTCAATCTTACATGGGAAAAGACCTGCAGGATTAAGAATAATATGTTTTTCTTTAGTCATATGTAGGATGAATTGAGGGAATGCATAATCAAACAACACAGGCAAATACCTCAGAATCCTCAGACAGATTTTACAGAGACACTTTGTACTTCCTACCAGGATATTTTTCCAGATGGTTGCCACCTGAAATTTCCTGTACAGAGAGCAACTGATGTTTTTCTGTTTTTGAAATGTTATTATATCTCTACAGGACTGCAAAAGATATTGTGTCTAACCCGGGTATGTTGAAAATGCACCAAAATTCAAAACTGGGAATGGAGAAAAAAGCCATTTTTTAAAAAAACTCCAGAGACTGTGGGATGTAGGCTTAGATTTGAAAATCAATATCCCACATACATTGTTTAGGATGGCCTTTTCAGACCCCAATTGGTAACTGGTCTCCAAAGACAGACCGAATAAGTGAACTTTGCTATTAGCTATTTTTACCTCAATTGATCTAAAAAGGTCTCTGAGAACCAGTGAGGCCAAATTCACAGGAAAAAAGTTAATCAGAAATAATAATGACAATAATACCCTGCAGAAATGGATGCAGAGTTTCACTTCAAGTCAAATAAAATGTTGATTTGAAATCCACAAAAGCTGCAAAAAGAAAGCCTTTTCAGTAAATAATGAAAGATTGAACAATGGTCCAAGATTGAACAGTCTCCTCTGAATGCTGATTGCTCCCTAGCAAGCATATTTTCACTTGGGACCCAGTCCAACATTTTTAAATAAATATAATTAGCTTACTTGTATTAAACAACCAGTAAGCCTGTAACCAGAGGGTCAAGCCTGCTTCCTTTCTTCTAACAGAAAAGGATGACAAAGACTTGATTCTAGATGGAAATATAGTGTGCTTCTAAAAATAAATAAAGCAGCCAGCATTGTGGCCCACTTATCTTTATTTTCCTGCAGTAGTTCTAGATGGATGGAATCACTTCCAGGATTTTTCCAAGATTTTAATTGTAGGATGAGTTACTTAACCTTGACTATAGATTCATTTGGCCAAACAGGACAGTTGAAAATTATCATCAATTTAATAATTATATGTTGAAAATGCTGGAAAGTAATTCTACCAAATATCTGCATGTACAGGTGAAACTCAAAAAATTAGAATACCGTGCAAAAGTTCATTTATTTCAGTAATGCAAGTTAAAAGGTGAATCTAATATATGATAGACTCATGACATGCAAAACAAGATAGTTCAAGCTGTGATGTGTCATAATTGAGATCATTATGGCTTACAGCTCATGAAAACCCCAAATCCACAATCTCAGAAAATTAGAATATTGTGGAAAGGTTCAATATTCTAGGCTCAAAGTGTCCCACTCTAATCAGCTACTTAAGCCTTAACACCTGCAAAGGGTTCCTGAGCCTTTAAATGGTCTCTCAGTCTGGTTCAGTAGGAATCACAATCATGGGAAAGACTGCTGACCAGTTGTGCAGAAAACCATCATTGACACCCTCCATAAGGAGGGAAAGCCTCAAAAGGTAATTGCAAAAGTAATTGGATGTTCCCAAAGTGCTGTATCAAAGCACATTAATAGAAAGTTATGTGGAAGGGGAAAGTGTGGAAGAAAAAAGTGCACAAGCAGCAGGGATGACTGCAGCCTGCAGAGGATTGTTAGGAAAAGGTCATTTAAAAGTGTTGGGGACTTTCACAAGGAGTGGACTGAGGCTGGAGTCAGTGCATCAAGAGCTACCGCACATAGACGGATCCTGGACATGGGCTTCAAATGTCGTATTCTTCTTATCAAGCTGCTCCTGAACAACAAACATCAGAAGCATCTTACCTGGGCTAAAGAAAAACAGAACTGGTCTGTTGCTCAGTGGTCCAAAGTCCTCTTTTCTGATGAGAGCAACTTTTGCATCTCATTTGGAAACCAAGGACCCAGAGTCTGGAGGAAGAATGGAAAGGCACACACTGCAAGATGCTTGAAATCCAGTGTGAAGTTTTCACAGTCTATATTGATTTGGGGAGCCATGTCATG
Organism: Pseudonaja textilis; assembly: GCF_049901715.1. Classification (NCBI taxonomy): domain Eukaryota; kingdom Metazoa; phylum Chordata; class Lepidosauria; order Squamata; family Elapidae; genus Pseudonaja; species Pseudonaja textilis. The sequence goes on along the minus strand of NC_141991.1, from coordinate 221,780,209 downwards.
TGCTGGTGTTGGTCCACTGTGCTTCATTAAGTTAAGGGTCAACACAGCCGTCTACCAGGAGATTTTGGAGCACTTCATGCTTCCTTCCACAGACAAGCTTTATAGGGATGCTGACTTCATTTTCCAGCAGGACTTGGCACCTGCTCACACTGCCAAAAGCACCAAAACCTGATTCCATGACTGTGGGATTACTGTGCTTGATTGGCCAGCAAACTTGCCTGACCTGAACCCCATACAGAATCTATGGGGCATTGTCAAGAGAAAGATGAGACACATCAGACTGAACAATGCAGAAGAGCTGAAGGCCGCTATTGAAGCATTCTAGTCTTCCATAACACTTCAGCAGTGCCACAGGCTGATAGCTTCCATGCCACACTGCATTGAGACAATAATTGCTGCAAAAGGGACCCAAACCAAGTACTGAGTACATATGCATGTTTATACTTTTCAGAGGTCCAATATTGTTCTATGTACAATGCTTGTTTTATTGATTGCATGTAATATTCTAATTTTCTGAGATTGTGCATTTGGGGTTTTTATGAGCTGTAAGCCATAATCATCACAATTATGACACATCACATCTTGAACTATCTTGCTTTGCATGTAACGAGTCTATCTCATATGTTAGGTTCACCTTTTAAGATGCATTACTGAAATAAATGAACTTTTGCACAATATTCTAATTTTCCGAGTTTTACCTGTATTTGACAGAAAGGACCAAAACACCTAGCTATAAAAATGTAGGTATAAAAAATTAACTAGGCAGGTTTTTACACTTAGCTATTGCTATTAACCTCTCACAATAATCTCTGGATGCTTCTTGTTTCCTACATGATAGATTATCTTCAGCTTTCTGAGTGACAGAATGGAACCTATTGAGTTGTCACAATGAAAGGCATATACTGCACTGAGAAGGACCTTTTGCTTTATAATAATCTTTATCAAACTAAGTTTGGATCTGTTACGAAAGGGGCTTGAACAAATCAATTACAATCTAGATAGTGGAACCTGAAGAATGTGGATGATAGACTTGTAAGTGATAACTAGTTCAGTGAGCTCTGCTAAACAAAATTAGGAGTGAGAAGGATTCAATAGAGCAGATCAGTTTTTTGATGCTCTGGAAACCATTTATTCCAAATGCAGGCTTTTACTGTTGATCTAAGAGGACAATGATCTGCAACTGGAAACTTAAAACTTACTTTAGGATTCAGCCAGCAGATTAATAAAAAATGGTCACTATCAGTGCACTTTCTTATATAAAAATGGCTTATTAGATGAGCATAAATATATGGAACCATAATATAATAACCCATACTGGCTCATTAGCACTCCCCAAAAGGTTCTTTAGCATTTAAATCCTCCCCTTGCTGACCCATATAATAGAATCAGGTCCAAATGTCTCTCTGTGTATGAATAATTTCAATCTCAGAACTGAGAGCCTGCAAATATAGCAACAACATATCTTTTCAAGATGTTCATAAGAAAAATATCAGCAAGGAAAAATATGATAAAAAATGGAAGGATATAGAGATGATTAGAGATAACGATTTGCATTTGCTACTGAAGTAATTTTGCTTTTCAGGCTTTGTTCTCTTTTCTAAGTCTTTTATTCAACATACAAAAAGCGTTGTGGTAGTGTCTAGGAAATATTTGACTTGTCTTTAACGTGTACGAGTTTCAACAAATTAGGCACATATAAGAAGATACTATAAGAGAATTTAAGACATAGCATAATAAAAGGCAATTCCAACTCAACTTTAATAGATTCTCTACATTTTCCATGATGCCTTCAAATGACCTCAATAATCAGACATAGTTGGCTACCTATCAAATGTGCAGACCTGAATGCCATGTTTGGCAATGGCACCTATGGGGACAGATTTAGCAGATGTTAATAGCCACCCCCCAACATCTAGAGAAAGGGGCATTACAGAGCTGGGATTCTACCCTTATGATTTCAGTGTCAAGGTGCCAGAATTGGATCTGTAACAGCCAAGTTCTCCAAGTTATTTTTCTTCAATTTTGAAAACCTAATATTTGGAACTGGGTGAGTAATTTTCTTGTTTTCATTTCTTACTTCATGACTCATTGAAATTCTATTAATGATAGAATTGCTGTTCTATTGTCATCAAAGCAACATTAACAAGATCTGTCTTTTCAGATGCAAATAATTCCCTCCAAACTCTCCTATTCCTGCAGAAGAAAAGATCATAAGGTGTTCTTGTTGCAGAGATGAAATAATCTTACATTAGATCTCATATTTTTGTGATTAAAAAAAAACTCTACAGCAACTGAAGTATCTTCAATAACATTCATTACAAGAATTCTATAGCTGATAATGATAAACTTTTTTCCCCATGAAAATTATGTAGAGGAAATTGTGTCTGGTTCAAAACCATCTTGATTTCCTATATTAAAACCAGGACTAATGACTTTTTCACCATGAACTACACTATATTATTCTAAAAAAGTGCAATTAATCATAAATCTAATGTTTGACTCAAATGTGTGTGTATTCAACTCATGGGGCCAATTATTATAATATTCTTGCCAATTATTTTTTCCATAACAACCTGTAAGGAGAGCTAGGCTGAGAGACTGACTGACCCAAAGTCACCCAGCCTGATTTCATACCTAAAGGAGGCTTCAAACTCAATACTTCCCTGGTTTCTAGGCCAGCGCCTTCACCACTACACCAAATTGGTTCTCAAATTAAACAAGAATGCAAGAGACAAAAATCTTTCCTCATAACTAATTTTGGTTTGACAATTTGGTAGACTATCTAAATTGCAACAAAATTTTGGAGCATTTTATATTTATTTCATACTACTCAATATTCTGGATTTTTATCCTTATTGATAGCTGTTATATATTTGCATACTCACCTTGGATAGGTCAGTCCAGACGGCGGGAAATTTGAAGATCTGTCATTGGCCATGAGCCACGAGCAGCCCACTATAAAAAAGGCTGCCGCGATTTCGCCGTGTTCTGATTCTAGAGAGAATAAAGAGAATAACAGATCAACTGGGTCTCGAGTCTTTGTTCCCACAACACAACACTGGCGACGAAGGTGGGATACTGAGACAAAGGAGACCAGTTGTGCACGTGGCAACGAGGACCGAGCGAGATAAAATGGCTGGGAACAACTCGCCACCCGCACCATTCAACCCAGCAACTGAAGACTGGGAATCCTACATCGACCAATTCCTCATGTTTCTAGAAGGGAGCAAGCTCCAAGGAATATCCGAACATAGGAAGAGAGCCGTCTTCCTCACCCACTGCAGGCCCGCAGTATTCAAAATGGCAAAGGCATTGGCAGCACCCCACGATGTGAAGAAAATGGCATGGACAGACTTAGACAAATTACTGCGAGCCCATTATACACCAACCGTTTCATGCATCATCAAAAGACACAAATTTTGTTGGCGCAACTAAAAGGAAGACGAGAGCAAAGGAGATTTTGTCGCAGCACTAAGAGACATTGGCGGAGCGGGCGAATTCCTAAACATGGACGAGGCCATGAGGGAACCGCGTGGTCCTCGGATTAAAAGACCTTACACTACAGGGTCGACTACTAACAAGACCTAAATAACATTAACGGAGGCCATAGAAGAAGCCACCGCAGTGAAAGCAACACAAAAATTGGCAGCCACCATGCAACAAATGAATAAATTAATAAAGGAAACCCCAAAAGACACTAGCCAAACACACTATAAGAAACCAGAGGAAACTTAAAACTCACCACCACGACACACCACGAGGACATCGAATCCCTATCAGAAGACGATGAGGAAGAAGAAGAGGTAAATCAACTCCAGTCGGAAAAAGGTAGACAGGAGCGAAAGGAAAGGAAGTCAGAATTCCATTGTTCCGGGTGCAGAGAGGACTATCCACATTCTGAATGCTGTTTTTTGATGCTATTTGCATGTATTGTGAACGGTGGGGACATATACCTAGGGCATGCCGAAATAAAAATAACTATAGTCCTAAACAAAGATGGAATACCCCACCCCCCCCAGGGAGAGGGAAAGGCAAATAGGGAGCCATTGGAGTCAAGAAACCAGAAACAAGTGGTGGAAAGAAGCCAATAGAAAAGAGGAAATACATCAAACAATAACTATCGGACACTCAAGCTCAATCAATGCGAAAAAGGTACATGTGCAAGTCACCATAGAAGATCAGCCATGTGAGATGGAGGTGGATTCCAGCTCGTATTTATCAATGGTATCGTGGAATACTATCAAAAGTCTAATACCTGATATAAAAAAGAGAGAGCTAGAAATATAAAAACTCACACTAAAAGACCACCAGGGAAACAGAATTCCTGTAGCAGGAACCGGATATTTCAAAGTTAAATTCAAAAACACACTAAAGTCCTTCCACTAACCATAGTTGACCGGGATCACCCCAGTCTACTGGGACTTGAATGGTTTGCACCATTAGGAATCGGAGTAACCGGAATAAACAACATCACTGAGACAGACTGGGAAGAGAACCTGATGAAAGAATTCCAGGATGTCTTCAACGGAGAACTGGGCAAGTACCAAGGGTCCCCATCTCATTTAATTTGAATCCAAATATAGCCCCAATAAGGTTAAAGGTGAGGCGAGTTTCTTTCGCGTGAAAACCAAAAATTGATGAACAATTAGATAAACTTATCGCACCAATAGAACCAATAGACCATGCAAGGTGGGAAACCCCAATTGTTACTCCTATTAAACCAGATGGGTCCGTACGTATCCGCGGAGACTACAAGGCAACCCTCAACCATGCGCTACAACAAAGTGTATACCCAGTTCCGGTGGTACAGCACCTATTACATTCTTTGGGGGGAGGTAGAATCTTCATGAAATTGGACCTTGCGCAAGCCTACCAACAATTGCCAGTTGACCCAGAAACAGTGGAAGCACAAACAATTGTGACTCACAGGGGGGCATTCAACTGCAACAGACTGCAATTTGGAGTTAGCGTGGCCCTAGGGGTATTCCAGAGCTTAATGGAACACCTATTGCAAGGAATAAAGGGGGTGGTGCCATATTTTGATGATGTATTAGTATCAGCCAGGGACAAAGAACAACTGAGAGACTGCCTGAGGGAGGTCTTACAAAAATTTAAAGAGGCGGGACTTAAAGTTAAAAAAGAGAAGTGCCAATTAGCCACCGATAAGGTTGAATTCCTGGGATACCTCATAGACAAAGAAGGGATCCACCCCACTGAAAACAAAATCAAAGCAATAAAGGAAGCTCCCAGACCCGAAAATAAAACAGATTTACAAGCCTTTTTGGGACTTACTAATTTTTACAATGTATTTTTGTCACAAAAAGCAATGGTAACAGAACCACTACACAGGTTGCTTGATAAGAAAGCTACCCGGACCTGGGGGGCGACGAGAAGAAACAGCATTCCAGGGAATAAAAGACTTACTTACATCAGACTGTGTGCTAATACAATACAGCGAAACCCTGCCACTAATATTAATGTGCAATGCGTCACCATTTGGCATTGGTGCCATACTCAGCCACATATTACCTGATGGAAAAGAAGCACCTATCGCATTCTATTCAAAAACTCTATCAAAAATGGAGCAGAATTACAGCCAATTAGATAGAGAGGCATTGGCCGCAATAACAGGAGTAAAATGGTTCCACGAGTACATCTATGGCAGGAATTTTTCACTTGTCACAGATCATAAACCTCTTTTAGGAATCTTCGCAGGAACCAAAGCTACACCTAACATACTGTCACCACGGATGACGAAGTGGTCCGAATTCCTCTCTGCATATAACTACAACTTGATCTACCAACCAGGAAAGAACATAACACACGCTGACACCCTGAGCCGTTGCCCCCTACCTGAGTTAGAAGATGATCCTGCACCAACCATATCAACCCTGCAAATCGAGACATTGGCAAACCTACCCATAACAGCAACAGACATTGCTAGGGAAACTGCGAGAGACAGAAACCTGGCATGGATTTTCAATTGGGTAGGTAAAGGGTGGCCAGAGACCGCAAGTGACGAGACTGTTAAACCGTTTCGGAATAGACAAATGGAACTATCTATCTTAAAAGGATGTGTACTATGGGGGGATAGGGTGATCATACCGGATATATTGAGGGAACGAATACTTGAATTATTGCATGAGGGTCACCCGGGTATTGTCAGAATGAAGTTCCTGGCTAGGAGTTATGTTTGGTGGCCAGGGATGGATAAGGATATTGGGGAATGGGTAGCAACGTGCAAACGATGCCAAGAATCTAGACCTGCACCCCCTTCTGCACCTGCACTCGACTGGGAAACACCTAGGGGCCCATGGTCTAGAATACACATTGATTTTGCAGGACCAACTAAAGAACACATGTTCTTAATAGTGGTAGATGCTTACTCAAATTGGCTAGAAGTAAGCATTATGCACTCAACCACAACAGAAGCTGTTATTAGACAACTAAGGAAGCTTTTTACAACACATGGATTGCCGGATTTAGTTGTATCTGACAACGGACTGCAATTCACGGCACTAACATTTGAGAGGTTCCTAGCAAAACAAGGGATAAGGCACGCACTAACAGTGCCGGGTCGGCCGGCTATGAACGGACAGGTGGAACGCATGGTCTGTTATACTAAGGAAGCACTACACAAATTGGGAACTGGAGATATACAGGAAAAGATATATAAGCTACTAAGTATACAACACATTACACCAAACACCACAACAAATAAAAGCCCAGCAGAACTATTAATGGGAAGAAAACTAAGATCTAACCTAGACAGACTACATCCCACATATAGCCCTGAAAAGCCAACAGACTCCTCCAGTAAGTGCCGCACATTCAAAACAGGGGACCTAGTCTACGCAAAAAACCTCACGGGGGAACCATTGTGGATACCAGCAACAATAACTCAAATAACAGGACCCCGGTCATACAGGGTAGAGACAGAGGATGGAAAGAGCTGGAGGAGACACATAGACGAAATCAGATCGAGAGCCACACTGAGAAACACTAACAATCAGGGGGAAGAACTTACACAAACACAGGAATCGCCTCAAATATTAAACAAAAATAGCCAAACCAGAGAAGGGGGAAACCCCTCAAACACAAACGAGAGGGGAGGGGGAGACCCTCCACAAGTATGAGAAGTAACAAAACAAACCCTAACAACAGCCAATGATACAACAACCAATACTAACATTAGCCCCGAGTCGGAAATCGCAAACACGTACCTGAAACCATAGAAGTAGAAGACAGCTTTGAAAGACTAGAGCAGGCTTCGGAGAACCATCAAGAAGCCACTCCTGGCGGGAGTGGCCGAGCTGACTCAACCAGCCCGGAAAGGCCAGGCGGGAGCAGCATGGCTGACTCTACCTTCCAGGAGGCTCCACGGAAGAGAACGGGAGAAACAGCGAACTCGTCTGAACAGTCCGGAGACAAAACCATGACTGAATTGCGCGGGTCCAGTCGAACTCATAAGAGCCCCACCTATTTATGTGACTATGTAATATAGGGGAAGCCTGATAAATTGGACTGGACCACATGGTGAGGGGTGTTATATATTTGCATACTCACCTTGGATAGCTCGGTCCGGACGGCAGGAAATTTGAAGAGCCGTCATGGGCCACGAGCTGTGAGCAGCACGCTATAAAAAAGGCTGCCACGGTTTCACCGTGTTCTGATTCTAGAGAGAATAAAGAGAATAACAGATCAACTGGATCTCAAGTCTTTGTTCCCACAATGCAATAATAGCCATATAAAAAGCATAAGAGAAGACAATTGTTATGGGTTCTCAAGCCCATTAACATAAAACTTTGAATAAGGAAGAAAAGGAAGATTTTAGTACTCATTTGCAACATGAAGGCCAAGGAACTTAGCAATTTTCTGATACAGCAGCAACAGCAGCTTACACAGAGGGAGGCACCAATTGGATTACACCACTTCTATCTGGGTGCAGAAAGTGTCTTTCTTTTCTACTTTATGGTAGATTCATGTTGTATACCTTAGGGTCTTCTTAGGTTATATAGGCTGACCAATTAGCCTCTGGTTATAGCTTCTGAAATAACTAACTTGATAAAATAACTGAAAGCAAGAAGGATGCATACAAACTTTCTTTCTACTAAATTTTTAGTAAGTATTAATAATTGATATTATTAATTATCAACTAATAGAAAATTACTGGTTTACAGCAGTTTTTAGGTCCTGAGAAATAATTGGAGACTATTACAAAGGATGGTACTCTGTTACATGTCTGGCCAATGAACATATGGCCAACCAACCTCCTGATCAATGTTTAGAGACAGTGGAGATCTGAAAGTTGAAAAATGGGGCTTTAGCTTAACTCAAGAAAAGCTAAAGGGCTATGGATTTTAGGCTCTCTGAATCTGTAGATTTTCCTCATGTACTTGAGTGAGTGAGATTGCAATCCCCCAGAGAAACCTAGTGTATAATTTAGACTCCTGGATTCTAAGTTCTGGCTTGAAGAGTAGGTGCCAGCCATGGCCAAGAGTGTCTTTGCATCTAACATGCCAATTCTAGTCTTTACTCGATTGTGAGGCCCTGCTTGACTTCCTACCTGAACTATTGCAATGTATTCAATACATATTTTTAAAGGCCATCCAGAAGGTATAATTAGTCCAAAATGAAACAGCATAGGTATGCATCACAATATGACCATGTAGCAATATTATTTTGTATGCTGCCCTGGTTTCCTATAGACTTCTGAGTACAAGTTAGAGTTATGGTTATCATCTAGTTGTAAAACTGTTCATGGCACATGGCCATAGAAGCCTCAAAAATGAACAAACACATCAGTTAATTGGCATGCATTCTGGAAAATGAAAAAGAATAACTCTTGAAAGCAGTATAATTGTTGGAAAAAAATCTGATGTGTTTGGGCAAAGTGATATGCTTAATAAAGCTGGGTCACTGGACAGCCGGGATTGGGCTCTTCAATTTGCTGTTAGTTACACATACCACAAGATAAAATAGAGAACTTCAGAGAAGCTGCTCTGACCTCTCCTAGAAAGCTGAGCCTATATCTGAAAGTTGCAAAAGAATATATTAAAGCTAGGCTTAATTGCCAATGAAACAGATTGCCTTAAGAAGATTGATGACACTCTTTTTAGTGAATGTTTATAAGCAGATGCTGGTTGCTCATTTGACAATGATGGTATTAAAGAACTGAACTAGGATTGGAAAGATGTTAACTAAAATCTGTTTTTGCTCTTTGATTCTGGCACACTGATCATTTAATGAGTAAACCGGACTGAAAAGCTGGGTTCTAATTAGAAGGAGCAACAGTTCACGACTGCAGTTTCTGACCGGTGCATTTTCAAGAGCTTCTAAGGAACTGGTACACACCATTCTTTTTGCATTTGCATAGATTGGCAGCTATAGAAAAAGGTCAGCCAAGGTAAGTGTATGTTTCTGAAGATGAAGTCGTTCTGATAAATTCTAGGTCAATCCAATTACTACCACTTTGAGTTAAGCCTAATGGCAGCCTGCCTATTCTCTTCAAAGGTTCTGACTATGTACTGTGACATGGAAAAAAATAAAATAAAACAAGACTTTGGATTTATATGCACAGGGCATAAAACAGACAGCCGTCTGGGAAATCTGTGAATTTAGCTGTGAAAAAGCAGCTAAAGTAAGCTACCTCTGTTACCACCTCTGTTGCCATTATTGTAATCATCAATAATTGAAGTCCAAAATATTATAGTATATAGTATATCACTATAAATACTTGAATCTCTGAGCAGAGGGGTATGGGAAAGCCAACAAATGCAAGTATTTTTCCCCAAATCTAGATTTATACAACCATGGAGAATGTGGGCTTTTCTCCTTATTTACATCATAGAATTGTTGACACATGTAAAAAGAGATCGGCTATGATTATTCGGTCACCACTGTCATATTATGGACCTACTTATGGAAGCCCTTCTATATCACACATCAAGGCAGACAGATACACACATAGGTGCGTGTGCGCACGTGCGCGCACACACACACACACACACACTTACAGAAAGAGGGAGAGACAGAGGCAAACCACACTCTGCTTTAAAATGGATTTTTAAAATAAAATATAGAAGGGAATAAAAGCCATCTGCGTCACATCTTTCTCCTGATGCCTGGCAGGGGAAGCAACTAGTCAGCTCTATACTGAGCAAGACAATCTCTCCCTTATGTGAGGAGACAGCAGTTAATCACGACCATGTAAGGAGGTCTCTTATGTTTTCTGGCTATTTGAAGCAGCAAAGATATTTGGCTTCATGAAATGAGGCTTTAGAGAGTGTGGTATCTTTAAAAAAATATTTCCATTTCCTTGGGTGTATGTGGCTGGGAGGTTTCTCATCTTCTCACTCTCATCTTAAATTTTTCTTTCTTTTCCATGAGGAGACTGAGAGGAGGGATTTAAAAGCAATTTGACATGCATCTTCCTGTGATCTTGGCGGGAGCAAAGTTTGCCTTTATTTAAGACTAAAGACTTTGTTCATCAGCTTCAATAGTGCTGAATATGCTACCCAAGACACCTTGTGGTAAATTGGTTTTTTTCAAGCTGGAGTTCTATCCTATCACTGTTTTAAAGAATAAATGTTCTAATATTTAATGTTATTATGAATGAAGGCGAATATATGTGTCCCAGGATAATGTTGCAGGATCCAATCAAGGTCAGTCAATGGGACCAGAGATTTTGTCTTCCAACCTTTCAGATTCATGCTGAAGGCCATCTTAAGTGATTCTATCACCTGGTTTAGTGCTATTCCCTGCCTCCTGCACACATTGATTTATCTTTTTATTTCTGTTTAACAGCTTAAATGCCCTTCACACTTTCAGTGGGAGGAGGTCTCACAGCCTATCTGTTTGAGGAAGAATACATATCTCTTGGCATTTTTTAAGGCACTTAAGAAATACAGGGGGCATTACTTCACATGTACAACTGGTAGTTGCTTAAATCTTAATCGATAGTACATGAATAGACTCAAACATTATAAGCAGGAGCACCCATAGTGGTGGTGATGGTGGGGAAAAGTCAAGATGATAGCATAGGTTTCCTGATGGTAACAGGTTATATTTAAAAGCCAAAAGTGTCATATGGGCATATAACAAATAGTACCCATACAGCTTTGAACCTGGACAAATACTAGATAACTTCTCAAGCTCTTGAAAGTCTATATATGTCCTATAAAATTCTTATAAACTTCATATATTACAAAACTGAACAAAAATAGAAAGTACCAATTGTTTATCCCAAACATGGTTTTTCAAAAGGCGATGGAACTTTCTGTTTTTTTCTTTGAAGACATTTCGCTTCTCATCCAAGAAGCTTCTTCAGGTCTTCAGTTGTGTAGGTATTTCAAAGAAGACAAAATAGCACCAGCAACACAAATGAAGGGATTTTTTTTCATGTAGTTGCGCACATAATATAGCCGTCATCTTGACTTGTTTGATTCTGCCTGGTGCACTCTTAAAACTCATATTTTGCTGATGATCATGTTGCCAACATTGGACTAAGTGTGCATAGTGAAATTAAAACACCAAAGCCTACAATTTCCTGTGAGACTGATTCAGACATGTTTTTCTGCCACTAATTGACAGAATATGTAAGTATAACAGAATCCAAGTAAAAAGAGATTATTTTTCCTCACTTTTTAACATTATGTATGTGATGTGTGAAAAACTCTATTTCTGTCCCTCTGGTGGTGGATGATTTCGAGTGAGCTGCCAAGATTACTTTACTCCTTGAACTCAAAAAATGCTGTTCTGAATTTTTTCACTTAGTGCTTAGGGTCAGGCTAATCTGATCCTAAGTACAGTAAGGACCATTTCTATTAAAAGGAACCTTTAGGACAACCATGACCTGGATGACTGAGAATCCCCTTCATAGATACCAATTGTTTGTATATTCTTCTACATCCAAAAGTAGTTCAAAGGCCATTGGCACAGTGGTTAGATTACAGTGTTGCAGACTAACTCTGCTTACAACCTGAAGTTTGATCCTGATGGGTCTCAAGGGTAACTCAGCATTACCTTCTTCTGAGGTCGGTAAAGTGAGGATTCAGATTGTTGGGGACACTATACTGATTTTGTAAACCACCAAGAGAATGCTATAAAGAGCTATAGGGAGGCGTCTAAGTGCTATTGCTATTGTTTTTTTAAGTACTTTAACAAGACTATTTAGGGAAACACTGGAAATTTCTATTTAGCCTTGTTCATGTACTACATTGATTCCAGTGAGCTTTAAATACATTTATTATGAAACAGTTTTTCTGATGATTTTTTTTTCTAGTTAGAAAAGACATAAACAACAAACAGACTATTTTCTGATGGGAAAATCTGTATTCTTATAAGCTTAGTCCTTAAATAATAACTACTGTTTTCATTTGTCTTGCCTTATCCTAAACCATGAGGATTAGGCTTCTATGCCATAATTATTTCACTTGAAGGACAATGGGTTAAGCATCAATACAAGACATGAAATCTATTTATGTTGCCATGACATCAATGCGTGGCTCAAAATAATTTCAGATAATGGACTGAGATTTTGAAAAGCTAAATATTCCAGACACAATAACAGTCAAGTGTTCCAAAAAAGTGTATGAGAGTGGAATAAAAAATGTCTTTATATTATACCTTCATAAGAAAAATGCTGATTTATTATATAAAATAATTGTCCAAAGTTCCCTTTTACAATGGCATTATTATTATCATTATGAATAAGGTCATAATGAAGTTGATGGAGATGTAAAAGAATGATAGTTATTTAATTTCTTAATTCAGGTATTAATATTAGACTGTGTAAACAAAATGACTTTGGAATTATGAAAGTGAAATTCTGAAATTATTTTTTGTTAATAATTTTAATTCTGTATACTCTAATTTTTAGAATGCTCTTAGGGGATGTTGATTTCAATTTATATTTTAGATCACAGAAGATGGCTGATGTAGTAAATAGTCAAAATATTATTTAATCACAAGCCACAGTGTGAGAAACTTTGAAAAACGGGGCTACTCTGTAAAAGACTAATCCATTTGACAGTCTTCCTATATGTAATGAATACCATACTGAGAAAATGTGAGTCACAGATGTTGATATAACAGCCATGGTGCTATGCTATAGAAATAGCTTGTGCCTTTGGCTCTTAGGTCATGAACAAAGGGCTGGTATGATAACTAATATTACTCTGCTGATTAACACTATCTTTTTTTCTTTTTTGCTATTGTAGGAATGAATTAAGATAGAAATGACAAAAGGTTATGGATGAGAGCTGAGACCACAGAGCAAATCTCTACTGTTTATAATCTAGCTGCTAATATAATATGGAAGAGCAGAAAGGTTGAAGTCAGTAGGACAATCAGCTTAGCCTATTGCCTATCATAAATGAGCTACTCAATGGCGAAGTGCCACCTTACCTTATTTAGTTAATTTCTTTCTTCTATTCCTGGGCTTCTATCATACAATTCTTCCTCAAGAAATAAGGCTTATCTTCTTTTTGCAGGCTTTTTAAAAATACGTGTAACTTTATATTTTTATTTTCCCACTTTTAATATAAAAGTATATTTACCTAAAATTATGGTAGCAAAAATTATAATCTATGGTATATTTTTGTACAAAGATAGGTATCCTGATATTCTGAAATTAAATTCCACAGCCTAAGCAATAGCAATAGCAATGGATTATGGGACTCTAATCCATACATTACTATTGGACTAAGTAAAGCTTCATAAGGTTCAACTTCTTTAATATTAAGTATAATATTGAAAAAACTTAAATATGAAAAAGAAGACTTTATTAACACTAATATTCCAATTTGTCCAATAGACTACTGTTTTACTAGCATAAATTGAACTTGTAATTCAGAGGTCAAATGGATAGTGGGATACTCTGTGTGTGTGTGTGTGTGTGTGTGTGTGTATGTATGTATGTATGTATGTGTGTATATATATATATATATGTTGTGATTGGAAGGATCGGTACTGTTAGGAATTTTGAATCTGATGACTGTTAGATCGTGGATTGACATCAGAACCAGGAAACGTTAATCTGAAGGGCAAGCCAGTTAATTAGCACGTTGCCTTAATGGGTATAAAAGGACACAGCTGAGCTGGTGCCTTTTGCCAGAAACAAAATGTCTATTTTGAATGAGGACGTTACTGCAAAGAGATCTCTGTTTGAAGGGGAGTCCTAACAGTTTCTGGCAGCCGTTATCTTGTTATTTTCTTACAGTTTGATTTGTTTGTGTAACGGCTGCTTTGTGTTTGTTCGTTTGAATTTCCAAGAGGAGACATAACATTATTGTTTCTGGCCTAACAAACCATCTTTAAAGCAAGATGGATTCAAATCAACTGCAGCGTTTGGTCGAGCAGCAGCAACAGCAAATTAATCAGCTACTGCAAAGCAATGTGACGCTTCAGATTCAGGTAACACAATTGCTGAAGTAAATCCTGGCCCTCCTCGGCATTTACTTTTGGACACTCAAATTTTTCTACAGTCACAGAAGGAGGGAATTCCTGCTGTTGCGTTGGTGGACTCAGGGGCTACAACCAGCTTTATGGACCGAGCTTTTGCTACGCACTATGGGATCCCATTGGTTGCTGTACATCCACCCATTAAGGTGGAAACCGTGGGTGGGTGTGAGCTCAAGTCTGGGCCCATTCGTTTCGCCACCCAGCCAGTGCGTATGATCATTGGGGATCATGAGGAGGCGATAAGTTTTTATATCACCTCGAACCTTCATCTCCCTTTGGTGCTCGGAATGTCCTGGTTGCGTTTGCACAATCCGTTGGTGGCTTGGTCGCAGAACGGTATTTCTTTTCCAAGTCTCCAATGTGTAGACCACCTGAGACAATTGGAACGAGCGACGCCTCCATTGGCTGTGGGAGACAGAGTGGGGTTGTCAACAAAACATCGTCAAGTTAATCATCAGACTCGGGGGAAGGGCCCTGCGGTGGGGGATAGTGTTGTGATTGGAAGGATCGGTACTGTTAGGAATTTTGAATCTGATGACTGTTAGATCGTGGATTGACGTCAGAACCAGGAAACGTTAATCTGAAGGGCAAGCCAGTTAATTAGCATGTTGCCTTAATGGGTATAAAAGGACACAGCTGAGCTGGTGCTTTTTGCCAGAAACAAAATGTCTATTTTGAATGAGGACGTTACTGCAAAGAGATCTCTGTTTGTTTGAATTTTGAAGGGGAGTCCTAACAGTTTCTGGCAGCCGTTATCTTGTTATTTTCCTACAGTTTGATTTGTTTGTGTAACGGCTGCTTTGTGTTTGTTCGTTTGAATTTCCAAGAGGAGACATAACATATATATATATATATATATATATATATATATATATATATATATATATATATATATATATATGTGATCTTTGGTTGTTCGGGTTTTCTCCCGCGTAAGATTCAAGTATCTAGGCAACGTTTCGATGAAGTCTCATTCATCATCTTCAGGCTTCTGTCTCCGGCTCTGTGCTTCTCAGAGTAATGTGAGATTGCAGCTGCTTCCTCCTTTAACTGCCAGTGGGGTGGGACTTGATTGGGTGGGGGCTTGGCTGTGTTCTGATTGGGTGGGGTGTGTTCTCATTGGTAGGGGGTTTGGCTGTGTTCTGATTGGTTGGGGGTTTGCCGTGTTCTGATTGGTTGGAGGCGTGTTCTGTTCAGGTGGGGGCTTGGTTGTGCTCAGGTTAGTCTTAGTTGCTGGGGATTTGAGCTGGTGAGTTGTGATCTTGCTGTTTGGCTTCTAGTACGTGGTCCTGCTGCATCTTCATAGTGGGTGTCGGTTTGCTTCATGTATGGCTCAGAGGGGTTTGAAGTGGGTAGTGATGCAGCTGCAGTGCAGCTTCTGGTCCATGGTCGTGTCTCATTTTCTGAATGGGTGGGAGTCTGTTTTCTATATGGAAGTGTGGTGGTGATATCTTGTGTGGCTCTCATGGGTGTGGGTCTGGTGTCCTTCTTCATGTTAGGTACTCGTCTGTTCATGAGGCGGGTTTCCAAATGGCTGGAAGGCGGGAGGTGTCATCTCGTTTGTTCATGCTGTGTGGGCGTTTTTCTATCTCTATGGCTTCTCTGATTATTCTGCTGTTGAAGTGTTCGGTTTTGGCGATAGTTCTGGTATTTTTAAAATCAATTTCATGTCCTGGGCTTTGAGGTGTTGGACCAGGGAAGAGGTCATTTCTTCTTTTTTGATTGAGTTCTTATGTTCTTCAATGCGTGCACTTATTCTTCTGTTAGTTTGTCCAATGTATGTGGTAGGGCAGGCAGTGCAGGGGATTTCGTATACTCCTTGGTTTTCTAATTCGATTTTGTCTTTGGGGTTTCTTAGGATGGTGGATATTTTCTGTTTGTGCAGAATGCTGTTTTGATGTTGTGTTTTTGGAGGATCTTACTAATTTTGTCTGTAGTGCCTTTTATATATGGGAGGAGGGCTTTGCCGTTTTCTTGTTCTCTGTCTTGGATTTTGGTTGGGGTTTCTTTTTGGATTAGGTGGGTAATCTTCTTTCTTTGGAATCCATTGGCTGTAAGTACGTTGGTGAGAGTTTGTAGTTCGGTTTTTTTGGTGTTGTTCATCGCTAAGCATTTTGTTCTGGAGATGAGTGTCTTGGCTACGGAATTGATCTGTGCTGGGTGGTGGTGTGAGAGTGCATGTAGATAGTGGTTAGTATGTGTTTTCTTCTGGTAGATGGTGTGTCCTAGGGAGCCATTGGATCTTTTGTATACCAAGACATCTAGGAAGGGAAGTTGATTGTTGGTTTCTGTTTCCATGGTGAATTGTATTTTGGGGTGTAGGCTGTTGAGGTATGTGAGGAAGTTGTTCAGTTTTTCTTTACAACCTAGCGACCTACTAGTAAGCTTCGATGTCATATCCCTCTTCACCCAAGTGCCAATAAAAGAAGCCTTGACAGCCATCCAAAACAAATACAACCCCCAAGCACATCCTAGATCTAACCAACCACTGCCTATCCAATACATACTTCACCTACAATGGACAAAAATACAAACAAATAGAAGGAGCACCCATGGGATCACCCTCTCACCTGTCATCGCAAACCTCTACATGGAACACTTTGAAACACAAGCTCTAGAAAAATACGACCACAAACCCAAACTCTGGCTCAGATACGTAGATGACACCTTCATAATCTGGCCACACGGGAAAGAAAACAACTTCCTCACATACCTCAACAGCCTACACCCCAAAATACAATTCACCATGGAAACAGAAGCCAACAACCAACTTCCCTTCCTAGATGTCTTGGTATACAAAAGATCCAATGGCTCCCTAGGACACACCATCTACCAGAAGAAAACACATACTAACCACTATCTACATGCACTCTCACACCACCACCCAGCACAGATCAATTCCGTAGCCAAGACACTCATCTCCAGAACAAAATGCTTAGCCGATGAACAACACCAAAAAACCGAACTACACACTCTCACCAACGTACTTACAGCCAATGGATTCCAAAGAAAGAAGATTACCCACCTAATCCAAAAAGAAACCCCAACCAAAATCCAAGACAGAGAACAAGAAAACGGCAAAGCCCTCCTCCCATATATAAAAGGCACTACAGACAAAATTAGCAAGATCCTCCAAAAACACAACATCAAAACAGCATTCTGCACAAACAGAAAAATATCCACCATCCTAAGAAACCCCAAAGACAAAATCGAATTAGAAAACCAAGGAGTATACGAAATCCCTGCACTGCCTGCCCTACCACATACATTGGACAAACTAACAGAAGAATAAGTGCACGCATTGAAGAACATAAGAACTCAATCAAAAAGAAGAAACGTCCTCTTCCTGGTCCAACACCTCAAAGCCACAGGACATGAAATTGATTTTAAAAATACCAGAACTATCGCCAAAACCGAACACTTCAACAGCAGAATAATCAGAGAAGCCATAGAGATAGAAAACGCCCACACAGCATGAACAAACGAGATGACACCTCCCGCCTTCCAGCCATTTGGAAACCCGCCCTCATGAACAGACGAGTACCTAACATGAAGAAGGACACCAGACCCACACCCATGAGAGCCACACAAGATACCACCACCACACTTCCATATAGAAAACAGACTCCCACCCATTCAGAAAATGAGACACGACCATGGACCAGAAGCTGCACTGCAGCTGCATCACTACCCACTTCAAACCCTCTGAGCCATACATGAAGCAAACCGACACCCACTATGAAGATGCAGCAGGACCACGTGCTAGAAGCCAAACAGCAAGATCACAACTCACCAGCTCAAATCCCCAGCAACTAAGACTAACCTGAGCACAACCAAGCCCCACCTGAACAGAACACGCCTCCAACCAATCAGAACACGGCTAACCCCCAACCAATCAGAACACAGCCAAACCCCTACCAATGACAACACACCCCACCCAATCAGAACACAGCCAAGCCCCCACCCAATCAAGTCCCACCCCACTGGCAGTTAAAGGAGGAAGCAGCTGCAATCTCCATTACTCTGAGAAGCACAGAGCCGGAGACAGAAGCCTGAAGATGATGAATGAGACTTCATCGAAACGTTGCCTAGATACTTGAATCTTCGCGGAGAAAACCCAACAACCAAAGATCCATATATATATATATATATATATATATATATATATATATATATATATATGTTTTCTTAAGTTTTCAGGGTACTTACATGTATGGCATCTGCCATCTGGCAAATGAGATTCTGCCGAAACGTTGCTACAACTTTAAAGCACAACTACAATGACGTGGGAAAATACCCGAACAAAGGTGAATGCCATATATATATACATATACATACATACATACATACATACATATATATATATATATATATATATAGAGAGAGAGAGAGAATAACTTTCAGTTCATGTTTATATGACTATATCTATTTATTTAACTACTGTATCTACTGTATCTATCATCTATTTATAAAGATTTATAATATAATATTTATATCCCATATTGTTCTATGTCTTTCTTATATCTGGTTGGATCTGTAGGTATGGCCACCAATCTACCTGTGTTCTTTGTAGCTCAAGCTCCTGCTTGGATTTTAATTTCCCTTGTTCATCTAGTATTTCTTTATAGCTCAGTGTCTTATTTAGATCTAACACATTCTGATATATGATAGTTGACATTCAGATATACCTTGGTTGACATCCAGATTGGGATCTTTGTATAGTGGTTTCGTTTTAGTTTTTTCCAAGCCCCTAGTAAGGTATCTCTAATTTGATGTCTTTGAAAGTATGAATGAAATTTATTTTTCCCCTCCCACATGAACACATGCCAGCCAGTCTACAGGTCATATCCTTCTAATATTAACACTCTTTTGTTGTTCAAATTTACCCAATCTTTAATCCATGTTACTATTGCAGCCTGATAGTAGAGTTCCCAATCTGGAAGTCTGAACCCTCCCTTATCTTTACTATCCTTCAGAAGTTTTAGTTTTATCTGGGCCTTTTCCCCTTGCCAAATAAATTTTATAATTGTTTTATTTAATTCTTCAAAGAAAGTTTTGCTGAATTTTATTGAAATTGTTTGAGAAAGGAATAATAGTAGTATATTCACCTTTATAGTAGCAATTCTCCCTATCAATGATATCTGAAGTTTCCCCCAATTTTTCAGATCTTGTTGTATTTGTTTTAATAATTTCTCATAGTTATCTGCTTTTATTGATTAACATTTAGCTGTCAGCCACACCCCAAGATATTTCAATTTTGTTGTTTTTTGGTTCCCCAATTTCTTCTCCAATTCCTCCTTCTGCTTCACCATCATATTCTTTGTCAATATCTTTGTTTTTTTCTTTATTTATTTTTAGTCCCGCCACTCTGCCAAATTCTTCAATTTCCTGTAACAATATATTTCCTGTTTCCAAAGGGTCTTCTATAATGAATGCCATATCATTGGCAAATGCTTGCGTTTTATATTCTTCTGTTTCGATTCTCAATCCCTTTATTTCTTGGTTATGTCTAATTTGTGTTCATAGTACATCTGCTGCAGTTATTAGTTTAAAAAATTATTTAGTGGCAGTAGCAGGCACCCCTGTCTTACTTCTTTTGATATATTAAATTTCTCCATTAATTTGCCATTTAAGATTATCTTTGCTATTTGGGTGGTGTATATGGCTTTAATCACGTTCATACATTTTTCTCCAAAGTTCATAGATGTAATTGGTTGTTAAAAATTTCCAGTTCAAATTATCAAAGGCTTTTTGTGCATCCATAAACATAAACACCAATTGTTTATCCAGGTGTGCCTCAAAGTACTCATTATCTAGTACATTCATTATCATTCTGGTGTTATTTCTTAGATGTCTCTTTGGTATGAATCCTTTTTGTTCGGGGTGGATGCAAAATTTTCTTAACCCTCTCCACAATTATTCTGATGAATGTTTTATAGTCCACATTGAGTAATGAAATTGGTCTGTAATTTTGTACCTGTTAGTCATTGGTATTCTCTTTTAGGATAAGGGTAATGTAGTTACCCTTATCTTAAAAGATGAGTTTGGGAGTTTTGCTTGTTCTAATATTTCATTATACAATTCCAACATTAATTGTTCCAATGGTGTTTGAATTTCCTTATATAATTCTGCAGGGATCGCAACTGGTCTTGGTGATTTGTTACATTTTTGTTTGCTAATTGCATCTTTCATTTCAGTCATTGTGATTTCAGCATTTAACATTTTCTTTGTAAGTTCCAGGATAGTAGGTATATTTTTCTCATTCAAATATTGTTTAATCTTCTCTTCTGGTATCTCATCATGGGTATATAATGCTACAAAATATTTCTGGGCAATAAGTTGTTTTTCTTCTGCCAAATAGTGTGGGATTTCATTTTCATCCTGTAGGGTTTGTATTATTTTTTTCTCCTTCTCTTTTTTCAGTTTATGGGCCAACCATCTCCCCAGTTTGTTAGCATGCTCTAAGTAGCTTTGCTTCACCATCCTGAGGTTCTGTACCATTTCATCCTGTAAAGTTAGGTTTATTTTATGTTTGGTCACTTCTCTCTTTTTTTAATTTCTTCATTTTGTGGTTCTTTTTGCTTTCTATATTCCAATTCTTCAAGTTTCTCTTGTAGTTCTATCTGTTGTTTTTTCTTGTCTTTATTCTTTCTTGCTCCATATGTGATTGTTAGGCCTTGAATGTACACTTTGGTTGTGTCCCATAGATTTTGTAAAGTTGTTTGGTCATTTCCATTATCTTTAAGGAAAAGTTTTAGTTCTTCTTCTAATATTTTATGTAATTTTTATCCCTAAGGAATTTCTGATTTAAAGTCCATCTTCCTCTCTTTTTTCTCCTTTTCCATTTCAATATAAGTAGATTATGGTCTGCCCATGAATTTGGCAATATTTCTATTTTCTCTATATTTTTTGCTACTTCTGAATCCATCTACACCATATCAGTCTTAGACCAGGAACTATGTGGGTTTGAGAAGAATGTATGTTGTCTCTCCTGTTGTTGAATTCTCTCCACATGTCTTTTAAATTTAATTCTTGTGCCAATTTCTGAAATGTGCTTGGTAGTGTTTTCCTATTTTTCCTGTTTTTTTTTTACTTGTGTAGTCTTTTTCTATATCTACAACTGCATTGAAGTCCCCTATGATACATATATTTTCCTGTTCTCTAATACTACCATCCTCCAATGCACCTTACTGTAATATTCTTTTTTGTTGGTATTCGGAGTGTAAATTGCTATTAACAATACTTTCTTTTGGTTTATTGGTATTTCTACCATTAAAGTTCTTTCTTCATCATCAGCAAATATCTAGTTCGAGTTTAACCATTGCTTTATATACATTGCTATCACTCTTTTCTTTTTCTGTGCTAATGCAAGATGCAACTTTCCCAATTTAGGTGATTCTAAAATATTGCCATACTGTTTTTCAATGTGAACTACTTGCAGACAGATAATATCTCTCCTCTCCTTGTTCTTATCTCTCTTTGTGATGGTGTCTTTATCCTCTCTACTTCTTGTTGTTCAATTTCCCATCATTCTCTCACTTCTTGATCTGATCACTTTTCTTCCACTGATTGTTCATTTTAGTTTCTGCTATCTCTTCTCTACTATGCTGTTCTTCATCTAATGCCAAGTAGTGCTCATAAAAGTATTGTGCATTGTCCAGTGTGCTTAAGAGACACTCTTATCTTACATCAGGTCATTTCTCTCTCTCATAATATTTAGTTTATTCAAAAAAGGTTAAAATACAAAACACTAAAATATTAAAAATAAAGAAAAAACCACAACAAACAAAACTAAAAGTGTCTTAGAAAAAAAGACTGACACATATATGCCTACAATCCTGCCTAGTTGAATGCTGATTTATATAATACAACAAAGATTGAATTTCCAAAACTCTCTTTTAACAAACTATTAAAATCAACTTGTACAAAATTTACCACAACTTCAATTCCAGATCATCCCAAAAAATAATCCTAATGGTCCTGGATAAATTATTCATGTTTGTTTCTTAATGCCTTCTCTTATCTGTTGCTGATTGATTAAATACAATAAGACCAATTTTCAAAAACAATGTATCTTCTCTCAAAAGCCAAATGAGATTGTTCCCCAATTAGATGTAATAAATTCATACCCCTTTATACCCCTTTAAAAAGATCCATTTACTGCTTATCTACCCAGAGGGTTCTCTACTATTATATAATAGTAGAGGATTTTGCACAGGATTAAGTTTAGGAAGGTGTATGAAGTCTCCTCTGACTTTTCTGGATCTATGTTTCTTCCTGACCAATTTACTCCCAGAGAATCATACTCTTGGCTCTGAGTCTGTGAAGTTTGTATTGTTTCTGAGTCTATATTCCCTGCCAATGAATCTTCTGCTTTAAAAACAAATTCCTTTTGTGGATCTAAAATATTTAGGGCAAATTCTCTGTGGTGAATGTTCAACAAAATATAATAACTTTTCACCATCCAAAGATATGTGCTGTGTTTTCATATGAGAAAGCAGAAAGTGATGTAAGCAATAAATAAATCAAAAAGAAATCAGAAAAAGCGGATAGAGTCCAGCTGGGGGTTGAAATAAATCAGCATTCAACCAGCCAATTAATATTTAAAGGTAAAGGACAATTCAAAAAGTGAAGTTAAAAGTCAGATGGTTACAAAAATGTCCTGTCCATTGACTTTCTGATTGCTCCCACAAGGATCTGCAATCTTTAAGATTCCCTATCCCAGGTGAGTCCACAGCCAATACAAAAATCATCTTGGGTCATTCCTAAGTACCCCATTCAAATCCACCAAAGAACACAGCAGGTTGTGAGTAAAAGAGAAAAAAAAAAGCCTTCACTTTCAGCAGCCACTTTAGGGAAGAATCAGGGGTAGTTTCTCTCACAAGAATCACATATATTTGGCAGATCTTTGTGAAATAGAGTCCTATATGTGTATAAATAACTATGTAGATACCCTCATATGAACAGGGAACTCAAGGGTGGGATTCAAATTTCTTAACAACCAGCTCTGTGAGTGTGGCTTAATTTGTGGGTGTGGTTTGGTGGTCATGTGACTAGGTAGCCATGGCTTGCTGACTGGTGTAGCTTGGTGGTCACATGACTGGCTGAGTCTGGCTTGGTAGTCACGTAACTGGATGGGAGTGACCAACTCAATGTCACTCATGTCAAGGGGTATCTCGCCTGGCCCCTCCCCTCCCAGCCATTCCTTGTCACACCCAGCCTCAACGTATCTATCTATCTATCATCTATCTATCTATATCTATCTATCTATCTATCTATCTAAAAACATTGTTCACCTTTTTTTTACTTTATTATCTACATACTATAGATGTACTTTCATGGACCACTGAAAGGAGGAAATGGCTTACATGCTTTTAAGGGGCTGCCACAAAGAAGCGGGGGACAATGTATTTTCCAAAGCACCAGAAGGCAAACAAGAAGCAATGGATGGAAACTGAACAATGAGAGAAGCAACCTAAATCTAAGGAGAAATTTCCTGACAGTGAGAACAATTAACCAGTGGAACTGCTTGTCTTCAGAAGTTCTGGGTGCTCCAACACTGGAGGTTTTTAAGAAAAGATTGGACAGCCATTTCTCTGAAATAGTATCGGATCCCCCCCAAAGTCCCTTCTAAGTGTTATTCTATTATTCTGACACCTTTTTCAGGCACACACCCTGCACCCCATTTTTGGCTTTGCAAGCCTTCCTGCACTTACCTGGGAGCCAGAGCCAGGTGCATGGGGACTCCTGGGAGGCATGGGGTAGGGTGGGTGGGGTCAGCTGGTCTTTGGAACTACTGGTTCACCAAACCAGATGTACAATTAACATCTGATTTACCCAAACTGGCCTGAAACAGTAGAATCCCACCCCTGAGGGAACTCATATAGTGCTATTAAGGTAGAAAACTGTGTTCAGTGGAACAAATAGAGGCTCATTCTTTGAAAAGCTTCATGCTGGATAAGGTGACACATGGTATAGTACATGAGTAACTTCAGGAGATGTTCACAAAGAAATTGGCATGTTCCCACTGGTCACTACTGCGTTCAGATAACCTCTTTATCCATAAGCCATAAGCCAGTTACGGCTTATGTTAACTAGATTAGATTAGTTGTATGATGCTTACAAGTTTAGAGTTTTATGTTCCACAATTTTGGTACAGTGAATATCACTATACTTTTCTCTCTTTCATAGTCTCCATTGCCGGCCTTCCACTTACAGGTGCAATCCATGCATGCCTTTGGTAGTTCAGAGATTGAACTGATGCTGAATAAACTTCCTCAACCCACATGAAACTTTTTATGGTTACTGCCTAGTTTTTCAATCTGTTTTTAGGTTTTCAAACCTGTTTGGAAAATGTGATCATTAGAGTTTGAGCTTATGTCCAATGAATAGCCATCTGTGAGAAGATGGCATATCTCCCATGGCAAAACAGTATTTTCCAGAAATGGAAAAGGAAAGGAAAGGGAATTATGAGTATGTATATGAAATATAAACATCAACTGAGGGTTCTACGAAAAGAGGAAAAAATCTGTTGGCAGGGATCTTAAATGTCACATTGGCCCTATTTTCCTTCCTGACATGGATATGTATTTTCTTGAAAGGATGCTACACTGTTGACTTTACTGAGGCATGGCTTGGATCTTGAATAAGAGCATAGTATCCTGTATGACACATTACAGTCACCACTACAAAACTCTTCAGACACTTAATTAACAAAAAGTGCCATATCTATATGAACTTTTTTCAATATTTTCAGTCTGAGTCAGAAATAAAATAAACTTATCTTTAAACTATCATCGATGACTATCTTAAGGCTGGAACAGTGAAAAAGTATGAGAAAACACAAAATCATTCTCATGTTAATGGGATGTAAAGGGCAAGATGAATTCTCTTTTTAACTTGGCTCATTATGATTTATGAAATGATTCATCCATATTGATCAATTGCTTCGTCATAGTTTGTCTTCTTTTCTTAAATATCTTATATCTTGGATGAGCCAAAAACAGTGATTTAATATATGTTTCTCTCACTTTAGAGTAGACTTCCTTTACCACGTTAAGTTCTGACTTTTTTTTTTAAAGGATGTTGTAATGTGTACTTTATGGCATTAGTTTTTGATAAAGCTTTTCTAGTTTTTATTTTGAATTTATCTCCTGTTCCTTTCTTTTCTTTATTTCGGCAACAAAGGACAACTGCTAGATTTCTCCATGCCCTGTTTAGAAGTTAATGGGGGAGGGATTGCTCACATCATTTCAGCCTGTTACAATATTCCAATTCACTGTTATATCATTTTAATGTTTTGCCATTTAAATTTTTGGAATGTAATTTCATTTACATTTCACATGCATTATGTCCAGTTTTTAGTAAACAGCAGCAAAATGGCTACTAGAGAAGAGGAGAGGATCTGTATGGGCACAGTATGGATGAAACTTAAATACTGCTTTTTGTCAGGAATTGAAATATCAAAAGAGTGATAATTCTAGCCTCTAGCATTCATGGACTGGTTATGAAATGAAGATAACGATTTGGGGACATGGCAGAAAAATGATTTTGCTTGTGTTGTGGCAGGGTACAAGTGAAAAAAAAAGCCCACAGAGATTAATCAGGATATCTGCCTTCAAAAGTGACTCCTATTTCCAGTGCACACATACAGTACTACACAAAAACACAGAGACATAAGAGGGATTATGAGAACATTCACAAGCACACACCCGCCATTCTATTACACAGAATAAAAGACAGATGCTCTCTTACAATCACTGCTGGTAAATGAGTTGGAAAGGATTCCCTGCCTTCTTGTTCTTTCCAATCCAATGGAAGATTGGAAAGAAAATATGGAAACATGCATTGGAAAGAAAATATGTAAACGTACTTGGGACTCTGTCCATCTCTCTGTCTATAAGGTGCAGAACTGGATTAAAATTGTAATAGTAGAAGTCAAACAAAAACTTGAGTTTGAAAATGGATGGCATCAGGCTTGAGGCTGCGGAAGAAATAAAATTCTGAAAAATTCTCTCACTGCATAAAAATGATAGTTGGGCAGCAACTCCATTCTACCCCTCCCCCTTTTCAGTCATGCAGTTTAGAGCAGAGTACAGGTAGTCCTTGACTTAAAATAATTCATTAGTGACCATTCAAAGTTACAACAGCACTGAAAAAGTGACTTATGACTGTTTTTCATACTTATCACAACCCCATGATCATGTGATCAAAATTCAGACACTTGGCAACTGACTCATATTTATGACAGTTGCAATATCTTGGAGTCATGTGATCACCTTTTGTAATGTTGACAAGCAAAATCAGTGGAGAAGTCAGGCTCATTTAACAATCTGCAGTGATTCACTTAACAAATGTGTCAAGAAAGGTAGTAAAATGGAATAAAAGTCACTTATGTCTCACTTAGCAACAGAAATTTGGACCTCAATTGTGGTTGTAAGTTGAGGCCTACCTTTATGTCAAGGCTTTCTAATGTTCCTAACATACATACAGATACAACAGGAGAAGAGTACAAATATGCACAAAGGGGTCACACATATATGTCAACATTGATTAGAGCTTGGAAAGTAAGTGTAAGATGTGCAATATGTGTGTAATACATAAATAACATATACAAATATGTATATATGTGTATATATAGACAGACATGCCTTGGAAGTAATACTAATCCATGATCAGCTAAGTTTTCATCAGGGTTATTATATTTTCTACCTGATACTGCCCATTCTTTTTGTCCTTTAATGACCTTGTAATCCCTTACGTCAGGGTGGAATTGGGGCAACTGAATGGAGCTGAATGTTTACTGTCACCACTGCAGAGTTTGCAGCAGGTAATTGTGCTGAGAGAGAAATATCAGCAGCCTCTACCTAGGATTGAACTCACAGCCTCCTGATTGTGAGGAGGGAGCTCCACCTCTAGGCCACTGCACCACTCCTCTACATGATTCTTCCCAAGAGAATGGGAATTTCAATTAGTGCAATGTATGACTGCAAGGATACTGAATTGGACCGTCTAACACAGATCTTGAATTGAGATATTGGTTGATCATTATTTCTAGGTTGAATTCCATATTCTGATATACTCTCATTTTGTTAATACATGTATGCTTTATTATTGAGTGTTTTATGTTGCTACCTACTGTATGTTGGTATATGTTTATTAAATTAGGGCAACAAATGAAAATTATACAGAATATAAAGTTTAATGAATTGGTATAGTTTGGAGGTCTTATTCTTGTAACAATTCTTGAATGTTGAGAGAAAATATTTGAGGTGTCAGTCTAATCAATTTAAAACATATTTATGCATTTTTCTAGTGGATGTTGAGCTGGTTAATGGAAGATTTAAAAAATGCACCTATTGTCCTATTTCCTGATATACTGTATAACTTTAGATAAAATGATGTATCAGTTTTCAAAAGAACAAGACATTATCTTCTGCTTACAGTTTAAGCTGTTTTTGACTAAATTATATTGTTGGGAAATAACTTCACTATAATACTTGTGTATCATGAACAAACTTAATCTTAAATGCTAGAAAACAATAAATGCAATGCATTTGCAACATCAGATGCACAGAAACCTTATTCACAAAAATATTTCATATTGCAAAAATAAGTAGAATGTGAATGTGGAAAAGGAGCAATATTAGATTTATTATATAAGTGCTGCATACAAAACTTGCTGTAATATTAGAGAACAGAATTATATTATTGAACATTGTGGGAAAATGTTTAAAATGTTTAAAATCACTCTAGCCAACTATTTATTACAATGAATGAAGAGCCAAAGAGCTAGTTTGGCCTAGTGGTTAAGGCACCAGGCTAGAAAGCAGAAGACTGTGAGTTTTATTCCTGCTTTAGGCATGAAGGCCACTTGAGTGACTTTGGATCAGTCATTGTCTCTCACCCAACCCACCTCACAGGGTTGTTGTTGTGGTAAAATAGAAACAAGGAAAAAGTATTAAGTATGTTTGTCACTTTGAGGTATTTATAAAAATAATAAAGGTGGGATATAAATAAATAAAAATAAAAATATGCAATCTATATTTTTGTTTTCTTTCATTTCGAGAGGCAGATTGAGGGGAATTGGTGGGTTCTTTACTTCCTTTTTTTCTATCCTTTGTTTAACCTATGGAGTCTTCACTGTTGTAATGATTTAATTAAAACTAAAATGCTTAATTTATTGATTTGTCAACAGACTTTTACTAAATCCACTGCATTTCTAGGCAACTGTAGAATTGTAGTGTGCAAAGCAAATTGGCATTACATTTAATAAAAAAATCACTGTCAACACATATACTAAAGGGAAGAGGCTTTCACTGTGCTGCCAGGACAACTGATTTGTCTTTTCTGGTATCCTCCTGCAGACATCAGTAAGGAACAAGAATCAGGATTTGCAGTAGTAAGGAATAAACAACTAAAACAATAAGTTTGAATAAACACACACATAAAAAATAAACTGTTAGGTAAACATATTTATTTTTTCAAATTTATATAGCTGCTATCTTACAAAACATGTAACTCAAATAAACTTTATTGAGGCAAAAAGGATAACTTAGTGTATTGTCTTCTACCTTATTGAGAATCTTTGTCTCATTACATACAAGAAATAAAAGAATCCCAATCCAGAGTTTAATGTTCTCATATCTTTATCACTTCTTACTTAGCTATATGAATAAGCAGTTGGCAAATATATCTTCCTGTTTGAGATGTTTCCCAGCATGCTGTATTCATTTTTTGAATAAACTAATAGAACTAACATTTTCTGATGTGTAATAAAATATTCTTCATCTTCATAAGGATCCGGAACAACCTCAATAGTATTGTTTTTAGTAATATCTTCATTATTTATGAATGTTACATAAATAAATAAACTTCTGTAACTATGTATTTAACTTCACAATGAATAATCTAATCAGCTTCTTGATGAGAGAAATGTTTTGGTCAATTGTGTTAGAGATGGCTGTCCTCTGAAGTTGTCTTTGTATTATCAACTATTCACTGATTCCATCAAATTGGAGATAGTCCTGTATTCAAAGCTCCTGGTCAAAAAGGTTGCAATGATAGCCAAGAAGACTTTGCAAAGCTACATATAATTTAACAGTTGTGCCCTTCCTTGGATTGGGAATTTCTGGGGCAGCACTATTGGCTGCCAGCCAAAAAGATATGAAGCTGGATGCTTGCCACAGTCTAGTGCTAGCAAACTCAGGCAGAATTTTAAGAAGCCAAGTGTCCTCTTAAGGCAGCAAGCATAAATGTTGTCCCAGGCTTGGCACTGGTTGAGACCAGCAACTCAATAAATGATAAATCCCAGGGAAGAGACACAAAGGGGGTGGAATTCACTGTTCTAAGCAAAGAATAGAAAGGTAAACTTGACAGGATTCAATCTTGAAAAGCTGTTTTCAGTGTTTTGTTTTTGTACGAAAGCCAATATATAAGCTAAGTATCACCTTGTGAGACCTGGGAAGTGTGCCTTTCCGGTCATGATGCCTGCCTTCTGAAAATATTCCCTTTAAATCCAGATGGCTCCTACAAATGGAAGGGAAATGTTTCATTTATATCAGCAGAAATCTACTCACATGACTGGAGATGAGTGTAAGAGTTTAAGAAAGAATAAAACAAATGAAAAATGTATGTGCAAACTGTTTGTACAAATAATCTGTTTCTCAGGCAAGTTTTGATCTTGAGTGCTCTATGGAGCTATCATAGCATGCTGCAGTGGTGCTGTGGTTCATACAGCAAAACAAAAAAACTGTTTTTCATCACAGGGTCATCAGATTTGGTTAAGTCCAGGCTTCCAAGGCAAAATGACTAATTTTTCAATGGTACATCTGAAATTTTGCTTAGACAGTTCCATACATAGTCCCAACATAATAGTATCATCAATGGGGGCATTATCATATATTATTCCCACATCTCAAGGAATAGGAAGTTTAATACATAAGAGAGTTTAATTAAAATATCCATGAAATTTACAGGTTTCACCCTCTCATAATCTAGACTACCTCAAAAATTTATCAACTGCTGAAATACAAAAACTTACAATTCTTTGTACTTTCCTCCATTCTGTGAGAGAATGAGGCTCTTTTTCTTGAACCTTGTCTCAAATAACACACTTGATTGGATTGGTTTTGAACTAGGCTTGAGAAAGCCTTTTGTGGAATTGTTAATTATTTTACCCCCCCTCAGCAATATCAGATGGTTTCACATTTTTCACACTTGAGTTTTGCATGTGAACATACTTTCCAGGGAGTACAGTGTGTACATTCAAAATACTTCAAGAACATGCTAGTTTTTCAAAAGTTTTATTGTTAAGGTTGAAGACTAGACAAGGTTGTACTGCTTTAACATCATTCTACGTAATTTAAGTATATACAAAATACATTGGAACTTTACACAGGTTGTCAAGGTGTCTGAGCGAGTTCTGTACTTGATGACAAATAAAAAGCCAGTTTTGAAAATTCTATTTCCTAATTTGTGGCATAGCACAGGTACACTTATTACAATTCTTAGTCTTCAAAACTGCATGAATTTGTATATCTTCATTCCAAAAGAGAAAGTCAATCTAAAAATCTGAACTGGATATTTTCATTGTGGTTGATTTTGTAACAAGCCCTTAATACAATTAAGTAGATTATCCTAAGCCTTGTGCATTATGTTTTAATTCCCAGGCTATAAAAGTAGCAAATTAGGAAGGCTATAGAAAGGTGAAATCTGCCTAGAAATCACTAACTAAATCATTTTAGGATAAATAGAGGGGAAATTAAATCTCATATCCTGTTTTACTATCACTATATTGTATACGATTACTATTTTGTATTACTATAAGATAATACAAAAGTTAAAAAAAAATTATATTGTTCCAACAAATGTTTACTTTCTTAACATTTGATTTTAAGTAATAAGTCACTCAAAAGGAAATGACTTGGGAGATGCTATTCTAAAGTAACTAACTTGTTGATTTTAAATGAAATTTAATTGTGAATCTCAGGATACCAACTTCTGGAAAATTTTCATTGGCTTCAGATAACATAAATTGAACATAGGCAAGTTCACATGTCTCTCTCTCTTGTCTGCATCACAAGTGAAATGGGTCAATAGAGTGCCTCAGATTTCCACATACACAGACAGAATGTTTTTGGTGAAGAACTAGAGGGACAATCAGATGCCATCCCCCATTTGTAGTTTCATTTATCCAAGGTCTGAATATGTATATAAATCTTATCTATACAAAATCCTGTGACATGATTACTGAATCCTGAAAAAGATAGGTTTCCTCATTCCATGTAAAGAGTCTATACTTGTCTTTTTATGTGTGTTATGTTCTAATATTTTGATGAGCACTTACATAAATCACAGAATGTCTTAAAACCAATGAGACATTTAATGATATTTTCTTACTGAATGATCACACTAGAAGGGGCAAACAGGCCACAAGAACAGAGCAAATTTATGTTCAAAAATACACATAAGCCTAAGGTTGTACAAAACACTCTACATGTGGTATAATTGCATGACTTAATTCTAAATTCACCATTTTGTGTGAGGCTAGTTTGGCTAGTTTTGTGAATCTGTTCTCTTTATTTTAGGCCAAAAGTTCCAGTTATCATTCATCAGCTACTTATCTTGGACTGGAATACTGACTACTGAAGTGACTTAGCACAAACAAATTGTAAATTACAGCCAGCCGAATGTAATATATGTAAAACTTCATGATGGAATTATTTTTCTTTAATAAGATGCAATTTATAGACCTAGGGCTGACTTAAACACACATGTACATCACATGCTATTCAAGTACTCAGTTATTAAAATATGAAGATTTGGAATTGAGTGTGTGAAATCTCTGTCTGAAAAAGCTTTCTATTTGATGGGATTGACTTGTTTGGAGGTATTTGATCAGTGAAGGCTGTTTCACCCGTGTCATTTACTAAGCAATTATGAATAGATGTACACATTCATTCTTACTACAGAATACATCCTAAAGCAGTAGAAAATTTCAAACAATGACACACAGAATTAAAAAGTGCAATTTAGTTGTCAAAGTATTTAAGATCCAAAGAACACAATTCACTGAGAAATTTATCCTTTGCAAGTCTAATTGACTGACAAATTAAATATATTCATTATATGAGTGTAACAGTTTTATAACATTTTTTTCTGTATAAATAGCGGCTGTAAGGTAGCATTAACAGGATTATGGGGGGATAAGGGAATTTAAAAACAATTCTTTCCTTTCCTTGAGTAATAAAATTACTCATGAGAAGCAGACAGTTTTACTTCAAAGGAATCTTCCATTGGCATCAGTGAAAGCTTCCATTTTCTATTTTCTATTTAACATAATTCTGAAATTGATCAAGTTTCTCTTTAGCTGTACTAGGACACAAATATAGCTATAGCAAGATAATCCATTTATTCATTTAAACAGGTTTTGCAAGAATTATTTTTCAACAAATTGTGCCTATATTTGCTAAAGCAGACACTTTCAGAATCATATTAAGTAATTTACAGAAATAAACAAAGAAGGGTAAATAACACAATCATTTAAAAAAGAACAATGAATGTAAATTACTACATTTGAACATGACATTTTATGCACTGTAAATTGTTATGCATATGTTAATTATGAACCAAATAAATATTCACTTCCTTGCATTTAAAAAAATAAAGCACTAATACATTTTATAAATCTATAATGACTAGCAGCACAAACTATTTCATCAGTGCAATGAAGTGATGCTAGGAGTATCAGAAGTTTGTCATATTGAAATTCAATATAGAAAGCATTCCTTATTGAAGGGATGCTGTAGATCCAGGCCAATTTCCTCCATATGACTCTCTACAGAGTAAAAAATATATGTTTATTACCCTGATCTATCAGAGGCAGTATTATGTTGCTCTGGAATTCCCATATGCCAAAATGTATTATTTCTGCAATTTCTCTTACAAATCAATAGCTATGTGCCTGGCATAAAAAAATAAAAAAATAGCGGTGATTTGGTTGGCATGGGTTACCTGCTTGGGATGTTAATCCAGATTTTAACTGTCTGATTTCAAGATGAGTCATATGTAGACCTCTGCATATGTGTTCTGAATTTGTTTTCAGTGCCAAGACCTGAATTAATTTATTTTGCATTGTATGAACATATGGCTACAAGTGAAAACTTCGGTCCAATAACACTGAAAGGAGGAATGAGGTTGCTAACCAGGATGGGCAACCTGCCACAAGCAAATTCCCAGCCCTATTCTTGCAGCCTCTGTAATCACTCGCTGAGCTACCTTTTGGTGGATTTAACCTTTTTTTTATGCCTCAGCAAGCATAGATTATAGGCTCACAACTTTCCATAGAGTTTAACTCACCCCTATTGACATAGATCCCATTTTTAAAGAGATCTAAATATAATGTCTCCCTCTGATTGGCATTTCAATATAATTGTTACTTTCCCCTGTGGCTTTTGAAGGCTGAAGAAATGTATCTCAGCTGCACTCTTTAGCTAATCTCTGCTTTAAAGTATAGATCCACTATAAAAGGAAGGACTTAACAACAAGCTACAGATTATTGCTGTTGCTTTAACTTCTAGAATATAAATTTAGAACTGAACAGATTCGCTTGGCTATGACTTATATAGCATTTCATAAGAGCCTAAAATGCAGAATAGGGGCTGTATATAGTTCAATGCCATCTTGGTTACTACCTTTATTCCATCAGACTTTTGCACCTTAATACAATCAGAGTTGACTTTCTCTTTAAAATTATTCACTACAATCAAAGACAATTCCATAAATAACATTGTTAAGAAATGTTAACACAGTTACAGACAAGACAGTAACACTTTAGTGAAATTGTAATGCAGCACAAATCCAACTAAAATACACACACATACACAAAAGTCATAAACATACACAGAACCTTGGCATTCCTTACAGATACTTGCGGTACTTGCTTTACCTTGATTAGATTCCCCTACTGAACATCTCTGAGTATCTTTGTCTAAGCCTTACAAATTAAATGTGTGAGTTCTGATCATTTTAAAGTCTAGACAGCTATCTTCTTTTTTTTACTGGTATACTTTTTTTTAGAATGACATTTTTAGGAAATATCACCTGAAAATTAAAAACTTATGTAGTCCAGACCACATGAAGCAAATCTATAGGAGAATCTGTGAAGAACTTGGGATGCCTAAAACATTACATCTACTTGTGCTATCCCATCTCCTACCTTTGCTGGTTTTCTCCCATGCTCCCATGTATTCCCAAATGTGCTCTACATAATTCCCTAAACTTCAGGTTGCATGGGGAAAGAGATTTTATTTTCAAAAAGAATAATCTGTCCCACTATTCATCCCACTTCAGGAAGCCAGTCTGGCTATAATCTTTTTTTTTCTAATTATATTCTACAATTATAGGGTAGCTCTTTTATATATATATCAAGGTTGTAGAACCCATGCTTACTGTATATTGCCATGATTTGGAAAAAAGAAATGCAATTTAATAAAAATGTTTAGTGTGAACTATTTTAATGAGGCTTAAAAAAAACCATCTCATCCCACATATCTTTTATGAATATAAGAAAGGAGATGGTGATTGTTACAGAGTTTCAAGTAAGAAAAGTACATTCAGCAAATACCTTGTTTAAATGAAAGTGCTTTGCAATAGTGGCCAGGATCACTGTCTAGCAGAAACCCCTGAACAAACTGGAGTTCCATTTGCAAGAGAAATTTTACTTATTAAGTCAAATGTCAAATTCTCACAGTCTTTCTATATATAATTGCCATTGTGGATGGACATAAGTGGAAACAAAAAGCCATTCTGGCCATCCTTTTGTAGTACCTTGGTACCCTCTTTCCCATGGCAACAGCATATCATATCTTATTTGGCTAAGGATGAGCACAAACTAGGGATACATGATGCTCTATCATTGACTGGTGTGCACTGAATCCTAGCTGTATATTTTCAGATAGTATATCCAAGGCACAGAAAGCAATGTTCCTTAATCAAGGTGCATGAGACCTGGAATTATAGGTAATTCTTGTCACATAAGTACCAGAGACATAGGAGCTACAGTAATGATAAGAACCTTTACCTAGACCATCTCTTTGAAAACCTTAACCCTCTCCCAATAACTTTCTTCCATATTGTTAGAAAGCTCTGGCAGAATGGTTGTCCTGGGTTACAGTGTAAGTGAAAGCTGAATTCCAGTAGCAGAGATCTTGGGCTGGTTAGCTATCTTTTAGTGGTCTAATTTCTACACACGTAGCATCTTTTAGTAGGGAAAGAAATATTCCTTGTTTTAAAAAGAATCGAAAGTACACTCTTAATCTTGTGATGTTATTAGGTGCTATGTACACCTTAGTCCACCAGTGTCTTTACAGTCTTAATAACCAGAGACATGTTCAGTTTGAAATTAAGTCCGATGTTTGCATTCAGTAATACCCTTCTGCTTTCTCCTGCTTTTCCATCTATGTTTGCCTGTTCCTGGCCCTATTATCAAACTTGCGTGCCCAAAATAACTTTGTACAGCTGAATTTTGCAATAACTGAATATCATAACCATCCAGACCATCACTTGTATCTGTTCCTCTGAAGTATAGCTTATGGACAATGTTGTAGCCAGGTTACACTTCTGAACTACAGATACATTGGTTCATTTTGGAATGAATGCTAGATATTTTTTTTTTTTGTCACACTGACTCCCTTCCCATTGATCCAAGGGATCGGGGGGGGCAGCTCCTTCATAGATTAACAACCAACTCCGAAGGAAGAAAAGACAGCAGCACATGGATGCCATATTAAGCTATTTATGCAACTTTCTTTTACAGAGACCCAGCTTTAGATTTGGTCCATATCCTTGTCAGCCCAGCATTGTTTGGGTGTGTGTGTGTGTGTGTGGAAAACCTGTAAGCTGAATTCATTTACAAAATCATAGATTTCATGATGTAACAATGACAGATTTTGTCCTATAAAATTCAGCTTTGCTTACTGAAAATAAACAGCAGCAGTTAATGGGATTAAATGTAAAAGGTAATGAAATGTTCACATTGTGCTCAATGAAAAGCGAAACAACTGGAAACAAAATCTAAAGTGCATGGACTCAGCTCTTTTAAAAGAAATTACAAAATGTAATGCGTGACATCGGAAGGACCACAGACCACAGATTTTTGTTTTCAAAAATAGTATCATTTGTCATGACAGTATATGATAGGCACAAGGGAAAGAATCAAATGAAGTCATTCCCGAGAAAAAACTTATTGCTAAAGCCACAGTATCATTTGTAAGTAAGTAAGATGACTGCATGGGTTTGGAAATAATGACATCTATCAGCTTGTTCCCAGATTACTAATGAACTCTGTAAAACCATGTTCATTTCCCTTGCAAAAATGATGGCATTTTTGTTTTATCTTTCATCACATTTTAGCCAATGAGAACAACTCAGAAGTTGTTGAAATTTCACAGTAAAACAGAGAAATAATTGGAGCAAATTTAAAAGGGAACAAAAAGAGGGAAAAGTAAGAATATGCATCAGAATTGGACCATTTTAAGGACAGGCTTAGACTTCCTTACAAAAGAGAACAGCCTACCAGAAAGTGAGCACTTATTCATGAAAAGCCCATTCAATTTCCTACAGGTTTTGCAGTTTCTTCTATGGAATTTTATATATATATACATATATATATATATATATTAGAAATATCAAGAGTTGTGCTATTAAGTGGAGATCTATGCATCAGTCCTCTTCTGTACAGCCCAAAAGCTCTGACCGTAAAGTGATTCTGCCATACCATGACCAGGGGAGGATCCTTATGTGTCGTGCATAGATTGGAGGATCAATAACGTTTTTTCTGTGAGTATCATTGTCAAAGTTTCCCTGGAAAACCTGAAAGGTAACCAGCAAGATATAGTTATAAAAATATATATGTAATGCACAAAGCAAATAAAAATGTTCACTTCAAGGATTTTATACCTTCTGCCCTCATAAAGAAAGTTACGTTTTGTCACATGAAAGAAAAGTTACCTAGAAAGGAATAATTCTATTTTTAAAATAGATGTTTGGCTTAATGGAAGAAATTTCACATACTGTACTCAGTGAAAATATTTTAAAAAACTGTGATTTACAAATATATCAATCTATTAGGGATCAAATCCTTCTAAATTATGGAAGATTTATTCTTAACATAAGTATCCTGAGTGGTTTTATGGGTGTCTATAGTTACAAACTCTTCTCTTATCAACTGATCAACTTATCAACAGTTCTCTGAGATCTGTAATACTGTAGCTTACATGCAAATAAATAAAAGACCATTATATTTTATTATTAAAAATAATTTGTTACTCAAAGCATCGCTAAATACTCATAGACTGTTTAAAATCCAATCTACCAATTTATGGTTTTATTTATTTAGCGTATGGCAAATACATAGACTTAAAGACAAATGTTAATGTCCAGCCCACCCAGCCATTCAAAGACAGTGTGGTATATGTTGAAAAAATCAAACATTGAGCTGGTGTAAGCTCTTGATCGATATTTGGACATAATATGATGGATATTTTGTTGAGGAGCACCACAGTCACGCTGAGGGGTGGAGACAAGACCCCACTTAAACAATGAGTCCTGGCAGACACCATGTTGGGTACGGATCCTGTTCAGAGTTGACCAATGCTGGTGAGGAAGGTCAAAACCTGGTATCTTTTGTGTAGGGTCATCTACGTAACTGCCTGTATCTGGGCATTCAGCAGCCCATTTGGCTTTCCACTGTGGGTTGATGTCAAAGTTGTTATACAGCTGTTTAAAAAGTGCCAGAGAAGGCTTCCTGGATTTTTGTTAATTGCGAAGTCATGTCCGATCCATCATGACCCCATGGGCAACATTCCTCCAGGCCTTCCTGTCCTATACCATTTTCTGGAGTTCATTTAAGCTCACGCCTACTGCTTCAGTGACTCCATTCCGCCACCTCATTTTCTGTCATCCCATTCTTCTATTGTCCTCAATCTTTCCCAGCATTAGGCTCTTCTCCAGTGAATCCTTCCATTTCATTAGGTGGCCAAAGTACGCGAGTTTCATCTTCGGGATCTAGCCTTCTAAAGAGCAGACAGGGTTGATCCCCTCTAGGACTGACCGGTTTGATCACCTTGCAGTCTCTCGCAGGAGTCTTCTCCAGCACCATAGTTCAAAGGCTTCAATTCTTTGGTGCTCAGTCTTTCTTATGGTCCAACTTTCACAGCCATACATTGCAACTGGGAACACCATAGCTTTGACTATATGCACTTTTGTTGGCATGGTGATGTCACTAGTTTTAGTATGCTTTTTAGTATCCTGGATTAAAGCCTGCCAAATGATAGATGAGAAAGCTCAACATGCACAGGAAGAAATGGGTTTCTCATAATTTTGTACTCTTTCACTAAGGTTCCTGCCTTTGTAGGGCTGTGGTGCTATTTGGCTCTAGATAGGGAGCCAGCAAGTAGGAGTAGATTTTATGCAACCACTTGTGATCCTCATTGTATCATTTAGTCTAGCATCGATCTTGCTAGTGTGACAGCTATTAAGCCAAATGGGGACACAGCATTCAGCTGTGGAGTAGACCAAACCTAGTGCTGATATTCTGACAGGAGAGGCTGAGGTTCCCCATCTAGACTCTTTGTTTCTGGAGGTTTTGATATTATGGTATTTATGGTATTATGAACTATTAGAAATATTTTATGTGTGGATCCTTAGTGTCTCTCAACTTGGTTGTTTAGTTACAGAGATTTCATTATCCAACTAGGTAGTAACATCTACCATCAGTTCTAATGAGTGTGGTATATTGCTTTCCATTTAGTACGGTGAAGATGGGATTTTCATTCTGATACTGGTGGGCAAGGCTTACTGTCATAGGCAATCAGTTGTTCCTTGTTGGAGGTTTGTTTACAGGCAAATTTCTCCTGTTTGCATGCTTTCTGGGTTGTTTGATGCCTTCATGACTGCTGGGTAATAGAAGGGGAGAGGGAGAGGGAAAAGGAGGGAGGAAGAGAGAGAGAGAGAGAGAGAGAGAGAGAAAGAGAGAGGAGAGAGAGATAGAAAAAGAGAAAGAGAGTGAGAGAGTAACAATCCTGCATTAAAGCTTGGGGGATTATGGCAAGGGGATTCATTCCTATTGAATTCAATAGAGATTTTTGTATCAAGTATCAAGTAATTCTGCTGGTGGGGGAATTTTTTAGCATGCTTGGTTTTAAAGAGATAAAAGAGAGAGATTGATAGGGGACCCTACAGTGGAAGCTTCCCCAGA
The DNA here is from genome assembly GCF_049901715.1 of Pseudonaja textilis. Classification (NCBI taxonomy): domain Eukaryota; kingdom Metazoa; phylum Chordata; class Lepidosauria; order Squamata; family Elapidae; genus Pseudonaja; species Pseudonaja textilis. Next base: position 221,740,488 of record NC_141991.1, on the reverse strand, counting down.
GATAATTTCAGAGATAAACTCAAAACTAAGAAAACAGTTTTACACTTCCATCCATTAAATGGCATAGATTTAAAAAGAGATATTGATAGAAGGCAATTCCTCTGGCAATATAGAATATGTATATGTCTGTAGGTCCCTGAAATATTTTACTACTTTTATAATTTAATTACCCTTTAAGGATACTTCAGTACAGGGCATAATTTTGCAAGCACACAATAAGGAAAAATATTGTTTATGTGCACTTTTGGAAAACTGAGATGGTATTTTATCACTGGTATGCAGCTTGGAGATGTCCCTATAAAAGCTGCTAATGAATGAAATGACATCAATCCCAAAGAAATATATGCTAACAAGGTAATCATTTCCAACAGGAAAACAGACTGATTAAATGTAAATGTCTACATGATATACAGGTCACATTTTAGGCTTCGTTTGCTAAGGTGGGATAAGCTAATGTGCAGAAGTATGTTCCTTTTTTCCTTGCCAGATGATTGCAGAAGGGTAATCATACAAGCATCAGCCCCAAGGTGGAAATTAATTGTTAAAAAAACCTGAAGAGTGAAAGAGGATGCAGATTGAACATTTTTAAATAATTGTGATGATTTCAAGCTATTAACGGGTCAAACATATGAGTTAAATGTAGAAAATTATAAAGATAAGGTATACCGTAAAGTTTTTTTTAATATAAATATTTTATTTATTTATGAGAATATTTCACAGAAATTTGTACACAACAAACTTAGGACACTTAATATGTGCAAAAGGTTACTTGCGGAGTTCTGGGAACACATAAGAGGCAATGAGGAAATGGAAATAGAAAAAAAGAATCTCCAAATTTCCCCAAAGATAAAAATATCAAATGTTAATTTTATTTGTTTGTTTGTTTTTCACATTTCTGAACTGCCCATCTCCCTCTAAGAGGGATCCTGGGTTGTGTGCAGAAAAACGTTAACTATATAAAATAGTATATATTAAAGTTAAAACAAGAGTGATTAAATACTATTAAAATTAATTAAAAGGGGAGGTGAGAACTATTAGGGGATTAATCAGCCTCACACTGAGTGATTTGCTGGGCTTCCTACACAGGATTATAGAGCCATGTTTTAAGCCCTTTTCAGAAGGCTAGGAGAATGGATACTTGCCTCACCTCCAGGGGAAGAGTATTCCATAATTGGTCATAAGCTGAACTAAAAAACAAGACATTTAATGACTATTTACAATGCATTAGATCCCCCAGTGATGATTACACGTGTCCTTCAGAGAAAGAGGTTTACTTCAGGTCGAACTATTAAATAATAGCACACGTAGGCTGATTACATAAAAGAGAGCCAAGAAGAAGCATTGATGCAAGTTAAAAATTGGAACTTATGGCAGGAAACAAAACATGAACATCCATATAATGAAAACAAAAACAGAATGCTGGCAAAGAAAAGGATTACATGGTCAATTTATATAAAAGACTGAAGGGACAATGGAAAAAGATAAACTGTGACAATGACTTACATACTGGAACATTACAAATAAAATTGGAAGGCTTGATTTTGGCTGCTTAAGAACTAGATATGTAAATTAATGCAATCAAGGCCTGAATGCAAAAATTGTCAGACAACTCAAACTGAAGATTGTGCAAAGAGGCTGACGAAACTGTATATCTTATACTTAGCTCATGCAAAAAGATTACACAATCTTTTAAACAAGGACATAATACAAACACCAAAATTATTCCCTGGAATATCTGTAAAAATTGTCAAAATTGAGTTAAAATTTGTTGAAAATGAGCAGCTTAAAATATTGCAGGATTCTGAATACAAACTGATAAATGGGGGTCATAATACATCAGATTTAACTGGGGTTGAAAAGGAATGAGTGTGGATAATTGATGTGACCGGGAGATAGAAGAATAGCAGATAAAGAATTCAAGATCATAAAGTATCAATATCTGAAAATTGAAATCAAAAGATTATGGCATAAAGAAGACTGTGGTGGTCCTAGTGGTTATTGGCACATTGGATACCAAACCAAATTTTTTTGGATGCCACTTAGAAAATCTGCATGTTGACAAAATTTCCATCTATTACAAAAAACTACACTGCTTAGATCAACACACATACTATACATCACAACATGCTAGGTAGCTAAAGAATTAGTGGTCGCAATTTCATATTGTGCATAAGCACCTTGGGTGAAAGCACAAAATATCTGGAGCACTACTGAACAATATTGATATTAACAAAATCAACATGAATCCATGGCAAAAAGCAACTTTACTTGGATTGGCTTACATCATGCAGCAATACTTTTAACATCAAACAACAAGTGCCTATCTCACATCCTTGGGAAAGACTTAATAGGTGGATAAAAATATGGGATCCAGTCTAAACTCAATTGTGATCTGCTATGTGTGACAGTGACTGTGTGACTAACCCATAGTAATAAGATCACTACCTGGAGACAGCAGAATAGAAGAGAAAGAACTAAAATAATCACAAAATACAAAGATATGCAAATAGAAGTAGAATGACTGGTAAAAGAAAGCAAAGATTGTGCCAGTAGTAATAGGTAGAAGAGTAAAGTAACATTGCGGATTATTATTACATTTTAGGAAGAGAAAAATAACATCATGATGCATGATTACTAAAGTTATAGATGAGAGTGCAAAAGTGAAAGCAGAGTTTATCTTCTTGGGCTGAAAAAGAGATAAAGATGGACAATGTGCTGGAATAGTGAAGAAATTAATGTTAGGAGAAGATGATAAACTCAACTTGAAGAACAAGAACATTTCACTCACAACGAAGATTGTAATAGCTGAAGGTCTTTCAGGAGGCAATGTTCAGTTTTGAGAGTTGGATGTTGAGAAAGACTAAGAGAAAAAAGATGCCTTCTGATTATGGATTTGGATATGGTTAATACAGGTATTATGGATTGTAGGAAGAACCAATTATTCCTTAGCCAAATACTGACTGACTGCTTTCTTGAAATGATGTTTAGCAAGCAGAAGCTCACATATTTTAGGCATGTACATTATGTGTCCTTCCTTCCTTTAAGATTTGTTTGGCAGCAATTGTACCATCCTTCAGGAAAGCTTTAAACTTGGCTTTTCACACAGGCCAGAAACAGATTTGCAATTCTGCTTGATTGATAATAGGTGGTGGAATGTTCTTGTCTCTGTATTTTCCCAATACATTGATTTTTTTTTGAATTTGGTTGTGAATTGTTTTAATTTTGCATGCTGCCTTAAGTCTCTTTTGATTTACCCCATTATACATCTATTTCATCATGAATAAAATGATAAATTATGGGATGCAAGTGATTTAAGGATTAGAAAATTTATGCTGGTAAAGCTGTGGGAAATTTTAAAAAAAGGCAAGAATAGTAAAGAAGAGAGACAGGAATAGAGAATGTCCTTGGAAAAAAAATAGCACAAGTTATTCCCAGTAATTCAAACTAGCAAATTCAATAATTCAATTAGAAATTGTCATTCATTTCTTGTGGCCTGTCAATTGTTCTATCTACTTGTCCTGCCTCAAAATTCCAGCCCAAAATTCACACATATTGTCACATTGTTGTGTCAGCCCTTATATACAGTATATCTTTCCTGGATGATTTAATAAAAACCCAAGGTGAATAATATAAAGTGAACAGTTTATGCAAGCTGAGAACAGCATCATAGAACAACAAAATAAATCAAAGCATTATAATTATACTGGAAATTAATGAACCAAAATTTATTTTTCATTTATTTATTTCCCATCCGTATCATTTTAATAAATAACTCAAGGAAGCTATATACCTAATATTACTCCCTGCTCCTATTTTCTCCACAACAAAACTGTGAGATGGGCTGGGTAAATGAGGGTAACTGACTTAAAATCAGCCAGCCAGCTTTAGAATTTACAATGTCCTGGTTTCTAGCTTGGTGCCTGAACTACTAAACCATCTGGCTCTCAAAATTAGTGAGGAAAAATCTATCTTTGAGGAAGACAGTCAGAAATGTGAAAAACAAACAAACAAACAAATATTTGGTCTGAATTTTTTATGAAGATGTATCATTTCAAATTTTATGTAAACCAGAACTCTTGCCTAGAAACTTGCAATTTTTAGAATTTTATTGTGAAGTTTGCTAGTGCACAATAATTATGTATTAATATATACATAATTAATATATTCCAAAATGTGCATATTTAGAGACATGTATTTGACTATTTATGTCATTGGGGATGGCGGACAGATGTGGAAATAAACTGAAATGAACTTATCTGTCAGGAAAATGAGAAACAGAACAAAACCCAAAGTGACATAGCCATCCATCCTAATTTATTCAATAACAAGGTGCCCTTGTAAACCTATAAGATACTCAAGCTGTTTTGATAACAATCTTTCTCACTCAAGACTATTTTTGTTATCTTGGTGACATCTGTATAATAGTATCAAAAGGAGACATGTTACAATCTGATATCTTCTTTCTAAAACTATTTTTAAAATTTACTTATTTTGATTTCTTTCCTTGCTCATGGGCTGTATCTTGTTTTTGTTTCATTGCAAGGCTGAGAATAAGTATAATACAGACTATTAAAACTCAGTGTTTTGCATTTAACGTAAACTAGTGTAATATTACAGGGATGCAAGAATATTTATAGGATGCAACTATATATTTGGGCTTAATTTTTTGGCTTTATAATTTGAAAATAAAAGTTAATATTTACTTTGAATTTTAAAAGGATTTAAACAATTTAATAAAAACAACATTTTCTTTAATAGTTAGGTTCCATTCAAATTATGAGAAAATTTTAGGAAACTCTGTTTAATTGCCGAACATAAGGTTGTTTGAAATACACCCTTTATCTTTCAATAATAGCTGTGGGATGCAATTAAACTGTCTTCTTTGAAGTAGTTACAATGATCTCCAACAGAGCAAAGCTTTTTTCCCCCTTCTGGGCAATATATTTGAAAAATCTGAAAATACTACAGGTGAAATTTATTGTAGCAAAATGGATGAAAGAAGAATGAAGCCTTGATTTATCCATTCTTAATCTACTAGTAGTAGAGTAGAGTTAAGGAACAATGCTGCACTAGCTTTACTAAGACTGCTTTATTGATTCTTTTTTTTTTTTTTACAATATTATTATACTATTCGGGTGGGGGTTATTATTTTATTATTTTTCTTTTTATTATTTTTCTTTCTTTTATATGCTGTTTTTATATCCTTGTAAGCCACCATTAGTCACCATATGTGAGTAGGCAGCAATATAAATTTTCTAAATAAATAAATAAAAATAAATACTGTATACTCCTGTTTTAAGATTGAGACTACTGTTAGAATTTGATGATATTGTTTGGGCCATCATGTCCAAGTCTATACTCAGTCGAAGAATTCAAACTAGAGCATCTCAGATTCAATAGATGGCTGTCCAATCTTCACCGAACACAATGAAGGGGATTCATGACATTTCTTCTTTTACTGTTGCCAAATCTGCTTTTGTGAAACTCATATCCGTTACTTATGTCTTGCAGATTGGAATGAAAAAGGTTTTGGTCTTTTTTCTGAGTATTTAAAATGTGTTTTTATGTATCATTTTAGTTTTCTTTTCTTAAGACCATAATACCCAAGTTCTTCAATCTGTTCCTATATAATTTTGTTTCTTCCAGTCCCTTGACATCTGTTTCACTTTTCCTTTAAAAAAAATCTCAAAACATGTTATATGGAAATTGTAGGTAGTCTTTAATAAAAGTAATGCATAACATGTAGTATGATGTCATGTGCCAAATGTGCATCTTGTCCAAACATTTACTATATTTCACATAGCTATAGGTCAGGGTTGGAATGGAGAGTTAAATAATATAATTTATACTTAATAAAACCCAAAATGTACAGTAGATCTACTTAATGCACTTAAAAAAAATCCAAATATTTGGCACTAAAATTGCTGTAGATTTGTCTGAAATTCTCCATGATGCTCTGCCAGGGCAATGCTAGTGTGCTTGCCAAAGGCATGTAGTTATATTAACATTTAATAAAATTGCAGGCATTTCTGACTTTCTTATGATTGCTTTATATTTCCAAATTCTGGTTTTGATTTGATTCCAAATCTGATACGTGGCATCTGAAAGGGGTCAAGTCAAATCAGGTTATTTTAGAACTGCCAAACTGGGATACAAAATAAATCTTGAGGACAGTAAACTTTCTCATGTGTAAAGAGAACCTTCTCATGTGTAAAGACGTGTATAAGAAATACACACACACACACACACACACACACATTCCCTGTACATAAAATGTTATGGTGAATTTTCCTTCCCCAGCATGTTTATTCTCTGTTTGCTACATTCCAAGATCACTGAGAAAAGATTTGCAATAATAAGAGTTTATTTCATGTGATGTAATATGTTTTCTTTCTTCTCAAATCATAGATTCTAATAGATCTTTTAAAAGATTTGTTTACCATATATGATACCATTTTCAGGCCCTGAAACTGCAATGATCTACTGACCTCTAGTTGAGAAAAGAAAGATCACCATTTAACTCAGTTTTTTTTCTTCTAAAATTTATTTTTTCCAACATAGTTTCAACCATTTCAGCAATTTCCACTCAGTATAGGCATCAAAACAACATTCATGTTAAGTGTTCACTTTTCAAACCTCTTCTTGTTCATTTAGATCTAGAACAACATTCTAATGGTGTCTTTTAGCAGCTTCACTGGTCTGTATTCCCAGGGGAGCCAACTCTGAGTAACAATTTAAACCTAGCCGTTTGAAACAGCAGGAGTACTTTTATTTTTACATTGCTTTCATTGGAAAGTGTGCAACTGGAGTTGAGCCCAAACAGTATCAATTCTTTGATGGCTTTCATTACTCCGAAACATACACATTCGTGTTGTTTTGTCTCTTCCATGGCTTTGGATGAATAGCTAAGGATGTTGATTCTGACAACAGTTATGGTTCTATGATGCTATGATGCTGCTGAATATGGATTTAGTGTTTGTTATTGTTATTTAATTTGGAAAAGTATACTTTAGTCTAATATATTCTATGTACTATCTTTTTCCCAGATAATATTGTTAATTTAAGCTCCCATTCCAGTTCATATCAGACCTCATTTATACAACAAATCATTCCAATCACAAATGATGCAGAAATCTGATTTTTGGAGACTCCAGAAATGAAAAGAATCAGCTGGTGGATTTTTTCTCTCCTTGCTTTAGTATTGGTCACAACAGTTCCCTTTACAATTTCATTAGAGAATTTAAATAGATATAATTTTCTATCAGGGAACTATTGTGAGCAATAGTAAATGGAGGAAAAAACAGAATATAGCTGTATATCTCGCCTTCCATCCTTCTGAGGTCAGTAAAATGAGGAGCCAGATTGTTTGGGGGAAATATGCTGACTCAGAGAGGGCTGTAAAAGCACTGTGAAACGGTATATAAATCTAAGTGCTATTGCTATCTATATAAATATACACACAGCTGTCCATACATGCACACATGCAAGAATATACACACATACCTTGTTTTATCTCTATAGCTCCTTAATCCCTACATCACACTTCTTCTCTTTGAAGAATGGATAGCTCCTTCAGCTAAAGGCTACTACACTGGGCTTTGGGTGCTCACAGAGATATGTGAACTTGGATGGGGAAAAAAAAGCATAACTTTATTTTCACTAACTTCTAAATCAAATTTAGATTTTTATTCAATAACATAGGTGGACAAGCTAAATTACAGTCTCTAGACACCAATATTCTTTTTTGATTTAACAAATCTCTAAAATTATTATAGGATTGTAACTATATCCAAAATTATTGCATCCTAAAATACAGGTACTTCCCAACTTAAAACCATTCATTTAGTGACTATTCACACTAAAGTGATCATTTTTCACACTTAAAACCATTATGCCAAACCCCATGGTCATATGATCAAAATTCAGACACTTGTCAACTTACTTGTCATCATACTTAGGGGTTTGCAGTGTCCTAGGATCATATGATCACATTTTTCAACCTTCAGACAAACAAAATCAATGGGGAAACCAGATTTACTTAACATGAATCTGTTAATCATGCCAGGTTACTAACTTAACAATAACAGCAAATCGCTTAACCACTATGGCAAGGAAGGTAATAAAATGATGCAAAATTCACTTAACAAATGTCTGGCTTAATAACAGAAATTTTGGGGTCAATTGTGGTTGTAAGTCAAGGATTATTTATATTGTCTGGTTATTAATAAAGTATTACCATATTATATTTGTTATTTTTAAATATTGTGATAACTGTATTGGACAATAACTGATTTACTTTGTAATTCGCTATGCATCTTTGTATTTTATTATATGCATTTAAATACATTTTTTCTGAAAAAGTGCTCATAGATATGACTAGACTCCAAGCAGGTCCATCCTACAAAAAGGTTAAAAACTCCTAATGTAGCATAAGGAGAGACAGAGGGAAACCTGGCCAGGCTTTCAAAATTCTGTTATTCTAATTTACTGTAATCAGCAGCATTCCAGGTATCCCTGCTGTGCTTGCTTGTTTCTTGACCTTGAGCAGTTTTAAATGAGTAGAACTGTTGCAATGCTTTAAAAAAAGATTCTTTGAATTATATTTTTTAAAATAATGCTATGTTCTTTGAGATATACTGATATAGAGAGCAGCAAAGCACCAGTTTCTTACATTTCTTTATTTACAAAAATTCCTCCGGGTCTAACAACCATGTAAGCAATTTTTCAGCAGAGGAATGAAGGGGTCATCGGAGTTCATTATCCCATTTAGAATGTCTCCCGGTGTTCACAAGAAGGGCAAAGAGACTGTGGACATTAAAGGAAGAGATATCACACTGACAAGAAAAGTAGGTATTGCCAATGTCATGGTTTTTTTTTTTTTTGTTTTTAGTTATTAGACATGGCTATGAAAGCCAGATCATCAGAAAGGCTAAACAAAGAAAAATGATGCCTGTGAATACTGTGCTGGAAAAGAAAAACATCTGAAAATACCTTGGACTACAAGAAGTACAAATAATTCAATACTAGATGAAATAAAAAGAGTGTTCACTGCAACAACAAAAAATAAAATATAATCTTTTGAAAACAAAATGTGTAAAAATCACTGAAGAACCCGATACTTTAAAAAATGGAAAGCAGTGAAGAAAGAGGCAAAGTATATAACTGAAAATAAACACACAAAGCAATAAGAATTCAAGTAGTTACTGACACGATGAAATGATGTTCAAAGTTCCTAAACTATTAAACAAAAATCTAAGGTTTGAAGGGAAACTTGGAAAAACCAGGGGCAAAGGTATGGAAAATTTTTTCCAGTTTGTCATCTGGCAAATTTTGTGAGCCATTTGGATCACACCCATTTTGTCAGATCTATTCATTAGCTCAGAAATATTGGAGACTTCTGACCTAAGATATTGGGACTAAAGTAGAAGGTTAATAGTTTTTTTAACTGCTTTTAATGAATCTTAATGGTTGAATTATGTTGATTGTTTAATTTTTTGTGATTTCATTGGATATGCCACCCAGAGTCACATACAAATGAGATGGCTGGCTACATAAATTCAGTAAGTAAATAAATAAAAAAAAAATTATTTCATATTATATGAATTCTTCCAGATGATGTATGAATAGTTTGAGAAATATTTTTTCAAATCGTTATATACATTATTTGCTTCAGTATATATATTTTATGTTTCGACCACTATTTTAACACATTGAAAAAAACATTTTGGTAAAGGTTCTTTATTTAGCGGTTTTTATTATTCATTTAAATGTTATATTTGCTGTTTAAATTTGACACTTCATATTAATATTAAAGTATGAGTAAATGTCAGTATATTTATATTAATTTTTACTTTGCATTGACCTTTAACCATGAAACCTCAACATGAATATCCATAAAACCACACAGCATACATTAACCTGCAGCTTACTAGCTTGGAGAATGTCAGGGGTTGAAGAATGCCTACTGTATATTCCAAATATCAACCACCTTGTTACCTTATCTTTTTTTTGCTTTTCATCCTGATATATGGTCCAGTGTTGTCCATCATTGCCATAGGCGACTTTATAGGAACCCACAAATTGAACATGACCAAAATCTTTAGCTCCTTGAGTAATGATGCCAGTGACTTTTGTAGGGACAAGAAGATCAATCTATAAATCAAAGCAAAATAAAATGTAGGTTGGAATAACTTGAGTTTCCAGACTTTTTTTAAAAAAATCTTAAAATGTATTGCTTTCTTTATCAGATTATGATAGAAGTAAAATAAATATGTTAATGTTTTCGGTTAATGGAATGAATACCTTTTCTTTCACCAATCAAATATTTTACTCAAAACATATTACTTTAAATACTGAAAAATTTTGTATTGTACAAAAATTCTGATTATGCAGGATGAATGAAATTTTAATATAAAACAAGTAAAAATTCAGTTACCTCTATTTCTTGGATACAGAATGAGAAAAAAATCCCTCAAGCTGCATTTTCAATCCTTTTCCTTTAATAGTTTTTTGCATTTTTGCCATGCTGTTCTCTATATAAATATTTTTACAATCTTGATGAAATTCATTCTTACAAAAATAATTATTATTTTAAATATTAACATTATTGCAAGATTTGGGCTAGTGATCTAAAACCTTTTCCCAATGACCTTTGTGTCTTCACATTCTGGCCCATCCTACTGCTTTGATTAATAACTTGGTAGTTCCTACTGCTACCATATATATTAAACCTGGTGTATTAAAATATGGGGCTCTTCTACCATATGTTGTTTTTCTAGTGATTAAAATGGAAAGAATGAAATAATTCCTATAGCAGTATTTCCTGATGTAATCTATGTAATCAGTAGTTTCAGTGTTTCTTTTGGAGATAAATCAATCTCACAAGATATAAAAAACAAAAATTATTTTAAAAAAAGGAAAATAAAAATTGTAAAAGTACTTTTAATTTTAGATATCAGAATGTCAACAGTCCCTTTTGAAGAAGGAAGGCATGGAACTATTTAAAATCAAAGGAAAACACCAATTTTATTGAGAAATTTTAATAAAGGTGTTCCAAGCGGAACAAAATATGGCACAAACCTTCTATAAACAAAGGAGAACATGCTGTAAATAGATTGCAATAGCATTTTCATTTATCATTTAAAATGATAATTACTAAAGAAAATTATTTATTTATGCATAACCTGAAATATTCATTCAGTTACTGAGCTTATGTGAAGAAATAAAAGATGGGAGAGCAAACCCCAATCTCTTCTAGCATTGAAGATGTTACTTAGTTTGGTAATGAAACATCTACAAGAAAAAAACCAAGCTCAGAAAGCATCAAGGACCTCACAGGATACTTGCTTACCACATAGAAATAAATATGAGAATACAGAATAACAGAGTTGGAAGGAAGCTTGGAAGTGTTCTAGTCTAACCCCTACTCAAGCAGGAGAACCTATATTAGTGGTGGCAAACCTATGGCATTCATGCCAGAGGGGGCACTCAGAGCCCTCTCTGTGGGGACGCTAGCTGCTAGACCATTCCTGCGCATGCAAAGACCAGCTGGCAGAACCTGGAGAGCAACGGCTGATGGCCTCTGTGCCCAGAGAGATGGCTCTGTGTGCCACTTCCGGCACTCATGGCATAGGTGCTAGACTATCTTGCTTGCCTTCCCACAAAACAAAGAAAATGAGCTCTCGATAACAGACTCTTCAGCTAGGGTTACAAGGAAAACTCCCCCTCTTCCTCTTTAAAAGCAGAACCTTATGATAGAGGGGAGGAATTTTGCACATTGCTCTCCCCCTCTTCTCTGGCGCAAGCCTTTTACATGCTGCGGTCCATTCCATCACCCTAGTGTGGAGGAGGAAGCAGCACCCAAAGGATTCACATGGAAGGTCACCTCGAGGCTCCCTTTCACTTTCAAGTCAATTCAGTGGCAGGCTTTTCTGCATAAACTGGTGGGAGCAATTTGGCCGGTGAATTGGGAAGAGTGTACCTGGGCTTTCCTCCTCCATGCCGCTGTTCACAGCCCTTGGTGACAGCCAGGAAGCCCCTGAAAGCCTTGGGAGAAAGAAGGGGAATGCTCCGTTTCTCCTTTGCTTTTTTGTGGGGGGAGGGGAAGAGGTGCTAAAATAACAATTCTTCTTTCCCTGCTGTCTCTCCATGTGCCCAGCTTGGCTCTTGTGTGTTATTCAGTAGGGTTGTGCAGAAGAGTCTCAGTTATTGGTTAGCTGAAATGCCCTCCTAATCAGTAGCTTGGTTTTTCCCCACATGCTCATAAGCCCATCCTAAAAGTTATCTGCAAAGCCTGAATTAAAACTGTTCATAGCTTGTCTTTAAAAGTCTAGGGTTCACTGTGTAGTCTTACATACACCACACCTATAACCCAGAAGCCTTGACTCTTAACTTTCCCAAGTTCAAAAGCAAGTCAAATGCGAACTTTTACCTTTGAATAAAAAGTTGTTTGTATCATTGAAACAACTCTGTTGTTGTGTTTTTCTTTTAAGACAAAATATGTTTATGAGTTGTTTTTTCTAAACTAAAACCTCAGTATTCAGGTTAAATTGCCATGCTGGCACTTTGCAATAAATAAGTGGGTCTTGGGTTGCAGTTTGGGCACTCTGTTTCTAAAAGGTTTGCCATCCCTGCCCTATATTATTCTGGATGAATAGATGTCCAATCTCTTCTTAAAAGACTCCATTGCTGGAGCATCCACAACTTCTAGAGACAAGATATTCCTTTGATTATTTGCACTCAATGATAGGAAATATCTCCTTAATTCTAGGTTAGACCCAGTTGCCACAACGATTCATTGTATGCTTTAAGCCTCCTGTCTCCTAATCAACTTCAACTGTTGCTTCTCTGTACTCTTTCTAGAGACTCAACATCTTTTTTGTATTGTGGTGACCAGAACTGAATGTAGCATTCCAAGTATGATCTCAATAGTGCAGTATAAAGTGGTACTATCACTTCACATGATCTTGATGCTATCTCTTTGTTGATGCAGCCTAGGACTACATTGACTTTTTTTTGACAGCTATAGCATACTACTGGCTCATAATTAAGTGGTTCTCCATTAGGACTCTTAGATCTCTCTTGATTTTTAATGTAAATTCATTTCTAAACTTGCCCCTTAATTCTTCAGGATTAAAATGTGGAGTTTCTGTTCCTCTTTATTTTACTTGGACTTTTTAAAATAGAAATTCCAAATTTTATTCCAAGTTTCTGATATCTCCTCTTTTCTCAGCCTCAGCCCAGCATTTCTATGTTCATTTTAAAAAGACAAAAAATGTCTGTTTTCCAAATAGAGAAAGGGATTAAGATATTGCCTCCATCCATGTGACAGAAAACTGTGTCTCATAAAATTTGTACCAGGAAACCTTGCAGTTTGAAAGCAGATTGACATTCTTAACAGATTTGTTTGTCAAGAGATTATTAAGCAAAACTGCAGGATATTTTCCCATTATCTACCAATTTCCCCAAATCTAGCAATTCTGGTCATTACCAATTCTATCAGGACATCAGAAAAAAAGTTAATGTGTTTCTTAGTATTCCCTACAGTTTTACTGAGAAGTTGATTCAATTTAAATAACTGTACTTCATGCATATGCAATTCACAATAATTAGTGCTGTTTATAACCCATTAAAATGATAGGAAAACAATCTGGTTTTATCTCCTCATATCTGAGTTCTTTGTAAATAAAATATTATCATTCAAACTGCAGTATAATTATTTTCAATTTTCAAATTAATTGTTGCTTGTTTTAGAATTAAATATAGTCATTTTATGTAGTAAAGGTACTGTTTCTAATTATTATAAATAAGCAAGCAAATTTATGTGTGTTTGCTTACTTAATTTTACAGTTCACTTAATTGTAACAGTATTTGCTGAGAAATAATATTTTTAGTTATAAACAATACCTGCTTCAAGGTATGAAGCTCTCTTATCAAACTACAAAGTCTTTCTATAGACAGTTTTTGAAAATTACAACTGCCCAAACATCTTAGAGGTATATTTACGTGAGCAAGATTTGAACAGCTTGACACAATGGTCAGATATGGGAAATTTCATTCTACACCCTATAAGGACGCATCTGCATTTGTGAAGTGCCAGAGGTAGAAGACCTAGCTCACATCCTATTTGATTGTTGCCTATATAAGAGGATCAGAGGCAGGTACCTCAGTCTATATACTAAATGAATTATCCATTGGGAACCCCATATCCCAAACAATTTACCTGATGTGCATCCAGAATTTGAAAACAACAGTTAATATAGCACAAAACTTGAGCAAAATGGTTCGGTTGAGATCGGCATATGTGGGACTGATTGGGGTAGATTGTAGGGGTGACACTGAAATATAATTTTATCATATTTTATTTATTCATATATTAAATTACTGTATTTTATTCCAATCTCATTTTAAATTGTTTTTATTGTATTTTAGTAATAATATGTATTTGGAACTCTTCACTTTGTTATGGCCATGGGCTAATCAACAAAGTAAACTAACTAACTACAAAGTCTTTCTGAAAAGCTAAGTTTGTGGCATTCCTGATTACTAGCAGTATTGATACTGAATTGAGCTCAATTTAAGGATTATGTTAAAAAAGAGAGGGGTCGTGATGGAGGAGATATAGTCTTATGGTCTCCAGGAATAAAACCTCCTCAGAGATGGGTTTGAAGGGATCTTATTGGAAAAGCAGAAAGTGCTGGGGAAAAGTAGCTCCACACAAATCCAGGTTCTGAGCCATGTAGACCTTTAAAGAAGACAACCCCCACTTTTAATTATATCTGGAAGCAATTGACAACCAGTGCCACTTTCTCAATAATGGTAGTGTCCAAAAAAAAATCCAAATTTATTTAATGCAGTAAATATGTATTGTAGGTGTATTTTGTCTCATGGTGTTTCAAGATCTAATGAGAAAATTACAAATTTAACTTTATATTTATTCAAGTCTTTTAGATTTAAAACTAATCGGATATTATCTGCTACTTGCCTAGTTTTTATTAGTTCTGCTACATCATTCTTAATAACAAATAATATCATTTGCTGTAATCTATTGCTAATACTGTTTTTTAAATTTTTGTATCAATATGAATAAATGTGATATTTACTTGCTTTTAGTATAACTGTAATATAGGCCTCAATAGATGCTGGTGATAAAATTCCCTTATCAAATATCTCTTTTTACAGGTGGCAGTTTTGTCACAAAAAGATCTATAACTTTTTTATACAACTCAATAGGGAGTCCATCTAAACCGATGTTTTACCACTTGCTGTTTTTAAAATTGTTTGTTTAATCTCTGCCTCAGATAGTGAAGTAAATAAAAGTTATTTCTGTATTTTATCTAAAAATGGAAGATTAATTTTATTTTAAAAGGGCTCTATATCTTCATTTGATACATTCTCTGGTTTACTAAATACTTCCGAATAACATTTTAAAGATTGACAGTTTATATCCATGACAATTTATACATTTTATCTCTTTCATCTTTAATAATTAGAATCATCTTCCTATCATTTTTTTGTTTAAAATTATTAGCAAACATCTTACCAGGACTTTTGCCATTTTTCCAGTATCTCTGTTGTAAGTATGTTAGCATGAAATCTGCCTGCTGGTACTTTATAGTAGTTAATTCATATTTATTTTTCTGTGTTTTTCTATACAAACTTATATATGGGGCGCCTAACCATCTATGCCCATAAATGCTTCTTTTTATCTTTCAAATTATTTTATTTTTTATTTTAAGTCTTAATTTTATATGATAAAGATTAATTTCACATTGAACATATATTTTGTATCATTGTCATTCAAATATTTCACCATTTGATATTTCTGAATTAAAACAAAACATTGTGAAGTACTTGCATGTGTATATCATTCAATAGGGATGCATTAAAATACCAGTTTCTCAATATCTTAACCTGTTTCTGAAATACATAATTTGAAGTAATTGAACTATAATATATATAAAACAAAGACCAATATTACACCATTGAATTTGATAGTATAACATCAATGATATTAACAAATAATCAAGCTTATTCAGTTCTAGTGCACACTTGAATAAAAAGTATATTCCTTTTTATAAAGTATGAGTTAGAATCCTAAACACACTATGCTCTTATTTACTATATATATTCTCCTTTTCTTAAGACAGATAGATACCTCAAAAGAACAAAGGAGAAGGAAGAGGAGGAAATGAGAAAGCAAAAAGAAGAGCTCTCAAAAGAGTGCCCCACAATCTTCGATTTCCTTCAAAAGTTCTGCTATTGGCATGTGACACTCATATCATTAACTTTGAAAAGGTATGGCCTTTAGCAGAGAAAAGTTACCCAACCTGCTTTAGATAACACATGGGATTTGTTCTTTTGAAAAGCTAGGGCAGCTGCTATTAGAATGTTGAAAGCTTTTCAATTTTTAAATTCCCTTAAATATTAATTAAGAGCTCCTTGTTCTTAATACAAACAAGAAGCACTTTGAATGTCATAGCTTCATTAATGTCACTTATATTCCTATTAAAATTATTAACGAAAAGTTTTCCTTATGCCATTAGATTAAAAAACATTGCTACATTAGGTCAATACCTTTATGAGGCAAATAAGTTCATTAGGCCAGGGGTGGGATTCTACTAGTTCACATCTATTCGCTAGAACTGGTTGTTAACATTCTTAGCAGTTTAGAAAACTGATTGTTAGAAGAAATTACTGGCCTAATCCAGTAAGGAAGGCAGGAAGGAAACATTCTGGTGTTGCTTACAGAAACTGCCTCTCCGTTAACCCTTATTACATTCTTGGCAGGACTAGACTTCTTGTCTCAGGAATGTCTCTTGAGTTTCCCCCCCCCTCTTTTGCTGGTACTTTGCCTGTGTGGAGTGACCATTCAAAGTTACAGTGGCACTGAAAAAAGTGACATTTTTCACACTTACGACTGTTGCAGCATCCCCGTAGTCATGAGAGGCCAGGCGAGGAGATGTGTGCCTCGATGTGAGTAATATTGAGTTGGTCAAGCCCAGCCAATAACATGACCACCAAGTCATGTCCATCCAGTCATATGACCACCAAGACATGCCCACCACCTAAGCCACGCCCACAGAACCGGTTGTTAAAAATTTGAATCCCACCCCTGCATTAAGCCAAGTCAGAAGTAAAAAAAGTAGGGAAGGAATGATGAAAGGAGGTAAGAAATGATGAAAACTTTTAAGAGTTCTAGGACAAAAACAATGGGTAGTCATAAAATCTAGTTTACAGCAGAATTAAGGTGATCTAGCTATCCCTGGTAGGTTCATTAACTAGAAATTGCATTATATGTTGCTCTCCTGGTAGAAAACTGGAAAATTAAAATAAAATATACAGGTGAAGGAGGTGGTGAAACTCTTCTTGGGGGAGAGGCTTGGGAAGTAGGAGAAGGTTATTGGTGAATATATAACAGTGGGCTGGATACATTCTTGGCCAGATCCAGCAGAGTTTAGAGATCCTTTTATCTTAAATTATTTAGAAAGAAATCTTATTTAAGTAATAATTCATTAAAATAAGAATTTAACTTCAATAAATTTTAATAAAAAACAAAATAAATTCCATATGAAGTCCCCTGGTGAGAAAACTATATGTGTGTCTGTGTGTGTGTCTTTGTTGGAATAAAAAGTGCTGGAATGAAAACTAGTAAATTACAGCACTTGTAGATTTCATTATAAATCTATTCCAACTCTATTCATAACTGCATAGGCTATGATTCATTTTGAAGTATATTATTGTTTACCTGGACTTCATATATTTAATGAAGTGCTGCCTCTAAGCTAGTTGTGTCCTCTTTGATAGCCAATCTGGTAGCAGAGTTCATCCCTTAGGCTTTCAGGGAACCATATATTATACAGTAGTATTTCTGCCTTTTTTTAAAGAATTAAAATATTATTTGTTTATATTAAGTCTTTTCAATTGCACATATATTACAACTGCCAAATGACTAGTTCTTAGGAAAATACCTCCTTACTTACAGTATATGTTTTTCAGGCAAGACTAACAATATATCAATTAAACATTAAAAAGTAGCTCCTGATAGTATGCACTGTAGAAACTCAGCTTCAAAGCTCTTTATCAGAGGCAGAAACAATCCATTATGAGGTGGAGAAGGGTAACAGATGCTAGGACAAGACATCAGGGATATCCATCTAGGACTCCTCCTTTCCATCTCCACTCTTGGTTACTTACACTGGCATTGGTTAAACTAGACCAGTGTTTCTCAACCTTGGTAACTTTAAAATCTGTGCACTTCAACCTCAGCATGGTGGCTGGGAATTACTTGAAGTTCACATATTTTAAAGCTGCCAAAGTTGAAAAACACTAGATTATTTTAGCAGTCGCTTCCAAATTTAGGATATTAACCTGCAAAACTTGAATTTCTGTATTTCCCAAGATTCTTGGAAGATTTGGAACTAAGTATGATTTGAAATTGCCACACAAACAAATAACACATTTAGGAATGTGTTGGGTTTATTATAAAGTAATTAACTATATTCATGATTCACAGACAATCAGTAAATGCTATTACAGGAAGTTCTATCACATCATTCCAGAGAAGACCCATAAAATGACATACTTTATAAGCAGCAATCATTGTTTTCCTCCAATAGGAGAAATTGGAATTCATTATCATTTTCTCATTGTCTACTCTTCCTGTGAGAAAACTGCAGTGAACTGACTATATTCTAGTAATTGTATATAGAAATCTACTGAGACTGTGGCTTATCTATTATTCTTGAGATTTCAAAAAAATTGTTCTACAGAGGCAGTTGTTAGCTTTTTCCTACTTCTTTGCATTCTTTGAAATGTAAGTTTTCTGTAGGATTACCACAGACAGCTATGCAGCTGGCATATATGGCACTCTTATGTGCAAAAATATTTTTTAAATATATTTTACATATGAGAATATGTACTTGCACACCAATAAAAAAACCTTTTATTATATTCTAGCCATGCACATGCATGTTTGTGTGCTGTTAAAAACCCTCATGCAGTAACCTTCTGTGGTACACAATTGGTTGTCCTTATCATGGAAGTACATAATCAGATTGTAACGGTGAAACTGTTAACAAGAACATTATGTCTAAATCATATTCAAATTAGATTCTTTTGATTTATTTTACAATGTTTTGATAACAACCAATTTCTGCTAACCAATTTCTAAACAGTTGTCTCAAAAGACAGGTTTTGTCTTTTAAGTTTTAGCCACTTTAATATAAATGTTGTTTCCAAAAGTAAACATATATTTTGTTTATATGAGTTGCCTTGTTGGGGAGATGGGCAGCATATAAATTTAACAAATGAATAATCCTTAAAAACTGTTATTTATCATATGTAAACCAGATGGTTGTGTAGCAATTTCATTTGTGCTAGTGATTCACACATACAATTTAATTATATTCCATGCAAGAACTTCAGGAAATAATGGCAATGGGTATAGAATAATTATAAATAATATATATATGGCACATCCCTTCATTCATTGAAAAGACAATGTAAGCTAAGGGCTGCCACATAGTCATGTTGAAAAATAGTGTCTTCTAATCTTTGTTTCAGAGGTGGTATTAAGCAGGTTCTGGCCAGTTCTGGAGAACCGATAGCAGAAATTTTGAGTAGTTCGGAGAACTGGTAGCGGAAATTTTGAGTAGTTTGGAGAACTGGCAAATGCCATGTCTGACTGGCCCCGTCCCATTTATTCTCTGCTTCCCAGGTCCCAGCTCATTGGCTGGGTCTTCTTTTGTTGCCCTGCACAGGAGAACGGAGCTAGAAAGCAGGCTATTGGGGTGGGGAGAGAATGGGGATTTTGCAGTATCCTTCCCCTGGAGTGGGGTGGGAATGGAGATTTTACAGTATTCTCCCTCTGCCACACCCACCAAGCCATGCCCAGCAAGCCACGCCCACAGATCCAGTAGTAAAAAAAATTGAACCCCACCACTGCTTTGTTTAATAAGCTTTATGGTGAAATTCAGTCTATTTTAATTTTTAATGAAAAATATGAAAAAGCTTATCCAAAAACAGTTCAATAATTGGAGCTTGGTATTTCTATAGCTCATATGTTAGGCTGTGCCACACCTTACTTTGCGACTTTTTCTTCAAACCCTGTGAAGAAAGTTGCTTTTTTCATTTTCTGATTCAAAATAAATTTAACCCTGGATATTATTTGATTTTAAGTATTGTGTGGCATGATTGTAGGTATGTTTACTCAGTTTGGATATCCTACTTGCTTCTGAGAAAAGTAGATTGATACAAGCAAACCTAAAGCTATAACAGAAATGGATGAGACTGAGGAGTCATGAAAATTATTAGAACTTTTGAATAACAAAGACAGCTTTAAGCATGATTGAATCAAGTGGTAGTCAATCAGTTTGAAATGGGATATAGATTGGATTTTAATGCTGGCACTAAAAAGAACATCTGAAATTGAACATATCCAAGGACCATGTTGTCAGGAAATTCTGAGAGTTTTTGTCCCATCATGTATTATTTGGCCTTGAGTAATATTTATATCTCTGTCTAAACCTAGAACATTTCAATTATTTATTATGCAAGCATAAGTTACCAATGAGAAAAAATGCTAGAAAATTGCTGTATGAATTGATGCTCTAATTGATATATGTTGTATTGAAATCAGGGCATCTTATTTCATCGTAATGTGTTTCAGGATCAGAATGCCAGGCTATAGTCTATAAATTCTAAATGGACCTTATGTTGCTGACACATAGAAGATTGCTTGTGTTGTATAGTGATAAAAAGTGATTAGCAGAAAATGACTCATAGACATGAAGGCAAATATGATCCATACTTTATAGAGAAGAAACACCAATAGACTATATATAATAAGCAATATAGTTGCCAAACTCCAGAGCCAATAACAGTGGATTTTCTTCACTGCAGGATTTTCTTTGAGTCTGCTATTATATCTCTATAGATTTATAGGGTATATGGGAATGGCCAGCCTCACTCTGCCCAGCAGAAAGAGTTTGCTACAGACCTCATCAGTCAAAGAATTTTGGCTGTCTGAGTCTAGGAGAAGAGTCTTTAATGCTATGCCTACTGCTTACTGGCACATTTTTCTGCCAGAGCTCTCTACCCTCTTGGTCTTCCAGAAGGGCCTTAGAACCTGGTTCCTCTGGCTGGCTTGGCACCCTAATGGAGTGCTCTATTCTGGAGGTGTGCAGTCTATCCTCTTGGTTTTTAGTTTCTATTTAATAGTTATCATTTTTTTAAAAAAATATGTTTATCTTTTTATAATTTTTTTAAGCACCCCAAAGTCTCTTCATTAGTAAAATAGATGGCATATAAATTAATTCATTAGCTGTAAATCCAAGTTGAATGTCTCTACCAATGACATAAAATCATTAGCTGGCTACAAAAACAGCAATGATGAGACAAAACAAGGCATGCTCTCACATTAATTCAATGGCGTCACAAACTATAAGTTGTTCTACATGCGTATATCCCAAATAAGAAACATTTCATTCAATATATTTAGTGACTACTAAATTAATAAGCATCACCAGAAGAAGCATAGACACATGGTTCCATTTATATGATTGTACATAATGCTTTAACAAAGGCAGTGATCCTACACTTGCCCTTTTTAAGAAGTAAAACAGATTGCTATTAGTTCAGTCAGATACAATATGGAAAACTCTGGAACACACAAAGAAATACTGTACAAAGACAGAATGATGAGAATGCTAACTGAGTAGAAATACAATTGCTGGGATATCCAAGATGTATTACATGGGGCTGTTGGGGTAGTCATGACCACATGTTGGCTTTCTTGGCTGTCATCTTGACTTTTTTTTGACACCCACACTCTTCATGTGATGGTCCACTGTTTTGATTAACAGACTGCATGGTACATTCCTTGAAGGTGTGTTTTTATCAAAGCTTCATTAGGACAAAGTTTATCTGAAACTCTGGATATCATTATTATTTTTGCTGAATGTTATAAATATAATGCATCCAGCTTTATATTCTGAAACATGTTTTATTACACCAACATATCTTTAAATTCATTGTTTTGTTTAACTATTGAATGGGCACCTCTTCCATCTAAAAAAGGACCATTGTTATCAAAACTTGTCCAATGTAATATTTTATTGAATGAAGCATAATTTTAGAACTACAGTATATAAATGTCATGAGATGTCAAAATGATCTGCTATTGATATTCATATACTGAACATTCCCATTCTTCATTCCATTTTGTACCTATGCTCTTTAGTATATTCTAACATCTTTTTATATATAGCTATTAAAAGTGTAATATTTTTCAGGCACCTGGTTAAATCTCCAGTGCTTAGAAGGGATTTAAAGCACTTACGACTTTGATATGTACTTAGACACCAAAAATATTTTATGCAAATATACTGTTATTCTGTACTCCAGCTTTTTGTTGAAGAAAAAAACCATGTTTGGTTTCAAGACGAACTCGACCTAAATGTAAGAAATCATTTCATTTATTTCAAATGTTTTATAGCTGAGACATAGAAAATATGATCAATGTGCACAAGGTATTAAATTCAGCAAGTACATATCTGGCTGACTATCTTCTGTGGTTTACAATCTTGAATTGTAAGAGAAATATAATACACGAGCAGAATTCTTGTCCCCATTCTAGACTGACAATCAACCCATAGCTTGTACAAGCAACACTACTGGTTTTGGGCTTGATCTTGAACTTCTAATATAACACTCCTTGTGCATGGAATACCATTGACTTAATATTTGTCTCACTAGAAATAACCTTTATCCAAAACAGGAGAATTGAAAATGTTGCCAACATAACTGTTTCTTTAATACTTCTCTGGCACTTTTTAATTTTCATTGTCCTTGACTTTTTATTGGAGTTATATTCACTTCACTGCTCTCTGTTTCTTACATCTCTTCTCTTTGTTTTTGAACTTCAGAAGCAGAGCTGCATAATATGGCACAACAGCAGGAATGCTTGATCAGTTATTCAAACAGCTTTGCCCCAAATCAATTCAGCTGCTTGAGTACTCAAATGATACACTTGAAAAAAAATTGAAGGGATGTTCAACATGAATATATAAGCAATGTCTACTTCTGCCCCAGTGTGCATGTCAGCCCTCCTTTTACAAGGAAAAACATTCTTCTTTTGGAAAAAGAGGATAGAGGTGATTGATGATAGAAAATAAAAGACAGGAAAGGCAGTAGCAAAGGAAAAAGTGCACTTTTTCTTGGAGATTGTTTAGCTACAAATATTCAAGAACACCTACAAATTTCATAAGAATCAGAGTAAATGCAAATAAATCTGTATTCATTTCTACAATATATATTTCAAAGGCAAATCAATCACAGATTACTGCAGGCTCCTAGACTGGAACAGGACATACAGGCAAATACATAATAGAACTCAGAAGAAAAGAACCAAAACAGCTTGCATGTTCTTCAGGCATGTGAATATTTAACTCCCAGAATTATGCAGCTAGATGAGGATTTTGGAAATCGAAGTGTACACAACGGACATTTATTGTTATTGTTGGGAAGGACTAAAGTAAAGAGGTAGTCAGAATTGATTTCTTGACCAAGCAATGGTCCAGGTTGGCCTAGGTCTGGAAAAATCAATGGCTTATATTTGGATAATGTATTAATTTTATTTATTTCTATTTATCTTATTTAGAGACCACCCATCTCACTCATGGACAATACTGGGCGGTGTACAATATTATCTAATTCTACTCAAGTCTTGAAGTTCAAGAGATAACATGCATGATCCATCTGTTTTTTTACAACTGCAATAAAAGGTTCTCTTCTGTTGCAAAGCCTCTCTCTCTATATATGAACACAGACATATGGGATGCTGCTTTACTCTCTTAGTAGAATCTTGCTGATATATTGAAGGTGAAAAAAAAAGCAATACTTTAAATTGTTCCATTTTTTAAAAAACCCAACAAAAGCATCAATTACTTTTGTTCTGCTTATGTCAGTAGATTTCCCTACATCTCAGTTCATGTTATTTATATTATATGAATGGTTTCAAGTGCTTATTCTTTATTTATGATACTAACCATGGTGCTTAAAACCTTTAAATTAGTTTAATAGGAGTAGTTAATGCAGACTGTAAAATCTCGTGCTTTACCAAATTCTAAGGCTATGTGGCACTAAATTTTAAGCTATAAAATAATTAATATACAAAAAGCAGAAATGTAAGGCAACAATATCTATCCTTTCTTTATGCTAATTAACATAATATTGTATGCTGTTATACTAAAACAACATATTTTACCAGTAAGGTCTAGGCAATATTTTATTTGTCATGTTTTCTTTCTTTAATTTGTTGCACAATATGGAATGCAGTACATAAAATGCATATTAAATTACTCACTTCAAGAGTTTCTTTTTTTTAAAAAAAACCACACTGCTTTGATGGTCAAAGTGCAAGGCTTACACATCTGTCTGTAAAATTGGATTACAGATTGAATTTGAATAATTAATTTTAATGTTTGGGATAATGCCCTGCAACATTAAACTTTAACTTGCTTATATATTTTGGTGCAGAAGAAGGAATGTAATTTTCAAAATACAAAGTTCATTTAAAGGAAAATAGTGAAGATTCTTAGAAATTAGAAATGACATTCTCTCCTTATATCCAACGCACAATACATCTATTGCTCCTTGCCATATGGTTCTTTCAGATTTTGATGAAATCACAGACAGACACATTTACAATCTTCTGATTTTAATGCTCTTTTTGGTCCAGTCTGTATTTAAGCATATTTGTCCTGTGCTAATAAACATAAAATATTCAGCTTTAAGATACATTAAATAAGAACTACAGAACTAGGATTAGTACTAGATCTTCATGTTAATATTGTTGTTGACTTTTGCTAGAAAATAGGAGCACTATACCCTGTTATGCTATACTTCCATGTTGGAAGCACTGAAGTGTGTCCATGGTGAAGGGATTAGTGGGTGACATTACCGTTGCTCTGGGGGACGTCCAATTGCGTGCTCCTTTCATGTTCCCATTAATGAGCTCATCAAACTGGTACCTATTTATCTACTCGCATTTTGCATGCTTTTGAACTGCTAGGTTGGCATGCATCATGTTGTATAAACCAACGAGGCCATAACTTATCAAATCCACTAATATCATTTACAATGTAAGGATTACATTTCAAAGGAAATACTGCCATTTATTGGGAAATAGAAACACCAAGCCAGAGTTACGAGAACTACTTTCATCCTAAATCTCATACTTTTTTTGCTGAAAGGTAAAGCATGCCACAGTCACATTTAAAATATATATTGCAGCCAAAGTATATTTTATGTGATTTACCAGAAAATATAATTTTGGAATTTATTATCTCACTTGGATAATTTGTATAAGGACAACTTATATTTTGCAGCACAAAACAAACATGTCTCTCACAATCTGGGACTATACCTTGTTCGTCAGTTGTTTTTACTGTAAGTATTATATATGGTATGCTGCTGCAGTACCTTAGCTAGAAATTAACAAAACAAACTGCTGATTCTTAGTATACACAGGCATTTATAGTATGGCAATGCTTCATCTCCCCACTGCCTGATACTACCATTTGTACAGTAAATATACAGTCTTATATTAATCTATGTATGAGACAAAATAGGAGGTTGATGCGTGGAAAAAGTTTGGGAGGTGAAGTGAATGAACATTATTGTATCAACTGGTTAATCATCTATCAAATATAGATTAGTAATATACTCAGTCCTTGTAGAACTGGAACTAGAATTTCTGTTAGCAAGTGAAGTGATTGGGCTGTTTGGTGATGGCAAATTCTGGCAGATCTGGTTGTGGTTATTAGGGAACCATATCCTTCTCCTGCCTCCAGCTGACCATTCTTCTCCTCACTTCCCCTTCCCTGTACTGGGTTTTCCAATCTTGGTCAGTTGCATGTCCCACACAGTGTGAGCTCTGTTGTTACAGGGCTCGTCTCCAGCAACTGGCCATCAGGCTCTTGGCAGATCTACTTTGTTTCACCAGTCTCAGTCCATTGCCAGTCAAGGATCACACATGCATTAGTGAGCACAATGTGAAGAGATGAGGCAAAGGAGACAACAAAAGTCAACAGAAGTGATGGGTAGGCAGGAGCAGAATACAGTGGCCTCTTCATCTTGGCCATGCAATGCAGCATGACCCAAAAGGCAGATATCGGGGTTGGGGAGATAGGCTGCTGGCAGAAACAGATGAAGCAAAGCAGGAGAACCTGAGTTTGGGACACTGTGGTAGTCATAAATGCAGACTGGTTGCTGGACACTTAAGCTTTGATTATCTAACTTGGGGATACTGCAGTGACTGCAATTTTGAAGACTGGTTGTAAGTCCATTTTTTCAGTGCCTTAGTAAATTTGAACATTTTCTGAACACATGGACTATCTGTAATCAATACAATTTTAGCTATACAATTTGGGACGAACACCCTTTGAATGGTGTGGGCGTAGGAATGGATTTTCAGGGGAAAAATTGCAGACTACAGGAACCAGAAGCACTACTCAGGTGACCCTGAGGACATAGATAAATCTCCAAGTGCTTCAGTGACCTCAAGGATGAAAATTACCAGCTGTCTGGAATGAATATAAACCCTTCCATCCTGCCCACTATCCTGTCAGAACTGAAGAAGCTTCTTGGATGAGTAGCAAAATGTCTTCTAAAGAAAAAACAAGAAAGTCCAGTTGCTTCCTGAAAAACCACCTTTGGGACAACCATGACCTGGATGACTGAGAATCTCTATAGATAATCAAGCATTGTAATCAAGCATTACTATAGAAATTATCAATTGTATAGGAAAATACAGAAAAAAATGAGCTAAATATTGTAATGTCACAACAAACAGAATTAATACTAACATGTTTCCAACATACACACTGGGAGAATGGTGAAAGATCCGGTAAGATTTTGACTAATTGCTTAAAGCAAAAAAATTATAGGGTAGATTCTATTTGTTAGAGATGAAAGAAATGAAATAGATGCATTATTTCATGCTTGGCAGATTATGGGATCTATATAATTCATAATATTTTCCTTGATTATTGGCTTCTAAAAAGATCTTTGACATAGTAGGTTTTTAAATTAACATTAATTAGAAGGAGATTTGTCACTGCTAACCCCTTCTCAACATGATGGCCTTGATTTTATTGGTAATGAAAGAAGAAAACGACAAATGTCTTCCATTTATCATTTCCCAGTTAGGCACAGAATTTGCCTTTATATTTTGTCTTAATCTTGCCAGAAAGCAGACTAAGATAAAACAACATGAAACTGATGCTTGTAATGATAGTCTTAAAACATCCAGGATTTTATAATATGATTTTGAATATGTTGGTTAATCTCAAAATAGCATAATGATACAACAAATGGAAAACTCTTATACAAATCCTATCTTCACGAAAAGCAGTTCATCTGCTTCTTTTCTTCTCCTTATGCAAACTAGTGTAGTAGAAGCATAAAGCTGATTTGCAAAATGTCGATATAATTCTAAATCTGTAATATGACATGTCATATTAATTTTTATAATAAAGACTGAAAAAGACTATTATTAATATAATAAGACGCTGGTCACTTGTAGAATGCAATGTTATCCAATAATATAATCTTTGATTTGGAACTCATCTCCTTTATCTCTTTCTATAATTCTAATTCATGATGTTTTTAATTCTCAATTTTTTTATTCTCATAGTAAAAGTTACTTCTTTCCTTACAAGTGCAGATGTGCTCACCAAAATCCAGGTTATCACTTAAGATATTTTGAGTTTTCTAACTGAAACAAAATTCAAGGCTATAAGCACAGCTGCTACTTTAAAAACTGTCTGTCTCTCTATTGCTAATTCTATATCATAGAGTAGAACAGAAATTATTGATGATGATACAATAAAATGTGGATGTAAAACAAACCCATTATGGGTAATAACAGATGCAGGTAAAAGTATTTATGCAGTCAGCATATATTGTTACGGTATTGCAACATTTAGAAATGTGTTTATTCAGTTTATATAGTTGCCCACTCATATACAGCTCTGAATAGCAGTAAACAATAGAAGAGTTGGAAATATAGATAAAATACTTAAAACTATTTCACCCTGATAATCAGACTATACTTTTTTTAAAAAAAAATCTCTAAATGATAAAATAGTTTTGGAGTAGATAAAAGGATAATGCACACAATGAAATAGAAACAGAAACTAATGATAGAAAAAGACCCAGTGGTCCATCAATTCTGTCCTTTGAGTTTATTATAAATATAAGGCACATCACAGATTAGATTACAGGTGGATGAACAAAAGACAGACATAAATAGACAGCCAGACAATGCCAAGGACTAATGTTGCGGATTATGAATTTCTTAAATAGTATTTGTTGTTAAATTATAAACTGTTGCCCTTCATAGTCTTACCAACTTCCAATTTAGAAAATTTTGTCTAGCACTGGTTCTAACTGAAATAAACCAGTTCCTGATCATCCAAGGAACAGTGTTCTATTCATTACTTAGTTGGGTAATTAAACATTTGCAAGCAAACAATCAAACTCAGAGAGTATCAAGGACACCACAGAGCAGGAAATTGTATAGGGCAATGTTTCTCAACTTTGACAACTTTAAAATGTGTGGACCAGTTTCCAGAATTTTCCAGAGGGTTTCCCAAATTCCTGACAAGGTTGAGAAAACCTGATGTAGGATTAATGTACAAGGTCAAATTGGGCTCAACGGAACAGGCATTTCTTCAGAAATATTTGATTATTTTTTTTAATGGAACAGTTTCGTGTTCACTGCAAATATAGCAATAGAGATATAACCGGATTATTTTCTCTATCTAAACATTTCTTTTTAGGTGGGGAACAATATGTCTTTTGAGTAAATATGATATAGTGAAAAAGTACATAGAAAGGTGTGCATAAAGACACACACACACACACACACACACACAAGTACACAATTATCTAAAGCACAGCATGCGAATTGCATTGATTTACTTGATATTATTTGTCAACTAACATAGGTACCTGCAGCTAGCCAGGTTGTCCCTATGACTGGTCATGTCACACTGTAACTTCCGTCCTTTCACATTAAGTCTTGATGTCACACAAGAAGCAGAGCTTGTGTTGATAAAAGCTGACCAGTCAGCCCTGCACAACTATATGGACTATCCAAAGTCTGTAAATTCTTGGAGTGGCTTAAAACAAGGAGCAATGAAAAAATATATGGAAGAAACACATAAATTAGGCTATCTATAAGACTCAGAAGCAATCAAAAACACCCCCAAAAAGGAGGGAAAGAACTACTTGTTCTGGGGAAGGGGCGTACAGTGTTTTAAAGAATGGGGTAACGATAGAGAAAGAAAACATGAACAGTATGTGCAAATAAGAAGGTTATTATTAGAAATGGACACACAAATGAATGCTTTTGTATGTATCTAAACAAGCTACAGTTAAGAAAATGTGAAAAGTAAAAACAGATTTATTTAAGATTCTTGCCAAACTTAAATAAGATTAGGGAGAGAGTACAAGGTACAGGTTTCCACAGGACCTAATATTGAAACCAAACTTCTGGAACTCCCAGGCACTAAATATCATGCCAGGAAATTCTTATTTATTACTTGATTTATATCCCACATTTATTTTGCAAAAGTCCAGGCAATGTATACACTGCTCCCACCTTGTATTGTTCTCACACCAACAAACCTACAAGAGGAATTTTAGGAGTTGAAGGTTACATATCTTAAAGTTGTCAAGTTTGAGAAATGTTACTTTAGTGCAATACAGACTGTTACTTCTTTTGCTTTAAGAAGAGTTCATACAAGATTGGTCTTTTAAAGTTTATAACTAATTTTAGATCTAACAACACATAAAAATAAAGATGTCCAATATTTTTTATTAAGTCCTTATTACATAAACAAGACATTTTAACCATTTCAAATGCCAGACATTTTACAATTAAATTTCCTTTTATCACCAGTAATATGTCATCTCCTCTTAATATATTGAAAGGAAAGGAAAGGAAAACAGAATCTGGAGTCAATAAAAATAATATTTTTATGCCTTATTGGTCAGTTTAATACCTTATTCATACTCTTGTTCATTGTTTTTCTTGTTCTTTCTTTACTTTCTTTCATTATTCATATTGTATTTTATTGTATATTATATGGTAAGCCACCCAGAAAAGTTTGGAATCAGGCAGCACATAAAATGAATAAATCAAATAAAATCGAATTACTGCTATTTCATTGAGTCCAGGAAATATTCCTTGTAAAATAAAGCTTTAGAAGACTTTTCTTAAGCTGCCCTGGTAATTATATCACCAGGCTGTCTATCTAGAATAAATCTAATGCTTGTTCCAAGGTTCTGCATTTTATAGCTTAAATGCTACATTAAAAATAAATTAAGCCTTTTTGTTTTTATTGAAATAGGACACTTAAATTCTATTGTCACTATAAACATTTTCATAAAATGAATAGTGAATGGAAGCTCTGATAATGTAAAAGCAGTTTTCAAGATGCACTAGCAGTTTAACTGAAGCACCAATATAGATTTTAATCAAAATAATATGTATAATGATCCTGTTCAGAATCATATGCCAGGCAACAAGGTAATTCGATGAATTTTACTAAATGCATTGGATCACTAATTACTGCAATTAATGGGAAATAATACTATATAAAATAACCAAAGCTAATTATTTTTCAGACAGATACAGATAATCAGAGTTGGAAGGAACCTTGTAGGTCATCTAGTCCAACCCCCCACCCAAGCGGGAGACCCTACACCATTTCTGACAAATGGCAATCCAATCTCTTCTTGAAAGTCTCAAGTGATGGCGCTCCCACAACTTCTGAGGACAAGCTGTTCCATTGGTTGATTGTTCTCATTGTCAGAAAGTTTCTCCTTATTTCCAGGTTAAATCTCTCCTTGTTCAGTTTCCATCCATTATATAGACAACCATAGCAAAGTAATTGGATAGACTATGTGAAATGAACGACTGTTAAAAACAAGCAACCAAATAAAACAAAAATATTGCAAGGGGTTCTTTAGCTCCTCCTGCTTTTAAAACTTCTTACTTTGACCAAATCCATAAAACTTTCTAAAATTACAGAACAGTAAATGAAATAATTTCATTTTTTTCTTTCATACTTGAAATATGTCATTCAACTATGACCTTGATCAAAACATTAATTCATACCTTTTATAAACCTTACTTATACCTACATGTGAGGGTTAATTTACAAAATTATTGATATCGGCTAAAATTGTCAGAAACTGTTCTTCAGGAAGTTGTTTTGACATTAGTTGTTTTGATAGATAGTGTAGAAGGACAGGACTTCTGCAGTGAAAAGCTTTTAATTTTGCTAAATTCGTCAGAATGCTCATCTGGTAATTATTCTGACCTATTTTAAGAATTGAGTGAAGAGTTTTTAAAAATCTGTCCAGGTATAATTTATTTTGGTTTTGGTATTTCTTTATTTAATAAGATCTTCAATTTCATTTAGTCTTTGTTTTTTAAAACTTGTTTTTGATACCACTGATATAAAAACCTGTTTTTGATACAATTTTTACATTATGTTTACATCTTGCTGTATGGTGAGTTGCACAATCAGTGTAGATCTGCATCTTTCAGTTTCATTGAAATATCTTTTAAAATATATATTTTCAACCCAAGTTTCCAGCTAATGGATACAGCTTTTTTCTTTCCCTTCCCAAAAGGGATAAATATTAACCCTATTTATTAGTCCACCAGTATGAATGGTTTTCAGACATTCAGCTATTCTAATTATGAAGCTGAATTGAGCACATAATCCAGGTCTGTCATTTTTTTCCCCTTTCAACTTTAACAGGGAAAAATCTGAAATGAAAATATAATCTAAGAACCAGCAGCTACATTGCCCTAACAATTAGAAACTTTATGCAATCAAGACACCTAGTACAGCTAGTATTCCAATATCAGTACAAAAAAGGAGGTGATAGAATCAGACATAGAACTCTTTTTTTCTTCCACATGCTTTGAAAATTAACTTCTTTCACACCTTTTAAATCACATTGCAGAAGATTTGGATGATGAATTGTCAAGAGAAAGTAGGCAGTCTTATAATGAGGATCCTCCAGCCAGACCACACAATCTTACTAATATCTTCTAATTCAGGCACACATTCTGATAATACTGCCAATGGGATAAGATTTGCCTATCTAGCTTGTGAGAATAAGAAACTCAACCAGGAGTATTCACTTGGAATAAATCATAGTCCTGCTCTCTTTCTGGCGAAAATCTGAAATGAAAATATAATCTAAGAACCAGCAGCTACATTGCCCTAACAATTAGAAACTTTATGCAATCAAGACACCTAGTACAGCTAGTATTCCAATATCAGTACAAAAAGGAGGTGATAGAATCAGACATAGAACTCTTTTTTTCTTCCACATGCTTTGAAAATTAACTTCTTTCACACCTTTTAAATCACATTGCAGAAGATTTGGATGATGAATTGTCAAGAGAAAGTAGGCAGTCTTATAATGAGGATCCTCCAGCCAGACCACACAATCTTACTAATATCTTCTAATTCAGGCACACATTCTGATAATACTGCCAATGGGATAAGATTTGCCTATCTAGCTTGTGAGAATAAGAAACTCAACCAGGAGTATTCATTTGGAATAAATCATAGTCCTGCTCTCTTTCTGGCGAAAATCTGAAATGAAAATATAATCTAAGAACCAGCAGCTACATTGCCCTAACAATTAGAAACTTTATGCAATCAAGATCCCTAGTACAGCTAGTATTCCAATATCAATACAAAAAGGAGGTGATAGAATCAGAGATGGTACTCTTTTGCTTGTTATTCTACTTCAAAGCAAGTTTAAGCTTATTTGTTTTATTTTATTATTTTATTTGCCTTTTATCTTACCACAGGGTGGTGTGTGTATATATGTGTGTGTGTATATGTAATTTTATAACCATAAAAATCCTTAAAAACTTATTACAGGTGGGGAGGGCAGGGGGAGGGTGGGAAGAGGTGGGATGTATTGTTACTCAATCAATGACCTCTACTGTGTTGCTCCCCCATTGGGCCCCCAAGCTAACTAGCAGAGCCAGGTCTTGAAGCCCTTATGAAAGGAGAGGAGGGTTGGGGCTAACGTCTCATGGGATGCGGGCAAGATATTCCAGAGTGCAGGTACAATAGCAGAGGAGCCTTTCTCTTGGACATTAAGAAGGACATTAGATGTAGGTATGAGAAATAATCCTTTCCTTGATGTGTTAAAGCAGTTGTGTCATGTGACAAAACAGTTTAAAAGATCTTTCGCACTGTATGCATGGGTATGTATTTGTGTGTATATACAGACATGGATGCTCATTGAAGAAATGTCATGCACAATGATGGCTGTGCATGTACACAATCCCATTAATTTTGGCTGACTTCTACAGTCTTAGGGAGCTATAGAACAGAAACAATGTCTTGCTACAATTCTATACTGGAGAACTTTGAAAGCATAATTTTCACAGGCCTAGCAGTTACTAACTTCATCTTCAAAAACAAACAATAAAAATACATTGTCAAAGATTTCTGAGTCTACATCAAATACTTTATGAATTGCAAATGATCATTCATTTTCAATAGGCATATCCTGCCCTAGACAGCTTTTATATACTTTTGAAGCAGAAGAAAAATGGGCATAATTTTTCTTAGGCTGCCAGGAGACTCTGAATGCAAAAGGAATCAATTTATATACATAATCAGGTTCGCAACAGAGGAGCATTTGAAACACAAGCAATAATTCTAGGTGAATTGATAAGAGCTATTATTGCAACTCCCTGCCTATCTGCACCAATAGTGTCACCTATCATGGAACAATTCACATGAAACTAGTGTACTAATTCTATAATCTTGCATAAGTTTTGTTTCAGAGTTCAGCAAAGTCAACAAAAATGAAACGTATCTTTCAGCATTTCTATAGAAGGCACTATTTTGTCTAGGGGTTTCAACATTCTTCTAAAAACTCTTGGCAGCCAAAGTCAAAAGCCTTTGGTATTTATTGTTTTTAAAAAATGATGAAGAGAGTATAAGCATAATGGAACCCAGAATTACCATCATGAATCATGAATCATGTCAGTCATAAGTCAAATGATCGACATGGGCCGACTCAATTCTATGTCTTTTTTTCTTGCTGTCATTAGGCAAATGCTGCAGTCATTAAGTAACTGTGCTGGCTATTAAGCAAATCAATGAAATTCATATGGCTGTATTTTTTTTTTTTATAGAAACTAGCCAACAAGGCTGGAAACCAGCCAAAGAACATCATAAATTGCAGTCACATGACTATAGAATGCTGCTATCAGTCATAAAGATAAACTAATTGCTAAGTGCCTGAAATATGGTCATGTGACCATGGTGTGTGTGTGTGTGTGTGTGTGTGTGTGTGTGTGTGTGTGTGTGTAGATGTTGGTACTCTGGGACTGTGCCATAAGTAACATTTAGAGGAACCATTAAAATTAAGCAACTAGTTGTCTCAAAGATGCTTTTTCAAGGGGCAACTGGACTTTCTTGTTTTTTCTTTTGAAGAAGTTTCACTTGTCAACCAAGAAGTTTCTTCAGCTCTGACTGGATGGTAGGGAATGGAAAGATTTATATTCCTTGAAGACATCTGGTCATTTGCATCCTTTTAGAGAAGGGTGTCAAACTAGCAGCCCATGGGCCAGATGGGCCAGATGGGCCACACGCAGGCCATGCCCACCCTGGCTTCATAAAGACAAAAATCATTATGACACATGGTGATACATCATGTGACATGATCAAGTTTGACATCCATGTTTTAGAGGCTCTTTGAAGCAGACTTTTAGCTATGTAATTTGGGATGAACACCCTTTGAATGGTGTGGGAGTAGGAATGTATTTCCGTGGGGGGGAATTGCAGACTACAGGAACTAGGAGCACTATTCAGATGATCCTAAGGACAGAACCCTCTAAAAGGATGCAAATGACCAGCTGTCTGAAAGGAATATAAATCCTTCCATTCCCACTATTCTGCCAAAGATGAAGAAGTTTCTAAGATGAGAAGTGAAACATCTTCAAAGGAAAAAACCAAAGTCCAGTTGCCTCCTGAAAAAAGCACCTTTGGAACAACCATAATCTGGATCACTGAGAATTTCTACAGACTTTAAGCAACCAGTTGTTAAGCAAAGACCATCTCAACTCAGCAGGAAACACATTTTAAAGAAGGGAAATAGCTTTCAAAAGGTTTGACTCCTAATTGCTGAAAGATGAGCTCAGAACAGCTAAAGCCGAATTTTCTCAGGTGAAGCCAATGAATGGTGGCAGCAAAAGATTTTTCTTCGCTACAGCCAAATTATTTATGGCTTTCCAAGTCAGAACCAGTTTCTTTCATTTCTCCCACACTTTGTTTTTAGCCTAGGTGCAATGTAGCTACCACTTTCTTCTATAGATTTCATTTCACAATTGACCAAACAAGGTAGCCTCTAGGCAGATGAGCAGCCTCTTTTCATTTGGTTCAGGAGCATCCTGGTTATCTGTAGGGCAATGACTTGTGTGAATCTAAACACACCATGTGCGATAATAAACACACCATGGCATTGCTAGTTCTTCTCTCCCCTCCGCCCCTTTTCTCCCTACTAAGCTCAAAGTGAAGGCAGTAATCATACCATTGAAATGCTTAGTAACCACAAAAAATAAAATAAATTAATAAGTCATAATTTATATGTGAGATTATTGCAGGGCACATTTCTGGTGCAGTTAGACTTCATGCTGAGCATCCTTTCCTCTCCTGACAGCAGATTCAAATCACTGCCATGTACAATGTTTCTAATATGTAAATTTAACAGTGACCTGTCAAATAGCCTTCTGTATGGTGATTTGTTGCACTTTTATATATTAGCCTATACAGGAACTTTTGTAAATCATCCTGTCTCTGAAAACAAGCAATGCGAACAGCTTCTTAATAGGTTCACTGTTCTGCATCAATCTTACTAGAACCAAACATGGTAGAGAAATACGGATCTAGAGCCTTATCACCCAGTCTAATGAAAGAATTTGATATCAAAAATAAACAAGTAAATAACATCAGGTTGCCATAATATGGAAATGGAATAAGGTTTTTTTGGTGTTTTTTTTTAAACTTGTTAATCAAATCCAAGTAGTCAATCTCTTTGACAAATAGTAAATTACAGTTCTAAGGCTCTTGTGAATTTCCACTTGAATAATTCAATTTGCTTCAGTAAATCTGATCTGGTACATGTGTTTCAAAAAAAATATTTAATTAAAATCAGAATCTATGTTTCCATAGCTTTGACATGATATGACACAGCCAGCCAATCAGCTAGAAAAACTTTCCAGATGGCATCTTTTATTCAGCTCATTTCAGATAGAGTTCTAATAGCACAATCAAGTTGATTATACACTTACTCAAATTAAATTTAAGTACCCAGATTTACAGAAATTTATTCACATAACTGCCTCCATATGGATAGCAAATCTATGGAAATGCAAATAAAGAATTGGATTTCAGTTTAGACACTTATAATAAACTGGAGGACATAGAGATTGTGTCTCATCTGGTGCTAGTTATTACCTATAAGCCTCTGTATGGCACAAGACCCACCTATTTGAAAGACTACTTATCTCCAACTGTTTCTGGCCATCTAGTATGTTCTAGCAGACTGGGTCCCCTCCATGAAACAGTGCTGTCTTGTGGGACCTAGGAAATCTACATTGTCTATTGCAGCCCTACTTTCTGGAACATCCCTGAGAGTTAATGACAGCTTAGCTCTCCTAAGGCAAGCTTTAAAAATAGGTCTTGTACTAGGTTTTTTCTCTACATTACATTATTTTAGATCTGTCTCCACAATCCAGTGCTTTTCACTTTTAGTTTTTATATTTTTTATATATATTTGCCTAGTTTTGTATGCTCAGTACGCTTGTACTCAGTATGCTTGTACTCAGAGTTCCCTGGAATTGGGCAGTCAATACATTTAAATAAATAATAAATAGAACTTCATTTTCATTCCATTGAAGGCTGGAATCCTTTTACATCAGATAAAGTGCAGAGAAAGACAGGAAAATAGAAAACCTGATGGTTTTGTATATATTGCTCATATATATTTTTTTAAAAATAATAAATTCTACATTTATCTGCATCCTTAATATCAATCTAATCTGTTGCTTTTTTATAAAAAGCCAAAATTATCACCTGTAGCCACTGAGATTGGTCACTGTGCCCTGATGTCCAGGCATTAACTTTGCCTTGTTTGTCTAGTCGAGCTTTTCTGGGTTCCCACGTGAACATATCCATGTTGAGTGTTCTGAAGATACTGGAAGCAGTGATCTGATAATCCTGTATATGTCCCGATTTCATCCCCAAAGGTTCAGAACAACCTAAAGAAAATTAAAGAAGATCCTTGAAAACAAATAAGTGATTAGGTTTATTAGGTCAGAAAGCTACTTCTGCTGACAGCCAGCTGCCTGCAATTTGGCCAATCGTATCTCACCAGGCTCAAGGTTGACTCAGCCTTCCATCCTTCTGAAGTTGGTAAAGTGAGAACCCAAATTTGTTGGGAGCAATATGCTGGCTCTGGGAACTGCTTAGAGAGTAAGGCACTATAAAGCGGCATATGTCTAAGTGTTATTGCTATTAACCTGTAAATTCTGACATTGTGTAATAATGCATACAACGTCAGAATTTAAATGCACATGTTTATTAAAAGTACATAGTTTTACTGAGGATTTTGTCACAACACAAGAAAGCAAAATCAAATCAAATCTCATCAAAAGCAATTGTTGAATATTTTGT
The DNA here is from genome assembly GCF_049901715.1 of Pseudonaja textilis. NCBI lineage: Eukaryota > Metazoa > Chordata > Lepidosauria > Squamata > Elapidae > Pseudonaja > Pseudonaja textilis. The sequence continues at coordinate 221,702,689 of NC_141991.1, read as the reverse complement.
TTTGTTTTATAAACAAAATGATTCTTTTAATTACATTTTAATTAACTCCCTAAATTTGTTTTTAATTCTTATTAGCTTCCTAGACCAACATATATTAGCAGAAAACTATGACATAAATGCCAAATCATTTGTTTTCATTTCATGTCCAATGCTGGCTGTATTTTATTTTCTCTTCTGTTCAATTGTGCCCAATTCCTGGACAAGTCCCTGCAATGAGGTTTTTCAGATGTGGTTTGCCATTACCTCATTCCTATGGCTGAGAGAAAGGAACTGGCCTAAGGTCACCCAGTTTCACCTAGTGCCTAAGGCAGAACTAGCACTCACAGTCTCCCAGTTTCTAGCCTGAGGCCTTAAACACTACATCAAACTGGCTCTTTCTGGAGGTAATATTCAATCTTTCTTATTTTATTGCTTTAAGTTTAATTTTAAATTTGAGTGTATTTTTTGCATTAAAACAAATATGATCACTTCAGAGTTAGTTCTCTGAAATAAGATGATAAAGTACGCGAGGAGGGGAATAGGAACAATGTGCTCCAGTAGCAGAATAACAGATAAATTGAAGAATTATAAAAATATTTATCTGTTATAAATCAAATAAATCAAATAAAATCAAATTACTGCTATTTCATTGAGTCCAGGAAATATTACTTGTAAAATAAAGTTTAAGAATATATGTTTTATCTGTTATCTGTTATAAATTATAAATAAATGATGAAAAGATATTGGTGGGATATGATAGGGTTAACTACCAGTTTGGGATTTATGAGCTTCCCTGCGGGCTATGAGCCATGTGCCTATAAATCAGCAGCAGCAGCTGCCTGAAGAGAAGCAGCCTTTGAAACAGCCCTCTTTTCTTGCTTTTCTGTGCCTCGTTTGGCAGCTGAAGTTGAAAAATCAGGAAATAAAGATCAGGTAAGAGCCCGGGTGGGTGAGTGGGCAAAAATATCAGCAGACACTGCTCTTCAGAGCTACCGGTTCTACAGAGGTGGACAGAACCGGTAGAAACCCATCCCTGGGTTTTTGACACATTTATATAGACATACATAAATTCATAATAAGACACCAGGATATTTAAAATAATACAAAGAAACATCTAAGAATACTGACCTGATAATTCACAGCCAAGCAGTTCCATTCGCAAAGTACAATGCCTTCTACAGACTTGAGGATACAATCGTATATACTGAGATTTTATTGGCGGGGTGAAAGAATTTGCATAAGGTGTATTATTATCCACATTTCCATGGAACACCTGCAACAACACATAATTGGTTTTAGTTACATATGACAGATGTAACATACAAATACTGATGAGTAATTGTTAATTTATTAATTTAATTTAGGTGTCCAGATTACTAGTGACTCAAAGTGGCTTTCAAGAGGGGTAAGAAATACAAATTAACAATGCACTAAAAGATAAAACAACTAATTAGATAAAAGTTTAAAATGCAAATGTTCCAACAACTTCACCATTGCCCCATTTCAGTGTCTCATGCAAGAGTCAGGGTTTTAGGGACTTCCTAAAAAAACACAGAATCATGACTCTACAATCCTCAGGCAGAATTCAAACCCAAAGGCCAGACATGATGACAGAGAAGAGCACCTGACATGGTGAGATGTCAGACATTGTTTTGTTGATGGGACTTGAAACATATCAATCTTGTCAAATCATATGGGATGGATAAAAGGTTACTGGACACAGGTGATTTCACAGATATCCTGTCCCTATGTCATCAAGGGAGAATCAGTTTGGAATAGTAGTTAGAAACAGGAAGACTGTGAGTCTGCCTTACATATGAAGTCAGCTGGTTGACTTTGGGCCACTCAGTATCTCTCTGTCTGAACAATTCAATGGAAAGCCACTTAGAGGTGTCACATATATCAGGATTTTACAAATTCTTCAGAAGAAATACTTTGGAATGTTTAGTAATGTATGAAGCAACTCTTTTTGAAGTGCTTTCTGTACAGTTTTGTTCCTCTCCCAACTCACTTAGCTTCTTTAGATGTTGCCCCCAAATGTGTGCATGTATATACATTCACATCCCCAGCCATTTCTCTTTCAGACTACATTTGGATATATACAGGAACACAACAGAAGTCACATCTAAAGCCGCCATGTTAGCCAGAAGAATTTGTAGTTGCTTCAAGTATGGCGGTTCATTTTCCCTCCAAAATATTTTAAAATATTGCTTTCAAAGAGTGTGCCGACTTCTACTGGTGTTTGATTTAGAATGTAAATCTTTGAACAAGACTTCTCCCTATTATTCTTGCATCCAACTATTTTGATTAATACCTACCAATAAAAATTTATATTCAGTTAGTACCATTACTTAATTTGACAATGTTTAAATAATAAACTATATGTTAAATAAACTTAACATAATAAACTATATGTTAAAAATGGTTAGCTATCAAAACATATATTCTTGATTGGAACTACAGTATGCTTTCAAAACTGTCCTTCACTTGTCTCCTACCAAAGAGCTCTTTATGTTATTCTCATACTAGTTTACCAAACCATGTCTCTCAATATTATTTGTTAGATGTAGGAGTAGGCAATATCAACCACTAATATCACCTAGTCTCATTGCCATACTAGAAATATATATGAAGCTTTTGGTAAAAGATAGACCACTATTTCTCACTGCTTACTGTAACTATACTCTTCCTCCATGCTTGTACATGAGTATATGTTGAGCCTTGCCTTCACTAGGCTTGATACACCTATCTATATTATATTTTACTAAGCAAAACACTATTTAGATCCCAAATGGAAGCTTTATTATCTCAGCACAATCACTGGTCAAGCAGTTTTGGACCCACATTCCATAGCAACAAAACGTCTTGTGGTAGAACAGCCAGTAGGTGTCAGTGTTCTATAAAAATATATATGTGGCAATACAGGGAAGGGCTGGAGTGTCTGTTTTTTTTTTACTTCCTGTATCCTACCCCACTTGTATGTCTCTATACATGTTTCAAGTCTTGGCTATCTACCAAGGTTGTCATGACGGTCCATATGATCTTTTACCAAGTCAAATGAACTAAAGGCTACCTGTTTGGATTTTTAAATTAATTTTTGCCTTATAGAATCTATTCTGTGACAATAGCTTTAAAACAAACTATATAGTTTGACCCTGTGTTTAGTTGCAATTTCTACCTTCAAACACCTTTGTGTTTAATAATATTTTTTTAATATACTGTTCTCTGTTCTTGCTTCAGGACAGGAATGGATGACACTGTATTCGTCTCTTGCTCTTAAGAGTGAAATACATTGGGTATACTTCATATAGGTAAAATTACATTTTAAAATGCATTCTTACTTTTACAATGAGTTTACTCAGTAACTTGTAAGTCACACATGAGATGAAACAAAAATATAACAGATTGTTGTCCAATAGCCCACACCCTATGGGCATTCTATAAAGCCTTGAAGACCTGATTGTTCTATCAGAACTTGGGTTGAGATGGGTAGGCTCCGATTTGGGTGTGATTATGTTATTTTTGTTTCTCTCTGTATGCTGTGACCATACACCATTGATTGTTGTTGTACTGGATAATTATGGTAATACATTGTGAGCTGCTCACAGTCAGAATCAGTTGATATTCAGATTGAATAACAATCCAATAAAAGACCAAATAAATATTTTAAAAACCCATAAAATTGTAGTTTATCACATAATAAAATCTGAAGGCAGAAATGTCTGTTATATATGTTATGCTATTGAAAGGGATAAATATAAAATAATATATTTTATATTATATAATATTACTTTTATATTTATGAACTTGACTTACCATATCTTCAGTGGTGCCTTTCACTTTGTATGTGGTCCATAATTTACCATCATTGCTATATGCAATTTTATATGACTTAATGTATTCTGGGCTTCCAATTCTCTTGGCACCTTGTGTGATAACTCCAGTGATTCTCATTTTTCGTTGTAGGTTTATCTGAAATTATAATCAGGCATCATCAATGAAATAATCAGCATTGTACTTCATTTGCTGTTGCTATTGCTCATATAAATAAACTAAAGTTCAACCAATCCACTTGTGACACTCAGTTAATTTATGAGTGGTATAAAAGGGAAGGCTTTGGTATTATTAGTCATGATGTCTGCAGCTGGTCCAATGAAAAATTGTACAAAAGAAAGGGACTGAGTTACTTGGCATTAAATTCACAGATTTCCTGGATAAACATTTAAACTGAACATTGGGGTCAGAGAATTAATGGATACAGAACATTTCTGTCCCCAGCAACCTAAAACTAATAAGGATACCAGTGCATGCAAACTAGATGTTCGTGCAGGTAACATTATCAACCTTGATGCCAACCAAAACCAAGCATTTAATAGTAAGTGCCATAACATGTGAATTAATCAAACATGTGGCAAGAAAGTAGGGGCAGGCAGGCACAATACAGGTTATGTAGACAGTAAACACAGTGTCAGACATAAAGATCTCTAGTGCCTCTATACAAATGCCCAAAGTCTGGGGAACAAACAAAGTGAACTCGAACTATGAATACATGAAGGTAAATATGATATAGTTGGAATAACAGAAACTTGGTGGGATGACCCCACGACTGGAACATACTGGTAGAAGGATTCCACCTATTTTAAAAAAAAAACATATCCCATAAAAGAGGAGGTGGAGTTGCATTGTATGTAAAGGACCACTATATTGCTACAGAAATGTATGAAACCAAAGATGAAAACCTCCTAGAATGCATATGGGTCAATATAAAAAAAAAAAAGAATGACATGGCCATAGGTGTATATTATAGGCTACCCAATCAAGCAGAAAAAATAGATGTCCTTTTTGCCAGCCAACTAACAAATATATTCAGGAAACACACAACAATAGTAATGGTTGACTTCAATTATCCTGATGTCATTTGAAAAACTAATTCTGCACCAAGTGAGAAATCAAATTAGGTCCTAACCAACCTAGGTGACAAAAGGTAGAGGATGAAACTAGAGGGACAGCCATACTGGACTTAATTCTTACAAACAGAGAAGAAGTGATAGAGGGAGTTGAAACTTCAGGAACCTTGGGTGAGATGGACCATGTCATACTAGAATTCAACATAATACAAACACAAGCAACAGAACATAATAACACCAGAATCTTGGATTTTAAAAGAGTTGATTTCAATAAACTCAGAGAGAACTTGGGAAAGATTCCATGGATGAAAATCCTAAAGGAAAAAACAACTCAAGAATCTTGGGAAACTCTAAAAAGTATGATCATAGAAGCCCAGACCAGCACAATACTACTGAGAAATAAAAACAAGAAATCCAAGAAGAAACCAGCATGGCTGCACAAAGATCTTTCTGGCAAATTGAAAGAAAAAAAGGACAAGTACAAAAAAGAGAAAGAAGGACATACAACTAAGGCAGAATATCAGCAGATAGCCAGAATCTGTAAAGAATCAGGGTAGCAAAGGCTCATAATGAACAAAGACTTGCAACAAAAGTCAAAGATAATAAAAAAAGTTTCTTCCAACATATAAATAACAAGAAAATAATGAAAGAAACAGTCAGTCCACTAAAGAGAGAAGATGGCAAGGAAGTAACAGGCAACAGAGAGAAAGCAGAACTGCTTAACTCATTCTTTGCATCCGTCTTCATGCAAAAAGAAACTATAGCTCAATCCACCAAAAACATAACTACAAAAGACCAGGACTTCCGGTTCGGGCTTCTTCAGTGACAGACTGAAATCCGTGATCGTGCACGGTTTTGATCTGTGCTTGCCGCTGGTGCACCCTGAGCCGCCCAGATTTGGGGCTGAAGCCACCCTGTAGAGGTGGTGAAGAAGGGGGACCCATCAGCGGGGTTGAGGAGAGTCGCATCTCTCCACCTTGGCTGGCCATTACTCACTTTCCCAAAGGCGGTTGCAGTGGTGATCAGAAATGGCCACCTCAAAGAAGAACCTGACTGGACAAGATTGTGCAGGAGGAAGTTTAAAGGAGAAAGTTTGACTGACCGGGTTGAATGGAGAACATCTATTTAAGGTACCTGGGACCTGAATTTTAAAGACTAATACTATTCCTAAAAAAGATTTTAAGCGGAAAAAGGGAAAGGAAAAAGAAATAGCTTTTTTCCCACTCATATTGACAGTTTTAATTGACTTGGAATGTTAAGAAGAAGAGATTCGAATAAGAAATTGATACTAATCCACTTTGATATTAATATGTTATTTCTAGCTGAAAATAAAGTGTCAAAGGGATAAAAATTCTTGGATAATTTAAAAATTTTCTTTAAAAAAGAAAGAAAGCAGAGGAGGAAAAAGGAAACAAGAGGGTGGAATCTGGAAAATGAAGGGACTACTTGGAACTTAAAAAAATTGATAGTGGTATTTTAACAAGGCTTGGAAAAGATACATTGTAGCTGAAACTTTGTTACAAGATAACAAAGCCTCTGGAAAGAGAAAGTGAGAAAAAAAGCAAGAAACAGTTTTGGATTATTGGATGATTACTGGAATTTTGGATGGTGGATCCTAATGAAACAAAATAAAATCAATTGGGGGTTGTTTAAAATTTTTTAAAATGGCATCAGTCCTTGAAGAGTTAAAAACGAGACTTAAAGAAAAAAATGAAGAAGCACAAGATGGAAGAGGATCTTTTGGCTTCGTATTTCAATTTTTAGAAATGGAGATTTTGAACTATGAAAAACAACAAGAAACACTGGCAGAACAAGAAGGGCGGGATAAAGAAGAAGCCATCTTTAATGACCAAGGGGATGGAGAAGGAGAGAGGGAAGGGGGAAAGGAAAAGAAGCTACAAAAGACAGAAACAAGATATGAAGGTACAGGAAAAGTGTACAAGAATTAAAGGTATAAACCTATTTAAAAGACACAGAGACAATGGTTAAAATTTAACTTAAGGAGAGGATTCTACAAGGGTGCATGGGATAGCATTGTTATAATAGAAATAGAAAAGGGTTAGAAAATATGTTTAAATGATTAAAGTGATAGAAAAAAATTGTATTGATGTGTAATGGAATATTAGTTTGTAAAGAGAATAAGGCTCTTAATGATTTAAAAAGAAAGTTTAAAAAAAACTAAAAGAAACATGGAAGATTTTTATCAGTTGAGAAGATAAATTTGAATAATAATAATAATTTTATTGACTACTGTTAATAACTATTGTTTTGCTTTTTATTTAAAGACAGTAATAAGTAAAATATGAAATATAGATGATTAAAGTGAAAGACAACTGATATTATGAGGTAATGCTTGTTAAAAGAAATAGAAATGTAAAAAAATTGTTATTAATATTAATGGCAGAGCTGTACTTAAATAGAATAATTTAAATAGAATAATTTACTATTGTTATATATATATACACAGATATATATACATGTATATATATATATTTCTTTTAAGAATTTAGTGTGTATTTTTAAGGGAATATACCAAGCAAAATTTGATTGAAAATAGGTATGTGTTATAAAATAGAGGTTAAAAAATAAATGTTATGACTGTAAATGTGTAACTTAAATTTTAGAACAAGATTTGAAAAAAGATACAAAGGTGTTACACTCCAGTCTAGTAATTACAGGGGAAAATTTGTTTTATGAGAAAAGATAATATGAAACTGTAACAGGACAGACAAAAGTATAAAAACATTGATTAGAAAGATTTTTAAAATTAGAAAAAGATATGTAACTGAATTAAGAAAGGAATGAGATAATTTAAAATAAGGCTATAGGAAGTAAAGAAAGGGAAAAGTTATTGAAAAAATTGTGAAAATAATTATAAGATATGGATTAGAATGTAAAAAATAATATGTATTGAGTTTATGTCTGCATGGAGAAGTGATAACCCGGGGTCACGCTGTTCTAAAAAAAAGATATTTTATTTGTATTTATACGTTTTGTGAAAATTTAAATAAAACTTTTATAAAAAAAACCAGACCAGAAATAAAAGTTAAAATAAGCAAAAAAAATAGTAAGAGAACACCTGTCTGATCTTGATGAACACAAATCACCAGGGCCTGATGGATTATATCCCAGAGTTTTAAAGGAGCTGGCAGAGGTCATCTCACAACCACTGCACCATATCTTTCAAAAATCCTGGAGCTCCGGGGAACTACCAGAGGACTGGAAAAGAGCAGAAGTGGTTCCCATCTTCAAAAAAGGGAAACAAAAGACCCAGGAAACTACAGACTAATCAGCCTAACATCAATACTGGGGAAGATACTGGAAAAGATAATATAAAAACAGATCTGCCAACATCTAGAAACAAGTAAAGTAATAATTAGCAGTCAGCACGGGTTTGTTAAAAACAGATCATGCCAAACCAATCTTATTTCATTCTTCAACACAGTGACTAAATTAGTAGACCAGCAAAATACTGTGGACATAATATATTTAGATTTCAGCAAGGCATTTGACAAAGTAGACCACAACCTACTTTAGTAAGCTAGAAAAAAGTAGAATAGATAGTACCACGACTAGATGGATTCGCAACTGGCTGACAAACCATACTCAATGAGTAGTCCTTAATGGGTCTAAATCTACATGGAGGGAAGTAAGCAGTGGGGTGCCACAGGGTTCTGTCTTAGGCCCAGTACTCTTCAATATCTTCACTAATGACTTAGATAAGGGAATAGAAGGGGAACTTATCAAATTTGCAGATAATACTAAGCCGGCAGGAATAGCTAACACCCAAGAAGATAGGCTCACAATCCAGATAGATTTTGACAGACTACAACACTGGGCTGTATATAATAAAATGAAATTCAATGTAGAGAAAAGTAAAGCCCTACAATTAGGCAAGAAAAATCAAAAGTACACATACAGACTGGGTGAAACCAGGCTCAATAGCAGTAACTATGAGAGGGATCTTGGAGTCTTAGTGGACAATCAGCTAAATATGAGCCATCAGTGTGCAGCAGCAGCCAAAAAAGCTAATGCAATCCTAAGTTGCATAAACAGAGGGATACAATCGAGATCAAGTGAGGTACTAATACCATTCTATAAAGCCTTCGTAAGACCACACCTAGAGTACTGCATCCAGTTTTGTTCACCACATTATAAAAAAGATGTTGAAACTCTAGAAAAAGTACAGAGAAGAGCAACCAGGGTGATTAGGGGACTGGAGGCTAAAACATACAATCAATGGTTGCAGGAAATGGGCTTGGCTAGTCTAGTAAAGAGAAGGACCAGGGAAGACATGATAGCAGTCTTCCAATATTTGAGGGGCTGCCACAGGGAGGAAGGGATCAAGCTATTTTCTAAAACACCTGTAGACCAGACAAGGAATAATGGATGGAAACTGAACAAGGAGAGATTTAACCTGGAAATAAGGAGAAACTTTCTGACAATCAACCAATGGAACAGCTTGCCCTGGGAAGTTGTGGGAGCGCCATCACTTGAGTCTTTCAAGAAGAGATTGGACTACCATTTGTCAGAAATGGTGTAGGGTCTCCCACTTGGGCGGGGAGTTGGACTAAATGACCTACAAGGTCCCTTCCAACTCTGATTATCTGTCATCTGTTATCTGAGAATGTCACATCCTAAAGAACAATAATTTCTTCTAGCATGTTTCCATTTTCCTGTGCATATTCTTATGGACGCAAGGATAACACAGAACAAAGTCAAGTTCACAGCTTGGAGAATATACATACATTTCCTAAGGCCTGTTTTTTGTGATGACTTCCACTGCTAAAACTATATTAATCAGTCTAAGAAACAATTAAACTCCTTTGAAAAATAGATAATTCAGTTAAGATACAAGGAGTTAAATCTTTCTTTCTGTGTAATAAATGCATGTTTTTGTCCTGCACGCTTGTGCATTAATCCATCTACCTCTGCGATTAGCAGAACTGTTTTGTGATATGTTCCAGTATGAAAACTTCATCTGACAGTGTTTACATTTTTTAAATAAATCCAATGACTTTTCAGTCACTAATAAGAGCATCTTGAATCAGTGAAAAAAAAATCTATATTGAAGGAATCTTCTTTAAGTGGAAAAAAAACAACAACCCTTAAGGTATATTTATATTCTTTCCAGTTTTTTTTCAGGATGATCCAGTAAAAGTATGGTTGATTATAGACAGAAATTCAATAGACCAATAATTGTGATTGGTATTGTATTTTGGAACAACTAGTCAGTGGAAGTAAAATAATAACTAGCTTTGTGGAATAGAAAAATAAATATTCATACACATTGGTTAATTAAAAATACTGTTATAAATGATGTTATATTTCTCTTGTGAAGTGAAAACATTCATAATGTATATTTCATATTGACCAATATTTATGGTATGTTTGATTTATGATTCCCAATAAAAGAATATATTAGATTGTTAGTTAAACAAAGTATTTTAAAATATTAGTTGAAATTTATTTACTGCCAGGATTAAATTCACTAACCTTTACACCTATCTTAATGAAAAAGACAATTCTGCTCTTTTTTTTAAATGAGGATTTCATAAGGATTTCAAATAGGGTTTAGATTTCAATTGTAATTGTTTTAATCTTCTCTGCCTACCAGTGAAGTTAATAGAAAATGTAGGCAACTGACATACCCTGATCAATAAACAATAATTTCTGAGTAACTTCCTTATTAATTCTCTGCAATATATAATGGAATGACATTACTGCACAAATCATATGGGGGTGGAACTTGGAAGAGCTGCTTAATGAATCCAGGAGTTCATTTTCCAAAAATGTCAAAAATGTTCTTCATAGAAAATAAGCATTTGAATGGGGCAAAGGGGGTCTGTTTTAATAAGCATTTGAATATCAGAACAGAAAATCAAAGAAAATAGAGAGAAGAAAAATGGGAAAAGCAAAAGACCACTTTGATCTGTTCACATTTATTTTAATAAAGTATAACATACAGGATCCTTTTGCATCTCTCTAAATATATGAAAGGATCAATTCTTACAGTATAGCTGTTTTAAAGAAATTGTGATTTGGATAAGGCTTGATGTAGTTTCCAGCTGTTTGTGGAATAAAGGCTACATAGGCATTAAGCAAACAGATTTCAGTTCATTCAGTGGAAGATTTCCGTCCTCTTTTTTTCTTGGCAATCATTATGATAAAACTATGCAAGACTGTAGACTAGAATTTCATTTTCCTGACAAATGTCCATATGCAGTATATTAAAAAACTGAAGGATGAAACTCAATTGTTCAGTAAGTTCTATTGCATAACAATTATAGGAAAGAACTCAGTTCCTCCAGGAAAATTTACATCTCTGGTCTTATTGAAATAAATGGGGTTTTTATCAGAGCACAATTCCAACTGAACTAATTTACTGGTGTCTGCATTAACTGTGTATTTGATAGCCTATTTATTAACTTCTTCCATTATATAAGTTACTTTCTCCTTTAAATATAGAATAAAATACTCAAATAAACTGAGGATGAATCTATTCACTGTGAAGGTGTTCACAATAAAGTAGGAATACAATATCTAATATTCCATATGAAAATGGCACATATTATACATTATGTTGCATTATATTTCAATTTTCAACCTACATGACCAGACATTTCAATCTCCTGGGTGAAAATTCTTGAAAATAATTAAATAGATATATCTTGAAAGTAAAGTTATGAGTCTCATGAGAATCAGGGCAACAATTCATCTGAGAATTTGATTGACTGATTGACTGATGTAGCCACTCTACTTAGCACATGAGTAGTTGCAGTTTTACTGAGAAACATCCTCTTCTCCCCTTGCTAAATCTTATGAACCATTCGAGCTGCTCTGATGGGCAACTTATGGCAGTCTAATAAAAAACGTCACTTGAGTTGAGTATAAACTGTTAATCATTGAATATAACTCTCCTGTGCCACCCATCAATCATGATTCTTCTTTCTTTTCTGCTGTTTTTTCTTCAGCATTGTTATTATTAGCATCAGAGCTAAGCTATAGAAAAGACTGAAAATGTACTGAGGATTTTGAATAATGAAATGTATTTAAATCATCTGCTCTACTTCTGTAAGTGACAAAATCTCACAATAAACCAATCTAACTTTAAATCTGGATTTTGTTTTCAGACCATAATCCCATTACATTTCTTGGTATTTTATAAAAGAAATGTTTTCTCATTTCAATTGCTTAACAAATAAAGTAACTAAATGCGGAAAAATAATAATCACTTATTAACTGTTTCTTTCAGATCAATGAAAAAGATGAGTAGAAGCAATACAGCAAAAAAATGTCAATGCATCTCTAGTGAAATATAATTTTCAGAGATATCTCTGGGGAAGAGACAAACATTCAAGATGGAGACTGCAACTGGGCAACCAAAGCTTTGACCTTTCTATGTGAACTTTACCCCGTTCCTAACTGTGGATGTCCGACAATCACCACAATCACTGTTACTATGAAATGCTTCTTTCTGTCCATTCGAAACAGGTTGGAAGAGGAAAACAATATCTGTAATTTTAAATGGGGCATGGGAGGAGAGTGAAAAGCAATGGGAATGGTTAGTAGGGAGGGAAGCTAACCTCAAAATGCCTAGTTTCTTGCAGACAAAACAACATCTGTAAGAGTCATTTCAAAATGAGGCAGCTAAAAATAGGTTTTATAAATTAATAAATTATATAAAAACAGATCAGGAACTTCTAGGCTAGAACTTCAGCAAATAAGGGAAATGTCTTAATGACTATCTTGATTTACATTATATAAATTTCAGTAAACTGCAGATATTCTGTAGGAGGAAGAAATAATGAAATGTGCAATTTTTAAAAATGCAAAAAGTTTTCACCTCTTATTTAATTAATTCAATTCTTACTTGTATTACTAGAACTGTTGAAGCAATGAAGTCAAAGCAATCATTTTCAGTAATTTAAATTTTCCCAGGTTCTCTGCAAACATTGACTTTGAACTAGTCCTTTTACCTCAGCCCTAGGAAAGAGGCAATGGCAGACCACTTTTGAAAAATTATGCCAAGGAAACTGCAGCCACTGAGAATTAGACATGATAGAACATGAAAAACTATTGTCTGTCTGTCTGTCTGTCTTCTACCTATATTCATATTCACTGTGATTCCTTACATCATAACATGACAATAACATAACATAATTCTAAAATGTGTGTCCTTAAAAGGAACAATTAACTTTAAAGGAAAGAAAACTTGTCTTCCTTCCACAGTTGCTGAGCTTAACATTAGAGGTGCAGCTGGCAGCCACCCAGATTATTCAAATTTGATTTGTAATTTGGGCCCTGGGATTTGGGAATCACAGGAAACCTGTTAGTCTGGTGAACAATTTATTTTAGCAACCAGCAAATACCTGACGTGTAGAAGTTCAAAATATACACGAAACCTTAAACACTAAACCTGCTCTGTCTAAATACAGGGCACTAACAGAGTTTTGACTGTGATATACTGTAAGTAGAGGAAAAGGTAGATCATTTTTCCTTCTATGTCAGAAATGAAACAAAACTGCAACTGAGCAGCTAGTAGTTGTGATTCTTTATCTTTCATTTCAGTTAACTTGTTCAACTTTTTCTACAGCAGGAGCAATTATATATAGAACCATGCTGTTCCATTAGCACCATCTGGCCCTCAATTCTGGTCCCATTCCAGTCATTCTGCTTTTGGAAGATGTCTGGATGAAACATTAACTGAAAATTTCTCCTATTTTCTTTCTTCAAATTTCAGCTCCCCTTTTCGGGGTTAGATCTCACTTTTTGTGTGGAGACAGTACTTGAATAATATCTCACATGTTGCAACTGAGATGAAATATTTCAAACTGTGTAAATTAATTCTCTTTTCCCTAGAATCTCTAAAGAGAATCTCTAATAAGCTTCTACATGTGCTGTGTGTGTGTGCAGGAGACAAAGATCTTTCTAACTGTTACAGTCATGGAAAATAGATCAGTGCCTGCTATAGTTATATTCTATCACAATCAAAGAAAAGAATAAATAGATGCTGATTTATGAATAACAACATCATCAGCAGCAACCATAGAGTTGGAAGGGACCATTGAGATCTTCCAGTCCAACCCCTGTTCAGGCAGGAAATCCTATATCATTTCATACAAATAGCTGGCCAATCCCTTCTTAAAACAGTATTGAAGCACGCACTACTTCTGGAGGCAAGTTGTTCCACTGATTAATTGTTTTAATTGTCAGAAAATGTCACCTTAATTCTAGGTTGCTTTTCTCCTTGATTAGTTTCCATCCATTGCTTCTTGTTCTACCTTCAGATGTTTGGAGAATGAATTGACCCCTTGTGACAGCCCCTTAGGTATTGGAATGCTGCTATCATGTTACCAATACTTTCTTTTCATTAAACTAGGCAAACCCACTTCCTGCAATCATCCTTCACATCTTTTAGCCTCCAGTCTCCTAATCATCTTTGTTGCTCTTCTCTGTACTCTTTCTAGAGCCTCAACATCTTTTTTACATTGTGATAACCAAAACTGGATGCAGTATTCCAAGTGTGGCCTTACCAAAGTATTATAAATCTGTATTAAACTTCAGGTGATCTTGATTCTACCTTTCTGTTAATGCAACCTAGGAGTGCATTGGCTTTTTTGGCAGCTGCAGCACACTGCTGGCTCATATTTAAGTGATTCACCACTAGGACGCCAAGATCCTTCTCACAGTTACTACTGTTGAGCCAGGTACCACCTATACTATACTTGTGAATTTGGTTTTTCTTGCCTAAATGTAGAACCTTACTGTTTTCATCACTGAATTTCATTTTGTTAGTTAGGGACCAGTGTTCAAATGTGTCAAGATCCTTCTGAATCTTAAGTCTATCTTCTGGGTTGTTGGCTATTCCTGCCAGCTTGGCATCATCTGCAAATGTGATGAGTTTCCCATCTATCCCTTCAACTAAATAATTGATAAAAAATTGAAAAGTACTGGGCCTAAGATAGAGCCTTAGGGGACCCTATTGCATACTTGTCTCTAGATAGATGCCATTCCACTGGTTGATTGTTCTCACTGTCAGGAAATTAAATAAATAACACCTCTAGGTATTTGCAGATTTATTGCTTGATTCTCTTTTCCAGAATCTTCCCAGGTATTGATGTCAGGCTGATAGATCTATAATTTCCTGGATCCACAGTAACTGTGGCTGGCTTACAAAATCAAATATGAGAATGGTGCTACACTATACAGCTAGACATTTTAAAAAAATAAAGATCAAACAAATAAATGAAAAGAAGAATAAAAAGGGAATTGATATAAAATATAACATCAGTGAGTGGACAGAGAAGCAGTGTTCTAATATTTGAGGGGCTGCCACAAAGAAGAGGGGCTTATTTTCCAAAGCATCAGAAAGCAAAACAAGAAATAATGAATGGAAACTAACCAAAGAGAGAAGCAAACTAGAGCTAAGGAGAAATTTCCTGACAGTGAGAACAATCAACCAGTAGAACAGCTTGCTTTCAGGGGTTTTGCTGCTTCATGAGGCCTTTAAGAAGGGATTGAACAGCCACTTGTCTGGAATGGTACATGACCGTGGCACACTGAACCCTCTCTCTGGGCATGCGAGCCGTCATCCCAGCTCAGCTCTGCCGCACATGCGTGCGTGCACCACCTGCTGGCCAGCTGGTTCACTGACGCACATACGTGGGGGTGGGAAGCACACGCAGGGTCATGCTTGCATGTGCAAGGGTCACTGGTTTGTTTGCACATGTGCGGATCACACCTGTGCATTGCATTTTAGAGGGATGCATGCACGTGCTTTGGGCACTTGGTGCTGAAAAGATTAGCCATCACTGGTATAGGATCTCCTGCTTGAGCAGGAGGGGTTGAACTAGAAGACCTTTCAAAGTCTTTTTCAATGATGATGATGAGGAGGAGGAGGAGGAAGAGGAGGAGGAAGAAGAAGGAGGAGGAGGAGGATAAAGTTGCAAACATTATAAAACTAATCCTAATTATCATTGATAGAATTTAAACAGAAAGCATAGTATTTTTAACAAAAAGGGAAAGGATTTTAAAGATCTCTTTGAATGAACATATTTCAAAAGTCTCAACATTTTTCTAGACAATCAACTCATATGGTTTTCATTGGGAAACAACCTTTTTTTTTGCCTCTGAGAATTTACAGAATTAGACATATTGAAAACTAGCTTGGCTTAAATATTCTTATTACATTATTATTTTACTCCCAAAGGTAGTTGTTAAGAATTCTATTAATGGAGAGATATGAATTATTTAACAACTAGCATGTTTAGACAGCAGCCTCAGCGCAAAGCCCACACTCAGTTGCATGTTTTATGAAATTCTGCAATAATTAATCTACAAATTATTGATGATCCTAACTATGTTTAACAAAAGGAGAAACATTAATTATTTTATTTCAAATAATAATTTTGCTATGTAATTTACAATTTAAATTTTCCCTATTTGTATGCTAGCCACAAGGTACGAAAACATGACTAAAATGGTGAACAGGGAGAATATTTTCTTTTATTTTTTATCTGAAATAGCTCAAGATTTAACTATTATAGACAGCCTCTTCTTTCCAAATAGGAAACAGAGTATATGGGCTTTTCTAGATACAAATTTATATTAATCCATATGGTTAATAATAGACAACATTTATATGCAGATGGAAAGTATGATTCCAAATATATTCACTGTATGGGATTATGATTTTATATCTACTTTCCAGTTTTTTGAAACAACAAACATGTGGCAGTAATTTTTTTAAAAAAAATCTAATGGAATATTATTTCTTATATATGCAAAATTACAATATTAATGTGCAAGAAATAGTCAAACCAAGGTGGGCAAAGTCCAAATTTCAGTACAGCAATTCTTTAGAAGAAAATGTACAAAGTTGTTACTGTTGAAATTGTTTTATACATTGAAAGATTGTAGAGTTGGTAGTAAATAGGCAACAGTAGTGTAAAAGAGCTGCCTTCTCCATTAGAAATGATAGAGATATAATGTACCAAAACGCAGGCATACCTATGTAAAGGAAAACATATATTTTATGCATAGAAAAACACCCATTTTAGATAAACTGCCTATTTTGAAAAATTCTGCTTTGGTTTTAGATAAAGAAACAAAATATGGAAAGAGGTATCTGCCTTCACTCTAAAATAAGTAAACCTTTGTAATAAGTAATGCATTCCATTTCATTTGTCATTATTGGTTAAATTAAAAGATAATTTTTTATAAAATGATGCATTTTTTTATAAGATATTGGATAAACAGTGAAAAATGTATAAGGGAGTTTCAAACTTTTGTTGGTAATGTAAGCAAACTAAAGGTACATTTTTTCCCCCATCGCTGGTAGACATGCAAAAAAGTTAAAAAATACTGGACTCTAGTAGGTACTTTGATCTAAAAGATTTTAAAAGTGAATGTAAATTGAAACTAAAGAGTTGAGTTTAATGGTAAAACAAAGAGAAACATGCTTTTATATATGACACCAGCAGTGAGACTTTTATATGTAGAAAGGTAGAATGATTTACAAATAGCTACAATGGAAGAATGAATGATGAAGCTGATAGAATTGATGGAAATGGCAAAATTGAGGGTCCATTTATTGATGAACAGGACACATGTTTGTGGTGCTGGTACAGCTGACAACATGGAGTTGAGAGTGGGGTTTTTTACAACTTCTCTTGGGCTTTGCACTTGAACTTCCTGTTCCTGTGCAAGAACATGTATTGTATTGGCTATTGTCAGACTCCCATGGGGCCATGTAGGGATTATGTAGAGGTCATAGCTGGCTCTATACACAAAATATAAATTCTAGGTGTTTGTCTGAGCTAATGTTGGTTGAAGTTTCTGAGGGTGATGCAATGAAGAGACGTTGGGCAATTGCTATTGTGGCTGGGGGTGGGGTAATCCTACCTTTGTGCAGACCTTGCTGCAGGGAATTTAAAAAATATCCTGTCTTGAATGGATTTCTGCCTGCAGTATTTGCTTTGTCTATGAATAGAGCTACCTAGATACTTGGCTTCTTTCAATAGGCTCTTTATCTCTTAAGTGCTGACATCTGCCGAGGGCTATTAAGAAAGGTGGCCGCTTCTTTCTCCTTCTAAAAAAACATGTTTCTCCATTTCTCATCCAGGGAAATATAATATTGTGCCTTAAATATTTCCTAAAATAGTTCATTTTTCGAGAAAAGGGGTGGGTGCTAATTTTCTACAAGATAAAACCTAATTTTCTACAAGCCAATGACCAACCCAGATTGGATCCTGCAACATTATCCTGGGACATGTATATTTGCCTTCATTTGTAAAAGTTTGATGTATTTTTAAAAATTCATATCTGTAACAAAGAAAGCCATTCTTTTACTACTTTTCTTTACTTCTTTTCCTTTTTGCACCTCTGTCTTCTTTGTTTATCTTTTTTTCTTTCTTAAACCTAATCTGTTATTTTCTGGTTTGGAAAATCAATGAAGGGAATAACTGGCTAAATTTCTAAACTGCATAACCTTATAAAAGGAGAAACAAAGAGATGTGGGTGTAGCAATCTACTCAAAGCAACTGAAATAAACATTTTTAAAAAACTTTCTATTGATTGTATGGTGTGCCTCATTTCCAGCTTGGAATGAACCAAGAGAAAGAGTTTTAATCCTGGCACTGGTGTAGAGGTATTGCTTTTATATGTGTTTTTATAGCTGTAGAAGACTGCAGTAGGTGGTGTGATAACATGTAATGACATTTCATGTGGGAGGTAGCTTGGATTGTGACTTGTTGCACTGAACTGATTTTTTTAAAAAGCTGCATTAAGCCCATTTTTAATTTATATACCATTGCCAATAAATCTGTTGTTAATTTCTTTGTTGGTAACCTGCAGTAATAAATAGCTCTGGGATTTCTGTTTCTGGACAGAAAAAAAGAGGTTTTGGTTGCATGTCTCCCATGAACTAGAAATTGGTTATTCTGTCTTTGGAAAACGATTATAGCCTAATGAAGTTTTGAGTATGTTTACTAGTGAAAGAATGCTCAGTGGCTCAAAAATGGTTGGGGCTAAAATGCGAGCAGAAATGGCAAAGGAAATGGAGAAGGAACAAAGGGAGGAGACAAGAAAGGAGGATGGAGCAGTAGGTGGCCAAATGATAATTACAGAACCAAGGGAACAGAGAACAACAAGAGCAATAAATCCTAACTATAAAGTATAAATAATAATGGAAGAGGAAAAGAAACTGATTTTGATAAATATAAATGGATTAAATTCAGCTATTAAAAGGAAAAAGAAGTGCATATCAAAAGACAACACACACATTTGTTGAATTGCTCTTGAATTGGGACTATATTTACATCACTGGCACAACAAAATAAAAGAGGACTAGGACTTCCAGTTTGAGCTTCTTCAGTGACAGACCAAAACCTCGTCTCTGCAAGGCTTCAATCCGTGCTCGCCACTGGAGCACCCTGAGCTGGCTGGTTTTGGGGCTAAGCCACCCCGCAGAGGTGGTGAAGAAGGGGGAGACTGCCTGCAGGGTTGAGGAGAGCTGCATCTCTCCTCCCCAGCTGGCCATTACTCCCTTTCCCGAAGGCAGTTGTAGTGGTAGTCAGAAATGCCCACCACAAAGAAGAACTTGACCGTAAAAGAATGTGCAGGAGGAAGATAAGAAGAGAAAGTTTTGGTTGACCGGGTCAAACAGTAAAAGCAACAAATAAGGTACCCTGGAATTGCAACTATTAAAAAAACAATAACATTGTTCCCTAAGAAGATTTTTAAGCTGCAAAGGAGAGAGAAAAGGGAAAAGATTTGTTTTTTTTTCTCCTTTTCCTATACTGACAGCTAAGAGACAAGCAAGAAATTGGAAAAAAATCCACTTTGACATTAATAGGCATTTAATGCTGAAAATAAAAAGTCAAAGGGATAATAAAGATTTCTGGATAATCAAAAGCTTTTGAAAACAGAAAAGGAGAGAAAAAAGAAATAAAAGGGCAGGATCTGGAAGGGAGGAGACTGCCTGGAATTAAAAAGAACTTACAGCAAAATCTCAACAAGATTTCCAAAAGATACATTTTAACTGAAATACCTCAACAAAAACCCCAGGAAGAGAAAGTGGAAAAAGAAATAAGAAGATATAACTTGGGACCATTTGGATTACTTGATGATTTCTGGATTTTTGGTTATTGTATTTGAATGACTAAAATCAATCAGGTGGTTGTTTAAAACTGTTTCAAATGGCTTCACTTTTAGAAGAACTGAAAATGGAACTTAAAAAGTACAAAGAAGATGCACAAGAAGGGAGAGGTTCTTTTGGCTTCGTATTTCAGTTTTTAGAAATGGAGATTTGGAACTATGAGAAACAACAACAAATGCCTGCAGAACAAGAAGATTGCAACAAAGAAGAAGTCATCTTTAATGAACAAGTAATCTTAGGTGGGGGGGGGAAAGGAAGGGGGGGGAAAGAATGGAAAGTTTAAGAAAAACAACTCCCCCCCCAAAAAAATAGAGTGAAAAATAAGTATAAAATCAGAAAGCAACAGAAGAGGGAAATGCAGAAGAGAGAATTAGAAGTAGAAAGACAAGGGGGTAAAAAGGGGAGGGAGAAGATGAGAGAAAAAGAAGATATAAAGGACAGAAACAAAATATAGAGAAACAGGGCCTATTTAGAGATAATGGGTGAAAATTTAATGGAAAAAGGGATTCTGCAAAGGTACATAAGATAGTATTGTTATATTAGAAACAGAAACAATTTTAGAAAATATGAAACAATGTATGATTAAAATGTTTGAAACAGAATATATTAGAAACAGAAATAATTTTAGAAAACATGAAACAATGTATGATTAAAATGTTTGATAAAATAGCTATTGTAATTCAGTGGAATGCTTGTTAATAAATAAATGTAACAAAATGAATATTTAATGACTTACAAAACATATGTGAAGAGAAATAAGGGAAAAATTAATTATGGAGATTATATGTGTCTTTAAGGAAGTATGATATTTAATTAAAAAGAAGTGTTAAAGATGTTAAGATTTTAATGATTATTAATGATAGAACTGAATTGGAATGGAATGAGGGTTTATAATTACATATATCTATAATCTTTTTTAAAAAAGAATATAGTGTGTATTATAAGAACGTACCAAGCAGAATTTGATTGGAAGTTATGTATTATATATTATATTGAAGGTCACAACCTTAAGGTATATATTGAAGTTTAAATAAGAGTTGAATGGATGTAATTAAAAGATATAAAGGTGTCATACTCAAATTAGTAACTACAGGAGAAAATTTGTTTAATGAGAAAAGATAATATGAAATTGAAACAGAACAGACAAAAGTATAAATATAATGATTTGAACTGAGATGAGATAATCAAACTAAAATTGAGAAAATTAAAAGAGGGGAAAAACTATATAGAAAATGTAGAATGATATAAGATATGGAATAGAACACAAAAAGGAGCATGAAATTGACTTTTGTGTCTGTATAAAGAAGTTCAACCCGGGACCATGCTATTTTCAAAAAAGACGTTTTACTTGTATTTTGTATGTGTGAAAACCCAAATAAAATTTTATTAAAAAATCAAAAACAAAATAAAAGAGGTGTCATCTT
The DNA here is from genome assembly GCF_049901715.1 of Pseudonaja textilis. Classification (NCBI taxonomy): domain Eukaryota; kingdom Metazoa; phylum Chordata; class Lepidosauria; order Squamata; family Elapidae; genus Pseudonaja; species Pseudonaja textilis. The sequence continues at coordinate 221,681,219 of NC_141991.1, read as the reverse complement.
ATATATTAGAAATACAATTAAAGCCAAGCAAATCTATGCAGATGAAGAAGGAAGAATATTGATGGTTGAAATAACAGATAATTACTCAAAAGTACTTTTAATCATAATTTATGCTCCCAATAACCAGCAAGACCAATTCTATAAAAATCTACAAAATAAAATAATTGAACTGGCTTATGATAAGATATTCATTCTAGGAGATTTCAATGCAATTGTAAATACTGAACTGGACTATAAAACACAGAAAACAAACAAGAAGAACAGGAAAATATTACCTAAATCTTTTTTTAAGATGGTGGAGGAGCTGAGTATTAAAGATATTTGGAGAGAATTGAATAGCAAAAATAGACAATTTACATTCTACTCAAACAGACATTTATCATGGTCAAGAATAGACATGATTTGGATGTCAACAGATTTAATACCTAATATTCAAGAAGAAAATATTGATACAAACATTTGGGCTGACCCCAACCCAATAAGGATTAAATGAAAAGGACAGAAGAAAAGATCAAGATGGACTTTGAATAATTCAGTTTTGAAAGAAAAAGAATTTATTAAACATCTGGAAAAAGAGTTGGCTTTCTTCTTTAAAGAAAACAAACCAGGAGAAACCTCATTACAAAATATATGGTACACTATGAAAGCGTATACCAGATGGATAATTATAACCTATACAAGAATATATACAGTAAACACTAAAAAGTGTTTAGTGTATATATTCTTTAGTGTATATAGTTTAGTGTATATATAACAGCAAAAACAATCTTTAGAACAAGAGTATAAAAAACTGGAGAAGGATTTACAAAAATATCCACAACATAAAAATACTAAAAACCAAATGGATATAATTAAACACAAAATTGGACTAATGGGAAAAGAAGAACTTGCACAAAAGATCAGAGGAGCTAAACAGAATTATTTTGAAAATGCAAATAAACCAGGGCGATGGTTAGCATACAAATTAAAGAAAGAAAAAGAATCAAACAGGATACCACAACTAATGGATGAAAATGACATGTTATGTTATGAAAATGAAGAAAAAAAATAGTACAGAAATTTTATGAGAAATTATATATCAAAGGACAAATATCAGAAAATAAAGTACAGCAATATCTACAAGAGGCAGAACTACCAAAAATACTCGAGGAAGTAAAGACCATGTTAGATGAAAAAATAACGACAGAATTGATGGAAGCAATAAATAGACAAAATACTGGAAAAGCTCCTGGCCCGGATGGGCTACCAGCTGAATTTTATAAGACAATTCAGGATACAATTTCTACTACAATGTCAGAACTTTTGAATGAAATTTTGACAATAAATAAAGTATCTGATTACTGAACAGAAGCATATGTTACACTTATACCAAAAGAAGATATGGACCCACAACAAATAAAAAACTACAGACCAATATCCCTGCTAAATGCTGATTATAAAATATTTGCTTCAATAATGGTAGAAAGATTAAAAATATTTAAACTATTTTATACATTACTATTTTATACATCAAAACGGATTTCTGCCCAAGAGACAAATAAAAAACAATATGAGGATAATATTGAACACTTTGGAATATTATGAAACCCACTCAGAAAAACAAATGGCATTAGTGTTTTTAGATACACCGAAAGTGTTTGATAATGTGAATTGGCAGTTTATGTTGATGCAATTGGGGGAGATGGGTTTTGGAGACAGGTATACGAATGCATTAAAAGTGATATATAATCAGACAGCAAGAGTAATGATTACAACAGATTGTGATAGATCTAGAAAAATGGAAAAATCTACAACTATCCTTAATTGGTAGAATAGTGACAATTAAAATGAACATACTGCCAAAAATACTGTACCTATTTCAAACAATTCCAATAAGACTGAAGTTTTTTTTTTTTTTTGAAGATTTGAATAAAATGATGATGAAATTTATCTGGCGGGGGGAAAAGGCAAGAATCAAGATAAAATTACTACAGGAAGCAAGGTTGAGAGGGGGTTTTGAATTACCCAATTGGGAATTATACTATCAGGCAACAATATTGATGTGGATGAAGGAATGGATTGTATTGAAAAATGCCAGATTACTAACGTTAGAAGGACATGATTTACAATTGGATTGGCATGCATTTTTATGGTATAAAGAAAGTAAGGCACATGGATATTTTAGGAGACATTATATTAGAGATGCTTTATTAACAACAGTATGGGAAGAGATAAGAGACTATCATTATTTGAAAATACCAGTCTGGTTATCAACTTTAGAAGCCTTTTCATATCCACAGTTATTTAAAAAGGAACAAATAATCAGATATGATGATATTTTAAACAAAAAGGGTGAGCTCAAAACAAAGCAAGAATTTGATTTACAAGGGGTAAATTGGTACTCATACTTGCAAATACATACAAGGTATGAAAAAGACATTAAGATGTCTGGGTTTTATAAGGAATTGACTGAATTAGATAAAATCCTAACAGGAACTGATGAGAAGTTGATTAAAAAACTATATGGCTATTTATTAGGGGTGAAGTTAGAGGATGAACAAGTAAAAGAAACAATGATTGCGTGGGGGAAAAATTTTGGATATGGAATAGATCTTGATAAATGGCAGATATTATGGTCTAGAAATTGTAAATTAACTATGTCAATGCCTATAAAGAGAATTTGTATAAGATGTTTTACAGGTGGCATCTATCCCAATGAGAATTGCTAAGATGTTTGAAGATAAGTCAGTGAAGTGTTGGAAATGCCAGAAGTTACCAGGATCATATTACCACATGTGGTGGACTTGCACAGAGACTAAAAAGTATTAGGCTAAAATACACATGTGGCTGGAGAAGATGATAAAACAACCTATAGACTTAAAACCAAAGACATTTTTATGGGAATTTTGCCTGAGGGTTATAACAAAGAAATAACGTATTTGATTATTAATATTTTAACAGCAGCTAGGATTGTATTTGCACAAAATTGGAGAAATGAAAAAAATTCTGACAGAAGAAGAAATAATTAAGAAAATAATGGAATGTGCAGAAATGAATAAATCAACAATGGCGATTTGAGAACAAGAAGAAAAAGACTATTATAAAATTTGGAATCTATTTTATGAATGGTTGGATAGAAGAATAAAGAATTGAATTATATAAATATAGTATAACATATTGTTACTGATAAATAGATGAGTTAGATAGAGTAAGAAAATGAACTTGACATATATTATTGAAAGTTAAGGACTTAAAAGTTAAGGATAATAGAATAAGTGACAACTGTGACATAAAATATTGATAAGAACAATTATAAATATATACAAATTAAATATGTATGATATTATTTTGTGCATGAAGAAATATGTACTTAACTGACACACTGTGGAACAGAAAAAAAATGGTTGGGGCAAACAAATGGATTGAGAATCTGAACAAAATGAAATCAGGCTTTTTGATAGAAGCCCATAGTAAATTTTCAGAAATACTAGAATGTTATTTATAAAGGCTATACTCCTCTTAAGCAAGAGTCAAGAAAGGGCAATCTTGATGGGTTCTTTTTCCCCGTCATTTTTTCCTGGTTTCCTGGACTCAGGTCATGTTTTGCTTATGGCTTCTGTGTATCTTCTTCACAAAAGCCATTCTACATGAGGGAGGTGAATTAATTTGTTGATAGAGAAACATGTTTTGCATAAGCAGTAATTCATTTCTGCACTTTTGTTCTGTCCAGAAAGTGACTTTTGTGTGAGAATCTCTTTGAAGCCACCTTGAGAGTTTCTAGATATAATATGCCATAAAAACATACTGAATAAATACATAATACAAGAATTGTGATGTGTTAACAAATAATTAAATACAAATGTTAGTTAAAGGGACAAAAAGAACACTAATCTGCTTGAAATGCCAAGTAGAGTTGATTGTGATTTTACTCCCTTTGACCTGTCTTTAATTTTGATTTTTGATTTTTTGTGTGTATTCTGTGGCTTATTTTTTTGCATGTAAATAAGAAAACTCCTGCATATATACAATTTTTTTTACTATAACTCTAATAGTACTGTCAAAAGAAACATTAAGAATCTGAATACTTCATCTGGAGAAAAAAAAGAAAACTAACCCCATAAGCAAACTCTTGGCAATATATGATCCTTATCCAAAGTGAATTATGGATGTTAAGCAAAAATATATATTTCCTTTGCTTAGTAAAAATGCAGGAGTATACATCTCATTAATAATTGAAACCACTTTGTTTGGAAGCATCTTTTACTGAGTCAAGCAGTAAAAGACTCATGAAACTCAATGAGTCTCAAGAGAAAATATGGCACTGCAATTAGAATTTTTCAATTTGGTCGTCACCATTTACTTGGAAAAAATATCAGTGCTGATGTATGTACCAGTAGTATTTGAGATTTTTGCTGAAGATTCTTTTGTTATTTCCATCCTTGACATTTTTGTAAACTTGCATATAATATTAGTGGAGCAAAGACAGAATTGGTCGTCTAATTCTTATGACATATCTAAAATCTATGGAATGTCTAGATAAATGTTAAATGCTAGCTGGTGAATTTTGGCAGCTGAAATCCATATACAGTTAGTCATTGATTTACAGACACAATTGGATCCAAAATTTCTATTGTTAAGCAAGACAGCAAGACATATCTAATGTATAGTTTTTGCCAGAAAAAAAAAATGCCAAAAACTGGCAAAAATATATATCACAAATTGAAATGATCATAAATGTGTACCAGTTGCTAAATGCCCCAACCTCAATCACATCATAAGTATCTTTGGGGGGGATCTGTCATAACTTTGGACAGCCACTAAGTGAGAACTGCCTATATTTAAAAACCTCTTTCTAAATTAAATTTGTAATTTTCCATTAGCACTGAAAATCAATAGATAAATAGGATCATTAGGCTAAGCAGTCAATTGCTGTACTAAGCACAATATACCCTTGGGGATGTAAGCTTTAATCAGAAGTGAGGAAGAATTAGCAATTGACTTGAGCAAATGCAAAAATCACTTTCTCCAAAACAATACAATAGGTAATAGATATCACAGTGCCAGTCTGATTCCTTGCCCCTAAATTGCTTGTCCAAACAAAACAAAACAAAACTATACAAATAAGAACAACAACAACAACAATAATCTACAAACCAAAACCAAAATCAAACCATCAGCAAGGAATAGATATAATAACTCACAAAGGAAAAAGGAAGGACAATATTATGAGATCAATGTATACTTTCCCACAGTGAAGCCTAAGGGACTAATAGATTTATACCTATGACCTCTAGATCAATATGTGTAGTTTAAGGAGAGAAGCTTATTTTGTATTTGCTATTTTTCTGGCTTTTCCTATTCTGGTTAAGTAGCAAAAAAATCTTATGGTATGTAGCAAAATCAGAACAAACTCAGACGAGGTTTTGGTATTCTGCAAAAGCATTCTTGGATATTAATCTTTTGGTGGGGGTTATGAACATTCACACCAGCTTTGTTCCACACCCTTCCTTGCCTGCCTTCACACAATAAAGCCTCTACAAAATTCTCCCAAATGTAATTTATCCTTTTATTGGAAAATTACGTTTTTTCTACCAGTCTGACACAAGACCTAAAGCCACAGAACTAGCAATTCTTCCAAGACTTTTTGTAAAAGGAAACCTAAACCTCACATTGTCCATTTGACTTTCTGCTATATTATGCTGCTAGTCAAAATATTAGGAAAATGAAATTGGAGAAATGAAGAAAAAAATCATTTTCAATTACATGCTACTGTTCCTCTTACCTTACACAGTTACTTGTTCAGTATTAGACTGGATAGGAAATGGAGTATAGAATATGTCAAATATTATTGGAGTGCATTCATGAATCTTAACTTGCAATCAGAAGATATGATGAAAACTTCTCAATTTTGCAACAAAATTGGACAAACCCAACCACAAATCCAAAAGTGGCTGGGAATCCTGGAAGCTTGAAATTTGGATAAATGGCTGATGGCAAGTAAATACTCAAAGATAAACATTATTTACATACCATTTAAAAGATATAATCAAAAGCCCAAGAAGGAAATAAATTATCAAGAACATATTCCCTTCAGAGCCAACACCAGATAATCAGAAAATAGCACTAGATAACAATCATAGAAAAAAAACAATACCCTAAGAAAGGAACATTCAAAGAGGAAGCCCTGGCAGCAGAGTAGTTAGAATACAGGCTAACTCTGCCCACAATCTGGAGTTTGATTCTAATGGGTTCAAGTTTGACTCAGCCTTCTATTCTTCCAAGGACCAGGTTGTTGGGGGCAAATATGCTGGTATTGTAAACTATCCAGAAAATGCTATAAAGCACTGTGGGGCAGTATTTAAGTCTAAGTGCTATTGCTATGGTTAAGTCATACCCCAACCAAAAGCTACTATATACAAACAGACAGTAAATCCCACTCTATCTCACACATACTCATTAGCTCAGTAATGAAATGTCTTCAAGAAAACAACTCACACTCAGACAGCACCAGGAACCCAACAGAAATGTAAGAGAAAGATATAATATACATAAAAAGATAATGGGAATTAAACAACATAACATAGAATTTGAAAATGAATTGTGTACATATGACAAGCACATATTTGCAAAAATGTATAAACTTCTGTTGGGATTTGAAACAGAAGAGAAACATTTACAGATTGTATGATAAAATGGGTTACAAATTTTAGTTACAATATTGGGAGAGAATGGGATAAATTAATTGGGGATAATGCAGATAAAAAGACTGAAAATGCATATTTTGGTATAATTTAAAAGATAATTTTTACAAAACAAAATGAGATATTTTGGTATAACACCAGATAAATTATCTAAGATGTATCAAATACTACTAGTTAATACTGGAAATGTGAAAAACATGAAGAGACATTTTACCATGCATGAAAGACTTGTGAAAAAAGTGAAATAGAAAGAAAAAAGGAAACAAACACATATAATGATGCAAATAATTTTAAAGGATAACATTGAGATGGAATCAAAACTTTTTTTTGTTGGCACTTATGGATAGCCAGTTAAAAAGCACTTACAGAAAATTGATTTAGATATGATAAGTGGAGAAAGATTGTATGCACAAATTATGAAGAAATATTGAAATATCCACAATGGAGCCCTGTGAAAATAGCAGAATTAGCAGAGATGGCAAAACTGGCTGTTTGGTTAGGGAGAAAACAATATATACTTTTATAAAAACTTTTATGGATTTTTTGCTAACAGTGGAAAAAATGAAATGATGATTTCATGACTGAAAAAGGATTGAATAAGAAATTTATTGGGGGCCATATGCTGAGTCTAAACTTCTGAGAGAGGACTATAAAGCATTGTGAAGTGGTATAAAAGTCTAAGTGCAATTACTATTAAAGAGGAAGAAGAGATAATAAATTTGGTTTGTAACTTTTGTAAAGAAGGAGAGAAATTGCTTTAGGGTTAGGGTTGCTTTAGATTAGAAAGTTCAATCTTTCATTTGTCTCCAAATATTTTTGGGTGGCGGGGGTGTTGTGTATGTTGGGTCTACCTACTCATTTTGTTTGTTCCATATTTGACCTGCCTTGACTTTGGTGAATGAAATACTTCACTGAAATTTGCCAAAAGAAGTATTTTTTTCCCACTGATCATTACATATAGCTCTAAACACGGCAACAATCTTCCTGAAGTAGCAGGTCTGAAACTTGGAGTATGCTACTAGATGTTTAAAGATCATAGTAAAGATCATGGCCAGTTTTAGATAGTGTGCAGGTTGTAATCCCATCCTGATTGGGATGCCTTAGTGAGGGTAATTCAGCCCATTGTTATCTTGACATTATATCATGCAAAATAATTTATAAATTTTGCGGTACAGATTTCTGAAAAGCTGCAATAATCTACTGATATCCACTGAGAGAGCCATTATAGCATATGAATAAAGGATTATGGTATATTGGCAGATGTATTGGCTTCCTACACTTTTAGATACAATTTGAGTATAGTGCTGACTATAATTCTAAAGTTTAATGGGGTGGTTTCATTCTCCAACATCTTTATATATCTCTTTCATGTTACTTAAGGTTCTCCCTATTTGTGAAGTTAACATCCCGTGGCTCAATGATGTCTACCTTGATTTGCTTTAGAAATACTGTTCAAATAGCATTGTTTAACAGAACTTTTGGATGTTGATTGTTGCCATCATATTGAATACTTTAATAGGAGATGCTATTTTGTACCAATTTTTTTAATGTCACTGCTGCTTTTAACTGTTATCTTTGATAATTGTACTGAAAAACGGTATGTAAGCACTGTAAACTAATTGGATAGTTATGAGTTTAGAAATGACCATTAGAATTCAAATAAACTGCATTTTTAATCTGGGTAATAAAAGAATGATTCATTTCACCATAATGTGGAAAATTATGACTAGATGATCTGTGTGACCATATTATTTGTGATCCAGATTTAACTAATTAGATAACTTTTAAAGTTCTGTTTTTCTTTCTCCTTTTTTAAAATAATTAAGTCATTTATTATAAAAACTTTTTAATATGAAAAAGGAAACTATTTTTGTATACAAGTATAGAATTTTCCATTCCTTAATTAAAGTCAGAAGGTTTGGTTCAAAGTCACCAAAGAATTTTATTCAGGTTTTGAACAAGCCAAAATATACCAAAACTGAAAAAATCTATATATAACCTAGAAACTAAAGAACTTGCTCAGAACTATTCAAATAATTCATAAGAATTTGTGAATTAACTCAATAGTTAATTCCTCTGCTACCACAGCTGTGCCCAACTATTGTTTTTCTTTGAAAATATTGGCATTCCTGCTTGTTTTTTTAGAATCTAACATACTTTACCGATGACTCGTTGTCCTGCTTATAAGGGAAGAACAAAGTAAAATGTCTTCCAGTTGGAAACCTGGGTCAAGTAATTGTTCTTCATCACTCCCAGTTCAGCAATTGTGTATATAGGTGTCATGGTTTCCTGACTGGGTTTGTATTAGACTGGGTTTGTATTGGATTATGGTTCAAACAATATACTGTACAAATGGAATGGTAATCTGTGTCAAAGAACTGTAAATGTTTCCATCTCTTTGTGGTCCCTAGGTCAAACTTTTATTTCCAGGGTTTGAGTAATGAAAAATAGCTGATGAAGTTGTAAAATATAAACTAGATATCTTAAGCATATTGATATTATATACATTACAGAAATATTCCATTTGTTAGACCCTTATCTTTGATAAATGTCTTTGTAAAAAGCTAACAGTCATATTAGAAAGGGAATAATGAAAAAGAGACTAACAGTAAGACTACTTTCACAAAAGAGATAAACAGCAAATTGTAATACAAAAACTCAGAAATATGATTGTATCTCAATAGTGGATATTAAAATAAGATAATATAAAATTATTTTACATCTGCATTAAAGCAACATGTCTCAGTGCTTCTAATGAAGCAGTAAGTGCTGAACATGGAAATATTTTATTTATTTCTAAATCTATACAGACTATTTTAAACTTAGATATGAGTGAGCTTCCTTTTAATTTGCTTATAATGCCATGATTAGTGATCCATTAAATCACAAGCCAATTACAAGCTTTTTAGTTCCAACTAATTACATCCTGGCAATACACATTAGAATGGTAGCTTCAATATCCATCTCTTTAGGAGAAAGCAGAAAAATAAATAACATATTTACTTGGTGTGTATCATGTACTTGAAAGTTTATAAAGGAAACTATACTTATTACAAAAGGAATGTTACACATAAATGGAATCTTTTGCTAAATAAGCAATGGTGTAGAAAGAAAAAGAAATATACTTTTCTTTTTTGTCAATAATTGTATAGTAAAAAAAATCTAGATATAGTTATATCTTGAAGAGAACAAATGGAATTTGAAATAGTTTAACATAAACTACTTCACAAATATCTCAGTGCAGGTCTACACTTCTATAAAAGTTGCACTAAACCAGGGGTGTCAAATTCAAGGCTGGATCCGGCCCATGGGCAGCCTTAGATCTGGCCCTCAGTGCTGTCTTGGAAATAACAAAGGACCCCATGGTGTGTCTGCCAACAAAAACAGACCTAGGGAAGGCCATGGGCAGCCCTTCTGAGCTCCATTTTCACTGGCAGAGGGATGCAGGAGGCTGTTGTAGCAAAACACAGAGCTCATGAGCGCAACAAGTGGCCCTCCTGAGCTCCATTTTCACTGGCAGAGGGGTTCAGGAAGCCATCACAGCTGAAAATGGAGCTCGGGAACTGGTTTTTGCTGGCAGAGCACTTGGGCCACCTCAATATGAATGACATTGAGCTAGCCATGCCCACCCTGGCCACCCAACCTGGCCACCCGAGGTCAAACACAACCCTGATGTGGTCTTCAATGAAATCTAGTTTGACATCCCTGCTCTAAACAATATTAGTTACTAAACAATATTAGCAATACAAGCTAATAGTTTTCCATGCACTCAACTCCATCTGTTACCTGAATCCATGGCCATCTGTCATTTTCTGCTGCAGTCCAAGCATTTATAAGGCCTTTCTTGTTAAGTCGTGCATAGTAGGGATACCATTTCTGAAGCCCAAAAAGAGCTCGATGGGTGGATGATGCAGTAATTTGTTGGTTAGAAATTATTCCTCCTTCCATTCCCAATGGTCCAGAGCATTCTGTGTAGGGAGTTGGGGAGGGGGCATTGAAAAGAAAGGGGGGGGGGAAACAAAAAAAAAATAAGAACTTTCAAAACTAAAGCCATAGAATCCCGATACTATAGTTTTGAAGATGGAAGATGAAAACAGATATATGGAATATATAAACAGGAAGAAAAAATAGTCAAGATAGTGTTTTGGGTGATATTTTACAGAATATGAGTGAGCTTGAATTTTCATTGCAAAGCAAATATAATGCTAACAAATAAATAGGACAAAAATGCCAAATCCAATCTAAACATCAGACTGACTCTGTGACTAAGCATAATAATAAATTCTGCTTAGAGTTTATATGTACGATATGGTTAGAAACGTTTCCTGTTATCTTTCATTGCAGAACATGCATAGCATGCACACAGAGAATTGTGTCCTAGACTGAATTTTCTTACAGTCGTTTTGTTATATATTTTATTATATAATGTGTGTATTTGTGTGTGTGTGTACATTTATCCTATTTTGTTGTATTTTTGCACTGGTCCTCTAAATACTATTTATTAATCAAAACCAGAACACAGTCCTAGATACTTTGTATTACAAGCTATAGTAATGATATAGTAATAAATAACAGTGTAGCCTGCTTTACAGTAACTAGGAAACAACAGTAAAAGCAAAACTTTGCCATGCGGTATTGTCTGACACAGGTTATAGAAATAACTTCTTTTAATTATTCTATTCTTATTTTTCTTAAGATTGCATATATTACAGAAAATATAAGTTCAGACCTCTTTTTATTATTTTAACTGTTGATTAAGACACAAATCTTGTAGAGAACTTATTTCCTTCCTTTAATAATATAGACTTTTTCAGTATTAAATGATTTCTTACTGAATTTATGGGTCACTAGAATTCAAGCTAAAAATCACCCAAAGGTTGATAAAAACTGTTAAATCCATCTTTTCCAAATCAGTGACCAATTAAATTAGCAAATAAGTACTTTACAGTTACATTAAAAATCAGGAATTTAAGGGCAATCATATTAAAGACAGATATTTGAGGACATAAATTTATACGGGCTGCACATGCACATTAAATCCAAAACCCAGTTGCAATGAAATATTTAGAGAAAAATAATATATCAACTTATTTCAATTGCTTAAGAAAACTGTTTTCAATCTAACAAACATTGCTTAAACTGTTTCAGTTGTAGATTAATCCAGGTGAAGCATACTGCCAAGTATTAGAAGGTGTTTTCTTAGCATAAAGATGCCTTCTAATACTTGGGCAGTATGATATTGTAGATCTAATTACAATCATGTGGATGAATTCATTGAAATCTGTCAAGTGACCATTTTTTCTAATTGTACAACAAAAATATAATTTACTGCAAATAAGGGTGTGCCAAAAGAGGTTCTGAGTGTGCTCCCAAAAGTGAGAACCCCAAAACATTTCATTGTCCTCATGATAAACTCATATACAATTCAGAAAGCCACAGTGTGAGCAGAACATGGTTAGCAAAGGAGTACAACAAAGTTATATATTCTTCCCTTATTTATTCAATTTATATGATAAATATATCTTAAGGGAAAGAATTGGAATTGGAAGAAGATAAGTGCTTCTTTAAAGTTTGAGGAATAAACCATCAATAACCTGCAGTATGCTGGTGATACTGTCCTGATAGCTGAAAATGCAAAGGATCAGCAAGCCCTAATATCAAAAATCAAAGAGCACAGTGAGAAAATGGGACTACAATTAAAAATAAAGAAGATCAAAATAATGACAACAGGAGAATAAACAGTTTTAGAATTGGCAAGGAAAGTATTGAAATGGTAGATAGCTTCTGCTTTTCAGAGAAGATCAGCACTAGTAGACAAGCCATGAAGGCCTTGGAAAAGATATTCAAATGCTTTTATGTGTGACCTACAAATATCAGAATCATGCAAACCATGGTATTCCCTATGAAACTCTATGAAAGCAAAAATTAGATATAGGAAAAGTATTGACTGTTTTGAATTTGGTGAAGATTCAGTGCAGAAGATTCCTGAGAAAACCATGTGTCTGTGTGTGTGTGTGTCAAGAAAACAAAGTAATGGATCACTGAATAAATCAACTCAGAATTTTCATTTGAGACACAAAAGACCAGGAATAAATTAACTCACTTTGAACATCTCTGCTGAGAAAGGAAGAAGGAAAGAGAAGAGGACGACCAGCAACAAAGTCGATGGATTCAATTATAATGGTGATGAATGCATCGTTGTGAGACCTTAAAGAACAAATTAAGGATAGGATCTTCATGGGGAAAAATATATCTATGTGATCATTAGAATCTGGGAACAATTTGATGGTACAAAAAAGGTTGTTTTGTTGTTTGTAGTGGCATCACAGTTTAAACTTTCGATCCCATTAATAGTGCTTGGTAAGACATCAGCAGCAGTTCCGCAGTTTTTATATGCCAGTCATGTAAAAAGCAAATCTGCTTGAGACATCTGTGGTTTCTTTCTTCCAATAACTCATTTTGTGAAATTAGGCAACTCTGGCTGTGCTTAGTATAGCATGATATTCGGACTGCAAGCTGACAATTGATTATAGATGACCTTCAGTGTTATAATGTTTAATAGGGATATGCATAAACATGTCAATGTGCAATTAAATACAGAGTGATTCAGGTTCATTTACAGTTATGCTGTTTAGAATTAGGGAGACATAAAGCACTGACCATATGAAAGATCATTATGGGTCGTCTGGAATGAGCATTTCAAAAGCTTGCTTGGTTCAAATTATAACCATGTAAGAAACATAATCTCAGTGGACTATTATTGGCCTTTTTATATTCTCTATTTAAAATATTTTCTGTAGACAATTTGAATAAACAAGAACGTTCAAAAATATTGGAAGGTTCCTTCCATTAGGTTTCCATTGGCTCTGCATTATCATACCATAAAATTTTATGATTATGATTCTGGGAACCGTCTTGGAGAACTATCTGTTGTACTCGACAGCCTTGTAAAACAGTTGGCAACCATGAATTACTGGTCTGACTTCAGTTCTGCACACATTCAGAGGTAATTGACTGCAGATTCTATTCCTTAAACTTCCCAAAATAGCACATTTTCCTCTTCTAAATGCATTTATTGAAAGTTCAGAAAGCATGCTGCCTGAGTATAAGGTATATACTTATGCTCATAGAAGATAATTGCATACATTTGAATTTTGTCCTCTAATGTCTACTGTAAACTAAGGACTTGTACTATAATATTTAGCGCAAAAATACATCACTAAACCCTAAACAATCCTAAAGGCAGCCTTTGCTGATTTTAGATTTACATTTTACTCTATTTCTATAGTAAAATTAGGGAATAAACTTAATAACTCTACAATTCAAAGGTATTTATTATTAGTCATTTGCAATTTACAAATTACTTGTTGTAACCCTTAACTACAACCTTAAGAATTAGATATTACATGGAAAGTCAGCTTTCTAGGTATGTCCTAATCCCAAAAAAGTTCTCCAAGACAATATTTTATCCTTGCTTCTTTTTAACTTCACTTACTAGTGAAGCATTTTACTTTTGATATACATGCATGTAAATTTGTGGAGAGGAACAGCTTGGTTTATTTTATGCAAATGATATCCTGATACTATTATAGTCTTCAGTTGCTTCAGGAAAGCCTTAGAGATTCTTAATCAGGTAATTAACATTATTAATTATTATAAACCAATATTATAGTTGTTGCTACAAGTCCAAGGGCTAATAAATGGTAATGCTATTGAATTGGCCAAGTATTTTAAGTACTTAAGTTTGTTTTTTCAGCTCTGATGACAAGTTAAAAAAATGGAGCTGGGTAATCCTGCATGTCCAAAGAACTAGGAGAATCACCCTGGGATTCTTCTATCGAAAAGATAAAATCTTTTGCCCACAATCTATTTGCTGGCCTTAATTCTTTTATGCAACTTAGTTAGCCCCAGATACAAATTAAACTTCTCCATTAGCACATGTACAAATCTAACTTCTAAGTTACAAGAATGCTTAATGCTGTTTCTTACCCAGAAATGGAACATTTCGGGAAGTGAATAAAATGTCCTGGTCTTCATTAGTTATTTAGAACATTATCAATGACATCTAGCCCTTTCTATATAGGCTACTGATTTTCAGTTTGCTTTTTTAAATATAATTGATAGTTCATAAGAGAACACTACCATATAGATTCACAGCAAAGCTTTTTTAATCTATGGTCCATTGGCTAAGGAGCTTCTTATGCAATTCTATCTGCCTAGTCTCCTGATCCCCATCCCCATCCCCCCCATCCCCATCACAAAAAAAGTGCTTAAAGTCTAGTTTTCCACCGAGTGCTGGGATAGGGTGAAGTGGATTAATGGATTGAACAAGGGATTGCACATGGAAGATTAACTTTGGTGCCTGCCAGGCTTTTAATATTTATGCCTTTAATAAATGTTTATTATGTTTTGTTATTGAAGTTATTTAAATTGTTAATTGGAAGCCATATAGAATATAGAGTAAGATCAATTATTATAATAAATGTTTTAAATTAAATAAATAAACTCACCACAGACTTAGTTTTATTTATACTATCTACAATTAATTCATCATTAATTGATTCCAGGTGGTGTGATGAGTACCAAAAATAATGATTACCAATTTTTTCCCATAAGGAATAATGTAAGAAGTCACAAGGCACCTTGCACTGACAAGTTCTAACTTGTTCATTGAGTACCAAACAAATGATGAGTACCAGGACAAAATTTTAGCTTCAAAATGAGTACCAAATTCAATGAGTTTCAAAGCTGTTGAGTACCAAGATACCACTTAAGATCTAGCAAATGCCCCTTAGACCATCAATCAAAAAGACCAAACCTCTTGCTCACTAATCCAATCTGAGTAGGTGTATAGATGTACATATATACAAACAATACATACACACACTAACATATACATCCTAAAAGAGTGGGGTCCTTGAAGTTCTCTGAACCTGGTGGTTGTTTTCTTCCATTACCAAATTAGGTAAGATGATGTTACAAATATTTTCTTCCATTATAATCCTGAAACAATAACTGCAAGAAAAAAAAAGCAAGCAAACAAAGGATTTCGAAAGCCTAATATAAAAAAAGAGTTGGCAATTGAAAACAGATAAAGAAGGAAGGAAGGAAGGAAGGAAGGAAGGAAGGAAGGAAGGAAGGAAGGAAGGAAGGAAGGAAGGAAGGAAGGAAGACATACTAACACACTCGTGTATGTAGATTCCTCATAGCAACCATATAAAACCATCATGGAAAGATACAGAGTGCAAGGATGACTTTTTTCCCAGCTATTTTGAGTTGTGGTGGTGCAGTGGATAGAATGCAGTACTGCAGGCTACTTCTTTTGTTTGCTGGCTGCCTGCAATTTGGCAGTTTGATTCTTACAAGGTTCAAGGTTGACTCAGCTTTCCATCTTTCTGAGATCAGCAAAATGACCCAGATTGTTGGGGGCAATATGCTGACTCTATAAACTGCTTAGAAAAGACTATAAAGCACTGTGATGTGGTATTTAACTCTAATTGCTATTGCTATTTTATATTATCATTTCATCAGACATTATGGGGAAAAATAGGGAACTTTGTAGGTTCAATTAATTCTGTGGGCAGAATATTATTATTCGCAGTATATCAGCAAAATTAAATTTACAGTAAAAGCTGACAATATGGAACAGGGATGTCAAACTTGCATCGTCACAGCATCATCACACGATGTATTGGGACTTTTTCCCCCTTTGCTAAACCAGGCGTGGGTGTGACCAAAATGTGACAAATCTGGTCCACGGGATGTGAGTTTTACAGCATATGGAATATGATATAGAATATGTCTTTTAGAAATAATCACAATATAGTGCTAAAAATGAGGTGTAATAATAATCTTAGCAGAAATACAGGCAAATCGTTCTTATTTAAATAAATTAAAGAGCTGCAATATGTATGTATGTATGTATATGTATATGCACACATCTTTTTAAAGAAATCTAATAAAATTACAGAATTTTTATGTCAAATGAAAATGATGAACAGTGCAGGGCGTTACAGAGATCAAAGCAAAATTATGGAAGTGAAATTGTATTTGACATACATATAAAGATAATTCTCAGGCAAATGGAACAAGGTTCAGAAGTAATGATTGGCAAGAAATTACTAATCTTTGTAGGAGAAGAATATCTAAGTAGATGAATATTATCTGTGTGAGTCAGATGATAGCAATCATGCAGCACTTATGATATGCAGCCTTACATTCAGTCTAAAGAAAAAGAACATTGCGGGCCATGAAAAATTACAACATTTTTGCAAAGTGTCCTATGGGAAATGAACTCATATTCCAAGAGGATGAAACATTTTTTCACATAAATATAGGACAGTGATATTGGTTACTAATTTATGTTAGTAGACCTTACTCTTCATGAGGTGACTTTAAAAAAGTTTTTGGCTGCATTTATTAAAATATCTCAAAGTCTCAGAATGTTATATTCTCCCTTTTAAAATTGTGAAAAATGGTAAACTCCATTTTAATGGAAGATTAATGTTAATGGTAGATCAGCCAAGCCAATATAATTCTACCCAATGATAATACTGTGCCAAAAATAAAAAGAAGATACTAACATTCATGGCTTTGATATTCCCTTGGTCCTACCAAGATATATGGCACCTACGTTGACTGATGAAGCCAATTCCCACTGAAACAAAGATTTTCATTTTATAATGATTTTGAAAGAGGTGCATTGAAGTTCTTAGCTTTTTCTATTTTTATTTGCTCTTAGCTTAAAACCAGTTCTTGTTCTTATTCACATTTAGCAGCTGACATATTAATCCCAAGGAAATAAATCCTGTATTTTGTACATCAGCCAAAAAACCCAACAATGGATCATCAAAGTAGTGATGGATAATAGTAATCATCAAACTAGTGGCACAAATGATTAGGTTCAAATTATCTTATTTACACATTATGCAAAAACCTAGTTTTCTGGAGAAGGTTATACTGCTGGAAAAGGCCATGTTAGGGATAGATTGTCATGGGGAAAAATCTATTTGGTTACTAAGAGCTGGTACTGATTTGATGGCACAAAATTAATCAATTCTTCTACATTATTGTGATTCTTTAAAAATATGCAAAATAAAACATGTTTAGTGTAGGAATGAAATTGGTTTCAAGGATTAGATTCAGGAGAATTGCACAAACATTATGAATGCTAGCCAGATTTAAAATGATAATGAAACTATCAAAACTATACCCCAAAATTGGATATCACAGAACATATATTAAGACATGCCATTGCATAATAATATTTCTTCCTGCCACTCAGGTTCAAATCACGGCTTTACTCTTTGTTTGTTTCTAAATACAGAAGATATTTCTCAATCTCATGTCAGAAGTCAAAACAACTGTTAATTTAATCTTACTTGTACATCAGCAACAGGATTGTTTTCTATTGGGTCTAAGGAAAGGGAAGGAAAAGATGCAGAATTTGTAGCTTTTAACCTTTTAACCTTTCCATCTTCTGTAACTTGAGGAAAAATTCTCAGTTTTCCTCATCAGATGTCTGACTATCATCTTCCACCCTGTTGATTGTGAAAGAAACCAAGGACACAGCAAATGCCAATTGTAATCTATCAAATGAGATGGAATTTTAGTGATGCTATCAGCCTTGAATTCTCCAGCTTCTGATATTGGTGGTAACTTTTCTTTAGAGACACAACTATAAGTCATGTTTATCTTGCTACAGCTTTCTGTTCAATATCTCTGCCTAACCATATGGCTGGTGTTGAATGCAGCTTGCTCTGTTAAACAACCATTGTCTAACACACAAACAGTTTTACAGCAGATGTGATTATATGACTGTTATTTTCTTTGGTTGTATCCAATGCTCCATTACTGATATGAAAAAAGGGTAAGAGGGGAAGGATTATGTAGATATTTTTCATATTAATACCAGAATATGCAGCAATGATGGGAGATTCTAGTTTGATTTTTTTCCTATCATCTTTCACAAATCCTCAACAGCTTAGTCAAATGAGATTTGAGTGAATAACTATTTCAAGGGCTCAGGTATAAGATAATTTTAATTGCCATGTGCTCCTTTATTTAAGACAGGGAATCATTAATACAGAGAAATGGTTTAATACGTTTAGAGCCCCAGAATAACTGGTATCTAGAAAGCCATCAAGCAGCTTGGGTGAAGCTTGACTTATAGCAAGAAAATGCTAACTATTAAATTAGAGAAAATAGCAACTTTGAATGAAAAGAACATTTCTGAAATTTGCAGACAGCAATTGTTAGTAGGTAAACAATGGTGCAACCTCAAAAAATATGAACATTTATCCTATTTAGGCAAAAAAACATATGCATGAAAAGATGGGTTTTCTATTGGAATTTGTATGAGTTATGTGGTTCCTCCACAACAATATAACACATTGATTCTCACCAGAACTCCAGTTGTCAACAACTACAATTTGCAAAACTTGTTATCAGGAGTTTATCTCTGGCATATGTATGATGTGGAATGTAATAAAAGCTTTTTTTACTCCTATCTCTAAAGTATAATCATAACCAATGAACCATAAACAACTATACTTTTTATGTATTCTATATACAATATATTGTATTGTTTCTTGTTATATTTGCTAGACATTCTGGGAGCTATAACATGACAACATATTTGTTTGAATAAGTTTTCAAACTTATTTGTTTGAAAAATGTTTATATAAACTTCTTGCAAGTGACCTACAAGCAATTACTGTATACAAAATTTCAAAAATGTTCTGAGTTGAAGATAGCCCAATTTAATTTCAAAGCAATGAACAAAATGAAGTTAACAGATATCTTAACAGGAAATCTGTCTCATAACATAACACTTACATTGGATGTCTGTAATTGCACAAATTCTTATAATTACCACTGTTTAAATAGGTTAAGCTTATAGTGAAAAAAGCTTGGTTTAATTAAAAGCAGATACAATCTATTATATAGTATGTTATATATTAGATAAATTATTGATTTACATAAATACCTGATAGTTTTCAATTACACAATTTCTATAAATATATGCAATGATAGTTTTTGTAATTACATAATTAGGGATTTGACATGCTATAAACATTTGTGAAGGAACAGGGAACTTTTTTATGTTAATATTACAGTCTCTGAAAACAATCTTGTATTAGGATTACAAGCTAGCATTTTAATATGCCATAATTTATGTTTACAGCTCATGAATATTAAAACTTCAGGAACTAAAGTTTCAGAAGGTCTATAGTTGATTTTTCTAAAATGTGATTTTTAATATTTCTGTGGCTACTACAGACCTGACATCACCTGTCCATCTTATTATATATGAATCATAAATTCATCTCCTAAGTAACTGTAGTTAATGTAAGAATAAGAATAAGAGAATTTTCTAAGAAATTTATGTTTTGCTACATAGCTCAGCATAATTTATATACACTGTATCCCAATAGTTCAATACATCATGTGTGGGTGTCAATTGCCCTTCAACAATATAAAAATGTGTACCAAACCTATTTCTTTGACAGTTTTAATAAAAGATGACACACGAAACAAAATTGGACCACCCCACTGCTATGCAAACAATTTTTCATATATAGACTTAAGAGTAAATTCTAAACAATGCTGTTGAGTTGTAGCAACCAATTAGCTTCTTTACAGTCCAGGATTGATTGACTACTTGTTAACATTACTTTGCTACATATATACAGTGAAAATGATTCTCAGCAGATTATTGGTTCTTTTAAGTTTAAAGCTTGTTCCGAAAGACCAGAACAAATGATAAATTTTCATCATTGAGCCATCCATTATTTCCTTTTAACATTTCCAAATAAGAATAATGATGAAAAAACAAGAAGAATGAAAGAGCAATATTGTTTTATTCCTTCCTTGAATTAAAAAATGAATGCATAAATATTATAAACAAACTTCCCAAACATGATTATCTATCTATCTATCTATCTATCTATCTATCTATCTATCTATCTATCTATCTATCTATCTATCTATCCTCTATTTTCCCTCCACCAGAGAAAAAAGAGATAGAGATGAGGAAAAAATGCAGAATTGTGTGAACTCTGAAACTGAAACTATAAAAATGATTCTACTAAAATAGTGGAGAGAAAGCTGCTGAGATATTATAAAACGCAGTTATAAATCTACTCTGGCTGCAAGATACAGTATTAATTCAGCCAGCTATATGTTATCTTCATCTAAATACTGTTCTTTTTGATGTTTTTTCTTAGATGTAACATATTCACTTTTAATACCTACATAGGTATTAAAAGAAGAATCAGTATTACTAGAAGAATCAGAGTGAAATACATTTAAAGTATACTTACTATATTGGCAATTTCTCCCCATGAATTCACCTGGACACTCACAGGAATAGTTAGCTACCAGATCTGTGCAAATGCCATCATTCTTGCATGGTTCAGATTCACACTCATTTACATCTGTGGGGAAGGAATTAAATCCTTGGTCAAAAAAATTTCCATTATCAGAACAAGTCCAGTACTTGAAGAGATTGCCTATGTAACGTATAAACATGTTTTCAGTGAAGGAAAAACTGTATAGACTTTTGTCTTTTTCAGATATGTAATTAAGGGCCAGGCATCTGTTAGTAATAAAACATGGAACATAATATAATCAAAAGAAGCAACTTAACATCTGCATTGGTTTCCATGGAAGAATTGTTTAACATTTAAAATCCTGTTTATTAAAACAAAGACAAGCAATCTCCCCCTTCTGAATTTTGCTTGAACAAGTCCATGAAAACAAAATTATTTTCAAAATAAACCATTAACTGTAACAAGAAATATATTGACTACTCCAAACTTTCAGACATTGCACAATATCAAAATGCTGCATTTGGTACCATAGTTGGTGCCAAACTAAGTGTTTAACAAGTTCTGTAATTCCCTCCAGTGTCCTGTTTTTGTGTTACAAGTAATAATCAATCACGAGTCTGGAAAAGTTTCTACTTTCCCTTTCCCCCCATGTTCCTGGATATGTTATACCTGGGGAGGTTTTTGTGTGCTGAGAAAGAACGTGAGCTGTATACACTTTGTAATAGTTCTTATGGCCATATGGATGGACACAGAAGAGCTTAGCATGAAACAATCAACAACATTCTAAGATGTGCCCATTAGAGCCACAAGGATAGATGGAGCAATATTTTTCTGGAATGTTTTTTGTCTCTACCATCCCTGGCTAATAAATAGGCTAGGTCTATTTTCTAACTTATTTCCCTATCTTACCCTTCCTCCCCACATCAAATAGAGTCTCTCTCATACCAAGTTTGAAACTGGAAATAAAAAATATAGACATTTAAAAAGAAAAACTTGAAAACAGGTATTCACTTTCATTTTCAGTGGCACCTTTTTATGTTTCCTGTTACCCAATTATCATTCTCAAAGATCTCTTTCTTGGACTGCATTAAGTTCCAAAATAATATAAATATTGTTTCTTTAAAGATTCAAATTCAATCATTTGCACTAAAGGATTTTGTGGAAAGGTGCACTTCTATGCAATTTTAACAGTTGTAAAAGAAATGGGTCACTATAGATCTTTCTACTCATTAGGCAGAGTATGCCATGGAGTCCTGCAAAAAGTTGTATATCTCTCTCTCTCTCTCTCTCTCTCTCTCTCTCTCTCTCTCACACACACACACACACACACACACACACACATTCCCCTAGATTGAAATGAAAATACACTTCTATCAACAAATGGCTCAAATTTGGTATCACTGGATTTTGCCCAACCGGTCTTTGTTAAATGAAAAATTAAAACTTTTCTAAATTATACACAGAGAGAGAGACAGAGAGAGAGAGACCTAATATTATTTCTTCTTCCTAATTGCTTTAATATACACTGAGATAGCAATCTTAGTAATTCATTATTTTCATTGTAATTTCACATATTAAAAATGTATCTTCAGGGCAACAATCACCACAATGTTCCTTGAACTCTATTACTATGATTGACCATAGTCAATTTATATATATGACCATAACACAAATGGTCATAACACAATTTACAGAAATATTAAAATCTTTTAAGAATAATTCTGGTCCACAAAGGAAGTACAAATTTTGTGTGAAAGCAAACTGCCAGCAAATGTCACTGCTAATCCTTAAGTTGCCTATAATACCTCATCTGCCTAAATGTTGTCTGTAATTGTCTGTATCATTTCATAATTTCAGATCTATGTAATATGATAATTGTTCACATGATGCCTAAATAGTAAATTTACTATACAGTAGATGATTATTTCAATAGCTTCTCAAAGGAAAGAGTCAATGAGCATATATGTATTACCAAGTTTAATAATTTATCATGTGCTAATGCCGTCTGTGGAAATTGTAGGGCATCATCTGTGCCCCAATATTTTGAAGAACTGAGCTCTACATCCAACTTTCATATAAAAGAACTAAAGGTTCTGACTTGTAAAAATTCTATCATTGGGTAGGTATTAGTAACAACAATTTTCTATATCTTTCTGGTGTTTTGCAGTCCAGATCTAGTAGTCCTATGTATACTGTCAGTCATCAGCAACATGACCATTAGGCAATAGACCAGCCAGATAGAAACCAGCTGCTAGCTTGGCTCTTTGGTACAGTTTAAATGGAAAGATCAGCCATTAAGATAAGTGTCCTGCTCACATACAGATACCTCACAGGTGGGGTAAAGGTTTTATTTGAGGCTTTCCAAATCCAGAATAGTCTTCTCCAGAAATTCCCATGCCAACAACCACACAATCTTCCAAAAGTTCACAGTCCAGTCCAGGCATAAACCCAGCACAAGTCAACAAGGCAAGACAAATCCAGAAGGCAAAGGCAGAATCCATGAAGTAAGCCCAGAGGTCAAGGCACAACCCAGGTCCAAGATACACGGTCCAAGTTAGGAAACAAGATTCAAGGCAGATTCAACACAGAGGTTGACAAATGCAAGACAAGGAAATGGACGTGTTGTTCCCAGTGTTGTTTCACTCAATTCACTGAGCTAAATAGCTGCTTCCCAATACAGTCCTTCAAGAGGGGAGGTTGCTACCTCACAAGTAGTCTGGCTAACCTTCATTGTGCCTGCCTCCTGTCAGCCCTTCGTGCTCTTGGATCAGGAGGAGGCAGCTGTTCCTGATCTCCGCTGGCCAGCTGCAGCTGTGCGCTCTGTCTTCCTGAATACTGTGGGTTTCCCAGTTGCAGCTGTGTCCCTTCTTTCCCTAGATCAGTCAGCCGCTTGTCCAGTCACTCTCCCCTGCAATTGTTCCACACTGCTCAGCTTCACTGATCCTGACTTGGAGCCTCTGGCAACCTTTGGACATTCCTCCATGTCTCCCTCTGAGGTGCCTGGAAATGGCTCATCTGAATTGGAGTCTAGAGCAGCATCTGGACAGATGGGAAGCTGTCACACTAAGCCTGTACTATTTTCAGGTATTAATTAGAGACCACATCCAGTGAAATTTAAAATTCTTATTCATTGTTCAAATATAGTGGCTTTGCTTCACTGAATTTCATTATCTCTCAATAAACTATGCTCAGGTTCATTTTTCACTTAAAAATGATTTCTGTTTGCTTACACAGTATCTTCTACTTTTAATTCAGTGGTGTACAATGTCCAAATTACATGCATCCATTTTGAATGAATTAAATGGGTTATGGGTAGGTTTTTTTTTAAGGTAAAGTATTGCCTAAAGAGACAAAATATTCTCTTTAAAGTTCTGGAAAACAACAGGAGATATGGTGCTGATCTTATTCAAGATGACTTTTCTTTTAGTTTTTCCATGAAAAAAAGAACAAACTTCCAAATCTATGTTCAAAATCAAAGAAATACTCTCAAAGAAATTGGAAAAAAAGGATAGTAGAAAAATTAAATATACTCAAGGTTTATGTAAGTAACACTTGTTTCAGTACAGAGGCTGAACCAAATTCATATTTTCAGCTAAACACATTTTACTAAATGATAAAAATGAAAATTAGCATTTGGTTTATGGTATGAGACATTGATTAAAGCATTTTTTTTGTTCCTTCCTACTCTATAATACGTCTGAAATCCTGTCTATGTAAATTCCATGAACAAAGTCGCAAAATGCACAAAAGCACTTTAGAAAACCCCTGATTTTGAATTGTGAAAGCAGCCATGTCTTTTGCGATTTTTGCTTTGGAAGATACTCCTCAGATATGGGGAGATAGCCAGCAGCAGTGACCCAAGTAGCTAAATGAGCTTTAAAGAGACTGTTCCTCTTTTACAAAATTTGCTTGTAAGAAGTGAAAGAGTATTTCTGTCCCTTACTTGGCTTATGAGGGATGGCAGAGTTCTGCATTAACCCACAATTTTAGATTGAATTATAAAATTCAATGAAGCACCCAGGAGAATTACAGTATAAAAATTCATCTGTGTACTCCAGACGCCAATGTGATGTTGCAGCACCAGTTTGTATACAGGCATGTGCCTTGATTCCTCCAAGGTTCCTTGGCCCACATGACCTGTGATATGTACAACTCTATAAATGTCAAAGATGGAAATTGTCAAAGATGGAAATTGTCAAAGATGGAGTGTTGTGAAAAATGATGTAGTACCTTTGAGGATTACCTATACCTGTGTCCCAAATAGTGGTAGTGGTGAAGTAATTTAATCAGCATTGTGCCATTGCTGGATTATGTGTTTGTATATTGTGATAAGAAAACATCAGAATCTTGCATCACCATAGAACAATGTTTTTATTTTATTTTAACATAAGTAACAAATTTTGTGATGACTGTCTATGGGTAACTAGAGGCAAAACTGGGAAAGGACATTCAATGTCACATACATTATGATGTCACTGTGCCAATGATATAAACCGTTTTAATCATTCCCACAAAGACATGAAGTACAAACACAAGCAGCAGGTTCTGAACACCCACGATAACTATACAAATCAATTACATTTTAATTTCATTGTTGATTAAACTTTGTAACTACAATTTGTTATTTGGACTTGGTTTTATTCCAACTAAATATTAAATATTTAAATTTAAATAGATATTTAAATATCTAAATATTAAAGTATGGATAGTTTCCAAGCATAAAAGTGAATGAAGCATAAATTTACATACTTGTTATAGATTTGTTTATCCATTTAAATTGTTTAATTTTTTCTATTAAAAACCTGATCATTTTGCTGGGTAAACATCTTTTTAAAGCTGTAGTTATTACCTTCTTCGTTTCAGACTTATGATGTCACAACAATAATTTAATGCTTTTCTGTAATGATAGCAATTTAACAAAAGCAGCAACATGAGCAGAGTGCTCCTCGCAGTCTGTTTTTAAGCAACCTTTCCCCATTTTTTAATTTAATCTTTTTTTTTGCTGATCTCAGAAGTTTTGGGTTTAGTTGAAGCTTTTGTTTAATTTAGTAATTTTTGTCAAACTGTATTGATATCCAATCAACATATAGAGAGTTCTTCTTCATTGAAGAACTGGTATGAAAACTGAAGGAAATTGGGTTCTAATATATTTTTAGAGGATTTTATTCAGAGAATATGCAGGATGTTAACTGCAAAAGAGCTAGATCTGCTGCCATATCTAGGAGGAAGAAAATAATTTTTTGTAAGAATTAGACCAAGGCCAAACTTGAAACAAGTTTTAGTCGCATCAGTCTTAAAGAGATATTAAATATATTTTATACAGTTAAAGTGTATGTGCTCAAAAGACACTAATATATCTGTATAAAATATGTAAACTAATATGTCACCACAAACATTCACAATGGAAAATTCATAATGCAAACTCAACTATTATTTGAAATGGAACGCATGACGCTGACTTGTCCACTTTATCATTTTAATTAATAATCATACCAAACCTACTTAAACAAAATTGATAAAACCCAAAATTTACTTTGACAAATAATAATCCATACAATGAAAATTAGACAAATAGTTCTTATCCTCAATATTGTTCATTAAAAAATCTGACAAAACTTTAATTGTACTGTTACCATCTCTACTCTTGTAATTCATTCATTTTCTCCCAGCACTTAGTTCTTTACTTTTATTTCTCAAAAATCAGTTAAGATAGAATAGGCAGGCTTAGCAACCATTTATCTGGGAATACCCTAAGAACAACTGTCAAATAAATGATAACATCATTGTCCTCTGTACAGCACTAAAATCTATTCCAGTAGAAGACAATATCTGATCTCAGCATTGAAGTATGGAGGGCTCGGTGCCTTCTGAACTTAGTTGTTTGCTTGTATATATTTCATTACCCCACAAAATAACATCATCAGTGCAGGTGATTGGGGTTTGCTCTCTATATGCAGTAACATGGCTTTCCATTTTTTTTTTTGTTGGAAACTGGTTTTCTCCTTGGTATTTTCTCCTTGATCAGGGTATTAGTTTCTTTTTGATTGTTTGTCTTGTGTTAATCCTTGCTGATCAGGGTATTGACTGCTGGAAACAAAGTACTCTGGTCTTTTTATTTCCTTCTTAGCTTTTTTATTGTCTCTAAATGTCTATATTTCCACACACACACAAAATGGATACAGAGAAATCCAATAGTAAATCAAAGTTTAATAGGATGATAAAGTGAAATACATGAATTACTTATACTCTAGAAATGTTTAGAAAGTCTACAAGTTCAGCTGCATAGTTTTGGTGAAAGTAGTAAAGTTCATTCCGGTATTCTTTTTCATACTTTGTTGCAGATTTCTGTTTGAAATTATTAAGCAGCATATTTTAAGCATATTTTCCCCTAGGCTCATGTGGCAAAATTCACTCAATCTTGGGAAAATATGCATTTGGCTGAAGGTGTTTCTGACAAATGCTATATCCATGCCCACAATTGCTCCAGATCTTATACTGCCTTTTTAAATTTTATAAGAAATAAAATCTTGGGAAAAATAGATGAATGGAATTTGCACCTGAGGAAAAATACAGACATACAGATGAGGGGGAAAAATAAAAAAGCCATTAGAGCAGATGTGGTTACCCGCTACCAGAAATAAAAATTGCCGTGCAGCAAGTCATAGGGAAACAGTATATCAAAATCGGAGAATGATAGTTACTTGGTAAGAATGACCCGCATCATGTAATAGTCATGTAATAGTCAAGGAAAGGCTGATGTGATACAGAATGGAATATGATCTTTACCATGACAAAGAATAAATGGATATGCTGTTCAAGGTCTGTATTGGAAGATCCCCAATTTATGCACACAACTACCACCTATGGAGTCTTCCCCAACACCCGTGCCTTACCTGATTAGTATTGTAATGGGCAAACAGATATGAGTGTTTGTAATGTTTAAGCAATTCTAATAAATTTCTTAATAAATTATAACAACCCCTCAAGTACTGGCAGACTGCTATCATATCACTTCTAGTCCTTCTGTTTGTTAAGCTAGACACATTAAGTCCCCTCAATCATTCATCATATGCTTTAGCCTTTAGATCTCTTATTTATTATTGTTGTTATTTGAACTCTTTCTAGAGTCTCAAAATATTTGTTGTATTGTGGTAACCAGAACCGAAACCAAGTATAGATTTACCAGTGCAGTATAAAGCAGTACAATCACTTCACATTATCTTGAAACTATCCTTTTGTTGATCCAACTTAGGACATTAGGGTTTTTTTTTGCAGTTGCAGCACACTACTGGATTATACTTAAGTGGTGGTCTAGTGGTACCCCTAGATCCCTCTTCCAGTTGCTACTGCTGAGCCAGTATTCTATATTTGTGCATTTGGTTTTTCTTCCCTAAATGTAGAACCTTACATTTGTCAGTATTGAATTACATTTTGTTGGATGAGTCCCAACATTCAAATCTGTCAAGATACTTTTGAATCAAGTCTATCTTCTAATTATTAATTATTTTTCCCCAGGTTGGTGTTTTCTGTAACCTTGATGAATTTCCTCTTCTAATGCCTAATTTAGATAATTTATGAAAATGTTGAAGGATATTGGACCTAAAACAGAACCTTGAAGTATCCCATTACATATTTCCTTCTATGTAAGTGTAGTTCCATTGTGGACTGCTCACTGAGCATGATTGGTTAGCCAGCTGTAAACCCATCTGTTGGTGATATTCCCTATTCCACATTATTCTATCTTATCAAGAAATAGGCAGCGGTCAATTTCATCAAACGCTGTACTGAAGTCCAATTATACTATGTCCACAGAATTTCCTTTAGCCACCAATTTAGCCACTTTGTCAAATAATTCAGTAAGGTTTGTCTCACATAATCTGTTGTTGACAAACTCATGCTGGCTTCTAGTAGTAGTTTTGTCCATTTCTAGGTGCTCACAAATGCATTGTTTCATTATCTTTTTCAGGATTTCTCCTAGGTATTGATGTCAGACTGCTTTGTCTGTAATTGCCTGAATCCTCTTATTTTTTTTTTGTAGATTGGAGACACATCAACTGTTTTCTTCTGATATTTCCCTGATGCTCCAGAAGCTTTAAAATATTTTGTTTAATAGTTTCAAGATCACATCTGCCGGCTCCTTCAGAACTCTGTGATATAATCCATCTGATCCTGGTGCTTTGAACTCCTCTAGAATGGATAGGTGTTCTTTACAATTTTTTTACCTAATTTTGACTTGTATTCTGATTCTGTCTCCTAGCATGCTGCTTTTGATAGATTGGACAATTGTTTGTTGGTGTGTGTATGTGTGTGTGTGTGTGTTTAATTGTTTAATTCCAGAGTAAGGAGAAAAAAGAAAATAATATTCTTCAATTCATAAATTTATTTTTACTGACTGACTGTAATAAATTTCAGATAGAAATGATGCTGTGCATTTAATTAATGGTAGAAAAATCCAGACCATCTATTAATAAAGCCCTTGGAAAGACTTCCTATTGAATTAAATAACAGGGCTAAAAGCACCTGTCTTAGGTTAGTTTTAAAATGAGCAGAAATACAGAATATAGGAGACCTATTAGCATAAAGATCTACTTTTTAACAACCTTTTTTTATCTTTAGCCATCATTAGCTGAATGAACTGCTGACTATATCAAGATAAAGCCTTGAGCTTTAAAGGAAATTGCAATATTCCATTTTCTGATAGAAAGAAAGAAAGAAGAAGAAAGAAAGAAAGAAAGAGAGAGAGAGAGAGAGAGAGAGAGAGAGAGAGAGAGAGAGAGAGAGAGAGAGAGAGAATAATTTTATCTTTATTTTATGGAAAAGACTCAAACATAAAGATTCCTACAGAAATTGTAATAAAATAGGAAGAAATTATAAATAATATTGTGGAAGTGTCGATAAAGATTCTAATGCACAGACACATGCACAGTTACAGCCGAGCAGATCTGATGAGTCAAACACATGCAGTAATTGGATAACTATGCAGAATAGTAGTTCTAAATATTTCTTCATCAAGCAGGAAAGGTAAATACCATTTCAAAACTTACTGTGCTGGCAGTGTATTCCATTAAATCCAGCTGGACATTTGCAGATGTAGCCTATGAATGTGTCTCCTCTGTAGGCTTCACTGATTTCACATGTTCCACCATTATGGCAGGGATTAGGGAGACATGGCCCTGAAAGAATTAAAAAAAATACAAATGAAATACTGAAAAACATAACCCTCTTGTAAATCTAATTCATTCATACGAATTCATAAGCTTTGATAAATTGATCAATATTTTGTGTCAAATTTTTGTTGATATATTTTTCAACTATCCCAGTATATTTGATTATTTTTTTAACCAAAGAACATTTTCATAGGTGGAAAACAGGCCTCTGGCACTTACTTTATCTGAAAGGCATTTGAGAAATTCCACTTTTTTAAGGTGTGCTCAGTTTCAAGGCTGGGAAATTCCCAATGCCCTGGATGAAATTCATAGAAACATTCTATTTTATAAAAAAATGTTATTTTTAATATAACATTACTACTGCTGAAAGGATTCACCCCATAATATATCATCTCCAAAGGCCTGTTTGAAACAGCCAGATTTTGATAGCTTTATTTAATCTTGCAGTTAGATAAAGCCAAAATTCTGGGTATAACCCCAAGGATATAGTATAAACATACTCAAAAGAACAGAACAGAATAGGAACAGAATAGGAAATCCATGGTCTTTAGACTAAGTATGCTTCTGTTGTAGATTTAGATTAAGCACTGTTTACTAAAACAAATTATTCTACCTGTGGCATAACTGTAAGTTAAAGGCATCCATTCTACTGTGAGAAGTAAAAAAAAAAAAACTAATGAAAAATTTGGAATAGATGATGAAGGTTGGGAACAGATGATGAAGGATCTGTATTAACATATGTTAACATAATATAATTAAAGTAATTAACAGGGATATGTCTCTTTAGATGTTGCCTAATTATAATGCACAGCATGCATTGAGTCTAATCAATGGTAGGAGATTCTGGGAGATATAAGTTGAAAAATCTAGAATGCTCCAATATACATATCTTGGTAATCAACAGAATGCCAAGGTAGGGAAGAGATGCTGATCTAGAATTTTAGAATGCAATTAATAGCAATAGCACTTAAATTTATATACCACCTTATAGTGCTTTACAGCCCCCTCTAAGCAGTTTACAGAGTCAGCATGCCCCCAACAATCTGGGTCTTCATTTTACCAATCTCAGAAGGATGGAAGGCTGAGTCAACCTTGATCCAGTGAGATTTGAACTGCCAAACTGCAGTCAGCCAGCAGTCAGCAGAAGTAGCCTGCAGTACTGCACTCTAACCACTGTGCCACCAAAGCTTCTTAAATAAATATGTTTCAAACTTGGCAACTTTAAATATGTTCCATGCTGGCTAAGGAATTCTGAGAGTAAATCAACACATCTTAATGTTGCTTAGTTTGAAAAACATTGAATTAAATTGATCATAGTCCTTTACAAGTATTATTTGAAGAAAAGCTAAACAGCCCCTTCCCTTTTCAAGTAACTAAATAATGTAAGTGAAGGGATTGCTATATTTCAAGCATAATTGTCCACTTTGATGAATTTCTCTCTAGTCAGGTTTGTTTCTTCTTGAATTAACAAAAAAGAGGGCTAAAGTTTTAAAACAGAGAATTGGGAGAATTCACACTGAAGGGATTGATAAACAGGAAGAACATCAAAAAATATAGATGTTTCCTCTGGATCATAAAGCTACATTGAGCTGCCCATTTAATTTGAGGCTTATCTAACTTGTGTGATTTTACATGGGCAAAACACAGCCATAATGCATTAATCTAATTCTCCATATTCTTCAAACTTCAAAGCAAATGTATAATTAAATTTCTTTTTTTAAAAAAAAAAGAGATTTAAAGCAAAGTTATGATCAGTATAAATTTCAAAGGGATGAATACTGAACAATTGCACTATATATATTTTTATAACTGGTGCATAATTAGTACGTAATTGATGCAGCCATACCACCTGGCAATTTGGTAGCTAAGCATATTTCCCACTCTATAACACGAAGTGTAAATCTCTAGAGGCAGCACAGAATTTGACATCTGCAATTTCTTTATTTTCTGAAAAGCATCTATATGCTATTGAGTTAAATTCTAAGGAATTCCCTTTCTTAATGTGCAACCAAAATTCATTCCCTGTATAAAGAAAAAAAAGCTCCAGGAGATTTGGAAACTTTAACTCTGCTAATGGAATTAGGTCACAATGGCTGTACAGAAGGATGTAATAGATAACAGATAATCAGAGTTGGAAGGCACCTTGTAGGTCATCTAGTCCAACCCCCTGCCCAAGCAGGAGATCCTATACCATTTCTGATAGATGGGAGTCTAACCTCTTCTTGAAAGTCTCAAGCTATGGTGCTCCCACAACTTCCGAGGACAAGCTCGGTTCCATTGGTTGATTGTTCTGTCAGAAAGTTTCTCCTTATTTCCAGGTTAAATATCTCCTTGTTCAGTTTCCATCCATTATTCCTTGCCTGGCCTTTGGGTGCTTTAGAAAATAGCTTGACCCCTTCGTCTCTGTGGCAGCCCCTCAAATATTGGAAGACTGCTATCATGTCTCCCCTGGTCCTTCTCTTCACTTGTCTATCCATGTCTTATTCTGTTTTATCATCTACAGTAAACTTTCTATAAATATGGTCGCAATTCTTCAACTTGTTCTATGTCTGTCTGAATGTCTGTCTGTCATCTATCTATCTATCTATCTATCTATCTATCTATCTATCTATCTATCTATCTATCTATCTATCTATCATCTATCTATCTGTAATTATCTCTATTTTTTCTGCCAAGGACTATTGTCTTCATATTTCAATAATTTTCGGATCTTTATTCCTATAGCCAGCACTTGCAATAAATTATTCAGATGGTCAGCCAATAAGACAACATTTTCTGCATACAAGAGTATATCTTCATTCATCTCTCTAACCACCTTATGTTACCAGAGCAGTGGATGCATATTTATTTATAAATATGTTGAGTAACCAAAGGAACATTGCATGACTCTCATGCATGCATTTCTTTCATCATCTATTGCTCCTATTGCTCTTAGTATTTTCAGTAACCATTCATGAAAAAATATTCAATTATTTAATCCTGTTCTCATTACCACATTCTTCTTCATCAAAATGTCCTCATGCCTACAGGACAGTAACTTACAGTCTTCTGGTTTCTTGCCCAGCACCTTAACTGCTATGATAAACTTGTGTTAAATATTTTAACATTTCCCCAGTTATTCTTAGTGATAAATCATGATTTTTAATAGTTTTAGAACTTTACACAGTGATTGTATGCTTGAAAACACATGAAAGGAACTCTCAATAATAGCCATTATTTATTTATCTATTTAGTCATTCATTAAATTTCTGTGGCTACTGATGTCAGACAATGACTCTGAGTGGCTTAAAACTATGTTCTCTGTTTAGAAAATTAAGCCTCATTCTCTGAAAATCAGAAGTTATTTTTTTAAAAAGTTTATTTAAAATCTCTAATAGTTATAAACATCCCTTACCAGTTTATTGTATGTAAAATGATTGGAATGTTCAAAAATTTCACATTTTTCATAATCTGAAATGGTTTGCAATTTTTTTAATAAAAAGATTATTGACACTTTAATTATCATTGTTCAGAATTCACCATTGTTAAAATTCATTATTAAAGAAACATATAAAGTATAGAAGTACCATGTTTCTCTGAAAATAAGACCCAGTCTTATTTTCTTTTCAGCCCCCAATTAAGCACCAGATCTTATTTTGGGGGATGTCTTATCTGCTTACCTTAGGACCACCACAGCCACACTTTCCATGCACTGACACCTGTTGCACTGTTGCCTAATTTATTCTGTGGCTGCTTGAGGCTGCTTATGGCCAGATGCCACATGGCTGCCACTGCAACATTGATGCCACTGTTTTTGGCAGGATGCCATGTGATTTCTGCCATGAGTAGTTGCATCAGTGTAACAAGCATTGTTGTGTTCTGCTGCAAATGGTGACACTGGTGTGACGAACCATGTGGCATCATGCTGTGAGCAGTGGCATGAGCATAATGTGTCACATGGTGTCTAGTTGCAAGTGGCTGCAAGCGGCTGCAGAAGAAATCAGGCAGCAGCCGACAGGTGTCAGGACATGGGAGTCCTGGCTGGGGTGGTTCTAAGGTAGGCAGATGTGGGCAGCTCCACTTCCCATTCACTCCCTAGCTTGAATTTTATGCCTGTGCCTCACCCCACCTTGTACAACCAGATTTTGGGCTAGCCTTTAACTAGGGCTTTTTTGGGGGATAGGGCTTATATTAGGCACAGGTGTGAAAATCAGGCTAGGGCTTGTTTGGGGGGTAAATCATATTTTGGGGAGAAATATGGTTTGAAAAAATCATACATCTAATCTTTGTAGGTTAAGTAGATTAATTTAAGTAGATCTAATAAATAATTGCTTTATTAGTATCATGCTTCTGTAATTCTACCCTGTATGTTTTATAGATGGCATTGACCAAATAAGTAGATATTTTCCCCCAACTAATATAAAACTTACAATTCCGTGAATGTAACCTTCTGAGAATTTTTGCACATACTATTTGTCATCAGGTTTACACCAATCTATTCATGGATAGATTGTCAATCTTCCAGATTTTTATGTGTAACAGGGAGGGAGGGAGAGAGAAAGTGCATTGTAGGGGTAATTAGGAATTGTAAAAGGCAAATTATTTTAGAAATGTGTATATCATGAAAATTTTGTTGAAATACAAATATGCAAACTGTTTTTAAAACTATGCCTTGCCATCAAAAACCAAATGAAATCAAATTTAACAGGTTTGCTTATTCCTTAGATTTAAGCCTCTTTTTTATTAGAACATAACAAATGATAAATTCCATCAGGAAACACATCTTCAGATTTCTTTTTTCGAGGCCCAAGGCTTGCTTGCAAATAAATTGGGACTACCAATAATGTCACGCTATGAGAAACAGCTTTTCCTTTTCATTAAATTCTTGTTTAATAGGATAATCTGAAAATGTTTTGTATTAGGTATTCCTTTTTTTAAAGAGTTTTAAAATAGACTTTATTTACAAAAGATTAAAACATGAACAAACATACAAATTATGTAAAAATAAAAAGAATATAAATAGAACAATAAACATTTTTTTTTATTTCTATTACATTTGATATTAAGATTGATAGCTCATAGTAAACAATAATAAGTAATCATTGGCAAGTATTCCTTATCCCTTATCAATTACCTATTAATTAATAAATAATATATTAGTCTGCCATTACTATTGGGTTATAACTGTATTGATTAATCGAATGGAGCCTTCATAATATTTATATAATAGACAAGAAGCTTGAAATCGTTATTATTATACATTCAATATATACAACTATAGTATGTGGCCTGGGTTCATTTATCCTGTATACCATTTTTCTTGCACTCTAACCAGTTGTACCACTTATCCCAGACCAGATAATACTCTGACTCTTCCTTCCCATTTAATTTGAGCGTGAGCCTCTCCATTTCGGTGCATTCATAGCTTTTTTGAATAATAATGTGTATAGGTGGTACATCGGGCCTTTTCCAATATTGCACTAAAGAAATTCGTGCCGCTATTAATAAGTGGATGATCAGATATCTCACTTTGGGAGGGTATTCCCCTTTAATCATTCCCAGGAGAAACAGTTCCGGTTTCCACTCCAGTCCGCATTCGATAATGTCTTCTATCCATATTCTTATCCTTGTCCAATATTTTTTAATCTCAGGGCATGTCCACCAAAGATGGAAATAGGTATCAAGTTTCTCTTTGCATTTCCAACAGCTTGGATTTGCTGTTGGATATATTTTAGCTAATCTAGAAGGTGCCAGATGCCATCTATATATTATTTTATATAAATTTTCCTTATATGGTATTGATTTTGTAGATGTAAGATTGTTTTGCCAAATTTTCTCCCTATCATCCAAATCTATACTATAACCAATTTTTTTTGCCCAAGCTAACATTGGTCCTTTCACAATTTCCTCAGCTAATTCATACTCTGATAAAAAATTATACAATTTGGATATCATATTTTTCTCCAGGCCCAGGAGTATTTTATCTAATTGAGTATCTTTTGTTTCAAATCCGTATTCTTTTGTGTCCCTAATATGTCTCATTTTTATTTGAAAGTAGGACCAATTGTCAATAATTATTCCTTGGGTTTTTAGCTCCTGAATTGATTTAAGTGATCCCTCATTATCTAGTATTTGGTGGTATTTGAGCTTTTTGCTAATGTCCATTGTGTTAGGATGGAACTTCACCTCCATTGTTGAAAGCCACCTCAGGATTTTAGTACAATGGTTTATTCTAATATCTGTCCAGATTTTAATGAAGGATTTACATAAAGTGTGTCTGGAGAAATATGAATGACTTTTGTTATTTGGATTCCACAAAAATGCGTGCCATCCTATTTGTAAATCATGGCCCTTGAGTGTTAAAATTCTTTTTTTTCCCAGTTTGATCCAGTCTTTTATCTATACTGTTGTCGCTTTGTAGTAGATCTCCCAGGCAGGGAGTCCAAGGCCACCTCTGTTTTTATTGTCTTGTAAATAGATTTTTTTTTATTCTCGTTTTTTTCCCTGCCCAAATGGATTTCATAATGATTTTGTTCACTTCTTAAAAAAAAAAAAATCCAATAGTACCGGAATTGTTTGAAATAAATACAAGATTTTGGGTAGGACATTCATCTTAATCATTGCTATTCTACCTAATAGTGAAATTTGCATTTTGTTCCAATTTTCTAAATCCTTTCCAATTTGTTGTAATAATTTGGTATAATTGTCCTTCCTCAGGGATAGTGTTCTAGGTCTTAGCCAAATGCCTAGATATTTAATCTTATTCATGATTTGTAATCCCATCATTTCCTCTAGTTCTTTTTGCTTACTATTTGTTAGGTTTTTAACTAACATTTTGGTCTTTTCCCTATTAATTTTTAATCCTGCCAATTTACCAAATTTGTCTATTTCATTTAATAATACTGCTCCCGAATCTATTGGTTCTTCTGTATTAGGTATTCCTATGCTCTACAGATTCAACCCTAACAGGCTGTTCAGAGTCTGTCAGTCATTATCTCCCTTTAATCTTTTTTAAGTGAAAAAAATCTTAATATTGATATATTTACTGTCACTGTGTTCTTTTGTCATTGCATACATTATTGTTTTATTATTTTACTTTTGTTTACAAACATTTTCATTTTTTCTTTTTCATTAATAAGGAAGATGCAAAGGTGATACAAAGATGAAAATTTTAAAAAACATAATTAATCAAACTCATGAAAGCTGCCTCAAGTATGAGATAGGTGGCAAATAAATTTAACAAACAATCAAACTGACAAATAAATAAATGAATATACACCAGAAATGCACAACTGTAGGTCTCACTTGGCCTTTAAGTAGCAGATCAGGATCACACCTTTAAAAGGACAAAAATTAAGATTGATTAAAATTAATTAAAGACTAATGTTAGGATAGCACCTTATGTACTGTGTATAGTCATCTTCTGTCATATTAAAAACTACAATTTGTAACTTTGGGAGACACTGTTGGGAATGTACCCAAGACCTGAAATCTGCATATAGATTAGGGTTTTTTAGGATGAGTACTTTAATATACATCATTGAATTTCTTGTCCTAATATAATAAAAAAAACATCTGTTTGTAAGTTGTAATTATTTTGATGTATAATAGCAGCTTTTACTAGGAAGCAGCAATTTCTACATGATTATAGAAATGTAACATATAGAGTTTGACCAGTAATGAACTTCTATTGTAGGTGACACCATGCATAATAAATATGACAAATATTAGTTAAAATATAGAAACATGCCACCATAATTTTAATTTGATTGATATTATTAATTAAATAATGTGGAAGTTTGCCAAGTATTTTTGTAGTTTTAGTTTAAAGCACACTGGGCTTCAGGTTCCTTTTTAAAAAAATCAATAATTTAGTAGCACTTTTGTACATAATCTTTAAGTAGCTTCTAACACAAAAGGGAACAACAACCTTTGATCAATATTAATGAGCAATAGAAATCAACAGTATGCTTTCCAGGCATTTTAATCCACATTTATATAAGTAATGTCAACAAGATTAATTGCACCGTAAAAGTAATAGATCTATACAGTCTGCATCTCCTTTGAGTCCTGCTCTGAGTACATCTCCACTAATAATAGCTAGAGAATAATAAGTGCTAGGAGGCCTCAGATGTGCATGAGGCTGAAATTCAATTGAAGTCCCATTCTGTACTGAAAGATACTAATAATACAATAAAAAAATAATACTTGGTCTGAATTTTTGGAACCTCTGACTGAAATATATATATGGTTTTTAGGCAAATGAATCAAATGCCTCTTTTCTCTGTGGGCTACAGAAAAAACTTCAAGGCATGAACTATGTTATTTCTCAGCTTTGGTGACAAATACAATGAAGTCGGTTTCCATAAATATGTGGGCACCAGGGAATACGCAATTCTGAATTGAAGATTAAATATTTCCAAATGTGTCAAACAGTTTGGACTTAAAATATAAAGACTGTCAGATATGGTGCAAAAAAAGCTATTTTTTCTTTATATAAAATGTAAACACTGTCAAAGAAAAAAAAAAGGAACCAACCAGCAACACAACAAAGTAAGTTCCATGGTGCAACTTTGTATTTGATGAAAAAAGCTCAGTCAATAAACAAACAAAAACCCAATGTGCAGGCATATCTTATGGTTTAGTTATCCATGGCACTATTCTTTATTTTAAAATTCTCCATCTACTATTTTAGCATATAAATTGAGAATAACTTCTTACACATCATTACACCCATAGCCATTTCCTTATATGTTCTTAACATAAGGTTTAAATCTGCTTTGAAAAAAGAAAAAAAGTTTTTTCATTGGCATACTACTAAACCCAAACTAACATCATTCAAAACCAGCACGATTTTCCCCCCCTATGTATGTCCTTATATGTTGTGTCAGGTACCTAATTTTTGTGTACAAGACCATCAATAATTAAAAGTACCCTTGAACTTGGAATCTTTTCATGTTTGCAACTCTGCATGATTTAATTTGATCAAGTAGGCATTTTCTGACAAGAATAGGGTGCATGTAAGTTTCAAGAATGTTTACAATGCAACAATTAGCAGTGTAATAGATAACACTCAGCATAATTGTTTTTTAAAAACTCAACAGGATAAAAGCCTCTGTCACTCCATTGGACTTAACCATTATCTTTATAACACACAAGGCATTGGGAGGAGGAAGGGAATCCTGTAGAAATTGCATATTCTAATCTTGACCTAGATCAAATCAGGAAGGATTTATATTTTTTCTGAAATCGGTTAAGTAGTATTATCATTATAGATAACAGCTTATAGTATATAAGACTGAACTTACAGAGTTGCTACACAGTAACTTGTGGGGTTGCTTTGTGAATGAGATAGAGGGTCTCTAAATTTGGCATATAAATAAATAGAACAAATAAAATTTAGCAATGTTTTTTAACTCACAATATAATGCAGTTGTAAAGATTAGCAGCTAACAGAAAGTTCCACGAATTGCCCCTCTAATATGGAACTATCAAAATTGCTAGCTATCATCACACTTAATGGTACCAAACTATCTAGCTTAACCTTCATTGGATTAGAAACCTCCCTTTTCATCCTTGTGATTCTATGAACTGTGTGTTTTGGGAAGATGTTTTTATTGTAAGACCACAATCTCCCCCACATTCTGTTTCAATGGATAAAATTATAAAAGTTTGAGCAAAAATATTTTATATATTCCTCCTGCATCTCTCCCTTTACTCCATTCTAAAAAGTCCCAAATGTCTTCTTTCATAGTTTGGGCTAGTATTTTCCTCCAGGAAATGGCTCATACAAAGCCTATTTACAAATGTGATGTAAAGATACAATTTGGTACTAGACCCTAGGGTTCCAGGGATGAAGGAGCCCATTTCTTGCTTAATGCCTTTCGTGAATTTCATCATTGCTATAAATTTTAAGTTTTGCTTCTGTTTTGGTTTTTATTTGCTTTTAATATTGTTAGGCATTCAGAGTCATTTCTGTGAGGTGAGCAGTTGTATAAATTGATTAAATAAATTAAATAAATGATTCCTCTTATGAAAGTTCAGATTAGGAGAAATTGGAAACAAGTCGAATTTGGAGGAGAGTATTAAGAGAAACAACACCCCCTCCCATTTATCATTTCTTGCTTCCAAATATTTCCTTATTTCTGTATTAGTAGATAAATTAAAGTAGATACAATAGGTTATTCTGTATCATATCTATGACAAAAGTAAGAACCCTCAATTGGTCCTCTCCTTGATTAGTTGTCATCCATTGCTTCTTGTTTTGTGTTTGTGGCAGCCCTTTAGATATTGAAAGACTTCTATCACATCACCCCTAGGTCTTCTTTTCTTTAAACTACCCATAAACATACCCAATTCCTAATCATCTTTATTGTTCTTTTCTGCATTCTAAAGTCTTTAGACCAGCAGCATTTTTCAGGGTCACATGAAATCTAAAAACTTGAGCTCCTTTAATGATTAGTAGAGAGAGATTGTACTTTCCAGCAGGGATAAGTAGAAAACACTTCTGAAGCACATACAGCTCCAATACACAATTTCCAAGGTTTCTGTTTTCTAATCACCAAGCCCTGATTAAAGAAATTGAACATATTTAAGATAGTTCGATACCCGTGTTTCACTACAAAACTATGTGGTCGGGCTTAGTTTTGGGGGAAGAAAATAAGGAAAAAAAATTCTGCCTCTGCTTATCAGCATCCATCAGTATTCATCTGATAAGTGTCCTGTCAGTGTGTGAGAGAGTTGAGGGCTGTTTGGAAATTAAAACAGTATTTGCTGTGAGCAAGAAGGAGACAACAGTATTTGCTGTGAGCAAGAAGGAGACAAGGAGCCTGAGCATGGCATAGCTGAACTGTTCTGTACTAAAGCTGCTTGGTGCTGTGAAACTGAAACTGAAACTCCTCTCCTCTGCTTGTGTTTTGCATTTGGAACAGATTTCTTTTCAGGTGGGGCGGAGGAGTAGAACTTCTTAGCATCAGAGCGTGTTAATAATAATATACAAAATACTAATACTCTGATGGTAATTTCAAAAAATCCTTTCTTAGTGAGCACCTAGAAGCCAAGATGAACATATGTGCCAAATTTCAAGTAAGTAGGCTTTATCAATGTACTCAGTGACAGCTGATTTTATGTTACTGAAGTCCTGATTTTGACTATGGTCTCAATATGGTTTTAATGACATTTTAAAAAATCTTGAAAATATGTATGGGAAAAGTTTATTGGAAAAATACAGACTGACTCTTGTAGTGTGTTTTTAGAATCTCTAAAACTGTGAGTCTTAGAAATGGAAATCTGACTGGCATTATCTTTTGAATAAAGGGAAATCAGAGTCATGTTAAAATAGGCACCAATAATTCAAGTTGTTGTTGTGATTTGTTAGATCATAGACAAAACATTTTCTTCAGAAGTTGATTGTGATGTACCCTCATTTTCTCTTTTCCTATCTCCCCACAATTTTCAAATAAAAATTTTGATTGGCTTCAGTCACCCATTAACTTTCCTTAAGCAAGGACAGGTTTATGTTTAAGTCTTCTCAGTCCTAAATTAACAATGAACAAGGTAATAATCTTCTCAAATAACACAAAATCCTCTGAAAAAAAGTCCCACAGGAGATATTTGTTTTGTTTAGAAAGAGTTCTGCAGGTTGGAAATATTTAACTGGATTGATAGTGTTAAGTTTGAGCAATGAGAGGCTGAACCAGAGCATGAGTGCAACAGTACTTTATTTTACAAATAAAGGGCTGACCGTGCTTGCCAAGCCTGGAACTGGCTCGCAGCAATCAGCAACCGGTTGGACCCCGCAGCCTGCTTTTATAGCTGGCTGCTGGGGAGAACCAACCAATGGGAATGGGGGAATATCGCCCACACAAAGTGAGTGGACCTGAGTGAGAACTCCTTGAGTCCTCAGGACATAACACCCCTTCCCCCAGATGCGAACATGCATAGTCCTTGAGGTAGACAGGGGGTTTGTGTTGGCGCCCGGAGCGGCGCAACTCGGGAACATTGTCTGTCTGTTCGGTATCAGTCTGTGACGGTTGAGCCGGCATAGTGTCGCCAACACTCTCTCTGGACTGGGCATCCTCGGAAACCACCGGGTTGGTTACTGGGGTCGAGCTCTCGTGGGTTGGATCAGGCTGGTCAACTCTCTGGGCGCTGTTGTCCGAGTTTGGGCTGACCGGAACGACCGCTGGCGCAGACTGGTCGCTGGGTGCGATGTGGCTGGGCGGCGGATGAGACGGTTCCCTTCGACTGGAGACTCTGGATTCTTGTTTGCAAGGTTGCTGAGGCGCCTTCTGAGTTGGTCTATGTGTCTCCTCCAGACGCGACCATCCTCCAGCCTGACTCTATACGATCTCGGCCCGGTGACGGCGATGACCTCGCCCGGAATCCAAAGTGGGTCCCCAGCGAAATTCCTTGCGAATATCGGCTCCTGTAACATAAAATGTCTAACCCCAAGTGGAAGCGAGGGGAGAGTCAGGGCAGTATTGTGGGTGCAGTCTATCTAATACAGTCCTCAGGCGCCGGCCCATCAGAAGTTCCGCTGGGGACTTATTGGTGACTGCACAGGGGGTTGAGTGCTGGCTCATCAGGAACCGTGAGAGTTTGTGGTGCCAGTCATCTCTGCCAAACCTAGCGAGGGCCTCTTTGGTGGTCCTGACGGCCCTTTCAGCCAACCCATTACTCGCAGGGTGAAATGGGGCTGTGAAAATGTGGCGAATGCCTAGGTTGGCTGCAAAACGGCTGAATTCTACTGATGCGAACTGTGGACCATTATCGGAGACCAAGGAGTCGGGTAGTCCATGTGTAACGAACAGGCGCGTTAACACGTTGGTGATTGCTAGTGTGGTGGTCGTGGATAGCTGTGCCACGTCTATCCATTTGGAATAAGCGTCCCACGACCACTAGGAACATCTTTCCATGCACGGGCCGGCCAGATCGATATGGATTCTAGACCAAGGGGCGCTGGCGCTCTCCCATCTGGTAGGGGTGGCGATGGGGAGCAGGACGGGATTCCTGGCAAATGCTGCAGGAACTTACCCAATTGACAATGTCCTCGTCTAGACCCGGCCACCACACGTAGCTGCGTGCTAATGCCTTCATTCTCACAATGCCGGGTGTCCTCGTGCAACGCCCCAGGACTCGGGCACGCAGCGAGGTCGGAATGACCACTCGAGTGCCCCACAGTAGACAACCCTGCAAACTGGACAGCTCGTGCATGCGAGTCTTAAAGGGTGCGAATTTGTTATCAACGTTGCCTCCCGGCCACCCCCTCCTCACCCAGTCGAGCACCTGGGCGAGCGTTTGGTCTGCCTTGGTTTTAGCGGCGATGTCAAGGGCGGTGATGGGCAGGTCCAACTGGGTGATTTCGAAAATGGCATTGACAGGAGCTGGGTCTTCAGCCGGAGCGGGTAAGGGGCAGCGACTGAGAGCGTCAGCGTGGGATAGAGTTTGCCCGGGCAGTGAATAAGTTTGTATGAGTAGGCCGCTAGGAAAAGTGTCCACCTTGTCATCCTAGGGGAGAGGACTTGAGGTGTCTGTTTGTCGCCGCCAGTAGGCCCAGGAGGGGCTTATGGTCGGTGACCAGTTCAAGAAGTGGCCAAAAGGAATTCGTGAAACTTTTCACGGCTGCAACAGCTGCTAGGGCTTCCTTGTCTATTTGGCTGTAATTTCGCTCCGTGGCCGAGAGCGTCCTGGAGAAAAAGGCGATGGGGGCCTCGGCGCCATTGGCGAGTCAGTGACTAAGGACCGCCCCAATTCCAAAGGGGATGCGTCTGCTGCCAGTACTAAAGGAAGGTTGGGGTCGAATTGGATGAGCACTGCCTCTGGCGTAAGTAGTGATTTGACGGCGTTAAACGCCTGGTCTTCTTTGTGCCCCCAGTGCCACGGTGACTTTTTGTCTAGTAATCTGTGTAGGGGTTCGGCTACTGAGGCTTTATGGGGCAAGAAGGATGCATAAAAGTTTAGCAGCCCCAAGAAAGCTTGTAGCTCCGTTTTGGAGGTCGGTGTGGGAGCTTCGTGGATCGCTCTAACCTTGGACTCCAGGGGTGAATGCCAGAGGCGTCAATTTTATAACCCAGAAAGTCCACCTGTCTAGTGGCAATGGCGCATTTTTCTTTTTTTAACTTGAGGCCATGCTGTCTGAACCTCTCTAACACTGCTCGCACTCTCTGGAAGAGTTGGGGTCTGTCCCTGGCCGAGACCAAGATGTCGTCAAGTAGGGTACTACACCAGGGAGGCCCTGTAAAATCCGCTCCATGAGGGACTGAAAAATACCCGGGCAAC
Source organism: Pseudonaja textilis (assembly GCF_049901715.1). Classification (NCBI taxonomy): domain Eukaryota; kingdom Metazoa; phylum Chordata; class Lepidosauria; order Squamata; family Elapidae; genus Pseudonaja; species Pseudonaja textilis. Next base: position 221,636,780 of record NC_141991.1, on the reverse strand, counting down.
ACTTACGCCAAATTGGAGACGCTTGCATCGGAAGGCACCCCTGTGAGTGACGATGGTCTGAAGTTCCGCTGTTTGGTTATCAACAGGGAACTGCTGATATGCTTGAGACATGTCCAATTTAGCAAAAATACTGCCCGGTTCGAATGTGTGCAATAAGTGCTGAATGACGGGCACAGGGTAGGCGCTAACTTGTAAATATTTATTGATTGTTGTCTTGTAGTCCGAGCAAATTCTCAGGCTACCATCTTTTTGAGGGTGTGACAATGGGCGTCCCCACTTGGCGAAATCTGTTGGCTCAATGACCCCTTGTTTTAGTAGTTTATCCAATTCAGCGTCTAGTTTTGGTCGAATAGCAAATGGAACTCTACATGGTTTTAATCTGATTGGGACTGCCTGGGGGTCAATGGTGAACGAGATGGGGGTTCCATTATAACACCCCAGTTCCTCGCTGAACACATCTGCGTAGTCAGCGAATAAGGAGTCAGTGTCTGAGGTTGAGACAGCATGGACTCCTGTTAACCCTAGGCCGAGGTGGGGAAACCAATCGAGCCCCAATAAGGTGGGTAGATTGCCGTTAACTACCACTAGAGGTAGGTGGCCTTTAAAAGCTCTAAAACTGACAAAGAACTTGCCTCTGCCGATCACGGGAATGGCCTTCCCCTGGTAGTCCTTCAGACCGAACTGGCATCTCTGAAGCCGGGTAGTAGATAGGCTGGGTGGAGTCTCTTGAGGGTGTTCCACGAGATTATTGAGAGCGCTGACCCTGTGTCAACCTCCATGTGGCACGGTTTACCTTCTAGGGAAACGGAGAGAGAAATTTTACTAACAGTGTGGCAAGTACGCCTGGCAAGGCGGTGCGTGCGACAGTTTAATACTTGCCTCTGTGGTCCCAAGTGCGAGGATGGGAGTTTGTGTGCAGCGCTTTGAGGGGCTTGGCAGACTCTCGCAATGTGCCCCCTCTTATGGCAGTTGTTGCAAACGGCTCCTTTAAACTTGCAGGTGGCCCTTTGATGTGATCCCCACAGGCTAGGCACAATGTGATGTGCTTGGGTGGACCGGTGTATTCTTGTTTGGCCCCTACCTGCGACCGTCTGTCATTGGTGAGGCGGTGGACGCCGTTCTCATCGTTGTGGGTTTCCTCCGCTTCCACCTCTTCGGAATGGACTGGGAACGATGCTAGCTTGGCATTTGGGCCCTGAATTTCGTGGCTGAGTTCGTTGCTAGCTCGGCTGCTAGGGCCTCCTCGACGCTTGCGCGAGGTTGAGGTCTTTTTGCTAGCAGGCGCCTCTGTAGGTTGAGATCCTTGACCCCACAAACTAATTGATCGAGGAGCATGTCCTCCAGGTATGTTCCGAACCCGCAGTGCAGGGCTGCTGTTCTGAGGGCGGCCATATATTGATTGATGGTCTCCTTACTTGATTGCTTCCTCATTCGGAACGTGAACCTCCTGGCGATTTGTGAAGGCCTGGGAGCGTAGTGGTTAGTGAGGATCTCAAGCAACTCGGACCACGGAACGTTTTTCAATTCTCTCGGCGCTACGAGTGCTGCGGTGGTATCGTAAACGGTGGCTCCGCAGTAGATTAGGAAATAGGATTTTTTCCGATGCTCTCCCGCATCCGCCAGGCCGACCGCATCGATGTAATGATTGAAACGGTTCTTATACGATTCCCACTTCTCTTCGTCTGGTTTAAACGCCGGGAATACTGGGTTGGAACTCATGGTGCTGGAACGGCTGGGCTACCTGCGGAAAAATCTCTGGGACTACGAGCGCTCGTGAGTTACTAGTGATATCAGCTCTGGAGAGGTTTTTTGCTACCCTCTCTTTCTCTCTCTGGGTTACCACGTTGGCTGCTAGCCGTTGGAGGTGTCTTGATTCGCGCCAAAAAAGTGGGCGTTAGTGACTCTCTACAGCGCTGTGCTGTGATTCCTACTGGCTCGAAATTCAAATGATACCCGTTTGAATTTCGCGCCAAATGCAGAGCGGCTGCGGCTCGCAGCGCTTCACTTTCCCGTAGAGGGCTAACAAGCTGCTACAGACGCTTCTAACTTTTGAATCAGACCGCTTTCTCTGGCTGCGGATCAGCGTTTGCTCTTTTTGATCGCTCGTTTTGTTGGCTGACCGCTCTCTCTGGCTGCGGATCAGCGTTTCCTTATCGCCAGCCGATCGCTCTCTCTGGGCTGCGGATCGGTGGCTAGTGACTCAGCGGTTGCAAGGTGCATCTGGTAGCCATCCCATCCTCGTCGCCAGTGTTAAGTTTGAGCAATGAGAGGCTGAACCAGAGCATGAGTGCAACAGTACTTTATTTTACAAATAAAGGGCTGACCGTGCTTGCCAAGCCTGGAACTGGCTCGCAGCAATCAGCAACCGGTTGGACCCCGCAGCCTGCTTTTATAGCTGGCTGCTGGGGAGAACCAACCAATGGGAATGGGGGAATATCGCCCACACAAAGTGAGTGGACCTGAGTGAGAACTCCTTGAGTCCTCAGGACATAACAGATAGTGAATTTCAGAACATGAAAAATCTCTGTTTCAGAATGTACCTTGCAATGGGAATTCTCAAGAAACAGCTTTGTTGCTTAAAAATCAAATTACTACAGAGGCTGTCCGCTCTCTGCTATCAGCTCTCTATTAATCCTGGTTAGCCATGTTATCTGCTTAGTGACACAATAATGAGTCTGAATTGCAGTTCTACGGCACAATTAATTTTCCTTAATGAAGTTGTCTATGCAGAGCTTCAAATTGATGCTATTTTCAGTAATAGGTAATAAATCTGAGATCTTTTATTTGTTGTAAAAGGTTGAACGCCTCCCCTTCGTCTATAATAGTAGAGTGAGAAAATTTGGACAAAAAAAGAGTGTGCTTTATGAAATCACAACTAAGAATGAAAATATAGCACTAATATTTTAAGTCCTCAGTTTTCTTGTAGTTTGCCACATTTAAAGTACACATAAGAACAGAAATTTTTATTGTTATGCATATATTTTACTCATAAAAATAACAATATACATTTTACATACAATTTCTCAAATATAGAAATTTATAGATGTATTTATGTCTTTTTGTACTCAATTTACCACAATGTTTTTCATACTTGATTGTGAAATAACCATGTTGGCTGGGTGATTCTAGGAGTCAAAGTCTACATCTTAAAGTTTCCAAGTTTGAAAAACACTGGTTTACTAATGTACAACATGGAAAAGGAAATGATGTCATGGAGATAAACCGATGTGTTCCATCTCTTGATCATAGCTTCAAAATGCTATCAATCTGATATTGCGATACTGCTGGATGACACCTATTACATTGCTAGGCTATTATTGACAGAGGGCCCATTTCCTATTTCCTTGGAAGGATGTTAGCATAAGACCTTTTCCCCATTACCAACTCCAAAGTATGCCAGCTCTAATCCCAAATTTTAAGAGAATAACAAAATTGGAAGGGATCTTGGAGGTCTTCTAGTCCAGCAAACCCTATATCATTTCAGACAAATGGTTGTCCAATCTCCTCTTAAAACATTCAGTGATGAAGCACCCATAACTTCTGAATTCAAGCTGCTCCACTGATTAATTGTTATGATTATTTATTCTGATTTCAACATTTTTATATTCATTATAAAGAAACATAAGTGACCAGACTTGACTTTGTGTTGGTAAAATTTTGCCTGTAGTACCCAGGCATCACATCAAAACAGACAGAAAAATAGCAGCCATCCTTAGAAACCACAAAGATAAAACTGACCTGGAAAACCAAGGCATATATGAAGTCCCCTGTGCACCATGCCCTGCCATGTACATCAGACAGACCAATAAAAGAATAAGTACCCACCTGGATGAACACAAAAATGGAGTAAAAAAGCTGGAACACACTTCCTCACTAGTCCAACACATGAAAGCAACAGGTCATAGCATCGACTTCAATGGCACCAAAACCCTAGCCACTATAGAAAACCCCAGCCACAGAATTATAGAGAAGCCATAGAGATTGAAAAAAGACCTGAAAGCATGAAGAGAAGAGATGATTCCACCAGATTGTCAATTATTTGGAAGCCTGCACTCACAAACAAAAAAATCTCCATACTACAAACCAGGCAAACACCTTGGCACAAACAGATGCCCCTGATACCTCCAGCTCAAACACACCCCAACCAGGCACCCAGATGAAACATAGCTTCCTAATAAATGATAGCCGTCCATTTACCCAGAGCCAAGCTGCACTAAAAGCCTCCAATACAAGAACACAATTGTGCCAGCCAATCAAGACAAAAAAAGCCACAAAACAGACAGAAGATATCAGAAACACCAATCAAGCAGAACACAGCAAACTCCAAGACCAATAAACACAGACCAAGACTCCCAACCAATCAGGATGAAGAAAAAACCATTCTGGCACAGCAGTAGGCTAGCGCCAAATTTAAAACTGAAACAACTGTAAAAGTCTGACTCAGAGACAAACACAATACAGAAGCCTGATGATGGCAGATGAGATTCTGTCGAAACATTGCTACAACTTTAAAAGCACAACTATAATGACGTGGAAAAATACCCGAACAAAGCTGAATACCATACATGTAAGTACCCGCGAAAACTTAAGAAAACAAATATATTTTTATACATGGTACTCTATTTCAACCTGGCACTTTCAAGCATATTCTTGTATACCACTAAAACTGTCACTAGGTTTATCTCTTTGCCTACTCAAGTTAACCAACGTGGTACTTTATATTGCAATGATTTCTGAATCAAGCTACCTAAAGTCAACTAAAAGAAAAATGCAAAAAATGCATAGCTTATTATGGTTGTGGAATTGAAATTTCTATTATGTCTGCTATACTTTTATTTGCAAAATTGTGGCTGTTGGAGCATCTCTGTTGTTACATTACCAATGATTTCTGATCCTTTATTATTTAAAGAAGACTCAAAGAAGTGTTTTCTTCTTGCCTTGCAAACATTTTCTCTCCACTTCTAATACCAGTGAGATTGGAGTCTTGCAAATCTTTGGATATAGATTTATATTCAGAGCTATAGATAATCTCATTGATGTTGGATACATCATTCCTGGACATTTTTTCCATGGTATAGAATAGAGGGACCACCATCTCTGTGATTTCTAATAGATAAATACAGATAATGTGATTTCTTGCTTTTTCTCTGTATTTCTGCCTGCCTTATATCTCGTTTGCCTGCAAACTGTTTTTTAATGTCTACTGCTGATACATGAATGCCAAGGTATATTTTTTTGCGAGCTGAATTAAGTGGTGCATGTGCTTGTTCTGATCTGAATATAGGAACTGAATGGGAGTTTCCATCGAAATAGGCGTAAACTAAACTGACTATTATCTACAGTAATTTTCTCATAATTGGAAAATTAGATAGGAAAATCAGATTTCCATTTCTGCCAACTCTATGTCTAAAAAAGAACAGTTTTACTATGCCACCCTATCTATTATTTCATTTGGATAGCTGTCTTTAGATAACAAAATAGGATAACTAGACTGTTTCTTCCCACCAAAAGATTATTTTGCTCACAGACATTTGCAATTTGTTCTTACATCTTAGTCTATAATACTAAAATGAATTGGAATTTCAATCAATCTTAAATATATAGAATTCACTTTTTGATTGTGACATTTGCTTGGAATTTCAGATTGATAAAGAGCTTCATATGAGCCTTTGTACCCTAGCTGTAGGAATGTGCCAGCTAGACAATATCTAAGAAACTTTTTGTAGGCTTTTTTCTTTGAAAGGTTTTCTTGCCTATCCAGTGATTTCGAGGCATAGTCTGACATATGGTCAATATGGTCACATGTAGGTTGAGTAATGAAGCATTTTAATGAGTTCATCTTGAAACAAAAAAATCCCTAATATTGTGCATATTTCATATTTAAATATCTCCATTATCAACCCTTTCCGATCTTAAGAGTTACAATTACATAGTGCTCATATATTTTTTAAACATTATTAATGCATAATCTGTCATTTTTTGTTTCTTTATTTCTCTTTTTATCACAAAATGCAATGGATTATCCCATTAGGTTTTTCAGTTTCTTCGTCTAAACAGGTAGTAAAACCCCTTAAGGCTTGCAATTATCTTACCTCCCCTGATATCAGATAAATCCTCTCTCTTTCTCAATAGTACAGTACCTTATTTCCAAAACCACTCTCATGAAAGTTTTGCATCAAACAAAACATTGGGATGTAATAATGACACTACTTCATTGAATCTCCAACTGTGAATTCATTTAGGTAGGAAGCTCAGTAATTGAATGTTTACATAAAACTACATTTTTCTAAGCTGCTTCTGTTCTCTCTCCTTCTCTCTCCTCTCTACCCTTCTCACTCTTACACACGCATTTTCATAGTACATTTCTCTTGATTTGTCCTGTTTCCTCTGTATTTTTGTCTCTTTACAATCCCTCTTTTGAAAGATTCTTCAGTTAAAAATATTAAGGATCTTAATGATGAACACCTTAACTGTGTATATTTAATTCTATGGCTAGCCTGATAATTGTGACTATGAATATAGGATTTTGCACTTAAAAATCAATTGTGTGCAGGAAGTATTTCAGATGTCATGAAGCTTTCAGCCTTTGCAGAAGCTCCTCTATAACATTTGAGTTTAAATATGTTATTCTTAAAGACATGTCAGCAGACCGTCACACATTGTCAATATGATTTCTGCCAAAGTTGTTGCAGCCTGAAAGAATTGTATTTTCTACAGTTGGGAATACTGCCTGATGGGATTTCCAGATACAGCCAAGCTTCTATGCTGACTTAATAATATGTGTATGAAAAGCTTTCCTATGAGCCAGATATGAAGAAATGCTATCGACAATGCATATGTGTACCATTTAACATCTCTATTTGGCCTTGCACATATTGAGGGAAATAGGTTCCTCAGGTTTCTGTGCTAAATGCATAGAATACATATCTACTTAAAGAAGCTAGCAAAGCACTTTAGTTTTGCATAATGCATACATGCATATGGCAATTAAATTAAGCTAGTGAATGATAGCGGTCTTCTAGACTGTTGTTTCAGCTAGGTATCCAATAATGTTTCAGAATTTATCAATTTTTCATCACATTCATTTTAAGGAAAAATGAGAACTGTGTTGTTAATTTCTGTTTATGAAATGTGTTATTGGGAAAACAGTCAAAAGAATTATCCATAGAATAAAAGACAGGTTTAAACACTAAGTATTTGGTCACAGCATTTTAGCTGGTTGCTGAGTGAGCAGAAGTTTTAACAAAATAATTGGTCTGACTTAAAGGAGTAGAGAGGCTGGACTTCCAGTTTGCAGCGCTTTGGGGCAGGCAGAAATCCGCGATTGTGCGCAGTTTCTGCCTGGGCCTGCCGCTGGAGTGCCCCAAGCCAGCTGGCTTTGGGGCTAAGCCACCCCGTAGAGGTGGTGAAGATAGGGGAGATCTGGCAGGGTCGAGAGGAATCGCACCTCTCCTCCCCAGCCGGCTAAACTCCCTTTTCCAAAGGCAGTAAGAGCGGCAGTCAGAAATGGCCACCTCAAAGAAGCACTCAGCCGGGAAAGAAAGTGCAGGAGGAAGTTAAGAAGTGAAAGTTTTTGGCTGACCAGGACAAAAACCAAAAACTAAGGTACCCTGGAATTTAAATTTTGTAAAAGATACATCGCTCCCAAAGAAGCAGTGAATGAAAGTTAAAAGGGAAAGTTTTTTTTTTCACTCTCCTTCCTTACGTTGACAGCGAACTTATGAGAAATCAGAAAAACCCGCTTTGGCATCAAGAGGTAATTAAACTGGATAATTAAATGTCAAGGGGACAATAAGGATTTCTGAACATTAAAAAAGAATCTTTTCTTGCTGTAAGTGGGAAGGGAGAGAAAAAGAATAAAAGTAAGATTTGGAAGGAGGAGATTGCCTGGAATTTAAAAGAATTTGATTAAATCCTAACAAGACTTCTAAAAGATACATCTTAACTGGAACTTTGTAACTAAATAGCAACCCCAGGAAGAGAAAGTGAAAAAAGAAGAAAGTGTTAAAAGAAACAGCTTGTGTGTATTTGGATTGCTTGGTGACTTTGGGATTCTTGGAAATTATATCTAAATAATTAAAAACACTTGGGTGGTTGTTTGAAAATTATTTTTTACAATGGCATTGCTTGTGGATGAACTGAAAATGGAATTTAAAAAAGAAGAGGAACAAAAAGGCAAGGGCTTTCTTGGCTCTGTTTTTCACTTCTTAGAAATGGCAACTTGTACCTATGAGAAACTGACTGTGCAACAAGAAGATTGGGACAAAGAAGAAACCATCTTTGATGAACAAGTAACTTTAATTAGGAAAGAAGGGGGAAAGGGGGGAAAGAGAATGGAGACTTTAAGATCCAGAAAAACAACCAAAAAAGGGAAAAATAAGGTGCAAAGTGGATATAACATTAGAAAGCAGCAGAAAAAAGGAACACAGAAGAGGGAAATGGAGGTGGAGAGACAAGGGGGTAAAAAGGGCAGAGAGAAAAAGCAAGAGAGGAAGGAAGGGAAGAGAAGCTACAAAGGTGTGAAACAAGATGTAAAGAAACAGGACTTATTTAGAGATAATGGATAAAAATCTAACTGAAAAAGTGATTCTGCAAAGGTACATAAGATTGTATTATTATATTTGTATTAGAAATTATGTTAGAAAATTGGAAATAACATAAGATTAAAAAGTGGGATAAAATACTCAGTGTAACTCAGTGAAACTTTTATGAACAAAATAAATGAAATGAAATAAATGAGAGAATTGAATTAGGAAGGAATGGGAACATCTCAATGATATAATGTTTTAAAATAAGCAACTATGGAAAGTTTATAAGTGTTCCCATAGAAGTATGATACTTATATGAAAAGTAATGTGTAAAATGCTTAAGATTTAAATGAATATTAATATTAACAATAGAGTTGAATTGACATGGATTTGTGGTTTTAATTATATTATATATTTACAATTTTTACTCTTTTTAAAATATAGTGTGTAATTTTAGAATGTACGAAACAGAATTCGAATGGAAGTTATGTATTATATTAAGTGTTATAAATTTAGGGGAAAGATATAAAGGCATCATACTCCAATCAGTGATTACAGGAGAAATTTTGTTTAATGAGAAAAGATAATAGACAGCTGGAAACAGGACAGACAAAGAATATAAGCATAATGATCTGAACTGAGATGAAATAAAATAAAATTAAGAAATTTAAAAGAGGGGAGAAACTATATAGAAAATGTAGAATGGTAATAAGATATGGAATGGTATATAAAATGAACATGAATTTGAATTTGTGTCTGTACGAAGAGATGTAACCTGGGATCAAGCTGCTTTCAAAAAAGATGTCTTATGTGTTTATGTTTTACGTGTTGTTTGTTTATGTTTGTTTTTAAAAATCAATAAAATGTTCTCAAAAAAAGGAGTAGAGAGGCTATCTCTTTCAAGGATAAATATTATTGATTGTTTTTAAAATATTATAATGCTGACTACCTGGGCTTTGGTTTATTATTTGTTTGTTAAGAACAGATCATGCCAAACCAATCTTATTTCATTCTCCAACATATTAACTAAATTAATAGATCAGCAAAATACTGTGGACATAATATACTGTATTTAGATTTCAGCAAGATATTCAACAAAGTAGACCACAACCTCCTTCTGAGTAAGCTGGAAAAAAGTAGAATAGATAGCACCACCACTAGATGGACTCACAACTGGCTTACAAACCATACTCAATGAGTAGTCCTTAATTGGTCTAAGTCTACATGGAGGGAAGTAAGCAGTGGGGTGCCACAAGTTTCTGTCTGAGGCCCAGTACTCTTCAATATCTTCACTAACGACTTAGATGAGGGAATAGAAGGGGAACTTACCAAATTTGCAGATGATACTAAGCTGGCAGGAATAGCTAACACCCAAGAAGATAGGCTGAAGATCCAGATGGATCTTGACAGACTAGAACACTGGGCCGTATCTAACAAAATGAAATTCAATGTAGAGAAAAGTAAAGTCCTACACTTAGGCAAAAAACACCAAAAGTACACATATAGATTGGGTGAAACCAGGCTCAATAGCAGTAACAGGGAGAGGGATCTTGGAGTCTTAGTGGACAACCAGCTAAATACGAGCCAGCAGTGTGCAGCAGCAGCCAAAAAAGCTCCTGCAATCCTAAATTGTATTAACAGAGGGATACAATCAAGATCAAGGGAGGTACTAATACCACTCTATAAAGCCTTAGTAAGACCACACCTAGAGTACTGCATCCAGTTCTGTTCACCACATTACAAAAAAGATGTTGAGACTCTAGAAAAAGTACAGAGAAGAGCAACCAGGATGATTAGGGGACTGGAGACTAAAACATATGAAGAATGGTTACAGGAACTGGGCTTGGCTAGTCTAGTAAAGAGAAGGACCAGGGGAGACATGATAGCAGTCTTCCAATATTTGAGGGGCTGCCACAGAGAACAAGGGGTCAAGCTATTTTCTGAAGCACTTGTAGGCCAGACAAGGAATAATGGATGGAAACTGAACAAGGAGAGATTTAACCTGGAAATCAGGAAAAACTTTCTGACAGTGAGAACAACCAACCAATGGCCTCAGAAGTTCTGGGAGTGTCATCACTTGAGACTTTCAAGAAAAGATTGGACTGCCATTTGCCAGAAATGATGTAGGGTCTCCCGCTTGGGCAGTGGGTTGGACTAGATGACCTACAAGGTCCCTTCCAACTCTGATTATCTGTTATTACATTTATATAGCAATAGCAATAGCACTTAGACTTATATACCGCTTCACAGTGCTTTACAGCCCTCTCTCAGCAGTTTACAGAGTCGGCATATTACTCCCAACAATATAGTTCTTCATTTTACCAGCCTCAGAAGGATGGAAGGCTGAGTCAATCTTGTGCCAGTGAGAAGCGAACTGCTGGCAATCAGCAGAATTAGCCTGCAATATTGCATTCTAACAATTGTACTACCTGTTAGGTATAACATTGGTCACCTAACTAGTTTGGGTAAGATAATATATATATATAAGCTATGATTCTTAGTTTAAGTGTGTGTCACTTTAAATGCAAAGCATGTATTTTTGGGTGTGGTGTGAAAACACCATAAGAGGGAGCAAGAGATGCTGATGAGACGCTGACGATTCCCTGACGCTTTGCTGGCAATTACTGGAGTTGCAGACGGAAGAGAGGAGTTTCTGAGTTTGTTCCATATCTCTCTCTACTGCGAGGAGATAAATTACCGGACTGTTATTTTGTAAGTGTACCGACCTCTCATTTTGGACATTGGAATTTGCAAATGAATAATCCCTGGACGGACTGAACTAAGTGAATGATATATGGACTGTTTTTGACTATGCTTTAACTCTTGCTGGAATAAAACTACTTTAATTGGCACTGTATCTGCTTTTACTGAGTGTAAGCTACACAACACGATATCTCACATATTTTGCCTGCCTGCCTGACTGCCCTGCAGATCTTGCTAGGGTGTATCCCTAACACTACCATAGTTCATGCTGCCCAACTCCCAGCCACTATATGCCTTATGTAAACTCTTTACATACTGTACCTCTGCGGTTGCTAACTGTTGTTGTATTTAAGTGTTTTATTTGGAATACAGGTTTATGCAGAGTACATTGTTAGTAACAGTATACTTCACATCAATTGTAATGCTGGAAAAGGATTTTCAGCTTAGAATTCAAAATGAGATGCTTCAATTTTGCACAGTTATAGTCAATGGTTCTTTTCTTTTCCTCATACTTTTCTGCAGGTTTTCAGATTCTCAAGTATGTTGTGCTGAACACTCTCCAAAAGAGAAATATGGAGTACTATGCTTAAAATAAAAAGAATTAAATAAAATAATGAACCCCTGAGAAATTTTGCTTTATGGTAGCCAGCTTGTAGTTATTTTATCTGAAGCAAAACAAAAAAGCAATTTGCTTTTCAGAAAAAGTTAATAAATTTAGGTAGGATTGATGTCAATGTGTATTTCTTTACTAATCATGGCATCAGAAAATAATTCTGAGGTGAAATATTTTGGAATATGCAAGATCCCATTCATAATAATTTCTAGAAAGGATTATTTCTTTCTAGGGGTATGACAAATTCACGTAATGCATTTGGGGGTTTGAGTAGACCAACCATTAGAATTTTGGTGACTTTAACAGGGAATGCTTATTTCCCTGTTTTATGGGGAATATAGCTGCCAAATCAAAAAGCTGCAACGATTTAGTGAACAAACTAGTGGAATATCTTGGGGTGCTGATACTAAAATTCTATGAACAAAAGCCTTGGGTTCGGTTTATTCCACAGATGAATATTGTGCCAGTGTGTAGCTTAACACTGCCCACACTCAAATGATTGATGTCCAACTCTGCCAGGCAATGTATATGAACTCTGGCACATTAGATCTCACTTCAGTTACTTGCAATATCATACTGTCCCACATTAGAAAATAACAAGTTCTCATTCGGCTATGGTCAAAGTTGATGAACAACAAGGCCCTCCCTATTGACCAGGACAATGCACAGTCCATCACAAGATCAAAATCACCTAGGTCAGCATGGAAAACAGCTATTCATTTAACATTTATACAGTTTAACCTTGAGGATTCCTGGAGAGATGAGTGATACCTTCTTGTGGCCTGACCATTAGCAATCCTTCTACCAAACCACTTGGTTTTGAACTGCCTTGCTCTGTCTGAAAAAAATTGAACAGAATTACACATGTCTCTACCTTGTATGATTGGAGGTGGAAAGATTCCCTTCATTGTAATTGTGGTGCTGAGATAAAAAACTCTCAGACATATTGTGGAAAACTGCCCAAAATATGTGTTCCCTGGTTCCCTAGAAGATGGGAAGATGCTGCTGCATGAAGCAACAGCAGATTCGATCACTTGGTTAACTGAATTAGAGATCCAGTTATGAGGCCACTGCCATAGCCTTGTAGAAATTTTGAATATAATTACATGGATTGTATATATATATTTACTTTTCTTCTATCATGTTCTTATCAGATGCTAAATAATAAATAAATAATTGTTGAATAATTTTTATTTATTTATTTTGTTTTCTTAATAATTCAGGTGGATCAACAGAATAAGAGTACCATAACACATATTGTAAAACATGATAAAAATCCAACATCAGTAAATAAAAGAATAGTTGTTATAACAAAAGACATGAAAACGCACAGTTCAAATAATAAACGATGTTCTTGGCTAATAAGTGAGAAACCTTTTAGGACATTTACAATGTTTTTGATGGAATAGGCATCTTTCTGTTATTAGAAGCAAGGAGAGAAATGTGGGATAGTTAGAGGGTAATTTGTTTAGAAATTGTATTCAGCACAGGTAAGTCTCTCCATGAGAAATTTGAAGCTTTCAATTGATCAGCGCAATAATAAAAAAGCTAGGCTGAATAGAGGACAATATTAGACTTTTCATTTCTTTCTTTTCAGTTCATTTACTACCAAACCAAAGAATAGGCAATACAGACACAGAGAGATATAGAGTACAATATAATATGGCAGCAGTAGAAAGTCTCTTAAACATCCATCATTTTCCAAGCATGCAACCACTATTACATTCTCCAAGATTCCAAAGACTTCACTAAAACTCTAGGGGGGAGAAAGAGTTAGAAAAGAGCACTGCGATATATTACTTCAATATTTCTTCCTGAAATGGGGCAGAGATAATAATACAAAAATCACTGTGAATAGAAGCTAGATCTATTGGTAACAAAACTGTATTACCTTCTTGTCCCTCTGGAGTTTCTTATATAGAAAGCTTTGACATAAATTGTCCTGGATGACCTGATGTCTATAATTTGGCTCCCTCAAGCCAAATTATGATTCAAGCATCTTCCTAAAATTTTCAAATATGTTTGATTCATATCTGAATTTTGATTTGGTAAAATCTTATGTATAATCTTAGCACATACATTCAGAGTATTTGCTTCACTTCTATTCCTCTATTTTTATGTTTATCTTTACAATATTTCATTTTCTGAAATTTTTAAAAAATTGATCATTAATTTTACTGGGTGTGCTAACACATAATAGCACTTAGCACTTAGACTTACAGTATATACCACTTCACAGTGCTTTACATCCCTCTCCAACCAGTTTACAGAGTCAGCATATTGTCCCCAACAATCTGGGTCCTTATTTTACCAACCTCGGAAGAATGGAAGGCTGAGTCAACCTTGAGCCTGCTGAGATTCGAACTGCCAAATTACAGGCAGCCAGGAGTCAGCAGAAGTAGCCTGCAGTACTCTCTTATAGTCAAAGTAGAGAATACAAAAAATCACCCAAGCAAACAGGTCGAATACTGATACTAAAACTTGTATAATATTCCTAACACCTTATCATCAATATTTATGAATTTATTTTTCTCTTCACAACATCCATCAGGTACTTTTGATTTGTAAACTGTTTACCAATTTATTTTTCTTCTAAGTTAATATGGATTGATTATCAGTAGTGATTTCCTATCTTAATTTCAAATGTGTTTCTGAATGTTTAGAAGTTGCAATCTTATAAACCAATTCTGAGGATCTCATCAACTCTATTGACTTTCTCAGTCTTCTCCTTTCTTTCAAAGTATTCATTCTTGTTCTATATATTTGTTATGTGCTTTGAACATTAATCATTGTGAACTTAAATGCATTCTATAGGACAAAATCACCTCAACATACCTTTTTTCTGAATGGTCACTCACTTTTGGTATTCAGTCCATATTTATCTATTAATTCTCAAACCTAACCATCTCTTCTTGTTTTACAACACAAATAGTCCACACTTACTAATCACAGTAGGGAATGGAAACTCTCTAAGAGATGTATTCCTAAAGTGACACATCATATAACAGTACCACTTTACATGAGTTCAGACCATTTATTGATTTTTTTAGTGATTCTTTTATATTTTTCTCTTGGAATCCTATATGTCTTTCTAGCATTTTTGCATGGACTGATTGTTCCCTCTTCCTTACCCTTTATATCCTTCTGCTGCATCTTTTGAATATCCATCCATAACCCTTTCATTATTTTTGGAAAATTGTCCTTTTCCCCTCTATTCATTAGTGACTTTACAGGGGTTACATATATTTTTGGAGAAAGTGATAAAAAATCATAAAGAGTAGATAGTGTTGTTTAAAGATAATGAGGTGAATGTAGAAGAATCATAACAAATGGTAAAAATAAAGAAATAAGTACGAATTAGGAGAATAGTATAATATACCATTGATACATAAAAGAATATGTTATAATTATAATGAGCATATCAAGATTAGGAATTGGAAGATAAAAACCTCTGTATATGTAATTGTATTATTACTGTTAGCATTGTGTGAAAAATATATTGACCCAGTCATTATACTGTCCAAAAAAAATGTTGGTTGCGGGAGTTACAGTTTGCAGTGCTTCGGCGGCAGGCAGGAATCCACGATCGTGCGCGGTTTCTGCCTGGGCTCACCGCTGGAGTGCCCCGAGCCAGCCGGCTTCGGGGCTAATCCACCCTGTAGAGGTGGTGAAGACAGGGGAGACCTGGCAGGGTCAAGGAAAGCTGCATCTTTCCTCCTCAGCTGGCTAAACTCCCTTTTCTGAAGGCGGTAAGAGCAGTGGTCAGAAATGGCTGCCTCAAAGAAACACTCAGCCGGAAAAGAAAGTGCAGGAGGAAGTTAAGAAGTGAAAGTTTTGGCTGACTGGGACAAAAAGCAACAACTGAGATACCCTGGAATTTAAATCTTATAAATTATACATTGCTCCCAAAGCAGCAAATGAAAGTGAAAAGGGAAAGTTTTTTTTTTTCACTCTCCTTCCTTACGTTGACAGCAGATGAATGAGAAATCGGAAAACTCCTCTTTGGCACTAACAGGTAATTAAACTGGATTAAATGCCAAGGGGACAATAAAGATTTCTGAACATTTAAAAAACTTCTTTTTGCTGTAAGTGGGAATGGAGAAGAAAAGAATGAGAGCAAGATTTGGCTGGAGGAGGCTGCTTGGAATTTAAAAGAATCTAAAGCTAAATTGTAACAAGACTTCTAAAAGATATATTTTAACTGGAACTTTGTAACTAAATAGTAACCAAAGGAAGAGAAAGTGAAAAAATAAGAAAGTGTTGAATGAAACAACTTGTGTGTATTTGGATTGTTTGGTGACTTTGGGACTTCTGGAAATTATATTTGAATGATTAAAAACAATTGGGTGGTTGTTTAATTTTTTTTTTTATAATGTCATCACTTGTGGATGAATTGAAAATGGAATTTAAAAATGCAAAGAAGCAGAACAAGAAGGGAAGGGCTTTTTTGGCTCTGTTTTTAATTTTTTAGAAATGGCGATTTGTACCTATGAGAAACTACAAGAAAAGACTGCGCAGTTGGAAGATTGGGACAAAGAAGAAGCCATCTTTAATGAACAAGTGACTTTATCTGGGGAAGAAAGGGGAAAGGTGGGGAAAGAAAATGGAGAATTTAAGACCTAAAAAAACAACCAAAAAAGGGAAAAATAAGGTGAAAAGTGGATATAATGTCAGAAAGCAACTGAAAAGGGAAACACAGAAGAAGGAAATAGAGGTGGAGAGACAAGGCGGTAAAAAAGGTAGAGTGAAGAAACAAGGGAGGAAGGAAGGGAAGAGAAGTTACAAAGATTTGAAGCAAGATGTAAAGAAACAGGACTTATTCAGAGATAATGGGTAAAAATATAACTGAAAATAAGATTCTGCAAAGATACGTAAGATTGTATTGTTATACTTGTATTAGAAATAATGTTAGAAAATTTGAATAATATGTGATTAAAAAATGGGATAAAATAGTTAGCGTAATTTAGTGAAACTTTTTTGAACAAAATAAATGAATGAGAGAATTGAATTAAGAAGGAATGGGAACATTTTAATTACACAATGTTTTAAAATATAAGTGAAATGGGGGGGAAGTAATTACACAAAATTTATAAGTGTTCCCATAGAAGCATGATATCTATTTGAAAAGTGATGTGTAAAATGTTTAAGATTTATATGAATATTAATTTTAATGATAGAGTTGAACTGGCATGGATTGTTGTTTTAATTATATCATACATTTATAATTTCTTCTTTTCTTAAAATATAATGTGTAGCTTTAGAATGTACTAAGCAGAATCTGAATGAAAGTTATGTATTATATTATTATAAATTTAGAGGAAAGATATAAAGGCGTCATACTCCAATCAGTGATTAGAAGAGAAATTTTGTTTAATGAGAAAAGATAATAGATAGCTGGAAACAGGACAGACAAAGAATATAGGTATAACGATCTGAACTGAGATGAGATAAATAAAATAAAACTGAGAAAGTTAAAAGAGGGGAGAAGTTATATAGAAAATGTAGAATGGCAATAAGATATGGAATAGTATATAAAATGAGCATGAATTTGAATTTGTGTCTATACAAAGCGATGTAACCCGGGATCAGGCTGCTTTCAAAAAAGATGTTTTATGTTTTCATGTTTTGTGTTTTGTTTGTTTATGTTTGTCCTTTAACAAATCAATAAAATTTTTGGAAAAAAAATGTTGGTTGTTAAAGGAAAACTACAAATAAAACCTATACATTAGTTCTGGCCACAGACTTTACCTTACAGACATTAAATCTGCTGTCAAATGACCAGGATTTGCAAATTCCCAGTAAATGTGCATGATGGAATTGAGGTCTAAATGACCAAATTGTGATCATATAACTATGAGGAATGCTACAATGGCTGCAACTGCAAGGAGCAATTGTAAATATCCTTTTTCAGTACTGTTGTGACTTTAAACACAGAACAAGTGGTCAGTAAGTGAGAACGATGTTAAATAAAGCAATCAGCTTGTGTGTTTCTTTAACTGTCATGTCTATGTAATGAAGTAGGCAGAAGCATATTCATACAGAGCTATGTTGATATTTTTTGACATTTCTCTCAACTGAACATGTACTTACACAATATGCATTTGATCATTTTAAAATTTCTCCATACATTTTTCCATCCCACCATTCACTAAACATTCCATTTTTTTCATGAATACTTCAATCATCATTATTGCTACATTTAGCTACCAATTTTAAACTCCATATTTGAACAAGACATTCTATAATGCAAGTCTGTTAATTGTTTATTATTACATTGGTGCATTGTTGCATGAATAGAGATTTATTAATGGAGTCCAAAATTTGTTTTTAGATTGCAGAAATATGTGATTCCTCAACATTTGGCATAGACCTTACTAATGTGGACAGTGTATGACCCAGCATGCCTATCTTAATTTGTATTACTCTCATATCTGGTATAGGCAGAGAAAGGTTTGGGGGACGGAGGCTTTGTCCAAGGACCTTAGAGGTCTTCTAGTCCAACAGCCTGCTTAGGCAGGAAACCCTATACCACTTCAGACAAATGGTTATCCAATCTCTTCTTAAAAACTTCCAGTGTTGGAGCATTCACAACCTCTGCAGGCAAGTTGTTCCACTGATTAATTGGTCTGTCAAGATATTTCTTCTTAGTTCTAATTTGCTTCTCTCCTTGATTAGTTTCCACCCATTGCTTCTTTTCCTACCGTCAGGTGCTTTGGAGAATAGCTTGACTCCCTCCGCTTTGTACCAGCCCCTGAGATATTGGAAAACTGCTATCATGTCTCCCCAGTCCTTCTTTTCATTAGATTAGACATACCCAGTTGCTGTAACCGTTCTTCATATGTTTTAGCCTCCAGTCCCCTAATCATCTTTGTTGCTCTTCTCTCCAGTCTTTCTAGAATCTCAGCATCTTTTTTACATCAAAACTGGATACAGTATTCCAAGTGTGGCCTTACCAAGGCATTATAAAGTGATATTAACACTTCACATGATCTTGATTCTATCCCTCTGTTTATGCAGCCTAGAACTGGTTGGCTTTTTTTTTGGCAGCTGTGGCACACTGCTGGCTCATATTTAAATGGTTGTCCACTAGGATTCCAAGACCCCTCTCACAATTACTACTGTTGAGCGAGGTACCACACATACTGTACCTGTGGTTTTGTTTTTCTTGCCTAAATGTAGACCCTTACTTTTTTCACAATTATATTTCATTTTGTTAGCTAGTGCCCAATGTTCAGGTAAAAGCAGAAACCAGTCAAGCAATTCTGCAGCAAATCCAGTCGAACCATTTCTGAAAGGAAATCTCTATTGGCAGAAACCAATATTGATTGTTTGGGACATCAGCTACCGACCCCACCTCAGACAAAGCACTAACTATAACAAAGGAATATACAGGAGCTACTCTAGTAAAGGGGAAAACTCATTTGTTTTGAAGTGGACATATTGTCAGTGACAAAAGAGACTAAACTTAATAACTAGAAGCACAAGGAGAGGGTGGAATCTATTTGGTTCTATTTTATTATTTCTTCTTCCACCTTGAAATAGTTTATTCCATTTAGTTTTAATCTCTCTTTTGTCACTGACAACATAAAATAATACCTTGAAGCCATGTTAGCTCATACTTGTGTTGCATAGAAATCATGGCTAAACTGAAAACAGTTTAAAAAGAAGAGGGTTCTGACTGATTCTCAATGTTAAGAACCTTTGTTTTTTTAAAAAATGTCTTTTTTTTCTTTCTCTTTTCCTGCATTTAAAAAACATAGGTACTGATTATGTAACAGATAACAGATAATCAGAGTTGGAAGGGACCTTTTAAGTCATCTAGTTCAACTCCCTGCCCAAGCAGGAAATCTTATACCATTTCTGACAGATGGCAGTCCAATCTCTTCTTGAAATGCTCAGTTGGTTTCTAATTGTTGGTCTACTCAAACCCTCAAATGTATTACGTGAATTTGTCATACCCCTAGAAAAAAATAATCCTTTCTAGAAATTATTATGAATGGGATCTTGCATATTCCAAAATATTTCACCTCAGTATTATTTTCTGATGCCATGATTAGTAAAGAAATACACATTGACATCAATCCTACCTAAATTTATTAACTTTTTCTGAAAAGCAAATTGCTTTTTTGTTTTGCTTCAGATAAAATAACTAGAAGCTGGCTACCATAAAGCAAAATTCTCAGGTGTTCATTATTTTATTTAATTCTTTTTATTTTAAGCATAGTACTCTATATTTCTCTTTTGGAGAGTGTTCAGCACAACATACTTGAGAATCTGAAAACCTGTAGAAAAGTATGAGGAAAAGAAAAGAACCATTGACTATAACTGTGCAAAATTGAAGCATCTCATTTTGAATTCTAAGCTGAAAACCCTTTTCCAGCATTACAATTGATGTGAAGTATACTGTTACTAACAATGTACTCTGCAGAAACCTGTATTCCAAATAAAACACTTAAATACATCAACGGTTAGCAAACACACAGGTAAAGTATTAAGAGTTTACATAAGGCATATAGTGGCTTATGTAAGGCTTATGTATTAAGAGTTTACATAAGGCATATAGTGGCTTATGTAAGGCTTATGTATTAAGAGTTTACATAAGGCATATAGTGGCTGGGAGTTGGGCAGCATGAACTATGGTGGCACAGTTGTTAGAATGCAATATTGCAGGCTAATTCTGCTGATTGCCAGCAGTTCGCTTCTCACTGGCACAAGATTGACTCAGCCTTCCATCCTTCCGAGGCTGGTAAAATGAAGAACTATATTGTTGGGAGTAATATGCTGACTCTGTAAACTGCTGAGAGAGAGCTGTAAAGCACTGTGAAGCGGTATATAAGTCTAAGTGCTATTGCTATTGCTATATAAATGTAATAACAGATAACAGATAATCAGAGTTGGAAGGGACAAATGGCAGTCCAACCTTTTCTTGAAAGTCTCAAGTGATGGTGCTCCCACAACTTCTGAGGGCAAACTGTTCCATTGGTTGGTTGTTCTCACTGTCAGAAAGTTTTTCCTTATTTCCAGGTTAAATATGTCCTTGTTCAGTTTCCATCCATTATCCTTGTCTGGCCTACAGGTGCTTTAGAAAATAGCTTGACCCCCTCTTCCCTGTGGCAGCCCCTCAAATATTGAAAGACTGCTATCATGTCTCCCCTGGTCCTTCTCTTTACTAGACTAGCCAAACCCAGTTCCTGTAACTGTTCTTCATATGTTTTAGTCTCCCGTCCCCTAATCATCCTGGTTGTTCTTCTCTGTACTTTTTCTAGAGTCTCAACATCTTTTTTGTAATGTGGTGAACAGAACTGGATGATGTACTCTAGGTGTGGTCTTATGAAGGCTTTATAGAGTGGTATTAGTACCTCCCTTGATCTTGATTGTATCCCTCTGTTAATACAATTTAGGATTGCAGGAGCTTTTTTGGCTGCTGCTGCACACTGCTGGCTCATATTTAGCTGGTTGTCCACTAAGACTCCAAGATCCCTCTCCCAGTTACTGCTATTGAGCCTGGTTTCACCCAGTCTATATGTGTACTTTTGGTGTTTCCTGCCTAAGTGTAGGACTTTACTTTTCTCTACATTGAATTTCATTTTGTTAGATACGGCCCAGTCTTGTAGTCTGTCAAGATCCATCTGGATCTTCAGCCTACCTTCTTGGGTGTTAGCTATTCCTGCCAGCTTAGTATCATCTGCAAATTTGGTAAGTTCCCCTTCTATTCCAGCATCGAAGTCATTAGTGAAGATATTAAAGAGTACTAGGCTAAAGATGGAACCTTTTGACCCCCCTCTGCTTACTTCCCTCCATGTAGACTTAGACCCATTAAGGACTACTCATTGAGTACGGTTTATTGGCCAGTTGTGAGTCCATCTAGTCTTGGTGCTATCCCACTTTTTTCTAGTTTACTAAGAAGTAGGTTGTGGTCTACATATATTCTTCATAATTGCTAGATACAACTTTCTTACTCTTACTCAAAGTTTTTACTACTTATTTCAGTCAGAATACTGTGTTTCTCTTATAATAAGGCCGGGTCTTTTTTTTTTTTTTTTGAGCCCTGAAAAAACAGCTAGGCCGTCTTTTCGGGGGTAACTTAATTCCCCCCCCCTCGGGCAGGCAGGCGGTGATGGCTTGGATGTTGACCTTGGTATTGGTGGGGCACTTTGTATTGGGAGACCTTGCACCACCATTGCTTTCCCTTCTCCCCGTGCTGCCGCGGCATTTAGAGCAACGCTGTGGTATTTAGCGCAGCCACGCAGCATTCGGTGCAGCCATGAGAGGCCAGCCAGGGCTCCTTCTTACATCCAGAGCCTGGTGGAGACACCTGGCTTCAGGCACTCCTGTCACCGCCTTCCCGGACATCGTTCGAAGGCAAAGCCTTTAAAAACGATGCCCTACTACTGGTACGACAAAGCCTGCCCTGCCCAAGAGGGCAACCCAACCCCACATGGGGAGGCAAATCTCCCGGGGCCACAGCGTAGGATCAGCCCACCCCGGGAGAAGCGCCCAGCTGCCATCCCTGCCTGGCGCTGGGCAGAGCGCAAAGAGCTTTGCCTGGGATGCCCAGCGCAGCTGACAGGTGGGCTCTCCTGCCTGGTGGTGGAGCTCTGGCCAAAGCAGCAAGCGCTTCCCCACCGGACCCTCCACTCATCCTGCCAGGGCTGCGCCGGAGCCGGGTGGGGTTGGCAGAGCCGGGAAAATGAGCCACTGGTGCGCACCCGCCTGCCAAGCGAAAAAAAACGGGCTGACTCAAGCTTAACTTCCTTCCCAAGTCCCTCCAGCCCGACCCCAAAGGGGCCACTGGGAGTGGCCACCTGAGGCAGTGATAGCGCTCACCCATCCGTGAACAGGGAGGCAAGGCGACAGCCCACGCCGCGTCCTCCTCTGAGCTGAGCCCCGCCGAGTGAGTGCCTCTGCCCGATGCTTATGCCGCTGCAGCAGTTGGAGCTGCCAGTGAGTTTGGAGATGCGTGGGGACAGGGCTGGGCTGGGTGAGGGGTGGAAAGGGCAGGCAGCTTTGGGCTCTCTCCTCTGGACTTGCCATCCAGGGAAGCTGCACCTGAAGCCGAGTGTCTCCACCAGGTTCCGGTTGCAGGGAGGAGCCCTGGCTGGCCACATGTGGCTGTGCCAAATGCCGCGGCAAGCCCCCTGCCATTCCCCCCCATTTTGCATGTTTTAATATAGGCCTTAATTTGGGGGGAGGGGATTAATTTCATTTCATGCCTATAAAACATGCTGGGACTTCCTACTGGGGGAGGCCGTATTGTTGGAGAAACAGGGTAGAATAGAACTGGAAGGGACCTTTGAGGTTTTCTAGTCCAGCCCCTAGTCAAGCAGGAGACCCTATACTATTTCAGACAAGTTACTGTCAAGTCTCTTCTTTACCCCCCACCCGCTCTCATAATAAAGCATTCACAAGGCCTGGCGGCAAGCTGTTTCACTGGTTAATTGTCCTCGTTGTAAATCCAGGTTGTTTTTCTCCTTGATTAGTTTTCACTCGTTTCTTATCCTGCTTTCTGGTGCAATTTAATTTCAAGTAAGTTATTTGAGCCTTGCTAAGTGCACATGTAATATATAATATACAGGAACGTTTATTTTATTTTCATGAGGTAAGCTTCAACCTCTTCAGGCCTCCCAGTCATATATTTCTCAATCCCCTTCTCTATTTATTAGATTCCAGGCACATATTGAAGGCATTGTGCAAAAGCAAAGGGTATTTTCAAGGTGTGATAATATCTGCTGCTGCATTTGGTGGAGCTAGATAAGCAAACAAATGTAATTAAGAAAATGTTCCCAAAAAAGTCTGCATAATAACAATATTACACTACAAAACAAAAAGAACATTTGGTCCAATATGGCAACCTAGTTGTAAAGGTCACTAATTCAGGAGCAGATCTGACAATGATTCTTTTTCCCTTTCATCTTGCTGGTGAATTTTTTAGAAATAAATATTAAATTTGTTTCCGTTTTTCTCTTTGGTTGGACTGCCATGGTAGTGCCAATAGCAGCATATCAGAATAGCAGAAACTCAGACTGAATTTGGAAATGTATGCAAGGCCACAAAAGGCACAAAGTGGGATTGGGTATTTCTACAACCTTATAAAAGTTTGTTCCAAATTAGTAAGTAAATAGCTAAATAAAGCATTTACTCGAAAATAAATTAATCAATCCTGGTTCATGATATGTAAATGATTCTGCCAAACAGATGAATAGTATACTAATTAAAATTTGCAGGATTGTTTAATATCAATAAGAGTAGCTTTGATTCATGCACTTTCAGAAAGCAATAAAAAGATTTGGCATACAACTCTGATACTAAAGCAGCTTTTTAAATATTCATTACAGTCACTGTATTTAAAAAATTGGTACTTTTGTTCAACAATTAAACAACTGTGTTCTTTAATTGGTGTAGAGATTATCTATACTAAGGAAACTCTAAGAGTTTAAATGTCAGTGCAATCTGGCAAATAAATATAAAAACTACTTTAGAAGAACATTAAAGCCCTTTACTTTCAAAATAATAACATCTAGTTGTATTTCAGAGCAAAAAGAAGCTGTAGAGATAAACATTTCCTAAAAATCCGAATAGCATTCTATGACATAAATTAACATTTTGATTAAAAAAGCTTTGCTGAGCCAATTACCTTCCCTAGATGCAAACTTTTCAGTTTTATTTGTTGCTTTCTTGTATTTAGATGCAAACTGATTTGACAGCAAGAGTGATTTCCCACAAACTTCCACTTAAAAATTTCCATGGGATCCAAGAGTATGCAAAGTAGCATCATCAACAATTTAAAAGGGCAACTCTCACCTGTCATGCTCCAGCTTACCCTTTATAGGCATTTCAGGGAATTAAAAAATAAATATAATGCAGATGCAGGGACCTAAGATTGTCACCAATGGTCATGAGCCAAATATGGGACTGAAGACCAAATAGCCTTTAAAATATTGAGTGTTGATTTTGGACTTGCAAATCACAGACTAGTATGTGTTTAATCTAAGAACAATTATACTAGGCAAGTATAGAGATACATATGGAATTTATTGTTGTTTTTGTCATATTTAATCATATATTTTAACAATATGTACAAATGTTACATGGAAAGGCCCAGATCCTGGAAGATTGAGAAAGAATGAACATTATTATCTATTTTTAGTGTTCGGTCATACATGGTGAAATAATATTACCCTTGAATGTAAATATAAATTATGAAGGCTGAGGACACCATTATTACACTAGTATTTTGGCAGGGGAGTTTAGGTATGTATGGTAGGGCAAAATACCATAAGGTGTATACAGTACATAAATCAGGTCATGTGATTCAGGTAGATAAGATCTCACAAGCATGATAAAAAAGACACATTTGTGGTATTCCATATAGGAAATAGCTACATTAAAACACTGAGAGAGTAGAACAGAGTAGAACACTGTATCATATACCATATTCGCACAGAGTTATAGCACAGTTTTCTTGTAAACTAAGAATGGAGTGTATCAAAAAGACTGCCTTCAAATCACATGAATGATTTTTGTTAGCTAAAAAATAACAGTTATTATATAAACACAAATGTTCTAGTCTTTAATAATAGTATTTGTTGCAAATATGAGTAACTGTAGTGGATTTGACATCCCATGATGTAATTTGTGCAAAAGCTGTGACATTTTCTGATACTTTCAACTGCAGATACTCTTGTTGGGTGCTCAACAGTTCATGGAAACAATCTTATAGTGTATAATGGAGGTACTCATGTGAAAAATTGGTTGTGTAGGTTTACATTTATGAATGTGTTTACATCTGCCAAAGTAAAAGTGTAGATGAAGAAAGCATTTTTGTTTGCAACATTCTTCTTAATCTGACAATTTATCTTTATTTCTTCTTTCCTGTGAAGGAAAGAACGCCTGTGTTTACCAGCTGGGGCCAATTTTGCTTCTAGTTTTTCTCTCTTTATTCTATTAAAAATTGATAATTAACATTCACATGCTGAAAAAGGAATTCAGTGTTAATCATTGAACATTAATCTTTTTCAAACAGAAGGCAGAGCAGTTTGATAAGAAAAGCATCAGCATAAAATATAGGTGCAAACTGACTATGGTATTTTTGGGTACGGCTATTGTATGTATGGGACGATATGCAAGAGATATTGATAATGGGGGGAAAGATAGGATATAATACAGAAAAAGAGATATTTTGAAAGTTTATTTGAATAAGTTCTAATCCTACTTCCTAGATGGGGTACACAATTCCAATTCAGGATCAACAATAAAGAACAACAATATACTATTACTCTGCTGCAGCAAAGAATACTACTATCAGGTATTCTATTGATGGTAGAACTGTTTCTTAGATTGAGAAGTTTACTAGGCATTCCTTAAAAAGTCAAGAAGTCCAGTCTTATAATTACAGTGAGCTTCCAGTTCCAGTACTGTAGGAGATGATCAGGTTGAGGAGATCAAACATGCTATCAGTCTCAAGTCCTTTCATGTCTACAAGAGATCTAAGTCCAGAACACCTTAAATTTCATTGAGTATTATCTACTGCCAGTTTGCTTTGATTGTTAATAGTTCAGATTCCCATAGAGAGCTTAAGTTTGCAATAAACCTCTATCTTTATTTGAACTGTCTGGGTTTCCTGATTTTCTTGGTCCTTGACAAGCATTTTTTCAATAAAGGTTATATTTGCCACCTTTAATCAATTTCCCATACACAAAGAAGTAAAGAAGTATTCCCATACACAAGTGGTGGGAGGTCATTTCTTTCTGCAGGTTTCTACATTGTGTTCTGATTGTTTCTGGATCTATCTCAAAGTGCTGGTTATCATAGTATTAAACCAGGGAATGCTTTGCCAGAATTGAAAGTGCTCACCTGGATTGGTCATGTAGACAAAGCCTGTTGAGAATTCTGTCCACCTGTTAGAAGTACAGGGAGATGGATATTTTATGTTATCTTCTCCAAGTTTTGCAATAAACTTTCATAAATATAAATGTAATTAATTAATATCTGACTAATCAAATTCAATGGATGGAAGGATGGATAAATGGATGGATAGATGGATAGATAGATCATTGCCTCTTTCATTTTGCAGTCAAAAAACATACTATTTCAGTGTTCAGGAGACAAAAATGGGTTCATCTGATATCAATAAAATAGATTAAGTATGTTTCTTATTCTTGTATCATTGTCTTATTTTATTCATGTTGTTCATGAGTCAGAATTACAATTAATTGGGCTTCCTAACTGAATGTAAATTCTTGAAAGTTTTGTTAATAATATACATTCTTAATTATTAATATATATTATATATATTATAAAAATATATATATTATAAAAAACCACATTATAAAAAAGATGTTGAGACTCTAGAAAAAGTACAGAGAAGAGCAACCAGGATGATTAGGGGACTGGAGACTAAAACATACAATGAACGGTTGCAGGAACTGGGCTTGGCTAGTCTAGTAAAGAGAAGGACCAGGGGAGACATGATAGTGGTCTTCCAATATTTGAGGGGCTGCCACAGAGAGGAAGGGGTCAAGCTATTTTCTAAAGCGCTTGTAGGCCAGACAAGGAATAATGGATGGAAACTGAACAAGGAGAGATTTAACCTGGAAATAAGGAGAAACTTTCTGACAGTGAGAACAATCAACCAATGGAACAGCTTGCCCCCGGAAGTTGTGGGAGTGCCATCAGTTGAGACTTTCATTTGACTGCCATTTGTCAGAAATGGTGTAGGGTCTCCCACTTGAGCAGGGGGTTGGACTAGATAACCTACAAGGTCCCTTCCAACTCTGATTATCTGTATATTATTAGTAATATTTTATCACTCAATAGTAAGGCAATAGTAAATGCTGCAACTTTTACTGTGCTCTGTTGTTTCTATTGCATTAACTCTCCATTACTCTATAGCTTCTGGTTTCCAAATTGAACAAGGCCTAAGGGATGAGTTCACTCATGATATTTTCTCATGGGATTTAACTGAAATGTGAAAAAAGCAGAAAGCTGAAGATTTCTGGTCAGAGTGAAATAATTAAGCTAATTAAACTGAGTAGAACAAACATGCACTTCCCTCCTGAGACCTTATTCTCTTTTGGAAAAAAGAAAGCCATTTCGTCTCCATAACGCTGAATGAGAATGACAAATGGGAAAAAACACTGGCTGTATTACTTAAAACCTAGATTGTGTTTATTTGAAGATCCATGTTCTATTGTATGCCAGATTTCATTGAATTTGTTCTGAAACATAATACTACTAAGATTAGAAAATCCTATGAAATATGAATTCTATTTGAGAAATATATAGAGTATTATATATTATTTTTTATACAATACAATATACAATTATATTGTTAATTGAGATTACTTCTAATTACATATCTAGAATATATACTTCCCTGAGAATTCACAAGGAAACCATAAAGGCTAATAAATATGGTCCTGATTGCTATCATGATTTCCTTTTCTTTTCATTAAAATGTTATAAGCAATTTAGGAAAAAATGTGCAAGAAAATGAATTTGTCAATTGACACTATTTGTCAATTGACTATCTGACTTAATTTGAAATCTGTAATTCCAACATTGAGATATCAGAAAGTTGATTAATAATGAAAAGACAACTAATATTCAGTATATAGAGACGTAAGTTAGTGAAGCCTAAAAGAAAAGGGTAAATCAAAATGAACAAGTGAAAATAAAAAATATAAAAAATCCTTTGATATACCTTTGTAGTCTTCCCAATTCCTAAGTTAGAAACTGAACATTTTTCATTCATGACACAAGGCCCATGCATAATAGAAGCCAGGACAATGTTAAGAATAGGAACTAGTCAGGAAAAGGCATATGGTTCACTGCCTTTTAGATGATCTGCAGAATTTCACAAAATCAGAGTAGCAAAATTTCACATCTGCCTGCCTAATTATCAAGTGTAATTTAATGCTTAAAAATAGCAACAAAATAGATGTGTAAAACCTATTTTAATATTTCCCCAGTATATCCCTTCTACTTCTACACATGATAGCAGTATTCCAATCTTTGAGAGGCTGCCAGAAAGAAGTGGGGGTCAATTTGTTTTCCAAAACACCAGAAGGCAAGACAAGGATGGAAACTAATCAATGAATGAAGCATTCTAGAATTAAGGAAAAATTTCCCAACAGTGAGAACAATTAACTAGTGGAATGGCTTGCCTTCAGAAGTTGTGGGTGCTCCATCAATGGAGGCTTTTAAAAAGAGACTGGACAGCCATTTGTCTGAAATAATATAGGGTCTCCTGCTTGGGCATGGGGATGGATTAGAAGACGACCAGATTTCCTTCCAACTATAGTATTCTGTTATCTTCTGATGCAATAATATCAGAGCCCATGGGATGAACTCAATAAGAAGACAAATATGCCAAATCTGGTGTGACATCTGGCTGAGTATGTGAATAATAATAATAATAATAATAATAATAATAATAATAATAATAATAATAATAATAATAATAATAATAATATAGGTTGGGAACATCAGGTTGAAAAGTGAAAAAAGAAGAAAGTGTCAAAAGAAACAGCTTGTGTGTATCTGGATTGCTTGGTGACTTTGGGACTTTTGGAAATTATATTTGAATGACTAAAAACCCTTGGGTGGTGGTTTGAAAAAAAATTTTTTTTACAATGGCATCTCTTGTGGATGAACTGAAAATGGAATTTAAAAAATACAAAGAAAAAGAACAAGAAGGGAAGGACTCTCTTGGCTCTTTTTTTCAATTCTTAGAAATGGCGATCTGTACCTATGAGAAACTACAAGAAAGACCTGTGCAACAAGAGGATTGGGATAAAGAAGAAGCCATCTTTAACGAACAAGTAAGGGAAACGAGGGAAAGAAAATGGAGACTTTAAGATCTAAAAAAACAACCAAAAAAGGGAAAAATAAGGTGAAAAGTGGATATAATGTTAGAAAGCAACAGAAAGGGGGAATACAGAAGAGGGAAATGGACGTGGTGAGACAAGGGGGTAAAAAGGGCAGAAGAAGAAGCAAGGGAGGAAGGAAGGGAAGAGAAACTTCAAAGGTGTGGAGCAAGATGTAAAGAAACAGGACTTATTTAGAAATAATGGGTAAAAACTTAACTGAAAAAATGATTCTGCAAAAGTAAATAAGATTGTATTGTTACATTTGTATTAGAAATAATGTTAGAAAATTGGAAACAACATGTGATTAAAAAGTGGGATAAAATATTTAGTGTAATTCAGTGAAATTTTTGTGAACAAAAGAAAGGAAATGAAATAAATGAGAGAATTGAATTAAGAAGGAATGGGAACATTTTAATGACACAATGTTTTAAAATACAAGTGAAGTGGGGAGGAAATAATTATGGAAAGTTTATAAGTGTTCCCATAGAAGTATGATACTTATTGGAAAAGTAATGTGTAAAATGTTTAAGACTTAGATGAATATTAATATTAATGATAGATTTGAATTGGTATGGATTGTTATTTTAATTATATTATATATTTATAATTTTTTCTCTTTTTAAAATATAGTATGTAACTTTAGAATGTACTAAGCAGAATCCAAATGAAAGTTATGTATTATACTAAGTGTTATAAATTTAGGGAAAGAGATAAAGGCGTCATACTCCAATCAGTGATTACAGGAAAAAAAAATTGTTTAATGAGAAAAGATAATAGACAGCTGGAGGAGAAGCTATATAAAAAATGTAGAATAGCAATAAGATATGGAATGGTATATAAAATGAGCATGAATCTGAATTTGTGTCTGTATGAAGAGATGTAACCTGGGATCAAGCTGCTTTCAAAAAAGATGTTTTATGTTTTGCTTGTTTGTGTTTGTTTTTGAAAATCAATAAAATTTGTTAAAAAAAAAGAAAAGAAAAATTGGTCGGAACATATAGTTGAAAAGAATATGAGCAGGTTAAAATATTATGGGATTTCCAATTATGGACAGATAAAATCTTGACTCATAATACACCAGATATAACTGCGGTTAAAAAGAAGAAAGTGTGGTTAATTGATGTGACCATACCAGGAGATATTTGAGTAAAAGAAAAAAGTTGGAAAAGATCACGAAGTATAAATATCTGAAAATCAAAATTGAAAGATTATGGCATAAATCAGTCATGGGGGTTCCACTGGTTGCCATAGCAAAAAACCTTGTATGGCACTTAAAAAAAAACAACCTTTAAACATTGATATTTCTATCTGTCAATTGCAAAAGCCCACATAATTTGAATCTACATATATACTAGGCTGATACATTATAACATCTTAGGTTCTTGAGGGGAACTTGATGTATATGATGGCCAACTAAAGAACTGGCAGCTAAGATAACACATTGTTGTGAACAGATAATAAAGGAAGAGCAACATAAGTTACTGTATGTTCTACATAATCTGAGATATACCTAGAACTATTTAGGCATAAGTGTCCAAAGGACCTTGTTGCATTTGGCAAAAGGATGAAAAAGCTGCCTGATGATGTCATGTTGCCAGTTCCAGAAATGCTTTTCCTTCCATATGGTGTGTTATATCACATTGTTCACACACACAAAAACTCTTCCCTTGTTTTCTTCTTGCTTCACCTGACTGGGTCTTAAAAAAAGCCAGGCAGGCCAAACAGTCAAAAGGACATCAAGAGAAATGTCTGCAAACATGAATCCATCATTGCATGACTGGATTATGTGATTAATGCAGGCTATTGGCATTACTAGTTTTGAGGTTCAGGCAAAATAACCAGGAAATTCAAATGGGTTAAGTATGAAATGCTGCCTTGATAGCTATTTGTGCCTATATGGACATGTATAATTGCTTCCCTTTGTTGGCAGTTTCAGAAGAAAAATGAGCTCTATGTATGCAAGTACATATACACGTACTGTATTTCCAGGAAAAGCTTTAGAAATAGTCATGCTTAGCCGTTAACATTCAAAAGAAGTGTGCTTCTCCTGTTCGGAACCCTGGGAAGTCCATTCCTGTTCCTGTCTGGTTTATGAATAGCCCCAAATATTTTGCTACTTGAGCAGCAAATGCAAAAAGGATCATCCCATTCTTTCCAGTGATTGTATGCTCGACTGCCAAATCCTGATGAGTTTAGGATGCATAAAATGTAGCTTGGTCCCTTTGTGTGAGTGAATGGCTATAAGAAGAATGGGAAACAGTAGGTGATAAATAGAAACTCAATCACATGTTTTTGCACCAATTCTTCTTCAAGGTGATAATGAGAATTTATTTGACACATTCTTTTAAAGTGGGATTTTGGAGGTGATTTATTTCATTGTAAGACAGCCAAAGAGCATGTGAATGTTTCACTTTGCATAAAATGTACATTCACTTCTCTTAAATTGAGTCCCAAAGGAACATGCTATGACAGCAGCTATGTTTGGGAATTCTGGAATTCTCTATCCATAAATTTGGTGAAGGATTTTGAAAAGTCATTTGTCTCTCCTTAAATATGAACATGATATGCTTCTTGCATGAATTTACCCTTATGCCCTTTGTTTTCATCTTGTTTCATCATCCTGCACTTCACTCATTTATTATAGAAAACATATTTCATAGAAAAATACATTTGAGTATGTAATTACATATAGATTTTTAAATTGCACATTGAAAATTTTCTTTTCAATATGCATAATTTAAGTGCATGAAAACAATCAAGAAATGGCTTGCAATATCCAGAGTATCATAGTTCAATGGTTAAATTCAGCACAGATCAAATCAAATTTCAGAAGTATTTTTTCCCCCCAAAATAAATGACTAAGCATTTCTGTGCTGGATATTCAATACAGTTAAAATGTTCAGCAACTAGGCAAGGGAAATAGGTATAAAATGAGCCTGTGCTGATACTGGCAAAGATACAAACATAAATATAAAGTAGGAAAAATCTCTATGATATTTATTATTCTGATTGTTACTTGTTGCAGACCTTTTTATATCACACTCTAGTAAATTGTATAGGATAAATGTCTCTTATAATACACACCCTAACGGTATTGGAACAAACATTCACAGTGAGATCAGTGCAATATGTTCTGTAATAATTTGGTGGTAAAACTTTCTATTACAAGAAATTACTCACCAAGAACTTTCACATCTTCATGGCTTTTCACTATATGTGAAAGGAAAGAAGATAGCTGCTGAAGAGGACACTTTTTCTGTAGTGCTATTAACTTATATGATGCTTCCTCTAAAATAGCTCTGAGAAATTAGATCTAGATCTTCATTTGTATGGGAAGCACTCAATAGTATATAGATAGTAGGATTTCCCCAACTACAAAGGCCTTTCTTCTGATAGGGTTATTATTGCTTTTCTTGCAAAGATATGAGTGGTGTTTTTTTCCACAAGGAGAAAAGCATCCATGCAGGGTTAAAAGAAAACAAAGTCAAATGCATGTAATGGTGGTTCTACTCAGGTTTGGCCCTGTCATATTATCCCATTTCAGCTGGCATCTGATTCAAGACAGCAGAACAGTAGATTGTTATTTTTTGATTTAATCTCAGTTCGTCTGAACTTTGGTTATAAAGTAGCCCAAAACTGCTTTCTCAAGCTTCTAATAATATAAGCCATTATCCTATACATATCTGCTAAAAACACAGGTGTTAGACCTGTGGAGTGTCAAACTCAAGGAGTGTCAATTAGGAGTGTCAAACTCAAGGCCCAGGGTCTGGATCCAGCCCATGAGGTACTTAGATCTGGCCCATGGGGCCACCCTAGAAATAGCAAAGGACCGTCCTATGGTGCCTCTGCCAGAAAAATGGCCCTCGGGAGGGCTGTGTGTGGCCCTCTCAGGCTTCATTTTCAGCTGAGATGGCCTCCTGCCACCCTCTTTGAGAAAAAAAGGGAGCTCAGGGAGGCTGCGTGCACATCCCCGAACTCCCTTTTCACAGGCAGAGGGCAGCAAGAGGCTGTCGTAGCTGAAAATGAAGCTCTGGAGCCCTTTTTCACTGGCAGAGTGCTTGGGCCACCACAGACACTCCTGACATGAGTGACATCAAACTGGCCACCCCACCCCACCCCAAGGTCAAACACAACCCTAATGTGGCCATCAATAAAATTGAGATTGACACCCTGGTGTTAGACAATTTAAAATGTTTCTTATTAAGTGAAGTGGTTTGCACTTTTTGGATTGCTTATTTTGAGATGATTCTGAAATTTTTAACTCAGCTCTTTGCTCAAAAACTGTAACTATAAAAGTATAATAAATAAAACTTTATTTGTATATTTCTTATGTACATTTTAAATCATTTTAATATTATTAACCACTCAGTCATATATTTGAGAAGAGTGGTTATACAAATCTAATAAATTATAGACATCCAAAGGAAAATGATAAGTAATTAAAAATCTGACCTTTATTACTTTAGTATGGCCCTTAAATGGAGGTTTGTAAATTCCTTGGTATATTATTCATAAGTAGACTTAGTAAAAATATTTTTATTGATACTTTTTATTGCAATGAAAGTTGTCCAGGAAACAAAAAGTTTATTAGTATCCTATGACTCAACTTTTCATAAAAATACACTTGAAACAAAACTCTCAGTCAGCTTACCTACACTTCTATCCAACTTTCAATTTCATTACTAGAGGAGTCAGACCTATTGATTTTATAAGATATTTTATTGTATTAGAAGTTTTAATAATGTAGTCATGGCTGTCATCTTGACTTTTATTGCACCCTGTGGAAACTGTGTACCTTATTAGCCAAAATGTGTCCAACTAATGACCATAACGTTAGCAGGGAGTGTTGCAAGTAACATGATTACAACTGAAATGCACTACTTTGCTACATTATTAAAAAGCTTTATGTGAAAGACTCAGTTGACCAAAAATCACAGTTAGTGATAGAATTCAATATCCACTGGCCCACATAATTATAACCATGACATATGGAATATTGCAAATTGGAATATAAAATGAATAAATAGTAAAAGGCATGAATTAACAGATGGCAGGAAAGGTGGAAAAGTAGATTGTGTATGAAATGTGTCTCTTAGATGAAACTAAGAGAAAAAGAAAAATGGAGTAGATGTAAATGAAGATTTAATCTTCTGGAGTTAATGAATGTGTGCAGGAATATGAAAGTGACTAGTTAGGAATGAAAGGATTAAAACATACACAGATATATGTTTCTACATGTATAAATGTTAAAGTTGTAATCTGTGTTCTCCAGGTTGTGGCAGATGCACAGGAAAGAAGACTGGTACTGATGCTATGCTCCACTGAATAACAATAGAAGAACCAGGGATGAGTTAAGGTTAGGGTTGAAAATTTTTTGCAGTCTTTTCTTTGAATAGCAATAGCATTTAGACTTATACACTGCTTTATAGTACTTTACAGCACTCTCTTAGCCGTTTACAATATCAGCTTATTGCCCCCAACAATCTGGCTCCTCATTTTACTAACCTCAGAAGGATGGGAGGCTGAGTCAACCTTGAGCCGGTCAGGATCAAACTCCTGCCAGTGAAGAGAGTTAACCTACAAATACTGCATATCACTGTGCTGCCATGTAGAGGAAAATGTATTATTGTAGGTAGCATTAATGGATGGGTTGTAATGAGATGAAAGAATATTGGAAATTGTATAGGAATACTCAGAATCAACATGCTACACTTACAGTTCATTTCCCACAATTCAATAAAATAGTGTCTTTTAATGATACATAATTATTTAATTGAGGCATATTCTCACCAAATGCAGAACAACAAATTTACATGTTGTACTCAATTATATCTCCTCTTTTTCCCCTGCACAGATACATAGTTTCACAAATAGAATTTTCCTCCCTGCCCTACAGCTAGGAGAAATGGGACAGCAAATAACAGAAAGTGCTGTTGTGTTAATGAAAATCCACTAACACAACAGTAGATATCATTCAGATAGTTAACTTAAAAGACCCTGAAATATGAAGAGCATCACATGTAATATTCAATGTGTTTCTCAAATATCACTTGATAACATGTTTTTCCCAAATTATGTTTCATTTCCAGATATATAAAGATACTATAAGCATATGCAGAGATTTGTACTTTGTATTGTTTATTTTGTGCATTAATTAAAAAAAATATAAATAATCGAAGAAAATAAGAAAGTACAGATCATTATAAAAAGGTGAATGAAGGACAGCGAATGAGTGAATAACCCAGTAAATGTGAGAGGAGAAGGAGGAGGAAGAAGAGGAGGGACAGGAAGAAGAGGAAGAGAATGAGGAGGAAGAGGAAGAAAAAGGTGGAGGAGGAGGGGAGGAGGAGAAGGAAGAGGAGGAGAAGGAGGAGGAGGGGAAGGAGGTGGGTAGGACAGCATTAGAGGTTCTTTCCTTTCCCATATATGTATTCGGCAGATGAGGGACAGGGACGTGCCATGGACTCATTGGAAGTCATGTTCATTTCCTCAGGAGTAACATTTTATTTTCTGCATTTCTTGGAAGTCATACTTTCATGGCAAATTTGCCAAGCAAAGTTTGTTTTTGTGTTTTAAATAAGAACTTGTTCTTGAAACTGATGTTCTAAAAAAACATCTTCTGCCAGGTATTGGTGGTATCTACATATTATACAGTATACTATTATATTCATAGTATGTTTAAAATTCAAGTATTATAGGTTAAGATTCTAAATTAATCTATAGTCTGCTAAAACATTTAAAAGGGATCAGATTATATAAAGATTATGATGTATTAATAGTTACACATTCAGCAGATTTAGCTGTTAGTTTTAAATGTATAACATTTCATTGCAATCAGTTTCTATGATTGAAATATGCAAATATGAACAAACTCACAAGTATGAAAAAAATAAAAATTAGAAAGAGGAAAAAAGATCTATACATAGATATTCCTTGACTTATGACCACAATGGAGCCCCAAATTTCCATTTGTAAGCAAGAAAATTGTTAAGTGAGTTGTGCCCCATTTTATTATCAGTTGTTAAATGAATCATGAATCATGTTAAGTGAATCATGTGGTAGTTAAGTAAATCTGTTTTCCCCCATTGACATTGCTTGTTGGAAGCCAAGATGGGAACTTACAAATGGTCATCACATGACCCCAGGACCCCAGTGCAATTTTCATATCATAAATAATGTCATGTGCACAAATTTTGATCTCGTGACCATGGTAATGCTGCAACAGTGATAAAGTGTGAAAAGCAGTCATGTCATTTTTAGTGCTGTTGTAATTTTGTATGGTCACTAAATGAATGGTTTAAATTGAGGACTATGTGTGTTACATATTTTAGTGACTGCTTATGTGAAAATACCAAGTTCAGATTTTATTTTATTTTGAATGGTTGAGGTGTTTGCTTCACTGAATTAAATGAATTCATACTGAATATCATTGTTGTCATTAGCACATGAGCAAAATTACTATTTATCAGTATTGTGTGTGTGATTGTGTATGTGTGTGTGCGTGTGTGTTTGGCAACCTTTTTGTAGGTGGATTGCCACTGACTTCTTTCTAGAGCGGAGACAGTCTGACTGCCCCAAGGTCACTCAGCTGACTCTGTGCCTAAGTCAAACTAGAACTCACAGTGGTTTAATGAAACCCCATGGTTTTTCACAGAACATTTGATAGAAATTATGAAGAGAGAGCAAACTCTGCAGGAACAGATTGATCTATGAGGAAACCCTTTATCTATCTGCATGTACATGATTTAAAAATTATTCAGTTTCCTGTGGTCTATTGCAACTTGTACAGAATAAGAGCAGAGCTTACAATATCTAATGATTCTGGTAGAGATTGGTGAATAACAAGCCAGGTACAGCAATCCATGAATTATATCTAGAATTTATTATATATAAACCAGAGGCTCTATTACTGAACTACAGACTCTCTGCAAAACTTGGAAGTATGGGTGAACATTTCTATAGAAAATGACCATGGTATTCTGTGAAGTGATTCTTGGCATAGGAGATGGGAAGTTATGGATGTGTGTGGTCAGAGTTTAGAATTTGCTTTACTTTCAATTTCATACAGTTAAAAACATCTGGAACTTCAGATTTTATGTCTGGCTGCACATTTAATTTTAAAAGGGCTTGAAAGTGTCATAAAACAGGCCTACCATTTCTGATAATTCTGATGACTAAGCAGTCTAGCCTCTGACTTTGAAAAAGTGGTATAATATTTTCAACGGTCGAAGTTGGGTTAGGGTTGAGAGAATATGTTACTGCCCATGGCTAAAATCCTCAAGAGTTAAAATCAAAGAAAGCTGTTCTGTTACAAAACAGCATTCACTGTCAACCATGCATAAAGGGAAACAAATTGATCCTTCACCCACATTAAACAAAAAAGTGCTCCTCATCAGTCAAAAGGCAACAAGGAATTGCTAGTCACTTTGAGCACTGTCAATTGGGGAAAGTAGGATATCACTGAGAGAATAAACCCTTTCTATGACTTTCTTTAACTATATACCATAATATTCATAATAATAATAGCAGAATAACAGAATTGCAAGGGACCTTCCTCAAGGAGGAGATCCTATGCAATTTCAGACAAATGGCTGGACAGTCTCCTCATAAAAGCCTTTAGTTATGAGTTTTTGGTGGGGTGGGTGTCAACGTAGTCGATAGGGTCGGGGTAACATGAGCTCAAGGTGTTGGAAATGCAAAAGCACTGAAGGAACATTTTTCCACACATGGTGGTCTTGTAAAACTACCCAAAAATTTTGGCAAAAAATTAGAAAATGTTTGGAGGAGATAAGTAAAGAACAAATAGACTATAAACCAGAGTTCTTCCTGTTAGGGATCTCTGATAGATATTTATCCAAAAAGACCAAATATGTAATAATCCATATTCTAACTGCAGCTAGATTAGCCT
This sequence comes from Pseudonaja textilis, assembly GCF_049901715.1. Taxonomy (NCBI): domain Eukaryota; kingdom Metazoa; phylum Chordata; class Lepidosauria; order Squamata; family Elapidae; genus Pseudonaja; species Pseudonaja textilis. The sequence goes on along the minus strand of NC_141991.1, from coordinate 221,598,158 downwards.
TTGCTCAATGTTGGAAATTACCTCATACAACTTCAGAGCAAATGGTTATTCAGAAAATTTGTGAGTGTGCCGAAATGGATACATTAACGATAGCATTAAAAAACAAAGAGTCCTCCACATTTTACGACAACTGGGACTCATGGTATAATTGGCTTACACAGAGACAAATTATGTAAATGATAAAAAGTAACCTAAACATAATGGAAAAGAGAAGTAGACTGGATATGATGAAGAGAAATGATCCTTACAGACTGTCACAAAAGATATCATTCATTTTTAATTGTATTTCTACCCTATTCCCCCTCCCTTCCCTTCCCTTCTCTCCCTCTATATCCTTTCTCTTTCCCCCAACCAGCCTTTATCCGGTGTGCTAGGCGGGTGTTTTCCTTCTTTCCCCCTACCCGTCTTTCTTTCTACTTTGTAAATGTATTGTCGATGTGTTTTTAAATCGTAAATTTAGTAAAATCTATTTTAAAAAAAAAGCCTTTAGTTATGGAGCACCCACAACTTCTGAAGGCAAGGAGTTCCACTGGTTAATTGTTCTCACTGTCAGGAAATTTCTCCCTGGTTCTAGCTTGGTCCCCTTGTTTATTACTTCTTGTCTTGCCTTCTGATGCTTTGAAAAACAGGTTGATCCCTTCTTTGTGGTAGCCCCTCAAATATTGGAACACTGATATCATGTCACTTCTAGTACTTTTTTCCCTAGAGTAGACATCTTTGTTTAAGTGGCACTCTAGCCTCTTTAAAGGCACCTAAAAAGACTTTAAAGGCACCTAAAAAGACTTTCTCTATAGAACACTTGTAATAGTAACACTCAGTAAACCCAGCTTGACTGTTCAGCTGATCATAAAAAGCTAATCAGGACTGCATCTGGTTAGCATTTGAATGACTGGGGTTTCTACTGTGGACCCAAAGAACCAAACCAAACCAAAGCACACCAAACCAAACCTAACCAAACCAAACCAAACCAAAAAGTTGGCAGTGTAAAACTAATACATTTCCTGGCCAAACCTTATGAATATGTCCAAAAACCCGGTGTGACTCATAGAAGATGTTAAGCTTATTACTACAGCATATGAGAAAATGTTAATTTCCAAACAACCACATCCAAACTGGCTCAGCACAGAGGCCTGTGGTAAGAGAAAGGAAAATGTGCAGTAGAGATCACAAACCTCACAGAATTTAATAAATTGAATTGGCTTTACAATTGACTTTCCCCATGATAATCCCTTAGAATTATCCAACGCACTGGGAGCCTGGAAAATAACATTGCTGTACTTTGTGCAATTGTCATACATCTTTGTTCTTGCCATTCATGGATATAATAGCTATTTTTCAGGACAAGCATAACTCATAGACTTTCAGCCAGGTGTCTGTATTGTGATGTATTCCCATGTATAGATCAGACTTTATCTATATGCAAGGGCATTTTTTAAAAAATGCTTAGAAATTTAGAAGAAAAAATAGTAAATAGTAGTGAGAAAATGTTATAAACATTTTCCCAGTCATATTTATGTGAAAAATTACAGGTACTTCCCACCAAAGAAAGGAAATAAGAAAGGTCTTCCCTCTCTTGACAGCTTTATGTGTATTTGTTCACTGTCTAAAAAGACAGATAAGAACAGAAGAATTTAAAGAAAATGTAGAAAATTTCTATATAATTTTAATTTAATTTCCTCTTCACTTCTAAAAAGTTTGTGGCTTATCTAAAGAGACAACTGGCCTTTCTTTTCCCACCTTGCAGATATTTAGTGTATGAGAATATGAAAAGATTGCGAGTTTGGCAAAGGCATGCAAGCATACTAAGGGACAGAGGATTCCCACTCTGACTTTAACCTAACAGTTCAAGAGTTCAAGGTCCTCAGTTAAAGAATACAATGTTCCCATGAAAACCTGGAGGGAAAAAAGCTAAGATTTTGACTCTTCATTTCAGACCATGGACATGGAAACTCTAAGCTATACTGAACTCTCTTTTTCTATTAAAAGTCAGAAAATATCTCTTAGTTAAGCTTGTAAGTCCACTCTTTAGCCATACTTCATAAAATCAGATTTATTTAACATGTAGGTTTAGAATGTTTCCTAACACGTTTCCTCAATGTTCTCTATGCAATGTGGTTTCATTAAAGCAAAGTGTTAGAGAACAAATAGGACATTATTAGTTTCTGTGGATAATTTATCATGTGAAAAAGATCACAGACCTATTGTTTGACAAGAACAAAACCCAATTAAAGAACTCTGTTGTGATCAGGGGAATCACAAAAGTCAAGAGGGTTGTTGTAGTTGTATAGTCGAAGACTTTCCCACTTTTAATATGTGTAATAAAGAGGCAGAATTTTGATCACATAGTCATAGCCACTATCTTGGCATTTTGAACTGGAGATACCCCTGAGTGTTATATGTCTATGCAGCTTCATGAATTGGAACACAACATCTTTTAAGTGAATTTTCTCAGCACTCGAAATACCTTCTTATACTGAGGAACTATTTTCTTCTACTAACATTTCAGACTAGAGAATCTTTACTGAAACTGAAGCAATTTGATTCTTTTGCTAAGCTTTTAAAACAACTACAACAATCATATCGTTATCAAATGGGATATCTGAAAAGAAATAGGTGTAATTTTTCAGAAAAATATATCAATTTCTGAAGGTGTCTGAAGCTGAATTATTTATAACATTCATCCATAAATCTATTATATTATCCTAGACATTTATCAGCCTAAGATTTGTTTCTATTTATCATCCTTTCACCTAACTAGAGATTATCTCCAAGCAACTACTTCCCAAATGTCAATGGTGATTTACTACAAAAATTATGTTGTCCAATTCAAAGGATACCATTATTCTTTACAACATGTTCTGACTTATATTTAATAAAAATAGTTAATTTACAGGTTATTATATAAACTACCCTGTTTCTCCAACAATACGGCCTCCCCCAGTAGGAAGTCCCAGCATGTTTTATAGGCATGAAATGAAATTAAGCCCCTCCCCCCAAATTAAGGCCTATATTAAAACATGTGAAATGGGGGGAATGGTGGGGGGGCTTGCCATTAAGAAGTACTTTTGTTGCACACTCAGATATGGTGCTGCCTGCGTTGACCCCGATACGAAGTGCCCCACCAACGCCGAGGTCAACATCCAAGCCGTCGTGGCCCGCCCGAAGATGCAGGGGGGGGGGAATTAAGTCACTCCCGAAAAATCGGCCTAGCCATTTTTTCGGGGCTCAACAAAAAAAACAAAAAAAACCAGCCTTATTACATGAGAAACATGGTATTTGCAACTGCTGATCAGCTTTCCAGATAGATATCTCACTTCTCATAAAATCCTGCTTCAATTCTTCTTGACATCTTCCATACATGTATATTTCTTTAGACTTGTATGTCTAATGTGTATATCTGCAGTGTAATGGATGCACTGCCCCATTTCAAGCCCTGTTTGGTAAAGCTAATTAAGAAGCCATGATTCCATCTGCATCATATGCTTTGGATATTTCCTGAATTACCCTCTCTTTGATAACTATGAATAACCAAATTACAGGGATTCCTGAAGTAAGAGCTACTATGTAGGTCAGTCAACCTGACTTACAACCAGAGAACCTAAAAGTTAGGACTATGAGCAACAGTGGTCTTCATCATGACCTTCTTCCTCCGCATAGATGCTCCTGCTTATAGAATTTTGGATCCTACTATTCCCCACCCATTCCCAACCTTTGGAAATCTAATTGACTACCTTCTGCTGTTAGTCTTAGCTACATCCTGAAGGCCAGTCCCTACACTAGTAGCATTCTTTGTCACCTAAGGAAGATCACTGCCAGATTCTAACTATTTCCAGATTCCAGAATACAACTTCAGAAGTTTAGTATTCTAACTTACTACACTATGGTGTGCCAAATAGGGCAAATGGGTTTTTTAAAAAAGCTTATTTCAACAGCAGGAGATGTTGGACAGAACATATAGTATACCAAGTTGAGGTTACCCCTTAAGAATCCAATTAATAATTATGAGTTCCTTTTCCTAAAATGTTTTACAATAATAATATTAATTTCAAGAACACTTGTGCAAGCATCCTATGTATAATAACTATGAAAATTATTTGAGTTAATTGATTTTGTTGAATATTAAATGGTAATATACTATAGTGTCTACATTTCAGGAATCTGTTAATTATTTGTATTTTCAGAGAATAATACATCAAAATATACTGATAACTAAACACAAAATATATTCAGATGCAGACATAAAATTCTGAGATAATGACATTTTCATCAGGAAGATTCATTATTTCATTTTATAGTCTATTTTGAAACTGAAAGGGTTATGTATCACTTCAGTAAAATATAACTTGCATGTACAGTACACACATATTCACCATGGATATATTTTTCCTACATTATCACATCTTTAGAATCTATAATATATAATGCTTCTGCCTTACTAACATAACACTAAAGAGAAATGTTTTTAAAAAGCAAAACAAGTCTGACTACATAACCACATCCCATTTTCTTGTTCCCTGTAGTTAGTGAGAATAATACTATGAGTTGGTAAGGAATTGTGGTTATATTTTGCATACCAATAGGGGAGGGAAGAGAACATTGTACTGCATCAGAATATATAATTATAAATTAATGTATAGATCCCCATACTTTTATAATGGATAGTTCAATGCTGAACCATAGAATTCAGGAACAGAAACTTACAATGTATCTAACAGCAGTTTGCTCTAGCTTAAAACAAAAACTTCCATCTTTCCAGTCAAACACATCAAATACAGCTACTATAATTTTGTGCAAATGTAAATTTTGTGAATTAAGAGAATGTTTTGGAACAGGATAGGATATAAAAATAAAATAAAATCAATAGAAAAAGTTGATGTTTTGCTGGTGTTTCACTCGGTAACTTAGATACAATCCTGGGATCAAAATTGATGTCTGAAGTAAAAATGCATTACAAGATTATCTATTAGACTCCAATGCAGTTTATTAGAAGGCACTGAAAACCATGACTGATACATTAATTTTCATCTCTACATTATTTAGTAGCCTTTGACAAAAAAAATTAAATCGCTATAATCAGAAGCAATGTAATCATTTCAAGAATTAGGAAGAGGAAGTGTTAGATGTTGGGCAGCAGGGCTCTTGCCTCTACTTGCTGGGTCCCTGGGACTGAATATCTGGGTTAAGACTGCAGAGATTTTATTTGCCCTTTGCCCTAAAATTATTGTGCATTTTAGTATCTAAGTATTCATCCATCAATTGCAACTGATAATGCAGTTTTTATACCTAAGACAAGACATTGTAAAGAAGAGCAACACACATACACATACAGACAACTACATAATTTTTCCAAAAAAATATAAACAAATAACCTTTAACTCCTCTGCCAAACTGATAGGAACAAATGGAAAACTCTGGTAGTTCCTTGTGCCTGAAATTAGCTTTGGCCAGTTTGAGTAACCATCTCACCCGCTGTGCAGCTTTTATTCCCTATAAAAAGTGAAATGTGTTCTCCAGCCAACAAAATTTTAGGGAGTAAGAAAAATATATGTTTGGGCTTGATGGATGTTGCTTTAAATTAATTCATCAAACTCCTTTTTTTCTGTGATCACTGCTTGTAAGCCTGGAAACATTTGACAGAGGCGATAATTGTATCATGATCTGCAATATATCAATATGGCATTCTTCTAGACTGCTTAGTCTAATAAGCTTTTCTTTAATGCATTAAATCTCAGTGACAGGTTTTTGCTTGGTCAATGGGGAAAAATGTCCAAAGAGGTCAAAAGGCTAGTATGGTCACAGCACATTAAAATGAACAATAGAAACTGAGACTCTTTTTACTATGCTGGACTCTGGATATTTCAGTCCTGTGTAAATAGGTCAGAGGCTTAAACAATCATATAAATTATATTAACATTTAGCCCTGACAACTGCAGACCTTATGCTCCAAGAGGCTTAATGAAATGCTAACCTACTTTCCAAGTGTTCAGTACTGTGTAATAATCTTTAGTCTTTTCATGCCATGTTAATTCCTTCAGATCTGCAATAGACTTCAGTCTACAAAGCAAAATGCATGTCTACACATGTGAGAAGAAAGAAAGAAGAGGTCATTCAGGTATTCCTTTCTCACTCTGTGTGGGAAAGCAGCTTGGTTTAATAAAGTCTTTTATTCTTACAACTTCAACCAAATCTTTTAAAATAAATCTCAAAGAAGAGGTTTTCTGGAGGAAATTGTCTCTAAAAGTCAGGACCTTTCAGGTCAATTTCAAATTACCTTGTGGAACAAAAGCCCTGCAGAGGCTAGCATGAACTCTTCTTTCTCTTTTGTTTTTTTTCCTAGGGGACTTTAAGGCATCCTGAAGAGCATTGTACCACACCTGGTTCCCAATTATAAAAAGGAAATTGATTGACTTCCATGTGCGAGTGTTTAGGAGGAAGATTTGTGTCATGTAGGTGAGAAGAAAAGAGGCATTTTTAACTATCAGGTCAATGGGCAACTGATGGTAAAGGAGGAGCAGGTTTTGACTTCAGCTAACCAGCACCAGACAAGGTGAAAGGAGATATTCTCAGCAGATATGCTGAGAAGCTACAGCCAGTCATCATCTTCCTTTTGTTACTTCAGCACAGACTGCAAAACTGCTAAACCAATTCTCCAAAAGCAATTGACAGCAATGGAAACCAACTTGGAGATGGATAAATGGTTGCTGAAGACTTTGGAGTAAATTTAGGGAATAGAAATAAATTGTTATTGACTGTTTAGGAATAAGATATCCATTCAGGCATAGGCATATATGTTAGTATAAGTATTTGCTGGTATGGTACAGGCTTAATAATAAGTGGTATGGTAGAAGTTATGACTATAGATTTGTTAAAGTTAATAAAAGCCTGCCTAGAAACATAGGGAAGATAAAAACAGTCAGGGTTTCTTTGGGACTGTCCATACTAATTACTCAACAGCATTTGTTTTAGTGACTCTGGAAATCTCTGCAACTTGATTTTTAGATACTGTACAATTTTGCCTGTTCATATACTTCTTTTTCTGCTTTCATCTGACTCTTGTTCTATTTTGCTGGCTAACTTTTTTAAACAAATGTGTGCAGTGTGTAATCAATATCAAGCTCTATATTTTTGCTGATTGAAATAAGTTGTATGTGTACATGTTCAGGTCTGAATATATGCATTAATTGAATGTGCTGGCTACAAAGTATTTGGAACTTACCCACAATCTTTTCCAAAACCCATTTATATTTACCCATATTATTAATTTATATTACTAATCTAAAAGATGTCACTGGTTAAAGCAAGACAAATCCCATACTTTTCAGTTGTTATAATCTAAACCAGTGTGTCAATGAGTCACTGCAGCTGCTGATACTTATTTCTTTTTTTGTACCAGCAAAAACAGGAGCTAAAATTAAATGCCTTGTTTGGAAAGCAATGGTGCTATCCTGTTAAATTGCAATCTATTTAGCCATTTTTGAATGAAGCAAATGAAACCTGATGATATCTGCTTCTTTATCTGCAAAACCAATCTTGTTTAGCCAAATGTTTCTCTAGTTAGAGTGCTTATGTTAACTAGATGATAAAAAAAATCAAACTCCAAAATAAAATAGAAACATGAGCAATGCCTAATCAGACTTCCCTTCTTCCAAAAAAGCACATCTGCTCTAGTTTTGTTAACTGTTGATAGAGTTGTAATCAGAATTTCATTTTAACAAATGTTGACAATTACTTGATACTCAGGTCTAGAATTATATGACAAGTGCTTTATTTTTTATGTGCTCATGCCTATGGAGATACTGTTCACTGACTGACATTGACTTCATTGTTCTTGTGCTTGTATTGAAATTACATAATCTGATTCAGCACAGGAACACACAAACTGGTTCGTTTTTCCATATTTCGGAAAGGGTAGTATGGTCATGGAGAAAGAAATCCATTTGATCTGATTCTTCAGAGAAATATGATCAAAAATTGCAGTCTTCCTCAAATTTATACCAGAAGATAACAAATTCTAAACTGTTAAGAAATTTATGGTGGAATTTGTGATTAAAAAAACAAACAAAAATGTAACGTTGAAAACCCAACTGCACTTGAGGGAGAAGCCTGAAATGAAAGGGATTAGAAACATGCTTTCAAAAAGGGGTTTTGTAAAAATGTGCCTACAAAACGAGTATAAAATGATCATAAATAAGGAGTATCCATAGTCTAGAAACATAAATTTAGATAGATAGCCCAGGACAAATCTGGAACAAGTTTTGGATATCAGAGCTTCATATACTTCTTTTTTCTAATAGTGTAAAATGGGGAGGGCAACAATTCCAATAATGTGTTATAAAGATAAGATTTTTTAAAATAAAGAATGAAATTTACAGGAGAATAGAATCGTAGAACTGTCATATTTGGCATAGGAAAAAATTACTGAGATCCTCTGGTTCAACATTCTGTTATCTGCAAGAACACCAAATTTAAATAAAACAAATCCTTATTGTCATTAACCAGCATAAAATAAATACAACAAATATAAATATATTTGTTAAATGTGAAGGAAATAGGATTAAAAACAGTGGTAGGGTTTAAGTCATAGTAATTTTGATAGAAATTTCAATCAAAATACCTCCTTGAATTCTCCTTGAGAATTCACTGTTAAGCCTCTTCTGAAAACCGTTCGACACCAGATAACTAGAAACAACAGCCTTAGTAGAAAAGAGCTGTGCTGACAGAAAATCTTCAGTGTAAACTCCACTGATCTGTACTGTACCATACATTCAAGTCTGACTGTATGCAAAAATGTTGGGATATCCACACAAACTAAGATAATCATATATATATAAAAGAATATATAGACATGACTTAATTATATTCACAATGTGCAACTCTTGCTACTAACAACATAATGGAAAAGTTGTCATTGTTTCTTTTAGATTGTTGAAGCCTTATTTAGTGTAAACAATTCATGAGATGGAAAGGTTGATTTAGTAGTCCCAGGCTGATTTTATACAGCTGACAGATAGCAAGGCTTTCTCATTTCCCTGCCCCACTATTAACTGGGAAATGGATCTAAAATTTACTGCAATAAAACAAGCATCCAGGAAGTTATTTGGTCAAGTGTAATTTAACTTTGAAGCAGTAATTCTTTTGGCTTCTATTTCTCTGTGGCTAGTTGCAGTACTTCACTTGCTTCCCAACCAGACAATATTCAATTTCTTGGTCCAATTTCTTTCCTTCCACTAGACATAGATAGGAAAAAATGTATATGTATATATTTTTAATGTATATGTATATATTTTTATATACATATCCATGTATATATTTTTAAATGTGGTACTGCCTTCAGGCTCCAGATTACCTGTAATCTGTGTAATGTCTATGGTCTTTTGAAATATACTAAAGGCCCCATTGCACATTATGCCATCCAGATGAAGCCAATAGAACTAACATACATCTAGAAGGTCTATGGTAGCATTCTCATGACAGTATTTTAGACTTTCTTGTAAAATCTGCATGGATCTTTTTTGTAGTCAGGTGGTTGATTCATCACACTTCATGTATGTCTTCCATGCTAGCTATTCAAGTCATATTAATAAGACCCATCTCCTGATTATTTCAAATTGTTATCATACAATACTATAATATTGTTAAAATGAGGCACACTGTTATCAAATGAGTATGCCTCATAAAACATCCAGTGTAGGAAAATCTGAAGTCAGTAAACAAAGATTAAAATTAAACCATTTTTAGTGAAGATCATGGCTTGATTATTGCAAAAAGGATTAGGAAACTTTGCACTTTTATATTTTAGAAAATAACAATGCATATTAACATTTTTGCTGTTTTGTTTATTTGCACTTACCAACCTCCATAACATTAGAACAATTGGAATCTGTGATGCCATCAGGACATTCGCAAGTATAGAAACCATCCAAACCAGACACACAGATGCCTCCATTTTCACAAGGATTAGAGTCACATGCCTCACCTGTAAATTGAAGAAATAGATGCTTATATGTATATTTAAATAGGGCTATTGTAGCCTTTCCCTATCTGGTATTCTCAATATATATTGAATAGCAATTTGCAAAATTCCCATCTTTTATGCTCATTTTATGGACACTGGATTTGATTTTTTTAAATTTATCCAAAAATATGGTTTTTAAGTATAAAGGATGGAAGGTATTGTAAGCTAAAAGTCAAGTTTTGTAGCCTCTCATATTGACAAATTTGTTACAAAATGTAATATATTTGTCTAGAATATGACATATAACTTCAGCATATACTCAACATATTTTAACATTTCAAACCGCAGAGCTGTCAAGCAGAATATGATCTAAAAATACCTATTTGAATATAATCTATTTGATTTCACTGGGGTTTGATTAAACACTTGGATGTCAGAGAGCCATCTGATTAATAGTTCTTTTTCTGTAATACCAGTACATTGTATTTCATAATAGTCTAATAATAATTGAATCAGCTCATGCAGTATGTAACTAAATCTCTCTTTTCATATATGCATCTATAACATGCTATTAATCTTTGTCAATTTAAAATTTTCCTCTTATTTACAACAGAAACAAATATATTTCTCATTGGTCCCTCATTTGTCTGATTGCTGTGAAATGTAGAGATATAAGGAAATATGTTTCCTCTGATAAAAGTGCATCAGAAATATATGGCTTATCTGAAAAATGGTTTGCATTGCCAAGATATAATCAGACCCTAGTAAAAACAACATCAAAATGCAGAGTTTCAAAGCAACAATATTGATTTCAATAGAACATTATATATCTCTTTAGCTTCCAACACAACTTGCACCAGGTCCAGATACATTCGAATTATTGGCTTCTCCCTCTTTTATCTCAAATTCAAACTACAACCTGCTTTTATCTCAGACTACACATCTATGATTTCAAACATGTAATTAGTTAAATATTCATGCAGGAAAATATGTCACCCCAATTAGGAGATACATTCTAGTTCTAACAGCAAACTGTTTATCAACTGATAACAGGATAACAGAGTTGGAAGGGACCTTGGAGGTCTCCTACTCCAAATTCCTGCTCAGGAAGGAAAGCCTATACCATGGGTGTCAAACTCGCAGTGTCATATTGTCATCATGATGCTTTGCAATGTTTTTTCCCTTTGCAGAGCTGGGGTGGGCATGGCCTGTGCATGACACATCTGGCCTGTGGTCCTCCAGTTTGACACCCCTGCCCTATACCATTTCAGATCAATGGTTGTCCAATCTCTTCTTAAAAACATCCAGTGTTGGAGCATTCACAACTACTGGAAGCAAGTTGTTTCACTTATTAATTGTTCTGTCGGGAAATTTCTCCTTAGTTCTAGGTTGCTTCTCTCCTTGACTAGTTTCCATCCATTGTTTCTTATCCTGCCTTATGTATTTTGGAGAATAGGTTGACTACTTCTTCTTTGTGGCAACCTCTAAAATATTGGAACACTCCTAACATGTCACACCCAGTCCTTTTCATGAAATTAGACATACACAATTCCTGCAACCATTCTTGATATATTTTAGCCTCTAGTCCATAATAATCTTTGTTGATCTTCTCTGCACTCTTTCTAGATCTCAATATCATGGCAACTAAAAATGGATTCAGTATTCTAAGTGTGGTCTTACCAAGGCATTATAAAGTGTTATATCATGTAATCCTGATTCTATTCCTCAGTAAATGCAGCCTAAAACTGTGTTGACTTTTTTGACAGCTGCAGCACACTGCTGACTCAGTGTGATTGTCCACTGGGACTTCAAGATTCCTCTCACATGGTTATCCAGAAGTTACAGACTCTCTCCTTATCTTTGAATTTCTTAGCCATTGTGAATAAAGACAGGTGATGATGTCATAAAAAAGAAAGATTTAGAAACTTGCTTGACAAATTCATTATAAAATATATCCAAGTGATTTTTTTCAAAATAAATACTTGTTTGTTTGTTTAAGTTGTGTTGCTATATTTGCATGGAATGAAAAATCCACTTCATTTCATTTTATATAAAAAAATATATCAGGAACTATATTATCAGTTTGGGCTCATATAGAGAGAGCTGATGATGTTCTTTAAAGAAGTGGCACTGAAGCTACTAGAAACCAATCAACAAAGACTGAATCACAAGCAAAGCTCATTAGCTTGTGCCACTGGGTATGTCTACTTCTGGAGTTTTGATCAGAACAAGAAAAATGCCTTATTCAAACAATTAAAGAGCATAACAACAGAAAATGTCAACTTTCAAGCAAACCATTATGCCAATTGGTATATACAATTATTATCATGAAGAATAGGCAACATTGTGGTTATCTCTCAGAAGAGAATCAGGCATTCTTTTCATGTGCTTTGCATATGTCTATAGTGGATTACAAATTTAGATATATATACTGTATTAAACCTCTATGTCAACTCATAAAACATTTTGTATACATGTTTTATAGTAGACAACAGAAAGAAGGAGGAAGTTTCAAAGAGCAGGCAGCAGTGTGGAATCGAGAGTACATTCCATTCATATTTTTCTTCAGAGACTGATTAGATGACTGAAGCTTCTGCCATGCAAAAATCTAATTGGAGAGCAAGATTGATGACTCATGGCTATGGACGTGTTTCGTTGGATGATGCACCCAGAGGGGTGGGGGTGGGGAAGCAGGATCAAGGGTGATAGAGAATTATGTATCTCAGAGTTGGCTACGCCCAGGCAAATGCCCGATGCAGAATGTTAACTTCAAATAAATCCTTTTTAGTTTTGGGAGTGTGGCTCAAAGCTCATGATTTAATTGTACCAACTGCCAAAATCTTGACACTCTATATAAGTCAGTCTAGCTGGGTGCATCTAGCCAATCTTGGCTGAATTTAAAACATTAATTAGGACTGAACCTTGTTAAAAAGCCACAAAAATCAAGGTTATAAATCATTCTCCTTGAAATGATTTACTAACATGAGTTTCTGGGATGCATTTGACTTCTAGTCTACTTTATAATCTTGATATTCCTGGATTTCTAACCAGGTTCAGCCTGTATATATATATATATATATATACACTGCTCAAAAAAAATAAAGGGAACACAAAAATAAAACATCCTAGATCTGAATGAATGAAATATTCTTATTAAATACTTCGTTCATTACACAGCTGAATGTGCTGACAACAAAATCACACAAAAATTATCAATGGAAATCAAATTTAGCAACCCATGGAGGTCTGGATTTGGAGTTACACTCAAAATTAAAGTGGAAAAAAACACTACAGGCGGATCCAACTTTGATGTAATGTCCTTAAAACAAGTCAAAATGAGGGTCAGTAGTGTTTGTGGCCTCCACGTGCCTGTATGACCTCCCTACAATGCCTGGGCATGCTCCTGATGAGGTGGCAGATGGTCTCCTGAGGGATCTCCTCCCACACCTGCACTAAAGCATCCCCCAACTCCTGGACAGTCTGTGGTGCAATGTGGCATTGGTGGATGGAGCGAGACATGATGTCCCAGATGTGCTCAATTGGATTCAGGCCTGGGGAATGGGCGGGCCAGTCCATAGCATCAATGCCTTCATCTTGCAGGAACTGCTGACACACTCCAGCCACATGAGGTCTAGCATTGTCGTACATTAGGAGGAACCCAGGGCCACCCGCACCAGCATATGGTCTCACAAGGGGTCTGAGGATCTCATTTTGGTACTTAATGACAGTCAGGCTACCTCAGGTGAGCACATGGAAGACTGTATGGCCCCCTAAAGAAATGCCACCCCACACCATTACTGACCTACTGCCAAACAGCACTGTCATGCTGGAGGATGTTGCAGGCAACAGAACATTCTCCACGGCGTCTCCAGACCCTGTCACATCTGTCACATGTGCTCAGTGTGAACCTGCTTTCATCTGTGAAGAGCACAGGGGGCCAATGGCAAATTTGCCAATGTTGGTGTTCTGTGGCAAATGCCAAACATCCTGCAGGGTGTTGGGCTGTAAGCACAATCCCCACCTGTGGATGTCGGGCCCTCATACCATCCCCATGGAGTCTGTTTCTGACCATTTGAGCAGCCACATGCACATCTGTGGCCCGCTGGAGGTTATTTTGCAGGGCTCTGGCAGTGCTCCTCCTGTCCCTCCATGCACAAAGGCGGAAGTAGTGGTTCTGATACTGGGTTGTTGCCCTCCTATGGCCTCCTCCACATCTCCTGATGTACTGGCCTGTCTCTTGGTAGAGCCTCCATGCTCTGGACACTACGCTGACAGACACAGCAAACCTTGCCACAGCTTGCATTGTTGTGCCATCCTGGATGAGCTGCACTACCTGAGCCACTTGTGTGGGTTGTAGACTCTGTTTCATGCTACCACTAGAATGAAAGCACTGCCAGCATTCAAAAGTGACCAAACCATCAGCCAGAAAGCATAGTAACTGAGAAGTGGTCTGTGGTTACCACCTGCAGAACCACTCCTTTATTGGGGATGTCTCCTTTATTGCCTATGCTTTCCACCTGTTGTCTATTCCATTTGCACAACAGCATGTGAAATTGATTGTCAATCAGTGTTGCTACCTAAGTGGAGAGTTTAATTTCACAGAAGTGTGATTGACTTGGAGTTACATTGTGTTGTTTAAGTGTTCCCTTTATTTTTTTTGAGCAGTGTATGTCAACTCAAGAGTCATTTTACTGATAAAAATGACACTGACTTCCTGACAAGTGGATATAAGTTTATAGTTCTTCATGCAACTGAATTTTATATATTAATAAAAGAAAAGAAAAAGAAGATAATGCTTGAAACATGTGGAAGGAAGGGGAAGTAAAGGACAATCAGCAATAATGTAGATTAATTTGATTCAAAGTGAATATGGGACAGATCTCCACTGTGAATATCTAGTTAATACTGATTTGATGGCTATAATCAATCAACCAAACAATCACAATTGGCTGGCTCTGCAGAGATCCTTGATAAAATATTTCAGCTGAAGGAGCTGAAACAAATCACAGCTATCTAAGCAGAAGTACAGCAGTACAAAGAAACAATTCTATTTTAACAATTTCAGCTTCAAGAGAGCTTGCAATGAAGCCAACACTTTCTCAAATGAGTGGGAAGGAGAAGAAATTCGTATTCAATTTGCCAGGTGTTAGGGAAATAGGTCATTTCGACAACTGACATGGGTAGCTTTACTTCTTGCTTGTTGGGCATCCTATTTTGCCAATTAAGCATCTGAGCAAGTTATGTATTGGTTCAAGCAGAGAAACAATGACCTGCCTTTCCATACTTGAAAGGATCTGCTTCTTCTTCTTTTTTTTTTTGTATTTTAAAACATTTTAATGTTCTCCGGGCAGGATTCATGTTGTTCACAGCATCCTTTGGAGAATAAAGGTGGATAAAGGGCACTCTTTAAGGATCAATTTGATACTCCTTTAGAGGGAGGAAAGATGTTGTGGAACCAGTTATTACCAATATAGTTATGCTGGGAACTTATGCTTCTAGCAGTGTTAATAATTAATCTGTCAAAGAAGATACTGCTTGTGAAAACCCATATGGAAAATTTCATTAAAATTAAATTAGGAAACTTGGGCATTAGAGGATGCTACTGAATTCATATTGCTCATTTATACAATAGATCTGTGTTAGACAGCAGCAAAGTAATCTTGGTGGATATGAAGGTGCATGAACATCAGATCTTTTATTTCTGAAAAGCGTGTTCTCATTTTATGCTGGATTTGCACTATATTCAGTTTTTATAATATTTTAGTGAGGGTTATTTAAAAAAATACACTGGAAACCCACACAGAGAGCCTAATGCTAATTGTATACCAAATCTGAAATTGGATTTCAAATGAAAGCAGCATACATATGGGTGATTTCCCCTTTTAATGTTAATGAAATATAGATATGTTGAGTACTTTGTGGTTTCTCACTGTATGCTGGTTGTGTTTTACTGTATGCTGAATGTTGGTGTTTTTCCCTCCTGTATTTTATTGTGTTTTTAGTTTGGGAAATTGCTTAGAGTTGTTTGGTAATTAAGCAACCTAGAAAGTCAACAAGCAAACAAATATGCAAGTGCAGTGAAGTGAACCTTATGTTCTAGTCTGCTCCATATAGATCAGGGGTGTTAAATTCACATAATCAAGGCAGTATCATGTGACCTATCAGGACTTTTCCCCCTTTGCTAAACTGGGTGGGGCAGGGCCAGCACATGGCACCTCCGGTCATGACTTTGACACCCCTGATATAGATGGTCCTCAGTTTATGACTGTAATTATGCCTGGAATTACATTATTAAGTCATTACAGTTATTAAGTGGATCATCATGTTACTATTTTTGTGATTTTTTTGCAGTGGTTAGTAAGCCGCTTCTTATGTTATATTATATTACTACTTATATGAATATTATATCAAATACTCATATTTGATATAGTATAATTATATCAAATGAGTATTTTTTTGCCTTAAACTGCAAAACATATCAAAAATCACAACCATGTGATTGCAGGACTCTGCAAATAGCACGAAAGGGGAGTCTGTGCCAAGTAGCCAAAATGCAATCTCATAACTGTGCGTAACATAATGGAATAATAGAGTTGGAAGGGACCTGGTCCAACCCCCTATTCAGGGAAAAAAACCAATGCTAATTCAGAAAAATGGTTGAATTTCTTCTTAAAACTCTGCAGTATTGGAGCACCCACAATTTCTGGAGATAATGTCTATTCCCCTCATCTGTAACAGTAACAAAGCTATAGGCCTACTTAGTGCATTGAGTCAAGAATGTGGTAAACTTTTTATGGTGTAAAAGTTAAACAAAAGTATTCTAGAAGCCTGGAGTGTTAGGATAAGAGCTTTTTCAGAATGAAAGCAGAATTCAAAGAATCCTACCAGTAACTTTCTTAACTCCACCTGGTTGCTAGGCTACTAGCACACAGAGCATTTAATTAATTCTTCAATCTGAGAGACACCACTGATATATGATAGGAATTTTTGTTTTGTTTTAACCCTTAACTGCATCTATTACTTGCCATTGCTAATATTACTCTCTCATATAGTGATGCTTTCTAGCACTGAAATGTGCCAAATTAAGGAAAATATGTCAGTATATGAACTATCCTATCAACTCATCTCAATATGCATATCAAGTTTTGCTAATATATAGTATGGTAGAAATGAATGAGCAAGCATGGTCGACTTTCTCTCATGAAGGGTATTCATAGGAACTTTGAAAGAGGAGAGGCATTAAGACAGGAATATTCCAATATTGTGTCAACTGTACTGTAGCTGTTGTGCTTGAATATAAAGCAATAGCTATCAATAGAGATTTAAAAGAATGCTGCCTGAAAAAATGTCATAGAAATATGTGGGGAACTCACTTATTTTTAAAAAAACATGTACAAGCTAGCCAGTGGTCCTCTTAATGGTCTGACCTTTTAAATGCTTAGCATTATTATAGGAGTAAGATTCTTTGCAAATTATTCTATTTTCAATATTTCCTGGAATAACCATACTGTATGTCTTGGGAGAACCATGTAATCCTATGACAAAGTTTGCCTGAAAGCCCTAATGATAGAAGGCAGCTCAATGGGAAAAAAATTCAACCTTCTGGTAAGTATAAAATTAAACCAAATAAAAAAGCTCATTTAGATTCTTCTTTTATGTATATGAATAAGTTTTTGCATGTGTGTTTTTGTTTAAATGAAATACATACAGAGAGACACATGCACACAGATACATATTCACAGAGTCTGTCTGGATGGCATCTGTTGTCTGTCTGTCTGTCTATCTGTCTATCTATCTAATCTATCTAGCTACTCACTTACCTACTTATTAAATTTCTACACCACCGAACTCTCACTTAAAAGTCTCTGGGCTGTTTACAACTTAATAAAACAATATAAACAAACACATGAATAGATTGAAATATGATTGAAATAGATTGAATAGATAAATAGACTGAAAGAAAATAGAATGAAAAAAAAATTAAGAGCAAAGTTAAAATGTACATTTATATAAACAAACAATCTCTGTCTACTCCATCAAATTTGTCAAAGGAATGAATTTTTGAAGATCACACACGTTCTCTCTGCTGTTCTCTCACAATATTATAAAAGCAACCTTTACCTAGCTTATTGTGTTTCTTGCCAAAAATTTCCCAAGTTTAGGTTTGCTATTGTAAAATTCATTGTTATCATTATGAAACAATAGATTGTGGCAAAATAATTGATTCTTAAAGGAGAACAAGACAACAAAAGAGAAAACTTGTGTTTATATGGATGTGCACTGCAAATCATTTTATTAATGCTTGCAAAATTGGCCTTGATGTTTTAGTCATTAGATATGAAGGTCATCCAGCATTACAAACAAATAAAGCTAAAAGTTGAAACTACCCTTGCTAAAATAATGTGGGGTTTCATTGTTTTTATTCCTTTTAATGTGAGTTATGATTTTCACTGAACAGAATATAAATTAATGTATTTCAATAAAAAATACAGAGTATAAAGGAGAGAACATGTATCATCCCTCATTGCACTTCTTTGATGTCTGACATCCATAGATTCAGTCTTGTTATTTGCTAACTAATTTCAGTACAACTCCCAGTAGACAGCTAGAGAGGAAGGAAAAAGGAATGGAACAACGGTTGGAATGTATTATGCTTATTTGGATTTTACTCCTCATTAAGCTTGAGGTTTTAATATTCCACATTTTTGAAATGTTGATGTAGCAATCTAAGACATTCTGCTTGGATGGATTTAATACACAAATTAGCCAATGATATTTTAAACCACAAACAAGCCGACCCTATTTTTGTCTAGAGTTCCGCAAAACCAGCTTATATGCTTATATATGTGCTTATATAAAAAAAACTAGAAAATCAAATCACTGTAGATGCAAACATGTTTTTTTCAGAGTTAAATCATAATGTTATTTATGGTTTTAAACATATTTATTATATTTAGTCTTTAAATATCATAAATTAACCTATAGTACAAGTTCCTAAATGTTAAGGCAGAACTCTAAAGTCTATTTTTTTCTTCAAATCAAATTCATTTAGACTTCCTAAAGACACGTCTATTAGGTTTTTTTTTTTTTCAACACTTCGTTTTCCTCTTACTTTCTAGAATATTTTTCAGTTTTTCAATAGCCTATAGCCTTGCATTTCCTGGTAACATTTTTTCCAAATACTCACTTGATGTATAATTTCTCAGCAAAGGCTTTATTCCTTGTATAAATTATAGAGCCTATGAGTCTTAAAATATCTAAGTTTTGCAATTAGAATACATTAATATAATAATTAAATATCTTTCTTCTCCTGTTTTTTTATTTTAACAATGTATCCCACGTTGCTGTTCTCTCACAATATTATAAAATCAAGTTTGTGTTCCTGTCATGGATTGATGGACTTTTATTAACTTGATGAGCTTCATTGTTTATAGAGAATAGCTGAACTGCTGTTTTTAAGGTTACTTTTTGCTGTTAGGCAAACAGAGCATTTTAGTGCAAGGGAGCTAATATAGTGATTGGGATAATGTACAAAAAGGATTCTACAGTAATGGCTTTTGAGATTGCTGGAAAATTAATGTTTTGTTCATCTTAATTCATAGTCAAATTTCATACAGCACCTAGACTGGAATTACATTCAGTTTTATTTCTATATAAAATGACAAAATAAAGACAAATTTTCAGTACAAGTCATTGACAAATCAACATGAAAAGACTTCAGAAGTCATCCCAATTAAAATACTGTGCATTTACTTTGATTAAAAAGGAATGGCAAAGTTTCAAGTGCATTTATATTTACACGAATACAATTGTTTGAAACCAATATTCTACAGATCTGTTAGGTATGCAAATAGAGCTAATTCAGAATTAGATAAACTTGCGCAGGCTAAATCAGGTCCGTGTTTCATTCTCATTAGGGGTAAAAAATAAAATGAAATTATTTAACGTGCCTCAAATGAGTTCTGGCAATAAGTACATTCCTAATGGTAGTGAAATAGAAATACCAGACTGAGATATTACTTTTTTTTTTCTTTCATTGAACCATGTCTGATTCTTGGAGCCTGGATGTACAAGTGCCTGCAGTTTTCTTGGCAATGTTTTTCAGAATTATTATTGCCTCTTTTGGGGATATTAGAGACATAGAAATTAAATAATAGAAAAATTATTACTACTCAGATAATCTTGGTGGATAATGAGATTGACAAAATATAAATTTAATAAATAAATAATAACCATTTGAGTGAGGACCAATGTTTCTTTTGTTTGTGTGTATGTTTGTTTGTTTGTTCAGTTACATGGCACAACCATTTCTTTGGTTGGTGATGTCTGGGTCTAATTGAACATCAGTAATACCAAATGGTCCGTCCATAATCTCTCTTTTAGGACTGACTTTGGAATGCACATCTAATGTCTTAAATACTTGGACTTTCTTAAAGTTGTGCCATCCTGTTTAATTAGTGATTCTGAAGAACTCAAAAATACAGTCCACTATGTTTTCACCTTCATAGGCCAGTACAACCATGTAGTAGCTGCTTCATAAGAAATCCATAATCCAGTTAGCCAGAATTGTCAACATAGGTTGATACCACTCCAGCAGAATAGTATTCAGATACTAAATACAGAGTTATGGTACCTTGATATTTAACTTGGCACTTGCTTCTGCAAAACTCTGCATTTTGTGATAGTAATTCAGCGTTAAAAGGGGCTTGTTATTAACTTGTTTATTGCAACAGCCTATTTGGACATATTTTTTTAATTGACTCACATAAGCCAAATTAGTTATTTCTCATAAACAAAATATAAACTTGGATTTACCTTAACTTGGATACTTGAATAAACATAAAGAACATACAGATAATACAAGTGGTTGAGGAAGTGAATCAAACGATTCAAGATCAGCAACATATCAGTTAAACAAACATTACTCTGTATTGATCTGCTCACAAGAGAATGCTTTTATATTTCTCTTGTTCAAGGTTAACTGGGAAGAAAAATGCTGACCAGTCTTATGTCTCTGAGTATTTGGATCTGAAACTTCCTGCATTCATAAGGATGCTGGGTCATTATTCATAATTTATTCTATACAACTCGTTAAAAAAAACTGTTGTGATTATTCAATAATTGGATATTTACATCTGACTGAATCTGGAAAGCCCTTAATGCAATTTGCTATCAAATTGTTGACAAAAATCTCATTTTACTTATTTCATTGCTTAGATACAAACACACTCTCAATTCAGACATATAATTAGTGGCTGGAGGGAGAGCAATCAAGGACGAACTAAATAAGATACAACAATATTTGTATATGTATGACAGATAAACTACCTTTGTTTTAAAAAATCATAAACCATGACCATATCGGACATATTATCCAGTTTTAATGTTGCGCTGAAAAAAGTATCTTGACAATAAGATTCATGTGAAAGTCCACATTTAAAAGAGTCCACAAAATTAGCACACACATAAGTGTACACCACATATTTCATCATTACCATTCCTTGCAGAGAACATAATTGTTTTTAAATTCATCTCAATAGGAAATTAATATGTTAAACCATTATTCCATATTAAACTTCCAGTGAAATGCAACATTTTGTATAACAGGTAGTCCTCGAGTTACGATCACAATTTTGAACCCAAAATTTCTATTGCTATTGTAAGCAAGACAATTGTTAAATGAGTTATATCCCATTTTATGACCTTTCTTGCCCCAGTCGTTAAGTTGCTGCATTTGTTTAGTTAGTAACATGGTTGTTAAGTGAATCTGGCTTCTCCATTGCTTGTCAGAAGGTTGCAAAAGGTGATCCATGAACCAAGGACACTATAGCCATTATAAATACATGACAGTTTCCAAGCATATGAATTTTGATCATATGACCATGGGAATGCTGCAACAGTCATGAAAAACAGTGACTTTTTCAGTGTTGTTGTAACTTCAAAGATCACAAAATAAGAGGTTGTAAGCTGAGAACTACTGGTACCTTTATTTTATACTAAAAATCCCATAATCAGTCACCCTGGTAAAAACCAGGAAAACCCTTTAAGAGTGAAGTCTTTAAAAATTGATTCATCAGTTTTAATGAAAGTTGATTCATTAAACCAAGTAAAAAGCAGAACAAATTATGCTTCAAAATCCCAAAATAACCCTCAAGAGACACAGATGTAAACTGAGAGAAGCGTTTATTTTGTTCTGTGCAACTTCACCAGCATTCACATTTTAAGACTCACTAATTTGAATGTGCACATATAAATGTGCACATTTTTCTCATCTTTAAAAAAAAGTGATGGTATTCATGTATAAGTATGCAATTGTAAAAATTAAGAATGGCTATTATATAATGAAAGATTCTAGTTTTAATCACAAGAATCCAAAAGATTGTATGTTTTCACCATAGTACTTAGAATGTATTTCTTTCGTTGTTGTTATTGCTATACAGTTTCATAATCAGAGTTACTTCCAAATTCTGAAACTGGCATGAGTTATAATCACAAGTACCAATTACTTAATAATGGAATAATATAAAAAAAACCTGAGTCTTAGGGAAAAAAATATTGAATTTTGTCAAAATTTAAAAACTTAAATGCTAGGAATTTGCTTTTTAATGCACATTTTCAAAAGGATAATATTGCTATTTGAAAGAAAAGAAACTTTTCATTTCTGAAAAATTTAATACATTTAGATTCATTGTGAATTTAAATACAAAAATACATTTTCTTCAAATTTAAATTGTAGAATTCACTGCAGATTCTTTTTTCTCCTTTTTTTAATCCATTGTCTACATCTACCGCATAACTTTAAGAATTGCATAAGAGTATCTCGATAGCTCATGCCACCTGGCAAAGATACTTCTAAGAATCTTTGTTTTAGATAAAGTACTGGTTTTTTAGAAACATGACACTTATAATAATCTCTTCTTTCTCCTCTCAGCTGATTGTCGGGGCTTTTTTTACTACTGGTTTGGCTGTACTGCTAGGAATTTTTGATACTGGTTCGGCCGAACCCGGCTGGACCAAGCATAATTTATTAAATTTATATTCCATCCAACTCCCAGCAAGTTTGAAAGTTTACAGTTTTTATAAAAATCCAATACAAAAACGACGATGGCAAAGAAAACGAACCCAGAGTGGAACAAAAAAGAAAGTGCATCAATTGTCCTTGCCAAAGCGTCTTGTTCCAATGTCTTACCAGTTATGAGGCCACTACCATAACCCATAGAATTTTTGTATATAATTGCATGGATTGTGTGTATATGTTCATTTCCTTTTGTCATGTTCTCATCCTACGCTAAATAATATAAAATGTTTTATCTCATGAAAACTTATTTTATTTCTCCTAACAATAGCCAGTTAATAAAGCTTGGAGCATTTACTGAAGAATGATTGAAAGCAACATAGTAATGAAAAGGAGAGTTCTTATTATTTAAATATTCAAATAGTCCTCAAAAGAGACAGCTATCATTAACAAGGATTAAAACCAGAGCCTGGAATAATATCAGATGATAAAGAAGGAGGAAGCCAAGCCAAGATTACAGGGTCCATTCCCTCAAACAAGACACTTATCTAACTGTCCTTTAGACAGTGACTCATTTGTCTCAGTTGAGGACTCTATGATTCTGTCTCTCCATGACTGATCCAACAGTAAGTTACAACAAAGTCAGTCACTGTAGAAGTAGATTTTCCCAAGGAGTTTGCCTTCATGGCATATTCTGGCATCAAATGACCTTGTGACAGAGGAGAACCAGGCTATTCTGGGAGGTGTGAAGACTGAGAATATAAATGAGCCTCCAATTTCATGCTTAACAATGGGAAATTACTGTTCTAATGAATAATTTAGATTACATTTTCTAATGTTAATGAATACATTTAGCAAACCACAACAGGATTTAAATAATATTGTTTCCATTTAGGCATAGGAAATCTCCATGATGAAATCTTTCTTACTACAAATATTGATAGAATTGTTGCACAAAACATTAAATCACAAGACCCTCCATCCATCAGCCATAGAAAGTCACATTCTATACCCAGAAAGAGAGAAAATAGAATTAATATAAGGAAAGCAGAAAATAAAATATCTCTAAGAAGGCATTAAACTAGGAAAGATGGTTAACAGAAAAGGAATTCAAAATAGGAAAAGTTAAAATTCATTTAAAAATGAATTTTTCAGATTAAAAAAAGACATTCAAGCCAAACAATTTGCTTCATATTATGGAAACTGCATGCAAAAAGGGGAAATGGTCAGGAAAGTCTTTGAATAATTTAGCAAGAAAATGGGGAGACCAAAGATTTGTTTGATTATTTGTGCCATCAAGTCATGTTCAAACCCTAGTGACCCCATTAATCTTCTACATCACCATCTGTCCCTAATCTGATTTATCAACAAAAGATTCAGACAAGCTGAGTGTCTGTTTTATAAATAGATACATAAATTCCAAATCAATTGGAACATTTGAATCCACAGTCAAAACTAGTTTGATGATGTAGAGAGTTTGTTAAGTTTCTTCTCTACAGAGTAATGTAATTCAGCCAAAACTATATGCTGTACATTTATTATTTAAAGCTAATGTGAGCCAGTTAAAACTGGAAGTATTAAAATTCCATATATGTTGCAAGTTCCATAAAGTATCCTTAGAGAACAGCCGACTAAATATAGTTTATTAATAGAAAGAAGAGGGCTAGGGAAAATTCAAACGAGTGCAGAAGTAACTATTCTAAAAATATATGCAGCTCAAAAGAAATAGCTCAACCAAAACAATATTCAGTAAACACTGTTAACTATCATGGAGGGAATTATATAAATGGACATAATCTGGAATAGACAGTGATTCATGCAGTGTCTCAAGATCTATTGCTAGCTGAGATAGATAAGACAACAAAGATGAATAGCCAGGAGTTCATAAAACTACTGCAGATTTACACATAACAAAACAAATAAAATCAAACTCTGGATCTCTCAAGGACACCCAGGATGCAACATATAAGTTTACACCAGATAACCCTGGAGTTAAAAAATCATTGTGTTTACAAAGACATTCAAGGAATTTTAAATTTAATAGAAGAAGTGAAATGGCCAAAGGCTGATTCAAATACTTCAAAAGAAAAAAAAAGGCTGGAGGCCAGCACATATATCAAACTTCAACATAACTTTTAGACAAAAAAGTCATCAGAACCCAGATTCAAGTTGAAGTTAATCAACAGAGATGACAAAAAACAAACAGGAATATATCCACAGTTCAATTATATCCTGGAGATGAATAAGATGAGCACTTTTTTCACTTTCTGCCAAAATATGATATGATTTTTCTTGAAGAAACATAGTTGATAGAAAGAATGTGACAGCATTAACTAGTTATATGTGTTTCTATAAATTGTCCAAGATGGATAAAAATGGATGTGTGCACTAATGAGGCTCAATGAGCTTAATTGCAATACATCTGGACATGAAATTAAATTTGGAAGATATAATGTAGACAAAATTCAAGGACTATGGTTGAAACCTAAAAGAGATAATATTAACATGCATTAACATCAAAGGACCACTCAGATAACAGGTATATTGGAACAACCTGGAACAGACATTAGATGATGTGTTATATTATGAGATCATGAGTTCTAGTCCTGCCTTGGGCATGAAGCCAGCAGGGAGACCTTGGGCAAGACACTTTCTCAGGACCCTAAGAAAGAGGCAATGGCAAACCACTTCTGAAAATCCATGCTTCTATATATTTTTAAAGATTTAGACTAGATAAATATCATTTATATAAGCTTAAATTGGAGAAGTGGTATTTGAAAGATGGATAATGTAAACAATGTCTTCTTTTTTATAATCTCTCATATCCCAAGTTGTGAGATATCTTCCTAGAACTTCGCTTTCAGTCAATGCAAATGTCAACTCATAAAACATTTTGTATACACATTTTATAGTTGACAACAGAAAGAAGGGGGAAATTTCAAAGAGCAGGCAGCAGTGTGGAATTGAAAGTACATTCCATTCATATTTTCTTCAAAGACTGAATAGATGACTGAAGCTTCTGCCGCATAAAAATCTAATTGGAGAGCATAATTGATGACTCTTGGCTATGGATGTTTTTCGTTGGATGATACACCTAGAGGGGTGGGGGGGGGAAGCAGGATCAAGGGTGACAGTGAACTATGTATCTCAGAGTTGGCTACGCCCAAGTAAATGCTGCACATAGAATGCTAACTTCAAATAAATCTTTTTTAGTTTTGAGAGTGTGGCTCAAGGCTCATGATTTAATTGGAGTAACTGCCAGAATCCTGACGGCCAACAGCATATTTGGATGGAAGATATAAAAGATTATGAATTCCACACCGTTTGTAGATTTGTAATAATTGATAAGTAGAAGATCTGACCACTATTTATTACAAATTATATCAGAAATGCACAGTTAGATTTATTTTGATTTTGTTAAACAAGATGAATCAGTCCAGCACAGAAGAAAAAAGTCATTTCCTGCTGACTGATGTTGACAAACATGTAACAAATGGTTGCAAGGAAAATATGTTATGCAGATCAGAAGTGGTATTCAGCAGGTTCTGACCAGTTCTGGAAAACTGGTAGTGGAAATTTTGAGCATTTTGGAGAACCGGCAGATACCACCTCTGACTGGCCTCACCCCCCATCTATTCTCTGCCTCCTGAGTCCCAGCTGATCAGCTAGATCTTCTTTGGTTGCCCTTGCACAGGAGAACGGAGCTGGAAAGCAGGTTAGTGGGATGGAGAGGGAATGGAGATTTTGCAGTATCCTTCCCCTGCCACGCCCACCAAGACACATCCGCCAAGCCATGCCACGCCTACAAAGCCATGCCCACAGAACCGGTAGTAAAAAATTTTGAATCCCACCACTGATGCAGATGCTGGTAGATACTGCTGTTAATTGTAGAAGGAAATGGATTGACCAGAATTGGATTGTTGTAACGTTTTTATGGATGTTTGCTAAAATTCCATGTGATAAATAAATGAGCTGAGATGTAAACTACTGTCTTACTCAGCCTAATTGTGTCAGGATTATGCTGTGTTAAAAATTATCAGCAAATAATGGCCATTTCTGCTGTTTTAATAAAGGTGTAGCTGTCCTTCCTACATTTCTTTGTAATAGCATTATCACTCTTCTAAAAGTCATGAGATAATTTTTCACCTACTATATGTAATCCTTGCTTGCTTAGTAACAAACATTGGGATTGGAAATTTTATCCTTAAGAACTGAGGGCACTAAGCAGAAAACCATTTGACCACAATGGCTTTATAATGTATTTCTATTTGGTAGTGAAATACTATAGTTGTTAAATGAAGTATCACATTACCATGATTTATGATTTTACTTCTGTCTTTTTTATTTAACTCTGCTTGTTGCAAACTAATTGTGGAAAAGAGAAATGGTGACCATGTGACTACAGCACATTATGATCTCATATATTACAGAATAGGTTGCAAAACTACAGTTTTAACACTGTTGTAACTCTGAACAATCACTAAACAAAGCACTTAATGAGGACTACCTGTATTCATATATTATTCAATTGCACTTGGATTGTCATTCTAAGAATGAATTTACCTCCATATAGATGGTTAAAAGATAGAGAGGAGGATGAAACAATAAATAATATTTTGTAGCAGGCAGCATCACTTTTATGGCACTCAGTTTTAGTCTTTTTTATTTCTTCCTTTGGATAATATTGAGACAAAATAACAACAAATAGCTGACAACAAACAGTGATTCTGTTCGAAGCCATTTAATAGGCTGTTTTGATGCACAGAACAATTTGTAAATTGTCAAAGTTCAGATCTGTTTATCCACAATTGAAACCATGCCACAAATGAAGCAGAAACATAGCTATAAATCTAATTTAAGGTTCAAGGTACTGACTGATAAACAGGAGAACAAATGTGCATTGTTATTCTTCTAATGAACAAATAAACAGTTCTGTGCGCCAATGATTGATACTGCAAATGGCTCCTGCAAGTTCATCAGAAAGTTGCAAATTATTTGACACGACATGCTGCTGATTTTTGGATTTATAATAGTATCACGGTAGCAGACATGTTCCTTTCACTTTTTTAAAAAAGTAAATATTTACTTTTCCTTTGTTGTTCTCTGATTAATATATAGTATTTATAATGATTCATGTATTTCTCATTGAGATTTTTGGTCAATTCTTTTTATCCTTTAAAAACTATCTCCTAAATTAGTGTTTTTTTCAAACTTGACAAGTTTGACATGGGTAAATTTTAATATCCAGAATGTTTACACTTGTCAAACTTCTGTTATGAATATACGCTGTTAATTTTGCTGCAACTGCATAAGTTTTCAGTCTTATAACACCAGTAAGAAAGGTCTTTTCCAGAATTGTACTAAGTTTATCCTTGTGACCCTGAACATTTATATAAGTAACATGTGATATCATTTGATTTCTTTGTTGTTGTTGTTGAATAGTGCTATGTATGCTTTTCCAGTAGTTTTTCATTTTTTTACATGTCCAAAACAAAGGATAAAATGTTCTCAATGTCTCTTGCAATTTCTACCCATTACTGTATGATTTGCATATTTTGGCAAATTTTGATGGAATTGTATGTCATCCATAGAATATGTATTTTGTACCAGTTTTATGTTAAATTATAACTTTTGTAACTTTGATAGATTTGTTACATAGCTCTTCCCATTATTGTATTATGACTATTTTTTAAAGTCTTGCATCCATTTTATCATACAGTTTCTTTCTGTTTTTCTCTATATCATATTTGAATAACAGTTTATACATATATCCTAAGTATGCATTTTAAATTCTATCATTTTCTTTCTAGAAGCCCTCTATTTTTTGAAGCCAAACTTTATTCTTCCAACAATTGTTAAGTACTTCATATTTTTTTTGATCACAGATGTGCTACAACTTCTTAGCTTATCCTGGTGTGGATATCAGAGCTGTATCCCAACAGTCTTGGATGATGACAGCTTCAGAGAGGTCCACACTGTAGAACATAGATCTTTTGATTAGATCAGTGTTTCTCAAAGTTGACAAATTATGCTGGCTAGGGAATTTTGGGAATTGAGGCCTTCATGTCTTAAAGTTGCCAAGTTGATAAACACAGGATTGGAGGAACAGAATCTCAATAAGAACTTCAGTTTTATTGGATATGTTTTAAAACATTTTTGTTAAACTACTTTCACTTTCTATTGGCTTATTTAATTTTAGAATAGTAATAGCACTTATATACTGCTTCATAGTGCTTTATAGCCTTCTCTGAGCAGTTTACAGAGTCAGCATATTGCCTCCAACCATCTGGGTCCTCATTTTACCAACCTCAAAAGGATGGAAGGCTTACAGTTCTAGTTCAAATGTCTGTCTACTTTTCATTAAGACTCTAATTTCCTTTGAGTACTTCTGAGGGACCAAAATGAACAGAGAAAGAAGAGGCACAGTAGCATGTTTAGTATGTCAGCGATATAGGGTGCAAATTTTTCTACAACTGTTTATTCTGAGTGGGGAAAAACATCCATACTACAGAACATGCTGAGATTGTGTCACTCAAATTAACCAAATGTTGAACCTCAGAGATTTTCTGTTTGGGAACGTAATGGTTTAAGTTAAGATTCGTATCTCTAACTCTGCTACACAAGACTAAAACATGGCTTAAATTTTTTCAGCTGGCATCCTGAAGCTACCCAGAAAATCAGAACAGAACAGAATAGAATACAATAACAGAGTTGGAAGGGACCTTGGAGATTTTCTAGTCCAACCCTTTAGTACAAACAAGGAGTACTTAGAACTAACCCTAACCTCTTAGTCAGGAAACCCTATACTTCAGACAAATGGTTATCAAATTGCTTCTTAAAAACTTCCAGTGTTGGAGCACTTACAACTTCTGGAGGCAAATTGTTCACTGATTAATTGTTATAAGTCAGAATGTTGAGCTACAGGCTCCAACTCTCAAACAGTTTCTCCAAGCAATGACTGAGAAGGATGTTTTTAATAAGGGCTAGAGCTATAGAAAAGGACCAAGATTTAGGATTAGAGTTAGGAAAGGATAGAGTAGGGATTTTACCCATTTACTTCAATCCTACTAACAAATAGAACTCCGATATCCGCTTTATAAAAACAAAAATATCTAATTTTACATGTTTGACATTAACTGGACCTTACTTTAAATTAGTGACTTTAAAAAACTGTGAGCATAGGTCATCTGAAGTAAATTCAGATTTGAATTATTATACACATGCATATAATATTAGCTTGTGATTAAGTGGTTATAGAATATCTGCTTTAGCAAAAGCACCCCAGTTGCCTGTAGAAATAAAATTTGCTGGAGTAATCAAGGATGGGTTATATGGATCAGAAACCAACTGTGTACTAATCAATCTCTTCAGTTCTGAATCTGAACACTAAAAGAAAAAAAGGATTGAAGATTAGCTGTAGAGAAAAGTGTTCTTTATATCTCTAAATTAATGTTCTAGTGTCATCATTGCACCAAGAACTTTTAACATTTAAATCAATATGCTTTTTGACTGTCTCAAAATAACAAATAATGCTCACTGCCCTTTTTACTTTGCAGTTCCTAAATCATGGTATTCTCTTCCCATAAATCCTATTGTGATTTTTAGTTTCTTCGGCATTTGGTAAGAAGCCTGCTCTTCTGAAGAAATATTTAAGAAAAAAAAAATCCATACTTTTACATTATAGGAAATCATTAAAAACAAATTCATTGTTGAACTGAACATATTACCATTTATATTTATGCTAACTGTAGTTATAATAACTAAGCCTTTGGTTTTTGCAGATGTCAATTATTTGTATCACATATACTTGCAGTATAAGTATCAAAGGTGATTTACAATATTCATAAGTTCCAGTTGATGGTAACTGCCTAGATTGGAAGCAGTTAATCTTAAGAATTCTCTAGGTTATAATTAGT
This sequence comes from Pseudonaja textilis, assembly GCF_049901715.1. Taxonomy (NCBI): domain Eukaryota; kingdom Metazoa; phylum Chordata; class Lepidosauria; order Squamata; family Elapidae; genus Pseudonaja; species Pseudonaja textilis. The sequence goes on along the minus strand of NC_141991.1, from coordinate 221,567,272 downwards.
AAACTGTATTAAGAAGATTACAATATTCCTTTCTACAACAACTAAGAGTTATAAGTATTAATGGTGGTATAAAAACCTAAAGGAATGACTCAGTCCACAATTAGATGGATTTTCAGAAGTTAAATCATAACGACTGGTTTATGAAATCACAGATATGGTAGGGTTGATATTATGAGCAAGAGATGGAGCTCTGTAAGCTACTACAATAGAGGAACTAGAGGGGCTCTTGCAACATGGGCTAAGAGTTTAATTGTTCATTTGTGTTAATTAACACAAATGAACAATTAAACTCTTAGCCCATGTTGCAAGAGCCCCTCTAGTTTCTCTATTGTAGCAGCTTACAGAGCTCCATCTCTTGCTCATAATATCAGGGAGGTATAGTGACAAATATTTAGGAACCCCTGCCTTAAGATATTTCACTTTGGTCAATCTATTAAAATGTTTCTCTGGTTTATTTCTTCATTCTTTTTCTTTATTTGGGATCCTATTTGCTTTTCCTTTATTCAACATGCTAAAGTTTAGGTCTTTATTGCAGTCATTTAGCAAAATCAGTTGGAGCTATTAGAATACAGCAGTTATAGAGCAAACAGGTGATTAGAGAACCTTCATCATATACTGTCTGGAAATAGAAAAGAGTTATTGCAACTATGTAAACACATTAACATAGCCTCAATAGAGGAGCACATGCCAGTTTAACAAACAAAGGGCTAAAGTAATCACTAGATATGGAGAAGAGATAAAGTAGAGCCAGGATTTCCAACATATTTCTTATTAAATTGAGCTATTAATAACAGTCCAGGGAGTCATTATGGCAACACACCATTCTGTTTCTTTCTTCCCCTGCCATATTTTCCAACATATGGTTGGAAAGCTTTCTTCAAATTATACTGTCTTTCCAAATAAATCTTGCTGTTGGATGCACACAATCTCTCTCAGTATATAACACAATGACCTCCCAATTTACCTATGAATTTGGGAAGTTGTAGATGTAAATACTTTTATATACCTACATTTATTACTATGAATTCATTTTAAAATACGAATACTTGAGACTGCCACATTACATATTAATAGTGCAATTCCTCTATTGAGTTGAGAAAAAGTTAATGCGAAAAGTTATCCATAGATTCTGGATTTTGCGTACTTGAGTTATTTATAAAATACTTTATTGGACTACTAAACTTCCAAAAGAGTTTATGAGAACTGAGAATTGAGCCAATTACCTTCCCTGTAAGCAGAATATCCACCCAGAATTGTTGCAAATGAATATCGTTGCAAATACAGTCCATAATAATAATAGCAATAGCACATAGACTTATATACCACTTCACAGTGCTTTATAGCTCTCTGTAAGCAAAGTCAGCATATTTCCTTTCACTGACCCTCATTTTACTAACCTCAGAAGGATTGAAGGCTGGGTCAACTTTGAGCCAGTGAGAATTGAACTATCAGCAAAATTAGCCTGCAATTCTGCATTCTAACCACCGTGCCATCATGGCTCATTATAGATCGATCAATGGATCGATCGATCGATAGATAGATAGATAGATAGATAGATAGATAGATAGATAGTAGGGGTAAGGAAGATATAATGTGATCTTCCATTTCAGGTGTGATCTAAATCAGAAAATCCATATAAAAATCAACTTGTGTGTACTTTTTATAGTTGGTCCTTAACTGATTGTGTTTGTGTATGTTTCTGTGTATATTGTGTTTGTGCATGTTTGTTGTGATTATTTTTCTTCTCTGTGGTGTAGTCCTGTAAATTAAAAATAGCCAAAGCTACTTCTTGAAGAGGTAGGGAAAAAAGATCAATACATGCACAAATATGGCATAGAGGAGAAGAGAGAGAAAGGGGGCAATAAACATTTGGAGAAGAATCCTACGTCCAGATGGTTTTAGTTACTATATTTGAAGATAAAGAGCTTTGGGTGAGATAGTGAGTAGCAAATTTCAGGAAGGCAAAGTCCCATTTTCAAGGTAGAAACCCCTCCCTTTTTTTCCCTCAAAAAAAGTTTTATTTTAGCTATTGCTGTATAGAAAATAGTCGTGTTAGATCTAATGATAGTTCACTACTATTATTTCCTGCAACAATACTTTATCAAGTCATTGTTTGTGGTAGGATATATCCCTCAGGCCAAGTGTGCTATGAAATGTGAAATAATTATATTTGTCAGTCAGAACTAGTCTAAATACATTTCAATTTATGTCTGCAGAACACAGATGACAGCACAACTATTATGTCTTCTGATATAAAGTGTAACTCACATAGCTTCATGCTATTTCTCATTTTTGGCCTTATTTATGGAATTATAGGTGTCCATTTAGAAGCTATTGTTAAGCTCAAATTAATGTAAATATAATGATGTCATAATACTTATAGTGTGAGAATATCATAATGCACCTGCAATTGTTTGCCCACCTTTCCTTTTCCTGCAGATGCCTATAGATGAGATTTTAAAATTCAGAAATATAGCCTTTGAATAAACATTCCTCAAAAAAGCACTCAAATTAATAATAACAGAGGCTTTCAGACTGAGTTCATATGTCTTTAAAGCTCTTATAAGTTCACTCATGGGCATGATTATTGTAACTTCCCTATAAGAATATATCTATTGCAGTACCTTTTTTAGCTGAAGTCAGGAATGGGAAAATCTAATAAACAGGTAATTTTAATATCAAAAAAATCAATGAATGATTGAGTTTTCAGTTTCAAGAATTGGGTACATATTATTTTCCTTAACATGAAATCTATTGAATGAGGATATTTAGTTTCTCTGGGCAGCTATATTTCAGAGAAACTGAAACAATAGGACTCTTTAATTTATTCTACATTAATTAACAGTTACTTGATGTTATTTATATAAAGGAAAATGGATTACACCGGATAAAAAGATAAGGACAGGCTTTACAGGTAGTCCTCGACTTACAACTGTTCATTTAGTGACCATTCAAAATTTAACGACACGGAAAAAAGTAATTCATGACCATTTTTCACACTTTTCAGAACCATTGCAACATCCCAGGGTCAGGTGATCAAAATTCATATGCTTGCAATTGACCCATATTTCTGATATTTGCAGACTTCTGGAGTCATGTAATCTCATTTTACAAACTTCTGACAAGCAAAGTAAAATAGGGATGCCAGATTCATTTAACAACCATGTTATTAATTCAAGAACTACAGTTATTCACTTAAAAACTATGGTAAGAAAGATTATAAAACAGGGCAAACCTCACTCAACAACTGTCTCACTTAGCATCAGAAATCTGGGGCTGAATTGTGGCCAGAAGTTCAGGACTACCTGTACTGCCTTGATATTTCTGCTCTAAATTCCTGTTTTGTGCAATTTTTGTCCTGTCTTCAATATTCCTTTCCTGGTACCAACATAGCATCAGTTGTCTTTGCTGGTGACATTTGGTGCAACTGAGACAAGCAAAGTGCAACCATCCTTAAATGAAACAAACAAAATGTTAAAACGTTATGATATTTATGTAATTACTTATCAAGCACATCTAAATTGTATTAAAGTAATAATAAAAAAAAATACAATCCCCAAGGCATGTTACAACCTAATGTTTGGACATTGAAAGTTGAAAAATTTTGACACACCCTACAACATGTAAATTAAGATTCAATCATCCAGGCTAAAAGTATTTGAAAAAAATAAATCAAAGCAACTGGACCAAAGTTTATTAAAAGTGAGATGTTTTGTTACTCATCCAAGTAACTTCTTCAGTCAAATGAAAATTTTGGATAGGCAGAGAGTCATAGTATCACCATTTTGCCAAGAGTTGGTTTCTTCCCATGGCTTTCTGACTCTCTGCCTATCCAAAATTTCATTTGACTGAAGAAGTTACTTGGATGAGTAACAAAATGTCTTAGTTTTAATAAACTTTGGTCCAGTTGCCATGCTGTAACCTTTTTAAATATATCCTTACTCTACTTAGTCTCTCAGTAGTCCTAAGCAACTTCAATCATGATATCTTTCTGGGCTATCCACAGGAATTAGATGTTAGAAGCATGTGTTCCTGTGATTCTTCTCCTTTTTCTATGAATAGGCCTAATCAGTATAGGGAAAACCACATAAAGGATATTCTGCCAGCAGCTTTCTTAAAAGGCAAGTATTAAATTATTACTTTTGTACCTCTCTATTGATTGTCTGGAGAGAACATTGTGAAGCTCATAATGTTTCCTGCTAAGGTCTGCAAGAGTAAAGACAAAGATCAAAGCACCAAAAACTGTTTTGAGTTGTTTGAAAAATGAAAGACAAGAAATAAAAACTATAAGTCTAAGAGAATTAATGAGAAGAATCTAGCAGAAACCAAACAGATTGCTTGTTTTGTACAAGTGCATGACTTTGATAAATAGCTAATCAACAAAACACCAGATTTCTAGATGTACCTGATTTCCAGAATTCAGCACATTCCCGGAAACAGCAGAGGCCTCTTACAATGATTGCAAAAGAGTTTAATAGAAGAGAGAGATTATGTGAATATAGCATGAGCATTGCAGGCATGAAAGAAAGATGATCCTTTGGAAAGATTCCAGTAGATAGCATATCAGAGGTCCTAAAAAGCCCCCATATGTAAGAAGAACCCATCTCTAATGTCTTTCTGAGTTAAACTGTGAACTCTTTTCCAATATAAACAGTCAATACCCTGCATAGCACTTACTTATAGGCTAATCAATTGTGGTCATAGCTACTGAGAATAAATTAGGTAGTTCTAAATGCTTTTTGGTCGAATTATTGATTTGAAATCGATAAAACTTGCATAGTATTCAAACCTCCTTTCTAAGAGTATCCTGTTTAGAATCTACACTATATAAGAGGGGTGTCAAATTCGTGTTGTCATGGCATGGTCACATGATGTATCATGACTTTTCCCCCCTTCACTAAAATGAGCGTGGGCAGTGCATGACACATCCGGCCTGTGGGCCATGAGTTTGACAGCCGTGCTATACAACAGCCTTGTTGTGGTCTGCCAGTGGCCAGCAGAGCTGGTGGCAGATTTAGTTAATGAGGAGGTTGGGAAGAACATGGGCTAGTCCTGGAGTCTGGGGAAGGCTCTGATGAGTGCTCTGCATCAGAGGCAGAGATGGGGCCAGACAGTCTGACACTTATCAGTTAGAAATCAGTGGGGCAGAAGGTTAGCTGGAGCTTGTTCCTGATGTGTGCATGCACAGAGCTGCCAGGAGAAGGGAACAGTTAAGTAACAAAAGTCAATTCGGGAGTAAAGGCACAGGTGGATGGTGAATGGCCCCTCCAATAGGGAATATATAATAGCAAAAGGAGAGTGGTGTTTTCAGGAGAGTTAGTTTGTTTAATTCGTGTGAAGATTTGTTTGTGACTCACAGAGACTCCTTACCAAGTATTTCCTTGCACAGCGTTGCACTTGGAAGCTATTGGCCAGGTAACACTCCAAGCCTGATAAGGTCTGTGATTGCAATTCACCCTGGAAATACTGTTTGCCAGGACTTGGCTGGGTGTGAATGATAGGAATTCACTTTAGCCAAATAAAAAGGGTTTTGTTGGGATAAGGAGTCTGTTTTGTGATTGTGTGAAGCCTAGGTCAGAACAAGCCTTTCTGGTAATTTTACTTGACTATCAGTTTAATGTAAAAAAACCCATTAGAATTCTGTTACAATTTTTGTCAGTACTAGAGGGCTTTGAGAAGAATGTATGCTGTATAACATCCAGTTTTAGTTTAGACATATACATGCTTTTTATTCCACAAGCTGACAAATCATAGTGTGCATAATAATCTCAGAAGAGATGATTTTACTAGTCCATTTTTGGTAAAGAAAGGAGATTTGTAACCATAGAAGTATAAGATATTCTTGCATCTGGCATTTTCAAGTAAAAAAATTATGTCAATTATATTTTGAATGGCACTGTAATGGAATGTCTGGACCACATGTACTCAGTAATGTTTCTGCCAAAAATTTAATCTTTTTATTTTAGCATTATGCAATTTATTTTTCTTCCATTTTCATGTAGATTCATTGTAACTGCACTTTCTTTTTAATGTGATGAATTCAGCATAACCAGAAGACCTTAAAGTGCCTTCTTTTAAACTTATATCTGTTCTGTTAACTAACTTGAGCATTAGAACTTTCATACTCTCCCTGGCGTGCCCATAATGTGCTTGGCACCACTTTTCTACTTTGTACCATTATCCCCATTGCTGGAGTTGTGCCTCTTTTATCATGGGGCTGGCATTTGTTCCATACAGGTGCACAGAACAAAGCCAGTGTCCCCAGGACCCATCATTATTTGTATAGCAGATATGCTGTCTTGCATATGTGTCATATGTGAAAAAGGCCTATTCAGAGAACTGAAAATTCCAACAAAACAGCATGTGTTTGCTATTTATATACTATGTCTCTGCATTCTCTCTATGTATATAAACCTCTTCCAGTATAGCTCACATTACCAACACTTTCTTTTTTTGATATGTCCATCCAGTACATTCAAGGAGGGCCTAATGGTCCCTATTTTATTTTATTTATTTATTTATTTATTTGTCAATCACACACAAGATAATAGGTATAAGTATAACCATGAGTAAGAATACAGGAAATAGGGGAATAAATGGGGACAATAGGACAGGGATGGTAGGCACGATGGTGCACTTATGCATACCCCTTACAAACCTCTTAGGAATGGGGTGAGGTCAATAGTGGATAGTTTGAGGTTAAAGGAGTGGAGGTTAGAGGATGTAACAACAGAGTCAGGTAGTGCATTCCAGCCTTGACCACTCTGTTGCTGAAGTCGTACTTTCTGCAATCGAGCTTGAAGCGGTTTACAATGAGTTTGTATCTGTTGCGTGCTCTTGTATTGTTGTGGTTGAAGCTGAAGCTGAAGTTGTCATTGACTGGTAGGACATTGTAGCAGATAATTTTGTGTGCTACGCTTAAGTCTAACCGTAGGCAGCGTAGTTCAAGATTGTCCAAGCCCAAAATCTCAAGTCTGGTGATATAGGGTATTCTGTTGTGAGCAGAGTGTAGTACTCTTCTAGTGAAATACTTCTGGACTAGCTCAATTGTATTAATGTCCGATATACAGTGCGGATTCCAGACTGAAGAGCTGTATTCAAGTATTGGTCTAGCAAAAGTTTTGTATGGTCTAGTTAGGAATTCGATATTTCCAGAGGAGAAGCTTCATAATATTAAATTTACAACTCTTAAAGCCTTTTTGGCAATGCTGCTACAGTGAGCTCTGGTGCTTAGGTCATTTGTCATTTTGTCAGGATATCTGGTGTAAGAGAGCACAGATATGCTGGGATAGGGTGGCGGGTTTCTTGACTATGTGATACCTTGCCCCTAGAGGCATTAGTGGCCCTTTCCCTTATGATATTTCAAGGACTGGTTAAAATCCCAGCAACTTTCAGAAGACCTTTGAGGATTACATCCTGAATAAATATGAATACTATGAATTAACTTTACATGATGACTTATTAATTTAGTATTGTAATCTGTTATATTACAGATTTCATTATGTAAATTATTAGCTTGTAAACTACCTAGAATCAGATATAATTAATAAAGTTAAATCTCATAAATAAATATATAACTAGACAGAACCTCCTGAGGTTCAGCATATTCCACATGTACTGACATTAAATCAGAAGACAAGACAAGGGCATGTGGGACATTTGTTTCATTTTGTTTTACTCATAGAGATTTATGCTGTGTGATTTTCTGCTTTAGGGCTTCAAGTTGCTAATAAAGACCCAAATAACACCCCAAATTAAGTCATAAGAAAACAAAATAAATGATAAGCATAAGAAAGGAAACTAATTTTCAGAATCAATCAAGTCAGGACTAAATGAACTAGTGAATGGTAAGGGCCATAGGGAGACAGCATATCTTACCTCGAATAATTACTAAACACATATCTGATGACAAAAGAACATCATACCTCAGTGAAGCAACTTCACTGAATACATGCATTTGTGGCTGCAAATGCACATGCATGTTTTGCATACAACATATGCCATGCAACATGCTTAACATGATTACTGATTTGGCATGTTTTTTTGTTTGCACATGTTGTTGAATCATAGAATAAAATAGAATAGAATAATGGAGTTGGAAGGGACCGTGGAGGTCTTCTAGTCTAACCCACTGCTCAGGCAGTTAACCCAATAGAATTTCAGACAAATGGTTAACCAATCTCTTCTTAAAAAGTTATAGTGTTGGAGTATCCACAATTTTTGGAGGCAAGTTGTCCCACCGATTAATTGTTCTAACTATTAGGAATTTTCTTCTTAGTTCTAGGTTGCTTTTCTCCTTAATTAGTTTCCATCCCTTGCTTCTTGTCCTGCCTTCAGGTGCTTTGGAGAATAACTTGATTTAATCTTTTCTGTGGCAGCCCCTGAGATATTGAAACGCTGCTATCATGTCATCCCTAGTCTTTCTTTTCATTAAACTAGAGGTACCCAATTCCAGAAATTAATCAAACATAACCAGTGGTAATGCTAATAAAGTTAATATTAACAAACAATGTTATTGCAGCAGTTGGGATTGTAGTTAAGGTGGTTAATCATGTTGTGCAAACACTGCCAATACTAAGATGGATACAGCAGTTCACACTTTCTTCTCATCCTAATCTTTATATGTTGCGCTGACTGGGCAGGAATAGAGTCACTAAAAATGATCCTGCTCATAGCTTTTCCTTCCATATTTAAAATTAGAATGAGAATTGTTTTGAACAAGGATTATTTCAATAATCTACTTGAAGGAGAGTATTTATCTGATTTATTTATATTTCATATTTCAACCACCCATTTAAATGTGTTACTAAAAATAATACTACTTTAACAAAGAGTAAAATCATTATGATTTAAATGTCAAAGATGTAATGCTTAATCTAAAATTGAATTCATTTGAAATATTCTTGCTTGGTATTAAATTCTTTTCTCTTTCATGATTTGAATAGAAATACATTGGTAAATGAAAACATAATGGTTTAATGGAGTAATAATAGTGTAGTGATAGTTGTCTTGCCCTGGACCATTTTCATATGTCTGCTAAAAGAGTTTATTAGAAATCACTGGATTAAAAATGTGACCTCATTTCATATATTAGCAACTCAGGACTGGCATTTGTAGAGCTTTCAAAAAGGCATTAGCAAAACATTCATTTTATCGTTTTGGAATAATTTAGAGGACTATTTTCAGATTTGAAACTACAATTTCTCATTCCCCTGTAATGTATGCAACATTCTCCCTGCTGAGTTTGAACACTTTTGTGAGCAAACCAAATATTTGTTTGTGACATCGCTAGTTTCCATAACCCACACTAGATTTGAAATGGTCCATACCAAAATATTGTTTGAAGGACATTTCCTTAGTTGGTGAGCTCCTAAGAGTGGCATTGTGAAAACAGTGAACAAAAATACACCAGCATTTCCCAGATTCTTCAGAATGATTCTTCGTTGGGATTCTTTGAAGGTTTTCAAAGGTGATTTCAAGATTCACGGTAGCAGTCATTGCTAGTTGCATCTGCTGAATCATCATCTGCTCCCTGAGAATGCTAAGAGCTAACAAGAATTTATCTGGAATGTCCTTCTCTTCATCCAAAGACTGCCAAAAGATTTATAGATACGTTCCACCTGGCTCCCATTTAAATGATACTAAGGTCATCCCAGTAATAAAAACGCAATGGATTTAATATTGTCAAAATGTCATCTTCCAGTCCAGTGTGATTTATTGATCTTGATGACCCACAGTAATGGAAAATAAAAATCAACCCACTGTGGATATGTCCTAATAAACTGATTATCCCACAAAACTGTTTGGGAATCAAAAGGCCAAGTTGGCCAGTTATCTGAAACTTATTTATATTAAAGGAATCTGAAGAGTTTTATGCATATTTCAGAACTTTCCAGGTCATCAGCTGTTAGCTCTGCAAGGTAATCTAGGGAGAAAGCATGACAATAAGTACTAGTTGTGCCTTTATTGTATGGTTATATTAACATAAACTTACAAGTCTAAAAGTATCTCTCCAATCCATCATATTTATTCCCTAAAAACTAGGGAAGATCTTTTCTGAAACACTTTAGTCCTCTTCCTTCAGACTGAAATTTCATTTATCAGTCAAGGCTGAGGCTCTTCCTCCTACCTCTCAAGGTCATTTACATATATATCTAACCTAAAAATAAGCTTAATGCTTTTATAGGAAGTCATCTATTAAGACCTTACTTTTTAAAGGAACAAATCATTTTAAGGGTAGCTCCCCTAAACAGGGCCCAGTTCAGATATGTGTAGAAGTTCTAGTATTCTGAATAATTGGCCACTGACTGAGGAATTGTGGGCAGCAACATCTACACATTTGGATTGCACTGTTATGAGGAAAGGTATTTCAAACAATATATTCAGACTAATATAGCTATCGATCTTTGCAATACTAGCACCATATACTATTCATTACATCATTAATTGATGGAAACTCTCCTTGGCTGACATGAATCAATTTTCCCTGCTGGGTACTGGAATGAATAGAAATCTTACAGATTAAGCAATAATTTGTATTCCTATATAAAATCTTGATACTATACTATATTTGTATACTTATACTAAAATCTTTATACTATAGGCCAGGGGTGTCAAACACAAGGCCTGGGGACCAGATTTGCCCCCAGGGTGCTTAGATCTGGCATGTGGGGCTGCACTGGAAACAATGAAGGACTGGCCCATGGTGCCTCTGCCAGTGAAATGGAGTTTGGCAGCCACCCAAGCTCCATTTTTGTTGGCAGAGGGTTGCAGCGGAAAACGGAGCTCGGGAGCCCGTTTTTTCTGGCACACTACTTGGGCCATGACAGGCACCCATGACACAAGTGACATGAGCTGGCCATGCCCACACTGGCCATGCCCACTTTGGCTCTCTGCGATGAAACACAACCCTGATGTGGCCCTCAATGAAATCAAGTATAGCACCCCTGCTATAGTTATCTTTAGTCTATCTCAGAATAAGAACGACTGTATCAAAGTGGAAATTCAATGTATTTTCTGAACAGTATTGTGATTATGATTATGGCTGATTCTATTTTATAACAATATTAATAAGATCTTTAAAGAAAGAAGTAAGATTGTCCTGGAATACTTTGTAACTGGCTTAATTACTTCAGAAAGTCTTCAGAACCTTAAAAGTTTTTATTAGCTATGTTTGTAGAGTCAGGAACATTAAGTACATAAATCTGAAGTTAACTGAGACTTATTCCCATAATGCAAAATAATGATTTAGCTTTATGTTCAAATGCAGCTGTTAACTTGCATCCATTATATGGCTATTATGTTAAGACATAAATGTAGAAATGTTGATTTTTTTTTAAAAAAAAAATCTGCATTCATGTATAAAATGGTGAATTGTTTTTTTGAAGCAAGGGGCAGAAAGAAAAAAAAAATTCTTTTTTTGTGCCCCATGAATTAAGTCAGTGGGTACTTAGAGTGAACAAAAGTTAAAATAAAAATTGATTTTATGTGCCACCTAGTTTTGCTCTGTAATTCAGAAATAGAACATCAGTAGAGATGCCTTTAGCACCAGGAAAATGTATAAACATTACCATTATATTCAAACAAAAGTAACCTCCACGTTATAACTTAAAAGCAATTTCCCAAACATTATGTTATTTTTCTTATTTTATTACATTTTATTATTATACTATTCTTTTAAACAAACCTTTATTTAGAAAGATCTTAGATGATATTTTAATTATTAATAACAATTTCCCTGAAAATAATGTAATTTACAAATAATCAGCAACACTGGTACACAAATAAATGTGGGAGACCATTCAAGTAACCTAATTTTGACTGCTAGATAATATTTTACGTCACAGTTATATTTTGGATGGTATAAACACAAACAGGATGAATAGGGATATGTTTTAGCTTTACTATACAAAGTTTTTATTTATTGCTTAGCAGATACATAAGTAGGCTTTTACTTATACATAACTATTTCTTATTAAATAATTCCATTACCTACACTCCACTACTTGCAACCTCTTTTGTCATTAGACTACTGCAGTGTTTCTGCTGATTAGGAAACCTGGGAACTGAAGTTCAGAGATGTTAAAGTTTCCAAACTTGAGAAACAATAGTCTACTGACTTATTTTACAAAGTCCTTAAGTAAGCTTCTTAAACTTTGCCTACTGAATCACATAATTTTGCACTTCTTCCTAATATTCAGGACTGTTTCTTTATGTGGTGCTGAGACAAGTTCATCTACACTCATTTGTTTCACTTTCACTTTTTCACACATTTATCCTACTTGTTCTTCATCACTACTCTGATTCTGTCTCTCTGGAGCTTCCTTTTTAGACTGAATAAGTCACATGATAATCTGTTTCACCTCTTTCTTTTAGACTTTTATTTAGGTAGTTGTTGCAAGGCTGCCTTTCCTTTTTATCAGGCTGTTGGTTTTCTTTGCTTGACTTCTTGGTCTCATTATGTCTCAGCAACTGCTTTACAGTATTTTGAATTGTCTTTTCCCCATTATGGGAAAAATTTCCCATTTTTCCCATTATGTCTTTTTTCTTCCTTGCTTCTGGTAAAACTGTAATCTTCAAATGCACACACACGCACACATACACACAGATCCACTCCAGCAGCAGTATTGGTTCCAAAAAAGCAAAAAAAGAAACTTCTGCCAGAGACTTTTCTTTAGTACTTAGTCTGAATAGTTGAAAATGTACCTAAAAGAAAGGAACTTGTTACAGAAGGCTTATAACTAAGAAGAGGTGAAGTGGTGAGGAAGATGGTGGGAGATGAAGGTTTCTTTCTTAGCTACTGTTCAGTATAAACTAACATAGAAGAGTTCTAATCTTCCAGATTCTTGTATGGGAGCTTTCTTCTAACCCAGCTGAAAAATAACATGTTATGTCTGAAACTGCTTAAGTGAGAAATATGCAATTTTCAACAAAATCCACACATAGAACAGAGTAACACTTATAAATATTACAAATAAGAAAGTGTGGCTGGTGAAAAAGGATATCTGATTAAAAGGAACATAATTAAATAAATCTAGTAGCACAGATATTGATTATTTTTGATAAGCTACTTTTTTCTCTGTAATTGTCAGGGAAAAACTCTGATGAATTGTGAAAGTATCATTGTTCATAAAGTATCTAATATGAATTTCAAAGGCTTGTGGGAATTATTAGATTGATACCAAAGTATAATCATCTAAATAAATTACCAGATGATGAGCATTTCTAAAGGGAAAAAGTCTGGTGAATTGTGAAAATATCATTGTGGAACTCTATATATTATCAAATACCTATTCTATTGTAATATAGAATATTACATATTCTATATTATAGTCTATTTCATGTTAAAAAGGAAAAGAAGTAATTGATTTCATTATGAATATATTTGAATATTGAAAATATATGTTTGCTATGTTATGTTATTTTACACTGTTGTAGATTGCCTCAATCCAGACAGCATGAACAAGGCAGAGATAAACATTGTTGGTCCCATAAAAATCTAGGGGAAAAATCAATCGAACTTTCCCAAATTTATATTCTGTATATATCTTTTCCTTATATTTGTATACTATACTTATCTTAATATATTAATGTACAATTTTAATCATATTTATAACCATATGATTCTAATCAAAGTTAGAAAAAACTGAGGGTAACTCTTCAATTTTCAGATTGTGTGATCAGAATAAAAATAAAACTCCAAGCCATTCTGCTCGGGGAATACAGAAATCAATATTTTTCATTCATCATGGATTCACTGGCCAGAAATAATTACCACCAATTTCTGATACTAGAATGAAGAGGATCTATTCAAGTGATCAGACTCCATGAATTTTTTTTCAGCACTAATATATTGGCATTTAATGTTTCCTCAAAATCCGTGGTGAACAGAAAGCATAAATGATCACATTAACTTAATTTCAAAGTAATTCACATGTACCTTGTAAATAATTAAAAATATAGAAACAGTTCTTCCATTGCTTTGGTTCTTTCTCTCAGTGGTCTGCATTGCCACCATTTTTGGCTCGTATTTTCTTCTCATTTGTTCTATTAATTCTAGCTGTTAACACTTCCTAGCTTAATCACCCCCAAAGGGTTGTATTACAGCAGTTGTTCTCTGTACCCAAGAGCCTTTTAAAATATATGTTATAAGCTGTTACCTAATAGAGGCAAAATTTCTGTGTGGATCTCAGTAAATGATGACAAGTTGCTATTCTATGTACATGAAAGCACCAAGCTGGGAAATACTGACTTTCAAGTACAATTGGGAATGTCTGACAGGCTTTATAGAAATCAAGTTTCATTGTTCCTGACTAAATTATTTTAGATATAATAGTCATGTCTGCATCACTTGTACATAAACTTCACACAAGCAGCAGGCATTTGATGTTAACAGGAATTATATAGCAGGTCCCATATTTCAAATTAGTGGGCAAACACCTGCCTATATGCAGATGGTGTCATAATTCTTTTCATGACTCAAGCTAACCTTAGAAAGGCCCTCAGAATGGAGCCAATTTTGTATGAAAGAACAGTTTGATTATTAGTTATCCAAAAATAAAACTTCAAAACAAAATAATGATATTCTCTGAAAAGAACAACTGCTTCATAGATACACAACCAAATAGAATAGTTGCTTTAAATATCTGGGTATACTTTTTCAAGCCCCTAGACATCAAATGGCACATATAAAAAATGCCACTCAATATGGTGGCCAGTGTAGATTTTTAGGAGCCAGAATGGATACCCGAATTCTAGACTATTAGTTGCAAAATCAGTACACTGCTTTTTTGTGATGTGCAATTGCCTCCTAGCATAAAATTCCATGCACATGGAAGAATTAAATAATAATTTTTGAGAGCCATATATTCTGTACCTCAAAATGTCTCCAGTGCTGTACTTAGACTAGGTGAGCCAATTAGCATAGAAACAACAGCTTGGCGGTTAAAATGTTTTATTGGCTTAGAATCTATTTCCCATAGGATTACTGTCCCAGTTAGTATCTTATAATTTAGATGTAGATGGTACATGATATACATTAACTAAAAACTGCTTCACCTTCTTTCTAAATCTGGATTCTAAATTGGAGCTTGTTGAACAAAGATTAGAAGAAATTGAACATGAGCATAATTTAGCAGCAGTCAAGAGTTAAACCATCACTTCAGAAAATCAAGGCATCCAAACCTGCACACTTATTAGGTTATCCTTTACCCATTACCAATGGCCTTTTTCAAGGTTATGGGTGGCAGATATAAAAGAAAGGATGTACCATTTAGGCAATGCCCTTATGCCTCCCATAACATGTTTTCTAGGGGATAAATTCTCTGTGAAACTGCACTCTTCAAGAAATGAAAAAATTGCCTGACTCCCTTGTTTGATGCTATCCAGAAGTTTTCTTAGGTGTACTTGAAATCACCTATTTCTAACTTTTGTACTGTAATCATAAAGCTATGTCATATCCATATTGTACTGTACAACAGTTATTAAACAGTTATAATATTTTGGACTATATTTGGGTTACTTTAAGATATGTTGTTGGATAAGTTAGTTTAATTATTATTCATCCCTAAAACTTGAGCAAAGAAATAAAGCTACTGTATATACTGTATGACAAGTATATAACATAGGGATACATTTGTCAGTGTAAGATTTTATATGGTTGTATATATTCTTTGAGTTCAAAGACTAAGTTAGTGACAGATAGTTGAGGAGAAATTGTGTTTATGGGGCCACCAAGAATCACAAGCAACTAATGACAAATCATAAACACATTCACGATAAGCAGATCTCAGAATGACAGATGGGATAATCAAATGACTAATTAAGAGAAGAAAAGGATCTTTTTCATTGTTTAGTCCAGTTGTTTTTTTAATAGTACTGGAGACAAAGATTTTGTCATTTTTAAAATGTTAAGTGACATATTTGATTAGCTTGTCACTGTTCCCCTCCCATTCCCTAGCAATATTAGCCAGTTCCCTGTGGTACTGGAGCTGATGAAGTTCATACTCGTATGTCCTCAGGTTTCTACCCTTCTTGTAATTAGATTATTTGCATAAGTAAGCTAATAAAAGTGCCATTATGATTCTGACACCAGTGACTCTTTTACACTTAATGTCCAGAACTAGTGATTTATTCAGAATGCAGCATAAGCTTTGTTCAGGTTCAGAATTTGAAAGACTAAAGCATACAAAACATTTGCTAAACCAATACTCGAATATAGCTCATCACTCTGGAACCCACATTATGTATCTGATATTAGCACAGTTGAAAAAGTCCAGAAATATTTCACAAGACTAGTTTGACGCTCCTCTACTCGTTGTAGAATACCTTATGCCACCAGACTTGAAATTCTAGACCTAGAAAACCTTGAATTACGCCATCTTCGGTCTGATCTAAGTATGGTATATAAAATCATACATTGCAATGACTTACCTGTCAATGACTACTTCAGCTTCAACCATAACACAAGAGCACACAATAGATACAAACTCAAGGTTAACCGCATCAAATTTAATTGCAGGAAATAGCAACAGGGTGGTCAATGTCTGGAATATTCTACCTGACTCTGTGGTTTCTTCCCCAAACCCCAAAAACTTTAACCTTAGACTGTCTACTATTGACCTCATCCTCTTCCTAAGAGGCCTGTAGGGGGTGGGGGGGCATGCATAAGCGCACCAATGTGCCTACTATCCCTGTCCTAGTGTTTCTTTTATTTTTCTTATATGTACCCATTTCATGTATTCATAACTATGTATATACTTATACCTATTATCTTGTAAGCAATTGACAAATCAAATAAATAAATAAATAAATAAAAATAAATAAATAAATTAAAGACCTGAATACATATCCTGATGTTTACACAGAATATGAAAAGATCAGCTACTTAAGAGGTTACATTTGCGTTTTTACATGTTGGAATGTCTTGCAGTTCTAGCTTCTAAATGAAGTTATATGGAGGACGAGACGTCTCTGAAGGAGCAGAGATGGTTCTGGGGCACTGAACAGCAGCCAGGAAATATCTCTGAATAAGGAAAGATCAAGAGATTGCCAACCCGCACCCCAGATTGTTGCTCCTTTTGAAGAGACAGTGGGATGGAAGTTCTGTGGTTTTCTCTTTTGAGTGGAGAGAGAAACAATATACTTGCATAGACTAGTGCAGCCTTATAAAGGACACTAAAGAAAATCGCCACATTCTTAATCAAGAATACAGTAAATTTACAGTTGAAAAGAAGTATTTGAAAACAGCGGGATAAAGAAAAATACCGTTTTGGTGCCTTCCTTTCAAATTACAGAAACTAAAGCAAAGAGGAAATGATATTTTTTAAGACTTTAAAACAACAAAGAGCTTAACAAGATTTTGACTAAGAAAGTTATAAATAGATAAAAGGACTGTACAAATTCTAAAGATTGACATTTTAGATAAAATACCTTTAATGCTACTTGGAATTAAGTAAATAACCCAGAGCTTCATGGGAATTATTATTATTTGTCATCATTATTTTACATCAAAGGGAAATACGATTGGTAGAATTTGCAAATAGGAGATAAACGTAACATGAGATCAACAGTATCATTAAAACTAGGGCACCCTAGATTGGACTAAAGCTTTAAGGATATAAAAAAGGCAAGAGGGGAGAGAACCTTGCTTATGGTAGATATATGCTTATGGTAGATATATAGAGTTTAAGCTACTGTACATGGGACCATGTGTCTGATAATGAAAATTTATATTCCAATTGGGGAAGCAGTAAAATTGAATGTGTGTATTTATTTATTTATCAAATATGTATGCCTTTCATCTCTCTTTATATAAGAAAAAACCTAGTGACCAATTTCTACATTGGATTTGCATGCTTATCTTATTTAGTGATGACTCTAATGAGATTTAGATTATTTCAGTCTTCCCAGACCAGTTGGCTTTCAAGAGATGGGGTCATTTAGGTCATGTAACCCAAGCTTCTCTTCAATTCATAAATCCAAATTAAACTTTTCCAGACAGACAGTTTATGTACTTTTATGTTATATGTCTGCTGGTGTCACCTGTCTCATTTCTTCACACTTTATTGAATCCTGCCCAAGTCTGTATGGAGGCAGCACATAAGTGTTATAAAATAAATAAATAAATAAATAAATAAATAAATAAACATCCATTTTTGTTTCTTTGTTTGTGCAGCTATATATGTAGGCTTTCTTTCCCATCCTATACTTTTTATTAGAATTGTTTGCAATTTTAGCATAACCTTCCATTTAGCTTAGGCTTCTTTTCCTTTTCTTCTCCTGCCATTATATTTTATTTTTATTATTCTGTGTTTGAAACTCTTGTTTCAATGAATATTCAGTTATGCTTAAAATTAAGACCATCATTTTATAGATACTTCCCCTGCTATTTTTTCATTATATTTTTATTTTATTCAAAAAAGGTTACAATACTAAAGTCCGATTAAAAAAAACAAATAAAGAAAAAGCACAAAACAAACAAGGCGTTAAGAAAATATTAAAAAAAAGAAAAAACCCTAACACATATACACATATTATCTTCTCAGTTGATTACTGATTAATACATTGCTACAAAATTAGCTTCTCACCCCTTGTGAAACAGGCCCCTCCAAATTTTTAAACTATTAAATCTATTTGCAGATTATTAACTTCTCATCTATATATTATATCAATGACAAAATAGACAATAGTAGTAGTAGTAGTAGTAATAATTCAAGATTAAAGCTTCAAAACCCTCTGTTAGCAAGCACTTATTGTAATCAACTAACAGAAAATTTACCAAGACATCTTATTTATCCCAAATTGTGCCAAGAATTAACAGTAATTTGTCCTGGATCAAATTTCCACGTTTGTTTCTTAATACCATTTCTTATCAATTGTTGTCTGGTTAAATATCATCCCACACATACGGAATTCACTTGATTAAGGAAATCTAAGTTACTTTTATTTATATTAACTTTTTTCATTTGTATGTAATGTGTTAATTACTGCAGACTTTTCCAGGCAGTGCCACACAAAGTGTCAAATTTCTACACATAGGTCATTTCATGCTGAGAACTTTGAAAGAACATTGACGCATATAATTGTTAAGCTAAAAACATCTAATATAGTATTTGGGATTTGTAATACTTAAAATAACACATTATGAAGTTAGTCACAATATAAATTTGGTCTTGATGTGACATGCAAAGCTCAATCCAGCCATCAAGCCAATGCAATTGCATATTTCTGTCATAAAGTGTATAGTACAAGTTACTTTAATCAGAAATGGTATAGCCAATTGGAAGGGACTGTTGTTTTCTGAAAATTATTTATAACTTTCCTGTTCTGTTTGGATGTTTAGATGTTCCCTTGACTTTCAACTAAATGGTATTTCTGATTCTTTTTTTTCTGTTTTGAGAATAGAGCCTAATTAACTTTGTGTTTATCTAGAGTAAAGCCTCGGGCCAGTAATACCCTGCCAGCTAATCAGAAGCTTCTATTTATGTGCAAAAGCAAAGCAACTCAAACTGAAATTAGTCAGCTAAATTTTACAGTAAAATTTTCCCAAAAAGCAATTGATAGTTATCTTAATTAATTATCCTAGCTTTTATAATATCCTATTTTATAATAGGATCATCTTCCAAAACTTGTCTGAAATATCATTATTCATAATTTTACAATATTTTAAATATAGTAAACTATTTCCAAGTAAAAAAATTCTTAAAAAGTTTAGGAATACTATAAACACTTGACAATATGAAATAAGGGCTGTATATTTCTATGTTCAATAAACCATTAATGCTACTTAGAATAATGGAAAGGATTATTTCCTACAATATATAATGTTGCAATTTCTATTTGATTTTATGGAAAATAAATGGTGAGGTTGAATAAAATAATAATATTTCCAATGTAAAGAGGAAGAGCTGCCCATTGAGATGTGTGGTCTTGTGTGCCTATCAAAGTTTTGTATAAAGTAATAGAACTAACAATTTGGGGATCATTTAATATCTTAGTTCTTAACTTCTTGATTCGAGTTAGCCATAAACCCTCACTTGGAATGTTATTCATCAGTGATAGTCCTGCCAATATAACCAGAAGTTCAAATTCATTTTCAGCAATTTAAATTTAGATGGAAGTCTGATCATAATTGGAGTAGAATTAAACTCTTGATAATGAGACAATTGGTACTGGTCTGAGCTTGGAAGCATTAGTATAAATATTTAGTGCTCTAAAAATGAGGTAGGATGACATTTCTACACTAGTCTCTTTTTTGTGGCTTGCTAACCACTATTACATTCTATCCAGCTTCTGCTGCCTTACCTAATACAAAGTATTAGCAGAAAACCATAACTTTGATATAACAAAATATTGTCAGTGAAGAGGGATTTAATTCCCAGAGAAGTAAAGGCCAAGCTTGTCAAGCATCTATGTTAGCCCCCTTGATATCTTTGAGGGCATAATGATAAAGAACAACAAAGCTATGCAAAGTTAAGCCCATTTTTTAAAGTCCAAAACAAGTGGGAGGTTTTGCTAGTATATCTTGCTCTACTGAGGCCAGTAATAAGGAATCAATCCATCAGAATATCCCCTCCTGCTGCTCCTGGACACTCTTCCCTTCTCTTTCCTTCCCCTCTCTTCTTTCCATGCCATAGTGGCACAGGATTAGGGTGCAGCATTGTAGGCTAACTCTTCCCACTGCCAGTAGTTCAATCCTGATGCACTCAAGGTTGACTCAACTCAAAGTGACATATAGAGAATTAATAATGCATCACAAAATCAATCATTAAAACAATAGCATAACCACAAGGGAAACAGTGAAACTAAAAGCTTGTGTTAGAAAACACAAAACATTCAAAACCCAATAAAATATCACCTTGCTAAGCCATCTCAGAAAACATACCTGGCCCCAAGTTTTTGATGCCATAAAAATGTAGGAGGGATTATGTTCCAGAAGGCAGAAGTGCAGGTTCATACATACAATATGTGAGAATATGGAGCTCTACAATCTCTGGCTGTTTGATAGGATAGTTTCTGATCAGCTGGAGCTGTAATTCACTAGCATCAACTTCTGAAATCTTCCCACCAGGAAATTGAAAATCTTAAAGCCTTTTCTTTGACTGAGTACCTTGAATGAGGTCTTTAATTGGTTATAGCTTCTCCTTTTTTAATCCCCTGAGCATTTCAAATTGCTATTGGTGACAATTCTATCAGACACGATCTTGCAGATTAATTTCTTTCCCAGGGCCCCAAACAACGTAAGAGAGAGTGTAAACTTGGGAAAAATGTAATTTATTCAGGCTAAAATCAAGTGTTATTTTCAACAGTCACTCAGTAGAAAAAGTATTAAATTTCTGTATTTATTGCCAACAAAGCAATATAGTCTGACTTAAATAATTCAGTGTTTAAAGATACATACAGAATGCTTTCAACAGCAGTCAGCACTGACTTGCTTTAAATAAATAACACCCAATACATATTTTAGTGCTAATAAATAATTAGTATGGCTTTGTGGAAAGCTTTATCTCAAGGCTTTCAGATCCAAATATGCAAGATACTTGTTTGGTTTATTTGAAAATTGAAAACAAAATTATAAAGTACTCTGAAAACTGACAATAGATTTGATATATAGTCTCACAATCTATGACACTATTAAATAACCCTTTGTCATAGTAGTCCTCTTAGTGTTCCATTTGCATAATTTGAGCATAAACATTTGGAGCACAATCTGATGTGTCAAGTTGAAACATTCCATTCACAATTGGCACCAACTTTCAAGTTTAGTAAGGTGACAACCTATAATATAGTATTATCTCTTTCGGGATTTGGACAGGGGTGGGATTCTACAGGTTCACACCTATTCACTAGAACTGGTTGTTAACATTCTAAGCAGTTCGGAGAACTGGTTGTTAGAAGAAATTACTGACCTAATTCTGTAAGGAAGGCATGAAGGAAACATTCTGGTGTTGCTTACAGAAACTGCCTCTCCGTTAATCCTTATTACATTCTTGGCAGGACTAGACTTCCTGTCTCTGGAACTTCTTTGGAGTTTTTTTCTCTCACTTGCTGATACTTTACTTGTGTGGAGTGACCATTCAAAGTTACAATGGCACTGAAAAAAGTGACTTAGGACCCTTTTTCACACTTACGACTGTTGCAGCATCCTCACAGTCATGAGAGGCCAGGCGAGGAGATGCGTGCCTCGATGTGAGTGATATTGAGTTGGCCACGCCCAGCCAGTCACATGCCCACCAAGCCATGCCCACCAACTAAGCCACGCCCACAGAACCAGTTGTTAAAAAATTTGAATCCCACCCCTGGATTTGAGGTTATATACAATAGCAATAGCACTTAGACTTATATGCTACTAGTGCTTTACAGCACTAAGTGATTTACAGTGTCAGCATATTGCCCCCAACAATCTGGGTCCTCATGTTACAGACCTTAGAAGGATAGAAGGCTGAGTCAACCCTGAGCCAGTCAGATTGAACTCCGGCAGTGAGCAGTGTCAACCTGCAATATTGTGCCACCATGGTTCTTACATAAGCAAGCTTTTTATGGGTATTTATGAAATAATTTACCTTTTTAGATTAAAAATGAGGTTGGCCATTTTATGGTGATAGGAAAGAAGATAAAAACTAATTATGTAATTTGAAAGATTTACACAGGATGAATATCTTCATGAAAGATTACATTTTGAGTTGTTCAATCTTTATCTGTGTTAGAAACCTTTCTTGTTTATGTTTATGAAAAAATGAGAAAGAAACTACCATTAAACATTAAATTGTTATAAAAGGCAAAACTGAATTATTTTAATCATTTTTGTGATGAACTCTTTCCCACAGTTCTGTATAGAGAGATCTGTTTGATCTCTAATAAAATATATCTAATAAAAACCGGATTTCTGGCTTTTGAATTCATTCCTATTCCCTATCATCACATACAATATGCCTTGCCATGGAACAATATTTCTGGAAATCATAAAACCAAAGAAAATATACTTTTTCCCATTCCTTACCCTTGGGAGAAACTAGGCATTAGATGATAATAAAATACTTTTATCCTGGAAATTGGGAGTTCCTTTTATACTTCAGATTCAAAGATGTTGTTGTTAGGTAAAACCATTAATCACTGTATTTGGCATTTGGATATAGAAAGGACAGATGTACAGTGAGAAGAATAATTGCAAACCATTATCAATTCTTATTCATACAAACTGCCATAACATTTGATGCTATTCTCTGTTGTTGTAGAGTTTGCAATTATGAACAAGTATTCATTGACTTTGTTGAGTAAGGACGAGTGGTGTGTGTGTGTGTGTGTGTGTTTTGCATGTGCATGTAAAATAATATACAGCAGATTGCATCTTGCTGAAGAAAAGGATCAAGAATTACACAGAAGAAACCTACCCATTCAAGATTTATATCCTTAAAATAGCCACATTATCAGTGAGAATACCATAAACACAGACGA
The DNA here is from genome assembly GCF_049901715.1 of Pseudonaja textilis. Classification (NCBI taxonomy): domain Eukaryota; kingdom Metazoa; phylum Chordata; class Lepidosauria; order Squamata; family Elapidae; genus Pseudonaja; species Pseudonaja textilis. The sequence goes on along the minus strand of NC_141991.1, from coordinate 221,543,818 downwards.
AATCCCATTTGGAAAGCAAATGAAAACAGGTAAGAGATAGCAATGCCTAAGCAGTTCTGATATTCTTGAAACTGGCACTTCTTCTCATACTAATATTGATTGCACTTATCAATTCTCAGGAGCTAGAGATAAATTCTTAATCTCAAGTATTCTTAAAGCCCTTTAATATTTTCCTGCTAATTACATGAACTTTTTTGCCATCCCCTTCAGCAGTAATAAAAATGTAGGAAAGTGCCAGCCTGAGCAATTTCCAATTATAGAAAAAACATTGCTCTTATTTATTTTGTGGATCAGAAGTACAAGCTTTATTTTCTCTGCAGAAAAAATAGAGAAGACATCTTCAGCTATGGAATACTGCAGCCAAGTATTTCTTCTTAAAGCACATACAGAATTCTGCACATACAGAATTTAAGTATTAGTAAAAAGCATGTCTGGATTGTGATAGCTTGCAGTATGTAACTTTGGATTTTCTGATAATCCACAGAATTCAGATCTCATGATGTAATCCAGACAGAGTGTGTTGGACTAGAAACAATCCTTGAAAGAATTTGATAGTTCATTTGTTCTAGTTTAACCAGAACAAAAAGGTTCTGCTTAAAGCAAGCCATGTTGTGATCTTTCTTGGATTCCTTTATGTGTGTGTGTTTGTGTGTGTGTGTGTCTGTCTGTCTCTAGATGAACAAAATCAGGCCTGATACAAACTTTGGGATGGTTCTCATTACTTCTATTTCTTAGAGTTGAAAGAAAATATCCAATCCAAACAATTATTTGTATTAATGATAGCATGAGGTTTTGAAGTAAGCAATAATTGCTTTATTCAATGTTTGTTCCTTTTCAACTAGATACTGTCTCCTTGGGGCAGAACTAAAACTTTAAAAAAGATAATATTCTATTTGCACTAATGTCCTGTCTGCCAACCTCATCCCATGTTCCTTAAGCAAGGAATATTTGTATGTGTATACGTGTGTTTATGTATATGTTGTGTGTGTATAGGTATAGGTATAAGTACAGGTATGAAAGCCTAGAGGAATGTTGTCCATGGGGTTACGATGGGTCGGACACGACTTTGTGACTAACAGCAACAACAACAATAACAACATAAGTACAGTTATATGTAGAGAGAGATTGAGAGAGAAAGAGAGTGAATATAGACTATTTTGTGATGCTGAACAATTCAAACTCCATCGAATAAATGTGGCAAATATGTAGATATGTTGTTGTTGATGATGATGATGATAGAAAAATCTAACATATTTTACATTTCTTTCCACACTAGATAATCACCCATGCCTCCAGTTTTGTAGGACTGGATATAGATATCTTGTAAATCAAATAGTCACCCAGTATTTTAAAATATTTAAAAGTATACTGGAATATTCAGGTAATCCTCATTCAAAAATAATTAGAGAAAATGCATTTCAAAAACATAGACTTTTAAAGAAAACAACGTGCATTAAGTACTAACCAACTTAACATGCCTTGGCAGCAGGCAGATAAACTAGATTTGCATACTAGAATTTTAAACAAACTAGCCCATAGCTTTGTATTGCTTTAAAAGTGTTACTTAGTGCTTAACATAACACCCAATAAATACATAAGTAATTGGTTGGATGACTGTAGTCTGGATATCATCCAAATATGAATTATAAAGAATATAGCTGCAGGTCAGAAGAAGTTGACAAAAATTAGTATTGGCAACTAATATCATACATGCCTCAGTGTTAATGCCAAACCTACTTTTTCCTTCAAAAGGAATGAAATTCTATCTGTTATTGGTTTCAAATGGTCATCTAGATTGGTATGTTTTCTCTCTTCTATACTTTCATATTCTTGGACCCAATAAATATGGGTTTTTTTAATAAAAGGTGGAGAATAAACCAATTATCCAGATTATGTATGTTGCTACATGTTTTATGAATCCAGATTGCTAAATATAATTTCTAGCCATAAAGCTGCTTAGGAATAAAGATGTTTTGGAACCACTAGCATTATAAAATATTAGCCTTTGTACCAATGTTACTAAGTTATAATATGATCTCCCATATAACATTTATTATTTAAAAAGCAATTTAGTTTGAAAACCCATTTTGGGATATGTTGATTGTATATATTACTTCATATCCAAGGATTTGTCTGTTTTTTTTTTTAAAGAAAACAGACAAGTTCTTGGATATGAAGTAATATATACAATAAACATTATTTTATGAAAACATGATAAGCTTTGTAAAGCATTATTTATGAGTTCCTATGCTACAGTTCAATCATTAAGAGGTGCAGAAACATCTAAATATTTAAGAGAGAGAGAGAGAGAGAGAGAGAGAGAGAGAGAGAGAGAGAGATTCTTAGCATAACTCTGTAGTTGTTATCCAGCACTAGTAGAATACCTGACAGATTGTGTGACTGAATGTAATGTATCTGTATGTGTGTGAGTGCTGTGTAAGTTATATATTATCTTAGTATGATAAATAGTGCGTCTTCAACTCTTAATAAGAGGCAGAACATTTCTGGTTCAGGGCAAACAAATTTTATTTGTAAACTTGTAGATATACTAATCATGATCCAGCATCATAGCATACAATATACAGACTCTACAGAAGAAATCGGAAATCAGGGGACTGCTAATATATGTTTGCTTTTTGCATTGGGATTGTAGATGATGCTAGATTCATGATTCAGCACTAACAGAACAACAGACTACAAGTGGTAGAATTAAAAACAGATATTGAAAACTAGGTTATGCAAGAGGGAAGAAGCTGTTTATTTCCTTTTTTTGAAGCTTTATTTTCTCTATATATAATGCAAGAAATGGTTAGTTGAATATTCTAACCCTGCACCAGATAAACAAAAATGATAACTTTCAGGTAGCAAGAATGTGCTTTGAAAAATATATGAAACAAAATAAAAATATATGAAATAAACCTAAATAAAACATATTTCTTTCATTTATTACCACCATCCATTAAAAGGTAGCCATTCCAAAAATGAATCCCTATTGAATTGCTAACAATACTAGTGAATATTTTCAGAAAAAAACGTAGGTTACATTTTACAAGTGAAAAACCTTATGCTTAATCACAGGCAGCGGTTATCCTTCAAGGTAAAATGGTACTGGTTTTCATGAAACAATAGGGCTGTTGCTATATGCACCAACTATGTGCCTTTTTGTAGTGGTTTTTTATTTTTTTATTTTAAAATTATATGCTGTATACCACCTAGAACCACTTTCATGTGATATGGGCAGCTACACAAATTTGATAAATAAATAAACAATTAAATACATAAATATTATCCAGCAAGGTTTCGGCAAAAAAAAAGTACTGATGAGGAACATATGTCCGTGCAAATTCTTCATTTTGCACCTACCCCAAAATAGTATACCTTTAGCAGGTAATAAAAATGAAGACTGATAAAAATAAATTAAAATAATTGTATAAACAGTTAAGAAAGAAAACTTTCCGTTTCTGAGTATTGGATTCATTTAGTGCAAGTTCTCCATTATGGGATATTTCAAAGTATTCCTGTGTAAGAGTTGATGCTAACTGGACTGTTTTGGATTCAAGATATAATAGATTTGCCACCCATCAGTAACATTTATCATTAAAGCATTTATTGACAGCTTGATGTGGACCAATAGATTACTAGGATTTGGTCAAGTCTTTATAAACATCTGTTAAAAATAAATCAGTGTAAATTTAATGCACAGATTTCAAAGGCTGAATAGAAATTAGAAATCCCCATTTTGCCTAAATTGGAAATCCCCATTTTGCCTGGAAAATATTCTAACTTCCATCCCAAAAATCCTCACTATATCTCAAATTTTAGTACAGATTATGGAGTTACCATCACCACAAACTATTTCAAACTGGACCCCATTGCATTTTTACAAAAAAAGGGAATGAGTAAATCTTCATATAGATATAGCCAAATTAATACTTTATTAAAATAAGTTTTTGCAAAGTCCTAAAGTTACCATGTTTTGGGAGGAAGTAATTACAATAAGTATATACTAATGAAATATATTTAGATGCACATATGGCTTTAACAACTGCAAGGAAATTGATAGCTAGACAATGGAAATGGAGTCTTATTGCACATTTATTGCCAAGATATTATTTCTTCAATATTGAAAAGGCAAATTTATGGTCTCAATTTCCTCAGTGAATTAAAGACCTGACATTACCTACAGCCTATGAATGAATGCCCTATGTACTTAAATTATGCATGAGCAATTAAAATGAAATATGTTTAATTAAAGTAATTATACAAATAATACACATACATCTATATGTTCTTGATAATTTGTTTTATATGCAATTTATCTTCTAATTGCAATATTTTTTCATTTTTACTTTTTAATCATTTTTTTCTCTTGTTTTTCTCTATTTTGTTAAAAAATATCAGTAATGATAAATCTGTGCTTTAGGAATAAAAATAAAAATTGCAAACTGGTGATCAGCAATTGAGCTTGTAGTATATATTTCAATTGCAAATGGTGGATGATGGCAAATCAGTCAAACCGAATAAGGATTTTATTCATAAAAATTGTTTTGCTGCTGAATACTGGCAAGTTTGTCTCACTCTTATAAGTTTCTCACTCTTATAAGTTAGTGATGCTAATGTGCTTCTTCTACATTCTGGTTCACTCTTCTCGGACTTCTGGGAAAGGGTAATATTTAATTGACTATTGTTGCACTCTCTTTTTTAACATCTTAAAGATTTATTAAATTCATTGCCCATTCAAGGGTGGCAAATGACAAAACATATAGTGGTGTTACGCCAATTCTGCAATCTTTGAAGTTGTACTACAATGATGGACACATGCAGTGGTGGGATTCAATTTTTTTTACTACTGGTTCTGTGGGCATGGCTTGGTGGGCGTGGCAGGGGAAAGATACTGTAAAATATCCAATCAGAGATGGTACTTGCTGGTTTTCCAAGCTACTCAAAATTTCTGCTACTGTTTCTCCAGAACTGGTCAGAATCTGCTGAATACCACCCCTGGAGACATGGCATGGAGCTAGGATAGTGGAACTGTGATGTTTGTTTCGTCATTTTGATGGCTCCTTGGCTTCAGATTGGATGCCTTGCATCCAACTTTAAATAGGAAAAAAAAAATTGTTCACCATTCCAGTAAGAAGGAAAAAGAAACAGAGTCTTTTTAACAACATTGCATCTTCAAAGCTAGCTTATATATTGAAAACATTATTATGAACCTTTATTTCAGGACCATAAATAATATATGGACAATTTTCCCATACATATCATATTGATCGGATTTCACTATGAAACTCGTATTTCATTCCCCTGAATTGTTCTTTGAGGACTATCAAAAAGGTCAACAGATGTTTCATTATATGCATTCCCACCTCATGAAATATCAGGAAAGTTACTAACCTGCTTGCATGAAAGTCCCCCTTTTGGAGGAGATTGAACATCCCCACAGACTCCTTAGATAGTGTGCAAGCAGGAATGTACCACAATTTTGGTGGCCAGTAGTATCAAAAACAGGTGTACAACAGAGGTGGTATCCAGCAGGTTCTGACCAGTTCTGGAGAATCGGTAGTGGAAATTTTGAGTAGTTTGGACAACTGGCAAATACTACCTCTGACTGGAATTTTTACAGTATCCTTCCCCTGCCATGCCCACCAAAGTGGTAGTAAAAAAAATTGAATCCCACCACTGGTGCACAATAATTCAAAATGGCAGGAACTATATAAAGAATTTCTGAATTCGGAGGAATTAGTATTTTAGTTTGTGTTAAAATTATGTAAGGATTATTCTACAACTTTTAGTTATTTCTGTCTCAAAATTGCAGGAAAACATGCCAAGGACTCTGAAACCTGATCAGAACTATTGGTATTGTAAAAAATAAACAAACCACACACATACCACCTCAAAAAAAAAAAAAAATCTGAGAGAAAGATTAGAAACTTATATTGTTTCAGGGCCTGTGGTTATGCACAAATAAATTTAAATACAGAATTGGAATTGTAAGGATTTCTATCGTATAGAAAAAGATAAAATTAAATATCTGAGCACCACTGGTTTTTGTTTGTTGAAGTTAAGCACCATGATTTGTTTGTTTTTGAATTTGTATAAATTTCAATTAGATACAATTAGTTTTTGCAGGAATGTCCCTTAATTTATTGCAATTTTCTGTTTCTATTTTCTTATTACTGGTTCAGTGTGAACAAAAAGTTAGCGCGTTCATCAACCATGCATTGTGTTTGATAGACAGACAGGCAACTTGCCTACTTACACACAGACATGCACAAAAACATATGGCATAAGGTATTTAGCTATATATTGTTTTCTACTTTGGGTATTGAACAACACTTTGGTAAATGAACCTAGATTACAAAGTAGATATAAAGTTTAATGTCTTTTTTGCTCAACAGTAAAAAAAAACAGTATTGGAAGTCTGTGATGGAGAATCTAAAGAGTAATCGTGAAAATGAAGTTTTCTGTCTGTTCAGTGCTTAAAAAAAAGCCTGTTTTCTCAGAAAGACCAATATGGAAGAAGAGCAGCAGAATTTTGCATTTGGCCAGCTGGAAAATCAGCAAGAAGTATTTATGATCATGCAAGTACAGACAGTTGATTATCATTAAAAACAATATACATTGAAACAAAACAAGGAGATTAAAACAATTATTTGTATTTTATCAGTTATAACTTATGCCTAAGAACACCAAGCTTTTCTCTTGTGACTCAACACCTTAGATCATGGGCGTCCAATTTTTTGGTCTAGGCCACATTGAATAAAGAGGAATTTTCGTGGGCCACATATAAAATATATAATATAGTTCATGTATATAAATCAAATAATAATGTTAAACGTCTATGTGGCCTGTGGCTGAAGGTCACATCTGCCTTAAATGCAATAATTGTCCAATTATTCCTTTCATTCCTGGTATCTCAGTGCAAGTATTCTGCTATGTCCATAGCTTCAGTCTGTAATAATACAAAAATGTATGGATCAAATATTTCTACAACCTACACAGATCATTTTATCATAATTACTATTTCAACATCCTGAGTGACAACAGACATGCTTTTGAAAAGCAGTTTTTAATGTTTCTAAAACAAAGTGAAAAAACAGAAATCTAATCTCTCTTTCCCCTTTTCCTTTGTTTATAAAAAAGAATGCAAGCTATGCATTTTAGTATTCAAGTAAGCAGCAGACTCAAAATTATTGCCACCAACATGAAGGACGCTTGTAACACTGTCATGACTTAGCCTTAGCCCCAGAAAGAATGATTTTTTAAATAGGAATCTACTTCTGATACAGTTGCACTTTGTCAAACCCTGATCTTTGGTCTATATTTCTTTACCTTGTTTTCTTTTTACTTTTTTTCCTTTTGTAAGGGAAATTTCAGAATAAACCTTCATCCTCTTCTTATTTAGAAGGATGTGTTTTTCTAAACTTTTATGAGAACAAAACAATCTACTGAATCAAGAAAAGATGTTCACTTCTTATTTTTGAATGATGTGCTCAGAGAAGGTTCTGAGATGAACATAGATGGATGGTATGTGGCTGTCCAGATGTTGTTAAACTGAACTCCCATTAAAGCTAGCAACATAGCTAATGAAGAAGAAAGATGAGGGATGCAGGTGACTCACCCCTGCGCTAGAATAATAAAACAATTTCAAGAAACTTCATAAATGATGACAGGAATTGGGTTTCAATAGTGCAGCATCACTATTTAACACATGGCCTAGAAGATATAGATGGCTCTTTTCCAGGTAGCAAAACATTTTCAGTTGACACTAATCATTCTAATGCATCAGCATTCACAAAGAAAGTTGTTGCTTGAAAAATCAGCGAACTCATCTCATAAATCCAAGAAGTAGTTACAAAGATATATGGCAATGGTACAAAACCAGGAGTTTAAAATATAATAATAAATATGGATATTGATGAAATAAAATAACAAAAGCAGCAGTATTTCCGCATATGGATGCCAAGTGTGATTTTTATTAACATATTCAACATTTCTGTTTTCTGTATATAGCTTGGTATTGATTTACACAGCATCCTCATCACCACACATTGCACATCTTAAACAAACAAGTAAACAAAGAGTTTAAATCTGCAGAAAGCAACCATCCACTGTGATGATTGGTCTATAGATGAGTATATTTACTGAAATGAAGGATGTTCATATTCATTTTTTTCTTTATAATTACTTGAGAAGGCTCTCTTACTGAGTGTGCATAGGTGAGGTGTAGTAGTATTAGTCCACTGCACTGCATCAAAAACAGATGCCTATTTCTGGAAGAAAGGCTGAAAAGGACTGAGATACAGAAGGTCACATTGCATAGCGTGCTAAGAACATAACACTTAACATAGCTATATGAGACCAATATACTGGGTTGTTTTTATCCAATCAATCATCTCTGCTACAGTATGACATGCAATAAAATATGGATTATTCCATACACAATTAATACTTCTATCCAATGTGACAAGCAGGCATAAAAACACTGCCTTTCCATTTCAAGATATAAGGTAGGGATATAATTCATCTAGTGAAGACAAAAAACAATAGATTTGCTCTCAATATATTAAATTTGTGATCAAATAGAGCTCTTCTGGAAGAATATATTATGGAATTTAATGACATTCATGCTAACTAGCATTTTATATTATATAGCATTTTATTTTATATATACAGCATTTTATTTTATATTAGATTTTATATTATTTAAGTATTACTTAAAGAGATTTATCTTTTGGCAAAGGCTGGCATCAAAATGTAAATTAAAATGAAATGTGTTGCAAAAGGCATGAATATGGATTGTGGGCTGTATGTGCACTTATATAGATAATGATACACAGGCATACATATGAAGATATTTATAAAAAATACCAAGCACAGTATCTTGAATATGATTAAATCATCTTAATCTTTTGATATAAAACAGAAATGCAATGAAACTTCTTGATATCCCTTCAGTAGTGTCTTAATATATATTTCTCACTTCATAACAAAATATTTTAACCAAGTTACATTTTCAGGAACTTAAAAGTATAGATAGCCATAATACTATATATGCATACAGGTAGTCTTGATTTAAAACAACATAGAATGATCTTTAAACCTACATGGCATTAGGCTTATTTATTTGAGGAGCAGCCTCTCTCCAATCACATTTACTAGTTCCATCAGGTTAGACAGAAGTCTCTTTTTGCTATTTCACCCACCCTCTGGAATATCATCAACCTCAGGTTGTATTGGCCCCAAATCTTTGGAGTGACTTTTTGCTATTTCACCCATCCTCTGGAATATCATCAACCTCAGGTCGTATTGGCCCCAAATCTTTAGACTTTCTGGAAGCGCGTGAAAACCTGCCTTTGCCTTTCTAACTAGGAATTCAATAAATGTGGTAAGAAGCTACAAAGTGGTTATATTGCTCCTATAGTAAAACTGAATGTGCTTTCCCACAAGTTTGGATTTTATGGTTTGTAATAGTTTTTTTTAAATTATTTTTAATGATTTTTGTGGTTGCTATATGTTTTTGGCTATTTTGCTGCTACACTTTTAGATATGCCCAGATTCATATATATGAGATGGGCAGCTGTATAAATTCACCAAATAAACAAATATTTTAAAATATAGCTCTTTTTTCAAATGATAATAATTGCTATACCACAACTGAAAGCAGAGCTATCCAAAAATAAGCATATTGGTTTATCTATACTATATATGAATATATTCAATCTCCTTCATGTGTTCTCTTTCCAGAGATGCCATGCAATCTAGAGACAAACAAAAAATGTAATTTGTAAGCTGTCTAATTGTAAGCTGTCTATTGAAAAAGTGAAGTGGACCCAGATATAGTCTGGTAAATAATATTACTCAGGACCTGAATACCAGAATGTATTTATTAAATACATGATATTCAAGTGTTCTTTAACACATTGTCTAAATAAAACTTAGAATATCGTTTCTCCTAGGATAATATGAAAATAATTGTGAAAGAAGGGGAGTGCATTATGACACTTTTCAGATTTATGGATGAATCATATATTATATATTTGATAATTGGACCTCTCCCACATTTGGGGGAGAAGGGACTTTATATTTTAGAACAAATAAGAAGTATAATGTGTGATAATGCTGCTGAATAGTTTAAAAAGGAGCATAGATTTGTTCCTTAATTATGCAGCTCAGGAGTCATTAGGGGTCATACTTGCTGAATAGTCAAGAGGTATTGCATGACCATGTAAAGGATATCAGTGCAATATCTGCCTGTAAAAATATTTTTAGCTGCTCAGTAATGACCATCTACCTTCCATATTTTCTAATAAGCTATGATTGTACTTTAAGGCATCAGGCTATAAAGTGAGAAACTGTGTTTAGGCACAAAAACTGGCTGGGTGACCAATCTCCCTCAGTCCAACCCACCTCACAGGGTTGTTGTGGGAAAAATAGGAAGATGAAGATATGTTTGGATTTTTACCATCTTTAATTATTTGTAAAGATAATAAAAGCAGGAATACAAATAAGTAATTAAAACATTGAATTAATTTAAAAACAATGATAAATTATATTTATATATTGGATAAAAATAACAAGAGTTTAATTTCCATATATACAGTTAAAAATACATATGATTTTAGAGTACAAAAAGATTACATATTTATAAAGCCCTTGAGGAGATTCTTGAAGATTAGATTATAGCATGTTTATGGTAGCATTGGAAATTTTCTTTACTTGAGAAAAAGAACAACACATCAAGGAAGATGACAACAATAATTAATTAACATAGCTATTTTGAGGCATGAAAAATAATCAGATAAAAATGTGAAATGTTCACTTTTTACTTTAATACTACATTTAGTATGATGCTCAAGAAGTACGTGAAATGAAATGAATTTTGGAATCTTATTCCAAGATCTCTTTAGCAGAATCATATGTACAAACCTTGAGCTTCATAAAAACTAGATGTACAAAAAAAAAAAAGTAAAATTTCAACTACGCAAAAACTTAAATCTATACCACATGTATTCATTTTAGAGTGTGCTCATTTGATGCTAAAAAGGCAACAAATCCATTGAATTGTATGTTTATTTTAAACAACATAGTCCTTTATTGCATTATTGTCTAAGATCTTGTTTCATTATAATATTAGGAAATAAAGAAAGGGGAAGATTTAACTGAGTTAATTGATTATTACAAAATGACTGTCCTCCTAGTACTATCCAATGATCATTAAGTTATTTTTATTTTTATTTTCTCCCTTAACAATAGTATTACCAAGACTATTAAGTTCCTTGCTTCATCAGTAAATCCCTGTTCTGTATCTCTCAGCAGCTATCAAAAACAAAGGCTCTTAAATATATATATATACATATACATATACATATACATATACATATACATATACATATACATATATATATATATATATATGAATGAAGAGTGCATATTTTTAACAGGTATTTATATAAAGAAATTGGATAATTTGGGAGGATCTAACATATGATGTCTTGAGATCCTGGAATAAAGCTAAGATATAAATTATAATACATTATATTATTATGGCTAACTGCACAATTAGCCTGATATTATGAATTTGGCAAAGGTAGATTTTTACCCACCCACTGAGCCCTTTCCAAGGACCTGAGATAGTTGTTGTTTGATGGTATTAAAGATATCATTGCAGGATATAAACTGTTACAAGTACCAACTGCCTTTTGTAATTGACTGATGGTCATTTTGTAAATGCTGAATATTATTATAAATCTAAAAACTATCCCAACATTTTTCTACTTATATGTTTACTTATTATTTAATTCCAATGAAGTATCTGAGCATTTGCGGAATAAAAAAGGAAGTCTGTCTTTTAGATTGTTTTTTTTAATTATCCTGCAAGTAAGTACTTTTGCTACTTTCTTTTAGTCAAGTTTTTTCTATATTGGATATTTTATTAGTTATTTGATTAATGGATATTTTAAGTTCTGTGTTCCACTCCATTAGGGAAAAAAATGATAAAATTAAATATGATCATTCCAGAAAGCTTTATTCTAATGATTTGGATATTAAATCAAATATCATCAAGAATATAAAAATGCTAAATTAAAAAAAGATAATAACACAACAAAACCAAACAAAATAATGTATAATAGATCTAAAATTTAAAACATCAAAACATTTTTTCATGTATTAAAAGATTTTAACCAAATAGATTGACTAAATGGATATGAAAGAAGGAAGATCCTTTTATTTTTATATACTGTACATTATATATTCAAGGAAAATAGAATAACAATCACATGGTCAAATGGTGACTGTAAAATTTTGAGGAATGAAAATTTAGTAGATGAGAAAATGTTAAATTAGTGACACAAGAAAAGAGTGCAAAGTTGGCAAGCTGTAGAGAACTGAATGACGGATGAAAAGGTCCAATAAAATGAAGTTTTAGCATTACTTTTTGAACTCTATTCAAGATAGTAAGTTAAAAGATAGTAATTACCCTGAATTTTAAGTTGCCCATGTGCAACAGTAATATTCAGAATTTTACTGGGAGAAGAAGAAATATGAGGTGAAGGATTATAATTGAATGGCAGAACATATGGCTTGCATATAGAAAACCTCTGATTACATAACTAGCACTTCTAAAATGTCAATAACATGGCTGCAAAAGACGTGCACAGAGGATGTTGGAAAATTGCTGCTGGTAAGCATAGAGAATACTGATTAGATGCTCAGAGTATAAAGCAACTTCAGATGTAAGGGCAGCTTTTGAAAAACAGATGTCAGTTGAAATTTAGAGAAAACCTTTTAGCTACTCTTTAAAGCAACCCATCAGATTAAAGTCAATGAATCTTTTCAAGTATATAATAAAAGATGAAGAAGAAATCAGCAGTGGCATTGCCTGTGTTAAAATTGTGTCACTCTTGGAACAGTTTTTTTTAATGTTATTTTAAGGGTGTTTTTAGCCTAGCCCTTATTCCAGGATTGCCCCCATTTTTAATGCTTCTCCATTAGGCAAGGCTAATTACTTTAAAAACAATGTGAAAGCTTTTACTTCATGTGTGTAACTATGTGAGGTTTTCAAAAGCAAGACATAAATAATGTTTCTTTTCCTGCATAATCTAATCTAAGTAAGGAAAATCATTTGCACTAATGACAGTGGGGCAGAAGGTCAAAGTAAAAAGCAAGGAATGCTATTCTTGACTGTAATCTTGGCAACAACCTTTTTTGTCACCCTTTACATTGACTGTGCTTGTTAGGTGAGAGTTATATATTATTCTCATATGAATTTTGAATTAGTTTTAATTTGATGTAATAGTTTCCTTTCCTGAATACATTATTGCCTTTTCCAGTATAACTGCCTAACTACAAGCAAGATAGTGGTCTTATCAATACAAACCAAGCTCTGACCCTTTTATATATGTGTTCTCATTGCACGCACACACAAAGGGATAAGATTTGTTGAAGTTGTCTTGACCACCATTTTGGCTGTTACGATCTTCACTTGTGATAGTGCTGCTACTCAGGAAGAAAAAATATAAACAAAGAATGGAGTTTGCAAAATTTGCTGAATAATTTAACAATGTTATCTTGCCAATGTAGGCGCACCTCTCACTGTTACCTCTCACTGTTATATGCATACTGCAAAAAGCAGGAGGTTTGGAAGATTGTGATTTATAATATTTCTGCAGTGAATCAGATACCATTTTGCTCTTAGCATTTGCAAAATTATGCAAATGAGATGGGGTTGTATTTTACATTTTTTTAAATGTAACTCCAAATAGAATTAAAGAAATTTGTGTAAGGTGGTCCAGCTATCCAATATCCTGTGCACTGGATTTTGGTTTATGGAAATATAACTGTTTGGAAAGCAAAATTGATTATAGCAGCAGCAACATAGCATATTAAGACTGGTTTATTGTGTGTGTGTGTGTGTGTGTGTGTGTGTGTGTGCGCGCGCGCAATACATATACATACACCTACTTCTAACCAAGTTGTAAGTTTCTTTTCTTGTACCTGTTTGGTGGGGTTTCCCTTCTATAAGTCTGAACATAGCTGTGACTACTTTTTCTTGCAGTTTATAAATTTCTATCTTCACTGATTAGTTTTCTCCTAAAGTGGGCATTACATTCAAATTAACTGTATCCATTATTCCCCATCCACACTACATAGGACCTCTCCTACTGACTCTGAGGTTATTTCTACATTCTGTAATGATCATCAGCATTCCCAGAATAAAGAGTTTCTGCTTTGCTCTCAATAGCAATAGAGTTTCTGCTTTGCTCTCAATACAACTTTTGGCTTCTCTGGGTCAGGCTGAATAAGATTTCATCTGAAATTCTGGAGAGCAATCAAAATACAGTAGTATAGGTACGTCTAACCCAAATACAAGAAAAATGATCTGTCTGTTATAGCAGAATACATTATGTGTACAAATGAGAGCAATATCTACCACTGCAGTTATGATCCAACTCCAGAAAATTCCCGTGAGTGCCTATGGTTAAAGACTCAAAAATACATTTTGTGTTTCTGAGTTTCTCTGTGTAGTTGTTGGCAATTCAGAATAATAAAATGGATTTCAATGACTTCTCATTATATCTCCAGGGAAGTACTTGTTTTATTTTAATGGAGCAAAAGCATTCTGCATTTCTGATTAACACATAGAAAAACCTTATGTTCTTTGCTAAACTCCTGGGAAATAACATTGAACCTCTTATTGCTGTCCTATTCATTTGTTTACTGATGAAATATGGCTTGGTGATTCTTTTGCACAAGAATGAGCACCTCAAACCAGTCATAGTTATCTGAAAAACTGAAGTGTTTCCCCACTGAGGAGGTGTTTCTCTAGCTTTACAAAGTTTTGAAGGGATGTTTTGGTTAAAACATCTTCAAGTGAAGTTCCCTTAGAAATCTTGTGCAACCTTAGTATCCTTCAGTTCTACTGCCTTTTTTAAAAGAAAAATGTTTAAATTATTTACCACGTTCCTGCTTTTTTTCTAAACATGATGAGTCAGCTGTCAACACTCTACATGATTGTAATAGAGAAAGACAGAAGATCGTGCAGTTTACAATGTACTGCTAATTCACCTTGGCACTTGGTAGCAAGACTGCCTTGACTGCTTCTTCCTATCTACCACACATCATATGTTTTATTACGAAATCTGTTTTATATATTATTCTCTTCTGGAAAAGTCTCCATCAGAGAATGAACTCAAATCTTCACTCAGAAATCCAATGAGATCAACTAGTTCTATGACTTCCTGAATCTAATGTTGAATTTATTATTGTAAACCTGACAGTTAAATTTATATTGATTTTTTTAAATTCAATTTTTATATCTACCTATTTCAGTCAATGGCTCTGGGTAACTTACAATTTCAAAACTCTAAAATCAATTGCAACAATAAAACATTTTAAAACAATAAAAACATACAAAATAAATATACACAACAGCCAAGATAATTAGCCAGTTAACAGCAAAACCAATAAATGGGGCCCTTAACACATTCAGTGTCCACGCTTGGGAACATAGCTAAGTTTTTAAAGTCTTATGAAAGGCCAGTATGGTTGGGCCATTGTTAAATCTCCAGGAAAAGGACATTCCACAGAGCAAGGTCTATTGCAGAAAAGGACTGTCTTCTAATCTCTGCCAGCCAATATACTTCAGCTGATGGGATCTGAAAAGCATGGCCAATTTTAATGTCTGGCATCCTTAGAAGACTCTTGAAGTTCTAAGCTCTAAGCGAGGATCTGTATCCTGATCTAAAACTTCATGTGGCTGAGAGTCATCTAATCAAGGAAGAGCAGATAGCAACAGAGAGGGTTTATTAATGCTTAACTGAGAAATAAATGTTTTCATCAGTAATAGCTTACTCAACATGGGGATATTTCTCATTCTCTCTGAGTTGTCCTGCTTGCCAATAAAAAATGGCTTCAGAGTCTAGATCCAGTTTCTAATAGACTAAGAGCAATATCTATAAATTGGCATAACTAAACATGCTTTCCTGTCTAAGTTTAAGTTCTTATCTTGCAATTCTAATAATTAACCCTTGGATTGTTTCAGCATTAAACTTTTGTTGTTTTTGTGTATGCTTTGGCTATGGCTGGTTTCCTGACCTTGCATTCAGTTGATTGTGAAATGTTGGGGTCTGTCTTTGTACATTCCTGTAAAACAATATCCTATCATTATTGTAGCTTAATCTTTATTTTTCCCCACATATTCCTTTATTCACCATTTAGCTATATCATTTTGAATGTACTTTTAAAATAGAGTGATCTACTAGTTCAGAAAGTTAGATTTACTGTTGATTATGTACATTTTGCTAAGGTAGCAATCCAGTAAGCAGGTAAAACTGAAAACAATTTTTTTAAAGTAATGAAACATATACTTGATTCTTTCAAAAAGTGAGATAAGAATGTACTTAAGAAACACAGAGCTTTATGAAAAGCAATAATTAATTTAGCTTGAAGGAACACATATTAACCAAGACATCATATTACAGTATACAATAATATTTGGGTTTAAACATGAGTCACAAAAGTGACAGCTTAAAAAATAACAGCTAAAACCTGTCATCTACAAAGTACTTACACAAACCTATGAGAGAAAAAAAGTGGTAGATTATTTTTGATCATAAATAGAGGGTAGTTTCAGCTTTATATAAAAATGATTTTCCAAAACTTAAATGCTAATTATTAAATGATAGTCTTTTAAAAGTTTATTGAAGAAAAAAGATATAGAATTCATTCCATAAATATGAAGAGAAATAATAAAGAATATATTAAATCTTTAATAAAATATTTAAAAATATAGCTATAGATATAATAAGATATAATAGGACACATTTCATAATGCAATAATAATGAGATGATGATGATGATGATGATGATGATGATTATGGTTGTGGTTAATCTTTTTGTGAGATTCACAGCCTTTGGGGCTCATTGGTAGCTCAACAGCTCAAGTCCTAACTAAGGACCTAAGAACTATTAAATTAGCTCTAGAGGGTATAAGCTGTTCCAAGTTAGGGTGGATTTTTATAGAATCATTATTATTTTGTAGAATTATTATTATTGGTGGTGGTGGTGGTGGTGGTGCAATCCGTAATAGGTTAACTTTTTAAAGAATTATCATATGGCTGTGATGGCAAACCTATGGCACTCATGCCACAGGTGGCACGTAGACCCATTTGTGCCAGCACATGAACTGCAGGCAAACTTACCTCACTGTGCATGCGCGTGCTTCACAGCTGATTTTCAACTGGTTTGAGGCCTTTTTTGGCCTCTGAACAGCTTGAGGAAGGTTTCTGCAGGCTTCTGCAGGCTTTGCAGGCCAAAAACTAGCCCCGTTTCATCATTTCCTGTTTTTCCAAAAATACTGGAAGTGATAAAACAGGGCTAGTTTTTGGCCTGCAAAGCCTGCAGAAGTCTTCCTCAAGCCTCTGGGAGACCAAAAAAAGGCCTCAAACCAGCTGAAAATCAGCTGTGAGGCACAGTGCAGGTTAGGGGGCAGCGTGGGTGGGTGGGGATTGTGCATGCATGCATAGGAGACATGGGAGGGCATGCATTGCCTTCTTGGTGCTGGCACGCGAGCGCAAGCATGCAAGCGCACGCACAATTTTTGGCACAGGAACCCAAAAATGTTAGCCACCACTGACATAGGGTATATCTTTAGTTGTGATTATGGAAACTAGAGAGCATTAAATCTCTGTGAACATGCATCCGTTACATTGTCTGTAATGAATTATACAGTATTTAAGTCTTGGGTATTATATAGAGAAAGCTACCACTTAATGCCCATTGCACTATAAACAATAGCCTAATACAATATTTTAATTGATAGCTATACTACAACGTCCTAGCTGTTTTCTTGATTTGCTAAAGGACATGCTCCTTACTAAATATTTACATCCAAAACATTTACGCTATGATTGATCTATAGAACAAGCAATACCGTGTACATAGTACAAATTGAAATGAAAGAAGTGCAAATGATTGTGTATTATACACATACAATTTCCATTTTCACAAAAAAAACCTGTTGAAATGTTCATTTATATAATTTTATGAACTTTAAATAATTTTACTTGATTAAATTTAATTTCAATTCTATTCCTTTGTTGAGAAAAATAACTCATTTTTCCTTTTCCTATTTTTTTATATCTAAGGAATGATGGAATGTTGATCTTTTTTTTATTACAATGCACCCTTTTTGTCCACTGAATTGATGTCAAACAAAAGTTGTGAGAAAATGTCAAACACTTTTTTTCCTACTGATATAAAAATTATCTCAGTAAAACTAATAATTTATTTAGATTATATTTTGTATCAGGTTATTATTGATGAATCTCAAAGTTCTAATAAATATACAGATGTTCCATAAGCCTGTAGTCTATCATTTTAAGACCTGACTTCAGTTTCAGATTCTTTTATGTATATGGTATAAATTCTATGTTCCATTAATGAGATGTACTCATTCCTTGGTTTTGCATCATGCCACATGTACAGTCTTTCTTATCATAATTGCCACTCTAAGTAATCCAATCTGTGGTGATATTAACAAAGGTAGCTGACAGTGTTTGTCAGTGTTGATTGTTCTGTAATAGATTCACAAATATTAGTTGTTGTTTTGACATACTAGGTGATTATATTTAATATAAACAGCTATAATGGATTTCCTTCCTGAACTTTCAGTACATTTTTACTCCTGGTATCATCTTTGTTTTCAGAATAACTGTTCCTAAAATAAAATATTGGTATTTTCCTTCACTATTATAAAACAAAATGTGAAGATAATTGTAGAGTATTTATGATATTTTTCCTATATGTTTCCTATAATTCAGATATATCATATGGTAGAATTACACTAGAAAGAAATCATTATATTTAATTAAGGTAAAGATTTTGATTCTATAATATTTGGTTCCTTCCCATTTCTGAAACAATAGATGGCTTCATAGGATTTTGTGAAACCACCATAATTATTAATAAAGTCTCAATTTTTTTTGAACAAGCCAAAAGTTGTGCTCCATATAATATTCAATACCATCTTTTAATGTTTCATACAATGACTTATAGAATTAGATAATTAAAAAGTATAACCCCATGTAGTCTATGGTGCAATTTTACTGAACAATATAGCATACATAATTCTTATACTATTAACAAAGAATCTGAATGCATTGTTTCACCCAAAAACAGTTATTGCTTTAGATAGCATCTTTAGTGGAAAAGGGGGAACGGGAGAAGAGAGAATGTGTTCTTACTTTGGGGTACAAATAATTTGAAATAGATTTTATATTTGTCAATCCTATTTTCTATTCCATTTCATATTATACAATGTTAGCTAATGTCTGCAGAACTGGATTTGCTACATTTTTGAAAGACAGATTGCAATATGTCTTAACAGATACATGTGTTATTTATCATGCCTTATAACAGAAATATTCTATATTCATTTTATTTCAAAATGCATATTTTAATGTTGAATGAATTTATGTTATCCTTACACAACTATTTTATAATAGGGTGGGAAAAAGAACACAATTCTTTAAAATGTATTTTATGTTTTCACAAGCCATGTACCCAATAACATTGATTTCTCCTTCATATGGTTTATAATTAAATGCTTTTGAAAAATTTGAAGACTTCACTTCGGAGTGCATGTACAAAGCTGTACCTTCTCTTGAACTAAAATGAACATGATCTTACATAGGATCATGTTTCACAGGTACTTACAAATTACCAATTTATTTATTTATTTAAATATATTTATAGCTGCCTATCCAGCATAATCATGGGTAGCTCACAAATAATAATAATACAATAAAATCAGTAAAAAAAATTCTTAGTGCTACAAATACAACACATTCCCACATAGCCAAACAAACTTTCCTGTGCTTCAACCTCATACTAGCCCAAAGCTTGTGAGGAACACCCAGTCTTTACAGCTTTTAGAAGACCAGGAAGATTTATTTTTGGGGGGTGTTCCAAAGATCAGGGACAGGCACAATGAAGCAGCATTTTCTAGGTCTCATCTGATGGCAACATCTGAGAGAAGGGATTGGAATATACCCATCCTATTGGCAAAGCAGGCAGATTCCACAAACAACCTGCTGCTGAGGAATTTAAAGGTAATAATCAACACCTTGAATTGGACAATTGACCTTGGAGTGAGTCAAGTAAGATACCATAGTCTACAGTATCAAACACTACTAAGAGATCAAGGAGGATCAGAGTGGATCCATACACACACCACCCCAAGCTTTCCACAGGTTATCCACAACCACAACCAATGCTGTATCAGTGCTGTAGGTTGGACTGCATCCTAAAAAGAATCCAGATAATTTTAGGAATACATAACCACCAAAACTAATAAAAAGATTAGTCAGATCCTAGTCTTTCTTTAATATTTATATTTTAATGAGTATTTATGACAAAATACAGAAAGCATTCTCAGTATAAAATACTCTGACATAATCAGTGCCCTACTGTGTTTCCCTGAAAATATAACCTACCTCAAAACAAGCCTTATTTTTGGGGATGGACCTAATATAAGCCTTACTCAAATGGGGTGGGGGTGCCCAGCACAGGAAGCAGCCCTTCTTTTCCCCATCACCTCATGGAGACTTGGTCCCTTGGTCCCTTAATCATGGCCCACAGATCAGCTGACCTAGCAAGGGCCAGAAACTGCCTCTCATTTTGTCTCTCTGGCTGCAGAGATGTTTCCGGTGACTCTTTCCAGCCGCAGCTCTGCCTGGGCTGCCGGGCAACCTCACAACCAACCCTTCTTTTGCAGCTTACCTTGTGCCTTGGCTCCTGCCAGGCCTGGAGCTTGGGTCTTGCTCAGGCTGCAGCTATGAGGCAGACAGCCATGCAGTGTCAGAATGGATTCTTCCCCCACTGCTGGTGCAGCAAGTGAAGCAGGCCTCATGGGGCCTCCTCGCCCTCCTGGCTGGGCTGCTCCTGCCTGGTGTGGGGCAACTTGGCTCAGTTCTGTGGAGCACCTTGCCCACTACCAGCGTGCCAGGACCCCCTTCACCAGTGGTCATGCTGCCCTGCGTGAGTTCTGTGGCAGCCTGCATGGAGGAGGGAGGGGGAGATCTTCCTTTCCTTTGTATACCAAAACCCCATCTTCCCTGGCCAAGTCCCCAGCTTGCACCCGTCTCGCTGGAGCAACACATGCAACTCAATGGTACCTGCGGAGGCCTCCCAGTGCAGTGGTCTGCCGCAGTCTTGGAGCAAACCTCCACCTTCCCTGCACAGGATTGCGAAGCTGAAGGCTTCGGATGGAGCATTTTGGGGTGTGTCTTTGCAGGGGTCCCCAAAGAAAGGACGATCAGCATGAACATGAGGGGGATTAGAGCAGTTTAGAGCAAAGATGAAGATGAAAAGAAACATTGGCATCTCTATCTAAATTTGCTTTCTCCTTTTTTTCAAGTTATTAATACTTCTGTATCATATAAACTAGAAGAAACTGAGTTTATGTTCCCTTTCTGCTTTTTGTAAGCTGATGGAGAACTAAAATAGATTTGGAAGATACCCTTCTGGCATTTCTTAGGTTGAGATTTTCAGACATTTAAAAATGACATCAGCAGACATTGAAGGTAATCTAATTATGTGCCCTTCCTCTTGGTTGGAACCCTGTCTCCGATCTGCATGAGAAGAAATTAAAAAAGGTCTATTCTACAGGATGCTACATATGTATATTATAGAATAAAATAACTATATTTTTAATTGCTAGGCACTTGGCTTATAAATTGGAATTATCTATTAGCAGAAAGCATAAAGGTCAGTCGGGCATAGTGGTTAAAGGCACTAGGTTAGAAACTGAGAGTGTGAGTTCTAGTCTTACCAGACATGAAGCCATCTGGGTAACTTTGAATCAGTCACTTTCTTTTAACCTAGAAAAGGACAATACCAAACCATTTCCTAATTTTTTTTCCAGGAAAATGGCATGAACTTGTCCAGGTTGTTACCAGCAGCCAAGACCAACCAAAATGTCAGAAAAATAAACGAAGACGCATACTGACCCTATTTGTGTGATATGTGATTGTCACTAGAGAAAACTACAAATGTAAATCCAACCTGCAATATTTTGAAGAAAGTAAAAAAGTTATTGTAGACAAACTATCAGATAATTATAAAAATATACCATACCAGCTGGCATGAAACTTTCTAAAACAGATTTCATTTAGCAATTTTTATTAGATAATGAATAAGTGCCCTATAGTAACATTGTATTTCTCTGATTATAGCAGCAGAAGTTATAGAAATATAGTATTGTGATTTTTTTAAAAATAAGGTTATTTTGTAGGCACTGAAAGTCAAAATGTTTTGGAGAGAAAATTGTCCTATGGAGATATTACCGATATAATAACTGATGATATAGTATCAATGAGTATATTGCTACTAAAAATTGCTTTCTTTTTTTAAATACTATATTTCTCATATGTTACTCTATAAACCAAAACAATGACTCACACCTTATACTTTTTTCTGTTGTTGGATACTTGGTGTAAGTACATTACTCAGATTTTATACAGAGTTGATTTTTTTGTTTTGCATACTATCCTGTTGCATAGAAATAACAATAGGTTCTTTTAATGTTCCACAGTATGTATTATATACACAATCTTTTGACTTCTACCTTGTATACTAATAACATAAATATCCAGCATTAATATATTTTCATTTCAACATTAAATTATTTAAATTATCAAAAATACCAATTCTTGAGAATCTACATATGTCATTATCATGAATACTAAATCACTGTTGGCAATAGATCTTGCAGTGTATTCCCCAAACCACCATTGTTATTGTTGTTTTCACAAGTATAAACACACAAGTACTCACACAAAAAAACCCTAATATTTGTATTTTTCTTCACTGTTTATGAAAATTCTTCTCAAAATAATCATTGAAAGCTAAATCCAAATTTCTGTCTATATCTAGTCTGATATAATCAAGTGATGTAGAAAGCATCTATTCCTTTTATATGGTTACATATTTTGCTTTTCATACAGGTCATTTTGTTTCAGAATTTGGAGTGCAAGCACAGAAACAGATGCTTGCTACATTTAAGGGTAGTAGTAGCTATGTCTAATAAAAGAAAAATCCCAGATAAGGAGCTAGTAACTCATTAAGCTGGAATTATTTATTGATTTAATGTTCAAAGAAATTAAAGGTAATTTAGTAAAACTGTAGATTGAAATTTCATATAAGCAGATGTGGAGTTGGAAACTAAACAGAAAAAAATATAAATATATATTTGTGGTAAAATAATTAATGCTACAATGGTGTTAAGTAAAGAGCATAGTACTTCAAAGTTCCTGAATTCACAGGGTTAGTTACATCCACACTTTGTTTAGAATAGAATAGAATACTTTATTGGACACACAAGGATAGTTTTCTTCAAAATATTCAAGAGGGGAATAGAAATTGTATAATTAAGGACATTAATTAAACCATTTCTTCTAACATATGTTTGGACTAGATTAGCATCATCATGAGTAGATAGAATTGGGAACTTTTTGTAATTTAAATTGCTGTTTTACAATTGTAATTATACTTTTAGTGTTATTAATATTCCTTAATTTTTTAAAAAAAAATTTTTGCAGAACCTGATTAATTATTACATTCACTAACTGTGGGACTGTTGTGCTTTTCTGTGTTTTTCTGTGGCTAAGAATATAATCTTATATACTTTAACTGGGAGTGAGCTTTTTAAAATTGATTTGAGAATAAGATAATCTTTAAAGATACAAAGCTGGCAATACCCAGGTATTTCCTCAATTTAGAAGGATTTTAATTGCAACTATTTTTGAATGTTAATTGCAACTATTTTTGAATGTTTTCCAGAATCCTGGTAATCTCTTCTAGAAAACAAAGGAAAACAAGTTTTGTGGCACACATGGCACATTTATTATAATGCAAAACTTCATGTGCTTGGTTTATTTATCAGTATTTTTAAGGAATCTTAGCATAGTGGTTAAAGAAACTTCCTGATTATACCTTGTATTTTGCAACCTATCCAAGAATTATACTGGATGGACAGATGACAACTTGATGAAAAGATAAAACAGAAAAAGTCTCGATGCAAGCTTTTTCACAGTTCCCACTACGACGCTGAAATGATTAGGCTCCTCGGAGAAAGTTATCCTTGTAATCAAGGTCAGTCCTCTCCCATTGTGATTAGAAAACGAATTTTCGAAAACGCCCTGAAACTCTAGTGGAAAAAGACAGATTGCACCCGTCAACTTCCCTCGGGGAAGACAAACCATTCATACATCCAAAGTAACTACCCCCCCGCTCCGCTTCTCCCTTTGAAGATACACACTAACGGAAGTTCACCTCCCTAATTCGCAACGTCAATTTCATATCAGTTCGCTCAGTCATTCGCTCAGTTCGCTCAATCACGACTTTGTCTCTTCAATAAGCATTTTTCCTGAGAAACCACAGGGGAGACGTTCTGTCATCTGCCGGACAGCCAACCTCCCAAAACGCGCGTGCTACTGGCTATGCCCGCGAGATTCCGCCTTCCGGGAAAGCCGCCGCCTTCGCTGCCACAGCAGCCGAGGCGGGGAAATGTTTGCGAGCGTCCGCAGCACGGAGCTCTTTACAATAGCGTAAAGCCGGCGGGCGGTGGCTTGCTGCGGCTGCCTCCCGACATCGGCACTAGGCTCTTCCGAGAGCCTTTGCCCCGGCTTAGTTGGAGCGGCGCACGCTTCTTCAGCCATCTCAGGGGCTCAGGTGTCCTCTCCGCTCCCTCCTTGCCCCCTCCAGCCTAGCGACTTGCCGCGCGCGGAGAATCAAAGTGAAGGCAAGCAAGGCTCCATAAGGGAGGGGGAGCACGTGAGCCGAAGGGTAACCCTTTCCTTCTCTCCCAAGAGGCGAAAAGGCCGCCCAAGGAGGCGTCTGATAATTTAGCCGCAAGGTTGCCTTTTCTCTGGGGCCCGCTCTGTAGTTCGTTCTTTCTCTCTCTCCCCGCCCCCTCTACGTTTCCGGAGTGTTCCTCATTTTGGCAGGACGGTGTGGAGAAGGGGGGGGGGGCAGGGAGCGAAGGACAAGGAAATTTGGGGAAGCGAGCTATTGATTCGTCGTCCGCCCCAAGAGACGGAACTTGAGATTTGTCCATTTAAAGGCAGCCTCTGAACAAAGTCGTTTTTTTCAGTGCTGGCTATTTTCCAAGAAAACTCTCAGGACCAAATAAATCGATGTTATGAAAACGAGTGTCTCCTTTGGGAAAACAAGGGGAGGGAGAAAGGTAGGGGGGGAAAAAACATTGCCTCAGCCAAGAGAGCTTTTCGGAGAAGCCCGAGCAATGAGGTGGCGTTTACCACCGTCTTTCGAGCGGAGAAGCGGGGGGCGGGGGGGGGGGGAATGGCGCCTTTCCCTTAGCTCCCCCACTTCTCTAGATACACGCAGTTGTTTCAAAGCTGGCCAAACTTATGCCAATTTGTACTTTGATTTTTCTTGTTCTTCCAGCAATTGCCTGCCCCCATCCTTCCGCGCGCGCAGACAAAGCCTTTCTTGCTTTTAGCGTTCCCTCGATCTCAGGAAGCCGCAGCTCCCAACTTTTTAAAGCGCTTTGGAGGAGGCATCCGCGTATGGCATAGAATATAGGCGTGTAAAAGATGTCTGTCCTCCTTCCGCATCGGAGCTAAAAATCGATATATATATATTCAAATACATTGAATCTGTGCGGGTCTGGTCTGTATTCATCTGATTCTCCACCCATCCATCTGCTGATCCGTTGGAGACACAAAATTAATCCTCGAATCTGTCTTAATTTTCCTGAGTGCAACTGATAAATTCAGAGGGCTGCGAAGTTTTTTCCCTCCTCCATCTCTGCACCCTACAACCTAGGGATGCCCTATTTCAGGAAGTGGACTGGCAAAAAAGTGTTAATTATTGAAGCTTACAACTGTATCTGTAACTGCTTTGTATCTCGCCAGATCTTTCGCACCCAGCTACTGTCCGTCTGAATTGTTTTTTTAAAGAGGGTTATTAGAGAAAAGGCTGCTTGGTCTCTCTCTCTCCCCGCCCCCCACATCTCCCACAGACACACACACACACACACATATTGCTGCTTCATTATCAATATTGTCAGTCTGCTTATCTGGATTATACAGAACCCTTCCCTGCATTCCTGAAGCTCCCGTTGCTAAATGGAACATGTCTGCGGATGGATGACACATAATCTGATTAAAGCAAATAAATACAAGAAAACACCCACGTTCAGGCAGCTCTGAATAATTCAGCGTTCAGTAGCAAAGCACGTCCCTCCACCCGCCTTTAGCCTCCCAACAAGATTCCCCGCATTAATTTACTTTCCTGTCGACTTTGTGATTACTTTTTTTGAAAAAAAAAAAATCACCCGGCTGCTGCCTTTTTCGCTTGACCCTGGTCGCCGCCTTCCCTCTCCCACCACCTAGCATGCTAGTCCCTAAGATCCGCACCACCACGGTCACCAGCGCCCCCACCTCCTCACCTTTGGCGAACGAAGGGGGTTCGAGACTCAAGCACAACAGGAACCAGGCGGCTACCCAGCGGCTCATGATCCTTGGATTCCCCCAAGGGACGATCCCAAGTAGATGAAAAAAAAGAAGCGTGAGTTTAGCGCAGGCAAAGGAGGGCGGAGGGCTGGAAGAGCCCCTTCTATCTAGTCACTTGGCGATTAAAAGCTATTTCTTAAAATTATTTTTAGTCGAATGAAAACCTCTCTGCCCTGTGGATCAAGAAAGGGAAACTCTCCTTTTGCCCTTTCCCTCTTTCTACCACTCTTTTTTCCCCCTTTCCTGAGAGGTTCTGCGTCTCGCCTAACATTAAAGAGGAAATCCTGGGAGACCCAAGTGCCGCGAGCCTACTCGCAGCTCCCAGAGACAAGTGCTGGTAGGTGTGTGCGGGTGGGAGAGGGAGAAAGGAGGAGAGCTTCGCTCTTTTCCCTTCAGACTGTCGTGACAGCCTCTTGACTGGCTGCTCCCGCTGCCGCCGCCGCCGCCGCGAAGAGAACAATGAAGAGAGAGCAAGGGAGGGCTGGAAGAGAACGCTGTGCTGGCTGGAAAGCGTACTGTATACAAACAGAGGCGGCGTGCCTTGGTCGGAGATGAGAGCCCCTCTCTCCTCCGTTCTGATTTCTTCTTCCCTCCGCTTCTCCTTTCAGTAAGGCAGCTGCTTCTGATGGAGAGAAGCGGAAAAAACTGTGGACACACCCAGACTTCTGATTGGCTCATCTTTTTCTCTGCGGGGAGGGCAGAGGGAAGGAATTGGAGATCTGGAAGTTGTCTAAGACCCTTAGGTGTGTGTTGGTAGCCAAACCCACACAATCTTGCATCCCAACTGGCACTCCAATGGAATTAGCCTCTGATAGAACAGAAGGTGCCTGATTTGGACTCCCTTTTGGGCACTTCAGGTTCAAATAGGTGCTCCGCATCCCTCTCTGGATTTCCATACCTCATACCATGCTAGAGGACACCCTTGGCTACTGCATTCTGTCCCATTGCAAGGTATACCACCAAGCACTTTTAACTGCTTTCCTCGCTCCCATAGCTGGGGCAGTCTTTGCCACTGACTTCTAAACTGTTACAAGCCCAAGCTCGGTCACCATTTAATAATATTGACTGTTCATCACTAATAGGCATCATCCATGTATGCAGATATCCCTCTGAAGAATTCCAAACAATTTCCAATATAGCTTTCTAGATGACATCAAAACATGCAGTGCTCTTCTGCATGCTTTAGGAGTCACTCTTCCTGGATAGTTGCTCTTAATTTCAAAAATCTTTGACTTTGAACTATCTGATTTCCACCTTGTAGTTGTCTGAGCCCAGGACAAGTCTCATCATGGGTTTAAGGATCTTGCTGGGTTAAGCATGTAATCTAGGCCTAAGGCTATACATCCGTAGGACATCGGGTTAGGCAGAACAGTACAGAACAGAGCTGGAGGGGACCTCGGAGGTCTTTAGTCCTTTTAGGCAGAAACTCTATTTCAAAGAAATGGTTGTCCAATCTCTTCATTAAAAAACCCCATTGTTGGAGCATTCACAACTTCTGGAGGCAAGTTGTTCCACTGATTATTTGTTTTAACTGTCAGGAAAATTTTCCTTAGTTCTACAGTAGGTTACTTCTCTCATTCATTAGTTAACAGATAACAGATAATCAGAGTTGGAAGGTACCTTGTAGGTCATCTAGTCCAACTCCTGCCCAGGCAGGAGACCCTACACCATTTCTGACAAATGGAAGTCCAAACTCTTTTTGAAAGTCTCAAGTGATGGCGCTCCCACAACTTCTGAGGGCAAGCTTTCCATGGTTGGTTGTTCTCACTGTCAGAAAGTTTCTCCTTATTTCCAGGTTAAATAGGTTCCCACCTATTGGTTCATGTTCTGCCTTGGACAATAAGTTGGCTTCCCTCTTCTTTGTGGCAATCCTTGAGATTTTGGAACATTGCTACCATGTGACCCCTAGTCCTTCTTTTCATTAAACTAGACATATCCAATTCCAGCAACCGTTCTTTAAATGCTTTAGCCTCCAGTCTCCTAATCATCTTTGTTGCTCTTCTCTGCACTCTTTCTAGAGTCTCGACATGTATTTTTACATCATGGCAACCAAAACTGGAGGCAATACTAGTCTTAGAAATGGTTACTAAAGTCAAAGTGTTATTTAGATTATCCTATTAAACCATGGAAGGACCAGCCAGCGGCCAAGAATGAAACACTGACTCAAAAATGCAAATAAAATAAAATAAAAATCAACTGAACAATGGATACTGATATCTTCAATTGCTATCTGTTTTGTTAAACCAACTTTAAAGCACTGGTAGGCAGTGTTGTCAATTGTAGACATTTGTCATGATGTATGCCAGGCTACTTGTTTTGCTTTTTCATATAAGAAAAAAGTAACTATGCTTTAAAGTAAATCACATGACCATTGCAAAATCGTTACCACTTCTGAACTATGTACATCTGCCCCATTAGTTCCTGCAGACTGGTGCTTTCTTTGAAAGACTGCTTTCTGTACAACCCCCAGACTCACACTCATACAAACTGAGTAACAAACGGGATGCAGGAAACTAGGAATTGGGAAGCCACATCACTCTTAGCACTTCATATTTTCTGACTTTTCAAACTTATTATAGTAGACATTTTTTGAACATCCATACTTATCCTCCTCCTTACCTTGATACTGCATAAACTTCTCAACTATCTCCATGAAACAGAACAGGGTGCTTAACTGTGATTTACACATTAAAATTGGAACCATCAATTAAAAAGCATGTGAGTGATTTACATCTAGACACCTGATTTTCTTTTTCCTTTTCTTAACTGCATGATAAAGCAACACAATATACAGGCGAGGGAGTTGTGAAAGTGAGGAAAGCCTATAAATTATGCCTCTTATGAATGTCATGCATCACAGGATGAGATCTAGCATAAAATATTATTTTATAAAGTTGTGGTTAAAGCTTGTATAGCATTTTTAATCTTTTTGCTAGCAGTTCTATGTGAACCTTAGGACATGCTCATAACCCATATTTTTCTAAGCAAAAGTTGGCTATTGCCAAAATAATGAAATATCTATAATTATAAATTGTCACCAAATAGGGAAAGTTCTTAAACAGTGTTCCAGTTAGACCTGGTAGGACACTTTGATCAAAATGTGGCAGGTGTCAAATGGACATATGTATGGCTCAACATTGATTTGTAAGGTGGGATGAAAGTAAGTGATGATGCATTAATAGTCCTAGTACAGTAATGGTACTTTATCAAACAAATGACTGAAATTATGGATACATTCTCAATTACCAAATATATATTGGGTATAATATAATTTGCACAAAACTTTAGATAAGTGAAACATTTCTCTATTTTGGACTCCTGCATTGGTTTGGACTCCAGCATAGGCGATGGATCAATGATTTTGAGAATAATAAGGCATGTACACCCACCAACCGCCGCAAAGGATTACTTGTGAGCCAGAGTTCTATAATGGATGTAATTCCCATGCTGGCCACTGTTATAAACAAAATATGTATTACAGGTTAGACATATCAAAATGCTCAAAGCCAACCTGATTACCAATATGAACTCACAGGCATGCATGTGACTCACTGAGGTAGCAATCTTTTCACAACAGGCAACATGCAAGGTTGATATTAATATCTGTGTCTGGAAAATGGAATGTGGCACTTTCACATTATAACAGTCTGCAATGTAAACAATTTTCAACAAGAAACTCTCATATCCAGACAAATGCTGCTACTACTTTTCTCCCAGGCAATACTGCTAAGTCATTTCTGTGTTTAATTCCCTGCTAGTTATCTCTTCACTGAAATAGCTTATAGTTTTTCTGATAGCAATGTCCTGCTGATGAAGGTGAGTCCAGAAGGTGAGTCCACTATAAAAATCAGGTAACATAGGTCACAAAATTTGGTGAATCAAGTCACATTTTGCTATGGTCTCAGTACTAGGTTCAAAAGGGGAAGGTATTTTCATGGTGAGAGCTATTTTGATATTAATGGCAATTGAAAAAACAAGCTATGTTTGCTTCTACCCCCGTTGCACTCCCAGCCTTTTTTCTTCACTTCACAGTTGTGATTAAAGAGAAGGCATTGAATCCTGTGTTTAGCACCATTGTTCATAATACTGGAAAGAAAAGGGTTGTGTAGCATTCAGTCTTGTAATTCCATTACAGAGCTTTTTGAAGAAAAAAGTTCAGGATGACTGGTCAGAGAATGTTACTAGCAGAAAATAAGTTCTGCAAGGCTTAGTAATCATTTCATAGAAGAAGAATCTTAATTCCTGAGGTTATACGCATGCACAAAATCTAATATGGAAAATGATAAACTATTTATCAACTCATTTCTTCAATTATCTCTGTATTTCCACTTGCCAAATGCAACATGCCAGAAGCAATCCTTAATCTACTTATTTGTATGGTTCTTTGGTTCTACTATGAGGAAAGAGATGAAAATATTAATAGTATATTAGAGCTATTATACCTGTTAGCTTTGGAGGCAGAATTTAAATATGCAGGGAAATCTTCCTTCTTCTTTTTTAAATGTAGTTTATAAATATTTCCCAAGATATTTACTTCTGTCCTGAAAGTCCCAGTTTGTTTATTCTTCACCGCAACAATTCAGGTCATGGAACCAGAACCACAAGGTACAATAACAAAAGGATTGAGCTAGGAAGCTCAAAAGGATTAAGCTAGGAAGCTTTGGTCTGGTGCTAGTGCTAATGGTGATTTTGTTTTAATATCTGCTTTTATTTGTTGTTGTAAGCTGTATAGGATAATTATATGAGATAGGCAACTTCCATAAATAATAATTAAATAAATAAATATTTATACCTCCATATTTTATACCTAAGTCATTTAGCACTTTGAATCCAGAACTTTGCTTCTCAATTTCACAGAAATGTGTACATTCAAATTATCTTTTAATAATCAATGTGTTGCAATCTGCACTTATTATCAGCAAACTTGAGTTTCAGTTGTGCAATCAAAGTGAGCATTATTTCTTTGCCACAAGGAATAGTATAGTAATCTACAAATATAAGGTATGTATTTTTTTTCAGCCCTTTCAGGTAGGTCAGATTAAGAAATCAACTCCCCAAGTTTAACTGGAACTATAGCTTATTGCTATAAGCTATAACAGGATTTTGGAAACATGACAGTGTTTTCCTTTCGTCTCTGTAATATCCCAGGCTCTTCGTGACAGGACCTTTAGGTCCGGTGCTGGGGCAAGATACAGTATTGCCACAGCTAATCTGAAGAAAGGTATTTGGAAGGCCAAGACTGATTAAAAGAGGAAGATTGAGGATAATTTTTATAGCAATAAGATGAGGCAGGTGTGGCGAGGGATTCAACAAATTACAAACCATCAACTGACCAATGTCATTCCTGCTGAGGGAGATGCTTCATTGGCTGAGGAACTGAATCCTTTCTTTGCTCGCTTTGAAGTGGAGACATCAGAGACAGATAAAATACAACACCAGCCAATTGTATCCCCCACCTCATTGTGGAGAAACAGGAGGTGAGGAGCATTCTGAGGGCTGTGGACCCTGGAAAGGCTGCTGGTCCTGACAGTATCTCCGTCTGAGTGCTTAAAGACTATGCTGATCAATTGGCTGGAGTCTTTACCAGGATCTTCAATTGGTCTTTATCCAGTCCGCTATTCCATCTTGTTTGAAGGCTTCCACAATTGTTCCACTACCAAAGAAGTTCCTCAACGATTACAGACCAGTGGCACTCACTCCTATCATCATGAAATGCTTTGAGAAATTGGTCTGCCAGCACATCATTCCTGGTCTTCTTCATACATTTGATAAATGTATCAAATGTATCAAATGTTTGCATACAGAAGAAATAGATCTACAGAGGATGCTATAGCCATCACTCTTCACACTGCTCTGACTCATCTAGAACAATAGGGGGATTATGTGAGGATGCTTTTTGTAGATTTTAGTTCTGCATTTAACACAATTCTTCCACATAGACTAAACTTTTGGACTTTGGCCTTTCTTATTCAATCTGCCTTTGGATTATGGATTTCCTGTCTGGCTGCTCACAGAGGGTCAGATTATGTAATCATACCTCTTCAGCCCTTATTCTTAACACTGGTACACCACAGGGCTGCGTGTTGAATCCTTTACACTTTATGTGTACGACTGCATTTCCACTCAAGCTAGTAATACTGTTGCTAAATTTGCAGATGATACAATAGTGGTGGGACTCATCTCTGGGGGGATGAGTCTGCCTATCGAGATGAGGTGGACCGGTTGCTTTCGTGGTGTAGAGACAATAACTTAGTCCTCAACACCAATAAGACCAAGGAGCTTATAGTGGACTATAGAAGGAACAGAGCAGACATCCAGCCCTCGCGTATCAATGGAGACAGAATGAAGCAAGTGGCCAGTTTTAAGTTTCTGGGTGTTACCATAAAAGAGGACCTGACCTGGGGTGCTCACATTGCAGCTTTCATCAAAAGGGCCCAGCAGAGATTATACTACCTGAGACTTCTCAGAAAACAACAACTGAATGAAAAATTGCTGATGACCTTCTACCGCTGCACCATAGAGAATATTTTAACTTACTACACCTCTGTACAGTTTGCCACTTGCACAGTGGCAGATAGGAAAGCACTCCAGGCATTGCCCAGTCATTGCCCAGAAGATCATTGGTTGCCCTCTCTCCTCTTTGGAAGAGCTTTATAGCTCCTGCTGCCTTAAGAAAATTCAAAACATTCTCAAAAATCCATCTCATCCTGGGAGCCCCCCCCCTTTTTTTTGAACTATTACCATCTGGCAGACAGTACAGAATAATAAAAACAAGGACAAATAGGCTGAAAAACAGCTTCTATCTCAGGGCAGTAGCTCTTTTGAATTTTGCTGTATAGAGCAGTGTCAGGGGTTTTCGGTTCAATGAGTGGAGGGTGAAGGATGTTTGTTTGTGTTTATTTTCATGGTCATGGTCATGATGTGCACTGAAGATGGGGTTTGATTTCATTATACAAGGTGCAATGACAATAAACTAAACGAAACTAAACTTTCTTCCTTTTTTTTGTTTATTTCCTGAACTTAAACTATATTGTTTACATGTTGTTGCAATTATCTCTGCATAGCTTCTCCAAGGTAATCTCTGAAATTTTCTACACTTTATCTTACTGAATTATTATCTTTTTCTTTCTGAATTGCTTGTCTTTCCCTCATTGAAATAAATGCACTACTCTCTACATTGATTTTTCTCTCATTGAATTGAATAATGTGCTAATTTTTCATGGATTATTACTGCTTATTTATGTATCTTAACTTCAAATGTTCTTTCCTCCCAAAAACTGTCATATGTTTATTATTTGAATTCTTTCATACCATTGGTTTAAAAATAGTGCATAAATTATATTGATTGATTATTAAGTACAGTTTCATTTTTGGACTTCCAGAATGTATAGGCCTATTTAATATCTTCAGTGTAAAGGTTCTGAGAGTATCAACTGTCTGTAGTGGCGACCATTGTTATTCCAAGGAGACACATATTTTGATTTCTTCTACAGTATTAACTAGAAGTTTAGAGCACATTATCAGTTAGCTTTCTTGGTGTTTTTATTCTTGTTTACTGAATAAAAGAAAAAAAAAGAAAAGAAAAGGGAAAGCAATTTTCACCTAACTTTGAAGATACAAAGCGGTGAAAATCTTTTTATTACATCCCAGAGTCATGTTCCAATCCAGGTTAGGTCTTGCAGTCTTCTGACCATAGCAGGGCTATGAAGCCACGGTGAAAGATTTTAACAAAAACTGCAGGGTTCTTGTTGCTTGTTCGGAATTTCTGCCTATAACCCAGTGTTAGGTACTGTAGAAATTGGCTATCCTTGAAATATCTCTAAAGTTATTAAGGAGCTTCTGATGCCTATAAAAGATCTGAGTGTTATCTTACTTGGTAAGCATGGTTTTTATGTTATGCTTTACAATCTGTCTCTTTTAGCTAATAATAAAATCAAAATGTCTTTATTTACTGGTGTGTATTTTGTCTTTTGAAAAAAAAAGGGAACCAATTGCTGGACATCTGATCACTATCCTGACACTAGGCAAAACAAGCCCCAGTTCACAAAGACATCAGGAACTATCAATCACTGTTCATTGTCCTATCCAGGGGTGGATTCTACCAG
Organism: Pseudonaja textilis; assembly: GCF_049901715.1. Classification (NCBI taxonomy): domain Eukaryota; kingdom Metazoa; phylum Chordata; class Lepidosauria; order Squamata; family Elapidae; genus Pseudonaja; species Pseudonaja textilis. Next base: position 221,509,173 of record NC_141991.1, on the reverse strand, counting down.
TTTGGATCAGTTCTATAGAACCAGTTGTTATGATTCTGTACAGTTTGGAGAACCAGCAAATTGCGTCCCTGGATGGTCCCTTCCCTCTCCTTCCTTCCTTCCTTTCCTCCCCATCAGTCCTTATCGCCCATGCGCAATATCGCGCACCTACCCAACATCGCTAACTGCATTCTCCCTTGCCCAGTCACTCCTTAAGATATTTCTTTCTCCCCTCCCAACAATCAGCTGTTCCAATGATCAGCTGTGCTGGGATCCCCCTCACTGTCTTACTGCTTCACCCAGGAGGCTTCCCTGAGGCCCAGGAGGCAAAAAGGGGTGGGAGGGTGTGTGTGAGGGGGAGAGGGCATGCCTCCCCATGCACTCCATTCTTGCCTTCTTGAGCCCCAGGGAAGCTTCCTGGGAGCAAAAACACCCCCCAGGAGGCTTCACTGAGGCCCAGAAGGCCCAAAAATGGAGCATGAGGGAGTGCTGCGCAGCCCCTCCCAGGGTCATTTTTTGTTGCCTTCATGGGCGAATAAAAGCCTTCTGAGGCTTTTTCCAAGAAAGCCTTCTGAGAGCAAAAAAAGGCTTTTTCCAAGAAAGTCTTCTGAGAGCAAAAACGCCCCCCCAGGAGACTCCCCTGAGGTCCAGGAGGCCCAAAAAGGGGGGGTTGCTGCAAAAAAAGCCACACCCACCCAGTCACATGGCCACACCCACTTAGCCATGCCCACCTAGCCATGCCCACGCTAGAACTGATTGTTAAAAATTTGAATTCCACCCGTGGTCTTATCCTTTGAGTTAAAAGAGTCATACAATTCTTCATTGTCTGATTTGGTGGTATCTTTTGCACATCTCCCTGTGAAAACATCATTCAAGTTTATAACATGCAGCTTCTTATGAAATGGTGCTTATATTCCTTTGAGGAAAGGGTTCTTGGATTGGTGGAAAAGAGAACCAGCATGAAAGATTTTTGGCAAAGGGCATTATGAGCAAAAATGAAGTAGTAGAGGTATCACGATGAAGTAAGAAAAAGCCAAGGAAGGATGAAAATAGATTATTTTGGGAATGACCACCAAGGAAAGAAGCAATGAGAAATAGGCCAGATTGTGTTAAAAACAAAAGTGGGAAACAATAAAAGATCACCTCTTTCTTACCACTCTACAATTCTCACAACCTAAAGGGAATTGGACACATCTAGATTTGGGGTCAGTAAAGGTGACAGAATAGGAAAGCAAAGATGTTGTGGGATGGAACTTGAAGAAGAATATAGCTAGTACACTCGAATCCTGAACAAATCCTGCATATTATATAATTTTGCTGTAAGTTCTATTTGTGAACTCATATGCTTATTTCTCTCAAGGGAAAAATAAAAACAATAATTCAGTGATTCACATTGTTCTGAATAAGATATATCTAATATTAGTTGAACTAGTTGAAAAATATAACAAATACCAGGCAGCATTTACCAAAATCCAGCTTTTACAGTTTCAAGACCTTTTCAATCCTTGATACCAAAAATACATTTTAACAACAAAAGTCCTCTTGAGCTCTTTTTTGTATGCATAGTAAATGTATTGTTGAGATAGAACAGTAACACAACACTTGCATTTGGTCATAAATTGAATGTTTTCTGTCATAACCAGGGGAATGGTCTATATATACTTCTATAAAAAGCATCACCAAACATTAGATTATTATTTTATCTCTACAAGCAAGTTGCCCATAATTTCAAGATACACCAATTAAATATATAGTTTTCAGGAATTTAACAAAATTGAATACTTCATAGAATTAGAAAGAATCTTAATTCTTTCTTTGCCAATTTATGCAACAGCACATAATCAAACAGCTTACTTGACTGTGTGAATGTTTTCCTTGAAGCTGAGTGCTTTCAGATCACATTGTATTATGAGGCAATTTTCTAATTCTGCTCGAGAGCAAAGAACAGTACATTCAGATATGATTGATAAGTTTAAGTACTTTGGAGAGGATTATTTTTTTCTATCCATATTTTAGTGATTATGTTGTGAATGTTTCTTTAGGTACTATAACATTACGTTTAATTATTGAAGAGCTGAAATCATTATAAAACTGATAGAGATGGACACCAAGCACTCTCTTGTTTGGCAGTTTGTGATTGTTTCTATCTTTCATAATCCTATCTTTCAGTGCTCCAAAGAGCACTGATTTTGTTTTTTTTACTTTCCTCTTTTCCCTAGATATTTTGATTATTTTACTCCAAAACCACATTTATCTATTTCTACATCATATTGATATATATTTTCTGTCTGACTTTTTTTTTTCAGATTAACTGGTTGGCCTATGTCCTTTTTATCTGGTCTAAAGTGATGAAATTACCCAAGTAATACCTTACTGATATACAGTGCACTTCACCTCTCAAATCCCAGATCATCTTACATTTTATATAGACAGCAATCTCTCCATCCATCACTAAAATACAATTGCTTCTCTGGTGGACTTCTTGAAATAATAATGTATGACAAAACTGCAGATAAGAACTTCAGAATATAAACTGGGGGAGGATTAATATAGGATAGCAATAGTACTTAGACTTATATACCACTCCACAGAACTTTACAGCCTTCTCTAAACAGTTTACAGAGTCGGCATATTGCCCTCAGCAATTTGGGTCCTCATTTTATAGATCTCAGAAGGATGGAAGGCTCAGTCAACCTTGAGCCAGTGAGGATTGAACCCCTGGCAGTCAGCAAAATGAACCTGCAATACTGCATTCTAACTACTGTGCCACCACAGCTCTGCATTGTAATCAGATTTTTCACCAAATAATCAAAGTAACACTATTTAAATCTCTTTTAAATTTACTGCTTTGGTAAAATATAAGACTAATCAATGGGAACAGAATAATGTTAACTCTTGATGTTATTTCCTTAGGACATCTTGATTCCTTCAGTTTTCAGTACTTCTGTCTGGCAGATGTTTTTGATAGCCATGGCCTGACTTCTTCAGTATTGTTGACAGAAGAATCAATGCAATGACAAACAGTAGTGGTGAGAGTGAGTCTCCTTTAAAGTCTATCATCGTTGACCAGCCACTGTGTCTTTCATTGTGCCATTGATCTTTGCATAAAACCTCTGAGGTTTAGACTGATTCCTGTTATTTCTAGGCACTTGATTAAATGCCCAGAGTCAAATGCCTTTTTGTAATCAATCCAAACTACATTCATGTAGGTCTTTCTTCTTTTACAGTTTTCCAAAATCATCTTGTCAATTAGAAGCTGATCTTTTGTTCCTCCGCTGTATGGGCAGTTTCCTTTCTGCTCAGGTGGAAAGAGCTTGTTTTCAACTAGATGCTGTTGAACTGCATCAGCTACCCTAGCAATTAGCATTTTGAAGGTTGTCAGTAAATACTTAATTGATCTGTACTTGCTTGGTTCTGACTTTCTGTTGGATCTGTCATTAATCAGATAGGTTTTGACAAAGGCTAATCAATCTTCAGTTTCACCTCCTTGTAGGATGATTAAACTGATTAGCAGTGAATGGGTGTAAATAAGTCAGATTCCCCCCACCATAGTGATCTAGTGCTGAACAATTCTGGATCTCTTTGCCTATTTCTCCAGCATTTTTTCTTACCTACCTACTTTATGCAAGCTGCATTTTTCTTATATTTGTTTGAGGTTGTCACATAGTTGTAGACAGAATTACTCTGATTTTTCTTTGTCAAGTGTTAACTGGTTCATTGCATTCTATTGATGGATTGGTGAACTTTGTCAAAGAGTTTTGACTGGCAGAATCAAGGCGAGCCTTTTCTCCATGAACCCTACTTTTTTGGAATGTCTTGCCAACTGATGCCTGTCTTCACTCTTTTGGCCTCCTGGAATGGCATTAAAACCTGCCAGCCAGGCTGGGGTCCTGATGGGGTTGCTCAATGTTGGACATGACTGGTGATTTAACTGTATTTAATCCTTTAAATTATAATTGTAAACCACTCAGAATTGCTTTTCAGAGGGAGATCTGTAGCATAATTTAATAAATACACTGCTCAAAAAATAAATAAATAAAGGGAACACAAAAATAAGACATTCTAGATCTGAATGAATGAAATATTCTTATTAAATACTTTGTTCATTACATTGTTGAATGTGCTGACAACAAAATCACACAAAAATTATCAATGGAAATCAAATTTAGCAACCCATGGAGGTCTGGATTTGGAGTTACACTCAAAATTAAAGTGGAAAGAAACACTACAGGCTGATCCAACTTTGATATAATGTCCTTAAAACAAGTCAAAATGAGGCTCATAGTGTGTGTGGCCTCCACATGCCTGTATGACCTCCCTACAATGCCTGGGCATGTTCCTGATGAGGTGGCGGTTGGGTTCCTGAGGGATCTCCTCCCACACCTGGACTAAAGCATCCCCCAACTCTTGGATAGTCTGTGGTACAACGTGGCGTTGGTGGATGGAGTGAGACATGATGTCCCAGATGTGCTCAATTGGATTCAGGTCTGGGGAACGGGCAGGCCAGTCCATAGCATCAATGCCTTCATCTTGCAGGAACTGCTGACACAATCCAGCCACATGTGGTCTAGCATTGTCTTGCATTAGGAGGAACCCAGGGCCAATTGCACCAGCATATGGTCTCACAAGGAGTCTGAGGATCTCGTCTCGGTACCTAATGGCAGTCAGGCTACCGCTGGTGAGCACATGGAGGGCTGTGTGGCCCCCTAAAGAAATGCCACCCTACACCATTACTGACCCACTGCCAAATTGGTCATGCTGGAGGATGTTGCAGGCAGCAGAATGTTCTCCACGGCATCTCCAGACCCTGTCATGTCTGTCACACATGCTCAATGTGAACCTGCTTTCATCTATGAAGAGCACAGGGTGCCAGTGGCGAATTTGCCAATCTTGGTGTTCTCTGGCAAATGCCAAACGTCCTGCACGGTGTTGGGTTGTAAGCACAACCCCCACCTGTGGACATCAGGCCCTCATACCACCCTCATGGAGTCTGTTTCTGACTGTTTGAGGAGCCACATGCACATTTGTGTCCTGCTGGAGGTCATTTTTCAGGGCTCTGGCAGTGCTCCTCCTGTCCCTCCTTGCACAAAGGCAGACGTAGCGATCCTGATGCTGGGTTGTTGCCCTCCTACGGCTTCCTCCACATTTCCTGATGTACTGGCCTGTCTCTTGGTAGCACCTCCATTCTCTGGACACTATGCTGACAGACACAGCAAACCTTCTTACCACAGCTCACATTGATGTGCCATCCCGGATAAGCTGCACTACCTGAGCCACTTGTGTGGGTTGTAGTCTCCGTCTCATGCTACCACTAGAGTGAAAGCCCCTCCAGCATTCAAAAGTGACCAAACCATCAGCCAGAAAGCATAGGAACTGAGAAGTGGTCTGTGGTCACCATCTGCAGAACCACTCCTTTATTGGGGATGTCTTGCTAACTGCCTATGCTTTCCACCTGTTGTCTATTCCATTTGTACAACAGCATGTGAAATTGATTGTCAATCAGTGTTGCTACCTAAGTGGACAGTTTGATTTCACAGAAGTGTGATTGACTTGGAATTACATTGTATTGTTTAAGTGTTCCCTTTATTTTTTTGAGCAGTGTATATATTTGATATTACAATATTGACATCTTTTAATACTTGTGCTAGCTGTTTCTTTACAATATAGGCAATATTATTCAGTTGTTTTTATTTTGCTCTTTTTTCAGTTTCTCTTATTCATTGGTTAGAGGTATTTTTCTTTCTGAGAAGAAAGCAGGGAAGAGGATGCCTAGTGTGGCAATGGAAATGATTCTGGCTTCCTTACTACAGACACTCTCTGGTTTGCCATTACAGTCTAATCTACATTATTATTAGTTATATAATTATTTATATTTGATATTTATATATTTTAATATATGTATATAATATTTATATTATGTACTGAATCTTTATATAATTGTAATAATTATTTGCTAATTATTAGCAAATTATTATTATTATTTGCTAATTATTTGCTGTGTAACATAGTGCACATTTATCATAAATTAACAGTTCTAAATATGCCAAATATAGTATTGTTTAAATATAGCTTGGTTAAAGAATGGTGAATACTCAACAATCCATATAAAAACCTTGGATTTTAGATTGTTCAATAGTCCTCAACTTATAACAGTTTATTTAGTGACCATTTGAAATTGCAACAGCACAGAAAAAGTGACATGACCATTTTTCACACTTATGACCTTTGCAAGACCCCCATTATATGTGATTAATATTCAGATCCTTGGTAACTAATTCATGTGTATAATGGTTGCAGAGTCCTGGGGTAATGTGATCACATTTTGCAACCTCCTGACAAGCAAAGTAAATGGGAAAGCCAGTTTCATTTAGCAACCATCTTACTAATTTAACAATTGCAGCAATTCACTTAACAAATGTGTCAATAACAGAAATTTTGGACTCACTTGCGATCTTAATTCAAGGTTATGTTTTTGTATTTGTTCCTGTCTTAATACATAGTGTGAGGTCACTGTTGTCACATCATTCTTTGCAACACTGTTTCTGCATTCCTTCCTTATTTGCTTGCATTGCAAATTATTTCAGCAGTTGAAATTCGTATGAGCATTTAAAAATAGGACTTTGCTTTCTCCTTTAGCATCACCTCTAACAGCCTGTATAATGAATCATAAATTCATAGCATACAAAAGGATCTCACATTTTCATTTGAAAAGTCTCTACTCCCATTAACCAAGCCTTTTATAAATAGTTTGTCTCTGTCATCAGATCCTTTTTCTTCATTTTAAATTCCAGTAAAAGGATCATACTAGCTTTGACATACACCAGTTATTCTTGATGCAGGGAATTTTTGATAGCTAGTTTTATCAGTTTAACTCAAGGTTAACTTTATAACAATGTCTATTTCAAGTACAGATCAGACCCAATATTGCTTATCTTGGAAAATATGATGAACACAAAAGTTGAGAAGAAGGTAAAAACTGTTTATGGTGACAGCTTTATATTCATTAAAAAAGAAAGAAAAATCTTGAAGACCAACATTTTTCCTGAACTATTTTCACAGGATTAACCTGAGAGAAACAGTAATATTCAGTAATAGAACTAATCTGCACAATTCTGTTGATTCATCCAACTATTTACATGTTAACATAGAGAAGCAATTCATAGATTAAAAACTTTGGCATGGCTCAATCAAATGAATGCTGAATCTGAAATTCAATTAGTCTTAAAAACACATGAATATCCACTAATATTCAATCTCATTAGTCCCATTTCACATACTGCACTGCAACCTCTGAAATATGCCACTGTTATTTGTATATATAGTGATAATGTACAAATCAAGGCAAGTTCTATAAAAACTGTAACTAGTATTTTTCTATTCTGATAAGAAATTAAGTAAAAACAGCCTCAATTGTACAAGTCTTTGAATATGCCAGCTTTTGGGATTGGGTAGAGGATAACAACAATGCAAGAACTTTATCTTATTATCTTGTAAAAAAATTTCTGGATAATCACAGGAGCATAACACTAAAAATACTTTATGATGTTGCAAAAGCATACCTAACAGTGCTGAATCTTTCCTTGTGAGGATCATTATACATTTCTATAGAATAATGAAACTGAGGAAAAAAAACATTGTGCAGCTTGGATACTAAGTTTTCCTCCTCTTGTCACAAATACAAAATGGCTTTTCATGTAAGTAAATTACAATTGAGTCAAGAATTTCATCTTTAGAATTACACTATTACAAGGTAGCATAGTGTCCTCCCCATGTTCTGTAATAACTATGTCCATTTAAAATAATTCACTGCCAACATGGGAATTGACTTTAGATTTATGGAATGTTTCTAGAAGAGATTATTTTACAGGAATTAAAACCTATGCTGCAACTCCAATTGACAATGAAGTAAACAATATACAAAACACAGATGACAGTCTCTCTGTGTCTCTCTCTCTTTCTTTCAACACACACACACACACCTTGCTGCTGTTTATAAGTAGTAATACTTATCATTTTTATTTTAGGTTTTTTTGTTTGAATATCAGGTTTATCATTTCTCATTCCTTTTCTTTAATAATGGTAAAGTAGCAGTCTCTGTGCAGAAATTTTCTATAGGTACAAAATAGAACATAATAATAAAGAATAATTATGTGTAATATATTTTTGCTAGAACAGGAGTTGATCAAATAGAGATTATGACTTGGTTCAACTTTAGTCAGGCTTGAATTTTCTCACTGGAAGCTATTTAAGTTATTGTTCGGAGAATGGGCACCATACTTTTCAGAAACTATAATAAACATTAATCTCAGAATTGTGTCAAAATGCTTCAAAGAAGTAATCGAGCTTCCAACTTGCAAATTACAGTAGACTGATTCATTTCATAAATATGCTTTCTTTTATATCATATCATTCAGTGATATACTACACAAAATCACTCCAATGTTGACTTAATAAATATTTTAGTTGAAAACAATTGGGTTTGAGAGGCGATATCAAATTCCAGAATCCCATTGTTTTTTTTACTAGCACCACACTTTTAGTATATATTTATTTTATGATGTTCTAAAGCCACTTCAATCAGTTAAAATTTTGTTCAGAAAATAACAAAACAAGGCAGTAATTCACAAAATAATAATATGATCTATAAAAAAATTAGCAGACGTAAATAGCCTGAGCCATAATATTCTACATATGCGGGACTTATATGTTTCTAACTATTATGGCAGGCGTACTTGCCCTGTTGAACATGAAATGAAGTCATGGTGGCAAAGTTCCCTTTTTTTCTGTGTGCCAAAACCAAGCTAACAAACACATAGACACAAGGTGCTTTATGTCTGACTAAAACACCTAGATGCAGCCAATCTAGAGATAGCTGAAAGGGGGAAGGTAGCAAAATGTAAAATGTATAAAAGGTAGAAGCATAATGGAAGATGTTATTGGACACTTCTGGAGGCTTATTTTTTTTGGCATGGCCTACAGGTACTATGTGGATCAAGGAGCAGTTGGAGGAGGAATCTGCAACTGGAGTCTCAGAAGAAGTAAATAGGAGTTCAGGGAGACAACTACTAAATGGAAAGAGGGCTGCAGTTTTTAGAATATAGACCAGATATAAGCAAGAATAGTCTAACAAATATGCTGAAATCCGGGAGGGGGTAACGTTTCCTTCCTCTCTTTCCTAAGGTGACCAACTGTCCTCCTTTTGTAAGTTTGTCCTCTCTCGAAAAGTGTCCTCCTACATGTCCTCCTTTTTGATATTTGAAGACTAATCTATAAATCTCTTTATTTGATTGATGCTGATCCGATCCGTTTTGTGTGATGTGACGTATTTGTATTTGACATGACGATTCATCAAGGCTCGGTACAGTGTGGGGTGACGCAATTATGAGACACATGCGCTCCACACAGGAGAATTGTTTTGAGAGAGTGTGCCACATGCAAGAGTGCGCCACACGCAAGAGTGTGCCACGCGCAAGTGGCTTTGTTTTGAGATTCTTCCGACACAGACTGCCTCATGCCATTCTGCAAGTGGGCACTATTCTTATAATCATTTGGAAGCCTCCTTACGCACACTGCTGGGCCATGTAACTGGCTGAGGCCTTCTGAGTGTGGTGGGGTGGGGAATCATGATGTTAAGCTCTGATTCTGCTGCCTATGGAAAGAGTTCAATACCTCCAGCAGGCTCTAGAAATGGATCTCAGCTCTTCGATTATTGAAATTTTGGGCATGGGAGAAATCTGGAAAGAGAAGTTGAGAAGAAAGTGAAGGGTTCCATCATTCCTCTGAGAATAACAGGTGTAAATTAAAAAGAAGTCTGTGAAATACAGCAGAAGCAAACCTCCTATCTTTGAAGAGATAGATAAATATCTTGCTAGCAAATTGCATTAGCATTTTATATTTCTGTTTACTATATGTGGTATATAATTTTTGCTTAAATTCTCTGCACAAATTAAGGAATTTGACATATTTCAGCCTTTTATTCAAATTTTATTTGAATTTATTTATACAGTAGTATGCATATGAACAGATTCACATATTTGTTCATGAATTTACAATATTCCTGTAGAATGTTCTTGTATTAATAATATGAAAATATTTTCAGTATCTTCATAGAGAGGCTCAGAATGGTGAAAATTTCCACTTATAGAGGAGCAGTTTCTTTGTGTCCTGTCTGGTATTTTCTTATTTATTTTCTGTATTTAACTCATCTGTGAAATCTTGTTGGGGAGAAACCAAAAAGTATCTGAAAAAATTCCAGGGCTTTGTGATCGATGGAAGCTTTATTCACAAAGTAAAAAAGGTATATACAACTTGGCACTGTTGGGTAGAAATAAAGATAGTGATAATTACAGCTTGCGAATTCAATATTTTATCACTGGTATTCTAGCTGAATTCTTGAGTGCTTCAGCATCAAATTGCAAATTGTTTTCAATTATTTTTCTCCTTGTCTACTTAACAATGTTGTTTTTTAAACATTATCTTCAGTTATCTCTCTTTTTTTATTCACTGCAAAATCTCCTTTTTGAAACTACAGTTTTTAAATAAAGATTATTATATACTTTTTCTTTTCTGGCACTTTTTTAGTATCATCCAAAAATGTTCGGCATGCAATTTTTCAGAATTACTCTTATGACTCAGTTATGTATATTTCATTTCACAGACCTGTTATTCTGAAAGATTTGGTTTTAAACATTGTTAATATAAACTTTATAATATATTTGCCACAGCACTTTATTAGTCTAAGCTTGTCCATGATCTTAGCAAATATATCAAATTCTGTGATATATTGCCATGGCTGACAGGCCCAACAGAAGCTTCTTAGATTGGGGAGGAAAAAGGTTTTGAGATTTTGTTCTGAATCTTTTAGCTGCTGTTTGTATGTGTCAATATCATTTTTTTTTGATAATTGTTTTCAGATAATTACTTGGATATTTGAGATGGTTTTACTTATAATCTCTAGCATTTCAAGGTTTTATAATGAAAACCTATATTTAATGGCTCAACCAAGTCTAAACAAATACATATGTAAAGCTTTATGATTTACATTTTCAGAGATATTAATCAATAAAGTTTTTTTTAGTAATGATTTTCAAACTCATATCTTGAGGACTATTCTTGCTGGAAAAACAGTGTATTTTTAATATTTCTTGAACATAAATTGAGTTTGCATTGTACATGAGATAGGAATACAGATGTAGGATCAATATAGTTTATGTCTAGAAAAAAATACACAGAATTTTACACTTTCAAGTAAAAAGTAAATTATATTAAATACGCATACATGACAATCAGTGGTGGGATTCAATTTTTTTTACTACCGGTTCTGTGGGTGTGGCTTGTTTGGTAGGTGTAGCTTGGTGATCATGTGACTGGGTGGGTGTGGCCAACTCGGTAAGGTGGTGTGGCACTTTGCTGCGAGTGACGTCGAGTTGGCCATGCCCACTCAGTCACATGACTGAAGCTACAAAAAACAGGATGATTTCCAACGTACCTTCCTGCCCCTCTTCCACCCATGGGCTGACAAAAAAAAGCCAATTAAAGAGTATGATTGCCTGCCGAGGCTGCCAGCCAAATAGTTTTTATTTTGGGGTGGTTTTTGTTTTGTTTTTTGCCAGAAGCCCCTTGGAGATAAATTTTGCACCACCAAATCTTACTGTACCTCATTGTTGTGGTACTGCCTGTTGCGGCTGTGGGTGCTGCTGCAGCCATCTGGCTGCCCAAGTAAAGAACCGCACTGGTTCAGGGCAACTGTGAGGAGCAAGAGGGAAGCCAAGGCACTTTCCTCATAGCAGTCAACTTCACTCTCTCAGCTAGGTGCTCCGGGTGTGCACAAGGATAGTGAAGGGAGGGAGACACCACACGGATGCATTTTAAAAGTCAGAAAACTTTACCCAAGACTTCTCGTGAATTCTGGGGCTATACCTCTCCCAATGATGAGTTGGCGGTGACATAATGAAACTTCTTTCAGCTTTTAAAGATTGACTTTAAGAGTGCCCCCATGGAAGAAGCCAAGAATGAGAGCAAAAGTAGTGGTGACAGGGTGACGGGTGTGTGATGGGTCCCTCCACGGTCCCTTCTGGGTGACAGCCAGGGCTTGGGCACCTCCTCTTTTCCTCAGAGGCGTGGTGTCTGCCTCCCTTCACACTCATGTGGAGGGACATACATCTGTCACCCCCACCGCCACTGTGTTTGCTCTCAGTTCTCAGCTTCTTCCATGGGGGCGCTTTTTTCTTTTTTTAAAATTTTTTATTGGTTTTTAAAAACAAACATAAACAAGCAAAACATAAAAACATCAAGCTATCTTCCATAAGTGTACATACAGTGTGCCGGTTGGTTTACAAATTGTTTTGTGTTCCATTTCGTAGTCTTCAATTACAATTACATTACATATAATCTCCTATTGTCTATCAAAAATTAAATACCTTAATATCATTACTAATCAATCATTTGACTATACTTTTATTCATTCACGTTTTACAAGATAACCATAATTTACTTAGTTTATTTTATAACAGTTCACATTATCACCCCAAATCTATCCTAAAATCATTTTGTAGTTATAATAAGAAAGAAGTGCATCTTTATATGTTTATTATTTTCTAGAAATCTACATATTTCATTACTGTACTTTATTGTCTAACCATTGATAGAAAAGATCCCAAATTTTATAAAATTGTTTATCCTCTTGTTCTCTAATTTCAAATGTCAATCTACTCATTTCAGCACATTCCAATATTTTCTTAATGATTTCCTCCTGTGATGGTATTTTCTCACTTTTCCAGTTTTTAGCAAATACAATCCTAGCCGCTGTTAATACATTTACAATCAGGTATTTCAAGTCTTTACTATATATTTCAGCTAAAATTCCCAGTAAAAATATCTCTGGTTTCAAGTCTATATGTTTTTTTGCCATTTTTCCAACCACGTGTGGATTTTAGTCCAGTATTTTTTAGCATCCGCACAAGTCCACCACATATGGTAATATGAGCCAGGTGTCTGATGACATTTCCAACATTTTTCGGATTTATTCTTGAACATTCTTGCTATTCTTGTCAGGGGAAAATGCTACCTGTAAAACATCTTATACAAATTTTCTTTATATGCTGTTGACATTGTCATTTTATAATTTTGAGACCACAATTTTTGCCATTTCTCTAAATCAATCCTATATCCAAAATTCTTCCAACAAGCAATCATAGTTTCTTTAACTTGTTCTTCTTCTAGTTTAATTTCTAATAAATATCTATACAATTTTTTAATCACCTTTTCATCAGTACCTGTCAAAATCCTATCTAAGTCAGTCAGTTTATCATAGAAACCTTCTGTGTTAGAATCTTTATCATACCTTGAATGTATTTGCGCATATGAAAACCAATTCATCTTTATACCTTGTTCCTCTGGGTTTTGCATAGATTTAAGTTCACCCTTTTCATTCAATATTTCAACATATCTAACTGTTTGTTCCTTTTTGTATATTATAGGATACAAAAATGTTTCAATAGTCGATAACCAGACTGGAATTTTCAAGTAACATTGTCTTTTAATTTTCTCCCAGTTTAACCACAGAGACTCCCGTATATAATGTCTTCTAAAATACCCCTGTGTTTTAGTTCCTTTGTACCATAAAAAAGCATGCCACCCCAACAACAAATCATGTCTTTCTAATGTCAACAATCTAGTATTTCTTAGTGTTATCCATTCCTTAACCCACATCAAATTTGTAGCTTGGTAGTACAACTCCCAATTAGGCAAACCAAATCCTCCTCTAATTCTAGCATCTTGCAAAAGTTTTAACTTTATTCTCGCTTTCTTACCTTGCCATATATATTTCAACACAATTTTATTTAAATCTTCAAAGTAGTCTTTTCCAAGCCTAATTGGAATTGTTTGAAACAAATATAAAATTCTGGGTAATATATTCATCTTGATTGTTGAAATTCTCCCTATTAGTGACAGTTGTAAGTTTTTCCATTTTACCAAATCTAGTGCTATCTGCTGTTTAAGTTTAATATAATTATTCTCTTTTAGTGTACTACATCTTGCTGTCAAATATATTCTCAAGTACTTGATCTTATTTGTGACCTGAATTTTCAATAGATCTGCCAGTTCTTCCTTTTGTCTTAATAGCATATTGTTTGTCAAAATCTTTGTCTTATCTTTATTTATTTTCAAACCAGCCACCTTTCCATATGTCTCTATCTTTTCTATCAATTTTGATGCTGTTTCTAAAGGGTCTTCTAAGATGAAAACCAGATCATTCGCAAATGCTTGCAGCTTAAATTCTTCCTTTTTGATTTTCATTCCTTTTATATTCTTTTCATCTCTAATATTTCTGTTTAACACTTCCAAAGTTAACACAAACAACAAAGGTGATAGTGGGCACCCTTGTCTTGTTCCTTTTCTTATATTAATAGAGTCTGTCAGTTCTCCCTCTATCATTACCTTTGCCGTTTGCTTATAGTATACAGTTTCTATTGCCTGAATAAATTTTCTATCAAAACCCATCTGTTCCAACAGTAATAACCTGAATCACCAATTCACATTATCAAATGCCTTCTGTGCATCTAAAAATATCAGAGCCATTTGTTTTTCAGGATGTGCCTCATAGTATTCCAAAGTATCCAAGATTACTCTCATATTGTCTTTAATTTGTCCCTTTGGCAGAAATCCATTTTGATCAGGATGGATAAAATTATTTAAATATTTTTTAAGTCTTTCTGCCAATATTGAAGCAAAGATTTTATAATCTGCATTTAGTAGAGAAATAGGTCTATAGTTCTTAATTTGTAATGGATCAGCCTCTTCTTTTGGAACATGTGTAATATAAGCTTCTGACCATGATTTAGGTATTCTCTTCTTTAACATAACTTCATTCATAACTTCTAGCAATGGAAGATTCAACGATTCTTGTAATGTTTTACAAAATTCTGCCAGAAGTCCATCTGGACCTGGTGCCTTTCCATTATTTTGCTTCTTGAGTGCTTCAGTTAACTCCATCATCGTTATATTGCTTTCTAACATTTTTCAGTCTCTTTAGGTATCTGAGGTAAATTAGCATTCTGTAAGTACTGCTTAACTCTTTTCTCATCAATATTCTCTTGCATATATAATTTCCCATAGAAGTCTCAAATGATTTCCTTCTTCTCTTTGCTACCATGGCAAACTTGGCCTTGGTCATCTATTAATTGCAATATTTTCCTTGATTCTTTCTCCTTTCTCAATTTGTATGCTAACCATCTACCTAACCATCTTCAAAGTAGTTCTGTTTAGCACCTCTAATTTTCTGTGCTAATTCTTCTTTTTCTAGTTGACCCATTTTGTGTTTAATTATATCAATTTTTAGCTTAATGTCCTCTTTCTGTGGTATTTTCTGTAGCTCTTTTTCAAGTCTTTTATGCTCATCCTCTAGGGCCTTAGAGGCTAGCCTTTTCTTAGTATTCCTTTTCCTAGTATAGTCTGTTATCAAGCCTCTAACATATGCCTTCATTGTATCCCATACATTCTGAATTGATGTATCTTCTTTTTTGTTTTCTCTAAAGAAAAAAGCCAATTCTTTCTCCATCCACTATGTGAAGTCTTTTTCCTTTAAAATAGTATTATTTAATGTCCATCCAGATCTTCTTTTTTGTCCTTTCCATTTAACTGTCATTAGATTGTGATTTGCCCAAGTACTTGTTTCAATATTTATTTCTTGAATGTTAGATATTAATTCTGTTGACATCTATATCATATCTATTCTGGACCATGATAAGTGTCTATTTGAGTAGAAGGTGTATTGTTTAGTTTTAGCATTTCTTTCTCTCCATGTATTTTTTAAGTTTATTTCATCTACCATTAAAAAAAAAAAAAAAGATTTAGGGAGAGTCTTTCTGTTTTGCTTTATTGTTTTCTATGCTGTATAGTCCAATTTATTGTCTACAGTTCCATTAAAATCTCCCATCATAACTATATTCGCATAGTCCAGTTCAATTATTTTCATATGTAATTTTTTGTAGAATTCTTCTTGTTTGTCATTCGGAGCATAAATTGCAATCAGGAGTGTTTTCATATTATTGTCCATTATTTCCACCATTAGTATTCTTCTATCATCATCGGTATAGATCAATTTTGCTGGGGTGGTCTCTTTAATATATAAAACCACTCCTCTTTTCTTACATTGGGTCAAGGAAGTAAATATTTTCCCTAATTTTGGCTGTACCAACAATTATTCATATTGTTTTTTAATATGTACTTCTTTTAGACAAATTATATCAAATTTTAATTTCTCTAATTTATGAAAGGTTTTCCTTCTTTTAACGGCTGAGTTAAGTCCATTTATATTACTTGTAATCAATTTTTTCTCTTCCATGGTTATATTTTATAGTTAAGTTTAGCAGCTCTTGTAGATCTTAGTTCACGTTGTTCTTTGGCTTCCACCTTTCCACCTACTGCACCTTCTTCTTTTTCAGTTGCCATTTGGCAGTCCTCTTGGAATTCAATTAATGAGATCTCTTTTTCTGCCTCTTCCTCTTTCCTTCCCAAAAATTCTGTATAAAATAAGTCCGCTTTCTCACATCCCTTATCTTTGTATTTCAGTGTTTTCTTTTTTGCCACTTGCAATATTTGCGTTTTAATGGCTTTCTTTGTAAATCTAATGTGAACTTCTCTTGGTAAGCTATTTCTCATCGCATATCTTGTGAAAACTCGATAAACCTCATCTATTCCATCCATCATCTTCTCTTGAGTTATTTCCAAAGCTTCAGCCAGCATTTCTATCATTATCTCAGCTAGGTTTTGTCCTTTTTCTTCCTCTATGTTTTGGAATCTAAGATAGAATTCTCATCTATCCATCTCCCATCTCAACACACCACTTTTATCTTTAACCACCATTAATCTATTATCAATATCTCCAATCTTCTTGTCTCTTTGTTTATCTTCTTCTTCAATTATTTGTTATCTCGCATCATACTTCAACATCATTTGTTGGATGTTCTCCACTTTTTCATTGGTTTTTCCCTGTTCTTTGTTCAATTTTCTCTGTTCTTTGTTCGATGTTCTCTATTCTCTTTTCAATATTCTCTGATCTTGCTTGAATATTTTGAATTCCTTGCATAATCATCTGCAGAGTCACTTTTTCTTGTTCTTTTTCTCTCTTTAACATCGTCTGTATTAAACGTTGTTCTCCAGATGGTGGAGAGGAAGAAGTAGAAGTTGAAGAACCAGGAGCTATAAATTTCCTACTCATTTTAAGCAATTCAAAATCTTCAGGTTCTTCTAAACCTTAATCCAATTGTGAAGTAGCCAATTATAGTTCAAAATAAAAATAGTAGAAAAAAGAAGCCCAATAATAATAATAAAAAAAGAAAAAAAATGGAGGACAAAATTTCTTCAGGTTCTTGTATACCTTTATCCAATCAATAGTCAAATAAAGAAAAGGACAAGAAAGAAAAAAAAGAAAAAAAAGGAAAAGGAAAAATTATTCAGGTTCTTCAACACTTTAATCCAATTGAAAGGTCTCAAATAGAAAAAAGTGCATAAAAATAAACCAGAAAGGTAGATGGAAAAACAAAAATACCAGGAAAGGGGAAAAAAAGGCTTTTAAGGCTTTCCCTTTAAAATAAAAAGCAAACGTAGAGATTGGACTTCCAAAAAAAAAAAAAAAAAAGAAAGAAAGAAAGAAAGAAAAACAAAGACAAGCTCCAATAAAGCCAAAAACCCAAATAGTTATTACAAAAAAAAAAAAAAATACAATAAAGCTGGTGAGGAGGGATAGCACAACTTAGGAAAAGTAAAAAGGGCACACTGAACTTTGTTTGATTATCCAAGGCTCTTATTATAATTCTCTTCTCCAAAAACTTATCACCTTTCCCCCCTACGTTTCAACACCAGACTCCAGCTGTTGCTAGAAACTCAGAAGAGCACCTGCAATAATACTCTCCCATGCTCTTCCCTCTATCTTATCAAATAGCAATGTCCTTGAAAAAGAGTCTCAGTTCTTTCTTTTGTCTGGTCACAGGGAAATAGAATATTTTCAAGCCTCTAGTTGGCAGTGTTGAAAGTTTCTTTGCTCTCACTTTCCCCCTCCTTTTCCGAGCAGGATATAATAAGAATTAATAAAAAAAGAAAAGATATTTTAAAAAATGAAATAACTAAAGGGAGCCTCTAGCCTAAAATATTACAAAATCAAAAAGGAGAAGAAAAAAAATAGATATAAATGAAAAAAACCAGTCCAGTTTCAAAATACAAGATCATATTTAGAAAATCCAGCAATGAGAAAAAACAAAACAAAACATTACTTTGACATTCCTGTTTAAAATCGCCTCTTAATCACTTCTGTCAAAACGTTTACAGATTATTTCTTTTCCTTAGGGTGTCCTTTCAGATCTTAAAATTTAAAAAAAAAGTTCTCACCAAATCAGCACACTCTCTCTTTCTGCTCTCTTCCATTTCGGAGCTGTCCCAACTTCAGCAGCTTTAATGGCTACCTCTTTGCTGCTGGCAAGAAGAGCTTCTCCTGGATCTACCAGGGACTTTGCAGTATCCCTGGGATCAACAGGATGCGCTCTTCACTTTCACCATCTCTTTGGGACGGTTTAGATCCGATAGGACCGTCCAGGAGCAAAGATATCGGCAGCTTTCTCAGACCTCCAAAATCACATGCCGTATCGTCACGATGCCAGCTCCGCCTTTGGGGGCGCTCTTAAAGTCAACCTTTAACTGGTCCTGGGACATCTGCCCAGTGCCCACCCTCCCACAGCACACTTTCTTCCTTGTCCTGGTGGATGTGCCTTTTCTAGCCTGGCCCGGCCAGCCAGCCACATGCCCTGGGGCTTCTCACCCCCCTTGTTGCAAGATGCCTGCAGCTGCTGCATGCTTTTTTAGGTGCAGTTGCAGACTATGTGTTCTATGTGCCGGGCCTGGCAAGTCCAAGCAGTCGGCCATAGAACAGGCTATGCCAGACTGTTGAAGAAGTGGAGCGAAGCCGGAAATCAGTAGCCGCCTCTTTCAGCACAGAAATCCTCCCCAAATCAGCCAGCTGGTCTCCTCTTTCTCCACCTGTTTGTTTTGTATGGCCAAGGAGAAGACCAGTCAGCCAAAGGGTCAGCTGCTGGAGGCAATTCTTTTTTGGTCTCCAGCCGCCTCTTTTGGCACAGAAATCCTCCTCTTAGTAGAAATACTATGGCTCCTAACAGTTGAAAAATACACATACTTTTTCACAGATCCTTTTTACCGACTTCTGACTATAGTTTTATTGCTAGAGGGAACCCACAACCTTTAAAAACATTTGTCAGGAAGGAGGGAAAAAATGGATCTGAAGCTTCAGATACATTCATTTATGTATTTATGCAGTTTCACTACTGGATACAATCCCCTGTATGTGTATGTCAGTGGAGTTTGTTGTAGGTTACTTTTATTCCAGCTAATATATTTTGTTTGCATTTTCATGTAGCTTATTTTCTATTATGCATGGAACTTCTCAGGAAAAAATATGTAATTGTGCATGATAGTATGTAAAAATATGTAATTATGCATGATAGCATGCAACAATATGTAATTGTGCATGATATAGTGGTTTGATTGGACAGCATTTAATATGCCCCATTTAAACTTAGGTGACTCTCATATTAATTAATGTAAATTATATTAAATAAGTATCAGTAAAATTTACACATTCTTATTATAGCAATAGCACTTAGATTTATATACTGCTTCACAGTGCTTTACAGCTTTTTCTAAGTGGTTTACAGAGTCAGCGTATTGCTCCCAACAATCTGGCTCCTCAGTTTATCAACCTCGGAAGGATGGAAGGCTGAGTCAATCTTGAGCTGGTGGAATTCGAACTGTCAAACTACTGGCAGTCGGCAGTCAGCAGAAATAGCCTGCAATACTGCATTCTAACCACTACACCACTAGGGGTCATTGTTATGCCTCACAGTTTAAAGTAAAAACTTTTCTATACAATTAAAACATTATTGATTTCTTGAGGATAAAATAAACATTTTTATTACTTCAGACCTACTTATAGTTGGGTATGTTTACCCCCAATTCTGTGAGGTAGATTGGGCTGAGTCTGATTGACTGAGCTAAAGTTACAGTGAGCTTCTATGGCTGAGGGTAAATTAGTACTTATGCCTTCCTACTCCTATCCAAATCTTAACCATAATGCCATATTGATTGTTGTTCTTTCTCCTGAAAATTCCAATTAAATTTGTCAACAAAAATAACTTTGTACATTTTAAAATTGCTGTTAGATCTACTGGTGTCCCATAAGTTTAATACCCTGATTGGCCTTTCATGTTTTTTTCAGTTGTAAATAATTTTTATTGTAACAGGATTTGAGATGTCTAAGCATTGGAATCAGCTGGGATTCAAAAGCATGCCTTATTTCTTTTAAACCTGTTCAATAAAATTTCAGTAGTTTTCAGTCATCTGATAAAACATGACAAAATAATTATTATTATCACTATATGGGGTATATAATCATTCCTTTTCTGGGCTGCATTGAGATGGAATTATTAATTTTTCTATCTATACTATAAATCAACAAGACAAGTCAGCTATAAATTTGTAAGTAGACTGGAAGGAAAGCTGAATAGTTGAAATGATCAGATGGCACATGTATATTACAAAGAGGCTTTCAAAGATTCCTTTTGTAAAATGAAAATAACAGAAACAATCTAAAAGTCAGGAAGGCCTTGGTGGGGAGAACTTATATCTAGAGTGTGATTACAAAAGAAATGTTATTTTTGTGTCTTTTGTATATAAATTATTAGAGTTCCACTGAAAATAAGCACACTTGATTAAAAAGGTCTGAAGGGAGTAAAAAAAATGTACAAAATCAACACAAAAATATGGAGATTTCTTTCCTACAGATTACTTTTTGTTGTAATTAGAAAGAACTGAACATTCCCTAAGATGTAACCTTTTAATTACCAATTGATTTTGCAACCCCAAGAGCTGAATATGTAGGAAGGGAGAGAAACAAATCTTTCTGATCTGAAAAGCATATAATCAGTATCACTGGAGATTAAAACCATAGACTGTTTTTTATAAAACAATAAAAAGTGCAGACCATGGCTTCTAGAATGCTTTCAAAAGTTCATCAGTTTATCAAAAGTTTATCAATAAAACAATAAAAACTGCAGACCATGGCTTCTAGAATGCTTTCAAAAGTTTATCAGTTGATCCTAGCCAATGTTTGTATTTTCTTCTTTATTTTGAAGTAATATGTTGCATATATGTCTGCATGTATTCCTATTATATTGTTATATTACATTTATCCAAATGTGTCTACTGACGGGCTTCTTATTTCTTCTTCTGGATTGTATGAGTAGGAGGGAGGGGGGGGAAATTCAGAACGGAGCAATTATGAACATTCATGGCCACTACCCAATTCTTTCTTCCACAAGAATGCCTTGAGGCATGCACTAGCTACAGTGGCAAGCAAGCAGGAGGCAATTAGCACGTTTCCAGTTGTTTTATTAGTTTGTTTATAAATCATTTAGCTGATAATGCTAGAACTCAAGTGTTATGAAACAGACAAAAAGAATATCATACCTGTAATATCAAGGATAAGTTTGTCAAAGTCTGATCATTTACAGCTGAATACATTTGCAACACTGTGTGGGAATTTTTGTAGGGTAAGGAGCTCGGTAAAAGTAAAAGAAGAATGCAGGTCCAGTATTGAAGAATTATTTTGATCAGGAAGGAGTGTCGAAAATACCTTTATATAGCCAGCATTCAAGCTTTTCCTGACTAGAGGAGTTAATGGCTCCTTGTTTTATTAAGTTATGCCAATTTCTTTAGCTGATGGCATGATTTAGGGCTTGATATTGTCATAAGTTTACACTCTTTTTTTTTTTTTGCTGTCTAAAACAACAACCTACACATTCTGAATCTGACATGCCACTCTCAAATGGCTGATGACCTGTTGTCTCCTAAGCTATAGGTAAACAATTAGTTAGGTTTTCCTCTAGCAGAGGGATTCATAACACATTGGGAGAATTGTGGGGAGGAGTACTTCTTCTTGACAGCCTCTAGCCTGGTCCAACCCATTTTCAAATTCAATCTGTCTTTTGCTTATTTCTCCCTTGGCCCTCCAAATTGATTCTGTTCTATTCAGCTTTCAGAGAGCTATTGCATTGGTGAAGTCAATCTCAAGGCCAAGGGCAATGACTGTCAGTAGGCTGTTTTTGGAATATAGGCCTTGGCAAGTGCTGGAGAATCCGAACAGCTGCATGTAGCAAAACAGGGCATGTAACAAAGTGGGCAGGATTTTGTGTGGTCCAGACATCAACTTTTTGACTCTCCCTGCCCAACAAATGTTCATTATCTGGAAAATGTTAAGCAGCTATACATAATGTGATATCTCTATAAGAAAGAACATTCAGCTCTGTGCATCCCTGAATATGACCTGCAAAAGGTACATGGGTGCTCAAACTTATGTATATGTTTGTTCTTGGGATTTGTACTATATAGTTGCAAGATCTGCTTGTCTTTGCACTGTGCTTGCCTAATTCTTATAAGGGGGTTTATCAGCCAAATTGTCACAGAATTTGAAAATAATTAAGCTGAAAGGAAGTACCTGTCCCAAAATCACTCAACTGGCATCTGTGCCTAAGGCATGACTTGAACCTGTACTGTATGTTACTACTGTACTGTATGTTACTACTAATATCTAGGATCTTAGTTACTACATCCCTCTTCTCTGTATATGCATGTGTGTGTGTATGTCTGGGTGTGTATGGCATTTTGAGAGTGATAGATATTTGCAATATAGGTATTCTTACTTGATGTATTTTACAGGAACACATTACAGGATCCTTGCTGTGCATTGATATAATGTATTAGATTGGTAAAACCAATTATGATATATGCCATGCATTACGTTTATCAAAATGCCAGGCAGGAGACTTTTTAGAAATGATTCAATCACAAGGGATCTTAGAACTATGATTCGTCTGCTATTGCCACAGCATGTTTCATTTTCTTAGGGAAATTTTTTTGCAGCAAGACAAAAGATACAGATATGTTAAAAATGGCTTAGAGCATAGATTTCTTTGATTTTTATGGCCTTCTTCCAACGGGAATAAAAGTACAAGAATATTGTACTGAATTCTGCAACAGAGGGCCCTGCAAATACTAAGGGAGTGGAAATGTCAACTATGAAAATGAACTACTTTTACATAAATGTAAATTCTCTGGAGAGAAGGTCTTCCTAAGACATTTTATATGACATTCCTTATTGCAACATAAATTCAAAATGGCCTTTAAAAAAATGATAATGATACCATATTTACAATGCTGGAAGTTTCTTAACAGAAAGAAAAGCCTGCTTCACTTGCATCAAATCAATACAAGCAATATATATCTATTTTTTGTATAGTATATGATATATTGTCACAAACATACAAGTAGTATTCTAATTGTATTATAGCAATAGCACTTAGACTTATATACCGCTTCATAGTGCTTTCCGGTTCTATCAGGTTTACAGAGTCAGCATTTTCACCCAATAATCTGAGTTCTCATTTTACCGACCTCAGAAGGATGAAAGGCTAAGTCAACCTTGATCAGTGAGAATTGAACCATCAAACTTCAGCAGAAGTCAGCAGAATTAACCTGCAATACTGCATTCTAACTACTGGGGCACCACTACTCTTATCACCATTTATATTCAATTTTAAAATGTTTCTAGCTCATTTTATATTTGTTATTGACTACCTTCCTCATTTGGGCCTGCAAAACATTGTTTGCTTCTAAAACATCCCTAACACTCCAATACACTGTCAATGTTTTGATTTTATCGCCATTGTAAAGTTCAATCCCATGTGCAGTAAATATTCATTTTTAAGACTTATTTAGTTCTAACTTCATTTTGATATTGGCATTAAATATTTGAATTGTATCTAAAAGCAATTTTCCTCTAGGTGAGCCCAGATCCAATCATCACCATAAACAATTTATCCTTGGTAGTGAATTTCAGTTGACTCCTTTGGCAGTCAAAACTTCAATCATGGGGTATCAGCATACTGACAAGTATTCACTGCAGGCTTCCATTTCATGAACAGAAACCAACTTTTTTCTCACACCAATTTCTTGTCCACTACAATGAAATAAGAGATGCCAAATAACATGACAAAGTTGCATGTTATTTGTTTGTTTGTCATTTTTAGTGCAACAGTACTGCCACTTGTTAGTGATAACAGATACATTACTTTTCATTTAAAGTGTATAAGCCACAATATGCCTTCTAACTGCTGTGAGTTCTGCATAGGCATTAGGAAGGGCATCTGGCCAATAAATGCTCATTTCCATTCGGTCACCCTGACTCCACCCCGATGCAATGGATTACAGGGATTATAAAGGAAAACAATAGACATATGCAAATATTGGCTTGCACGATGAGTGAAAAAAATCAATTTGAAAATCAATGTATCCCAAAACAAGGTAGTTGTGTTTGACAGGAAAAATGAACAACTGCAAATTATACACAAATGACAAGCAATTAAAACAAGTAGATAAATATATGTATCTTAAATGATTAGTATCAAAGCTTTACTGAAAGAACAAAATAATAGCTCAATTTTCCCTATATTTGTTATGGAAAATTACAAATACATGAGAAGCATAACAGTAATTTGAAAGCAGTGGGAATGAAAAGAGAGAGAAAGAAGTCAAGAATATAGAAATACTGAATACCGTTTGAATAAAGTATGTTGAAGTGGCATCTGCATGGACATCGAGGCGGTGACTATGACCACATAATGAGAGATAGAGTATCAATTGTGCACCTGCAGTCACCATCTGGATTATTTATTTTTGACCAGCACTGCCCACCAACCTTCCCTTGGACTGATAACCCAAGCTGATTTAGTCATATGGAGAGAATGGATGAGGGTTAAATAAAAAAAACAAATATTTTAGTAGTTTAAAATAAACCTTACTTATTTTAGGTATTATATGAGTTAAACACATAATTTATTTTTCATCTATTGAGATTTTATCTTTGACCATGAAAGATTCTATCTACTGTATGTTTGATCTAAAATATCTATAGTTGCAAATTGAGGGGAACTGAATGAATGCTGAGCATGAAAGAAGGATGTTTCTGCCTTATAATAGCTGTTTCCTTGCTTCCTTTCTGAATGTAGAGCTACTTGGTTGATCAGCAGCCAGCACACTCTAAACAGCAGGATGAACGTGAGGTATGTAATAGAACTTTTATTAACAGGCCCATTGGCTTATGAATAATGCAGTTACATAAGTCTTCTCATGGTCTTCAGCTTTAAGCTCTGAATGCTCCTGTGGACCATTTAAAGCACTGGAATGTGCTATTACCAGACTTCTAGTACAGAAATAGGTTTCACCCCATTAAATTTCATTATCCATATATTTGCTTCCCATAGGGCTTCTTTGTGAATTTCTAAAAAGGGATACTTTAAGTGAATTTTGACTATTAGTTTACTAATTTAAAGTTGAGACAATTTTTAACGCAAATGTGCCTATTGTTGCTTTACACTGAGAAGGAATTGTATACAAAAGTAAACACCTGGGTAAGATAAATCAATCGAAAGGTACCTCACTTTTCTACGATACATTACTATATTTTTATATTTCTTTTCTCAAAATTACTGCATAAAAGACAAAGTCAAAATTCCTTTTGCCAAAGGGACTCTGCAAAAGACATTAGAATATTTGGTAAACTTTAATAGCAATTAAGTAATGCCACTTGGAACTTATTGATAAGTGAAAGATGAATTCTCATTTTCCATCTTTATCTGCAGCATGAAAGTTTATCTACCTTTTTCTATCTTTTCTCTGAATTATTCATTTCTAAATCTCATGAGTTTCCAAATACATTCTGCAGCCTTTCCTGTCAGAATTTGGGGGGGCACAAAAGACTTAATGTGTTTAGATAAGAAATGTCATATATTCATTCATATTAAAATTAAATGAGACATTACATTTGCAGATGCTTTTCTGGGGAGTTGAGGAAAGGGAAAAAAATATTGTTGCTTTATGTAATTTGCTACATGATGCTTTCTTCATCCATCATCATAGTAATAATTTTAAAATCAAGACTGCTCTACATAAGTATAAATGAATGATCTGTACAAAAAATAATTGTAAACTAAGCCAATCTTATGGTCAGTTGGATCGGTTCATCCGGAAGATGTGTTCTGGTGAGTTGAGTTGATATTTATACCTTAAATGTTTAACTTAGATATAATTTCTAACTCAGACATAGTTATGGTCTATTGTACAAAATCTTGTATGTGATAGAAGTAATATGTAATAATAGCCAGAAAAGTGAACTTTAGAATATTGAAAAAGCAGGTGGATGCTCTGAAGGAGTAATCTAATAGCTTGCTTGCTTCTTTGTTTATATTTTATTTTGTTATTTTATTTCATTATATTATTTTATTATTTTCCATATCTTGCCTTTATTGTTTTTACAAATAACACAAGGCAGTGAACATATCCAACACACCCTCTTCTTTCTGTTTACACCACCACAACAACCCTTTGAGATTGCTTGAGAGAGTAATTGTCCCATGGTTACCCAGCCAGCTTTCATGGTAAAGGTAGGACTTGAACTTACAGTCTGCTGATTTCTAACCTGGTGCATTAACCACTAGACTGAACTGGCTCTATTTAGTATAATTTAAGTTTTCCTAAACTGCAGTGGTGAAAGTTCTTCTACAAACAGATAGGAAGAAATAAATTGTATACAGATAGATCTATTTACATCCAAAATTGACAGAAAGGCCATGCATGCATCAATTATGAATGTGAGCAGAAGGGGGACTCCGCCAGCATGGGTCATCTTGCTTTGATGGTGATTCTGAGCTGGAAATCCGGTGTAAATAAACTGGTTAGCAATGATCTGGTTTTGTATAAATCTGGCCAAACTACTTTTTATTGCAAAACCACTTGGGATAAAACTAAATTACTTGACCTATATGGGATGTATAGGAAATAAATATAATAAACCCCAAGCACTATATTGAATACATTCTCCTGCTGTGCTTATACATATGACTGATTATTCAAATTAAGTTTCCAGTCTTGGAACTGATAAGAGCACAGGCAAAATATAGCATCAGGATACCACTGAAGATAAGAAAAAGCTTCACTTAGAAGTGCCGCAACCTCCCTGGCATGATCTATTATTTCAATATAAGAAAAAACATTGAATCAGTTCTAAGAGGAATGAATTAACAATCTGTATCTAGATTTTGTAGTAAAGATTATTAATAGTAACAATACTCCACTGAAGGGCAAGCTATAAAAAAGAAGAAAACAGAATAAGAAACACAGTTCATTTAAAAAAAATAGGAAAGCTGGCCTTATTAACAGCATTCTGCAAACATGTCATATTCAAAATCCTCATTGGTTTGTGCTCAGTTCAGACTTAACTCTGCATAAACCCTGGAAACTTCCAATTAATCTCCTTGCTTTGTTTTAATTTGCTAAAAAATAAGTATAAATGAAACCCTTAATTCACTTAATCAGCACAGGCCTGTAATTTGTCCAAAGTTGACAAATTATTTTTTATCACATTTTTCTCAGTATGTTGACTGCCCTAAAAAATAAAAATAAAAATGTCATGGTTTAATTCTTAGATTAGTTTGCCTGTCAACAATTGGAAGAACCTGATTGATTTAGGGAGGGATTAGCTTTGATATTTTGGTGGAAGTTCAGCAAAGAATTCCAGGGCTATAGAAAAATTGGCAAGGAAGAATGAGAGAAAGAGAGAGGGAGAGAGAAGCCTGGAAAAAGGCAATAATGAATCATGTCCATACTCCTTGCCAAAACAGTTATACAGGTAGTTCATCTAGTCATCAGGAGTCAAGCAGAATTCCAGGATAATTTTTTCAGTATCTGAGAACAAAATTCTGATATACATATAGATTATGTGATAGATTAGCCAATTTTTACAATAGTACCGACAAGGAAGAAGGTGTATTGGATATGTTCATTGCCTTGTGCTATTTGTAAAAATAATGAAGATGCCTAGAAAACAAACCCTGAAATTTTTTGCTATGTGAGAAATATTTATTTTACAAAATGCCCCCAAAAAAAAAAAAGGTGAAGGAGTTAGATCTGGGGAATGAGATAACATTGTAGCTCCAAATACATCTTCAGCCTATTCAGGCAATATATGAGGTCTAAGCTTTTGGGGTCATAATAACAATCCCTTTCACTACTCCCATTTGCCTTGTAATAATTATGATTATCATTACAAGTAGTCCTTGACTTACAACAATTCATTTAGTAACTGTTTAAAGTTACAACAGCGCTGAAAAAAGTGGCATGACCATTTTTCACACAACTATTGCAGCCATTTTGATCATGTGATCAAAATTCAGAAGCTTGGCAACTGATTCATATTTATGACCATTGCAGTATCCTGGAGTGATATTATCACTTTTTAGGACCTTCTGACAAGCAAAGTCAATGGGGAATCCAGATTCACTTAACAACTGTGTTACTAACGTAACAACTGCAGTGATTCACTTAAGAATTGTGCCAAGAAACATGGGGTAAAACTCACTTAACAAATGTTTCACTTAGCAACATAAACATTGGGTAATAAGTTGTGGTAATAAGTTGAGGACTACCTGTACTGCCATCCTCAAGCAAAAAAAAGGAAAGAGGACAACAATTTTGAGAACAAATCTATTCCACAGTGCAAATAAAATATTCTTACCTTTCCATCCTATTGTCAAGTTGGAAGAAGAAACAAGAGCATGTGATTTTTGTCTTCTGGATTATTTTGTAGGTAGAAAATAATTAAGGAAAGTATGCAGGCTACAACTTTTGAAATTTTTTCCTTCCCTTTCAAAGCAGCTCCATTCCCGAATCATCTGTTGGGAACAAAGAGGGAGAGGCTTAGAATGGTATAATAGGAAAAATTCAGAGTCTTTACTCACCTGTCTTTCTCATTTGAACTAAATAATTTTTACACTAGATTTACTAGTGGTTAGAATGCAGTATTGCAGGCTAACTGCCCACAACCTGTAGTTTAAGCCTGATGGTTTTAAGATTGCCTCAGCTTTCCATCCTTCCAAAGTCAGTAAAATTGTTGGGGGCAATATGCTGACATTATCAACTGCTCCAGTGGTGGGATTCAAATATTTTTACTACCGGTTCTGTGGGCATGGCTTGGTGGGCGTGGTAGGGGAAGGATACGGTAAAAACTCCATTCCCACCCCCACCCCACTAATCTGCTTTCTAGCTCTGTTCTCCTGTGCAGGGCAACAAAAGAAGACCCAGCCGATCAGCTGGGACTTGGAGGCAGAGAACAGATGGGGGCGGGGCCAGTCAGAGGTGGTATTCCAAACTATTCAAAATATCCACTTCTGGTTCTCCAGAACTGGTCAGAACCTGCTGAATACCACCTTTGACCTGCTCAGAGATTGCTAAAAGCACTAGGGGGTGGCATATAAGTCTAAACTGCTATTGCTATCCTCCAATCCTTAGCTGGATCTCATCATATTTTTAACTCAAGCTTTATTTAACTTTTCCCATCACATCAGATTTGATCAATTTCAGTTCTAATGATGGATAGGCAGGGTCCTAAATCTTTTTACAGTATTCTTTCCAATATTCTGTTAGGTTGGGAAGAATAAAAAGATTTTGAAATGTAGTAGCCACAGTGACACCAAGTCTGCCTGTCAATATATCTAAGATTGAAATTCTCAGCATGTTTATCTGGAAATACCAATACTTTGGAACCCAATTTTACTTCTGAATAATTATGTTTTGTACTAACCTTGCTTGGATTTATACCTGACTACTAGCTAGTTCGTTGACATCATCTCCACTGTTAGTCAAAGGTGTCTTCTCCTGACACTGTTCTACTCAGAAGTTCACCTAATGTCTGATTTAGAATCTTTTATTTTATTCTCCTTGCCAGTTTCTGCCTGTAGAAATAATTATTATGTCAGCATTCCAGAAAACCTCCACTCCAACAAATAACTCAGAAACAGACATGCTCTCAAAAGTTCTGTTCTATTTGGATAGTAAACTGGAACATCTGGAGAATCACAAATCTGAAAGTTCTGGAGTTCCTTGCAGTAAGTAAAAACTACAAATCCACCCCCTGCACCCCTCATTGCATTACATGTCCCAATCACCATCTGTCCCAACTTGAGATGTCCCCTCACCCAGGTGCAGAATAACATGACCTTGACTCAGAAGAAGAATTCTATTATGTCTAACCACATACAGTCCAAGAAATTCCCCCCTCCCATTTTCCCAGCGTCAAGAAAGTGGCAGTGTGGAAACGTCTGCTGTCAATATGGCTTCCAAAGCTGTCACATTATCATTGTTCAGAAGTTCTGTTTACAGTTATTATGTTTTTCTATGGGGTGCTTCCTTGTCTTCCCCATGGCTTTTAGCCTTCTCCATACTGGACATCCACAGAGATCTATGTGCTAATTGGAGTGATTTGCAGGAATCCTTTGCCAAATTCTTTCAGTTACATAATGATTGCCTTTTTCAAATTAACGTGACTTTGACAATAGTCTAGTGTATTAATTTATGTCTAAAGCTGACAAAGCAGAAACCAAACAGCATTAAATATGAAAAAGATAAAGAGCTGAGACTGAGAACTGAACTTTAATTTGAAGGACACTATGACTCAATTTCTCACATGTTAGTTAGCAAGAAATGGAGGAGGAAAGTAAAAAAATTCTGAAAAGAAAGGAGCAGGTATTTAAAATGGAAACAACAGGAGAGGAGGGGAGGGAAGGGGAGGAGAGGGAGGGGAAGGGAGAGGAGGACAGCATCCCTTTTTGCATTTCCAATAATTTATAGAGACAAGCATTTTGTTCTTCCTTTTCCTCAGTTTTCAGAATAAGGAACTTAAAGTGATAAAATATCTTAATCCTAAAATTTCTGAACCCCTTCCAATAAATCCTGGCTTTCATCACATTTGTGTGCAGCTTTTGTTTTGCCACATAAAGTCTTGTTAGATCTTTATGCCAAGGAGATATGGTAGTTCCTGCTATGAAAAAGTACCATTACAAGAAATATGGAAAAAGATAATTCAAAAGTTAATTCATAGTTTTAACTTCCCACCTGAAATAGCTACTTGGGCTATAGTGTAGGGCAGTATTTCTCAAACTTGGCAATTTGAAAGTGGTTTCCATTTCTGGAATTCCACAGTCAGCATGTCATTAAACACTCTTCCACTTGCAACTCACCCTCCCCATAATTTTTTTTTTAATTTTTTAATATGGAATGTATGTTTAGAAGCCTTGTAGTGTAGATAATTCTTTTTTTAATTAATCTTTTTTTCCATTTTCCTCTCTCTTTAATATTTTTTTAACCTTGGAAAGTAGAAAGCCAAAATAATTAGAGGATTTGTTGATTTATCTAGAAGATGTGTGTGTGTGTGTGTGTGTGTGTGTGTGTAAGTATGTAAGTATATGTATACATATTAAAGAAGAAATAGCTCCCATGCACTCCCAGCATGGGATCATGGATTTTCTAATCAAAGAGATAAGATTGAGATTAGGGTCAAAGATTCGGGGTAGAATCTTCCAAAATATCTTGACAAGGATAAATGAATAACCCTGAAATATATTGTTCGTGCTCCAATGAAGCCTAGTGTATAACGTAAAATCTTGATCTGTGATATAAATTATATGCACTGTCAAATTGAGCTCTTTTTTTTTATCCTATGTTGCTGTGTTAAACAATTTTGGAACCTTACATGGATATTAGCTTTTGAGCCACTTTCTTTCACTGACCTCCTTGGAAATTGCAAAAAAAAATATTGCCAAGTCAACTTGTAGTTAAATATTAATATTCTGAATTTTTTATTTATATAGCATTAAAGTATAGTAGGAGACATTGAAGGTCAGTAAGCTTTTAGTCATGTGTTGTCATTTTGAAACTGTTATAACAATTGAGAGGTTCAATTAAGTTTTTTAAATGTATTTGATGCTTGTTGATTTTCAAGGCATGTACCCTAAACCATCCATCACAAAAAACAACAACTAACTTCTATTGACATAAATGGAAGTGGCAACTCATTCTGAACCAAATATACCTTAATTATTGAATTGCACATTTTAGCTCATCCGATTTCTTTGGAAACAGTAATAATTGACAGTTCTAAATTGCAACTACTTTATCTGGAAAATACCATTATGATGATGAATGTGAGTCAGATTACTGAGGCCAATTGCAGCTGCATTACTGATCTCATGCATATCATGGCTCTTCCTTTTTATTTGTTCTGGAGAGTGCCTGCCATATTCCAAATCCTAGCTATTGTGTATTTTTTTGGGAGGGGCAATTCAAGACACATATTCATATGCCGGTTAATGAAAGGAGAGAGTCTTGGGTAGCGGATCCTACTGATTAGGAGTGACAGCTTGTTCCTGGGTTATATGAATGGACAATGTGTAGATCTGATTCATTAATAGGACAAAGGTCTGATCCAGCTTGCTCTTTCTCTGGAGTAAAAAAATATTATCTTGCAAAATATTGTAGGATTAGTACAAATATAGACTTATTCCTCTTTATCACACAAAACTATACAATAACACTTATATCTATAATTAATGCAAGACACTTAGGAAGACGATTAAAGGTACAAAGGGCACTCCATTCTAATATACTCTTTCATAGATGGGGCTAAAGTGTATGTCCCATTTCCATGATTCACTAACGTACCTATCCTTGTAATGCATCTGATTAAAGAAAGTCGGAGAATTTTGCCTTCTTGGTTGTGAGAAGCTTTTAGTGATTTGAGAGGAAAGGAGAATTTCTTTACTTTTCACATGTGATTCGTCCCACAAAAGTTCTCTTTCCTTAAAAACAAACAGAAAACAGAGGAGAAATTTTGTTAAACTGGTGTGGCCATTCACATAACCTACTACTAATCTCAAGCTGGAATCTCAGACCAGGACAGTGTTGTGTCCTGAGAGCTTTTCTTGTCCCTGTTCAAACAAGATTTCTTGAAAAGATCAGTCAATTTTTTTAGTCCATGAAAAACATATATGCTAACCCATAAAATAACAGAATGCAAAGAAAACAACACAGTAATGTCTCCTATAACCAGGTGCCTTCCTAACATAGGCCCCCAAAAGAAATTCAGACAGCCTTGTCTTGCCCATTGCCAAGAGGATTTTCCATTATCTTGAGAGCCACGCCTCTTTATGACCATATCAAGGTCCATGTACCAAAAACTGGCACAGTTTTGTAGGGAATGGGAGTCTTAAGAAA
This sequence comes from Pseudonaja textilis, assembly GCF_049901715.1. Taxonomy (NCBI): domain Eukaryota; kingdom Metazoa; phylum Chordata; class Lepidosauria; order Squamata; family Elapidae; genus Pseudonaja; species Pseudonaja textilis. Next base: position 221,475,969 of record NC_141991.1, on the reverse strand, counting down.
TAAAATGTGTACTTTTAAAACCCTGCAAAGTTCAGAGGATTAGAATATCATTTTTTCTCCTTAAGCATTCCACTATCAACAACACCCCTCCCCACAAAAAGTGATGCTGACTGATTTTATGTCCCTTCATAGTTAGGAATTGTTAAGAAAAGACCAGAAGAGTCAGAAAATTCAAATATGGTGGGCATTACTTTTAATGAAGAAGATAGTGGTGATTATATGCTATAATTATATACTGATCCTAATACTTATATGTAATAAAGGATCAGATATATACATGTGGATATGTATATCTACATGAACATTCTGCAGATAATATTAATTATGAAATAGATGCTCCATGATAGTAACCAATCATGTTGTCTCAATATTTTTTGCTGGATCCTAGTGAGTCCCCAAGTAAACTTCTTACAATAGGATGTGGTCTTAAACCTGTATCCTCGCAGGCCTAATCAATTACTACAGCATACTGTCTCTCCTGTCCAGCTTCATTTCTGAAGAATTATATGAAATAAGAATCCATATTACTTACTAGGTAATTGTGCAGAACATTCACATTATGTGCACAATCATATTATGAATGGGAGAATAATATGTATCAGCTATGTAACAGTTCATGCATCTGTTATTTCACCACTTGTCATGTTTTGAACTTCTTGTCAACTACCTATATGTTCTGAACTTACTAGTGAACATCAAGTGACAATTCATTAAGTATTTCAGGGGGTAAGGTTCCAGTATGCACCACTGAGCATCACTAAAGGAAGACAATGAAATTCACATAATTAAATTTCCTTTTTCAAAACTCAATGATACAGGCCATTCCATTGATCAGTATTCCCTGACCCTAAGAGGAATATTTTTAGAGAATGTAAAACCTTGTAAGAGAAGTGAGGATATGAAAGTCAATTTCTTACACAACTTTTGTGGAATGCTCTTAAAATCTAATCCAATGTAATATTAAACCACTTAGCATTTTCATCCCCAACTTTGGAGTATATTGTATTTTGTGGTATTACTGCTTTATACTTCTATGTGATTTGATTCTTCTAATTTTTTGTATTCTTCTTTCTAATTTAGCTGTCTTATGAATTTTCAATGAATGGAAATTATATGCACACACACATATACTCAAAAGGAGCAACGACCTGCTTGTCAATTTGCTTTGCCAATTGTTGAAATTTGTAATTATTAAGCAATCAATAAGTTCTTGATGAAACTTTAACTTTTTTTTGAAGCTCAATGCTCTAGAAATGGCACAAAACAACTTCCATAGATTACGTTTAAATAATTTTGAAGGTAACATTAAATATAGAATTAACAAATGGAAGAAAAAAAATACAATAACGAGAAATGCAGTGAAAATAAGGTATTTTATGAAAAAAACACTTTGATTTAAATGTTACAATAATAAGTCAGTCATTATGAACACCCTAGTGCTGCAATGCAAAAGTTCCCACTTGACTCCCATTAAGCAAGCATGTCATTTCTGTAATGGCTCAATAAGCACAGAGCAAAAGAAAAGGAGATATAAGGGTCTCTTGATCTGTTCTGGAGTCTGTTAGAAACTAATTAAACAAGAGTTCCTAAGTATCAACATTTGGGCTGGGGGATTGTGAGGGAGCAAATTCAATCCTTTGGATAATAAATAAGATGAATGTATGGTCCTGGACTGATTCTGATTTGGACTTTCCACCTCTGCCTTTCTCTGCTGGATTATTGCTTTTGATTTCAGTCAATTACTGGTTAACAGGACAAGGAAGAAATTTTGCCAATGGGTTTATGATAGTTTAAATTGTGGGATTATCGCCTGCCCAATTTTTCAAGATCATCTAGGTTTACTGAGCGATGTCATTACTTCACAACTTTACTTTGCATTGTTAATCTAACATTTGACTGGATATTCTTTCTCTCTCTCTCTCTCTCTCTCTCTCTCTCTCTCTCTCTCTCTCATTGTTTTTATTGATGCAAAAGGGCTAAGGGTATCTTGTTACCTTAGAATCAGAAAATTTTAGGAGGCATAAAATAGCAAGGTCTCAAGATCTACCTCAGAAGCAGCAGTGTGCTTGCCATATGCTCAAGAGGTATGATTTTATATATATATATATATATATATATATATATATATATATATATATATATATATGGATCTTTGGCTGTTCGGGTTTTCTCCCGTGTAAGATTCGAAGTATCTAGGCAACGTTTCGATGAAGTCTCATTCATCATCTTCAGGCTTCTGTCTTCAGCTCTGTGCTTCTCTGAGTGATGTGAGATTGCAGCTGCTTCTTCCTTTTAACTGCTAGTGGGGGTGTGACTTGATTGGGTGGGGGCTTGGCTGTGTTCTGATTGGGTGGGGGTGTGTTCTCATTGGTAGGGGGTTTGGCTGTGTTCTGATTGGTTGGGGGGTTGGTCGTGTTCTGATTGGCTGGAGGCATGTTCTGTTCAGGTGGGGGCTTGGTTGTGCTCAGGTTAGTCTTAGTTCCCCCATCAGTGAAGAAATCCAGCAAAGAATCATACCCAGAGAGAAATCATCCAGATGCCCTAAGCTTTATGGTCTCCCCAAGATACACAAAGAAGGAACCCCACTCAGACCAATAGTCAGCTTCATAGGCTCACCTCTACAAAACCTGGCCAAATTTCTCGCCAAACAACTACAACACTATGCAGAATCCATCAACTCACATGTAAGAAACTCATTCCAGTTCATCGAGATCATAAAGAAACAAAACTTACAACCCAGAGACCTACTAGTAAGCTTCGATGTCATATCCCTCTTCACCCAAGTGCCAATAAAAGAAACCTTGACAGCCATCCAAAACAAATACAACCCCCCCCCCCAAGCACATCCTAGATCTGACCAACCACTGCCTATCCAATACATACTTCACCTACAATGGACAAAAATACAAACAAATAGAAGGAGCACCCATGGGATCACTCCTCTCACCTGTCATCGCAAACCTCTACATGGAACACTTTGAAACACAAGCTCTAGAAAAATACAACCACAAACCCAAACTCTGGCTCAGATACGTAGATGACACCTTCATAATCTGGCCACACGGGAAAGAAAAACTGAACAACTTCCTCACACACCTCAACAGCCTACACCCCAAAATACAATTCACCATGGAAACAGAAGCCAACAATCAACTTCCCTTCCTAGATGTCTTGGTATACAAAAGATCCAATGGCTCCCTAGGACACACCATCTACCAGAAGAAAACACATACAAACCGCTATCTACATGCACACCACCACCCAGCACAGATCAATTCCGTAGCTGAGACACTCATCTCCAGAACAAAATGCTTAGCCGATGAACAACACCAAAAAACTGAACTACACACTCTCACCAATGTACTAACAGCCAATGGATTCCAAAGAAAGAAGATTACCCACCTAATCCAAAAAGAAACCCCAACCAAAATCCAAGACAGAGAACAAGAAAATGGCAAAGCCCTTCTCCCATATATAAAAGGCACTACAGACAAAATCAGCAAGATCCTCCAAAAACACAACATTAAAACAGCATTCTGCACAAACAGAAAAATATCCACCATCCTAAGTAATCCCAAAGACAAAATCGAATTAGAAAACCAAGGAGTATACGAAATCCCCTGCACTGCCTGCCCCACCACATACATTGGACAAACTAACAGAAGAATAAGTGCACGCATTGAACAACATAAGAACGCAATCAAAAAAGAAGAAATGACCTCTTCCCTGGTCCAACACCTCAAAACCACAGGACATGAGATTGACTTTAAAAATACCAGAACCATCGCCAAAACCGAACACTTCAACAGCAGAATAATCAGAGAAGCCATAGAGATAGAAAAACGCCCACACAGCATGAACAAACGAGATGACACCTCCCGCCTTCCAGCCATTTGGAAACCCGCCCTCATGAACAGACGAGTACCTAACATGAAGAATGACACCAGACCCACACCCATGAGAGCCACACAAGATGCCACCACCACACTTCCATGTAGAAAACAGACTCACACCCACTCAGAAGATGAGACACGACCACGGACCAGAAGCCGCACTGCAGCTGCATCACTACCCACTTCAAACCCCTCCGAGCCATACATGAAGCAAACCGACACCCACTATGAAGATGCAGCATGACCACGAACTCGAAGCCAAACAGGAAGATCACAGCTCACCAACTCAAATCCCCCAGCAACTAAGACTAACCTGAGCACAACCAAGCCCCCACCTGAACAGAATACGCCTCCAGCCAATCAGAACACGACCAACCCCCCAACCAATCAGAACACAGCCAAACCCCCTACCAATGAGAACACACCCCCACCCAATCAGAACACAGCCAAGCCCCCACCCAATCAAGTCACACCCCCACTAGCAGTTAAAAGGAAGAAGCAGCTGCAATCTCACATCACTCAGAGAAGCACAGAGCTGAAGACAGAAGCCTGAAGATGATGAATGAGACTTCATCGAAACGTTGCCTAGATACTTCGAATCTTATGCGGGAGAAAACCCAAACAACCAAAGATCCACATACAAATACCCGCGAGAACCTCAGAAAACACACACACACACACACACACACACACACAGCACACACACACACACACACACACACACACACACACACACACACACATATATATATATATATATATATATTCTTAAGTTTTCATGGGTACTTACATGTATGGCATTCAGCTTCGTTCGGGTATTTTCCCACGACATTGTAGTTGTGCTTTTAAAGTTGTAGCAACATTTCAGCAGAATCTCATCTGCCATCATCAGGCTTCTGTATTGTGTTCGTCTGTGAGTAAGACTTTTACTGTTATTTCAGTTTTAAATTTGGGGCTAGCCTACTGCTATGCCAGAATGGTTTTTTCTTCATCCTGATTGGTTGGGAGTCTTGGTCTGTGTTTATTGGTCTTGGAGTTTGCTGTGTTCTGCTTGATTGGTGTTTCTAATATCTTTTTTTTTAATATATTTTTTCTCTTTTTCCTTTTGGAAAATTACACAATTGCCACGAGAATTTCTTTCACATTGTAGTTGTCCTCTTTAACCCTCTCTGTATTTAACATTTTTATTTCTGTACCCTTCCTCTTTTCAGATAGCCAACTTTGCCACAGATAAGAATATTTATGAATGGAACTTAAAGAGCTTCAACATTTTCCCACAAATAAGCCCAGGATTGAATTCCAAGTGTAGATTTTGACCCGATTCTCTAAACGTTCTCATTACATAGTTCTTCAGCTAAACAATTCCCATTTCAAAAGAACCTTAACATATTTAGTTTTTTATTATGGAGCCCCATTCTTCATTGGTTTTACAATTTCATTTTCCAATTCAGTTGGCCATATACTAAGTCTTTTTATGCTATTATTAACTGTCTTGACTAGTTCTGTGGAAAGAGCTATCATTTCAAAATTAATCCTTCTAAGTTTCAGAAAAGCTTCCAGTTGTATGATTAAAATTCAAGTATAATGAAAATGGTTTCCCATTAATTATTTTGATGTAGAATGTGGGATATGTTCATGAATAAAAAAAGGAAAATTGTGGAATCTTTTGGATGAAGTCCCTTGGATTTATTTAACAGTAATTCTGGCTTTATTCTTCAGCCAAACATTACAATTAATTACAAGATGTCAACTTGTTCTATGGAATCTTAGTGAGGGGTGACCTTAAATAATTAGTTGCTGGGAGCTAGTACACATTATAACAAATCTCCAAGCCCAGAAAAGTAGGAGTAATCATGAACAAAATCAGAAAAGAAAAATACATTGATCAGATGAATAGCTTGAATTATTTCTCAGTAAACCAAAATAAGATGACTGAAAGAAGGCATTTTTTTAATGATAGAAAGTTTGTTATCCTGAGTTTTGGTGTGGCTTATTTAATCAGAATCAGTCAGTAATCATACATTATAACACTAAATGACAGTATAAAATTAGGAAATAATGAAAATGATTGTTATTCTATTGCTGAAATTATTACTAGATATTTGTTTTTGACAAAAGACTTTGTAGCTGATTACTCATTGAATCGAAGCTTATCACTGAGTAAACAGGTTTAAATGAATTCTCAAGTTTCTAACCATACAAAACCCATAATAGCTACAATGTTCAATAAAAGTATTTTTTTTTTTAAAAAATGTACCTTTTTAAAAATGTAGATGTAGATTAAAAAAAACATTCAGGAAAAAAAAGAACTTGGAGAGTAATCTGTTTACAATTTTTACAAATCTGTTTACAATTTCACTGGAGAAAATGTTTGGGATCTTTTCAAGGTTTCCATAATTTGACATATAATTGAAAGTTAACAAGTCTCATTTATGTCCACTAGACTCTGATTAATTAAGCTGGCTTGTTTGCACAAAACAAAGTTAATTTTAGCCATAGTTTAAACCTGAAGCACAATGCTTAACTGCAGTCAGCAGATTCACAGACTCAATTGTATTTTATAGTAATAATATACCGTTTAGCTCATATGAATTATAATTCCAATAGTTTTAGGTTGATAGATCCAAAGTATTTGTAAGGTTTTGGTTTAAAACAGGGGTTTCCAAACTTGTCAACTTTAAGACTTGTGGACTTTAATTCTCAGAATTCCTCTGCCGGTCATGCTGGCTGAGGAATACTGGGTCTTATTTAAGTCCACAAATCTTAAAGTTGTCAAGTTTGGAAAGCCCTGGTTTAATATGATGTTGGTATGAAGATGATATGGTGATACTAAAATGTATGATTGGCAAGATTGTGTGTGTGTGTGTGTGTGTGTGTGTGTGTGTTTGTAGAGAGAGAGAAAGAGAGAGGGAGAGAGAGAGATACACATATTCCTTCACTAATGAGCATAACTGAGCCCAGAATAAAGGCTGTATGCAACTATTTTTAATATGGTTATTAAACTAATGTGGTGGTCTTTAAGAAAACAGTGTGGTCATTAAGGAAATTGATTTTTTTCATTTGTTGTCAGAAACCAGAAGTAAACATTGTACGCAAATATCACAAATTGCATTCACATGGCTAGGCAATGTTGCAAATAACAATAATAACAATAACAGTAAAGGAAAGCTGTTTTCCAAATGGTCAAAATGATATCACATGACCATAAGAGATCTTTCATAACTCCAAATGAGTTTGTGGGTGTGTATGTGGATGCATATGTATGCACACATGCACAAATTTCCTGTTAGCCTTGTGATATTAACTATGTTTAAAAAAGAAGATCAGAAACACTCTGTTCAGTTGGATATCTATACATGTACACATTAGGATATATTCCACAGAGTTAATTAGGAGATTCTCAGCAGTAGAATTTTCCCATACTGATATGCTCTATCTTTTCTCAATGGCTCATTCTCCTTAATTCACCTTCTATGAACTTATTCAAAAATCTTTTTCTACAAGAAAGAAATGGATGAAACCTGTGGATAAAACAGAGCTATTCAATTTGGAGTTGTAATCATTGGTAGCGCTATGCAAAGGAATCCTAAAACTTGTAAAAGATAGGAGGGGTAGGGAGGAGAGGTAGAACATAACATTAGTGAGTGCTAATGAGGTGAGGTACTGTGAAAATTTGGCTGAACTTTCTGAAATTATAGCTTTTAGGTTCTATTCTATTACAAATAATCAGACTGGAGTAGATACTGTCTCATCATAATTAAGTATTAATATTTCATTAATTGCCTAGTTTTCAGTAGATCCTGCCCAGTATTATTAAATAATTTAGGCTAGGTATGCCTTTCAACTATGTGAAATGATTTATCGCTTCACTTGAAAAGGTCTTTGATTATTCTTTTTGGGAAAAAAATATTCACATGTACAAAGAACAAATGAGGATGTTTCTATATATTTGTATACCATAGGGCCATGATTGCTTTATTACATAATGAAAAATAATTTCCTTCCTTCCTGCCTCCTCCCACCCACCCTCCCTCCCTTCCTATTTTGAAATCAGTTTTGCCAGTATGGAAGGCATTAAACAGTCTCTAGAGAAACTATCTTTTATTTTTTTCTATTTGTTTAGTCAAATTATTTTACATTCTTGTTCCTATATTGTAAGACAATTCTTAACTTGGAACTTGAAAACGCTTCTGATATCTTTCCAGTGCATTGAATTAGAAAATGCTGTTGGGTGATTTAATTACTGGCATAAACACCAAAATATTTAATTTGGCTGGATTTTGATCAATATCTTTTATGTGCCTGTGTGAGCTTCTCTAACTGGTTCTTTGTATCTTCAGATGCTATAACTCAGAAATTAATTTTATCAGTTCTGAAGGACAGCAGCATCAAGGTGAACACAGATAGATACATGTTGTGATTGGAAGGACCAATCCTGTTAGGAACTTTGAATCTGATGACTGTTAGATCGTGGATTGACGTCAGAACCAGGAAACGTTAATCTGATGGGCAAGCCAGTTAATTAGCACGTTGCCTTAATGGGTATAAAAGGAATGAAATGACTGTTTGAATTTCAAAAGGGAGTCCTAACAGTTTTGCTTGCAGTTTTGAATGAGAACGTTACTCCCTTTAGTTTGATTTGATTGTGAAATGACTGTTTGAATTTCAAAAGGGAGTCCTAACAGTTTTGCTTGCAGTTTTGAATGAGAACGTTACTCCCTTTAGTTTGATTTGATTGTGAAATGACTGTTTGAATTTCAGAAGGGAGTCCTAACAGTTTTGCTTGCAGTTTTGAATGAGAACGTTACTCCCTTTAGTTTGATTTGATTGTGAAATGACTGTTTGAATTTCAAAAGGGAGTCCTAACAGTTTTGCTTGCAGTTTTGAATGAGAACGTTACTCCCTTTAGTTTGATTTGCAGGACCGGCCTGAACCTTCAACCTCCTCTGCTTCTCAATCAGGTTATCAGCCGGGAACGGCTGACAATGAGGAACTTATGGAGACTTCAGGTGAAGGTAATAATTTAGATGATTGCTGGGTGGATGTCAGAAGCAGGCGTCTCCTTACGAGAAGAAACCAACGGGAGCACAGGAGGAGGGCAGATCAGTAATTAGACTAATTAGCTGCTGCTCTATAAAGGGAGAGAGATGACTTTGCACGTCGTCCGGAACAAAGTGTTTGTTTGCAAGGAGAACTGAAGATTTTGGCTTGGAGGATTTAAACCTGAAATATCTTGTTGGGCCTTGGATTTATTTCGTTGGAACTATTAACTTGGACTATCTTGTGGAGGCTAACTACAGCTGTTATCTGTGAAGATTCCTGTTTGCTGCCTTTATTTGCGAGGACTGCTGCTTTCAGCCTTATCTGTTTATTTTGGAAGGTGGGACATAACAGCTACAGATAGATTTACAGAAGACTAATAAAATGTCCAGCTTTCTTCAGTTTAGTTTGTTCATTACTGCAGTTCAACTTTTCTGCTGGAAGTTCTTGGTTACCTTTACAATTTAACCAAGGATGCAGCTGACAAAGGACATTTTGTATCTGCCATACTCTCTGAAAAATCATGATATTTTTCACTGGAATTCTTTCCCAGTATAAACATTTCAGCACTGGAAAAAGAGAAAAAGCAAAAATCCTTCTGATACATTAGAAACTCTCTCAATATAGAGCCCTTCTTACCCCCAAAACACATCTCCAAGCAATTACTGAGTTACTCCCAGCCCTGAAGCTAGCATGGATTGCTGCAATGGGAAGGAAAGTACAAAATAAACAAAATAGCCAGGAGATACTTTCTTCCCTTTTCTACTGGAACAAGTCAAAAAAGCCTCAGAATCATTAGAGGCTCTGATATCAGATCTCTAATACAAAACATAGGATTGCTCTGTAAGTCATTTTGCTTCTTTTTTAGAACTTACATTGCTTCTTGCATACTGCTTCTTGATGTACCCCAGTGGTGGGATGCAAATTTTTTTTACTACCGGTTCTGTGGGCGTGGCTTGGTAGGAGTTGCATGGCTTAGTGGGCATGGCTTGGTGGGCATGGCAGGGGAAGGATATTGCAAAATCCTCATTCCCTCCCTCACTCCTGGGGTAAGGTTACTGTAAAATCCCATTCCCTTCCCATCCCACTAACCTGCTTTCCAGCTCCATTCTCCTGTGCAGGGCAACAAAAGAAGTCCCAGCCAATCAGCTGGGACTCAGCAGACAGAGAATAGAGGGGGTGGGGCCAATCAGAAATGGTATTTGCTGGTTCTCCAAACTTCTCAAAATTTCCACTACCAGTTCTCCAGAACTGGTCAGAATCTGCTGAATACCACCTCTGATGTACCCTCCAGGAATGGCAATTTCTCCATAAAATGATTATATCTTTATGGTATTTCTATCCAATCCAAATCATGACTTTCATGTAGACAACTATAAATACTGCAACTATAGCAAACACCAAAATCTGCATTGGAGATTTGTTATATTGCTGCAAAATATTGCTTCTTTTCCCTTCAGCAAAAACTGCTTTGTCTTCTAACAAATCAATAGAGAGTAGAGCAAAGACTGTTATACTTTATTAAACACAACTAGAACTGTTCTAACAGGCTAATATGAGAAGTTTTCTTCAACCTATACTGAGAAAGTGAATCTTTTTACCACCTGAATTTAAAAAAAATGGGGGAAGTGGTAAGTGATCATTACATCCATATTACTATGTGGACAAATATTAGGTAGACAATAGTCCTTAAAAAATCAAGACATTTAAATTAAAAGAAGAGTAGAGGAGGGAAAGCAATTCATATCTCCAAAGGCACAACATGATTATTTGCTGTGTGAAGCCTTCCCATGGTCACAAAAGTTTCCATGTTGCTGGAACCTATCACAATCTATGCTGCAATTACACTGCATCCATAGAGAGTGGCTGTTTAGTAACGTCAGCAGCAAGCCTTGGAGTGTACCGTGTGTGTCCCTATGTGCTGTTCCTTGTGTTTCATGTGTTCAGATATACATGAGAATATATTTCCTGGTCCGTAATTTAAGAATCCAGGGTGAAATCTGAAGAAGTGCCATTTTAAAAATATGTAGAAAATCTTGTATTTTGGAAACATCTGTTGATGTACTTTGTCTTTTCAGGGGCAAAATTTGGATTGATACTGCTAGATTTCTAAGTTGATATCCAATTTAAGAAGTAAAATATCTATGACCCAGATGTCAGGCTGATTGACAAGCAGTAAGTTTCTTTCTTCACTTTATCCATGCAGTCTATGGCAGTATATTGCATTTTGCAGAAATAAAATAGCTCTAAACTCCCCCCTCCCCACAATGTATCCATATATTACCTTTAATCCCCTTTATTTAAATGTGGACTTCTGATAAATGAAAACTGGTTTTTATAAATCCAAGCTTCTCTTATTCATTTCTATGGCTAGCCCAGTTAATTATATAAACTGAGTATTTATTTTCTCAGTTATGTTTATATGCTCTAGCAAGGCTAGGCAGCTTATTAAGATAAAATAGTAACAATAGATATTATAATTATTATCTCTTTTATTCATTAAACATTAAATTCAGTCAGCTGAGCATTTAAAAATGTATCACAAATATAATTGACTGGTGCTAATGGTTGATATGGATTGCTGCAAGCATCCTAGGTATACCAAGTGTTTTCTTAAAATGCATGATGTTCTGAGTAGCACAGTGTTTTGCAGTTCCACTGATTATTACATCATCATCATCATCATCATCATCATCATCATCATCATCAACAGCAGCAGCAGCAGCAGCATTATCTAAATTAACTAACAATTCATTATCTCTTTAAAAAACCTTTATAAATCAATATGGATTTGGCTCCTCTTAAATAGGAAGAAAAAAGAGACCTTGTAGTATAGAAGTTTATTTCATTATACATTGTGCAGTAGACTGGTAGTGCTTGAAATGGTTGTAGACAGGTGCCATGCTTGCAATTCACATATTCCACAGTTTTCAAATGATTTTAAAAAAAACACCACACATCCCTATATTTCATTTAAGTCAATTTTTACAATGGTTTAGTTTTAGTGCTAATCGGATATGGATTGAGATATTTATCTATCTATCATTTACCTACCACCTATCAATCATCTACCAATAATCTTGTTGCCTTCAGTTTCTTGAATTCATATTAACTCTATGCCCAGACTGGAAAAAAAATGAAGGTATTGTGGTTAGTTAATTTTGAAAGCTAAGCTTATTTCCATTAATGCTTACTGGCCATATCTCTTATCTCTTTTTGGCTAAATGTGAAAAGACTTTCTATAGATCCTGACATGAGTACACAGAGTTTCTCTTCATAACAAGAAAAACTGTGATTGGTTGACCTAGGTTGATTCCTCTTGAAGGGTGTACAAACCTTGACAGATTCACATTAGGCAGATTCTCAAAAAGTATAGGGAGGCAACTATTTAAAAATGTATATTAAAATGATATAATTTTAATAATTTTAAAATTATATAAGGTGTGGGGATTCAGATATCATTTTTCCATACAAAGTCTACCGAACTATTTTCTCTGTGGTGTTTAGTTCTTCTAAAGCTGAACCTGTTAACTGATAATTTATGTAAATAATTTTATTTGAACTCCAAACACATTTCTAACTAATTCCGACCTGTTCACATTATTAAGATTGTTTGAAAAAATATGAATTTGAACTTACATTCTCTCATCAGCCCAAACATACTCCTCAAACTTACTTCCACTCTATGGTGGCATTTGAAGGTTGAGATTTAATTAACCAACAAATGGTGTTGTTATGTTGTACCTATAGTTATATCATCATTAAAAATCTTGGCAAATTCAAATGAAGGTGAAACTGAGACCCTCAAATGCATAAAGTATATAGTTTCAAGAAGTCCAGTGGCACTTTTGTTGTGTTTAATCAAACTGAACAAAGTAGATACTAGATTACAGTAGAATCTTTTGCTTAGCATTCTGTAAAATACATGTAAATCTCAGTGGACTGAATACTAATTAATACAAGAAATTAGACTCTTTGACCCAAAGAAAATTTTGTACTATGTTCTTCTTTCATTTACAAAGATATTTTTATGTAGGCTTTCAATTGATCCACCTCAAATAATCAAAGGAAATTGTGTGGAACTCCCAGAACAAAATAAGAAGAAATCAGGTTTAAGCATTGAGGCTTTATCTGTAGAGCTTCAATAGAGTGAACCTCTTGAATGACATATTCCCTTTTTAAAATAAATTTAATTATTTTTTTAAAGATAATGTGAAAACTAATATAAACTAATACAGAATAATACAGACTAATACAGTTTCATATCCAAACTAGGTAACATCATAAGTGCTACTAAACTGTTTTCTGCCAATTTATATTCTGGTGGCTTGTTCTGTCAGGGTTGGAGGGGTGGTCGTAGAGTGTTAGTGTTAGAGACCATACCACCAACAATAAAAGGGCAAGCCACCAGAATATAAACTGAGAGTAAACAGCTTAGTAGCTGGTGATGTTACTTAGCTTTGGTAATGAAACATCTGCAAGAAAACATAGCACCAAGGAAGTCAATTTAGCCATACTTACAAGTTTCCTCATCTTCACCAACCATTCCTCCATTGTGGGTGGTGTTTAACATTTCCATTTTTGAACATATAACATAGTTGCTGCAGACATGATATGTAAAAAGAAAGTTCCATGTTCCAATTTTTTTTTCTAGTTGCCATTTGTTCCAAAGGAAAAGCCTCTGGTTCAATTATAGTGTAGACTTTAAAATCTTCTAAATTAATGTAGATATTTGTATTCAATTTTTTTCCAGCTTTTTCACACATTCTCCAAACATGATAAAAAATATCCCTTCATGTTGTTCACATTTTCAGTGTAGATTCAAAGAACCTTTATACATTGTAGACCAGGGCTATCAAACTCCTGGCCAATGGGCCAGATGCATCTCAGGCTGGCTATGCCCATGCCCGGTTTAGCAAAACGGGGGATCCCAATACATCACGTGACACTGCTTTGATGATGTGAGTTTGACACACAGACTATTATCTGAGAAATACCAGAAATTTTATAAAATGTATCATTTTATAAAAATTATCTTTAAGGTTAAAACATAATGTAAATTTTAATCCTTTCAACCACATAATGACCCATCATTATCCATTTGTATGTTGTAACCAAAATTTTTAGCCCATGATATCAAACAATATCATTTTCTCACTTGCTCTTAAGTCTCGTATTTCAGAAAAGTTTAGAATAATAGCAATAACATAATTATTAGTAGTACACAGTTGTTCAGTCTTACATTGTTCAAAGCCATAAAATGTTTTACCTACATTAAATCTTTCAGATAATTGCACAACATTCTATAGAATGCATCACACACTGAAAGGCACAAAGGTGTTTTCAGGCACAATCTAGATTTATATTCATTCCAGACTTTAAGAATGACCCACATAATATAATGTTTTTGAAATTTACATTAACCTTAGCTTTGTCATACCATAGATATCCATGCCACCCAAATTTCAAATCATATCCTTGTAACTCCAATAACCTCCTATTTCTTCACAACACCCACTCTTTCATTCAAACTAAAGAGGCAGGCAGCAATATATAATTTCAAATCTGGTAGACCTAGTCCTCTTTTCTTGTAATACCAGATATTTATCTTGTTTTTACCTTGCCATACAAATTCATCTATAACCTTCTGGAGTTATTTAAATAGTACATCAGTTGTCAAAAATAGGCATTGTCTGAAATAAAACGTTTGTCTTAATCAGATAAATTCTATGCTACAGTCTCAGTGGAACTTTGTCTCATCTTCACTATATCTTTTTCACTTCAGTTCATGTTTTAACATAGTTATTTTGAAATAAGATATAATTAATATTTGTCATAAGTATACCCAAGTATTTTACATTCACTTCCATATTAAAATCCATCTTATTCCTCAATTTTACATGATATTGAATTTTCATTTGTTAGCTTCTTTGATATTGAAACATACTACGGCCCAATTACTTTCTTGTTATTTATTAAAAGCTTGATTTCTCTTAATGGGTCTGGTTAAATCTCCATTAATGATTGTGCCACATGTTAAATATAAATTCATTTTAACCATTTTGCTTCTTTATTTTTATCCCCTTTATTATTTTTATATATAACTCAATACAGTGAACATACATAATGCTCCCTTCTCCTCCTCCTCCTCTTCTCCACAACCATCACTATGTGAGGTAACTCAGGCTGAGAGAGAGAGTGATTGGCTCAAAGTCACTCAGTCAGGTTTCATGGCTAAGTCCGGACTAGAATTCACAGTCTCCTGCTTCCTAGCCTGGTGCCTTTGCATAAACTAGACCAAACTGGAGAATTTTATAAAATTTTGTCAAAATTTGTATCTTTCAGAACCTTAAACAAGAAAATTCAGTTTAATTGTCAAAAGCCTTCTCTAAAATTTGGTTTGTTTTTCATTATGTTCTTCCAAATGACCCAAAATATCTAAGTTTCAGAATTATCTTTCAATTGTCCCTTAGAAGGAAAAGGACTCCACATTGATTTTCATGAATAAATTTTTGCAAAATTGTTATGAGTCTTTCATCTAAAATCATTGCAAACAGCTTTAATCATTATTCACTAATGATCCTGTTGTGTAATTTCTTGTGAAGTCAGATCTTCAACCTCTTTAGTTATTACTGTTACGTTAGTACCTTTCCATATGTCTGGTATACTTTTGCCATGTAAAATAAAATTCACTGTATTTTTGTTAAGGTTGTCAAGGTTGTGAAAGTTCATTCTCAAAGCTTTTACAAACTTGATAATCCATCTGGTTCAGGCACCTCTAATTGTTTTCTCTTTTGAGTTGCTTCTGAAACTTCCCTTATTATAGGGCATATTTTGTCTTTGTTCTGTAATTCTAGGTAAATTTGTTTTCTAAGATTTTCATTTACTTTCTCATAAAATTCTTTATACAAATTAGAATAATATTTGATTAAATATTTTTGTATGGCCATATTATTAATTAATACAATACTTCTTGCTTATAAATGCAATATCACTTTCTTTTCTTTTCATAATTTATAAAGTAGCTATTTTCCTGGTTTATTCACACTTGTAAATGGCTTGCATAATTCAATTTTATTTCCATTTCTCTTATTGCTTATATAGATAACTGTTGCTGTAAAATCTTGATTTGTTGGAAGATATTTGTATTTCTTAGGGATTTCCTTAATTTTCCTTTTCTTTTTATCTTATCAAAATATTTATTGCCTCTATGTTCAGGATGATGTTGTATCAAATATCTACTACTAAAGGTTTATTTGCCTCCCAAACCATATCAGTATCTTTATTTAAAATAGTTTCAAACATTATTTTAATTTATTTCTACACTCTTTAAAAATTTCATTTCATCTACAGCTGAAAGAACTTGATTTTCTTTTATGAATCAAACTTACCAATGTCTTTGGTAAAATCTCTACCTTAGAAATTTAGTAACCAAGTTCCTTGAAATCTAAATAATATTTATTCTGGAAAAAGATCTGTTTCTTTCCAAAAAAGACCATACTTTCTTGAACTTTTATTATTTTTCTCAGAAGTCCTATCAAGCTGGAGCAAAACCACTCCTTTCAAATCTCCTATTAAGCATCAACTTTCATAAGAAAAGTCAAAAGTAGAATTTCTAGAACAAGCTACTTTGGGAGAATGTAATATCAGGGAAGGATGTAATACCACTCCCCATATACTGAAGGTTCAGCTTCTTTTTGCTTTGCAATTTAGGCATTAAGCTGGCATGGGAAAACTATCTTAAGCCTCTACTGACAGCTGCTTTGTGTATGTGGAAGGATTTTCACTCATACATTTATATAGCATTTTAAAATGTGGTGGGCTAAGGTGGATGCTTTAGTCATCAGGATGGGAGTAGGCCACTCATCCTCACATGTTTTGTTTTGTGGCTTGTGTGTAGGAGAATTCCCTATGTGAATTTTCACATTACAATCTCTGTTTCCATGATGTCAAAGCAATTGTTTATTTCCCCAGAGAAGTCAGTTGGTTCAATGTTTATTACACAAGTTAATACCATCCTTCTATGTTCTTTGATTCAAATCAATGATTGATGTTATTCATGTTGTTAAACACTGTTGGCAGAGGACCCTACATGCTTTTTTGACATGTGAAATATAGATTAGGTGTGTAACATTTTCTATGGTGAGACCTGCATTATAATACAAACAGTAAAATCAACATTTGAAAAATTAAGCCAAGTAATTAAATTAATTACTATTATTCCTCACATAGTTAACAATTTTTCAGTTCTGTCATATTAAAAAGTATTTTTCAGTTGGAACTTTGAAGGCTTTACCCAAGATACTATAGGTGCTATAGACCATGAAAGAAGCAATTTCTTATGACAAAAATTCTGATATCAATATTAACTTATCTTTTAATCAGATATGTCACCAGCAATTGTTACAACAACTAGCTGCAATAACAGAAAATTATTATCTATTAATAAATAACACATACATTGGGAAGGCATAGAATGTTAGGTATTTTAAAGAAATTGACTCTTTCAGTGTCTTCTTCCACACTTGAAAAGGAAAGAAAATCAACAACAACAAACAGAACACATCTTTTAAAATCTTTTTTACCCCCCAAAACCCCCCACCCTTTAAGCCCCAACTTCCTAACTAAAAATAAACAAGAAACATACATACTTTTTGTAGACAGAAGTAATCTTTTATAGACGCTGAAGTGCTTAGACTTTAAAAATAAAAAAAATCTGGACAGTGACTTACTCATGTTTCCTTAGCAACTATTTCTGGTTGAAATATAAGCAAGGATACATTTCTATCACATTAACTGATGAAATAAATCATAAATATATAATTTCAATTTAAAGTGCAATGCATTGCTCAGGTAATTTTTGCTGGCTGAAAGTAAGGTTGCCAAATCTAAGTTGTAAATGCCTAGTTTAGTAACCTTGCATGAAAATGAATATTTAGGATTTTATGAACATACTGCAGAGTCTTTCACAAAATGACTGTCATGGGAAAAACCTACCTTTTTGTAAAAATTATGTCATTTGGGACAATGACACCAGAAATAATTTATGGCCAGGTGGCAAATTAACCCACTGGATTCCTACTGTAATATTTTTTTTGTCTTTTTTTGGACAGGTAACTACATATCTAACTCCTTGGGCTACCACCATCATAATTTTCATCTTAAACAAACAAAAACCAAAATCTATAGTGCTATGTTTTATCAAAGCCATTCTTGTAAGTGAAGGTGGTACTAGAAGTTGGTTCTTCAGCACATCAGCTTTCTATCAAGTTTTTATAATCAATAGTGTAACATATATCAAAACAAAATAGTAATTACAATCAGTGTGGCTGGGACCAGGGACAGGAATCAGTGCATTTATGAGTGCACAAAAAATGAAATAACTTTCTGATATTACTCTGTACAAAGGGAAATATTACCTCTCTAGGATCTAAAGCAAGTTCAAATAGAAAATTGGATTTCTACACTCAGAAATATGTATTTTCTATGTATCTATATCATAGGAGACTACTACTTATTAAAACACTTACATTATAACTGCTTGATTCATAATACTAGTTGGTTGGGCACATTATGATTTTTACCCAGGTCAGCAGTTCTAAAGTAACAACTTAATCTTAAGGAAACAAATGTTTAAAATCAAAGAAGATTAACAGACATTGGTTTGGGATAAATTCCAACTTGAGATTTAAACGAAATGTATTCTGGTTTACAGCATGAATGGAAATGCTTCTTCTGAGTTCATAGATAATATAATCAGTAAGACAAATGAAACTTAAAAAAACTCTTTCTATATATTATAAAATAATGAAATATTACATTGGTCCTCTAGACTGGAAAAATATGAAAACTTCAGAAATATACAGAAATAATTATGTTGGTAGGTTGTTGGATTTTTCCACTCTAGAGTGACAGCATAATCACTTGGTTATGTTGGATAGCTATAAAAAATTGACTGATTGACTGACTTACCAATCAACTAACCAAACAAACAAACAAACAAACTAGTTGGGCCCTGGTTCAAGACCTCACTGAACTAAGGCACTTGCTTTCTGATAACTGAAAGCTACAGGTAAAATAAAAGGAAACCACATGCTTGCACAGTTGCCAAATACAAATGCAAAGGAAGAGGATGTTCTATCTGCTTGGTTTTTATTATTTATTTATTTATCATTTAATTATCACACACTTACCATTCAAAGTAACTCTGAGTAGCTTATAATATAATAAAACATACAAATATTAAAATATAAGTATCAACAGATCATTGGAACAATTTGCCAATACCTTCAATGAAGGAGTCGTTAGTAAAGCTGATATAGATGGCTGAAATGGCAAAACTGACAGCTCTGATGAGAAAAAAAAATATTGATTAAAATTCATACCAATTGGTTGCCTCTTTCTGACTCAAGTTTTATTTATATCTGCTGCAAAAGAAGTCAGAAGTCATTATTTTTCCATGTATTTTACTTATATTTTTTCCACTTCTAACTGCTATTTCTTTCTATATTTTGATTCTCTTTTCATTATCTTTCTTGACTTTTAGCATTTTTGTTATTTTGTTATTTTTTTACTTGCAAAAGATTTAATAAAATTTCACCACCACTACCACCACCATCCCCACTTTAGTTATTTTATATATTCCTTTAGCTTATGGAACAACATACATGGACTTGCAAGCTATATTAACATTTCACCTAAATTAAAAAGATCTATATTCAGATACCAATGTCTAGGCCATTTAACTATTGAAGTTAAATGTTAGATGGATTTGAAATAAGAACTCTCTAAAGCCACGTGGATAATAATAATAATAATAATAATAATAATAATAATAATAATAATAATAATAATAATAATAATAATAATAATAAACCAACATTCTAAATCATTGGGCAAAATAAATGATTTTTGCAGACAGCTTTGTCATTCATTCATTCTCAAGGACATGTTAAAATACTTTAATGTATATTATTTGTTTGCTTTGATTTCCTTAGTGTAGCACAGATGAAACTATGCAGTATTATATACCTGCAAAATTACTATTTGCAAAATATATTTTGTTTACTTGCTGAAAATCTTTCAGACAAACTTATCAAAAATTAAGATCAGAAGTCCTGTGGGATCTATGGATGGCTGTCCCTTCTCCCAAGGTTAACAGTGTGCCAGAGCATTGACATTTGCCAAACTTACTGTATGTCTACCTCTTGATTTTTCCACTGAATAATCTAGTCATGTTCTTTCTAGTCTTAAGAGAAGTATTCTTCAGAAATAAGAGACAATGATTTGGGCACAATCAGAGAAGTTGCCTAATTATTAAAACTAAGAAACAGTGAAACTGTTTTTGTTATATATGTCCCAGGATAGCAATATGAAAAATATTCTTTTTTAAAGAGCATATTTAAATATGAACACCCCACCCCCCCCAAAAAAAGAAATATGTGTTACCAATAAAAGTGAATATATGTTTCTCAGGGTTGAAAAATTGAGTCTTCGATGGTCTCTGAGTTTGGTTATTTTTATGCAGATGTTTCATTACCTGGCTAGACAACATCTGCAGCACTAGAAAGGAGTTTGCTTTCTGTTTATAAAGTGGGATGTCTGCATAAAAACAACCAAGCTCAAAGAACAACAAAGATGTTACAACAATAAGTATCCATTCTGAATAGTTATTTAATATTTATAAATAAATAATAAATATATGGGCTTAATTCAACATGCATTTACTTGTGTACCCTTGACTGGATTGTAGCCATAAGATATTTGCAATTACAGTAAGTAATAAATGTATAATAGCATGTCCTTTGTAGCAAATAAAGCATTGAGAGACTTTTGAAGGTCAAATGAGAAACAATCTATCATCACCTCAGTACTGGAGATGATCATCTACCATTATGTCATCAATAAATAAAGTAGAGCTGCAAAAAATAATCAAAGTTTGAAGTTACCCTACATAGTGCAAAGCATTCACATTTAAAAATGTAATTATCATGTGAAATTTGAGTGGTTTTGTATGAGATTGTAAAGGCACTAAAAGCCTTTTGGGATAAAGCCTCACTTTGAATGGCATGTTTACTGAAATTATGCAAAAGCTTCTCAGGGTTTATTGTGGTCCTGCCACCCACAGTTTTGTTATGTCAGCTTTTGGAGGATCTTGAGACGAAAGTATGAATTGGAAGCATTCCTCATTTTTATTTTAAAAAATGTCACTTTTGTTCCTTCTTGTTATTGCTGTTGTTTGTACCAGAGGTGGTATTCAGCAGGTTCTGACCAGATCTGGAGAACCGGTAGCGGAAATTTTGAGTAGTCCTGAGAACCAGCAAATACCATTTCTGACTGGAAATTTTACACGCCATGCACACCAAGCCAAACCTGCAGAACCAGTAGTAAAAAAATTTGAATCCCACCACTGGTTTGTATGTTATTGTAGTCTTTCTCTTTCTCTTTTTAAGATAGAGTAAATAAATAAAGCATTGAGAGACTTTTGAAGGTCAAATGAGAAACAATCTATCATCACCTCAGTACTGGAGATGATCATCTACCATTATGTCATCAATAAATAAAGTAGAGCTGCAAAAAATAATCAAAGTTTGAAGTTACCCTACATAGTGCAAAGCATTCACATTTAAAAATGTAATTATCATGTGAAATTTGAGTGGTTTTGTATGAGATTGTAAAGGCACTAAAAGCCTTTTGGGATAAAGCCTCACTTTGAATGGCATGTTTACTGAAATTATGCAAAAGCTTCTCAGGGTTTATTGTGGTCCTGCCACCCACAGTTTTGTTATGTCAGCTTTTGGAGGATCTTGAGACGAAAGTATGAATTGGAAGCATTCCTCATTTTTATTTTAAAAAATGTCACTTTTGTTCCTTCTTGTTATTGCTGTTGTTTGTACCAGAGGTGGTATTCAGCAGGTTCTGACCAGATCTGGAGAACCGGTAGCGGAAATTTTGAGTAGTCCTGAGAACCAGCAAATACCATTTCTGACTGGAAATGTTACACGCCATGCACACCAAGCCAAACCTGCAGAACCAGTAGTAAAAAAATTTGAATCCCACCACTGGTTTGCATGTTATTGTAGTCTTTCTCTTTCTCTTTTTAAGATAGAGTTTCATATCCAAAGGATAACTAATATTGGTATTCAGCCTCCTTCAGCAGGAACTTTTTTTCAGGGCAACTCCAATAGCAGCCTAAGTTACTTGCTTCTTATAATATTTCAGTGTGAGTCTTATGTGAATTCCAGAAATGTCTTATGTGAATTCCAGAAATGTATGCCTTGATTGATCAAGATGTCCTACATTTACTTCAAGATTGAACTGGTTATTTCCCTGCATCTTGTCCTTCTCTGGCTTATTGTATGAACCTCTTCATCAATGCTAGCCTTTCTTTCAATTGTCCTCTCTTTATTAGTGTCTATGTTTTTCTATTACTCTCTCAACTGCTTTTACCCCCTCTTCCCAGATTATCACCTTGGACACTAATGCAGACCCTTTCTTCTCCCCTCCTCATTTTTCCTCTTATTATACCATCATAGTTTTAAGCAATAGGAAATAGGTTGTTTCTTTGATTTCTAGGTTCCATAGAATTCTATGAGAATAGTAAGGAATAACTAATATATGCAAATTTGCAGAAAAAAGAGGTGTCCCTACATGATAACTTAAATGTATTTAAAACTACAAAGAAAAGGGAAATATGCAGTATCGGGGCAGGTGTAAGGCAAAGAAAGCATGTTTCACCCAGCCTTGGCAAAAATTGAAAAGGGATTTGCTAAGAAATGTCAGAGATGAATGGAGAATATGTTTGTTGAACTGATTTTAATTGATCCACTTGAATCAATAAATCAATCAATTTAGAAGAGATTATTTGTAGCCCAGAGTTGAACTGCGGTGTCTTTGATTATTATTAATGATTACAATGTGTTTACAACAATTTTAGATGAAAAATTGAAAATAATTTTACAAGGGTATACACAAGGATGTGAGTTTTTAACCTAAGACAGTGGTGGTTAACCTTTTTGGGCTCCTATGCTGAACTGCACCCGCCCAAACTCCCTGCACATGTGCACGTGATTCTTCCTCCCTGCTGCCCCCTTACCTGCACTACGCATACACACACCTCCCAGCTGATTTTCGAGCCTTTTTCGGCCTCCCAGAAGCTTGAGGGAAACCTCTTCAGCCTTTGTAGGCTGAAAAATGGGCCCGTTTCATCACTTTTGGTATTTCTGGAAATACAGGAAATGACTAAATGGGCCCATTTTTTGACCTACAAAGCCTGCAGAGGCTTCCCTCGAGCCTCTGGGAGGCCGAAAAAGGCTCAAAAATCAGCTGGGAGGTGTGTTCATGCACAGTGAGATAAATTTACCTGGGGCTTGCATGCCCGCACAAATGGCTCTGTATGCCACCTGTTGCACGCGTATCATAGGTTCACCATCACGGACCTAAGAGATAGTTAAAAAATAATTTTGGAGCTACATAATAAAATCAAGTTGCATTGATCATTTTTAGATGGAGAGAGGGTTTTTGACAATTGAACTGGACATTCTTGTTTAAGGTTTTGGAAGATAACAATTTTGGGAGAATTTTATAAAATGGAAAAAATGGGTTTATTCTTACAAATGGCACATACATTTATGGTTTAACCAAAATATGTGAGATACGAAAAGGAACAAGCAATGTTTCCTAGTGTTCCCTCTATTGTTCATTTAGTCTTGAAATAGATGACAGAATTGTGGGCCTAAGATTCAATGTGTCACATAGGTTAAATGCTTTGTTCTTGTATTGGCAAATTTGTTAAGTGGTATTAAATTTGTAATAATAAACTGAAAGAATTTGGGGCATGAGCATGTTTCAATATCAATAAACTGAAGACAAAAATATTTACAAAACATGAAGATATAAGAACATATTAAATTGATGAATAAGATGGATTTTAATATAAGCATAAAGTAAAACATTTGGCTATATTTATGATAAATATGAATTTTATATTATTTCAAAATAATTATTTTAAAACACGAATTGAAGTTTAAAAAAATATAGCCAAGATGAGACAAAGTTCCATTGTGACATAGAGTAGAATTTTTCTAATTAAGATAAATATTTTACTTAGAATATTTTTATTTCAGACAATGCCTGTTTTGACAACTGATGTACTATTTAAATAACTCCAGAAGGTTATAGATGAATTTGTATAGCAAGAGAAAAGCATAACTTAAATGTCTGGTACTACAAGATGTGAAGAAAAGAGGACTAGGTCTACTAGATTGATATTATATTTTGCTGCCGGCTCTGTAGTTTGAATAAAAGAGTGGGTGCTGTGAAGTAATAGGAGGTTATTGGAGTTAGGATATGATTTGAAATTTGGGTGGCATGGATATCTATGGAATGATAAAGCTAAGATTACTGTATATTTAAAAAATCATTATATTATGTGGGTCATTCTTAAAGTCTGGAATGAATATAAATCTAGGAAATGCTTGAAAACATCTTTCTGGCTTTCAATGTGCAATGCATTCTACAGAATGTTTTACAATTATCTGAAAGATTTAATGTGGGTAAAACATTTTATGGCTTTGAACAATGTAAGACTGAACAACTATATACTACTAATAATTATGTTATTGCTAATATGTATACACTTTTGCTGAAATATGAGAACAAGTGAAAAATGATATAGTTTGATATAATGGACTATTTGGGGGGGGTGACAATATACAAGTGGACTATCAGTCAATAGGTGGATGAAAGGATCAAAATTTACATTATGTTCTAATCTTAAAGATAATTTTTATAAAAATTCTTTTTGTATTGTTTGTATTTCACACCAGATAAGCAGTCTAGAATGTATAAATGTACTTTGATTCTATGCTGGAAATACGATTATTTTTTTTAAATCATGTTTGGTGATGTGTGAAGAAGCTGATAAATTTGAATATAGGTACTACATTAATTTAGAAGATTTTAAAGACTAATGCACAATTGAACCCAGAGGCTTTTCTTTTGGGACTAATGGCCAGGAAACTACAGAAAAAATTGGAACATAGAATTTTATTTTTATATCTCTTGTCTGCAACAAACAAATTATATGTTCAAAAACAGAAAAGTTCAACATCATCCACAAAGGAGGAATGGTTGGTAAAAATGAGGAAACTTGCAAAGATGGTTAAATTAACTTCCTTGAAAAAGACTGTATCTACATTAATGGCTGATTGAAAACCCCCCTTTTTTGCATGGAACAGAAAAAATCCACTTATTTTAGTTGCTTGCTTATTTAATTCATTTGTGGCTCATCTCAGCCACAAGGTGACTTATGACTTGTGGTTTCCATGATTAGGAAAAAAAAAAGATAATAGAAAGAAGTGAGCTTTCTTTTGTATCATGGAGTAGGCGATAACTTTGTGTTCATACTTGTATTTGTTGCAAAGGAAATTGGAAGCTTCAATTTTTTAATCCCTTCTTTCTGTACCTTTCTTTATACTTTCTCTTTCTCTTTTCTTCATTAGTTTGAGAGTTCCTTGATACTCTCTCAACTTGGTTGTTTTCTTGCAGACTTTTCATTATCCAAAACTAGGTAACATCATCAGTGCTAGCATGGATGGTGTTACCTAGTTTGGGTAATGAAACATCTGCAAAACAACAATAACAAAACCCAATCTCAGAGAGCATTAAGGAAGCCTCATTTCAACCCTGAACTACAACTATTCTCCTTTACTCATTATAAGTTTGCATTGGTTTTGTGTTCTCTTTAAAACTTTTTATAACATTTATATATAAAAGATATGAAGAGCTAAGTTAGCTCACCACTCAAAACACAATCAATACTGGAAACATAGGCTGTATTTGCAATACTGGCTGGGAGTGGGATGGTGTTATCTCAGAGCAGTGGGGGGATTCAATTTTTTTTACTACCGGTTCTGTGGGCATGGCTCGGTGGGCGTGGCTCAGTGGATGTGGCAGGGAAAGGATACTGCAAAATCCCATTCCCTCCCCACCCCACTTTCCAGCTCCATTCTCCTGTACAGGGAAACAAAAGAAGATCTAGCCAATCAGCTAGGACTTGGGAAGCAGAGAACAGATGGGGGCGGGGCTAGTCAGATGGTATTCCAAACTACTCAAAATTTCTGCTACCAGTTCTCCACAATTGCAAATTTAAGACTTGTGGACTTCAAGCATAGCTGGCTGAGGAATTCTGGGAGTTGAAGTCCACAAGTCTTAAAGTTGCCAAGTTTGAGGACCCCTGTTCTTGTACTCAGAAACCACTTGTGTAGCTTGTTGTGATGGTGCAAATATGAATCATCAGTATTACCTGTACTTATTTATTTTGCTAATTTTAAGATCTATCATATCATTTAGATGTTGGTGACACATAGCTATTTCCTAGTAATGTGTATAGAATATTTTAACACACTATAATAACTGGGCGATGTGCAGTGTGCTTTTTTACAGATATAATATTCCAAGCTGGATAATATGCCAGCATGTAAATTTAAAGAAATAAAATCACCGGGTTTTTCTTTTTAAGGAAAGTGATGATGAAAAGCAAGAATATCAAACAAAGAGCAAGGTTTTAAAAATATAGAGTAATTTAAAGTTCATTAAAACTCATTTAACAATTGACTTGCTTAGCAATGGAAATTTTAGGCTCAATTATGATCATAAATTGAGGCCTACCTGAAATTGTTTTCCTTTGCCTTTAATTGGGTTTTATGTGAATATTGTACAGATGTGACACACATCAACTTTACAAGGAGTAATACTCTACAGTAAGTATAGATAAATAGCCCATTTAAGTATAGCCATTTCTCAGTCTTCAGTTTTCAAAGTTTGTTGTCATGGCTATGACTTTCAATATCTCTAGTTTGAATTCCATTCCTTAGCATTTACTCAGGAGTACATTGGTCAGCATTTTGTAATATAGAGTTACAAAGTAGTAACACAGATTAATCTATAAGATGCTGATAAATATTGCTAGCAGCCAAACCTGAATTACACTTTGTTAGCAGCACTGTAACAGAAATTACTTTCCCTTCTGTCCAATATATTATTGCCATTTCTAATACTTCTGTATAACAACATTCCAATTATTCAAAAGCACTTGCTTTTTATCTTGTAGATTCTTCACCCTTAATTTTCCTTCTTTGCCTTTTTGTAAACAAACTTTGATATCTCATTTATTCCCTCTCATACAGTTACACACACATTCCCTCTCTTTCAAAAGAAATATTCAAGGAAAGGTTTTGCTTTTCATTAAAAAAATGTCTTATATTCTCTCAATATACATCAGATAATGTTTTAAAAACAAATAAGCATCCTTCACAAAGATATAGGAATTAAAACAGTGAAAATATTCTTTCCCTTAAGATGAAAAAATATATGAATTTATGGACTGAAATCACAACTTCTTTAGCAAACCAGGATCTATAGCAAATTGACTAGACTAAATGTCAGCTGTCTTAAATCAAGTGCTTTTCACCAGCTTTCCTAAGGCCAATTACAACTGCCCATAATTTCAGTTCAGATTTAATCTTTCATTGCCAGCTGTCCTTAAAAACAGGCAGCAATCCCTCCTTTTTGGATCTAATGCCAGGCTGTATTTCAGGTTGCTCAGTATGGGAGCTCAGAACTTCACAGGCCTGCTATAATGTCTTGACTGGATACTTAGCTAGAAATTAACTATTTTGCATGAAGAAATGAAAAAAAAAGTCTCTACCAGAAGACAGGCCAAAAAAGCTTCTCATGTGATCATTAGTTTTATATAGTGTTAAAATCTATGATTGTAGCAGAGGTGGTATTCAGCAGATTCTGACCAGTTCTGAGAACCAGTAATGGAAATTTTGAGTAGTTTGGAGAACTGGCAAATACCACTCTGACTGTCCCCGCCCTCTATTCTCTTTCTCCTGAGACCCAGCTGATTGGCTGGGTCTTCTTTTGTTATCCTGTACAGAAGAACGGAGCTGGAAAGCAGGTTACTGGGGTGGGGAGGGAAAGGGATTTTGCAATAACCTTCACTTAGGAGTAGGAAGGGAATTGAGATTTTACAGAATCCTTCCCCTGCCATGCCCACCAAGCCACACCCACCAAGCCACACCCACAGAACTGGTAATATTTTTTTTTGAATCCCACCACTGAATTGTAGACCATAAGGATGAACTGACATCAGTCGCCTCATTAGTCACCAGGTTAATTTGATGATCTGAGTGTCAGTGGATGGCCTGTCCCTCCCTTGGCACCCCTTGTACATTTTCCCAACTTTGTGTGCACAATGGAGCTGGCTTTTGCTTGGGAGTCTGGCAATGAAAGTATTTAATTCTAAGCTAAGCTTATATTAGATACAGTTTCCAGAAGACCAAGTATCTAAAACATTGCTGTAATAAAGTCTGTGATTAGTAGGGAGAAGAAGGAGGAAGAAAGGCAAGTGATATTATATATATTACATTGTGAAATTGGCACAAGTGACAAAATGATGCAATCATGTAACCATGATTTGTATGATGTTGTGACATGAACAATGTCATTTTGATGACATAATAAATTCTATTAGTCACTTATGCCTACAGTAAAAAATTACCTCTACTTCAGTTCAAAATTTTAATAAGCAAGTCTGTTGCATAGTCACCAGTGATATATATTTACTAGTCAGAGCAAATAGGGCATCTTTTACAGCAAAAGATTATCTTAGCATTTGCAGATGCAATTTGTATTGGAATAGTATGAATGCAATTCATGTGATGGTTGTTTTGTTACTTCAGTAAATCAAACTATAGATTTTTCCAAGGTTGAACTGGACCATTTTAAGTAACCTTTAATTTGTTTATGAGTTGAAATTTCTCACATAACAAAAGATTTCTTTTTAAAATGTTGGCCACATTACAGCCCCAGTTCCCAGTCCAATTAAGTTGAAGCAGAAATACTAATTTATGACTTGATCCATTGAGCCATTTCATTGACCCAGAGGCTCACAGGTTCATGTATAAAGTCCCAGTGCTACAGGGACATTGGATTATTTTCAGTGTAATCATGTTGTAAAATGGGTTTCCTTTAATTATAAACTGGACAAACTAAAGTGCTGAAACAGAAACTACCACTTAAATCCTATTAAGCATGCGGGTTAACTGAGAGGTTTAGCACTTACATTATAACTGGGAGGAGAAAGAACCAACTCTCGAGTATGATTCAGTGAAGGTAAGACCAAAAGGCATCTGTGAATGTGGACTACATAATCCATGACTCCAGGACCTTGAGCATTCTTCTGGAGCTTTCAGAAAACACCCAGACCACACAGCTGAATTTCACTTTTTGCTGCTGAAAGTTTTAGAAATTTTCTATCCCTCTAAAGCAGGAGAATGAAAACTGTGATGTCAATCTGAAAACATGAACCCCAATCTTTTTTCCACATCAATCAAGCAAACAAATCAAAAGAAAATAAATATTTGTAGTATTATCTCTCAAATTGTAGCTCTTCATACCTACCTCTTCAAAATTAAAGGTGTCCACAGACCATTGAAGTTTGAATACCTAGTACTAATACACAGGAGCAATCCCATTTTTTCCATTCTGTTAATTTTACGTCTTTGGGTTCCCCACATCAAGTAAGAAAGACTGTACCTAAAGCTGGCCTGACCACACAAATTAAGTTCCAAGGTACTACTTTTGGAGCCCAATATTTATTGGGTTGGTTCTCTCCAAAGATATAGACCTTGAATTTGTCTTCTGACAAGAATGCTCTAAACACTTAAAATTCAAGAACATGATTTTCCCAGGAGTACAGCTGCAAATCAGATATCAGCATATGAGCCAGGAAAGATTATACTACCTGAGACTTCTCAGGAAACAACAACTGAATGAAAAACTGCAGGTGACCTTCTACTGCTGCACCAGAGAGAGTATATTAACTTATTGCACCTGTGTATGGTTTGCCAATTGCACAGTGGCAAATAAGAAAGCACTCCAGAGGATTAGCCCAAAGGATCATTGGTTGCCCTCTCCCCTCTTTGGAAGAGCTTTATAGCTCCTTCTGTCTTAAGAAAGTTCAAAATATTCTTAAAGATCCATCTCATCCTGGGCCTGAGATGGATCTTTAAGAATATTTTGAACTATTACCATCTGGCAGAGGGTACAGGATAAGAAAAACAAGGACAAATAGTCTGAAAAACAGCTTCTATCCCAGGGCAGTAACTATATTGAATTCTACTGTTTAGTGCGATATTAGTGCAATATCGAGTTTTCAATTCAATTGTATAGAATGTGAAGGATGTGTGTTTGTGTTTTATTTTTATACATATAATGTACACTGAAGGCAGCATTTAATTTTGTTGTACAAGGTGCAATGACAATAAACTAAACTAAACTAAATGACACCATGTTATTTAATGTTATTTGTTGTTGTTGTTGTTAATGATGATGATAGTATCAGTTTTACAATGTGAGGAACAAAATAAAGCTATTTGTGTATTCACTGATCCAATGAGAAAGCATTCCAATATCCAATTTATGGCACAAATGATAACTGGAATGCACTTAACACTACATTCTTACATGAAGTGGTTTTTAATCTGCATGCATACCACAAGCAATATTGTACTGTCTAATTGCATAATGCAACCATATACTTATATATATGATAAACTGCCTGGGAAAGCCAAAGGAAATCATAAAAACCATGAAAAAAATGAAAGTTGGAATATTTTGGACATGTGATGGGACACCCAGAAAAATATGTCATACTTCAGTTAATCCTCCAAGAAACACTGAAGGCAAATGAGGTCCAGGCAGAAGAAGAATATCATGGCTTCAAAATGATGAAGGGTCGGGTTTGGACAAAACTCAACAGCACTTTTTCGTGTGGCTGTTGATAAAATAGGATCATCAACATGATACATGATCACCAACATCTGACTACGGATATGACACAAGAAGATCATATACTATTATTATACACCAGAATATTCTCTATGATAGCCATACTTTATTGTAGATTACAAATATTTATATTAGAATATACAAGCCTCAATTCCCTGGGCAATTCATTTGTATAAGTGTTTCGTAAATCTAAAGAAAAAAAGTCCTCATAATACTAGCATGGGGAAAACCATTTGAATAACTCAGAAAAGTTCCAAATATATTACATTGTTCATATTTTAAATAAGGTCAAGCTCTGGAATATAAATGTATATATAACATGATACTTCCATTATATTCTTGTTCTATCATAATTCAATATATGTTTACTCAAAAGTAACCTGACAGGTTTTAATAGACCTTTTTGCTATGTCTTTCAAAAAGAATTACGGTTTCTATATTCAGGGCACTGCCTTTGATAGTCGCAACACAAAATTACCTTCTCCACCTTATTTATTTAAATGTAAAATTTTAAATTAGGATTAACAGCAATAATTACACTCTATTTAATGAAAAACACTCTTCCGCATAGGCCTTCCCAATTTTTGCCATTACTGTTCCACGGCAAAAGCCTATTCAATTTCTAAAAGGATGACTGGCTAAAGGTGCTAGTGAAAAGCAAATGAGCAATTGCAAAGCAGTCAAACATTGTCAGAAGCCCATTGAAAATAAGCAGCTCCTTTAACATGACTGAAATTTGTATGGAGTTTAGGGTACATTGTGTCATAGCAGACTGTAGTATAAATAAAATATTCATCTTGATTATAGACTGGGATATCTACTCTGCAATCTATATGCTGTATACCACTAAAAGTCTGATTCCTGTATCCTTTAACTGGCAAAATATTTTGAACCAAGGTGCTTCAAATGGACTAACTTACAAAATAAGTAAAAAATCCAAGACCCATAAATTAAAATTTGGCAAATTACCATAAAACAGTTATGACCTAATATAAAATGTCATAAAATATTTCTTGTGCTAATGTTTAACTGGGCTATATAGTTCAACATGAGCTATTTTCAAGGCAAATACATCTCTAAATGGACACCAAATTTTCCAGGAAACCAGTACGTTAGAAGCCATTAAGCAATTTGGTAAGGAAAGATCTCTGAAACAAAGACCCAAGAGGTCATGGGTTGTCTAGTTCTTTATAAGAAAAAATGGAAAAAACTAGAGATATGCACTTCAGACATCCAGAATAGCACAAGCTTTTCTGTTGATACTTTGAGTTCTTCTATGCAACGTGCAAATCCCGCATTTCATTTTGCATCATTTCTAGGAATAGAGAAAAAAATGAGAAGGGGTGGGATGGATTAGAATGGAAAGGGAGGAGAGGGGAAGGGAAGGTTATCAGTAAGTACTTCTGGTCTTCTGAACATCAGCTACAAGTATATTTATATTTTATTCTCTTTCCCTTTTTCTCGCTCTTACAATATAATTTCTTTCTTCCCATAATCTACCCTTTTTAATCATCAATCTCATAAATTACAAGTTCTTTTCCCCCTTTTTTTCTGCAAAACATCCATAAAAGAGTTCTAGTCATCAGTAAATTGAGTTACTGTCTTTTCTCTAATAAAATCTGTATATTTTATCATTCCTGCTAATTCTTTCATCTTCACTATCCATTCCTCTGTTGTGAGTATTTAGACATTTCCCATTTTTGAACATATACTGGTAATAATCTTGCAGCAGTCCCAAGTTTACTTTCTTACCCTGCCTGCACTACTCAAGCAGCCTTTCTGATTGTGTGGGGCCACTTTGGCTTGTCTATTCTAACATGGCCAAAACAGTCAAAGATCTTACTTTTCTGGGAGAATACATTTTTATGTAACAGATAAATTCAATTTTAATATAATATGTATGTAGTAAATATGTGTATATGTATATGTTTCAGAGGTGGTATTCAGCAGGTTCTGACCAGTTTTGGAGAACCGGTAGTGGACATTTTGAGTAGTTCAGAGAACCGGCAAATACCAGCTCTGACTGGAGATTTCAGTATCCTTCCTCTGCCACATCCACCAAGCCACACCCACAGAACCGGTAGTAAAAAAAATTGAATCTCACCACTGATATGTTTATATATTGCATAAATATATGTTAGATTATAAAGCACTTCAATTCTTTCTTGGGCTGACCCTTGGTCACTAGTAATACTTTTCTACCTATGAAATAGAACAATGTGATACATTTCTACCAATGAAATTGATAGCAATTATAATGATAATAATCCAGGTTACTGGGGCCAAATGATACACAAATGTAGAACCATAGAAACATAGAATTAGAAGAGCCACTTAGAGCATAAAATCTAACCACCAGCTCAGTACAGAAATTCAAATTTAAAAATCCCTGATAGATTCTTGAACACATCCAGTAAAAAGAAGCTCATGACTTTTCTGGAGAACTAGTTTCATTGTCACACTGCTCTTTCTGTAAGGGAGTTGATTGCAACATTTCGTTACAATCTTCCTTCTTGCAACTTAAATCCATTATCATTCTGCAACCAGATAAAACTATCTTGGCTTTCTTTTGCATACTTTCAGATACTTGAAGGGTATGACATATACTCCTTCAATATTCATTTTTCAAGGTTAAACTTTTCTGCTCCCCAATCTCTCTTCACAGAACAAATTATTCCGTTGATTATCAGTCAAGTTGCCTTGATTCATTTCAGCTCAACTCAAGTACTTGACAGTGAGACCTATGCAACTTTTATGACATGAAGCCAAATGTACCATAAATAGACATAGCCTTTAACCTTTATGCCCTTCTTTACATTTTTTAAGCACGAAAGGCCCCTCCAGGGCATCTGCAGGCTGTGTTTATTCTCTTGATATCTTACTGACAGCTACTTGTTCACCCTGGGGAAAGATTCAGTGCGATGTACTGGTCACATGCATGTCAAATGCATTTTGTTTTGTTTTGCTACATGTTTTGGAGAGTTTTATTTTTTACCTGCTCTGTCTCAGGCAACTGGAACTGATTGGCTTTATACCAGGTGACAGTATAAAAAAACTGAAATAAGGACAAGCAATATGAACAAGGCTGAAAGGAAACTGAGTTACTGCAGAATATTTGGTGGTTCCTCTAAGCATAAAGGTGCCATATGACTCCTTGCCAGTGGAACATTTTTGTAGTATTGTGGGGGGGAATGCCCATTTCAATGAGGGACAAAAGCCATTTGAGATAGATTCAGCAAAGATTCTTTAGCCGGCATGGGCTTCAACAGTGATCACTGGGCTTTTGGGCAGGTGAATGCAAAGGAGCCTCAAATTAAACAAGATTTGGCTTACAAACCTCACAGAAATGTTACAAAGTACTGAGAGAAAGCAATGCAAATAATCTTTACTACAAAAATATTATATAAGCTAATATTATGGAATTATTTTACTATGATTATCCCCAAACCTCACCATTCTTTTCTGCTATTCTAACTGATTATAATTAGGTACATAAGCACCCACATATCACTAACAAGGGGATGTATGGTGCCCATATAAGACCACAGTCTGGTTTATGTTATTTCTTTCCTGTATCTGAGAGCAACAGGTGCCTAGCACTGGCTAGTTCCTTTGCATTTCTATACCTTTCCTCATGCCAAGTACAACTTATATGACAACCCTTCACAGATGTTTGAAAAGGCTGCACCTTTATGTCATTAGCCTCAAGGTGAGAGACTCAGGAGAAAACTCCTTAACATTTAAAACTGTGGCCAGCAGGTGGGGACAGTATGTTTATTTTTTAGATACAATTGTGAGTTCCAAAATTATAGACAGAAAGGAAGAGAGAGAGAAAGAGAGAAAACAAAAGCATACAAGAAGGGAGCTTTGAGGTGAACTGAATCTGGAAGCCCTTGTGGTTGCAGGACTTCTTGCTGATCTGCTAAAGAAATGCCATCAGAATTTATGTTCTACCTGAATATCTGGAAAGTCTCTGCTATAGCACTCTTTGTTGCCGAATAGTTCCACAGAATAGCACTGCTTGGTTGAAAACACTGGACGATACCAGAAAATCAGATCAGATTTCAAAAACACTGTGGATAAAGAAGTTTTTAAGCTAAATGCAATTTTAGCTGGTATCTTTACAACAAAGCTGTAAATCTTGCCATTTTAGGATTCTAGAATATGTTATGCTCATTATTTAAATATATCAAATGTAAAGCTGGTTTTGCTGATCGCTCATTTTTTTTACTAAAGAATTGGTTTTTTAAAAAACAAAGGCAGTGCATCTTTATTTCTGATTTAGAGGGTATTTTCTCTAACACAAAGCTGTCAGGGACTATTGTGGATATGTTTCTTCAGCCCTTGAACTATCAATCATTTAATTCACAAGTTAGATTTCATTCCTAGGAAATCCTGATTACATGCTGGATTGATGCTTCTTTAAGCTAAATTTGACTAAATAAAAAGAACAGGATTTCACCATAGTGCTATGTTTGCTTTAGAAAAAGTAAAGATGATTAGAATTGGCTTTTGTAAATAACACAAAAATAGGACATTGGCTTTTCTACTTTTGTTATTAACATGGAAATTGGCAGAAAGAAAACCACAGCTTTCTTATTTTCTAGTTCCTGTTCCAGCAGAGAGTTAGGGTTAGGATTAGATACAATGTGTGCATAGATAAAACATCCTGTTTTTCTTCAGTACACAAAATCAATGCAATGAAATAAATAAAGATAACTCCGAAGAAAGGGGTGTTTGGATTAATTATATTTGCCAATGAAATCTGAGGATATTTAGAAATGTCCTGTTTAGATTAAGCCACCAGAGTTATTTTAATAAGCTTTCTATCAGCTATGGAATTCATCACTGCCACATAGTTGGAGAAAGTGGGAGGGGGGTGATGTTAATTGAGTAGCTCTTAGTAGACAAAATATATTTTGATAGTTCAAGGTTACAGAGTATGGCGCAGAAAGAATTAGAACTTACTTTGGGATTGGTTCATGTGATGTGGTGATGAGGGAAAAAGGGATGGTTTGTAGGTTGGGACTTTGTGGAGAAGCTGGGAAGATTTAGTTCCAGATTTCCACAGTAGGTGCCAGATGCTATTTTAATAAAAGTACTTTGAGAGGACGTGTGTCTTGGAGTTATTGACAGGAATGGATTTTCCCTGGAATGCTGACACTTTCTACATTTCCCCCTCTTTTAATTATTGGTGATTTGGCTATTTTGATGATGTTATTTTGACCTAGCTCTCTTATATCGTATGAGATCATTTAGGGTTACCTGGTATTATATGGTATTGTGTGTTTGGAAGTCTAATTTTTCCTTCTACAGTACTATAAGTTGCTGACCTTCATAAAACCTGTCCTATGTCTTACTTTGTTCCAACTTAATTTTTAGATCAATGCTATAACATTCTCTGTTTTCAGGCAGTTACTCATATAATATAATCTGGATTTTATGTGCATTTAAACTACAATAAAACAAGTACATATTATATATCTAATGAAAGTAATGCTATATTTTTTAACATGGATAATGGAAGTAAAACATTTTTAACTTGGTCTGCTTCTGGCTTTTAAACAGCAATTTATTTTCAGTTTTACTTATTTTTATTTGTTGACTAAGCATATTAAAGGCATTAATACATAGTACTAGTAACTTGAAGAAATTAATTTAATGAAATACTCAATTTGCAAGTTTTACTTTTAGTTCTCTTTTCCTCTTTTTCAATTTTTGATTAGCGTGATAATGCCTAACAATATCCCATAATTAAGCAGAATAAAGAAACAACTTCTGGCAGCAGATTATTAAAGATGGTCTAAACTTCTATAAAAGAAATATACACTGCTCAAAAAAATAAAGGGAACACAAAAATAAGACATCCTAGATCTGAATCAATGAAATATTCTTATCAAATACTTTGTTCATTACATTGTTGAATGTGCTGTCAACAAAATCACACAAAATTTATCAATGGAAATCAAATTTAGCAATCCATTGAGGTCTGGATTTGGAGTTACACTCAAAATTAAAGAGGAAAAAAACACTACAGGCTGATCCAACTTTGATGTAATATCCTTAAAACAAGTCAAAATGAGGCTCAGTAGTGTGTGTGGCCTCCACATGCCTGTATGACCTCCCTACAACACCTGGGCATGCTCCTAATGAGGTGGTGGATGGTCTCCTGAGGGATCTCCTCCCACACCTGAACTAAAGCATCCCCCAACTCCTGGACAGCCTGTGGTGCAATGTGGAGTTGGTGGGTGGAGCGAGACATGATGTCCCAGATGTGCTCAATTGGATTCAGGTCTGGGGAATGGGCAGGGCAGTCCATAGCATCAATGCCTTCATCTTGCAGGAACTGCTGACACACTCCAGCCACATGAGGTCTAGCATTGTCTTGCATTAGGAGGAACCCAGGGCTAATTGCACCAGCATATGGTCTCACAAGGGGTCTGAGGATCTCATCTCGGTACCTAATGGAAGTCAGGCTACCGCTGGCAAACACATGGAGGGCTGTGCGGCCCCCTAAAGAAATGCCCGCCCACACCATTACTGACCCACTGCCAAACCGGTCATGCTGGAGGATGTTGCAGGCAGCAGAACATTCTCCACAGCGTCTCCAGACCCTCTCACATCTGTCACATGTGCTCAGTGTGAACCTGCTTTCATCTGTGAAGAGCACAGGGTGCCAGTGGTGAATTTGCCAATCTTGGTGTTCTCTGGCAAATGCCAAACGTCCTGCACGGTGTTGGGCTGTAAGCACCATCCCCACCTGTGGACAATGGGCCCTCATACCACCCTCATGGAGTCTGTTTCTGACCGTTTGAGCAGCCACATGCACATTTGTGGCCCGCTGGAGGTCATTTTGCAGGGCTCTGGCAGTGTTTCTCCTGTCCCTCCTTGCACAAAGTCGGAGGTAGTGGTCCTGATGCTGGGTTGTTACCTCCTACAGACTCTTCCACATCTTCTGATGTACTGGCCTGTCTCCTGGTAGAGCCTCCATGTTCTGGATACTATGCTAACAGACACAGCAAACCTTCTTGCCACAGCTCGCATTGATTTGCCATCCGGGATGAGCTGCACTACCTGAGCCACTTGTGTGGGTTGTAGACTCTGTTTTATGCTACCACTAGAGTGAAAGCACCACCAGCATTCAAAAGTGACCAAACCATCAGCCAGAAGGCATAGGAACTAAGAAGTGGTCTGTGGTCACCACCTGCAGAACCACTCCTTTATTGGGGATGTCTTGCTAACTGCCTATGCTTTCCACCTGTTGCCTATTCCATTTGCACAATAGCATGTGAAATTGATTGTCAATCAGTGTTGCTACTTAAGTGGACAGTTTGATTTCACAGAAGTGTGATTGACTTGGAGTTACATTGTATTGTTTAAGTGTTCCCTTTTTTTTTTTTTTTTTTTTGAGCAGTGTATATATTTCTCATGGCCTGCCCTGGACAACTTAATCTAGTCTATTGTACAATTACTAGTTGACTCCTATATTTATTTTTGCATCCTGACATTTCCCAATCTGTAGAGCACTAATCTAATTAGTCATAGAATCATAAGGCTGGAAAGGACCTTGGACAACTTCTGCATGCCTAGGGCAGCAGTCATGTTATTTTCTCCCAGACAAATAGTTGTCTAAATGTTTTTTTTAAAACCTCCAATGATGGAACACCCTCAAGTTCAGGAGGCAAGCTATTCCATTGACTCATTGTTCTCACTGCCACAAATTTCTCTTTAGTTCCAAGTTGGATCTTCCTCCAATAATTTCTATCCATTGCTTCTTCTTTTTTTTCCCCTCAGATGCTTTGGAGAATAAATTGAACCCCTCTTCCTGTGATAGCTCTTCAAGTATTGGAAGATGGCTACAATTAAGACTTCTCTTTGTTAGATTAAACATATCTAGTTTCCTTAGCTGTTTATCATATGGTTTGGTTTCCAGATCCCTTATCATTTTGTTGATCTTCTCTGTATTTCTTTCTTTCTTTTTTTTGTATCATGGTAACCAGATCTGGCTGCAGTATTCTAAATGTGCCCATACTAGTGTAATAGAGAGAGTCTATCGCTTCTCGTGATATTGATGTTATCTCTATGTTGGTGCAGCTTAGGACTGCACTGATGTTTTTTGATAACTTCAGCACATTGCTGGTTCATATTTAAGCAATGGCCTACTAGTACAACTAGATCACTTTGACAGATACTACTGATGAGCCAAGTACTGTCTATTCAGTATCTTACATTTGGTTTTTTTTTGTGCCTTTGTGCAGGACCTTACTTTTCTTACCATTGATTTGCAACTTTATTAGGAGAAGGAGTGGCAAAGCCTGGATACAAAGTCAAAGGAAGAACCACTCCAGAATATTTCCATAACCTATATTTCCACAAGTGGACTAAGTCCAATCCCTCTTAAATTCCATTAATTTTTATCTAGCACTAGAATAATGCGAACCATTCACTGACTAGATTCAGATGCATAGATAGTATAGATCTTATTGTATCTATAATGTTAGAACAAGAATAATGTTATAACTGATTGCATACTTTTGCATTAAACATTTTTTTCTACTTGCAAGTTTCATGTAATGGTTAGGGCATCAAGCTAGAAACCAGGAGACCATGTGTTCTAATTGCAGTTTGGACACCAAGCCAGCTGGGTGACCTTGGATCAATCACTTTCTCTCAATCTTATGAAAAAAGCAATGTATTACTACTTTTGGAAAATTTCACTTAGAAAACTGCAGAGACCTGTGCAGGCAGTCAAGTGTCAACACTGAATTGAAAGCATTAAAAAAAAAAAAAGCTGCCTGATATCACAGCATCTTGTGGGCAGTTGTATTTTTTTTCTAATTCTCCACAATTTTCCTGATTTTCTTTCCATTTTCTATACAAAAAGAGGCCAGACATGGTTGTCCATGGCAGTTTTAGTATTTTATTTAAAAAGGTCTAGGTATTATGGTCATGAGAAAGCAAGATAATATTACGCTTAAACAAGAATCATATCACTCCTTGGATTAGATTAATAGTATCTAAAAATATTTATTTAACTTTAAACAAAATTGCAATTGTGTAAAATGGAAAAATTCAGCCTTCAGACACAAGTTCCAATCTAAACCAAGTTGTTTTTATAGTTTATATTTTTATATTATACTGAAAATAATCTTGTGGGTACTTTAAAGTGTAAACTTTATCTGGAACACTTCATTCAATTGTACAAATTAGTACATAATAGTGTCAGCAAAGCTACTGTCTTTTTCTAAGCGGTTCATTAACATGTGATTTCTTTTTTCCCTGGGCAACTTTTAAATAAGAAATAGTAATTTGATTTTGTCCTTTTCCCATTTGTTTTCCTATGGCTATCTATACTTCAGATATTAAATAAACTTTAAAGTTTGACTTAGAATTTTAAAATTCAATGTTTAAAACTATCTCGAAGGGGGATGTACTTCATAGGCTCCAGCCGGAGTGGGAGTATACAAATTTGGCCAGTGTAACATTTGTAAATCTTCCCCCTTTACTATGTTCCAATGCTACTTCTCTGCTGCTAGCATTATAATGACATTTGGGGTCATTAATTCTAGAACACTATGAGATACACATCAGCATATCCCCAAAAGTAAAATCACTTACTGAGAACTAGCAGGGGACAGCATTTAAGACCAGCATCTCCATGGCTGTTGTTTTTTACTACCCGACAATTAAGTGCCTACCTAGATAAAAGATTTTGGCTTTAACATGCTGCATTGCTGTATACATTTTGAGCCTCTTAAGTCTACCTATTCTGTGGTTATGCTTTGGAAGACTAGTGATTGTAAAACTGATGCTTCATTGAATTTATGCATCCCTGTTCTCTTGCTTGTGTAAGGTTAAAATGTTTGAGCTTGACTTTTGCATGGTTGAGATTGGCAAATTTAAAAGCCAGTACTATTTTATAGAGGTTTAAGGCATTTATCCTTAAAAATCCCAACATTGGTCTATTTGACTAGATTTCTATATTGGGGAAACTAAAGAATAAATTGGATACCAGGCATTTTACAAACTTGAGAAATTTATGAGGTGCAGATTCCAATTCAACTCTTTTGAAGTCCCACACATCTAAAGTTTTCATGTTTGAATGGGATTTGATTCCCAACCCAATCTAATATTTATACCCATTCCTCAGTGCTCTCCTATCCTTTCAAAGACATTGTACTCAGGAAGAACAGAGAAGAATTTTATGAAATAACATAGACATGACCTCTTCCTGATGATGAAAGGCATAAAGTTGCATTCACATAATTCAAAGAATAAAATGACATTTCCATTATCGCATCATACTACCTGGGTAGACTACCAGAATTTAGGGAAGAAGTTGAAATTCTTCTGAAATCTGTCATGAATCTCGTAACTTCTCAATATATACAAAATCTTATATTCTCAACTGTCTTTCAGAATACAAATGTTTCAGAATATTTCATTCTCAATGAAGCATTTGCAGCTGTTACAAATCATGATGTAACCACATCTGAAATATTGTGGATACAGTTCTGCAAAAAGGATATAGTGGAACTAGAGAAGGTAACTAAGATGAACAAGGAGCTAGAGCAGCTTCACCACAAAGGAAAATGGTGACATTTGGGCCTTTTTCATCTGTAAAGGAAGAAAACCAGAGGGAACATGATTGAGATATACAAAATTATTCATAATATGAATAACTGATTAAAGATGGTAATGTTTCGAATGGTGTTTACAATATGTGAATGGTGTTTGCAACTATGTGAAGTATAAGAATAAAAGAAAAATAAAATATTTCAGTTTTTTTTTTTAAATAAATACATTTAATAATTAGGCAGCAATTTTAAAACAGATTACAGATGGATTCTGTTACATCACTTGTGCTGAGTAATTTCCTGGTAGCTTTTATGTTTCCCAATCTGTATTACTTTTCTTTCCTTCTGATCTCCTATTCCAACTCTTCCACTTGCTTCTGCATGGATTAGTGCAGACAACTTTTGGCAATCTGGGAACATTTATCATTTTATATCACAATAGGTGAGATTATAGTGCAAACTGCACATGAGTGGGTCCAGGATTATCTCTCTCTCCTGTTCCCCATCCCAACCCCTGTGCAGGGTTTACAAGTGAAAGCTAAGGTTTTTACCCCTGTGTTTCTTGTCTGAAAAAAAGAGAAGAAGATATGTTAATAGGTATGTGGCTGATCCTTCATACCTCTTAATTTTACTTTTTCTTCCAAAACTACAACTGCTTCTTTACAAATTCTTATGAGCCATCCTATCTGTAGAGTTATCACATTCTCCCTTGTGCATTCAGAAATTGTCAATAGAACAAAAAGTTAAAAAAAGCACTTCAATAATGTATTATAGACAGATAGCCCACATCTGTTGTTTTGTATTTTTAATTATTCAGAAACAAATCATAAAAACGTGAGAAAATATATTTCTCCAGCAGGATAATGTTAAGTCTTTAACATTACAGGATAATGTTAAGTCTTTAACCTTATATATGTAGTACCATTATATAAAGTTCTGTCATTTTTACCTATATTTTTTTCTTTAAAAAAATCAAAGCAGCTTTGAGATAATGCTTTTAGATAGATGGCTCCAAGCAGAAGAAATGAGAAAACCATTGCTACTGCTATGTTGCTGCCCATTAGTCAGTTAATCTTTGTAATGATTTACCATTACAAAGATAAAAGAAGCTGTGGCAAAATAGGTGAGAGCTACAACTAAAAGATAATGATATATGGATCGTGAGTAAAGCACAGATAATTGCTTTTCTGGAAAACTCTCTGATATCTTATAAAATAGCATATTGAACTAAGTTGAGGGGTGGTCTTTTCAGCTAATTACCTTCCTCAAACTAATTTTCATATATATATGTATGTATGTATGTATGTATGTACGTACGTATATAGGTATACGTACACACACACACACACACACACACACACACACACACACACACACACACACACATATATATATATATATATATATATATATATATATATATATATATATATATATATATGTATTCTGAGGATCTCGCGGGTATTTGTATGTGGATCTTTGGTTGTTCGGGTTTTCTCCCACATAAGATTCGAAGTATCTAGGCAACGTTTCGATGAAGTCTCATTCATCATCTTCAGGCTTCTGTCTTCGGCTCTTGCTTCTCAGAGTGATGTGAGATTGCAGCTGCTTCTTCCTTTTAACTGCTAGTGGGGGTGGGACTTGATTGGGTGGGGGCTTGGCTGTGTTCTGATTGGGTGGGGGTATGTTCTCATTGGTAGGGGGTTTGGCTGTGTTCTGATTGGTTGGGGGGTTGGCCGTGTTCTGATTGGTTGGAGGTGTGTTCTGTTCAGGTGGGGGCTTGGTTGAGCACAAGTTTTTCACTCTGAAAAGCAAGAGCCGAAGACAGAAGCCTGATGATGATGAATGAGACTTCATCGAAACGCTGCCTAGATACTTTGAATCTTACGCGGGAGAAAACCCGAACAACCAAAGATCCATATATATATATATGGCAATGTTGAGGTGAAAAAATAATATAGAGAATAGACTTCGTAATTTTTTTCCCTATCCTATCGTTTCATTAGATACATAGATAGCTTTGCAGAAACAACCACATTTGGAGCAAAACTACAAAATGGACTCCTACCTCTGCAGCTTCCATCAAAGAAGAAATCAAACTGGCACAAGAGAGACATACATAGGACAAGTGTTAGCTAATCATAAATTAGAAATGTGGTTTATTATTCTGTTTTGCATTTGCATTGCCTTGTGCTCTGATGATATGTGCTTGGTTGATAAATCTGTTGACTAATCTATAAGCATCTTAATTAGTTCCTGAAGGATAATTTAAAGTTTGAAATGTGGATTGAATGTTAGGATGTTACCTTCAATCAAAAATGTATTTCCTTATTATTCTTTTCTTGATCAGATACTTTCAGACTGATGGTTTTTACTACAATCTGTCAAGAGATACTTATCAAAAGCTATTTGATTTTCATTCCTTAATAAATTTGAAGGTGTTAGAGCAGATAGAAAATGCAATATGAATGATGGAAGAACTGCAAACAAATGTACAACTTGCAGCTTTTATTTATTTTATTTATTAATCCAGTTTCTATAGCTGCCCATCCCGTAGAAAGCCAGTATACAACAACTGAATAAAAGACAAAAATAAAAAGAACAGATGTAAAAATATGAACACTAAAAGATAAATAGTATGAAGCAAAAATATAAATCCTAAGAAAATAGAAGATAAGAATGGCCACCTGAGCAATGGAGCCATCAAAGCATGTCTCTGGTTTTCTGGGAGCCTAAAGCCTTATAACATCACCAGGTTTTGAGAGACTTCAGGAATAGCAAACAGGATGGAGCTAATTTAATCCCAGGTATGTGGAATTTTCCATAAGGCGTCATAGCAGAGAAGGCAGTTTTGGGACTTACCAAATAAAGGTCCCTAGCTACTGCTATCCATAGCATGTCTTCTCTGACAGCTCTAATGGGGCAGGCCATTAGTTTCTCCCATCAACCTCTATCACTTCTAAGCTATCCCAGGCAGGTCATTGATGTCTCGGAGAAGGGGGTCAGAAGAGATGGCAGTAGGGACAATCTCAGCATTAGCCTTTGCAACATTTTTTGTGAATAGGCAACATTCTATTCTAAAGTGTGTCAGTCACTTTATTATGACATTCCTGACTCCATCACAAAATTTCAAAGCGACTCGTTAGCCCACGAAGTTAATCCATCAGGTGGCTGATGGATTAAAACCCCACCCCACCTCCCCTCCCATGTGCATCCTTCTCCATTCCACTCCATCCTTTCAATTGTACATTATTACTGTTATTATGA
This sequence comes from Pseudonaja textilis, assembly GCF_049901715.1. Classification (NCBI taxonomy): domain Eukaryota; kingdom Metazoa; phylum Chordata; class Lepidosauria; order Squamata; family Elapidae; genus Pseudonaja; species Pseudonaja textilis. The sequence continues at coordinate 221,431,334 of NC_141991.1, read as the reverse complement.
ATATTGATGGCTGTAATATTTTATTGGCTTTATGGTTTGTAAGCCACCCAGAGTTGTTGCAAGGTGAAATAAGCAGCAAATAATTGAATTAAATAAATAAAGTTGTCAGCCCACATAGTAATTTATATTGGCATAGTTGATTATTTCTTTTAGTGCCTTTATTAAATACTTTAGTATTGACTCCTGACAACTGCTTGGAGAGGTCTTTGAAAGTTTTTTTTAGTGCCTTTGAGTCAGTATTGACTCCTGGCAATTGCCCAGAAAAGTACTTGTAGTTTCAAAAATTGCCTCCTTCCTATGGCCGGGAGGGAGTGACTGGTCCAAGGTCATCTAGTTGCTTTGTGCCCAACACCGGATTAAAACTCATGATTTCCTGATTTCTAGCCTGATGCCTTAACCACTATGGCAAAATGGCTCTTTACACCTGAAATATGTTGTGGTTTTTTTTTAAACAAAAAATGGGGTGTTTTGAATTTATAAAGGAGACCACCTCTCTGCAATACTATTATGCCAACAGAATTATATTATTTTGAAAAAGCTAAACTGCAGTAGGTGACCGGAATTTTGCATCCTCAAGAGAGCTGCTGACCTATGACTTATTATGAAAGGAATGTTCCTTGCCTGACATTTAAAGTCACTCCAGAATATTTCACTGTTCCCAGATTCAGTAATCACCAGTGAAATATGTCCCTAATGCAAAGACCATTTAACTGATGACTCTTATTTCTAAAATGCCCCTTTACTTTCTGAGTGGAATGGATAATGCCTGAATATTTTCAGATCACCAGGACATAATGTGTAGTAGTCAACATTATTCACATTTTTACTTGAGAAAGGAATTATTGTTACCCAAGTCCTGGTAAAATTTTATCTAAGAAGACACATGCCTAAAGCAATTATAAAGATTCTTTTCTACTACACATTTGCTTTCACCTTGCATTCCAGATTCTGTGGTATAAAATTGCTCTTGACCAATAATAATTGCATCAAAGACTAGGAATGCACTCTTCTTAATATGTCTATCAATCAGAATAGAGCTGGAAGGGAACTTGGAGGTGTCCTAGTCCAACTCCTGCTCAAGCAGGAAACTCTATGCAATTTGAGACAAGTGGCTGTGCAGTCTCGTCTTGAAAACCTCCAATGATGAAATACAACTTCTGAAGGCAAGTTAATTGTTCTCACTGTTAGGAAATTTCTCCTTAATTCCAGGTTGCTTCTTACCTTGATTAGTTTCCATCCTTGATTGTTTCTGGTCTTGCCTTCTGGTGCTTTGCAAAATAAGTTGACCCCCTCTTCTTTGTGGCAGCTTCTAAAATACTGGAATACTGCTATCATGTCACCCCTAGTCCTTTACTTTAGACAAGCTAGACCCAGTTCCTGCAACTTTTCTTCATAAGTTTTAGACTCCTTTAATCATCCTGGTTGCTCTTCTCTGCACTGTTTCCAAAGTTTCAACATATTTTCTTTGTAATGTGGCAACCAAAACTGGATGCAACATTCCAGGTGTGGTTTTACTTTGAGAAATGTAATTTTATAGTTTCACAATGTTGTAACTAAATTATTAAATGATGAACTATACAAAAATTATTTAAAATCTAAACATAATTTTAAGGGTCCAACTATGCAGAAAATCGACTCCCAGTTTTGAATGTAATACTTTGGAAGCAGAGCAGTGCTTCTAAACATGTTCTAGCAAATTCAAATCATAGTTTTTTCAACTGTAAAATGACATTTCTAATTTTGGCTGATTGACCATAGTCAATCCATTAAAAGATATTTTTTAAATCTGTGTAAATTTAACAAAACAGTGATTAAAAAAGCAGGAAAACACCATGCATGGAAAGTTTTGTACATGCCTACATATAAAATTAGGAAGTAATTATAAAGGAATAAGTATTATATTTTCATTTCATTCATTCCATATCATTTCAAGGACAAGAATATTTTAATATCAATTTTCATGGAAATTATAACTGATTCAATACATTAGATTCGGTAGGGCAAGTTTTTGTAATTGGAATAATCACAAGTGTTTTCTCTTTATTTATTTATTTTTTGATTGCCAAGAACTACAATGAATGGGACACTCATTAAACTGAAAATAAATATTGAGGAGTTGCCACACTGATCAATTCTCTCTAAAATTTTATTTTATTACATAAATGAAGAAGTTGATAAAATTTGTTTACTTTTGTATGTTGTCCACAATTAGAAATGGAAAGTCTCCAGTACCAAAATGCCCTAATATGCATAGTGTTTCTAGATTTGAACTGAAGCCTGTTGCTCCTTATTCAAAGCCCCAGAGGCCTCGGATACTGAAACAGAATCTCCATGATATATAAAGCTAAAGATTATCAGTATATTGATGGAGGAACCACATTCCTTACCCATGGATTTTAGTTGAATGTGGAAGAATAAAACTTCTTAACAGTAAGATCAGTTGGATACTTGGATCCCTTTTTCTGGAAGTGTTTAGGGAAAAATAAATAACTGTTCATTTGGAATGTTTCATTGTATTCCTGCCCTATACAAAGAGTGTTACTGTGGGGTCCTTGGTACACTCTGAATTTGGTTCTTTTCTTGCAGAGGTTTCATTACCAGACTAATAACATCATCAGTGCTGATCATAAGATCAGAGGACTTCCCATAGAAATTCAAGAAGCATCAGACAATCATACCACAGACCAGAAGAAGACAAGAACAGAACTACATTTATGACTCTATAATATATATGATGAGAATGCAAAATATGATTGATTATTTCTTTTCTAAAGAGTTTTTAGAATTTGTAATTTCATACGTTCTTACCAAACATACACATAGAGTCTTTTGCTTATGTGCAATTCAATTTCTGGGTTATCAAAAGTTTTCCAATATTTTCTGGCATTTAATTCATGGTAAGTAGTTTTAGTGAAATCAGTTGATTAATGGTTCTCATAATATATTATCATTACAATTTCCAGACCTAGAAGCTTCCACTTTGTTTCATAATTGACAAGAGCTAAGTTTAGAAAATAGATTTAGCAATTCAGATGTTATTATAATACATTTTAATCTTTAACAAACATAGTAATGATATCAAAATGCATGACAAAGCTGCAGAATACACAGTGTAAAAGCATTTATGAATATTAGAGAAGCTTGTGCATATGAAAAACTCATCATTTTTAGGTGCTTAAACACTGATATGGGAAGTAATACAATTGTTAGTTTTCTTCTGTCTTTGTGAGAATCCTCATGTATTTCATTTTCATTACGATCAAATAATAGAAATTCTTTTCCTTCATGTATTCTTCAGTATTCTTCCTTTAATGTGTATTTTAACTTGTAAATACTTTCACATGCCCATAATTTGCCTTCTTGCCATTGTGAAATCAGATGAATATTAAGAAGCCATTTCTCAAGATTTTCTGTGGTATAAAATTCCTATCAACTCCAGACTCCATTAGAAGTAAAATATTACTTCTACTGAAATAATCTATCATCACAGTCATCAGCTTCACCATCATAAATAACAGCAATAACTGTTGTTGTTATTAGTCACAAAGTCATATCTGACCATCATGACCCTTTGGACAATGTTTCTCCAGGTCTTCCTGTCCTCTACCATCCCCCGGAGTCCATTTAAGCTCATGCCAAGTCCTTCAGTGACTCGTCATTCTCTGCCATCCCATTCTTCTTTTGCCCTCAATTATTCCCAGCATTAGGCTCTTCTCCAGTGAGTCCTTCCTTTTCATTGGGTGGCCAAAGTATTTGAGTTTGATCTTCAGGATCTGGCCTTCTAAAGAGCAATCAGAGTTGATCTCCTGTAGGACTCACTGGTTTGATCGCCTTGCAGTCCAAGGGACTTGCAGGAGTCTTCTCTAGCACTATAGTTCAAGGGCCTCAATGCTTTGGCGCTCAGCCTTCCTTATGGTCCAACTTTCACAGCCATACATTGCAACTGGGAAAATCACAGCCTTGACTATAGACACTTTTGTTGGCAGGGTGATGTCTCTGCTTTTTAGTATGCTGTCTAGATTTGCCATAGGTCCTTCCCAGGAGCAAGTGTCTCTTAATTTCTTGGCTGTACTCCCCATCTGTGGTGATTTGCAGTGATAAAATCTGTCACTTCCTCAATTTCTTCCCCGTATATAGTATTTGCCAGGAATTTAGAGGGCCATATTAGATATTCTATAAATTAAATACATACATAGATGTGGGAGGAGTTCCAGGTTTCAGATAAGAAAAAGAAAATTAAAAAGCACACAAAAAAGTGCTGTTTGGTTTACAAATTTTATGCCCTCTATTTAGGAAGGTTAATAGCTGGACTAATTATGAAATCCAATAGACCTTTATAAGGGTCAGAATAGTCTGAGACATTGAGAGGTGATTGTTTTCAGATGCAACACTTGTCCATGGCAGTGTACTAATATAAAATACTGTAATTCCTTTCAAAATGGAGAACTATCTCAAGAATAAAAAAATATGTCAATTTTAGTTTCTCTTAGTTTCTTAATGATTGCATATTGGCTAATATAAAATATTGTAATTCCTTTCAAAATGGAGAACTATCTCAAGAATAAAAAAATATGTCAATTTCAGTTTCTCTTAGTTTCTTAATGATTGCATATTGGCTTTGGGGGAAATCTGCATAAAAATCTCTACCCTTTTACTTTTCTTCTGATTTGTGTATCCATTGGGTTACTGTTCCACAACTGGGTGGAGAGGAAATCTGAGGTGAGGTAAAAAGAATAGAAGCTGAAAGAAAATGGTTTTTCATTTGTGTCACGTACATAGTACAAAAAAACAAGGGACCAGGAGAGGTGGGGGAGGGAATTATTTGTAGCTGCCGTCATTCTCACAGATGAGTTGTGGGGTTTCAGGAAACCCTGATGTGCATCATTCCGTAAAAACATGCCTTTAGGAATATAAAGGGGCTGCCTAAACTTCTGCAACTGAATGCATTATTCAGGAAGGGGGAGATCAAAGGATGCTGAGCTATATTGTACTGCTAATGTTGACATGTTTCTTTTATTGGAATTATAATTTGATTAATTGTTTAGAAATCTGAAACTACAAAAGGGAGGATGCATTTGGCTGAAAGCCTAAACCCTGAGAATTCATAGGACTCCGTAGAAATAAATCCATTATGTTGACTCTAGTGGACTGTCTTCAGTTGCCTTCCTGCACATGGCACTGATTAGCTACATGCTTCCTTTCTACTAAGACATGTCATGTCACATGAACATATTGAGGATTTTTACATACTTTTCCACAATATATACCCTTTAGATTAATTTAAAAAGCACTGTAAAGCAAGTTCACAATTCCATACATTCTCAATGTTTATATATTGATATCCAAGTGCTATCTGGTCACTGGTTCTAAAATGATGTAAAGTGGTTTTTTTGTTGCTAAGTCCTTTTGCCCATGATCATGTTGCTGGGATATTTCCAATAGATATTTCACAGGGAATGGTGTAATACTATCATATACATAATGCTGTGTGTATGTGTGTATTTACATTTGAATCTCTGTGTTTATATAATATTGTATTAATGACAAATAAATGTTGTAAAAATGCCTGTCTAATACACAGAATATGCTAAATATTGTTCTTTATACATTATTCAACCACCAAAAGAAGGAAACAAAATTTGGCAACTAAGGGTTGAAGAGAAAGAGAGAGAAAACAAGGGAAGAGAGATAAGAGAAGATGGGAGAGAAGGGGGGAGGGGAGTGGAAGCGGAAGGGAAAGGGGAAGGGAAAGGGGAACCCACAATTTCAAAAGGCAAAAGGGCAGAATGAAGTTTGAACTCCAAAGCCTCTTAATAATTGAACGCAAGCAAGAGGACAAGAATTATTTATTCAAGCATGAAGAGCTGAAATTGAAATTCTAGTTTTGATATGTATTAGTTTAAGGACCATTTTCTAATCCCAGCAGTGCAGACAAGCTAGAGCAAATAGGTTGCTGAGTCTGCATGGATAAACAGATTTTGATGAGGCTTGGAATATTTGGCACATTTAAGATTTTATATATATAATTATAAGTATTAGATATACACATAAAAATAAAAATATATATGCATATATTGTACATATGTACATACATAGAAATATAGAGAAGAAGAGAAATAAAGAATATTCAATGTTGTCCAATTGTGCAAGAAAATATTAAAATACATCAAGTGCATTTATTTTTCTAATTCACTTAATGTTTGAAACTGCAATGACTCCAATACCTAAAATGTTATTGATTGCAAATAATCAGGCAACAAATTGGGCATGTGAAATGTGATCTATGCTGAATTAACTTGAATTGGTAGCCTGGAAACATGATGAGAGAAAAAATAAAAGTAAATATTATTAATATTTTTTTTAAAAAAATTTGTAATAACCTTATATACACTGTTTATGCAGGGAACTATCTGAATGGGTGTTTCTGAATTTCATCAGAGTGAATCACCTTGAGGCAGGAAGCACATGTCAAACTCCTCAGGTATTAGATCAAGTGACAAAATGAAACAAATTGATACAATTACTTGGGTATAATTTACAAATATGTCCAATTTATAGGGCTTACCTAATAAAATGAAATTAGTCCATGGTTTGCTTCACTAATGCTGATTTTTTCCTCTTCTCCTTCTGCAAGATGAATTTTAGGGACAAATGATTAGTTTTGTTTTTCTATGGCAATCTTTTCAGATAATCAAATCAGATGGAATTACATGGAAAGAAATCTGTAACATTAGTCAATATCTACTTGACTTGAGTCATACTATTGAAGGAAAATAATATCTATCCATGTCAGTGAAAGAGAAAAAGAACAAGATCCTAATAAATTTAAAGACAAAAGAAAAGGATTATTCCTGAAACTAAGATGATTAAAGGCCTAGATATTAAAGCATATGAAGAATGTTGCAGGAATTGGGTATGGCCATTTTAGAGAACACAAGGACTGGCGTGACATGACAACAATGTCCAAGTATTTGAGGGGCTACCACAAAAAAGAGCACAAGGAGGCAAGGCAAGAAACAATGGATGGAAACTAATCAATGACAGAAGCAACCTGGAATTAAAAAGAAACTTACTGCTGCAGAGCTGGTGTCACGATGATACGGCATGCGATCTTGGAGGTCTGAGATCACTGCCGATATCTTTGCTCCTGGATGGTCCTATCAGATCTAAACCATCCCGAAAAGATGGTGAAAGTGAAGAGCGCATCCTGTCGATCCCAGGGATACCACAAGGTCCCTGGTAGATCCAGGAGAAGCTTTTCTTGCCAGCGGCAAAGAGGCAGCCATTAAAGCTGCTGAAGTTGGGACAGCTCTGAAATGAAAGAGAACAGAAAGAGAGTGTGCTGGTTTAGTGAGAACTTTTTCATTATTCTAAGATCTGAAAGGACACCCCAAGGAAAAGAAAGAATCTGTAAAAGTTTTTGACAGAAGTGATTAAGTGGCAATTTTAAACAGGAATGTCAAAGTAATGTTTTTTTCTCATTGCTGGATTTTCTATACATGATCTTATATTTTGAAACTGGACTGGTTTTTTCTTTTCCATCTATTTTTTTTCTTCTTTTTGATTTTGTAACATTTTAGGCTAGAGACTCCCTTTTAGTTATTTCTTTTTTTAAAAAAATATCTTTTTCTTTTTCATTAATTCTGATTATATTTTGCTTGGAAAAGGAGGGGGAAAGTGAAAGCAAAGAAACTTTGTAACACTGCCAACTAGAAGCTTGGAAATATTCTATTTCTCTTGTGATCAGACAAAGCTGAGAAAGAAAGAGCTGACACTTTTTTTTCAAGGACATTGCTATTTGATAAGATAGAGAGAAAAGCATAAGAGAGTATTATTGTAGGTGCTCTTCTGGAGTCTGGTGTTAAAGTTTATAGGGAAAGAAAAGGTGATAAGTTTCTGGAGAAGAGTGTTATAACAAGAGCCTTGGATAACTAAACAAAGTGCAGTGTGTTGTCTTGATTTTTCCTAAGCTGTGCTACCCCTCCTCAACAGTTTGCTTTTTGAAATAGCTATTTGGATTTTTAGTTCTTTGAAACTTGTCTTTGCTTTTTTGTTTGTTTGTTTGTCTTTGGAAGTTAAATTTTTACATTTGCTTTTTATTTTAAAAGAAAAGTTTTAGTATTAATGATTCCCTTCCTTTTCTTTTTAAGGGAGTAGCCTTTTCTTCTTTTTCTCTTTCTACCTTTCTGGTACTTTTGTTTTTCCATCTACCTCCAATACTTTTTTTTTTCTTTCTTTTTATCTTCCTGGCTTTCTTTTTCTTTTTCTCTTATGCAGCCTTTTATATTTGAGACTTTTTAATTGGATTAAGGTGTTGAAGAACCTGAAGAATTTTTCCTTTTTTAAAGCTTTTTATTCCTCACTTTTCTGTCTTTTTTAGGATTTTACAACTTTTTCTCTTTTGTGTATGTTTATGGTTTTTTCCTTCATTTTTGAATTTTCATTGTTATCTAACTAATCGATTGGATTAAGGTATACAAGAACCTGAAGAAATTCTTTTTTCTTTTTTTATTATTATTACTATTTGGCTTCTTTTTCCCTAATATTTTTTATTTAGAATCGCAATTGGTTACTTCACAATTGGATTAAGGTCTAGAAGAACCTGAAGATTTTGAATTGTTTGAAATGAGTAGGAAATTAACAGCTCCTAGTTCTTCAACTTCTACTTCCTCCTCTTCACCATACAGACAATGTTAAGGCAAGAGAAAGAACAAGAAAGAGAAAAAGTGACCCTGCAGATGATTATGCAAAGAATTCAAAACATTCAGACAAGATCAGAGAATATTGAAAAGAGAATAGAGAACATTGAACAAAGAACAGAGAACATTGAACAAAGAACAGGGAAAACTGATGAAAAAGTTGAGAACATCCAACAAATGATGATGAAGTATGATGAGAGATTACTAAAAATTGAACAAGGTAAACAAAGAGATAAGAAGATTGGAGGCATTGATAACAGATTAACTGTGGTTGAACAAGATAAAAGTGGTGTGCGGAGATGGGGGATGGACAGATCAGAATTTTATCTTAGATTCCAAAACACAGAAGAAGAAAAATCTAGCTGAGATAGAAATATTGACTGAAGCTTTGGAAATAACTGAAGAGGAGATGATGGATGGAATAGATGAGGTCTATCGAGACTTCACAAGATACGCAATGAGAAATAGCCTACCAAGACAAGTTCACATCAGATTTACAAAGAAAGCCATTAAAACACAAATATTGCAAGTGGAAAGAGATAAAACAGTGAAATATAAAGATAAGGAGATTGTGGTTTTGAAACAAGTACCCAGAAGAGTGAGAGAGATGAGAAGAGAATACCGATTCTTGACCAAACTGCTACTTAAAAAAGAGGTGAATTATAGATGGCTGATTCCAGAAGGTTTAATGTTCACATGGCAAGAACAGAGATACAGAATTGATTCAATTGAGCAAGCTGAATCATTTTATACAGAATTTTTCAGAGGGAAAGAGGAGGAGGCAGAAAAAGAAATTTCACTAATTGAATTCCAAGAGGACTGCCAAATGACGATTGAAAAAGAGAAAGGTGCAATAGGTGGAAAGGAGGAAGACAAAGAACAACGTGAACCAACGGCATGATTTATTACTGGGATGGCATGCTTTTCTGTGGTATAAGGGAACTAAATCGCAGGGCTATTTTAGAAGGCATTATATAAGGGAGTCTTTATGGTTGAATTGGGAGAAAATTAAGAGAAAATGTTATTTGAAAATCCCAGTCTGGTTATCAACTATTGAAGCCTTTTCTTATCCTATAATATATGAGAAGGAACAAACAGTTAGATATGGGGAAATATTGGATGAAAAGAGTGAACTTAAAACAATGCAAAAACTAGAAGAACAAGGCATAAAGATGAATTGGTTTTCATATGCGCAAATACATTCAAGGTATCTTATAGATTCTAAAGCGGAGGGATTTTATGATAAATTGACTGATTTAGACAGGATCTTGACAGGTACTGATGAAAAAATGATTAAAAAATTATATACTTATTTGTTGGAAATTTTATTAGAGGAGGAACAAGTTAAAGAAAGCGATGATTGTTTGGGGGAAGAATTTTGGATATGGGATTGATTTGGAGAAATGGGAAAAATTGTGGTCTCAAAATTATAAAATGACAATGTCAACAGCTTATAAAGAAAACTTGTATAAGATGTTTTACAGGTGGCATTTTCCCCGACAAGAATTGCAAGAATGTTTAAGAACAAATCTGAAAAATGTTGGAAATGTCATCAGATACCTGGCTCATACTACCATATGTGGTGGACTTGTGAGGACGCTAGAAAATATTGGACTAAAATCCGCATATGGTTGGAAAAATGACAAAGACACATATAGACTTGAAACCAGAGATTTTTTATTGGGAATCTTACCTGATATATATAATAAAAATTTGAAGTATTTGATTGTAAATATATTAACAGCGGCTAGGATTGTATTTGCTAAGAACTGGAAGAGTGAGAAAACTCCATCAGAAGAAGAAATTATTAAGAAAATATTGGATTGTGCTGAAATGAGTAAATTGACATTTGAAATCAGAGAACAAGAAGATAAACAATTTTATGAAGTTTGGGATTTTTTTTATCAATGGTTAGATAATAAAACATAATGATAGAATATTCGATTTAGCATAAAAAAATTTTTTTTTCTTGATATTATCTTTATAAAACATTATCAAGGTAGATTTGGTATGATCTTATGATTTATTGCAAAATAAATTAAGCAAATTATAATTATCTCATTAAAATATGAATTAACAAAATTATAAATGATTTTTTTTTAGTGATGATATTAGGTTATACAATTATTGATTGATAATATGAGCTATTATGTAATATAATTATACTAGTGACTAGGAAATGGATGCACAAAAAAAAGTGGTAAACCAATCGATGCACTGTATGTAAATTTATGAAGAAGGATATTTTTATGTTTTTTGTGTTACGTTTATGTTTAATTTGTATTGTATGCTTATGCTTGTTATTAAAAAATAAAAAAAAATTATTTAAAAAAAAAAAGAATGACATGATCCACAAGAGCTGCCAAACCTAATTATAAAATACAACCATGGAAGAGAAAAAAATGATTACAATTAATATAAATGGACTTAATTCAGCCGTTAAAAGAAGGAAAACTTTCCATAAATTAGAGAAATTAAAATTTGATATAATCTGCCTACAAGAAGTACATATTAAAAAGCATTATGAACAGTTGATACAGCCAAAACTAGGGAAAATGTTTACCTCCTTGACACAATGCAAGAAAAGAGGAGTGGTTTTATATATTAAGGAGACCATTCCAGGGAAATTGATTTATACTGATGATGACAGAAGAATACTAATGGTGGAAATAATGGATAATAATATGAAAACACTCCTGATTACAATCTATGCCCTGAATGACAAACAAGAAGAATTTTATAAAAAATTACATATGAAAATAATTGAACTGGACTATGCTAATATAGTTATGATGGGAGATTTTAATGGAATTGTAGACAACAAACTGGACTATATAGCACAGAAAACAATAAAGCAAAACAGAAAAACTCTCCCTAAATCTTTTTTTAAAATGGTAGATGAAATAAACTTAAAAGATACATGGAGAGAAAGAAATGCTAAAACTAAGCAATACACCTTCTACTCAAATAGACACTTATCATGGTCCAGAATAGATATGATATGGATGTCAACAGAATTGTTAACTAATATTTAAGAAATAAATATTGAAACAAGTACTTGGCAGATCACAATCCAATGACAATTAAATGGAAAGGACAAAGAAGAAGATCTAGGGGGACGTTAAATAATACTATTTTAAAGGAAAAAGACTTCATGCAGTGGATGGAGAAAGAACTGTCTTTTTTCTTTAGAGAAAACAAAAAAGAAGATACATCAATCCAGAATGTATGGGATACAATGAAGGCATATGCCAGAGGCTTGATAATAGACTTTACAAGGAAAAGAAATACCATGAAAAGATTAGCCTCTAAGGCATTAGAGGATGAGTATAAAGGACTTGAAAAAGAGCTACAAAAAATTCCACAGAAAAAGGACATTAAGTTAAAAATGGATATAACCAAACATAAAATGGGTCTACAAGAAAAAGAATTAGCACAGAAAAGTAGAGGTGCTAAACAGAACTACCAGGTAGATGGTTAGCATATAAATTAAGAAAGGAGAAAGAATCAAGGAAAATATTGCAATTAATAGATGATCAAGGCCAAGTTTGCTATGGTAGTAAAGAGAAGAAGGAAATTATTAGAGACTATTATGGGAAACTATACACACAAGAGAATATTGATGAGGAAAGAGTCAAACAGTATGTACAGAATGCTAAGTTACCCTTAGATACCTAAAGAGATTGAAACAATGTTAGAAAGCAATATAACGATGATGGAGTTAACTGAAGCACTCAAGAAGCAAAATAAGGGAAAGGCACCAGGCCCAGATGGACTTCCAGCAGAATTTTACAAAACATTACAAGAATCGTTGAATCTTCCATTGCTAGAAGTTATGAATGAAGTTATCTTAAAGAAGAGAATACCTAAATCATGGTCAGAAACTTATATTACACTTGTTCCAAAAGAGGAGGCCGATCCATTACAAATCAAGAACTATAGACCTATTTCCCTACGAAATGCAGATTATGAAATTTTTGCTTCAATATTGGCAGAAAGACTTAAAAAAAATACTTAAATAATTTTATCCATCCTGATCAAAATGGATTTCTACCAAAGAGACAAATCAAAGACAATATGAGAGTAATCTTGGACACTTTGGAGTACTACGAGGCACATCATGAAAAACAAATGGCTTTGATATTTCTAGATGCACAGAAGGCATTTGATAATGTGAATTGGCGATTCATGTTATTACTGTTGGAACAGATGGGCTTTGCTAGAAAATTTGTTCAAGCAATAGAAGCTATATATCATAGGCAAATGGCAAAGGTAATGAAAGAGGGAGAACTGACAGATTCTATCGATATAAGAAAAGGAACAAGACAAGGGTGCCCACTATCACCTCTGTTGTTTGTGTTAACTTTGGAAGTGCCAAATAGAAATATTAGAGATGAAAAGAATATAAAAAGGATGAAAATTAAAAAGGAAGAATTTAAGTTGCAAGCATTTGCAGATGATCTGATTTTTATCTTAGAAGACCCACTAGAAACAGCATCAAAATTGATAGCAAAGATAGAGACATATGGAAAGGTGGCTGGTTTGAAAATAAATAAAGATAAGACAAATATCTTGACAAAGAATATGCTATTAAGACAAAAGGAAGAAGTGGCAGACCTATTGAAAATTCAGGTCACGAATAAGATCAAGTACTTGGGGATATACTTGACAGCAAGATGCAGTACACTAAAAGAGAATAATTATATCAAACTTAAACAGCAGATAGTGCTAGATTTGGCGAAATGGGAAAATTTACAACTGTCATTATATAGGGAGAATATCAATAATCAAGATGAATATATTACCCAGAATTTTATATTTGTTTCAAACAATTCCAATTAGGTTTGGGAAAGACTATTTAGAAGATTTAAATAAAATTGTGTTGAAATATATATGGCAAGGTAAGAAAGCGAGAATAAAGTTAAAACTTTTGCAAGATGCTAGAATAAGAGGAGGATTTGGTTTGCCTCATTGGGAGTTGTATTACCAAGCTACAAATCTGATGTGGGTTAAGGAATGGATAACATTAAGAAATACTAGATTGTTGACATTAGAAGGACATGATCTGTTGTTGGGGTGGCATGTTTTTTTATGGTATAAAGGAACTAAAACACAAGGGTATTTTAGAAGACATTATATATGGGAGTCTCTGTGGTTAAACTGGGAGAAGATTAAAAGACAATGTTATTTGAAAATTCCAGTCTGGCTATCGACTATTGAAGCATTTTCTTATCCTATAATATACAAAAAGGAACAAACAGTTAGATATGGTGAAATATTGAATGAAAAAGGTGAACTTAAATCTATACAAAAACTAGAGGAACAAGGTATAAAGATGAATTGGTTTTCATATGCGCAAATACATTCAAGGTATGATAAAGATTCTAAAACAGAAGGTTTCTATGATAAACTGACTCATTTAGATAAGATTTTGACATGTACTGATGAAAAGGTGATTAAAAAATTGCATGGATATTTATTAGAAATTAAACTAGAAGAAGAACAAGTTAAAGAAACTATGATTGCTTGTGGGAAGAATTTTGGATATGGGATTGATCTAGAGAAATGGCAAAAATTGTGGTCTCAAAATTATAAAATGACAATGTCAACAGCATATAATTTGTATAAGATGTTTTACAGGTGACATTTCCCCCCCGACAAGAATAGCAAGAATGTTCAAGAATAAATCTGAAAAATGTTGGAAATGTCATCAGACAGCTGGCTCATATTACCATATGTGGTGGACTTGCGCGGATGCTAAAAAATATTGGACTAAAATCCACACATGGTTGGAAAAAATGACAAAAAAAACATATAGATTTGAAACCAAAGATATTTTTATTGGGAATTTTACCTGAAATATATAGTAAAGACTTGAAATGCCTGATTGTAAATATATTAACAGCAGCTAGGATTGTATTTGCTAAAAACTGGAAAAATGAGAAAACACCATCACAGGAGGAAATCATTAAGAAAATATTGGAATGTGCTGAAATGAGCAGATTGACATTTGAAATTAGAGAATGGGATGATAAACAATTTTATAAAGTTTGGGATCAATTCTATCAATGGTTAGACAATAAAGTATAGTATCGAAATAAGTAGACTTTTAGAAAATACTAATTATATAAAGATGTATTCTTTCCTTATTATATCTACAAAATGATTTTGGGATAGATTTGGGATGATAATATGAATTGTCACAAAACAAATTAAGTAAAATATGATTATTTCCTAAAGCATGAATGAATAAAAGTATAGTCAAATGATTGATTAATAATGATACTAATGTATTTAATATTGGATTGAAAATACAAGATCATACACAATGTAATTGTAGTTGAAGATTATGAAATGGAAGCACAAAACAATTCGTTGTTTTTGTGTTTTATTTATGTTTGTTTTAAAAACCAATAAAAATTTAAAAAAAAGAAAAGAAACTTACTAACAGTGAGAAAAATTAACAAAAATTAATGCCTTCAGAAGTTGTGGAGGTTTTTAAGAAGAGATTGGATAGCCTCCTATCTGAAATGGTATAGGGTCTCCTGCTTGAGTATGGGGTTAGACTAGACAACTTCCAAGGTTGCTTCCAGCTCTATTCTGATTAAGAAACTGCCCTTTCCCATCAATGAGCATCTATCAATCTAATTAATCTGATGTATACCACTTTTGCTTAAATCAGAGGTCCAGCAACAATATCTCTAATATGCCATATTGGCTAGGAATTACAATAATTATAATACAGTAGATCTAAGAAATGCTGTATGGGAGAAAGTAGTTCATCCTGAAAACAGTGAGTATAAACAGATCCCAGTGATTTTAACCTTATTTATCCAGGGTTTTACTGAGCTAAGATGCCTTCTCCAGAGAGCACAAACTACATCCGTGATCCCTTTTTGTCCAGACAGGATTAATTCCCATTAACTTACCCCCAAAGCAGAAAACCCTTGAAAGAAGAATAAATATAGGATTTGAATTTTGACAGAGGTATTCCTGAAAGCTAAAAACATGAATTTTGCGAGCATTTTTTGTTTCATCTTATTGAAACCACTGAGTTCAGCAGTCACCAAGCAATGTTATATCACTATTTGCAGCCTTTAAACTTTGCTTTCTCATGTCTGCAGGAGATCAACAGCCTTCTGCTGGAGGCAGGCAATAGTCTACTGTCTATTTTATTGTTGTTATCTTTTCGTTGGAAAGGGAATCCATTGCAAAGCTGAGCATTTGCAGCATGTGTCAATAAGTTATTTATTTGGTGAGAGAAGGGAGATATGCTGTTTTCAGCCTTGGCAGCCAGAAGGAACAGCTGGTATTTTCTATTTTTGAAAGGGAATGCCAAGGATAGAAATACATTGGGAAGTGGTTGTGTAAAAAAATGCAGAAATCTGTCTAAGCAGCTGTTACTATAATGTGCTTTGTGCAAACATGCAAAATGTCACTGTTACATTGCCAGTCCTTTTGGCACTTTTAGTGCTCATACAGGGCATTCCATGACTGGCAACAGGGAGGGCCTCTTAAGGCTTCTCCCCTTCCCCAATACATCTACTATTACTAAAACATCTACTATTACTAAAACATTCATTGTCATGTTAACTGGGCAAAACGGTGCATCAAAAGGAAATCATATTTGAACCAATGGGCTAATTTATGAAATGTATCCAAATGAGAAACCATGACTCCTGAAAGGATGAAATTTGGAAAAGTTGTGACTGCTTCGGAGGTAATGGGTGCTGCTGTGCTGCTGTTGCACTCATATGTCCTTTATTTTCAATATTATGTGACAGTTTTCCAGACAGTTTTGTAATCTCTCATTCCCTTACCTACTAGGAAGGAAGGGAGGGAGGGAGGGAAGGATTTCTGATACTTCCTGCCAGTTTCTCATAGGAAATCTCAATAGGAAAGCTGGCAGAATGTTAGAAATTGCTCCTTTCCCACTGTTTTCTTGTCCATCAGTGGTCAATTCTGTTTCTCTGTTTAGATAAAGAAGTATCTCTGAAATGATGACCCAGTGGGACAGAGGTTGTCTCAAAACTTCCTTTTTAATACTAATTAGACCTAATAGAGGAAGGAATCAATCATCTACAACTTTAGCTGATTAATCCATGAAAAGGTTTCACTAGGCAAAGTTGAAATTAAAGGCACCTTCGTCTTAACCATTAGCTGAGCAAGGACAGGTACCTAATAATAAAGCTTTATATTAGCTTCTGCTACTTATATTGAAGAAGAGAAATGAATCCACAAAGCTCCCTCAGAAACTAATTTCTCTGAATATAATTCATGTGAACCATAAGCCAGTTATATACTATAGTTGAATTGCCTGATGCTTGCTGTAAATTTCCTTTAGGTAGTAAGGACATCAATGCAAGATAATTGGGTAGATGGGGATGCCAGAGAACTTAGTTTAATTCACATTTGTAAAGTGAATTGATTTAATTTTAGATCTGACAGAGACATTTTCACATCCAATGAAATTAAGTCTACATTAGAAATTATTTTAAAAGAAAAAAAAGATTGCAGAAATATCACCATGGGTGGAATGTGTGAGTTCTGTACCTATTTATGTTTCAGGTGGCTAGGGACATTTGAGACTGTCATCTGGCATTATATAACCATTTCTTTAGCTTACTTCTCACACTAGAGTTAATTTCCAAAGGAAGACATCTTAAGAAAATTCTTTCCACTGAATGTTTTCAGAAAGACATTATAACACTGCCCCCCAAAAAAAAAAGTGGGCCTTTGCCTGAGGAGTTATAGAAGAAGTCTCCAGAGACTGGAAAAATTCAGGAGAATCATCTGCCAATTTCTTTGCTCGTAAAATTTATGGAAAATTTTAAAAGCCATTTGTACCTAGCACTACATAGATGCAGTCAGGCCTGGTTATTTAGAATGAACTTGATCTTGTGGATCCTGAGGAAGTGGACAGGGTTGTTGAAACCGTTAACTCAGCTACCTCTGTGTTGAACCCCTGTCCCTTCTGGCTTGCTAAGGTTTGACATGTTGATAGATGATATGTAGTTGGATGGTGCATTGATTGCACTTGTGAATGAACTCTGATGGAAGCAGTAAAAAGGCAGTACATCCATCCTAGCTCTGAATCTTTTATCAGTATTTGATACTGTTGATCACATCATCCTTCTGGATTAGTTTTGGGGATCAGAAATGGCAGGTACAGTTCTACATCAGTTCTCCTCTCTTGTTCAAACCCTGTTATCCCCTGTTAATTGGGGAGGTCTAGTTCATGGTTTTTTTTCTCTGAGGTTCCTTGCAGCTTGACAAGCTCCCAATTCCTGTTTAATATCTACATGAAGCCTCTGGGTCAGATTATCTGATGACAAAGTGGGCAGTATCATGAATATGTTGATAATACTCAATTCTAATCTCTCTCCTGGGATGATCAAGTGATGCTGTAAAGGTTCTCAGCGAAATGGAGAAGAACAGGTTTCAGCTTATCCCTAAACCCTGGTTGTGGTTTTTAGGGTCTCCTGGTTCTGGGATTTTTCCATCTTTAGTTCTGGATGGGATTGAACTATCCCAAACAAAACTGGTATAAAATTTAAAGATCTTTCTGGACTCATAATTCCTGTTTGAAGAGCAGGTGGCAGCCATGGCCAGAAGAATTTTGCATGATGCTTGATTTTATATTCTAATTGGGACCTTCCTGGATCAGGAGACACTGACCTTAGTCATCTGCCCAGTGAATTACTGCAATGACTTCTAGAAGGGGCTGCCTTTGAAAATTATCTAGAAATAGTAGCTGGTCCAGAATGCAGCGGCACAAGAAATTGTGAGTGC
Source organism: Pseudonaja textilis (assembly GCF_049901715.1). NCBI lineage: Eukaryota > Metazoa > Chordata > Lepidosauria > Squamata > Elapidae > Pseudonaja > Pseudonaja textilis. The sequence continues at coordinate 221,412,843 of NC_141991.1, read as the reverse complement.
ATCTTGGTATGCCCATATTGTACATCTGCTCCAGAAACTGCAGTAGCAGAAAAGTTGATGACATCTTGTCACATAATTATGTGACAAAGTGAAACTATGTTTAAATATAAGTAAATCTGACTTTGAAAATGTCTGGTGAGGAAGTTTCAAAGAAGGCAATTATAACCAAAAGTCTAGCTTGAGCTGAAACAAGGCATCATGGGAATGGATGAGACAGTTCTATCAAAGATCTTAATGCTGCAGTCTGAGCAGAAGAAAATTAGTATTCACTTTAGCATCCCTGCACTCCAGTTATTATCAATGTTGTTTTACTCTACTTCCTGATTCTTTCTAATTTAGCACCCTATTGAACTTGCCTAATGAATGAAGACCCAACTGTTTGATAATGTCAGGATAACCCATTAACTGTGTAGGCTTTCATTTTTGCTACATTTATGATGTTGGATAATGAGTGATAACTTGATGGGAGGGGATATTGAAAATAAAATCATTCTGAAGCTTGAGTAAGCAGTAGGCAAGCATCATACATCAACTGTTCAAGATTTTCCAAACTGAGATTAAATCTGGAGTTTCACAGAACATTTTCCAAGAATGCCTACAAATTCCTATAAAATAGCTCATCCCAAGATGGCACAAAAGTTTGTACCTTATTCATCTGAGCTTAATGTTTTATTATATGTCAACATGTACTTCTTTCCAAACATAAAATGAATAGCACTGTGACTTTACTAGATTATCATAATCTCTAATCATAAAGCCAGTTTAAAATGAACTTTTTATGCAGTCTAAATAAAGAAGACAAATCTATATTTATTGATTGATTTTTGCATTCAAAGTACAAAATCAGTATTAATAAAGATGGTTTTGATTAAATATCATTTTATATTTGTGATTTCCAAGTTTAATGAGGATCAAAATTCCATCAACATTATCATTTCCAGGACTGTCTTAGCACAGTTAATTAACTCTCTAATTCATATAAACTTTTATAATTAAAAAAATAAACATTATCTCCAAAGCAACCAATATGATCTGCCCTCTACTTTGCATAGTAAGATCTTAATATATAAAAATGATAATATTCTTATGTTTATTATTAAAATATCTTCAAGGTATATAGCAACAAAGTGTATTTTTGATGGTGGAGAACCATTTGTGAATCAAGTGCCATGGACAGATCATTTTCTACTACATGTAGTGAGTGGTTGATGGATGGTACTAACTTCAGAATAGGCAATCAATTCATTAGCTGATTCACCTGCTTAATAGATTCCAATGATTCTCTGAAATTGTTGGAGGTAGGATATCCTAGGATACCTGTATAAAGTTTCACTATAGGAATCCTGAACTTCATTCACTAAGGTTCATATTTCACATTGCTTGCTATTCATTCTTTTGTTCGTTTGTTCATTCATTCATTCATTCATTCATTCATTCATTCATTCATTCGTTGGATTTATATGGCCACATAATAATCAAAATGACTCACACGTGACACTTTAAAGCCAAAATATAGCATTAAGAATAACTAATAACAAATAACACTTCAAGCAAAAACAAAATCAAAATCAAAATAATGATAACCCCATAGCTGAGCACCTGCTGGAAAGCCAGAACTTTTTAGGTTTTTTGAAGGACACCAAGGTTAGACCTTGGGATATACATATATACATACTATGTATACATAGATGCATACATACACACCCTACTATGAGTATCCAAAGCAACATGTTTAAAATCTAAAAGGACAATATAAGCTTATTAAAAATATTACATTTTCTGATACATAGTCTACATTTCTGTAGACTTCTGGAGTTTTCTGTTGACAGGAAGAATGAAGAATTATATTATTTAAGTAAAAAAAAACAACAGGAGAAAATTGAAAATCTGAGAGTGTTTTCTTATTTCTTTTTTCCTGGCTGAAACACTAAGATAGGAGCTAAAAGATAATCCCTTGTTTGCTTTTTCCATTTCTAAGGATTGCTAGATAAAAGAAACAAAGAATGAAAGTTTCTGGTGCTGCATATTCAACATTGTATTTCATCAGTTTGTGGATCAATCCATAAGAGTGCATTGATTTACAACTCCCATCATGTCTCAATGAATCTTGGTGGCAATTGGATGGAACTGCAGTTTCACCATCTCTTCTGCTGGACTTTCCTCACCACAACTCCCTTCTTCTGGACCAGAGTGCTGCATGTCAGAGAAGAGAGGAAGAATACAGTTGACTTTACTATTTTTCTTGCTTGTCATTTTATGGCATTTCTCAGCATCTTTGATATTTTACTGGCCACCCATTTCAAGCCATTTTTGGCTGGCTGCACCAGCATTGAACTTGGGATTGTGATGGTGTGTGAGTAGTTCTGTCAATGGTTAATTCTTCTTGAAATGAGGGGTTTGTTCTTCTACTTCTTGAGGAGGCCTTGGATTTAATATGTTTGTGGCTATATAGGATTCTAGGCTGATTCCGCTTCTGATTCTGCCTCAGGTTCTGTCAACTCCTTCTCCTACAGCACTATACTCATTAATGTCAAAAGTCCTCAAAATTTAGTTACGTCACTTGACTTCGGTAACAGGAAATGGATATGTTATAAGATGGCTCCACTACTGCAGTTATTATATTTACTTGTCCATGCCTCATGGTTTGTATATATTTTAATTTTAACAAAATTTTTAACAATATTTTTATGATTTTTATATATTTGTTTTATTTAATTTTGTATTTCCTGAGAAATGAGCAGCCGTATAAATTTGATCCATTAATCAATCAAACAGTAATATGAAGTGCACTGTACCCATTAGGTAATGGCCAATCTTTTAATGGCAATCTAGTCATTTTTAGCTGATTTGATCATCTTTCGAATGAAAGTTCCTATCTATCATAATACCTTCACCCAATCCTTCCTTTTGTACTTCCTCTGCTTTATTTCTATAATTCATCTTTTTTTTAAATTACCTTTCTTAAAAACTTCTTATCTGACATTGCCTGTCCTTTGTCCCTTTTCATTAACTTCTTTCAATTATTTTATAGTATTCCTTGTTCTCTCTGTTCATTAACCACCATCTAATGCTATGAATATAACAGCTTCTTCCAAATCTGGAATATGATTTTCTTCTTCTAGCAGTAATGGTTCTATATTATTGTATTACCGTCCATCACAAACAGACTTTAATCTTTCCTTTATATTACCGAAAGCAATATTTTGAATTATACATTGTAATTTTGTAATCACTACTTATTTAGCAGTATCCCATTATTTTTCTTCATTACTCCCAACTCCCCCTTGGTAATTTCCAAATTTCCTCCATAACTGCACTAAAGTCTTAAATGTAAGACAATGTTATATAATCAAATGTGATATAAATGATATGTCAAGGCTCTGATTAATGAACCCAAGCAAATCAGATTTCTGAGACTGGGATCCTTCTCAAGGGTTTTCGTTATTGAATACATCATATCAGCACAGCTTCAAAGGAAAACCAATTCTAAATCTTTCCTTCAGTTTCAGTATAATTAAACTAGGAAATAACTCCATCTCCATGTGTCATAGGTCATAGGTCACATTGGCCAATTGGGTTAATTGGCAGGCTCTTCAGGCACACCTTCCCAACCTTATCTGTTGCCAGTACCTTGGTTCTCATGAGAAGGCTCTCAGTTGTGTCCAGTAATGCATTCCAACCTCCTTCCCCCTTACCAATCTGTGTGGCAATCAATAAACAGAAAGATGGCTGCTGCCAGGTTTGGTTTGAAGTTAACATAATATAATTTTGAAAACAGTGACAAAAGTGACATAAGATGATCAAAGTATTTAAAAATACTGTAGGGATAAAATTCATGTATTTTTTTTTACCAAATTTATGTGGTTGCTCATTTCACAAAAAGTGACTATATGGGTGGCATATAACAATCCAATAAAACAATAGTTACCTAAAACCACTATATTTAATTATTTAAAAACATTAAAATTATAAACGAAAAGAAAAACTAAATGAGAAAAGAAAAACAATACAGTAGATCGAGGGATGTCAATGATAATGAAACTACCTCACAAATTAATCCATCCCCTGGGGTCCTTGGCACAACAAAATTTTGAGGGACTTCAGAAAGCTAAATTGTTAGGCAACTACTTTATTGACCACTTTTCCCCCCAAAGGGGAGGTTGGATCCTGGGCAGAGGTTGGGGCTTCAATGATGGCTTTTTGAGGAGGGAGGTGAACCAAAGCCTTCTGAAGAAGTAAATGAACACCTCACTAATTCAAAGAAGAATTAACCACTGCTAGGACACCCTAACACAACAATCCCTCCCATGGATGCTTTCACAAGAGTGTAAAAAACATGCTCATGGTCTTAAGGACACTGTCTAATTTCTCAGGTCTAATAGGTTGAAACCATTCCCAGGTAACCAGGTAGGACTCCATCCTAGAAGGGATGATTAATAACATTTTATTTTATTTATTTATTTGGTTTGTCAATTGCTTACAAGATAATCGGTATAAGTAAAAACATAGTTATGAATACATGGATACATATAAGAAAAACAAACAAACAAAGAAACAATAGGACAGGGACGGTAGGCATGTTGGTGAGCTTATGCACGCCCCCTACAGACCTCTTAGGAAAGGGGTGAGGTCAATAGTAGACAGTCTAAGGTTAAAGTTTTTGGGGTTTGGGGAAGAAACCACAGAGTCAGGTAGAGTATTCCAGATATTGACCATTCTTTTGCTGAAGTCGTATTTCCGGCAATCAAGTTTGGTGCAATTAACCTTGAGTTTGTACCTATTGTTTGCTCTTGTATTGTTATAGCTGAAGCTGCAGTATTCATTGACAGGTAGGACATTGCAATATATGATTTTATATACTATACATAGATCGGACTGAAGGCAGCATAGTTCTAGGTTTTCTAGGTCTAGAATTTCAAGTCTGGTGGCATACGGTATTCTGCAACGAGTAGAGGAGTGGAGAACTCTTCTTGTGAAATATTTCTGGACTTTCTCAACTGTGTTAATATCAGATACGTAATGTGGGTTCCAGACTGATGAGCTGTATTCAAGTATTGGTCTAGCAAATGTTTTGTATGCTCTAGTTAGTAGTGTAATATTACCAGAGAAAAAGCTACGTAAGATTAGGTTAACAACTCTTAACGTCTTTTTGGCTATGTAGTTACAGTGGGCTACATACAACAATGACAAGGCATTTGACTAAGTTAATAATAGGTAGTAAGTCAGAATGCACCCTTGGTACAACACATTTTCCCATTAAAAAGAAACACACGATTTCTTTCTGCTTCTCTGTTCTGAAGAGGATACATGATATTGTTGTAAGGTGCTCATTGTCCTCTATGTTTAAGTATTTTGCTGCATTGTTTAGTATGGATTTGATGTTCTGAACACAGAATCTAAGATGTTCTTGCAAACTTATTCCTCACCATTGAGATATGCTGTAAATTTCTCTAGCATTGATTTTTCTATCCAGTCAACTAAGTGATATATAACTGGACATGTCATTAACAAGCATCAGTAGATATCTGTTCCCTCCTAAGTCTTTGATTTTAATTATAACTAGGTGTAGCTGTGTCTTTCTTTCCTGTGACTTTTCACAATATAAATTCCGAGATAGTTTCATTTAGCATTTACGTTTGAAATTTAAAGATACATCTTTAGCATTTTTTATATTTTGATTTTTTTAAAATCACTTCATGTGCTTGTTAAAGACCGGAGGTAAATCAGATGATCGATGAGAACAGACAGAACAGACAGAAAGACAAATAATATCAAAACAGGAAAGTATCTTCTCTCTGTCTAGCCTCCTGGTTTCTAACCTGGTGCCTTAACAACTACCACAAACTGGCTTGTCTGTTTGTCTGTCTGCCTGTCTATCTATCTAAATATCTAAAAATTCAGAATAATAAAATTGAAATTGAAATATGATCATCTAATCAGCAAGCCATCAGGTGACAGCAATATTCCAAGTCTTTGAAGAAACTAAAGTAAGGATGGGCAGGTCAAAACTCCAAGGCCTCTTCATTAGATTTGTTGGGATTGGCAGAAACAGTAAGAGAAAGGCAGCCTTACTGGTATCCTGGACCTGTGCTATGGGGGAAGGGGGCTTTAAAGGTAATGACCAACATCTTGAATAGCATCTGAAAACACATGATGAGCAATGGCAGCTCACAGAACAGTAATGATTTATATAGTCACAATAGGAAATACCAAAAATTGTCTGTGCTGCTGCATTCTGGACTAGCAGGTAGCCCCAAATAGAGCTATAATTCAAATGGGAAGTGACTAAGACATGAGTCACCATATGCAAGGTTTCCTAGTCCGTTATTCTTATATCTACTATACAATTCAGAAAACAAGGGTAACATTGGAATAACATTAACCATATTTTGCTTTCTTTCAAAGTAACTGAAAAACTCCCCATCCAAAGATTTAAGAGAACCATATATATCATATAAAATGTAAGCAGTTTTCTCAGTCTTCTCTTGTTAAAATAATTTAACCTCTCTAATTATTTTTCTGAGTTTTCTTTCTTTGAAGTATTTGCTGCTTTCCTCTTTCAAATAATGCCTTTAGCATACTTAAAAGATAATTTTGTTAATTGTCATTAATATGTTTTTGCTCAAGAAAAAGCAGACACATGGAACTCTTTGTATTCTATAGCTCTTTTTAAACTTTCTCTAAGGAAATATTCCTGAAATAAAATCTGGATAATGTCTTAAATGATGCTAAGAAAAATGTAATTTCATATCCAAATGTATACAGGTTTATTTTATTATTTTCCCCCTTACTGAAATAAATTGATTTCACTGGTTCCAGGATAATGCATTAGAGATAATTTGGAATTAAATTATTATACTTTATTTCTTTCTATGTTATATTTTGTCAACGGATGTATATATATTATGGACCTTTTCCCCATGATTGTGATTACTCTGTTAGGCAGGTTAGAATAATAGATCTTCAGGTTGAATTTGTGGAAGGCATTTAAATGTTACAGTTTATTCTTTTCTAATACAATTTCTATCACTTGCAAGCAGGTTCATATAAAAAATAAGTCACTCTCAGTAAAATGCTGAAACACAACAAGCATGATGATAAAGAATCATAACCAAATGGAATTAAAAGGGACAAGATCAAAAATGTTCACTTAGGAAATAGTCCTGAAATGCTCTGGTATATGGTAGGAGAGGATTTAGCTTAGTAAAAGTTCCTGTGAAAAAAAGCTTAGCACAGTAAGTTGTTTATAAATTAATTATTAGTCATCAAAGTGATGTGGCTGCCAATAGAGAAAGGGGGAAAAAAGCAACCTAAACTGAAAAAAATGGTTTCCAAATCATCCACCATGGGAGAATGGTTGGTGAAGTTGACCGAACTTGCTGAGCTGGCCAAACTAACTTAATTGTTTAAAGAAAGGTCATTATTAGCATTCATCATTGACTGGACACCCCTATGGACTTTTTTGCACAAAAACAAAACTGATTTTGTGACTCATGGTTTTGATAATTAGAAGGTTATACAAAAAAGGGAACTGTGATACAATCTTAGAAAGAGATTCTTGCTTAGAATTGTATGTATAACTGCTGAGAGGAAGATCTGAAAATCTTTCTAATGCTTGCATGAGAGAGTAAAAAGGCTCTTGTCTTCAGTGTTTAAGCATTTTGGCAGTTGATAATACCTGTAGTCAAGAAAATGTGAAAAGTGCTCAGGGCATCTATCAGACATCAAAATTGCTTGGAACCTACATGCTTTTGCCTATGCAAATATATATTTTCACTACAGAGATGGATGCCTCTCTGTAGTGATGTCATGAAAGTACAAGAGATCTTAACCCACTACTAGAGACGATTAGGTCTAAATTGCATGAAAATGTGGCTCTTAGACATGTGACAAATTTGAGCCTGATAATCAAACCTGTATTCATAACCGTAACCATTTAGACATTAAATTATGACAAATGTTTTAATTTTCTCTTCCATATAGAAATCACAACATCCATTTCAGTAAAAGGTAAACAATCCATTGAAGTGCTTATTTTCTGAAGTTGTTTTTATGCTTCATTTCACAGTTTAGATGCCTGATGTTTATTGTCTATTTAAGAAAGAAAAGAATACATTTGATAAGACTGTAATTGCGTTATATATTTGGTTTCATACATTTATAGTTGCACCTATTCAGAATATTAAAATAATTTCTTTATGCTTGATGCAGCCAACCTTTTAAAGTATATGCATCATTTAGAAATAAGGTTCATTGTGACTAGCAACATTTTTTTAAAAAAATCTGTGTAGTTCTGATCTTTCAGAGCACATACTAGCAAAGTAATTTCTTTTCTTAAGAAATGCACTACTATCATGCCCCAAATGATGATCAAGGTAAATTTTTTAAACATCTCCACCAAAAAATAATAGATTTTGAAAATGGCAATATTTTCCTGATTGGCGATTTTAACTCTATTGCTGACTACCGGAAGGATCATAGTAACAGGAGTAAGAACAAAAAAGGAAAAAGAGAATTCTCTAAGCCATGTAAGGATATGATGAATGAAATGAATCTGGTAGATATTTGGAGAAAATTAAATCCCAAAAAAGAACAGTTTACTTATTATTCTAACCCACACAAAATTTGGACAAGAATAGATATGGCTTGGATAAATGGTGAATTAATTAATGAAATCAAAGATAGAGAAATCTTACCAAATGACTGGGCTGACCACAACCCAATTCAAATAACCTGGAGAGGTAGAAGAAAACCAAAGAAAAGATGGACTTTTAACACTCATTTAATAAAAGAAGAAGAATATACTAACAAACTGAAAGAAGAACTGAACTTCTTCTTAAAGGAAAATAATAATGATCTAACTTCGAAACAAAATATATGGGACACATTAAAGGCATTTATAAGAGGAATAACAATCTCTTACAATGCTATGAGAAATAAAAGAAAGTATGCCCAACAAAGTAACCTACAACAAGAAATTAAGGATTTAGAAACCCAACTACAAAAGAATCCCAAAAACCAAAGAATACAGAACCAGTTAACAACAACTAAACACAAACTAAATTTACTGGAACAAGAAAAATTGGAGATTAGTCTGAAAATGACTAAACAAATCTACTTTGAGCATGCAAACAAGCCAGGGAGGTGGTTAGCCCACAAACTTAAGAAAACGAAAGAAAAAAGATTGATACACCAATTAATGGACGAGGGGGGCAATATGAAAGAAGAGATAGAGAAGAAAAAAGAGATCACTTTTAAATACTTCGGGAAATTATACAAAAAAGAAGAAGTCTGTGAGGATAAAATAATGAAATACCTGGAGGAAGCGAATGATAAAGCAATTGGAGAGGAAGAGATAGAATTATTAAACCAAAATATAACATGGTCCGAACTGAAGTCAGCAATAGAGAAGCAAAGTAACAGCACCAGGACCGGACGGGATACCGGTAGAACTTTACAAAATAATCATAGAACAAATTGGACCACTGATGCTGGATGTATTTAATGAGGTACTCTTAGCAGCCAAGATGCCGGACTCGTGGAGGGGAGCCTTAATTTTGCTGATCCCGAAGGAGGACCTAGACCACAGACTTATTAATAATTATAGACCAATTTCGCTCCTGAATGCAGATTACAAACTATTCTCTTCTATAATAGCCAATAGATTAAAACAGGTTTTAAACACTTATATCCATGAAGATCAAAATGGATTTCTCCCATTTCGACAAATTAAGAATAATTTAAGAACAGTGATAGACATTTCAGAATACTATGAAGCCCATCCGGAAAAACAATTTGCATTTATGTTTTTGGATGCTGAAAAAGCATTCGACAATTTAAATTGGCATTTCCTAATTCAAAAAATATATAATATGAACCTTGGCACCAGATTCGAAAATGTCATCACTACAATTTACCACACTCAACAGGCAAATATTCTAATAAATGGGGAACAAACTGGCCCGATAAAAATAGAAAAAGGGGCAAGACAGGGTTGCCCTCTCTCCCCTCTGCTTTTCATATTCGCCCTAGAATCTCTTCTGACGTACATTAGGCAAAATTTGAGAATTAGAGGACTGAGGATCAAATCAGAAGAGTATAAAGTACAGGCTTTCGCTGATGATTTGGTTTTTTTTTCTGGAGGAGCCCATAGAAAATGGACACAACTTATTAGAAGAACTAGAACAATTTGGAGAGGTCACAGGATTTAAAATAAACAGGGGAAAAACGAAATTAATGACTAAAAATTTAACAGGAGACCAGAATAAAGAACTAGAGATAACAATGGGAATACAGGTGACAAAAAAAATTAAATACTTAGGAATTTGGCTAACTCCACAAAGCAAATCGTTAAAAAAAAACAACTATGACAAACTTCTCCAACAATCTAAGAAAGACTTAGATTCCTGGAGTAATTTACAACTTTCCTTATTGGGCAGGATTGCTTTGATTAAGATGAATATTCTGCCAAAATTTCTTTATCTATTCCAGACAATTCCAATCAAACTAAATATAATTTTTTTTATGGAACTAAACAAGATAACGTTGAAATTTATTTGGCAGGGGAAAAAAGCTAGGATTAACGTAAAAGCCCTACAAGATTCGAAAAGCAGAGGAGGGTTACCCCTGCCAAACTGGGAAATATATCATACGGCAGCCACCCTACTATGGATAAAGGATTGGGTGAATCTAACCAACAAAAGAACACTAGTATTAGAAGGCCACGATATGCAGAAAGGATGGCATGCCTTTCTGTGGGAAACTGGGAAACCCAGGCAATCATATTTCCATAGGCATCTTATCAGGGACTCTTTATTAACTAATTGGAAAAAAGTACGTAAAAAACTTTATCTAAAAATACCGATTTGGCTATCTCCAATGGAAGCGATAGTACACCCTAATAATTTGGACATAACCAAAATGATTAAGTACGAAAATTTATTAGACCCACAAGGAAAGCTTAAAACACGACAAGAATTACAAGAGCGAGGATTTATAATTGATCAGTGGGTGTACCTTCAAATTCATAGTAAATACAAACAAGACATTAAGGAATTTGGAATCTACAATAAATTACAGACTCTAGACAAAATTCTATTAGGACCGAGTAAAAAAAATATATCTAAATTTTACAAACATTTATTAGAAACAGAACTAGAACAAGAAATTGTCAAAGGAAATATGATTGCGTGGAGCAGAAACGTGGGTCGGAGCATTACCCTAGCAGAATGGGAAAGGATCTGGAACAGGAACATTAAGATCACAAAATCAGCAGCTTATAAAGAAAACTCATATAAAATGTTTTATAGATGGCACCTGCCCCCTTCGAGATTGGCGAAGATGCACCCCAACACGAGCCCAAATGTTGGAAATGTCAAAACATAGAAGGTACCTTCTTCCACATGTGGTGGTCATGCAAGGAAACTCAGAAGTACTGGCAAAAAATTAGGCACTGGCTAGAGGAAATAACCATGGAACAAATTGAGTACAAACCAGAGTCCTTCCTTCTAGGAATTTTTGATAAACAAATATCCAAAAAATCGAAGTATATTACAATCCATATCTTAACCGCGGCCAGACTGGCATTTGCCCAGTGCTGGAAACTACCCTCTATCCCCACTGAACTTATGGTTATTCAGAAAATTTTACAATGCGCCGAAATGGACAAACTAACCCAAGCATTAAAAAATAAAGAATCCTCAACCTATTATAGCAATTGGAATCCTTTGTATATTTGGCTAAACCAAAGATAGATCACCTCTAAGAAAATTAAGGCCGAGGCCCCCGAAGCAGAGATAAAGAAAAGCACCGTCGACGATAGTTTTGAAGAAGAAAGGACCTTACAGACAGTCACAAAAATATGGTTTTATTATAATTGTTTTCCCTACTCTTTCCCCCCCTTCCCTTACCTTTCCCTCTTTCCTCTCTCAAGCCTTCCTCTCTTTCCCTCTTGGCCTATGCCAAGACCTGTTTGTCTTTTTGTTGTATATAATTTGTAGCTGTGTTGTTGTTTTTTTAAAAGTAAAATTAATAAAGTTTTTTCTAAAAAAAAAAGAAATGCACTACTATCTTTTTTCTCAAATCATCTTGAATAGAGACCACAAATCTACCAGAGGTAAGAAATGGGGTAATGTTGACTATTTTTGCACCTCTATTATTCCCATTCTTTAATCCCTCAAAAACACTTTTAAGACAACCATAATCATTTTCTCTTTTGCCAGCTGCATGATGCTGAGAACATAAAATCTAAAATTTATCTTGTAGAAACAAATTACTCTACCCCTATTATATGCAACCAAAAGCACATTGGTCACTTGTGGCTCCCATTCATATCCTTCCCATGTTGTGTGTGTTTCTGTGCACAGCATATAGTATATAAAAGTAATTCCTCTGTGTGAGATTTGGAAAGCTACTAAGCAACCCTCATCTTTGAAAAGTCTGCTAAGAAGAAATCCAGGAGCTGGAAGGCAGGATAAGGTAAGATAACAGAGGAAATGGACCACTCAACGAACGTTCCACAAAGCTACAGCATTTTAAATAAAATGTTTCCTGAATTTTCAATTATACTACAGCTTTATTTAAGAAATAAATCACCCAGTTATTAACCTAAGATTGCAAAATTAGGCCCAGAATTGATTCAGAACAGGAAGAGGTCTAATGTGGGAATGCTCATTGACCTAAAATCAGAAACCTTAGCAGGTTCTTCTAAGGTCCTTACATAGCAAAACTCTGGTCTTATATTGATAGTTCTGCAGTCTATGGAAATCACAGCTGAATGTATTCATGTAGAAGACTATCTCAAGTGCAGCATCCATGCCATTTTTTGAATTTTTTATTTATCTGATTAAATTGTAACATTATTCTCATGAGCATGTCCAAAGTTCAAGGACAAAAATAAGAATAATAGCATCTTGTAACCTAATATGAAGATACTTTATTTCTTGTACCTTCAAGAATTGTATGTCAGATAGAGTGAGATGTTTTAAAGTATTTATTCTAATAAATATATATATTTGCTTAATTTCTGCTTATTATACTGCCCTTAAAGGCATTAGTGCTTTGCTGGAATAAGTGTGTAGTATCAGGAAGACTAACTCTGTTTATACTGCAATTTGTTAACAGACTAGTACTGCAAATGGGACTTAATGACATCTGGCAACTTAAGCTGAGGGCTTTTAAGTTCTAATTGAAAATGTTGGATCTTGGACTTCTTTGGCAGGAACCAAGCTCCTGTCTGTGCCAAAGCAGCTCAAGGATTGTTCTCTTGCCAAGATGCCAAGGCTGCCAATGGGCTATACTGGCATCTGTGGAAATGAAGGATCTACTTTATCTTCCTTGAAGAAAAGTCTCAGCAATAGAAAGCCACCAGAGGAATTAAATAAGCGAGGTTTCTTTGAGTCAACGAAAAAAAAAAGCCTCATACCTAACCTCTATGAGTAATTTGGCATCAGATTTCTAATGAGAAAAACTTTTTATAAAAAATAATGAAATTCAGGCTAAGTTAAAATAAAGCCCAGCAAGATATATTGTTTGGTTAGCCAATAATCATGAAGTGGGCATAAATTCAAGCCAAATTTAATTTTAATTCAATACTATTCATTTTAATTGAATTCTACTTCAGTTAATATTTACACATGAAACCTTGTAGTTTCACAGAAAGTAATCTTTCTGTATAAAAACTCTGAATTTAGTCAGTGCAAGAGCTTTTTGAATATCAACAATTATGGAAATACAATTGATATCTCATTTAGCTTGCTTTTTAGAACATGATTTTGTTCAAAAACTCTACACTGTAATTATGCTGAATACTGTGCAAGATTCATTAAATGTAGGCCATGTGAAAGGCAGATAAGGAAGAGAAGAAACAAAAAGAAATGTGACACTTCAGATTTTGAGAAATTTGGAACACAATACTATTGGCTTTTACTAAAATGATATTTTGGTTCAGCAGAATCCCAAATATGATATTTTGCTAGCTTCCTTACTAACTGCATGACTTCTTCCTAGTCAGTTAACTCAGGGAGCATCAAGAGGTGACAACTCTTGAGGGTCCCTCAATTAGACCGTTTTATCTGCCATGGAAGCTAACAGTAGTTACCATCACTGCTGTATATTTACCTCCAGATGCTAATGTTAGCATGGCACTCAGTCACCTTCAAGACATAATTACCACGCAACAGAGAGCTCATCCTGAGGGCATTCACATCATTGCTGGGGATTTCAACAGAGCATGCCCAAAAACTGTGTTCCCCAAATTTTACCAACTTGTTAAGTGCCCAACAAGGGGAAAAAATACACTCGATTGTGTGTATTCAAATGTTAAGCATGCTTATGGAGCAAAACCTCTTCCCCACTTAGGACAATCAGACCATCTAACCCTGCTTTTACTACCAGCCTACACTCCCCTTAGGAAGAGAACTAAACCTAGCAGTCAAACTATTAGATGCTTGCCTGAAAATGCCCTCTCCCAGCTTCAGGACTGTTTTGCCTGCATAGATTGGAGCATCTTCAAACAACAGGACTTCGAGTTATACACAGAGACTGTGCTTTTCTACATGAAGACCAGTGTAGAAAATGTCACTGTGGACAAATGCATACGGACTTTCCCAAACAGGAAACCCTGGATGACCAGTGAAGTCCAGACTCTGATCAGGGCCTGTGACCTGGCCTTCAGAGCAGGTGACACCGCACAGTACAGCACTGCCAGAGCTGAGCTGAGAATGGGATCAAACATACTAAGGAGATGTATAGGAGGAAGGTCGAGGGCCACTTTACTTACAGTGTCCCACAGCAGATATGGAGGGGGATACAGGCCCTGACCAACTACAAAGGCCAGGGCCCTACAAACAGTGACAGCAGTAGCACTCTGGCAGAGGAGCTAAACAGCTTTTTCACATGCTTTGAGACCACCAAGAACCTGGACATACTGCCTCATGAGGACCATGACACTGCACCTCTTTCTCTTCAGGTGTATGAGGTGAGAAAAACACTGAGAGAAGTAAATTCCAGGAAAGCTGCTGGGCCTGATGGCATTCCTGGTGCAGTAGTTAAAGCATGTTGGCAGAAATATTTACAGAGCTGTTCAATCTATCTTTAATGTGGCATTTGGAAAAGACTGAGCTGAAGTCTTCACTCCGGTCCGTGTTTCCAGCGGGAACACGGACCGTTCCTACTGGCTGATGCCATTTGACAGCTGGCTATAAAAGGGAGCTGTCAAATGGCATCAGCTGTTGTCTGCCAGCTGGCTACCTTGTTAGCGCGGCAGCTGCGGCAACCCTTTATTGCTACAATAAAGTAAAAGCTGAAGTTCGCTCCGTGTTTGCCTCAGGTTATTCCGCCGCTCCATAACACTGGCGACGAGGATGGGATACCTATAAGAGGCAACCGGGCAAAGAATCGCTGAGTGCAGTCACTACAAAAAGAGCCGAAGTCACTACCGAGCTGAAGAGCTACTGTCACTATTCGCGAGCACGAGTTTCAACTTTCCATGAAAGATCTGGCACCGCTGAGTCAAGATGACTTCGAACCCTGCATTCCCACCTTTCAGACTGACAGCGGAAACATGGGAGTCCTACAGAAACAGATTTGATTGTTTCCTAGATGCCATAGACGTTGCTGACATTTCCGACCATAGGAAAAAGTCCTACTTTTTAAGTTTTTGCGGAGCCACAGTGTTTGACACTGCTATGGCATTATTGGCTCCATGTTCAATTAAGACTGTTCCATGGGAAGAATTGCAGGAAAGAGGAAGGCTATGAAGAGGCGAATGATGTAAATCGCCTCTGGCAGCAAAAAACCAGTCAAGGGGAAAACAGGCCAAACCTCAATCTACCTCCACGGCATCAGCCCATTTGTCTAAGCTGTGGGGGAAACCACCTCAGGGCATCCTTCAAGTTCAGGAATGCCATTTGTCTAAAATGCCAAAGGAAGGGTCATTTAGCCAGGATCTGTCAAGCAGGAAAGATTTTTGCCCAAAAGCCTCAGACAACCCAACATTTCCAGAAACAAGTTGAAGACTGTTTTACCTGCTATCAAGCCAAGCTGACTAACAAAGGCTCTAACAAAATTAATGTTTTTGTTTCTATAGAAGGGAAACCTTGCAGGATGGAGGTTGACACAGGCTCAGCACTATCCATCATCTCATAGAGCACTTTGAAACAACTACTTCCCAGAATGGCTAAGAAGAAGCTTCATGGCTACCAGTTAACCCGACGTGACTACCAAGGCAGAACCATCCCAGTCATTGGAAAAGGCAAGTTTTTTGTACAATTTCAAAACTTTAAAGGTCACTTGCCTTTAGTGGTAGTGGATGGTGCCCTCCCTAGCCTGTTGGGGTCGGACTGGTTCCTTGCCCTTGGCCTCCATATAAGCGGAATCCGCTCTATTACAAATGCTGAAGTGGACACCTTGTTTAATGACTATGCTGATGTGTTCAGCGAGGGGCTGGGCTGTAATTCAGGAACCCCAATATCTTTCAACTTGGACCCTCAGGCAGTACCAATCCGTTTAAAGCCTCGAAGGGTACTTTTTGCAATCTGCCCAAATTAGACATGGAGCTTGACAAATTAATTAAACAAGGTGTATTAGAGCTTGTGGACTTTGCAAAATGGGAAACCCCAATAGTGACACCCCTGAAGAAAGACGGGAGCATAAGAATCTGCGTGGATTACAAGACGTCATTGAACAAATATTTACAAATCAGCGCCTATCCAGTCCCTGTTATCCAGCACCTACTACATTCTTTTGAGCCAGGAACCATTTTCGTCAGATTATAGCACAGAGGACACTGAGCTCCATATTTACTTGCCTGTGAATTGTAGAAAACATATACACTATTATCTGTTTCTTGAGCTGAGCTCATGTTTTGCTAATGGGATTCTACCAGTTCAGACCAGTTCTATAGAACCAGTTGTTACGATTCTGTGCAGTTCGGACAAACAGCAAATCACACCACTGGCTCATCCCTCCCCTCCCCACCCATCCCACCCAGGAGGCTTCCCTGAGGCCCAGTCAGGGGTGGTATTCAGTAGGTTGTGGGAGGGAGAAGTGGCTTGGGTGCAGAACTGAACCTTCCTTAGGATTGAAGCTTCTATTTTTTCAGTGCAGACTCAGGCAGCAGATTGCAGAAAGGTAGATCTCTGAGTGAATCTGTGATTCTGCAAAGAGGCGCAATCAACCTGCTTTAAAAGTTGCTCTTTTTTAAAATAAAAAATTCAAACTTTACATATACTGTATATTTACAATATTTACATACAAGCCATGCCCATCCAGTCACATGACCACCAAGCCACACCACAAATTAGGCCATGCCCACAGAACCAGTTGTTAATGAATTTGAATCCCACCCCTGGCTAATAGTCTCTGATTCTTTCTCCAAGTTCATCTCTGTGATGCTCTACATAAATATGTGGAACAAATGCAAATGTTTAGCAGATCAAAAATCAAACGATGCTTAGAGGAATAAATAAACCACCCAATAAGTTTCTATATCAAAGAGTGATCTTAAATCTGGTATCTGCTAAATGATGATAGCTGCTGTCCCAAAGCAGTTTGATAGTGAAGCTAATTATTCAGAGATCTGATGGGCTTTCTTTTAGTGCACAAGTTTAAGTTAAGGCTGCACAGTTATCTATAGGTGATATTTTTTAATTGAAAATGCACCAAGCAATGGACTAAATTTATTTTTGTGATACTGAATTTGTATGCTGCTGAAATTACTCATGCTTCCGACTGAGTAGAAAAAAAAGCAATTAAACTGAGTGCAATACAAGATAATATGTAAAACAATAAAACATCAGTGATAAAGAAGCTGTTCTAAAATGGTGTAAAAGCACTGAAACATTTTCCTGGTGTTATCTACCTTCATCTCATGAAAATGTGGGACAATCAAAAATTTCTTCTGTGATGAATGCCTTGAAAAAAGTGAGCCTGCAGGAGGCAAGTAATATAAGATTTTATAGCTTAGAAGCAGCAGTTTGCACCAAGGAACCTATTGGCAGCCAGTGGACAGCTTTAAGCATAGACAAAACAGGCTCCTGGTAGTTAAAACTTGATAGCAAATGAGCCATAGCATTTTCTATAATTTCAGCTTCAAGTGGTTTTCAAAGGCCATTCTAAGTAGAGCACATTGCAGTAGTCTGGTTTAACTAGGAGGAAGGTATGACTTCCATTGCAATGTTCATCTGTATAAAGCTATATCTGCCTAACTAAAATTGAGCAAATGTGCTGTTGGCCAGAAACTCCAGCTGTCCATCCACTATTAGGTGTATGTCCAGGAGAGAACTAAGTCATAGACAAAACTGGACCCAGTCAGGAATCCATTCTGTCAAACCATTCCGTCCTACTTGGGTTTATGTTTTGGCAGCTGACAGGATAGTCTTCCATAGCATAGCCCATAAATAATGACGCTACCATTCCAGACAATAGATAATCTCTCCCAATGGCTTTGTGTTGATATAAAATAATAAGATAGGAAAGAAGTTTATAGTAAGTAGCTATCAGGAAGTCTCTCTAGCCACTAGCTGAATTGTGTCTTCCGGCTCTATGACTTAATGGACTTTAATGGACAAAAATCAATGAGAAAAACATTACATTGAAAAAAACATTGTATCGACATAAATTGTAATGTAAAGTAGGGTAGGAGCTTGAATTTGCCAGTTTTAAAATTCTCCATTTGGAACTTGGTTTTTTAAAAAATATAATTGAATAGTTCTGCTTGCTAAAGACTGAAATAAAGCAGACCTGATTGATAATTTTATGGAGGGAGAGTCTAAAGGTATTATCTTTCTTTGGTAATCACAAAGAAAGTGTATCACCAAAAAACTAAAAACAAAACTGGCTAAATGGGAAAGATTATTTATTTATTTATTTATTTAATTAATTAATTAATTAATTTCTTAACCGTTCATCTCCCTCAGAGAAACAAAGTAATGACAGAGTAACCTTATATCAGTACCACCAGAAACACTACATTTAGAAATTCCCTAAAATCGTCTTCTGTTTAAGATCTTATGAAAATAATTTTTCTTCAAAAAGCTTCAGAAGCTCATTCCTATCCCTATCCCTATCCTTGACATCCAATTCAACTGATGTAAGTCTGCAGGATTTATTTTTGATAGACATGCACAGTTTCTTTCTTGGGCTGAATTAATAGGTTCAGTAAATAAGGAATGATGTAACTCAAATAGATATTTAGATGATATGACTTTTAGTTGGCTACTCTGTATTTTTTACAAAAAGAAAAGCAAATATGTACTTTGATTCTTAGAGATGAAAGAAATGGAAAAAAGTGGTATTCGTACTGTGACAAATTAAATGTTTATTTAATAGATTTTTTTATTTATAAATTAATTTCCTTGCTGTGTTCTGATTTACTTACTCGTGTCATTAGAATATATTATTTAACATGAAGTAATAGAAAAGCTTAGCTTTTCTTATTGTAAGATAGAGGGATAATGGTAGTGAAAATAAAATGGTGATCATAAGTTTTGGATTTTAAAAAGTCCTGAAATTCAAAATATTCTTGTTCAGATGTATTAAAAGAACAAATTGCCTTCTATTAAATGAAATAAATATAGTAAATAGGTACGTGGGAGACAGCTGGATGACCTTAGGCCAGTTACTTTCTCTCGGCTCTAAGCGAACAATAGCAAACCACTTCTGAAATTTTGCCAAGAAAACTGCAGGGACTTGTTCAAACACACACTACATCACTGACTACAACGCACACACACACACACACACACACACACACACACACACACAAATGTGCAGCACAGATAGCCTTTTTTTTTCAGATTGACAGACAAAATGAGGCATGTGGGACATGTGGTCCTCATATAAATAAAAGGTCTACATATAAAAGAGAGTAGTCTGAGTGGAACAAGCTCATTTTCATCCAACAAGCTCATTTACCTCCAATTGCATAACTTTTTTTTCCTAACTAAACCTCCTCTTTCTCTTTATAAATGATTTATATTATGCTTGTTGAAAATTAGTGGCAGGTGAAAGTTGCAGGTTACATACTCATTTATGCTTACAAAATAACTTTTCAGCAAGAGGATCACCTCTGCCAACCTATGAGACTGGGACACAATTTTTGTCATTAACCTTAACCACTGCAGTACCTTTCGAATATCTGTTCCAGAAGGTCACACAAACTTCTGGCATAACATGATAGCTTTGGTTAAGCTTCTCCAGACATCCCTAACTTTGTCACTGTCTTTAAATACAAGGATTATCTCTCAGAGGAGTTATCTCTGCTCCTACTTAAACTTTTATGGAATAAAGCAAATATTATATATATGTACTGACAATCTGCAAAAAGAAATGTCTACTTTTGGAAATCAACAAAAGCCATGGATTGCCCTCCATAGATACTACTTATATACCACAAGAACCACAGGTATGCCTCAAGCTATTCCTTGCCTCTCTTGAAATGTTAATCAACTCTTTGGAAGGCTAAACTCATTTATCTTTTTCAACTCTGCCTTGTAAGACTTGAGTGTTAGAACTATCATTTAATTTTTAAAACTTCCCCAGACAGCTTTAGCTTTGCCACTGTCCTTAAAAATAGGATTATCTTGAATTTAATGGAAATGACTTACAAAATATGATCTTATGCATGATTTATTTATTGGTATTTCAAATAGAAATGCCACTCTTTTTCAAATGGCTTTCGGTGCATTCTTATAGCTGTATCTGTATGGAAACATGCACATTTAAAAATCACCAACTTAAATGCCCTAAAAACTCTTGTGTAAAAGACAGATCTTCAGACCATTTCCTAACCTATCTCAAATCAAACATCTTTGACTGGAAAAGAGACAATCAGCTTCCCCATATGGTTCATATTCCATCAGCATTACCATATGGTTTAGATCAGGAATGTTAAACTCGATTTCATTGATGGCTGCATCAGGATTGTGTTTGACGTCAGGAGGCCAGGGGTGGGCTTGGGTGGGCATGGCCATGGTAGGTGTGACATGGAATTTGTGTCAGGAGCACCAGTAGTGGCCAAGTGCTAATGAGACCCTCCTCACTCTCATTATAATCTCCTTCCTTCCTTCCTTCCTTCCTTCCTTCCTTCCTTCCTTCCTTCCTTCCTTCCTTCCTTTTCTTCTTTTTTTTTCCCTCTTCATTCTCCTTTCTTCTTCCTTCCCCTCTTTCCTTATTTTTCCTTTCTTGCTCTCTTCCTATCTTTCCTTCTTTTTCTTTATCTTTCCTCTTTGCCTTTCTCCTTTCCTGTCCCATTTTTATTTTGTTTTGTTTTGCTAGCCCTCTGCCAGTGAAAATGAAGCTTGGGGGTGCATGTGTCCTCCCTCATGCCCCCATTTTCACTGGCAGAAGGCTGCAGGAGACTGTTTTGGCCAAAAATCGGTGCAGTGGGACTGCATGCAAGCACCTGTTCTCTGTTTTCACTGGCAGAGGCACCATGAGCCGGTCCTTTGCTGTTTTTAGGCCATCCTCATGGGCCAGATCTGGCCCCTGGGCCTTGAGTTTGTCACCCCTGGTTTATAAATTCCCCAAATGGCAAAAATGTATTGGTGTGAGAGAACTATTTGGGAAGGCATGACTGGTTATGAAATGTTCACCTTCCTGATCAAGGATCACGATTGCAGTCCTTCTTTTCACTTGCTATTTCTTCCACTTGTCACCTTCTACTTCTTGCAGTTTTATTTATTGTGTATTATTCTACTGTATATTTAGAATCATTTTGAAACTAAGTGAGCAGCAAATAAATTTAGTAATAAAGAATGAGAAATAAACATTTAAAGGTGTATGATTCCTTTTTAAATTATCTATAATAACTATATGTCTCAGTAGAGACAGGCAGTACTTGGCTGATTTTGTTAGCTTTCTAGAAGTATATCAGATTGGGCGGATACTTAGATAAGAGACCACTAGGTAACAGTAAGCTAGGCTGAAATGTATTCAGAATAAGCTATATAAATTTAAATAAATAAATCTTTGCATTGTGATTTACAGTACATGCAGCGTACTGATGCATGTACAAGCAAAGTAAAGCTTGCACCAAATCCATGATTTGTAATTTATTTTCCTATACTAATAAACCACCCTGGCTAGACTGGGTGATTAAAAATGGAGACCAGATAATCAAGCAAAACTGTGTATATGAAATTCTTATTCTCTGAATAAATATATAACTTGGGCATACATCAGGCAAGGCATTCTGAAGGCTAGGTCTTCTGTTTTGACTGTTTTCCTTTGTTTATTTTGTCATTCCAACTGTCTGGTTCTTGCCCTTTAAATACCTCTCAGATGGCAGTCTAACTGTTGTGCTTTTTAGCGATGATTAAATTGTCTGGTAGTACAATATGCTGACATTCAAATGTTGAAATGTGTCTGGAACATTTTTTTTTGCCCTGGCACATTTACCCTCTTATTGGCAGCATTTAAAGTATTAGATTATAACTTCACACTGGATTTTAGAAATGTCCCACTGTCATAAGTAGAAGGGCAACTACTCCTGCCTTTCATATCTTCATTCACAGATGACGCTGTTTTGGACTCATTTCTCTCTTCAGAACAGTTTTTTATAGTTCACTTTCAATTTTGGCAATCAAACTTTTGCAAATGCTATAGGGGAAGGTTTTTTTTTTTAAAAAAAAACCTTGCTTTGCAGGGCAATTAGTCTATGCGTGTTTTTAAATTTATTTATTAATAATTTGTTTATTAATCATTTTAAACAGAATGGCTTCCCCTCTTATCATACCCCAACTCCAACAATATATACGAGGGTAAGGGGAGATTCCTCCAGGCCCTATAGCAGTGGTGGTGACCTATAGCATGTGTGCCAGAGGTGGCATTCAGAGCCCTCTCTGTGGGCTTACATATTGTTGCCCCAGCCCAGATCCATCATGTTTCTCCATTGCATTTCTCGCCATCTCCCAATGAGGGAAATGAGGTTCCCTCCTTTTGCAGCTCATTATGACATGGAGCCACAATGTGACCCTGCATTGTCATGGACTTGCTTCTGCTTCCCAGATATCAGTTGCTTTTCCTGCAGAACTGCTGGTGTTGTGATGCCCCACCTCCGCACTGGCCAGCTGGTGTTTGGCTTTCCACTGACCAGCTGATTGTTGGTGGCCTGCTCCTGGGATTTCTACCACCCAGCACAAGTTCAGGGGAAGAGAGAGAGAGGAAGGAAGAGAGAGAGAGAAAGAAAGAGGGGGAGGGAAAGAGAGAGAGAGAGGGAAAGAAAGAGAGGGAGGGACAAAAAGAGAAACAGAGAGAAGCAGACACAGAGAGGGAGATAAAGAAAGAAAGAAAGAGAGGGGGAAAGAGAGAGAAACAGAGAGAGAGGGGGAGGGAAAGTGAAAAATGATGTTACAAAAGTTTTTCTTTTTTATTGTTGCTAAACATAATATTTCAAAAGCAGAAAAAAATGAAGGGGCATAAAAGTGCATTTATCACTTTTTTCTTAGAACAATTAGGTGAACTCTGCCTTGTTCATCATTATTTTAGGTAGTAAACCTCAGTATTCAGGTTAAATTGCTGAGTTGGCACTTTGCGATAAATAAGTGGGTTTGGGGTTGCAGTTTGGGCACTTGGTCTCTAAAAGGTTTGCCATCACTGCCCTATAGCCATATAGCTCTCAGAACCCTCATGTCACTACACCTCCTCCACTCACCTTCTGGTAAAATGTTCCCTTCTGTTTTCACATTTCTGATACTAGTTGTAAATACTTTTATACGTTTTATACAATTTTTCTGATGTCCTATACCAGCAATACATCATTTAATAAAAGTTTTATCTTAAATTATGATACATTGTAAATTAGATACCGGCTACTCACATTCTCTTCCAAATATCCATATGTATTTTAGATTAATAGCCCATTTTGTCATGCAGTCTTTCATCTGTTCATCTTCTATTTCAAATCTTTAGCAAGTTTTATACTTTTTTACTACACATGTTCACCACTGGTACATAATTCAATTTCAACTTTTGTGAGTTTTTTTTTAAATTTCAGGTGTCTTTTCCTCCATATTAAATCTTTTTCTTAATTAAGTATATGAAAACCATTGAAAACTATGTCCTTCTGTGGTCATATTTTCTCTTGACTTCATCTTAAATTCTTCATCATCATGTATGAATAGTCTTGATATATTAATCATTATTCCCTATCTGCTGTTTGTGTTTTACAGAATGCTTCTTGTACTAAAGTCCCTTTAATTCTTTCATAATGGAAATTCCTTTATTGTGTTTGTTTTCTATGCAAATGATTTTATAAGGCTTTCATTTCCTGAAAAATGAGAGAAGCTCATAAAGATTCTGATGCTAGAATGCACAAAATGCAATCAGCATTGTAATTATTTTCAAAGGTCAATGTGGGAATTCTGTGCATCTCTATCACTCTAAATAGCTATGTTACAATCTTTACTTAGAGGATGATGTATTTTCACTATTGCTAATGGAGCTTTCAAAGTTCAAGGATGAAATTTTATAATATTATGTTTGTCTTGCATTACCCAATTACTGACTTAATATCAAAGGATGACTAAAAAAGGGAAATGTTAGATGAAAGGATTGGGCTGGGGGTTATCAAAACTTGCTGAGGAAAGCTGATGAATGAAACTGCTGATGGATACATTTTAAAAATTATACTGACTTCCAGATAATAAGCATTGGAAAATCAGTTGATATCTTGGAGTAGCCTTGTTTTAAAATATTCATATACCTTCAAAGAGCCTTTCTATATACACTAGACTGCTGGACTAATAGACAACATGGATACTCAAGTCGTGTGGTGCAGTGGTTAGAATGTAATACTTCAGCTAGTTCTGCTGACTGCTCACTGCCCACACTTTGGCAGTTCAAATCTCACCAGACTCAAGGTTGACTCAGCCTTCCATCCTTCCGAGGTTTGTAAAATGAGGACCCAGATTGTTGGGGGCAATATGCTGATTCTGTAAACCACTTGGGTTGTATAGCACTGTGAAGCGGTATATAAGATTAAGTGCTATTGCTATCCTACTTGATCCAAAGCTCCAGTCCTGGATTAACCATTAAGCAAAATAAGCATGTTCAATTCAAAGTCCACTGATGATGTCTCCTTGAATGGTGACAAAACATTTGCAACCAAATTGCAAAGCTCGGAGGTCAGACCAACAGCCCAAAATAAGCATGTGTTTAGAGTATCATGAGAAGGAGTACACTAAATAAATAACAATTTTTAAAGTATTTATTTAAGATAGTTGTGGGGTTTGGCCTGGGAACTGGCCTGGAAGAAAAATAAATTTGTAATCTCTTATTTTACCTTCAGTACTTATTGCATCTTAATGTCTTACTGGTTAAGCAATTAAAAGGAAACACTCATGGTATTTTGGTTACATAGAGATTAAAACATGTTTATAACTTTGTTAGTTGCTTATATTGCCATGTAGAAAAATAATGTCTAAAATTGCAAATACATAATAAGAGTTGGACCACCAAATGTAAGAATTATGGGAAAACTCAACATAGTAAAATTTAAATGACATTGAGAGTGAATTGAAATGGTCTAGAATTGGACACTTTCTATAAGAGGATCATACTATTTATTGGACTGGACACAAAAACAATATTCTGATTACCAAGTGTGAATTTGGTTGCTCGACGATCAAGTGAATTCATAGCTAGTTGAAATAGTATATGCAAAAAATTTCTTCAACAGTTGCTCACCAACCAAAATTGATCCTCAGACCTCTACTGTTCAATGTTTTTATTAATCACTTTGATAATGAGGTGGGAGCAATACTTATGAAGTTTGAAATGACACCAAATTGTGTGGGATAGCCAACATTCTAAAAGACAGAAATAAGATTAAAAACAATCATGTTAAAGAGAGGGGCTGAAAATAATAGAATTAAATTTAACAGTGGCAATTATAAAGCAAGAAATCAAAGAAAAAAGTATTGAATGCAGTAAAATGATATTGGTGATAAGAGGTTAAAATGATTTAATAATTTCAGTGGATGTAAAAAAGACAATTGTTCTATAACTAGACATATACATTGCACCTATAATGTGTACATGTTGGGAAGAAATCATTTCACTTTTAACATCAGGTCCATATTTCCTGGATCCTCCTTCCTGTCCCTCTTTAAAGACCACAGAACATTTGCATGTTCCTGAATGAATACTCTGTCCAGACGGTGCTTTTTTATTTGCTGGTACTACAAGGTCAGGCATGTTTGGTTCTATTAATTTTAAATGGGAAGGCAACAGGCAGAAGGAAGAAGCATAATATTACTTTGGATCAATTTAGCTCTATTGGAATAAGTTTTATGTCACTTCTAGCTTAGTTTGAAGTTATCAGATGTTTATTCAGTTTACACTTTTCTAATAAATTTCATGGTTAGGGGAGCTGTGATGGAACTGTTGCTCCTGTATATCCATATTTCTTAAAGGTCTTGGGAGAATTAATTGCAGATCCTACACTTCTGACATCAATTCATATGAAGCTGGTAGAAGTTGATATTAATTATTTATGCAACCTTTGAAATAACAAGCTCAAATGTTCTGTTTTTGAAATTTAGTGTCAGAATGTTTGAAAAACATGAAGATAATCTCCTTTGATACCCTTTAAATACACTTTAAACAAAACAAAGCAATTTTTTAATATATGTTAAGCCAAATCAGGGAGTAACTAGACAGACAGATGTAATTTTAAAGAAATTTATTTACTTATTTATATATTATTTCCCCTAAATATTCATTTCTTATTTTATATGGACTGTTAATTTGCTAATTTATATTATGTCATCTATTGTTGAGTGATACTGAAATTGAATTCAGTATTTTATTATTTTTGTTTCCACTACTATGACATTAGTATTGATAAATTTGTTTAATATAACAACACCCCACTCAAAAACAAAACAAAAACAATTTCTACCTGGTATAAAAGAAATTGAAATTCATCACCCAGCAATGAAAATATTTAGGAAAAATGTTACTGTTTGTTCTAGCCCCGAAAGAGAGAAATAGTTACATTCTAAAGTAGATTGTAATTAAGCTTATCATGTTCAAATTTGGACTGTTCAATTGTAGTTAAAGAACTTAATTAGAATTTATTATGTTTATTCATCTACATCCTGTCTTGTGTGTCTTCTAAATGCAAATGGGATATGAATTTAAAGTCTCCCTTTTGGACTCTAATCATAGACGAGAGATTGGAGGATTCAGAAAATCAAAACTGTATCTATCCATTGTTCCTGCCTCTTATTCATCCTTAGGCATACTGAGTCTGAGATATACAGTAGACATGAAAGACTGGGGAAAAAATAGCTGAAAAAAAATCAGCAGATGTGGATTACCTATTCATTGTCAAAGTGGCTGCAACACTGGATAAAGTGGATGGCAATCAACAAAATATGTGATGTGACAATAATGGATAATTAGCTTACTGGTTAGCATCAGAATTGGATTAGTTCATCATGCATAACATGTATTTTTCATCTAAAGTTAGCTTAGCACTGAAGTAGTAGTGGGATTCAGCCAGTTCACACCAGTTTGGGGGAACCAGTTGTTAACTTTCTGAGCAGTGTGGTGAACTGGTTGTCGGAAGAAATCTTTAGGCCAGAGAACCGGTTGTTAAATTATTTGAATCCCACCACTGCACAGAAGAGTGTAAAACTGAAATGATATTTGCAAGGCATGAGATTCAATACTTCCATCCTAACATGTTCATATTTTTTGGTGATTTTGCCCATGCTAACATTATAATCATAATCATATACAGTAGTCTTACAATTAGGGAGGGCTTTAACAGAATGACAGAGTTGGAAGGGAGCCTCCAGCGATGGAGGCAAGTTGTTCCACTGATTAATTGTTCTAACTGTCAGGAAGTTTCTCCTTATTTTTAGGTTGCTTCCCTCCTTGGTTAGTTTCCAACCATTGCTTCGCGTCTTGCCTTCTCATGCATTGGAAAATAGGTTGACTCTTTCTTCTGTGCGGCAGCTCCTCAATATTGGAACATTCCTATCTTGTCACCTCTAGTTCTTCTTTTCATTAGACTAACCATACCTAATTCCCTAATTTATATGTTTTAGCCCCCCAATCATCTTTGTTGCTATTCTCTGCATTCTTTCCAAAGTCTCAACATCTTTTTTACATTGTGGTGACCAAATTGGATGCAGTATTCCAACTGTGATCTTACCAAATCCTTATAAAGCAGTAATAACATATCTTGTAATTGTGGTTCTATCCATCTGTTAATGCAGCCTAGTATTGCATTATCTTTTTAGCATATTTAACTGTGCACCAGCATGCCAAGATCCCTCTCACCATTACTGCTATTTTATCTAATCTCAAATTGTACATTTGCTTTTTCTTGCCTGAGTGTAAAACCTTACTTTTATCTACACTGAATTTCATTTACTTTCATTAGAACAGTAACTTTAGTTGACTGAAAAATCCAACCTTATTATTGTATAATTTGTAGGAATAATTTCAGACTTTTAATAACCAAATTTAGATTCCTTGTTAAGCATCAAATGTGAATCTTCGGGATTTAATATTAAAGAAATGAAGTCCTCAAATATTTTCCTCATATTTTTCAGCATGTTTATAATATAGTTTTGAGTTTTATAGCAATTAGATGTAGAATTTTAAGGATTACTTGCTGCCTTGATTATCTTTTAATGTAAATGTACACTGTATTTACTTCCAATATAATTATTGGTTATAGTGATGATAGATAATAGTAATTAGGTAAAGGAAAGCAGACTTTGGAGCAGGAAAAATTTCATTGAAGGATAACCACTGATTTTAGAAAACCTGGCTGGAATACAAATATTTTTAATTGGCTTCATTTTGATCGCTGTTATTTAATCTTGCTTGCATAGAATTTAAATAAGCATTTTATTATAAAATTTGCATAGGTACATATAAATTAGCAGTTTCTTTTAGTTAGCAATTGTAGGTAATAAACATATTGATAATAGCAACATGCTTTGGCAAAAGCAGATTGGTGAGATGAACATTAAGCCTTCATATAGATAGAACAGCCTTTATCACATAATGGATTGGCAATTCAGAAGGAGGGTATAACAAATGAGGATTGAAGCAAAAAGTTGCAACAATATGTACATCCTCAAAGGTAGGGTTTCATTCTTTTCACTGTACTCCTTTTTTTTCATTGCATCCCATGGATATTGAATAGTACTCTGCATCAAACTTGTTTCATTTCAGAGATGATGATGATGATGATGATGATGATGATGATGAGGAGGAGGAGGAGGAGGAGGAGGAGGAGGAGGAGGAGGAGGAGGAGGAGGAGGAGGAGAATAAGAAATTTATAAAGACAGTTTTTTAGGGAAGTATCTAGCATTTCCCAAAGATGTTCCATGTTTTTCATTAACATCAGTTAATTACAACCTTGTCATTGGCAAATAATTAGGCTAGAAAAACAAGATACGTTAGCAAAAAGTTTAGAAGAAAGAAAACATATAACACCCTTCTCACAGGAAGGCAGCTATCACTTATAGAGGATAACACTTTATTAGCAAACTAAGATCTTAAATAAAGTAATAATAACATAAATGTGAAAAGTTCACCAATCAGGCAACAGGTTTTAAACAAATACTTCAAGATAATTCCACCACAGCTTTACATTTCCAACTATTCAACTTAATATTTCATCAGTTTCTTACTATGACATCAAACAAAGGGGAATCTCAAATGATCTAGCAATTTCTTCATAAGTGATATTTCCATCCCTGCTATCAGTATGTAAAGTAGAATGGGATCATATTCCTTAAAACTTTTGTGCCTTGAGATTTTCAATATGTAAAATTAAAACCTTGAATACAGGTGACATTCATCATCTTGGATTAAGAGCCTTATTGTTGTTGAAATACCAAGGTAGGAACCATTCAAATATCAGGGGGAACCCCATTCCAAAGGTCAGGTACTGCTACAGAGAAGATGAACTTCTTGGACCTTGATATGTGGCATATCACTTGTTTAAGTGATGGAACTGGAAGCATACTAGCCCTGCCAAATTGAATAGGCAGGGCAGACACTATAGGACAGGGGTTGCCAACCTTTTGGATCTCAAACTCATAATTTTAAATCCCAGGGACCACTAACCGGTTCTGTGGGCATGGCCTAATTTGTGGGTGTGGCTTGGTGGTCATGTGACTGGCTGGGCATGGCTTGTATGTAAATATTATAAATGTTTATATAAATATTGAACTTTTTATAAAAATCGAACAACTATTACCCAAAATCATGCAATCAGAATCACAGATTCATTCAAATATATATCTATCTGCCATTGGGTAGCTCAGTCTGTCACATAAAATTTGCTTGCAAGCAAACTCATAAAATTTGCTAGGAAGCAAACTCACAAAATTAACTCACAACACACCACGTATGTAAATATTGAATTTTTTTTATTAAAAAGAGCAACTTTTACCCAAAATCAGGCAAAGCAGGCAGGTAGATTGAGTTGCTCACAGAATCATTCAGTGATCTATCTATCTGCCATCAGCTACCTGAGTCTGTCACATAAAATTTACTTGTAGTGAGTCTGCACTGAATAATAGAAACTTCAGTTCTAAGGGAGGTTTGACTGTGCTTAAAAGCAGAGCCGAAGATCTAAAGACTAGCTAGAAAGCAAGAAATCCAACCATTTCTGGCTTCTTAGCTAATGTAAATCTCACAGCACAGCAGAACAGCTGATGGTCAGTTAAAAAAAAAGGAAAAATGGCAATTTAGCAGACAAGTTTGCCGGGTAAGGAATGAATGGGCAGGGAGGGTTCCCGCGGGCCATGGGGGCAGCGCAGCCTTGTGTTTCTGCGCAGCCTGGATTAATTGCTTTGGGGGGGGTGCTCTGGGGGTGAGATTTCTATGTGGCCCACCAAAAAATTTTCATGGCCCACCAGTGGGTCGCAGCCCACCAGTTGGTGACCACTGCTATAGGAAACATATGATTCCAAGGAACCTGGCCCTATATCATGTACAGCTTTATATCAGTTATAAGGTAAAGTAGATACTCTTAATGTCCATTTGGGTTTTCTTATGGCAAAGCTATGACACCTTCTCCCTGTAGAAGTAGTCATGGCTCTTCCAAGAAGTGAAGGAGATTAATTGTGGGCCTCTATAGAAGGCTTCTGTCTGAGCCTACATGTATGGATTTTGCTGCTGAAGTATGTGGATTTGCTTTTTGAAGTGAGAAGTGCATTTTCTAGCTCAGAGAATATCACAGATTGAAGTGGTATTGACAGGAGGGGTGAGGAGAATCACAGAAAGATGCAGGACAACTGAAGCAAACAAATGATTTATGCTTGTACAGAGAAATGGACATTTTTGCCCATCTGATTTAATGCTGTGTGAGCTTCTGAGACATTTTAGATATTGCAGGATCATGATTCTGGCTTTTACAGGATGTGACACACTTTCTGAGAGGTGGCAACATTTTAAACAGCATGTTTTATCATAACAGTTTCTTCTTTAAAATACCAGAATTCCTTTTACCAACTTTAGCTTTATGGGGTAAAAGGTTCAAAGCAGAAGTTCTTATGCAAATCTCCATCCTGCTGGAAAAGGATCATCCCTAGAGTAAAATCAGAAGGATCATTTGAACAATAAAAAACATATTTCAAAGCATCTTCTAGATGGCAGAAGGGCTGGGAGATAACACTCTGTTGGATGAGAATCTACTGAGGATATATAGCTTGAACGTGGCTCCCTGCTTAGCAAAATAGCTTAGTTGAAAAATCAGGGATAGAGGTGTGGTAATTTAGAAAAAAAAAATAATGGGAGGCAGAGGGAAGATATATCCAAGAGAGAATAGGGTCTACCTTTGCAGAGTCCCCAGAGGAGGTGGGAAAAAAGGGTGGAAATTGAAAAAAAACACCATGACCAATGCTGTTCCTCCTTTCTTTCTTCTAGTCGGGGTAGATATTCTTTCCTTCCCAACATGCTTTTCTTGTCACTATCCTTGTTCTTATCCCAAACCTACTTTTTCAAAAGACGTCTGGAAAGACAACTTTCTTTATTTTTTCTTGAAGACATTTCACTTCTTATCTAAGAAGATACCAATTCTTGGATGAAAAGTGAATCATGTTCAACAAAAAAGCAAAGAAAATCCAGTTGCTTTTTGAAAAGCCAACCTTGGAACAAACATGACCTGGATGACTAAGAATCTTCATAGAAAATTACCCTTCTCCTTCCATTATGCTTGGCTGGGATTTTTGTAAGCTGCCTATAAATCCTCTTACTCCACTGCTCTATGAAACAGTCCTTGCCCCCAAAGCTACCTATTAGGCTCTCCACTCACCATATTTATAATTCTTATAATTCTATTTCCCTTTAAATGCTGATATCCCTCAGCTTGAATGACCCAGATGACTTGATTTTTAACAAACTAGCCTGTGTTTTGAAAAACATACCTGGCACTGATACTTGACCCAGTCAGTAATTGCCCCAACTGGCTTGCTTACTATTGATGTAATTATGAGTGGCTGCTGTGAAATGGGGTGGGCAGACATCCCTCCTTTTTCTCTTCCCCATATTTTCTTTCCATCTGGGCTGATCAGCCAAGGAGGAATTTTTCCAGCATTCCCCCAGAAAGTTGTGTTTTTCAGCTAGGCAAGCCCTGCCTTCTTTCCCTATGGATTAGGCCATGCAGAGAGCTCTGGATTCAAATCTATATTCATAGCCACAGCAGCCCTACACAAAACCTCAGTGTTATGTCTAGGAGTTCTCACTCAGGTCCACTCACTTTGAGTGGGCGTTCTTCCCCTTTCCTCATTGGCTGGTTCTCCCCAGCAGCCAGCTATAAAAGCAGGCTGCGGGGTCCAACCAGTCACTGATTGCTGCGAGCCAGTTCCTGGCATGGCAAGCACGGTCAGCCCTTTATTGTTATAATAAAGTATTGTTGCACTCATGCTCTGGTTCAGCCTCTAATTGCTCAAACTTAACACTGGCGACGAGGATGGGATGGCTACCAGAAGCACCATGCAACCGCTGAGTCACTAGCCGCCGATCCGCAGCCCAGAGAGAGCGATCGGCGGCGAGCAGAGAAACGCTGATCCGCAGCCAGAGAGAGCGGTCAGCCAACAAAAAGAGCAAACAAAAGAGCAAACGCTGATCCGCTGACAGAGAAAGCGCCAGCAAGCGATAAGAAGCGAACGCTGATCCGCAGCCAGAGAGAGGCGGTCAGAATCGAGAGTTAGAAGCGTCTGTAGCCGCTTGTTAGCCCAGCTACAGGGAAAGTGAAGCGCTGCGAGCCTCAGCCGCTCAGTATCAGGCGCGAAATTCAAACGGTTGTCATTTGAATTTCAAACCTAAAAGGTACAGCACAGCGCTGTAGCCAGTCACTGACGCCCACTCAGGCGCGAATCCAAACGCCATCAACGGCTAACAGCCTAAAGTGGTTAACCCAGAGAGAAAAGAGAGGATTGCAAACAGCCTCTCCCGAGCTGAAATCACTTGCCCACCACGGGCACTAAAACATTGTCTGCTGCCCCAGAGAGATTTTTTCCTCAGGTTGTTCAACCGGTCCCAGCACCATGAGTTCCAATCCAGTCTTCCCGGCGTTCAAACCAGACGAGGAGAAGTGGGAATCGTATAAGAACCGCTTTAATCATTATATCGATGCAGTTGGCCTGGCGGATGCGGGGAGCATCGGAAAAATCGTATTTCCTAATCTACTGCGGAGCCACCGTCTACGATACTGCCGCAGCGCTCGTGGCTCCTCGTGAGTTGAAAAACGTTCCGTGGTCTGAGTTACTTGAAATTCTCACTAACCACTATTCTCCCAGGCCCTCACAGATTGCCAGGAGATTCACCTTCCGTATGAGGAAGCAATCGAGCAAGGAGACCATCAATCAATATATGGCCGCTCTCAGAACAGCAGCACTGCATTGTGGGTTTGGAACCTACCTGGAGGACATGCTCCTCGATCAATTAGTCTGCGGGGTCAAGGACCTCCACCTGCAAAGGCGCCTTCTCGCAAAAAAAGACCTCAACCTCGCACAAGCAGTCGAGGAAGCCTTGGCAGCTGAGCTGGCAACAAACTCAGCCACCGAAATCCAGGGCCCAAGTGCCAAGCTGACGTCACTTCCAGTCCACTCCGAGGAGGTGGTAGCAGAGGAAACCATCAGTGATGAAAGCGAAGTCCACCGCCTATCCAATGACAGACGGCCGCAGGTAGGAGCCAAACAATAAAACATCGGTCCACCCAAGCACATCACCCTGTGCCTAGCCTGTGGGGGATCTCATCAGAGGGCCACCTGCAAGTTTAAGGGAGCCACCTGCAATAACTGCCATAAAAGGGGACACATCGCGAGAGTCTGCCAAGCCCCCCAAAGCGCAGCACAAAGGCACCCTCCCTCGCACTCGGGACCACAGAGGCAAGTATTGAACTGTCGCACGCATCACCTTGCCAAGCACACTTGCCACACTGTTAGTAAAATTTCTCTCTCCGTCTCCCTAGAAGGTAAACCGTGCCGCATGGAGGTTGACACAGGGTCAGCGCTCTCAATTATCTCGTGGAACACCCTTAAGAGGCTCCAACCAAGCCTATCCACTAGCCGGCTCCAGAGATGCCAGTTTGGCCTGAAGGACTACCAGGGGAAGACCATTCCTGTAATCGGCAGAGGCAAGTTTCTTGTCAGTTTTAAAGCTTTTAAAGGTCACCTACCTCTAGTGGTAGTTAACGGCAATCTACCCACCTTATTGGGGCTCGATTGGTTTCCCTATCTCGGCCTAGGGCTAACAGGAGTCCATGCTGTCTCAACCTCAGACACTGACTCCTTATTCGCTGATTACTCAGATGTATTCAGCGAAGAGCTGGGGTGTTATAACGGTACCCCCATCTCATTCTCAGTTGACCCCCAAGCAGTACCAATCAGGCTAAAACCGCGTAGGGTTCCATTTGCTATTCGGCCAAAACTAGATGCAGAATTGGATAAACTATTAAAACAAGGGGTCATTGAGCCAACAGATTTCGCCAAGTGGGAGACGCCCATTGTCACACCCCTCAAAAAAGACGGTAGCCTGAGAATTTGCTCGGACTACAAGACGACAATCAATAAATTTCTACAAGTTAGCGCTTATCCTGTGCCCGTCATCCAGCACTTATTACACACATTCGAACCAGGCAGCATTTTTGCTAAATTGGACATGTCTCAAGCATATCAACAGTTCCCTGTAGATAACCAAACAGCGGAACTCCAGACAATTGTCACTCACAGGGGTGCCTTCCAATGCAAGCGTCTCCAATTTGGCGTAAGTGTTGCCCCGGGTATTTTTCAATCCCTCATGGAGCGGATTTTGCAGGGCCTCCCTGGTGTAGTACCCTACTTCGATGACATCTTAGTCTCGGCCAGGGACAGACCCCAACTCTTCCAAAGAGTTCGAGCTGTGTTAGAGAGGTTCAGACAGCATGGCCTCAAGTTGAAAAAAGAAAAATGTGCCATTGCCACTAGACAGGTGGACTTTCTGGGTTATAAAATTGACGCCTCTGGCATTCACCCCTGGAGTCCAAGGTTAAGGCAATCCACGAGGCACCCACTCCAACCTCCAAAACTGAACTACAGGCGTTCTTGGGGCTATTGAACTTTTACGCATCCTTTCTGCCCCATAAAGCATCAGTAGCTGAACCCCTACACAGATTACTGGATAAAAAGTCACCATGGCACTGGGGGCACAAGGAAGACCATGCCTTTAACGCCGTCAAATCACTACTCACGTCAGAGGCGGTACTTATTCAATTCGACCCTAACCTCCCTTTAGTACTGGCAGCAGACGCCTCCCCTTTTGGAATTGGGGCGGTACTAAGTCACAGGCTTCCCAATGGCGCCGAGGCTCCCATCGCCTTTTTCTCAAGAACGCTCTCTGCTACGGAGCGCAATTACAGCCAGATCGATAAGGAAGCCCTAGCAGCTGTTGCAGCCGTGAAAAAATTTCACGAATTCCTTTTTGGCCATTTTTTCGAGCTGGTCACGGACCACAAACCCCTCCTTGGCCTCCTAGCCGGGGACAAGCAGACCCCTCAAGTCCTCTCCCCTAGGATGACAAGGTGGACTCTCTTTCTAGCAGCCTACTCCTACAGACTTATACACCGCCCGGGTAAAACACTGTCCCACGCTGACGCCCTCAG
Organism: Pseudonaja textilis; assembly: GCF_049901715.1. Classification (NCBI taxonomy): domain Eukaryota; kingdom Metazoa; phylum Chordata; class Lepidosauria; order Squamata; family Elapidae; genus Pseudonaja; species Pseudonaja textilis. The sequence continues at coordinate 221,376,722 of NC_141991.1, read as the reverse complement.
TCGCTGCCCCTTACCTGCCCCGGCTGAAGACCCTGCTCCTGTCCACGCTATTTTCGAGATCACCCAGTTGGACCTACCCATCACTGCCCTGGACATTGCTGCTAAAACCAAGACAGACCGAACACTCGCCCAGGTGCTCGACTGGGTGAGGAGGGGTGGCCGGGTGGCAATGTTGATAACAAATTCACACCTTTTAAGACTCGCATGCAGGAATTGTCAAGTCTGCAGGGCTGTCTACTATGGGGCACTCGAGTGGTCATCCCGGCCTCACTGCGTACCCGAGTTTTGGAAGCATTGCACGAGGGACATCCGGGCATCGTGAGAATGAAGGCGTTAGCACGCAGCTACGTGTGGTGGCCGGGTCTAGACGAGGACATTGTCAATTGGGTAAGTTCCTGCAACATTTGCCAGGAATCCCGTCCTGCTCCCCCCCATTGCCACCCCTACTAGATGGGAAAACGCCAGCGCTCCTTGGTCCAGAATTCACATCGACCTAGTGGGCCCTCTGCATGGGAAGATGTTCCTAGTGGTCGTGGACGCCTATTCCAAATGGATTGACGTAGCACAGCTATCCACGACCACCACACTAGCAATCACCAACGTGTTAACACGCCTGTTCGTTACGCACGGGCTACCCGACTCCATTGTCTCCGATAATGGCCCACAGTTCGCATCGACTGAGTTCAGCCGCTTCGCTGCCAACCTGGGTATCCGCCACATTTTCACAGCGCCATTTCACCCTGCCAGTAACGGGTTGGCTGAAAGGGCCGTCAGGACCACTAAGGAAGCCCTGGCAAGGTTCAACAAGGATGACTGGCACCACAAACTCTCGCGGTTCCTGATGAGCCAGCACTCAACTCCTTGTTCAGTCACCAATAAGTCCCCAGCGGAGCTCCTGATGGGCAGGTGTCTGAGGACTGTGTTGGACAGACTACACCCACAATACTGCCCTGACTCTCCCCTCGCTTCCTCATCGGAGGTTAGACATTTTATCTTACAGGAGCCAGTTTTCGCGAGGAACTTCGCTGGAGACCCCCTGTGGATCCCGGGCGAGATCGTAGCCATCACCGGGCCGCGGTCGTATCGGGTCAGACTGGAGGATGGCCGCGTCTGGAGAAGGCACATAGACCAACTGCGCAGACGCCTCAGCACCATCGCCAGCAGGGACCCAGAGGCACTAGACGAGGGGAGGCTTCATCCTCAGCCTCACATCCACATCACTCCCGGCGATCAGTTCACACCTGCAGCCGGTTCCGAAAGCCCGAACACAGACAGCGGCGCCCAGACAGTTAGCCAGCCCGATCCAGCCTTCGAGAGCACATCCCCAGTGATCAACCCTACGAGCCCTGGGCAGGCTCAAACCGAGGGGGACACTGGTGACACTTTGCCGACTCTGCCTTCCCAGGCAGACCCCGGACGGACAGACGATGTTCCTGAGCTATGCCGTTCCGGGCGCCAACATAAACCTCCTGCCTACCTCAAAGACTATGCATGTTCGCATCTGGGGGGAAGGGGTGTTATGTCCTGAGAAATCTAGGAGTTCTCACTCAGGTCCACTCACTTTGAGTGGGCGTTCTTCCCCTTTCCTCATTGGCTGGTTCTCCCCAGCAGCCAGCTATAAAAGCAGGCTGCGGGGTCCAACCAGTCGCTGATTGCTGCGAGCCAGTTCCTGGCATGGCAAGCACGGTCAGCCCTTTATTGTTATAATAAAGTATTGTTGCACTCATGCTCTGGTTCAGCCTCTCATTGCTCAAACTTAACACTCAGCAAGTCTTTTCTCAGTGCAGCACCCAGGGCAATTTAGTGAGGAAGGATGGTGACACACACACACTGAGCAAAGCAACCATGGACATACGGAGCAGTTATCACAAAAAGGAAAGTGGTAGAAGTTCCTTGTTTACATTTAAGAATTTACATGCAAAACAATCTGCGGTACCAGAGATCAAAATAGAGACCTGCAAAATAAATAAATAAATAAAAATCACAGACAGCCTCTCAAAAATACACAAGTAAAATTGAGATTCTGAGCAGACAATTAAATGGTATTGGTGTGTTAGTTAAAATATACAATCGTCGAACTCACATAGGGAAAATCCACATCAGAAGCAGCTTGAGATCAGAGATCATAAAATTGCAAATAGCTATAGTCTTGTCACAGTAGAGAAATATCTTACTCAATATTTCGAACTCAAACCTGTCTAAATGGATCCCTTGGCAGCAAAGACTCTATTTCCAGACTTTGATCTTTATTCACAGGAAATGTCACCATACAAATACTAGAGGGTAGTGTTCAGACATATGTTTCACCCCATAGTCTCTGACCTCACCCCCTCCCAAAGATGCATTGAATATTATTTGTATATCTGAGATTATCTGCCAGGAAGGGCTGGGAGTGGCCTGCATTCAAAACAAGAGCCACCATTAAAGAAAATTAGACATTTAACTTAGATTGGGGGGGAAGGTTATAATGGAAAATGTGATCTTTAAGGAAGCATAAATTATAGAGGTAACTACATTTATAAACATATTAGTGAATGAATGGTTAGAATAGCTCCCAACAGGAGTAGATTAGCATTTATATAGAATAGGAAACTAAAAGTTATCTTCTGGAAAAATGGGCAACTAATAAATGTACATAAGTAAATAAATAAATATTTTGACCTTATTTATTTGAATATTGGGAACTGTATGTGAAGCAATTTGTACAGTTCTGCACAGAACTGAACCCATGTATTGGGGAAGTGAGACATTTGGACTGTTCAATATGAAAACACACTTCAAAACACTTTCTCCTTTTATCATTCTTCCCCCACCTGGGACCTTAAAAATATATCAAATTACCATATCCCATTCCTCTAATCAGCAATGCCACTGTTGCACTAGGCTGGGATGCTGTATCCCAACCTATTGGCAGAATACCAGTTTTGAAAAGACTGTCATAGCATCTGGCAAAAAGTGAAAAAGCTATTACTTTTTTTTCTAGGCAACTGGATTTTATTGCTAGGTCAGACACTACCAAACTATCAGATTGGCCATTAAATGGTATGATGAATAAGAGACAGAATTCCAAGTTTTTCTTGCATGCTATCTACACAATCCTCAATTGCTTAAGTTTCTCTTTAAAGTAGAACAACTTTAAATGCAAATAGCCATTAGAAATGAAGAACTGCTGACATTTTTATGCAGGTTTCCATTTTTATAGGCATAAAGTTAATAACTCCATGTCACAAGCAAATTATCCAGAAAGGGAAACTGGACCAATTAAACAGTGCTAATCAAAATCTGTGTTCTTATTCAGTTAGGCTAAAAGGCAAACAACAATCAGATGTTGTTATGTCCTGAGAACTCTAGGAGTTCTCACTCAGGTCCACTCACTTTGTGTGGGCGTTCTTCACCCTTTCCTCATTGGTTGGTTCTCCCCAGCAGCCAGCTATAAAAGCAGGCTGCGGGGTCCAACCAGTTGCTGATTGCTGCGAGCCAGTTCCAGGCGTGGCTAGCACGGTCAGCCCTTTATTGTTATAATAAAGTATTGTTGCACTCATGCTCTGGTTCAGCCTCTCATTGCTCAAACTTAACACTGGCGACGAAGGTGGGATGGCTACCAGAAGCACCATGCAACCGCTGAGTCACTAGCCGCCGATCCGCAGCCCAGAGAGAGCAATCGGCCAGCGATAAGAGAAACGCTGATCCGCAGCCAGAGAGAGCGGTCGGCAAACAAAAAGAGCAAACAAAAAGAGCAAACGCTGATCCGCTGACAGAGAAAGCGGCCAGCAAGCGATAAGAAGCAAACGCTGATCCGCAGCCAGAGAGAGCGGTCAGAATCGAAAGTTAGAAGCGTCTGTAGCCGCTTGTTAGCCCAGCTACAGGGAAAGTGAAGCGCTGTGAGCCGCAGCCGCTCAGTATCAGGCGCGAAATTCAAACAGTTGTCATTTGAATTTCAAACCTAAAAGGTACAGCACAGCGCTGTAGCCAGTCACTGACGCCCACACAGGCGCGAATCCAAACGCCATCAACGGCTAACAGCCAAACGTGGATAACCCAGAGAGAAAGAGAGGATTGCAAACAGCCTCTCTTGAGCTGAAATCACTTGCCCACCATGGGCACTAAAACATTGTCTGCTGCCCCAGAGAGATTTTTTCCACAGGTTGTTCAACCGGTCCCAGCACCATGAGTTCCAATCCAGTCTTCCCGGCGTTCAAACCAGACGAGGAGAAGTGGGAATCGTATAAGAACCGCTTTAATCATTATATCGATGCAGTTGGTCTGGCGGATGCGGGAGAGCATCGGAAAAAATTGTATTTCCTAATCTACTGTGGAGCCACCGTCTACGATACTGCCGCGGAGCTCGTGGCTCCTCGTGAGTTGAAAAACGTTCCGTGGTCTGAGTTACTTGAAATTCTCACTAACCACTATTCCCCCAGGCCCTCACAGATTGCCAGGAGATTCACCTTCCGTATGAGGAAGCAATCGAGCAAGGAGACCATCAATCAATATATGGCTGCTCTCAGAACAGCAGCACTGCATTGTGGGTTTGGAACCTACCTGGAGGACATGCTCCTTGATCAATTAGTCTGCGGGGTCAAGGACCTCCACCTGCAAAGGCGCCTTCTCGCAAAAAAAGACCTCAACTTCGCACAAGCAGTCGAGGAGGCCTTGGCAGCTGAGCTGGCAACAAACTCAGCCACCGAAATCCAGGGCCCAAGTGCCAAGCTGACATCACTTCCAGTCCACTCCGAGGAGGTGGTAGCAGAGGAAACCATCAGTGATGAAAACGAAGTCCACCGCCTATTCAACGACAGACGGCCGCAGGTAGGAGCCAAACAAGAAAACATCGGTCCACCCAAGCACATCACCCTGTGCCTAGCCTGTGGGGGATCTCATCAGAGGGCCACCTGCAAGTTTAAAGGAGCCACCTGCAATAACTGCCATAAAAGGGGACACATCACGAGAGTCTGCCAAGCCCCCCAAAGCGCAGCACAAAGGCACCCTCCCTCGCACTCAGGACCACAGAGGCAAGTATTGAACTGTCGCACGCACCACCTTGCCAAGCACACTTGCCACACTGTTAGTAAAACTTCTCTCTCCGTTTCCCTAGAAGGTAAACCGTGCCTCATGGAGGTTGACACAGGGTCAGCACTCTCAATTATCTTGTGGAACACCCTTAAGAGGCTCCAACCAAGCCTATCCACTAGCCGGCTCCAGAGATGCCAGTTTGGCCTGAAGGACTACCAGGGGAAGACCATTCCTGTAATCGGCAGAGGCAAGTTTCTTGTCAGTTTTAAAGCTTTTAAAGGTCACCTACCTCTAGTGGTAGTTAACGGCAATCTACCCACCTTATTGGGGCTCGATTGGTTTCCCATCTCGGCCTAGGGCTAACAGGAGTCCATGCTGTCTCAACCTCAGACACTGACTCCTTATTCGCTGATTACTCAGATGTATTCAGCGAAGAGCTGGGGTGTTATAATGGTACCCCCATCTCATTCTCAGTTGACCCCCAAGCAGTCCCAATCAGGCTAAAACCGTGTAGGGTCCCATTTGCTATTCGGCCAAAACTAGATGCGGAATTGGATAAACTATTAAAACAAGGGGTCATTGAGCCAACAGATTTCGCCAAGTGGGAGACGCCCATTGTCACACCCCTCAAAAAAGACGGTAGCCTGAGAATTTGCTCGGACTACAAGACGACAATCAATAAATTTCTACAAGTTAGCGCTTATCCGGTGCCCGTCATCCAGCACTTATTACACACATTCGAACCAGGCAGCATTTTTGCTAAATTGGACATGTCTCAAGCATATCAACAGTTCCCTGTAGATAACCAAACAGCGGAACTCCAGACAATTGTCACTCACAGGGGTGCCTTCCGATGCAAGCGTCTCCAATTTGGCGTAAGTGTTGCCCCTGGTATTTTTCAATCCCTCATGGAGCGGATTTTGCAGGGCCTCCCTGGTGTAGTACCTTACTTCGACGACATCTTAGTCTCGGCCAGGGACAGACCCCAACTCTTCCAAAGAGTTCGAGCTGTGTTAGAGAGGTTCAGACAGCATGGCCTCAAGTTGAAAAAAGAAAAATGTGCCATTGCCACTAGACAGGTGGACTTTCTGGGTTATAAAATTGACGCCTCTGGCATTCACCCCCTGGAGTCCAAGGTTAAGGCAATCCACGAGGCACCCACTCCAACCTCCAAAACTGAACTACAGGCGTTCTTGGGGCTATTGAACTTTTACGCATCCTTTTTGCCCCATAAAGCATCAGTAGCTGAACCCCTACACAGATTACTGGATAAAAAGTCACCATGGCACTGGGGCACAAAGAAGACCATGCCTTTCACGCCGTCAAATCACTACTCACGTCAGAGGCGGTACTTATTCAATTCGACCCTAACCTCCCTTTAGTACTGGCAGCAGACGCCTCCCTTTTGGAATTGGGGCGGTACTAAGTCACAGGCTTCCCAATGGCGCCGAGGCTCCCATCGCTTTTTCTCAAGGACGCCTCTGCTACGGAGCGCAATTACAGCCAGATCGATAAGGAAGCCCTAGCAGCTGTTGCAGCCGTGAAAAATTTCACGAATTCCTTTTTGGCCATTTTTTCGAGCTGGTCACGGACCACAAACCCCTCCTGGGCCTACTAGCCGGGACAAGCAGACCCCTCAAGTCCTCTCCCTAGGATGACAAGGTGGACTCTCTTCCTAGCAGCCTACTCCTACAGACTTATACACCGCCCGGGTAAAACACTGTCCCACGCTGACGCACTCAGTCGCTGCCCCTTGCCTGCCCCGGCTGAAGACCCTGCTCCTGTCCACGCTATTTTTGAGATCACCCAGTTGGACCTACCCATCACTGCCCTGGACATTGCTGCTAAAACCAAGGCAGACCAAACACTCGCCCAGGTGCTCGACTGGATGAGGAGGGGGTGGCCGGGTGGCAATGTTGATAACAAATTCACACCTTTTAAGACTCGCATGCAGGAGTTGTCAAGTCTGCAGGGCTGTCTACTATGCGGCACTCGAGTGGTCATCCCGGCCTCACTGCGTACCCGAGTTCTGGAAGCATTGCACGAGGGACATCCTGGCATCATGAGAATGAAGGCGTTAGCACGCAGCTACGTGTGGTGGCCAGGTCTAGACGAGGACATTGTCAATTGGGTAAGTTCCTGCAGCATTTGCCAGGAATCCCGTCCTGCTCCCCCATTGCCACCCCTACTAGATGGGAAAGCACCAGCGCTCCTTGGTCCAGAATTCACATCGACCTGGCCGCCCTCTGCATGGGAAGATGTTCCTAGTGGTCGTGGACGCCTATTCCAAATGGATTGACGTAGCACAGCTATCCACGACCACCACACTAGCAATCACCAACGTGTTAACACGCCTGTTCGTAACGCACGGGCTACCCAACTCCATTGTCTCCGACAATGGCCCACAGTTCGCATCGACCGAGTTCAGCCGTTTCGCTGCCAACCTAGGTATCCGCCACATTTTCACAGCCCCATTTCATCCTGCCAGTAACGGATTGGCTGAAAGGGCCGTCAGGACCACTAAAGAAGCCCTGGCAAGGTTCAACAAGGATGACTGGCACCACAAACTCTCACGGTTCCTGATGAGCCAGCACTCAACTCCTTGTTCAGTCACCAATAAGTCCCCAGCTGAGCTCCTGATGGGCAGGCGTCTGAGGACTGTATTGGACAGACTACACCCACAGTACTGCCCTGACTCTCCCCTCGCTTCCACATCGGGGGTTAGACATTTTATCTTACAGGAGACAGTTTTCGTGAGGAACTTCGCTGGAGACCCCCTGTGGATCCCGGGCGAGATCGTAGCCATCACTGGGCCGCGGTTGTATCGGGTCAGACTGGAGGATGGCCGTGTCTGGAGAAGGCACATAGACCAACTGCGTAGACGCCTCAGCACCATCGCCAGCAGGGACCCAGAGGCACAAGACGAGGGGAGGCTTCATCCTCAGCCTCACATCCACATCACGCCCGGCGATCAGTTCGCACCTACAGCCGTTTCCGAAAGCCCGAACACAGACAGCGGCGCCCAGACAGTTGACCAGCCCGATCCAGTCTACAGGAGCACACCCCCAGTGATCAACCCTACGAGCCCCGGGCAGGCCCAAACCGAGGGGCACACTGGTGACACTTTGCCGACTCTGCCTTCCCAGGCAGACCCCGGACGGACAGACGATGTTCCAGAGCTACGCCGTTCCGGGCGCCAACATAAACCTCCTGCCTACCTCAAAGACTATGCATGTTCGCATCTGGGGGGAAAGGGGTGTTATGTCCTGAGAACTCTAGGAGTTCTCACTCAGGTCCACTCACTTTGTGTGGGCGTTCTTCACCCTTTCCTCATTGGTTGGCTCTCCCCAGCAGCCAGCTATAAAAGCAGGCTGCGGGGTCCAACCAGTTGCTGATTGCTGCGAGCCAGTTCCAGGCGTGGCTAGCACGGTCAGCCCTTTATTGTTATAATAAAGTATTGTTGCACTCATGCTCTGGTTCAGCCTCTCATTGCTCAAACTTAACAGATGTGAAAGTTCTTTCATTTGAAAATAAACCTTCCAAGGACAGTGAGAGGCAGAAAAACAAGCTCATGGCACATTAAAAATCCATCTTAAGATTCTCTAGTTTGTAGTCTGCAAAACCACAGGCTACAATCTGGAGCATATGAAGCAGCTGATGTCACTAACATGTGATAGCCCAATACTGTCAGAAGAACAACTTTCCATTTGCAAATAAGAGAAGAAAGCTGTATATGCAAATGATTAGGTTTATCACTTTCCTCCACTCCTGTGAATCTCTCACCATTTCAGCAGGGCCAGTTTCAAGTTTACTTAATAAGGATAAAAATCCATTTCTCTTTCTCTTCTTTCCTTGAAAAAGGTGGTTGATGAGAGCCCCAAATACCAGGTCCATAATAAAGTAAGACATGTTTACAGAACAATTGATAAAATTCCTCAATTCCCTTGCTTATTTTTTTTTTACTGTCCCTCTATTTTGCCATTTAAAATATATTTGTTATAAACTCAGAAAACTCAGCCTTTCCTTTTAAGTTGAGTCAGAACTAGATTGCAGCTCTGATAGATTATGAAAGACAGTCAGTCTAGTGTAGAGGTTAAAAGCACCAAACTAAAAACTGGGACACTAAATTCTTATTTTGCCTTAGGCACAAAGTCGACTGGGTGACATTGAATCTATCAGTTTCTTCATCTTAAGGAGAAGGTCATGACAAAGCACTTCTTGAAATGTTGCCCAAAAAAACTTCAGGGACTTGTTCAGATAGTCACGAAAAGTCAAGGGTGACTTGAAGATATAAAGGTATTATTATGAGATGGTATTTTTCTCCACATGGTTAGATGGCAAATTTTTTTCTGCCACATTCCTTTATTTTAGACAGGATAAAATATTTCCAGCTGAAGTCAGGAGTCTCTACCCCCTAAGACTTCTAATAGCAGATGGGTACCCTGATGTTAAATAGAATTCCAACAAAATGGAGGGTGTAAAACCCTTCCATTATAATCCATGGCAGTGTCATGAATCAAATCATTTCTCCTTCTTGCACAGGGTGTTTGTGAAAGAAAAATTCTATACTTAGAATAGAAACTGTATGATAAACATCATGTACAACCTGACCTTTGGAGAAGAGCATTTTCAGAGGTGGTGTTCGTACTGTGAAATCTCCAAAGAAGTTTGCCAAGGCTGCTTGTTGAAATCATGAAGCGTTCCTTGAACAAGTATGCCAATAACATTTCAAAGAGACCTTTATACTCTTACATCTGAGAAACAGAAACAGAAATCTGTTTTAGATGTTTTTAATGCTGCTCTGTATCATGTCTTTTTTCTCCACTCAGGTCATGCAAGCTTTCTTTCTTTGTACTCATCTGTAGGTCCTGCTTGTTCTGACATGAAATTTCTCTACCAACTGAGAATATGAATCCATATTGCCAGGACAAGAAGAGAAGCCCTTACAAAAGTCCTGGTTTTGAACTGCAGCCAGGGCTACTCAATCCATCTGCAGTGCTTCCTTCTTTTGCAGACAATGCAAAACATTTCCAATCAGCTACTACAGTATCTGCTTTTGCAGGCATACTCCTATCTTGTCCTTCTCTCTTGTCACAAGTAGTTGTTCTCCACAGCAATTTAATCTTGCCAGCTTCTGTTCAGAAGGAATCCTACTGTGTAAAGCCTGATGATGCATTATTTGCAAAGTACATCTCATGTCTTACATGGTTTCTTTGTATATCTGAGAACATTAGTCTTTTGGATATTGGTGCTTGGTTTCTGTAGAGGTTTGACAACATTGGTGTTTTGCTGAATAATTTGAGAAATCAATTAATACAATAGCTCTCAGCAGTAGCACTTAGACTAATATATTGCTTTATGGTGCTTTACAGCCCTCTTTAAGCGGTTTACAGAGTCAGCATATTGCCCACAACAATCTGGATCCTTATTTTACTGACCTTGGAAAGATGGAAGGCTGAATCAACCTTGAGCTGCTTAGAATCAAACTCCTACAATGAGCAGTGAGTTAGCCCTGCAGTACTACATTCTGATCACTGCACCACCATGGCTCTTACATTACAAGTGAGTAATGGAGAAGTTTTCACCTGTTGTCCTACATAAAAATAGTGCATTGAGGCTGTGCCAATTTGCATACTCCCTGGGATTCCTCTAGATGCTGCAGTCTAGAGGAATCCCAGCAGTGGTGGAATTCAATTTTTTTTACTACCAGTTCTGTGGGCATGGCTTCTTTGGTGGGTGTGGCTTGTGGTCATGTGACTGAGTGGGCATGCTTGGTGGTCATGTGACTGGGTGGGCATGGCTTGGTGGTCATGTGACTGGGTGGGCGTGGCCAACTCAATGTCACTCACATCAAGGGGTGCCTCACCTGTCCCCTCCCCTCCCAGCCATTCCTTGTCACCCAGCCTCAACTTATCTATAGTTTTGTAAAAATGTTCACATTTTTTGACTTTATTATCTGCATATTATAGATGTACTTTCATGGACCACTGAAAGGAGGAAATGGCTCATATGCTTTGCTCAAGAGTGTGATATAGGCAACAGGCTTTTAAGGGGCTGCCAGAAAGAAAGGGGGACAATGTATTTTCCAAAGCACCAGAAGGATGGAAACTGAACAGAGAGAAGCAACCTAAAACTAAGGAGAAACTTCCTGACAGTGAGAACAATTAACCAGTGGAACTGCCTGTCTCCAGAAGTTCTGGGTGCTCAATCACTGGAAGTTTTTAAGAAAAGACTGGACAGCCATTTCTCTGAAATGGTATAGGGTTCACCCCAAGGTCCCTTCTAAGTATTATTCTGACACCTTTCCCAGGATTTCTACTCAGAGTTTGGCATCCTCAGTTTTCTTGCCTAAGCTGGGGGTTGGACTAGAAGACTTCCAAGGTCCCTTTCAACTCTTGTTAAACACATGTGTAGTTTATGTTCTGGACTATTGACATTGAATGCATGTAAACCCTGAAAAATATGTGGTAGCCCTGGGCAAAAGAAAGGCAGAAAATCACTCTAGGTGTAGGGACAGTGTAAAATATTAACACATGATAAATAATGGAACAATTAAAAATAATAGCACAGAGTTTTATCTCTTTCTTTCTTTCTTTCTTTCTTTCTTTCTTTCTTTCTTTCTTTCTTTCTTTCTTTCTTTCTTTCTTTCATACACACACACTCACACACACACACACAGAGAGCGAGAGAGCACTTAATAGACAAGCATTTTGGAAGCAGCTCCTTTAAATTTCTCCAAGGCTTGAGTGGATTCCCCCACGCCCTCTGTCAGACCGCACTCCTTCTCACTCCAGCACTTTAACTCACAAGGGGAAAGCGATACTTGTAGCATCCATGGGGAATCCTTGGAGAAGTTTTTAAAAAACCTGCTTCCAAAATGCATTTCTTTCACGTTGCAAAAGTGCTCTAAGGCTCGATTCACCCCCACTCCCTCTGACAGACCACAGTCCTTCTCATTCCAGACATGGGAAAAGTGATACTTTCAGCATCCATGACTTTCTTCCTTTTCCCTGGGGAGAAAGAGGATGTGGGGAACAGAAAGCCAGGAGAGCAATTACAAGTGAGTGACTGGGCGGCCAGGTTGGGGGCGTGGCCAGCCAGGGATTGCCACCAGTTCGGCAACTCCACTCCAAATAACCACTACAGGTTCGCCAGAATAGGTTTGAACTGGTTGAATAGCACCTCTGAATCCCAGGGAGTCTTGGTGCCAGCATTCTTTTGCAAGACTTATTCATTTAAGTTATCTGCAGCCAGGCAGGAATTTTGCAGTTTTCTCTTCTGACCTAAGTGATAGGAAGAATGGTAAACCTTTAAACCCAAAATAATCCAGCTGACGTCAGTGAGCTAGATAACAGATGGGAGCTTTATGCTTCATTTAGATAACTATTAGGATTCTGCTAAGGTGTGTGTGGTGGATTGTCCATCCTGGCTTTGAGTAATGATCCAAAGGCAGGAGTAGTCTCTCTCAGTGACAAATTCAATTTATCCAAGCAGCACAGGAGCAAGAGTGCGATGTGCTGGGAAACCGTGAATGGATAAAACTTGGTGAATCATATTAAATGGATCTGTCACTTTGAATGAGCTGCTTGTGCTTACTCTCCCTAGGATTAATGTACACTAACCAAAGCATGCAATCTCCTCAGACAGGAGGATACAGAAAGCAGCTGTCCCAGATTAGGATACACTCCTCTGTTTACATCATGAAGAAAGTATGATCAGCTGTGGAGATCCTTAAGTAATCTGTTTTGGAAGTGAGGAATGTACAAAAGGGGCAAATGTATTGTAATTTAGAATTGGTGTAAGTAATCCTTGACTTATAAATGTAAGGGAGTCTGGATTGCATTGTAAGTCATGACTGTCTTGTTAAGGCATCCACTTGATTTTACAACTTTTTGCTGTATCATCAAGCAGATCTATATATGAGGTTGGAGTTTCATTCTCCAAGCTTGTGGGTTGGTTTCCAAATGTTTTGTTTCCAGGCTAGGCAACATCTTCAGCAGAATTTAGGGAGTCTCAATGTTTTTCTGTTTATAAGGGCTTCCAGGAGTCACTAGGTCTTGTGATGGTGAAGTCAGGTCAGATCAGGGTTACATCAGGTCAAGGTCTTTTAATGGGTCAGGTGTAGGACACCAGTAAGTGTATTGTGATGGGTTGTGATGGGAAGGTTACATCAGGTGAAAGTCATTGGGTGTAAAGTGCTTTTTGTGGGGGGCTTGCATGGGTGGTTGAAGATTGCTGCTGTCTCTGGTTGGTGGGGTGGCTGATTTGAATTCTGAGGGGTTTGTAGGTCAATTATTTTTTAATTAATGTGATGTTTGTCCCACATAGAATTGGTTATAATTATTATAGTTGATTTTGTAAAATACTTTATTTCTTTCATCCTTCTGTATCTTGTCTTTGGTTTTGCATAACTCTTAGTGGAGTGTGGTTATGGGTTTGTGGGCTATTGCTATTCTTAGAGTTTGGAGAAATATGGCTGTTATTTAATTATGGCTGTTATCTCCCCTTTTCTGTATGGTATGATATGGTTTGATTTCATTCATAAAAGAGGTTTTGGAAATGACAGCTAGAATTCTCCAAACTCTAGCAATAGCAGCAGCCCTCAAACCCAGAGGAATTATCCAGAACCAAAGACAAGATACAGAAGGATGAAAGAAACAATGCAATTTACAAAATCAATCGTAACAATTGCAACCAATTTTATGCAGGACAAACATCACCGCAATTAAAAATCAGGATCCATGAACACCAGGTTTCAGTCAAATACCACGATCCCAAATTCCTAACCTCTATCCATACTGACACCGAACAACACCAGTTGAATTGGAGCAATACAAGAATCATTGGCTACACTACCATCCACCATGCTTGTGAGTTCATTGAAGCCTGGATCTCGACAAGCAATTCCATCAACAGACATATTGACCTACAATCAGCCTATGAACCCCTCAAAATTCAAACCAAACCCCACAACCGATCAGAGATGGCACCAACCCTCAATCACCCATGCAAACTCCACAACCAACACTTCACTTCCCAATGACCCTCACCTGACATAACCTCCTGATCACAACCCATAACAACATCCTGACCTGATGTGACCCTGAAATGATGTGACTTCACCATTGCAAGACCTACTGACTACAGGAAGCCTTATAAACAGACGAACACTGACATCCCCTAAATTCTGCTGAAAATGTTACCTAGCCTGCTAACAAAACATTTGAAAACCAACTTACAAGCTCAAAGAACAAATATCTTCCCTCACCCCACACCCAAGCTACAGATATTCACCAGTATCGCAAATCTATATATATCTATGGGAATTTCTTTCCAGAAACTGGCCAAAGACCAGGAATTAGCAAATTGCAGTCACCTGACTATGAAATGCTGCAGCCAGCCATAAAGGTAGGCTGGTTGCCAAACTCCCTAAATGCAGTCATGTGTGCAGATGGCAGAACTTCAGAACTAGTTTTTAATTGGCTTTTGAGGAGTTCTGTTCATTAAGGGAGGACTACCAGTCCTTGTAGAATAATGGCTGACCACATCTCATTGAATTTTGAAGTTGATCTGCACACTGAAGACAAATTGTAATACAGATTGAGAGCTCCTTGTTTCATTGGAAAACTCTTTTCTCATTTGCATTTATATTTTTTTAAAGTCCTAACCAACTGTCCTCAACATCTCCCAAATAATTGATAACACTAAGAAATCCTCCCCAAAATAATCGGCCTATTAATTCAGTTTTTAGCAGACAAATTGTGGCTTTTAATTACTAAATCATTTGTGTAATAATTAAGTATCTGAACACCCAACAGCCAACAGAACTCTCAAACACTTTCCCCCACATTGGTGTCCTTCAGATGAATTGAACAATACTTCATAGGATTTCCAACAAATGTGGCTTTGCCATCTGGAAATTCAGGAAATTGAAATCTATCACATATAAAAAGAACCTGGTAAAAATAAGTGCCCTAAAAAGTGGACAGAGAAGACAGGTCAGTGAAACAAAAATCATATCAGCTTCCAAATGATTTGTTAGCTATTTAGATGTGTCAATTTCCCTATCTGCCATAGTGTTTTTTTCTAGGGCACATAAATAATGCAAGTTTATACACATATTATCAGAAGAATACATCACACACACACACATGTGTATATGCAAGATAAGTCTCCAGATAATCCATTTCATCATGGGAGAGATTTTCCTTAATTTCAAGGTACTTTTAATATTTCACAGTGGAATATATTTTGCACATCATTAAACTCTTGTAGTATATATTCAATAGGGACTTTTTTTGCAGACTTACACACTATTCAGCTACTGGAAGAAAAAAACAATTTCATATAGATCATGGCACAATACCTAATAATTTCCTGTAAGTATAACATACGTAAAAACTGCAGGAATCTTCACTCACACCATAGTATATCAAACAAATCAAAAGAGATAAAGCTGGTGTATGTGCATACATACACCATTTGTCACAACAAACCTCCAATACCAAGAGGGTTGGTGATGTTCAACAATGTTCTGCCCCTCAAAAAAAGGATTGCACACCTGGAAAATTACACATGTGGCTTTCCAGATGGTTTTTGTGAGGGGTTATGCAGTATATTCAAACGATTTATTTTATAGAATTGTGAAACGTAAACCATTTATATTGGAATCATTACCTCATTGGGTTTTTTTTCAGTCCTTCTACCAATTAATAGTTCAGATCATTTTTATACATCTCATTGTTTTGGCTTTTTTAATTATTACAAATAATTAGAAAATGGATAATGATTAACAATTATATATCCTCATTCAATCCTAAATAAATGGAAAGGGAAAACATATGGAACAGACATCATGATTATTAGCCTTCTTCATTCAAGGCCAAGAAATAGAGAAGAGCAGATAATCCTGCCTACAGTAAATACAGCAGGAAGCCTAAAGGGAATTTTTCTCACATCTGTATGAATAGGAGTATAGCCCAGGACACTTGAAGACATCTGAAATACAGAAGAAATGAAGAGCAGAGACACAGCCTGATGTATCCCAATCTAGTTTGAAATCCTCAGGCAATCAGAAAAAAAATCATACTAGAACTATTATCTACTTTGTCAACATTACAGCAATGATAATTTATGAGTACAACATCTTATGTAATGATTCCTGCGTTTGTTGGACTCATTAGAAAAGTCAGACATGATGTAATCTTTCTGCCCTCAGAATTTCAAATGGTAAATTTTTTTAAAGATAGAACTCAGTGGCTGTATTGAGCTGCAGAATTACAACTTAAGTTGGTAAAATAGAAAGGAGAAACATTTGAAATCTGCAGGGTCAATGGAATAACAATAGCTTTTAGGCTTATATACTGTCCAATAGTGTTTTACATCATTCTATGGGGTAGGTGGATTATAATGTAGAAGCATTATTTGCCTGTTGCTCCCAACAATCTGGATCCTCATTTTACTGATCTCAGAAGGATAGAAGGCTTCAATCTCAGCCCCATCAGGATCAAACTGTAGGCAGTTAGTGCAATGCTGCATTCTAATCACTGAGCCACTAGAGTTCTGTCATAACTTAATCACACAAATGATGCAAATACACATCCTTTGTGTGATGATATCACAACAGATGAGGTCATTGTGGTTTAGATTAGATGCCTATTAATGACTACTTTGGGCTCAATGAGCACATCTGGAGCTTAGGAACTCAAGTGTCTTCTTACATGATGATTGCTCTAGACTAGAGAATGTGGCCTGTTACGAAGGGCTCATTTTTCAGAAGACAGCCTTCTTTTAATTTTTGTGATAAGTTTTTCTTTTTTTCAATAAAAGCAAATAAAATTTTGGTTATTCCTCATTCAGTATTCAAGCCCATCACATCTTTTTCCTCTTTGAACCACAGAGTTGGGATTTTATTTTCAAACAAAATAAAGAATTGCAACTATTATGGTGTTTATTTCCTATAAATTAAATGTTTAGTGCTATATCTATTGTTGTGAATGAACGCTTTGTTGATCAGAGGATTCTATTAATAAATAAAACTAAATCTAATGGGTTTGCATGCCTGTAGCCCTGCCAAATCTTGCCAAGATGACTACCCAGGAGGCATAAAAGACTACCATCCAGTGACAAAATTTCTGCCCCTAACTGTTCATTAGCAGAAATGGTGAAGCCCCAAGGGAAAGTTTGATTGAAGCTTTGTAAGCATGAAATCTTTTTGTGCTGTATTGGGCGTGTTTTTTATTTCTCTCCTGAACAGCATACTCTAGCCACACAAGGAGAATTAAGTTGAGAACCAAATATTTGAATAATCATGAAAAGCTGCTGTAATTTTGCCTTTGACAACAAGCCATATAAAAGCCAATTAGAATGTTAAATTTATGCATTCATAATTTGTATTCATCTCCGCAATATTCCCATACCCTGCCCTCATTACCACTATATTACCCAGCTGAGTCTGGTGGGGATACCCAGCAGTAACAGATGCTAAACAGTGTTTCACAATATGCCGGATTATTTGGCATTCATCTTAATGTGCAGCCCTGTGACCTCATTCAGCATGAGATTTCATTCAATGCACAGGTATTCCAGAGGGAGTTCCTTGTCACTGTGCATTTCAGAAGCCAAGAAATAGTGGGAAAACTAAGTAAGAAATGAAAGAAATAAGATGCTATACCAGCAGTAGCTTTGACACAATAGTTTATTCAACATATAGTACATCTGTTCAGATACAGATTCCATAAAAAGAGGCATGACCATTATTCTAAGAAGGAATCTGGTTTGCATAGTTCTTTTCAAAACAGTGATGTTTCTAAATTTGTGTTCATTTAGTATCACTTAATCTACTTAAGCCACTCAGATAACAAGTTTGCAGGATTAAAGCTAAGGTCATAGTGCCTTGAAATTATGTATTTTTGCCACATTTTTTAGAAATAGGCCATCTTCTTTTTTGATCGCAGTTCATCCCTTGGCATCTCCACTTCTACTTCAGATCCCAAATATTTAGAGATAGTTCCATGTTTATTTGTGTTTTTTTTTTTTTTGCAGCACACAGCTTACTCTAATGATTTTAATTAATTTAAAGATGTGAGATACCAATCTAAATTGAAACCACCATATAGAAGGAAAGAAAGAAAGAATCTGTATTAATTTTCTTTCTTAATAATCTGTGTGACTGTAGTGGGTGGTGTTATGTACTGGTTTTGCATACTCGTAATACTGCATTCCTATTGGACAGATACTGCTGCCTAGCGATTGGTAGATAACAACAGTTCTGATTGGCAGCCTAAGCGATGGGAGTTTTAAATAAATGCTATTGGTTGCGATCCGCAAGCAGCCGCTATAAAAAGGGCTGCCGCGGCTCTTCTTTAGTTGAAGTTACTGACAGTTTAATAAAGAGCCGAACTCAACTCCGGTCTCGAGTCAACTTTGTTCTGGCGATAGAACAGGTGGGAAAGAGATTCTGAATCAAGATGGCTAGAGAATAAGATTACTTTTCTGAACTATAGAAATTTAAATAACAATTGGCAGTAAAAAGTTTTCTTGTGGTTTTCTGAATTTTTGCGCCCTTGATTTGGGTACTCTATGTAGGAGAATGATTTAACTTTTTCTAGTCCATGCATAACAGTTTTGATAGATGATGACCTTTGTTAGATTTTGAACTAAGAGTTAAGTGAATGTTTGATAATATAGTTCATGGTTTATTACTATCTAATCATGACTGATTCAATAAAAGAGCTTAGCCTTAGACCAGGGCTGTCAAACTCCTGGCCTTGTGGCTGGATGTGTCACATGCTAGCCATGTTCACACCCAGTTTAGTGAAGGAGGAAAAAGTCCCAATATGTCACGCGACACCACTGTGATGATGTGAGTTTGACACTCCTGCCTTGGATATGAAGGCAAAACAGTGTTATAAAAGACTTTATGTAGCAGTGAGAAATCATTGGTTAGTGTAGTAGAAGCAATGATCACTGATAACCTATGAGGATGACCACAGGACCAATGTTTGCAAAACAGATACTCAGCAGTATGGTCTTAGAAATTTGTAAATGAAGGATAGGGCAATAAAAAATATTTTTTTCTAGATATTTGCCTTTGTCTCTATCATCTTTGTCTCTATCTCTAGTTCTAGCTCTACTTCTATCATCTCTGTCTTTCTCATCTATATCACTTCTATATAATTTCTGTCTTTGTATTTATCTCTATTGTCTCTATCATCTCTATTTCTATCACTGTCTCTGTTTGTGTAATCTATATCTATATTCTTCAGGTCAGTGTCAACTCCTTGCAGAAAGTGGTTTGTCATTTCCTCCTTCCACTGCAGAGAGACTGACTACCATGACTACTAGCCCAAGGACACCCATCTGGCTTCATTTTTCCTTCAAGTCGGTTTGCTGTCCTAGTGACTGCTTAAGACACTGCTGTTTTTCTAGAGCTGAGAGAAAGCCATGCAATTGGCTTCATATTTTAGGAAAGGATTAGAACTTTCAGTCTCCTGATTTCTAACTTGATGCCTTAACCACTACCCCAAATTGGATCTGTCTGCCTGTCTCCCCTGTCCCTCTCCCTCTCTCCCTCTCCCTCTCTCCCTCTCCCTCCTCTCCCTCTCTCTCTCCCACCTTCCCCCTATCTATCTATCTATCTATCTATCTATCTATCTATCTATCTATCTATCTATCAATCTCTCTATCTCTCTCTCTCTCTATCTATCATCTGTCTATCATCTATCCATCCATTCATTCCTCTTTCCTCCATTATCTTCCTATCAATTATTTATAGTCATTTTCCACAACTTTTCGATTGTTGTTGGAACTAGACTGAGAAATAGAAAAAGATACAGAATGTAGAGGTCAGGCTATTAGTGATATAAAACATACAGTATTTCATTTTCTTCTTCTGCTTACATTAATAGCACTGTCAGAATTAGAATATCTGAAAAAAGTACAAGAGTTAGAAATAGATTTCATTTAAACAAAGCTCAATTGTCACTTTAATTAATAATGTAAATATCAGCAAATATGTAGAGGATGCTGAAATACTAATAATAACTTTCCCAAGTCTGATGCATTACAATTATACTGGATTTCCCATTAACATATTAACTAAGACAGGTTTAAAAATATGTATGCACTTGTTATGGATATAGGTATATTCTGAATGCTGAAAATCTATAGGAAGGAAGGAACAAACAAATAAACATAGCCCTTTCATTAAAGCTATCATCCATAGCAACTTTCCTGATCTTCTCCAACACTTCAGACATTCAAACAAAAATAGTCATTTTCTTTATGGGACCCAAAGGTATTGTTGCAAATATTCCAATATTATTGTAGTTTGGCTTTTGTCTCTGAAGTATAATTTGCTCTCAATTCCTAGGATGCAATTAAATTTGAGAAGAGTGAGTATAGATAGACGTGCAATGATGCCCTGTTTTATTCAGAAGTATGCACAAGCTATAGTAGTTACTTACTGCAGTAGAGTCTACATGTATTGTATAAAATATTACTGAAGATAAATATTTAAAATGGAAAGAAACAAAACCCCAGAAGAGGCCAATATTACCACTCAGATTCAAATTCTGTGTATCTAAATATAAAACACAAGTCAATTGCTCCTGGGAGAAGGAAAATCAGATGGAGTATTCCCAAGGACCATACAGAAGAATGGAGTTTTAAAGAAATGAATTGACTTGATAAATCTTCAATCTATGTGCTCCTCTGAAACACTTCAATGAAAAATTGTGGTCCTCCACTTACAAACACTGGAGCAGAAGAGTTGTATCACTTCATTGCAGTTGACAAATGAATCCTTGCATTGTTCAGTGAAGCCTCTGATTGTGGATTGGACCTGACTCAAAATCCTAACAAGGCACAGTATGCCGATTCTTCAGAACGAAACACTTCAATGTGTTGAAGCGAAGACCTGTATCTAAGTCAGGTTGCTGGCTACTGTATATCTAAGCAACATGTTTCACTAATCTGTTATCTGTTATCTGTAAAGCAGAACAGTGCTGCTTCAAACATCCATACTGAATATGCATTTTAGGTATGTCTACCTCTTTCATCTAAAATTCTTCTCACCCAGAGGCCTCCATTCTCTTTGGGGTTTTAAATTGTCTGGTCTTGTTAGCAAAGTAGATATTTGGCATTCTACAAGCATTTCCTTGGATATTGGCTTTTCTTTCTGCCTTTTAAATTATTACACATGTGCACATTGATGAAAAACTGTAAACTAGAAATCTTGATATGACCGTATCTATGATTATTCCAACATCCAATTATATAAGAAAGTACGTACTTCTTATCAGAGTTTTGGAATGTTTTGCAATATCTTTCCTGACTGTTATTACAGCTTTATATGAGTTCTTTCTATCTCTCTCTTTCCCCCCTATTCCACATTTATGAGCCCCATCAACTTCACAATGCAGTTTACCTGGAACATTAATGTGGTTTATCTTGTATATGTTATCAAAGGGCATCTGGAACCACTATCTGACCAATGAATTGTTTTTGACCTGCATAGAAAAAAAAGTTCTGTGAAACATATTACAAATGCTCCTGCTGTTCATTCTCAATTATATCCACTGTAGAATAGTACAACTTTTTATTTACTTCTTATCAGAGTTTTGGAATGTTTTGCAATATCTTTGCTGAATGTTATCACAGCTTCTTTCTCCCCCCTCCCTATCTCTCTCTTAGTTATTTCATAATTAAAATCCCCAATATAACATAATATGCAATTGTGAAAAAGTAATACTCCCCCCTCCCGCTAGGATGATTTGTATGATGAATTAAACAATCATGATTGGTTTTGGGCCAATGCTGCCCTGTATAAATCTTATAAAGATTGGATCCTTTCAGCACAATGAAATTTTGCAAACAGATTCTAGAAGTATGCCACTTACCACTCTAAAGATCCCTGTAATAGATATTTGTTGTGACTGGAAGGATTGACCCTGCCGGGAGTTTTGACTCTGATGCCTCTGAAGATGGAAGGTTTGAGCCTGCTGTGAATGTGGAGTCTGAATTATCAGAGGACACAGATGTGAGCCAGGAGGATGAGAGATTGTCAGAGAGACAATCCACTCCAGAACCTTCGACTTCATACATGACAGCAGCTGATCCACAAAATGAGTCAGAGGTTTCTAGCGAGGAGGAAACTGACAGATGTTGGCTTGATGCTAGAACTAGAAGAAGATTGAAACATCAATCACAATCTGAAGGGAGGCGTCAAGCCAGACATTGATTAGAGAGACTGACATGCCCATACTGGGGATTTAAGGAGGCGTGCTGATTCTCAATCTTTGCTTGGAGCAAAGTGAAACGTGAGTAGTGCTTTGTGGATTAGAAAGAATACGTTTGAAGCAGCCGTTGTGATTTATGAGCAATTCTGAGTTGCCAGACAGGTTCCAGGAAGACTGCCAAGGACTGAAAACAGTACTGTTAACTCTTTAAAGTCTGGTTTTGTTCTTGTTTGAATATTTTGAACTCTGGAACTTTGTATGCTCACCTGTGGATGCAGGTGAGACATAACAGGTATTGATGCCCATCTTTCTGGAAAAGTTTAAAAAAACATGCCTAGAATGCTGGTTTGTAATCAGAGACATTAATTTGAAAGGCAGAAGATTGAGGAGAATAGTGAATTTTCCCAAGAGTGGCCATCCTATCAAAATCATCACAATAACATTGTATATACCATATATTCAAGAATATCCAAGAATAACCAGAACCTGCATGTCTCTCTCATTTAGGCTGCAGGCAGTA
Source organism: Pseudonaja textilis (assembly GCF_049901715.1). Lineage (NCBI taxonomy): Eukaryota > Metazoa > Chordata > Lepidosauria > Squamata > Elapidae > Pseudonaja > Pseudonaja textilis. The sequence goes on along the minus strand of NC_141991.1, from coordinate 221,353,949 downwards.
TTCATGACCTCATATCAGAAGAGGACTGAATAAGCATGAAAGCATGAAGGAAGAGGAAAACAACATATATTGTTCACTACCTCAGTATCTACCTCAGATGCCAATATTGGGTGGGAAACGTGATTAAGAGCTATACCCAAAGAAGACAATCTATGATCAGAAATTGGTACTCTAAAAGTCCCAGTATTGAAAGGAACCATTATTAATGTATGGATAAATGTTAGGGATTTTGGTTCCTTAACATCTAAAATCCTAGACATTGTTGCAGAAAAATACAGAAAATACTTTAAGGCCAATGTGTAGCAACTATTAGTAAGACATGAATTTAATTCCAGAAAATAGGAAAACATGATAAAATTCTGGTTCTGGTATTCCTTGTGACTGTTTCTTAACCCGATCAACCTCTGAAGGCTGACAGTTGTTTATGCATAGATAACAACACCCCCAGAGCATATATATGTGATACACAGATAGAACCACAGAGAAAAAGTTCCCTTATGCATCCTTTGCTGAAAAAAGAAAAAAAAGGAACTGCTAATTTATTGATGATTAGAAAAATGAGATTATAAAAGAAGGAAATTATAATGTAACCTTAGAGAGATAGAGGGTAAAATATAAATGCACTTATAACTGGTATTAAGAAGCTGTGAAATATCTTCATTATTATTTTTTATTTTTATTTCTACTTTTCATTTTCTTATTGCTTTTTCCGAACAATTCAAAATGTGTATTATTTTTTATTCTTTCATAATGAAAAACAAAAAAACAAAATGCAGAGATATATAAAAACTTATAAACTCATGCCCACAGTCTACATTATTTCAAAATAAGTTGAGTTCATTTTTCAACACTGGTTTTTGACAACTGGTATATTGTCATTATTGTAATCTCCACAAATCATGCCGAACTAAACCAATTGCTAAGAATCTCTGTATTTGTGTATATACATGTATATGCTATACATAAACTATTATTTTACTCACGTTGGTTTGCTTCTCCTAGGCTTCTGATTGGTCATATAACAATGCAGTATAATTTATTTATGCTCATAAAAACTTCTTGTCATTTTTGGCCTTTTAAAGGTTGTCTGGTTTTTGATTTTTGCTTTTAAAAATGGTTCTATTGAAAACATATGAAATATATCTGATGGATAGAAAGTCAGCTGTGGTGGCATAATGAGTTCTGAAATCTCTGTAGTAGGATAGTATTTCAGCAATTATAAAGCAAATAACACAAACTTACAAAAAGAAGAATACATTTGTGCTATATTTCAGATTTCAGCTAAGAAAAACCCAAACTTGAAAGAAAGAAAGAAAGAAAGAAAGAAAGAAAGAAAGAAAGAAAGAAAGAAAGAAAGAAAGAAAGAAAGAAAGACATAAAGAAAAAGGAAGGGAGGGAGGGAGGATAACATACATTTTGTATTTTTACATCCTTAAATTAGCATACAGAAGCCAACTGGCTTTCACTGTCTCATATATTGTTATTATCTGTAGACATTCTGCAAACGGTCATATTTTTCCATTTCCCCTAATGAACATTATTTCACTTTTCTAAAGTTAGTTTGATTAGTTACACTTGCAAAGAGTTATTTCTCCACGAGGCACCTGTGTCTAAGAGGTTCAGGCTGCCAGAGTTCATTCCTTTGCCACTTGAATGAGTTTATGTGTCACGGTCTTTTGTTTTATCACCCCTACAAAAGATGAGAGAAACACAAGTAACATCGCATTCACATTGATTGTGGCTTGTCTGCTCTGTAGGATTTTGCCCTCAGCACATTAGCTTGTTCAGCTTTCAGCAGATCAATAAATAATGACTGAATTCCAACAGTTTCTGAATACAAGATGTGAAGTCATCAGACTCTTCCTTTCCTTTGCCTCCTCATAATCTCTTCAACCCTTTCAGGGGGATCAATACACATTTCCATCAGCATTTAGAGTTTCAATAGGAAGTATTTTTTTCAAATGCAAGTGTTGTGTTAAGGAGCAAGGTGACTATTGGATCTCTAATGTTCTGATTGTGCAGAATAGAAATTGCCACTTGAGCAACATTTAATGTTTTGGTTCTTTACAAATAGTTTTAAGAAAAACCCATTCTACTATTCTCTTTTCATGTCAATTTCCATTATCACTGAACAATAAAAGCTAAAAAGCACAGCTATTTCTCAAGAGGATAGTCTCACAAATAATAATTGCTTATTAAACTGTACTTCTTGGGAAGATTGGAGCTAGTGATTACTTTGCAGCTCATTTCAAAAACAGCATACATAGTTACCATCTTTTGGGCTGTAGTTAGCTATCCCCTTACGTATTTGCTTTGGAAAACAAAACAAAAAACCTGTAAACTTATTCAACAATCCTTAAAAGAACTAAAAGAACAGATGTGTAAAATAAGGGGATATTTCTTTGTTCTTCTGCTGGATTTCATGAAGAAATATTCTGAGCAAATGACTACAAGGAGAAAGCAATAGTAAAATCTGGAACGAATGGATAACAATGTATCTATCCACTGTGGGTTTCTATATCTATCAGTAAAAATTGTGAAGTTTATACAGAATTAATTCTCTCATACTGCTTAATTATAATGTTAATTACTATTGAATTCTAAGCAAGGTAACAAAAACATTGCTCTTAGTGAGACCCAGAACACAACATAGTAGTCTTGGTGCAAATATAGTATCATCAGGCCATCACAATTTGAAAGGATACATATTAAATGACATAAATTGAAATATAAACTCAGTAAAAGCCAGCCAGAGTATTGATACACTGCTTTTAGTTATATTGTTTTTCTAATGGAAAAAGTATACAAATGTGTTAAATAAATTATTATTATTAAACTACTAAAAAAAAAGCTAGGAATCTACCTTGATATTCCAATCTTCCATATGAAAACAAAGTCTGTATATGCTCAATATGGTTGGTATAGGTTTTATCTGTTGATCTGTTTTTAACATCCTTCTAAAGAGCTCACTGTATGTATACTGGAAAGCAGAACCAGTAGACCTGCTTTTTAATTTGATAGTCCCCCATTCATAATGACAAAACTGAGATATTGTTATTAAATGACACTACCCAAAATTTCAAAAGCACTAAATAATTCTACATTCTTATAGAAATAGAAATGTATTCATTTTATGAAATATTAATTTTATCAGCTTTGTTCCTAATATAGTGACACCTCGATATTCATCGATAATTCATGCTGGGAGGCCAATGAGTAGCAAAAATGATGAGCACCAAACAATTTTTTTCCCATAAGAAATAATGTAGTGAATCACAAATCAGTTGACAATGACAACTTCCAGCATATGCATTGCGTATCAAATAAACAATAACTGCTAGGACAAAATTTTCTTGTCAAAATGAATTGAATACTAAATTCAAAGAATTTCAAAACAGTTGAGTACTAAGGTACTACTGTTTATATATGTATGTACTGTGTATAGTTATTAATAAATTTTGTGACTTGGCCTTGAGCTGTAAATCCATAAATTTTATATCTTGATACACAAGTAACTGTTTGCTTTTGATAATTGCCAACTGTACATCTGAAATATGACATAAGACAATTGTAATACCCTTAGATCAGGATTTATTATATTTATGTTTAATTATGCACAGAATTGCATATCTCTAAAAGATACTAATACAAATAAATTACAAATAATATGTAAATATAAGTGTCTGTATTTTGCTTTTTTAAAAAATTTGGGTTGCATTTGGATCAGTAGAGAAATGAGTAGTCTTGTAAAAGTTTTACTTAGTAGTTTAATGAAATTGAACCCCTGGAATAAAAGAACAAGGAGATAAAATATTTACACATCCAACACAGACCAGGTAGCTTCTTACCATTATCCTCTACATTTCAAAAAATATTTCAAAATAAAAAGTATTTCAAAAATAAATACCAGTCTTCTGTATTTTCAAAAACCAAGGCCAGTCTTCTGTTCCCAAAACAAGTGAGGGGAGTAAAAAATATATATATATGGAATAAAAGAGGAGCATTGTATAGTAACATTCTTTGCACATCACACTGTGTTTTAACATCAGTACAATTCTAGCTGTACAAAGACTGAAATGATAACTACAGAGTGAAACTTCCAAAATCAATTTGGAACATTGTGCCTGACTGCAAATTAAAATAATAAAAAGAAAGTCTGTGGAAATGTTAAAATTTCTTAGATGAGAACAAATGTTCAAAAATCTTTTGTAACTGAAATGAAGTAATATAGAAGTTTCTTACACTCAAATGATCCTGTCACTATTTATAAGCTAACTTATTAGTCTTCTGGTAAGGAAAGAAGTGTACTATATCTAATTGCTCATTTTGTACATGTGTGAAAGTTTGGGATGTAATTAATCATAATCACAGGAATACTTATAAAAATGGAACTTTTGCATCTTTCATAATTACATCCAAGATTGATACAATTTAAATGGGGAGATTTTAAGTGTAGAAAAAAAGTTCAATTCAAGGTTGTTAACTTTTTTCTCTCTGAATCCAGACTGACTTTGGGGAGAATAGTTGCAAGTGAAGTAATAGATAAGGATTCAGATCATATACATTTTCAAGTTTGATCAGTGCAATCAACCAATGAAATCAAAAGTAAAAAGGAATAATAAATAACAAGTACAACCCCAAAAATAATCACTTTCAAAGATGTGAGATTTTAAGCAGGGAATTCATCTTGAGAGCTGCAATGAACCAGATCTCAAAGATCTCAGTCATTTTTCAAAAGTAGAAAGGGGGGCTGCAAGGTTAAGGTCTCTGATTGGTAAGCAATGTATAATTTATAGAACATTCAGATTGGCTCAACAAAGTATATTTCTTGGATGGCTGCACTGTAGCTGAAGTTATTTTCCCCAGGATAATCGTCAACCCCAGAGTTACCGTTAAGGGGACATATTATAAAAAGAGAGCCATTCTTTTAAAGTTGTCATGAATTGTCATGATCACTGTTTTGACTGTTTTGATCCCTTTTGTAGGTGCCCTGTAGTCAGACCTCTGTACTCACATTTTAACTTTTTAATATTTTCTACTGAATTAATAACACCCAAGGAAATAGAAAGTGATTTTAGATGACAGTAAAGATGATGGTTCTAATTTATTAGACAGCTTGAGAAGTATGCTTGTATGCCAAATATTTAGACCAGTGTTTCTCAACCTTGGCAACTAAAGTTGTGTGGATTCTTGGCTGGCTGGGAATCCCTGGGTGTTGAAGTTCATACATCTTAGAGTGGCCAACATTTAGAAACATATAGAGTGGTTCCACATAATGTGGATAACACAGGCCCTGTCCCTTGTTCACAAGGCGATTAGAACCATTTGATTTGATTATATCCATGTGAAAATAGAAATTGTCCTGCTTTGAATGTTTTATCCATATTTCAATAAACTACTACTGATTATCTAAACACTTTAGCTATTACCTATAAACCTCACAATGATACAGTTTTATGAGTTGTTCTATCTACATATAGAGTTTCTGTGTACACCAATTAAATGTACACAGTAGAATAGGAATAAAGGGATATGTCATTTTCTGGCTGAACTTGCTTGGTCTTGAAAAATCTAAACAGGAAATTCTAAGGCTATTTATCTAGCTTGGGAAGACAAAATACTGCAGAAGGTTCTATCAAATCACTTCCTTTCTATTACTAAGAAAGTGCTGAACTTAAGCAGGTCTTCACTTTTCATAGAAGATCCTCCAAAATGCACTCCACTTTTTGACATGCAAAACAATCAAGAAAAAGATATGCTATTCCATTCAGCTATTCTTTGCCTTTCAGATAATGTTCTCAGCTAGGTTCACAAAGAAATAAATCCTTATATTTGAGCATTTACATATCAATACTCTGTTATAACAATCTGTTTACAGTGCTGTTGTTACAACTGCTCACTTCAACAGAGAAATCATTCTTTATTTCAGTTTTATTCTCAGAGATTGATTCTTGCCAATGAAATGAATAGATATGCACAAAAGATTCATTTATGAATATCTTGGGAAAACACTGATTTAATTTATTAAATTTATACCTTGCTTTTTATTTAGGAACCTAAAACAGTGTAGATTTCCTCTTCTATTTCCCTACAACAATTTTGTGATATAGGTTGTGCTAAGAAGAATGACTGATGCCAAGTCATAAAGTAACCCTCCATGGTTGAGAGATGTAAGATCTTAATTTATACATTTGTGATCAAAGGTAATAAAATCCTTGTATAACTCAAATTAAATAATGGCTGTTTATTGTATAGTTAGTTACAAAATAGATCTGGAAAGACCTTCTAGTCCAGTCCCCTGCTCAAGCAGGAAACTATATCATTTCAGACCATGGCTGTCTTAAAAACCTCCAGTAACGAAGTACTCACAACTTCTGAAAGCAAGCCATTCCACTGTTTAATTGTTCTCACTGTTAGGAAGTTTGTCCTTAATTCTAGGTTTCTTCTCTCCTTGATTAGTTTCCATCCATTGTTACTTGTCTTGCCTTTTGATGCTTTGATCCCCCGTTCTTTATCCCTCAAATATTGAAATATTGTTATTGTCAACTTGTAATGCATTCCTGGTATGTCACCCCTTGTCCTTCTTTTCTTCTTAGCCATATTCAATCTGTGCAACTGTTCTTGATTCATTTTAGTGTTTAATTTTTCATGAAACCCAGCATTTATAAGCTTTTATGTTGGCTTTTTTATAACATTTCTCTTAATATAGTTATTTCTCTAAATATGTATTGTAATACTTTAATTATCATATTTTTTTTATTTTTTATGAAAAACTCTTTTAAGAATGAAATTAATATTCACTATTATTATCTTTATCTTTAGGACTTATTCTCAAGATAATTATGTTGGCATTGCAAGTATTTAAATTTCTATTAAACTTTTTATAGTTATCAACCATGTTTATCTTAAAAGATGACAAATGATAGCTAATGAAATCAGTTGAACAAAAGTAGGCACATTAAAAATCATGCCTTTTAATGAATGGATGGGTGTAATTTGCCATACTAAACTGGAGACAGAAAGATAAAGTAAAAAAAAAAGTCAGAGATGTAGTTTACTTGTAATGGAGCAAATACAAAAATAATATTCTCTGTAAACCAGACAATTTTTTTATTTATTTATACAATTTATACAGCCACGCATCTCATAGAAGTGACTCTGGAGAGTGCACAACAATCATTTTTTGTTACCTGAAGTGTATTAAGTGTAGCTTTATCTTTCTTGATGCTCTGTGTTCATTATACAAGTTTATTGGGATGCATAAATGATACACTGTTAAGGGCTGAATTTTAGATTTAGATTTAGTGATACCTTAAACCAAGATGGTACTGACAATGGCTGCCTCGGTGAAGTGCTCTCTAATGGTTTCTCTAATCCTTATTATTATCTCCAATTCACTATGGATTTCACGAGACCATCTGCTAAGAATTAGGCAATGTTTCCTTAAGGAGCATCTTTCTGATTCCCCACCCCCACCTGTCTTTGCAAATGCGGAGGAGATTCTAACCAATTCCCTAGTGCTATGGATTACAACAAAGAAGCGACCATGCCAGAAGAGGAGATAACGTAAACAAGCAGGAATTTTAAACAGACTAAGGAATAGGGGCAAAAAAACTCCTTTCCCTTCAATCTTTCTGACTAATTTACGCTCACTGGCTAACAAGATGGATGAAATTCATCTCTTAAATAGATAGAATTCTGATTTTCATAATTCAGCTGTTCTTTGTTTTACTGAAACCTGGCTTAATCCACAAATTCATGGGGACAACACCATATACATCCCAGGATTTTAGACATTTAGATCAGACAGAATTGAAGAGACATCAGGTAAAACAAAGGGTGGAGGATTATGTTTATATATCAACAACAATTAGTCTCAGGATATAACTATAATATATGTTTTGTGATGAAAACTTCATCACAAAACTTGTGATGAAGTCTTTACACATCAACTGCAAGCCATTTTACTCTCCATGTGAGTTCTCATTTCTCCTAATAGCTCTGTATGTTCCTCCACAAGCCTGTGTAAACAAGGCATTACAAACTCTTGCTGATCAAATTATGGAGGCTGAAGCCAAACACCCAGGTTCCCTTCCCATCATTTTAGGAGATTTCAATCAAGCAAATTTAAGGAAAGAGCTCTCAAAATATTTCCAGCATGTAAATTCTCCCACCAGAGGCAAAAATACTTTAGACCACTGCTACACAACAGTAAAAGATGCTTATAGGTCTTTACCACAAGCAGCTGTAGGACACTCTGACCACTGCATGATTCACCTAGTACAAAGACTTAAAACCATAAAAACAACAATTAAATCAGTGAAGACTTGTTCAGATGAGGCAAAGCTGAAACTCCAGGTCTGCCTTGATTGCACTGATTGGAATGTTTTTGAAGATGCCTCTGCAGACCTAGATGAGCTCACAGATACTGTACTACGTTAGCTTCTGTGAAGACTTATGTGTACTAACAAGGAACTTGCAAATATATAGGAACAATAAACCTTGGTTCACCAGCTAAATTTAAGCAGCTACATCATTCCAAAGAGGAAGCCTACAGAAAAGGTGACAGAATGCTATACAAGCAGGCCAGAAACATATTAACAAGAGAGATCAGAGCAGCAAAAATAAGCTACTCTGAAAAGTTAAAGAATCAATTCTCAACAAATAAACCAGCAAACATGTGGAAAACTCTTAAAAACATCATTGGCTTCAGCAAATCTCCTTCCCAGGCAGAAGGAAATCAACAACTAACAGATGACCTGAATGTGTTTTACTGCAGGTTTGAAAAGAAACTACAGCCACCTATCTCCACAACCCAAATCTCAAACACACCAACAACAGCCAAGCTTCCTACAACTGGCCCCAATCCATTGGGCTCACAACCTCTGGTGATCACAGAAAAAGAAGTGCAAGATCTATTACACAGACAAAAGTCAGGAAAAGCATCAGAGTCAGACAAGATAACTCCTTCTAGCTTAAAAGTCTGTGCTGACCAATTGGCCCCCATCTTCACACGAATCTTTAATAGATCACTAGAGATGTGCTCTATTCCTTCCTGCTTCAAACGTTCTACCATCATCCCAGTGCCAAAGAAGCCCTCCATCAAGGAAATGAATGACTACAGACCAGTTGCTCTAACATCTGTAGTTATGAAAATCTTTGAAAGGCTTGTGCTGTCCCACCTGAAAACCATCACAGATCCGCTGTTAGATCCCATGCAGTTTGCATACCAAGCAAATAGATCGACAGATAATGCTGTTAACATGGCTCTGCATTACATCCTACAACACCTTGAATCTCCAAATACCTACGCAAGGGTCCTTTTTGTAGACTTCAGTTGAGCATTCAATACCATCATTCCAGACACTCTTCTAAGTAAATTAAACCAGCTAGCGGTACCTGAACACACTTGTAAGTGGATCATAAGCATCCTAACAGACAGGAAGCAGCAAGTGAAGCTAGGTGGAATCACATCCGATACCTGTACAATCAGTACAGGGGGCCCCCAAGGCTGTGTGCTATCTCTACTTCTCTTCTCCCTATATACCAATGGCTGCATCTCAAACAATCCATCTGTTAAAATACTGAAGTTTGCTGATGACACAACAGTGATTGGTCTCATTTGAGACAACAATGAATCTACATACAGACAGGAGGTTATACAACTTGCCTCGTGGTGTAACCGGAACAATCTGGAACTGAACACACTCAAAACCATAGAAGTGGTGGTAGACTTTAGAAGAAACCCTTCCATACTACCACCTCTTACAATACTAGACAACACAGTATCAACAGTCGAGACCTTAAAATTTCTAGGTTCTATTATATCACATGACCTAAAATGGACACCTAACATCAAAAATGTCATAAAAAAAGCACAACAAAGAATGTGCTTTCTGTGCCAACTCAGAAAGCTCAAACTGCCCAAAGAGCTGCTGATCCAGTTCTGCAGAGGAATTATTGAATCTATCAACTGCACCTCTATAACTGTCTGGTTTGGTTCTGCAACCCAACAGGACAGACACAGACTTCAGAGGATAATTAGGACTGCAGAAAAAACAATTACTACTCACCTGCCTTCAATCGAGGACCTGAATACTGCATGAGTCAAAAAGAAAATATTTACAGAGCCCTCACATCCTGGACATAAACTGTTCTGAAAATATTTACAAACCCCTCACAACCCAGACATAAACTGTTTCAACTCCTTCCCTCAAAATCACACTATAGAGTACTGCACACCAGAACAACTAGACACAAGAACAGTTTTTTCGCAAAAGCCATCACTCTGCTAAAGAAATAATTCCCTCAACACTGTTCTACTATTTACAAAGTGTATACTACTATTACTATTAATCTTCTCATCACTCCTTATCACCCATCCCCTCCCACTTGTGATTGTAGGACTGTAACTTTGTTGCTTGTATCCTTACGATTTATATTGACTGTTTCCTAGTATGATTTGATTGTTGATTGACTATCATTAAGTGTTGTACCTTATGATTCTTGATTCTTAACGAATGTACCTTTTCTTTAAGTATACTGAGAGTATTCCTTGTGTGTCCAATCACACTTGTCCAGTATTCTATTCTATTCTATTCTATTCTATTCTATTCTATTCTATTCTATTCTTTTCTATTCTATGGCAAAGCTGTAGGCTCTATTTGGCAAGTGCTAATAAAGAATAAAGTTATATAACAGTTGGACTTGGTAAAGCGATCACCAAGATGTATAACAAACCGATGTTGGGTCATAAAGAATATTTTTTTAATGGAAGGTATGAATGAATGCAGAAAAAAGACATATCTTAATTTATGAGTATTATGGGTGGTTTAATTCACGGAAATTTTCAAGTATTAAGGTCTAATAAAAGTGTAAACAAAAAGACGTTTTGCAAAGATATTTCAGTATGTGAGTAACTTGCTTAGCATATGCCTGAAACCCTTCACTAAAACACAGGTTTGAACTGTCCCTTCTGCCTACTTCACTTTAGGAAATGTGGATTTATTTATTTTTTGCATGTTCTGTGCAAGCCCGAATGTTGTTTTACTAAGGCAAAGCAAAGCAGTATGGCTAATTCACTCCTTAAAAAGGAGTCCCCCAACTTGGCAACTTCAAGACTTGTGGACTTCAGCTATGCTGGCTGAGGAATTCTGGGAGTTGAAGTCCACAAGTCTTAAAGTTGCCAATTTTGGAGACCTCTGCCTTAAAACAAGGATCTGCAAAACGCACTTCAAAGGAATGTTTCAATCAAAACTTCATGGAAATGAAGCTCTGTCCAGCTGTATAAAATGTTGTTCCCTTTTCCTAGTTAGCAAAATCAGCAGACCTGTTTAAGCTGTTTTGATACATGAGACAAAAATGCTGAAAGGTATCCATGGCACTCTTGCCCATGGCTTAGCTTCTTTTATGAATCTCACAAATGGGGCATATGCAATAACTCATGATTAAATACAATATGTTAGCGTGATGTCTGAACTGTTCAAAAAACTTGATGTATCCTTCCAAGTGTGGGAAGGATTGGAAGAGAATAAACAATATAAAAATACAAATACAACCATAAAAATAAATATTTACTGCTCTTTCACAATATCACAAGAAGTAAGGTTTCCTAATAACTTTTTCACAAAAAAATTATTCTTACAAGAAAAAGAGATTTTAAATGGCTGCTTAAGGAACATTGATCCTGGAACACATTATTCTGGTATCCCACTCACCATTACATTTGGAGAAAAATCTGTGTTGCATAAAAATCAGTGGTTGAATAGGAAATTAATTCATGTTTGTTTGTTAACTATAGTGGTCACTTCCCCTATCCTGCATGCTATGTTTTTTTTTAATCTTTAAAAAAACGATGACATGCTATGGCTCCAATAAATCAATAAACGAATTCGCCTTCTGATATCTTATTAGCATTTCCAATTTAGAATACACAAATTGCATTTCACTAAGGTTACTGGGAAGACTCACTAAGTGCATAAGCTAATTATGTGAACAAAATGTTAATATTTTGATAGATAAGATAGAGCCATAAACATGTGTGGTGCATAAAAATTACAAATTGATCATATTAGCATATTAGTATTTTTGCCACCAGGATGCCAGCTACATGGGCAGCCATTAATAAAGTTACTTGTATCTGAAATATCAGAAATCAAACTGCATCTTTTTGCATCTATTGGGGAAAAGTTTCCCTTACTCCCAGTGAGATCATTGTAGCACTCGATGCAATGAATGAAAAATTAGTTAGGCTTCAGGAAGGATTCCATAAAATGTTTGGCAAATTAATGTTATAAATCCTAAGTCCTTTTTGAAATAAAGTACATAGCTCAGAAAAGAATATCATAGTGATTAAGCCTTCTAATTCACTTAATACTTATGCAGGGAAGCTTTGAACTATATATACTGCCTTAACTGCTAATAGGTTTGAAGTGTAACCATATATGTAATTTCTAATTACCTTTCCAAATATCTAATTAAAGTTCTCTATCATTGCTCAGAGTAAAAAAGAGTTACGGTGGGTGACTTTTAGTTTGTGAACGACTAATAAAAAAAGGTGTAGAGTTAAATTGCAACACTGGGGCCGAGATGCTTTTTTTCTTTCCAATACTCTTTCTTAATAATTGTACAGAAAAGATGAGAGAAATATTTTGTTTATGGTACTGGTTCCCTTCCTGAAACTTTTCTTTCAAGGCTAGATCATACCGTACATGGAAAAGGAGAGGGGAACAGAACTAAAGGGACTGAGGCATCTCTCAATAGGACAAATACAGACTCATTTTGGCCAAGGTTTCTGTTCTAGGTGCTCTTAGATTCCAGTAATATATGGGTCCTCCTATTGCAGAGCTCTCTTTCTTAATTACAGACATTCTGATTTGTTCAAACAGAAGGAAAATTGAACAGAGCCCATTTCATTCACAAGCTATAATGTTCTTCATTATCAGAACCGTATGTCCCCATAATATACTATTTGTCTGATTATTAACAACAGATAGGGTCATATTAATTGAGACTGTCAACTCCTATGCTTGCTGCCCAATCAATATATACTGGCAGAGAGGACACACTCAGACTTGCTTTGATTTAAAAGTGCACTTTGTTGGGACCCAGGAAATGTGCCTTGTCTTTTTCTATTCTTTCTCTAGAATCAGATTCTCCTTGTAATCCAACAGGCTCCCATCCTGGTGGATTCCATGAGGTCCTGAAGACCTGGTTATTCTCCCAGGCCTTCAGATGAGATGTACAGCTGTTTGTTTACTTTACCTTCAAGTCAGCCTTGCCTCCTAGCAACTTCCTGGACAAGTCTCCACAATTTTCTTTGCAAGGTTTTTTAGAAGTAGCTTGCCATTGCCTTCTTTTAAGGGCTGGTCCAAGGTCACACAGTTGACTTTGTACTTAAAATGAGACTAGAATTCACAGTTTTGTGGTTTCTAGCCCAGTGTCTTAACTGCTACATCAAATTCACTCTCTTACATATCAGTACATATTCTTAACAGTATGGCCTCAATTCCACAAATTTACTGCTTTTAATTATGACAGCTGGTAGAGTTTTTTTTAAACAACAACAACTGACTACTTCAGACTGTCATAACACAGTGCTATAAATTTTCTACAGTGAACTATGGCTTTACAGAATGTGAATATCAAGGTAAATACAAAAGTATAAATAATGAAATGGGATATATATTTTAAAGACATTGTACAAGGTGACAAAAGTATTTTAATATTAATGTACTGTTGTATTAAATAATAAAATATTTAAGGATGCATTTAACAGCCTATACAATATGACAGAATACTTTAATATTTCCAGAAAAAGTAAAACTAAAAAGTAGTTTTGAATATCAATTGAACAGATATCATAATAATTTAAACAGAAACCTATGTCTAGGCTGTGAAAATATTGGACCTTCTGATTAAGTGGATTGATGAGAGCAGAAAACTTCAAATGAATTTCATAGAAGTGGCTAAACAGTGAAAAATAGAAAGGAGCAGGACTAGAATAGTACTGTAATTGTATAACACTAAAAATCTCATGTTTGGCATCATATGTAAAGTAGCATTTAAGTCTTGGGGGTTAAATAGATGTATTTTGGGGGGTATTTTAAAAATTCATTTGTCATTTGTTCTGCATGTTTTCCCTAAGTTGTTAAATATAAATTTTCCTTATCACACTGTAATGAAATTTAATGCCTGAAATCAGGGTTTGTTTATTTCTTTATAGATTCTTCAGTCATGCAAATTTTCTTAGATAAATCCTTAAAAAAAGCCAAAATACACTTTAAAATACAAAAACATATCTTTTTTCTCAAAATTATCTTACAAGTGATTTGTTTGTATAAGTTCTTCTCTCATTCAACGAACTGATACTAATGGATTCTATTAATTACTATCATTTTTGCCATGCTGAATCTGTTTTCTTGTTTCTCACAAATTCACCATGCAGATTTCTTTTTAGAAAATATATTCCTATTCTGGTATGGTTGTCTCAGTGGAAAATGCTAAGTCATAGCCAGTGAAGCAGCATAGTATACAGCAAAAAGAAAGAACAATAGTGATGCTCTGAGCTGATACTACAGTGAATGTACCAAAATATTACTGATGGTTACTAACTTAATTTACTGAATGTCGAAACTGAACAGAAGAAAAACAACAAATTTATAAGAGGATACTTTTTGAATTCTACCTCCACTATTAGGCAATAGCTTTCCTTTAAAATGCAGCAAAATAATAATCTTGCGTTCAGATGATCAAATATATATATTTCCTACAGCTTAGATGCAACCATATAAAAATAAGGAACTATAATGAAAATGTCAAGTCACCTTTAACTACTGGGGTTTGAATAACATTAAAATAACAAGCACATGTGGATGTTTACTGTGTTTCACTGATGCATGCTTCACTTTATATGAAAAATATATTTTTCAATTTTTACAGTGCACATTATACAGATTTTCATTACCATGCATCTCCTTTTTTCTTTCCACATACTAGTGACCCATCTAGTCAATGTTCCAAAATTGCTTTATTTCAAAGAAGAAAGCTCTCTCAGAAACAGGGTAATGACCACATGACTTCAAGGAATATAAATCCTTCCATTCTTCACTATTCAGTCAGAACTGAAGAAGCATCTTGGATGAGAAATGAAACATCTTCAAACAAAGCAAAAAAGTCCAGGTGCCTTTTTAAAGAAATTGTGACCAGGATTACTGAGAATCTCCATAGACATCCAATGAATGGGAAACACCACCAATAGTCCATATTAAAGTTGCTAAGGTTGGGAAACGCTGGTATAGACACCTCAGGGCATCTGAATATCTTTCCCAAGGGTTTCATTGCTGCTCTACCAAGTGATGATCTGTGGTGTAATTCTTGATTGC
Organism: Pseudonaja textilis; assembly: GCF_049901715.1. Taxonomy (NCBI): domain Eukaryota; kingdom Metazoa; phylum Chordata; class Lepidosauria; order Squamata; family Elapidae; genus Pseudonaja; species Pseudonaja textilis. The sequence continues at coordinate 221,338,566 of NC_141991.1, read as the reverse complement.
TGTTTTGTTTACTGTTGATGACTGATCCTAAAAAAAATAAAATTTATCCACCACTTCAGTATCTTCTTTGCCAAGGGTAACTTTAAAGAAAATATTTATACATTTTTCTTTACATGCTTGGTAAACAGTGTACTGTCGGGGTCAATTTAGTTATGCATATTAATAGTTGTAGTAATAATATTATTTACTTATACATAGTGTACAAGTATAGGGTAACTTAAAAACTTGGTAGAAAGCTTGGTTCAGTTCTGAACTTTTCTCAATTTCCGATAAACTTAAAATGCCACCTGGATTTCTTTGGTCATATCTCCTTAGATTCTTTTGTTGCTATCAATAAACTGTTATTTCAACTGCTTATAGACAGTAGGATTAAGGAGTTTGATGGACATCTAAAATTTGGACTTGTCACTATGTATGATACACATGATCACCCACAACCAGAGGTGGTAAAGTTTTAGTTTTCAGTTATTAAACTTATTTTGTTTTGTTTTTTTGTCTGTGATTCAATTAGCACTTCTTTGCTCATGTTGCAAACTTAACACTAGAGGTTGGTGAGTTCATAAAACATCAATCTATCAATAACTATAAAAAAGGTAAAGGAATCCCTGTGGATTTTACTCTTCTAGTCACTGCATGTGGTGTGTGTGTGTGTGTGTGTGTGTGTGCGTGTGTGTGTGTGTGCGCACGCGCTCATCTCCATTTCAAGGCTATTGAGCCAGCACTGTGGCTAGCATGACATCATGGAGTATTATCTTCCCTACCTATTTATCTACTTACATTTGCATGCTTTTGAACTGCTAGGTTGGCAGGAGTTCATCTCATCATGCACTCTGGTCTCAAACCTGGGCTGCCAGCTTTCCAGCTGACAAGCCCAGCTATTTACCTGCCCAGTCGCTGTGCCACCTTTTAAATAACAATGCTGGTAGTTAATTGCTCAAAGTAGAAGTATTTCTATAAAGACCCAACTACTAAATAAAACCATCCACACTGACTTTTCAAAAATTCCCTTCATATAGTCTTTTCTAAAAATGCACTTGAGTGAGCATAATGTGAACTGAAACTATATTAGCTAAAGGTATGCTCAACCTTTCAAATATTCAAGCATTGGGGATTCCGTGTGTTGTGAAGAAAGGCTTAAAATGTAAAATCATAGTTTGTCTAAACAATTTCCAAACAACAAATTTCTAGAAATTTAGAATAAGAAATGTTTTTAGATGAAGTTACATCAATAGCTAATTTTTACAAATGCTACTATAGTAATTTATATTGACTTATTATACAGTTCCCTAAAGTCTGTCAAGGATCATAAAATTATCTTTATCTAAATATTTATACTTGGTCCAAAGACAACATCTTCAGTTCACCTCAGTTCTGTAGCTACATGGCCCTATTTATTATTTCAAGATGTCAACTCTTAACCTTTCGATAATATCATTCTTTCATTTTTGAAAGTAAATTTGCATTTGCATTCTTTAAAGATTATAAGGTCTCATAATTTGATAAAGCATCTTTAATTACTTTAAATTCTCTTGCAAATATATGCAAATCAGATATCCACATCATTATTTTCCCTTTGGAAAAAATGTAGGAAAGATTTGTAATTTATTTTCCCCCTTTAAAGAATTACCAGATTTGGTGAACTTGGGATACAGTTGTCCTTTCTTTTTAAAAAAATATTTACTTGAATAATTTTTTCTTTTTGTTTTGCGTGTGGTGAATCTTATGTATGTCTATTTAAACATGTATTAATAAAAATATTTAAATACACTTTAAAAAGGAAAAAAGGAAAAATGTCATGATATATACTGCAACATCAGAACAATTCACACATAATTAATACTACCGGAGAAACTCCAGATAGGGCATTGATAATTATCAATTCCTTCCTATACTTTAAAACAGGGATGTCAAACTCAAGGCCCACGGCCTGGATCTGGTCCACAGGGTGCTTAGATATGGCCTGGGGGCCCACCCGGGAAACAATGAAGAACCGGCCCACAGTGTCTCTGCCAGAGAAAACGTAGCACAGGAGAGCCCCGTGTGGCCCGGCCAGGCTTCATTTTCAGCTGCAACAGCCCCCTGCAGCCTTCTGCCAGTGAAAATGGAGCCTGGGAGGACCACACACAGCCTCCCCAAGCTATGTTTTTGTTGGCAGAGGGATGCGGGGGGTCATTGTAGCCAAAATGGAGCCTTGATGAGTGACATCGACCTGGCCATGCCCACCCTAGCCATGCCTCCCTGGCCCTGAGGTCAAGTACAACCTCAATGAAATCGAGTTTGACACTCCTGTTTTAAAACTACTCATAATTACTTTTTTTTTTCAAAGATCCAAATGTTCATGATCTAAACTTTTGATCTAAAATTTGTTTCCTTAAATGTGCTGCTGAAATCTTGTTTACCCAAAACAAAAGCTAATGCTCTTTTGAGTTAATCATAACTTTAGGCTTTGGAAATCCTTTGGCAATTGTGCACCTAAACCAGATGCACTAACATCACCTGACACTGTCACAGGTTTTATTATATTGTAATAGTTTAATACTGTTGCTAAAAATGCTTTCAAATTATTTAATGGACTTTTGTGTATACACAAACTCCACCTGCTGAAACAGCACCTAAAGGACTTGTTACAGTAGTCATTCCTGGAACAAATTGTGACAAATAATTAGACCCATCTAAAAACTACTGAAGTTTAGTTTTGTTTTTTGGGGCTTGGTGTGTTAACAACTGTTTCAATCTTTGTGTCATCATTTGACATTATCACCTGACATCAGTATATGAAGGAAATACTCCAGTTTGCCCATTTGTTTGCTGATTAGCAAAATAAATAAATCCATTCAACTCCTACATCTTCTTTTTTAATCAGTCCAACAAAAAATTCTGAAGGATTCTCATGGAATGTATGCTTTATTGTAATTTTCAGTTACAATATTTTAAAAATGATTTAGCCTTCCATATTTTTTACATTCTCTTTTAACAGTTGGACTTGTTCTTTTAAGATGAGAGACTCCTGCTTCTAATCTCTGATCATTGGTATTACAACTGATGGGTGATATTTAAGTTTTATAGAGGCTTTCTTTTCATTCCTCCAAATATCACTTTTCTTATCAGCATTTGCAAAGTCTTTTAATGTAATTGCAAATAGCTTTTCAGTTCCACAAACATCCACAGTGTATTCCAATGATAAATCATTTATCTTGGTCTGATTGTTTCTGATCTTATTCCACATATTACACAGTCCTTAATTAAAAAGTCACATAATTGTCTAAAGTCACAAAAGTGCACTAAAGTTTTAACACTGTTTTATGTTATAACTCAAGTCCTTCTAGGAGTGACATGATAGCAGTATTCTAGTATTTGAGGGGGTGCAATGAAGAAGAAGAGGTCATCTTATTTTCCAAAGCACCAGGAGGCAAGACAAGAAACAATGGATGGAAACTAATCAAGGAGAAAAGCACCCTGGAATTAAGGAGAAACTTTTTACAAGTAATTCAGTACATTACAACTCATAACAGCATGTAAGTATTCCAAAATTCAGGAAAAAACATTCAACACCCACAGATGTTTATATCCAATAATTAACTGGCTAGAGTTGCATAGGTTTATTTCCATTTGAATGTGCATGCCAGATTCTTTACAAAGCTTTTTTCCTAGAGACTTAATCTTCATTTTGGATGCACCTAATCCTTGTTTCTTTGCTTATTCTATTTCAGTTCTAATCTTCTTTGAGCCAAACACCATCCATGTTACTCTCATTGCTGAGTGCTTAATAAGGTAAATACTATCTACTTTATTAAGACATCTTTTTAAGGCTGGTTATTTAAGTAGAATTATAACCTTAACTGTTCAACAACTTTGTGGGTTGCAAGGCTTAGAACACCATTGTGCTTTGGACCTTTCTCCTGGTTGAGAAGAAATGAAGGTTGAAATCCAGGTTGGTGTGGCCAGCCAGATGAGATGGTGACACAGAAGCCCCTAAAACAGATACTTCACTTTACAAGTGAAATGAACATGAATGCAAATTCATGCAGATGTGATTATTGTCTAAAATAACCATGCAGGGCATGGCTACAGGCATTTTATCAATTAGAACATAGATGTTTTGTTCGTACTCCTATATGTTGAAAAGTATCTCTTTCTAAGGTTTTGCACAGCTCTACACAACTAGTTTGTGGCTCTCATTCTCATAAAACAATTGTTTTCTGCCTTAAAGAGTATTTATGATCTTTTTCATTTTTTATAGAAGACTGTAAAAATTACTTCCATAAATAAAGTTAGAATGCGGTTAGTATGCATATGCAGATAAGTAATTTTTGCATCAACAAACCCAATTGCATACACAAAATCTGTTGTCTTTATTATTGTGAGAGCTGTCAGATTCAGTGTTCTATCAAAGCAATATTTTTCTGCCTAACCCACACATTAACACATCGTACTATTGATATATAGAAGGATAAATAAATTAGAACATTCATTCTGAGAAAGCATATAATTTCATTTCCAGTAGCAGAAACAAACTTTAAAAAAAAACACCATTTATTCTTCCTGCTAGAACATTCAAGCCATATTTTTATTTATTTATATTTTGCCTTTATTATTTACACAAATCACTGAAGACATATCCAATCATACCTTCCCCCTTCTATTTTCTCCACAACAACAACCCTGCAAGATGAGTTGGGCTGAAAGTGACTGACTGATCTGGAAAAAGCATTATGATATGAAATAATTTTATTTATCTATTATTTATTGATTTTATATAGCCATATGTCTCTGGGGGGCATAGACAATCAAATCACAAATGAAACTATCAACGTAATTCAACCATTAAGAATCATGAATTAAGATTCATGAAAAGTAAAAAAAAAAAAACTATTCACCTTATATTTTAGTCCCAATATCTTATATCAGAGGTTCCCAGTATCTTTGAGTTAATGAGTAAATATCTCACAAAATGGGTGTGATCAAATGGCTCATCACAAAATTTGTCAAAGAATACACTGGAGAAATTCTTCCTTATTTCTTCCCCTACTTCTCTAAGTTTTCCTCCCAAACTTAGATTCATGGCTTTTGTAGGATTAGAACTCAAGGTCTCTGTTATGTCCTGAGAACTCTAGGAGTTCTCACTCAGGTCCACTCTCTTTGCGTGGGCGTCCTTCCTTTCACCCATTGGTTGGTTCTCCCCAGCAGCCAGCTATAAAAGCAGGCTGCGGGGTCCCACCAGTTGCTGATTGCTGCGAGCCAGTTCCAGGCGTGGCAAGCACGGTCAGCCCTTTATTGTTTCAATAAAGTATTCGTTGCATTCATGCTCTGGTTCAGCCTCTCTTTTCCCAAACTTAACAGTCTCCTTGTGGTATATATCGCAAAACAAATATTCTAGACTGATCACATTCTATATGCAATCTCTTAAAGTCTTTAAAGCAACATTAGAAACCAAGTGTTAATCTCTTGTTTAGTCCAAGCATTCCGTAAAATATCTTCCCTATGGTTTTCAAATAGGGCTACATCACAGAATAAAATTTCTCATGTGATTTGTATTAAAAACATAACTGCTTTTCTTTTAATAATGACATAAACCTTGCATATTTAACCTTGCAGCCTTCATGTAGATGTAAATCTGGTAGGTTGAATCTGCCATCATAATAACATAATCACACTTTTACTAAGGACATTCAAGGGCTTTCTGTTGCAGTCTATGTATTACAAATACTGGCATATGTTAAAGCACATTGCAATATACTCATCCAGATGTAACCATAGGTCAAGTTAATACAATGATCACAGCAGATATACCACGTGCAGGATGGGAGAAAGTTCTAATTACCTTGGCCAGATAGACTCCTACACATAAGACACATATTTAGCCAGGAATTATTTTGCCTCAGTAATCTATCAGGAAGCCATGGTTGATGACAGCCACCGGGAGGTTCAGATGAATAACAGAACTGCCTTCCTTTCCCCTTTTCCTTAATAAGACATCTGCCTAATTAAGCTTATTTTCATTGTATTCAAGCTGAAAGCAACATTCGAATAAACAGCAGTATTGTAAAAAAGTGGTTTTTTAAAATAATGTATTGTATTCTGATTGTTGCTTTTCTGTTATTTTTAAGTAGTGAACAAATTCTATAGAGCCAAACAATTCTCACATATTTATTTAGGCAGAAAGACAAGGATGCAAACATCAAGTTCTAAGCCTTAATCCAATTAAAAGTATGAAGTTACCAAAAAATGTCAGATAGAATGTTTACATGTCAGCTTACAAAAGCACATGTTTATATTTTGAAGACTTTGCTAAATTTTATTTTAAAAATTATAGTATAGTGACAAGCGTTTATTCAAATCAAATTGTTTTATCTGAAACTCTAGGCAGATTCCTTTCATATCCTTCTTTTTCTTTTTACGAAATGCTATTGAGTGAAAAAAACACAATGCAAAATAAGGTATTTAGAAAAGGTCACATCAACAATAAAAAACAAGGTTTCAGAAACTTGAAATGTCAAGAAACACGAGAGCTAGTAAAGAATATTTTTGAAAGCTTAAACTCCATCTGAAAATAGATACTACTGAACTCTGTGGAACTAATTTCTAAATAAAATATATATGATATGAACCTGCTTCCCCAAATCCATTCTAGACAGGATGAGATTATAATTATAATCTGCCATATTCATGGAAATCACTTAACTTGATTATTGAATGAAGTCCTTTTCTGGGTTTATATTTGCACAATAATTAATAAAATAGGCTGAGGAGTCACATTACATACTAAGCCATAAAAGAATCTAAGATGGTTTGCTTTGCATACTGAAGGAAACTTTTAAACTTGTAGCTGAACATTATTATACATACTGGATAAGCATTATCTCTATTTTATAGCCTGCAGTCTACTAACATCCTTACTTGAAATTTTAGCTGTAATGCTAACACATCTGGGCTCCTGACACTGAGTGGGTTGACAAAGATTGTACTAATTGCTGATTATTTTCCGGACAGGATATTCTGGAATGTGCAGTAAGATTTGAATGTCAGTAACCTGATTGGTAAAGTATATCAATCATATACTTTTAAGCTCTAGCCTACACAGAAAGTTTTGCTTATATTGAATCACTTTAAACTTTATTCACTTATTCACTTTAAGCTTTATGTTCCATCTTACTCTGAACCAATTTATAGGCTTAAATTTGAAAACATTTCATTCTGAGAACTTAACTAGTTCATATGAGATTTCAGACTATTTTTTCAAATACACTGAACTGGATTCTTAAATATTATAACAGTAAAAAAGGAAAATAGAGGAGCTTCTCTAGATTACTGAAATTAATTGATATTGAAGTGCTTTAACTTGTTTATGAAATGCTAACCATCTGTAGTTCTGAAGGCATGTCGTTCTAAAATGGTGGCAGCCAATAAGAAGTCTTGGCACCTGTGTACCTTGGCATCTACACATACCTTGTGGAGAGAGGGGGGGCGGGCGGGCAGGCAGGCAGGCAGACACTGCCTTTGGAACTCTGTTTATGATCATCCCAGACAGGCAGTTTAAATTTTGGCAAGGCATTAGTTGTTGAAGTTCTACTGTCAAAGTCTTAAAAAACTTACAACACTTTGAATTGGCAATTGATGTAATGATTTCAAAGTAAGTTTAATTCCATCCTGTCAGCAGTGTCTTTTCAGAAGTCCAACCATCACATTTTATACATGGTACTACAACAGCTTAGTGTTAAACTGTCATGGCCTTTTAAGCCTCAACTTGTCATTCGGTGCAACATGTGTGTGTGTGTGTGTGTGTGTTTCTGTGTAGCTGTATACATGAAACAGTCCCCAAAATTAAATCATAAATAAATCAAAATGACCAATTAAAGGAAAACCATGCATTGCAATAAATACTTTCCATTCTGGTATCAGAGTCCTATATAAATATCAGTAGATTGATATAATTATGGTTGGAAGAACATGAATGTTTTAGGTCTTCTATACAACTACCTTATCTGTCCATCATAGGGTAGCTTGCTTTCCCCCCACTCTTTCAGTATTGTTAAGTATACTCAATATTCTGCTTACCACTCTTTTCATTGGTCTGTATGCTATTACATTTTGTGTGTGTGTGCGTGTGTGTGTGTATCATGGCACAGTGGTTAAATGCAGTATTTCTGCTAATTCTGTTGACTGCCAGCTACTAGAAGGTCAGCAGTTTGATTCTCACTTGTTTAAGGTTAATTCAGACTTCTGTCTTTCTGACATTGGTAAAATGATGACACAGATTGTTGGGGCCAATATGTTGATCCTATAAACTATTTAGAGAAAGCTGTAAAGCACAGTGATATAAAAGTCTAAACAGGGGTGGGATTCAAAATTTTTAACAACCGGTTCTGTGGGTGGGGCTTAGTTGCTGGGCATGACTTGGTGGTCATGTGACTGGCTGTGCATGACCAACTCAACATCACTCACATCGAGGTGTGCATCTCCTCACCTAGCCTCTCGTGACTGTGGGGATGCTGCAACAGTTGGAAGTGTGAAAAAGGGTCATAATTCACTTTTTTCAGTGCCATTGTAACTTTAAATGGTCACTCCACACAAGCAAAGTACCAGCAAAGGAGGGGAAAAAAAACTCCAGAGACGGTCCTGAGACAGGAAGTCTAGTCCTGCCAAGAATATAATAAAGGTTAATGGAGAGGCAGTTTCTGTAAGCAACACCAGAATGTTTCCTTCCTGCCTTCCTTACAGGATTAGGCCAGTAATTTCTTCTAACAACCAGTTCTCCAAACTGCTTAGAATGTTAACAACCGGTTCTAGCAAATAGGTGTGAACTGGTAGAATCCCACCCCTGAATCTAAATGCTATTGATATTGATATTATTAGCAGCAATATGCACTGAACATTAATGTAACTCTTATGCTTCCAGGCCTTATTTTTGTTTCACATAACTTACTTCCTATCTTTAACCAGGTAAAGAATCTTACCCTAAAGAAACACCATGAGATGAGATGTGCTCCAAACTGTTGAGGCATAACTAAAGTAATCCCAACAGGCTGCTCTGAAAAAACAGACCATCTGCTGTATGTGGTCTCTTGCACATAAAACAATCAAGTTTCACTAGGTGGTTATACACCTTAAATCAGAAAATAAGTCCAGTTGCATTAAGAGAGAAGAAAACTTTGGAAAAAAAAACTTTTTCCTTTTATTTCCAAAATGCCACTGCACTGATTTGATAGCCATTAAGGTCTACTGTGCCATTTAGGACAGTAAACTATTGTCTACTATTATTCAGTGATCCTCAATTCATACTTTGATTTAGCTTAATTAGTCTGGCATTTGGATTTGTTTTATGATTACATTCTCTCCCTCTTCCCCTCCCCCCTCTGTCTCCTTCTCTCTCTCCTATAATACTTTGGCCACCAATGAGAAGAGAGGACTCATTAGAAAGGTTGGGAAAGCCAAAAGCGGAAGGGATGGCAGAGAATAATATAGTTAGAAGGTTGTCTCTGGTAACTCTTCAAATACTTAGGTTATTTAAGGAATTTATGCATATTTCAGCCATCAAGAATAGGTCAAATTTTGAATATATAGAGTAAATAAATCAACCTTTACTAAGAAAAATTCACAATATAGCTATCAAGATATATAATGTACATGAATAACAGAGGTGGTATTCAGCAGGTTCTAACCAGTTCTAGAGAACTGGTAGTGGAAATTTTGAGTAGTTCAGAGAACCAGCAAATACCACCTCTGACTACAGATTTTACAGTATCCTTGCCCTGCCATGCCCACCAAGCCACGCCCACAGAACTGGTAATAAAAACTTTTTGAATCCCACCACTGATGAATAACATAACCTGGTAACTGCATCTTAACTATAGCAGAAATAGACCCGTCTTTGGTAGGTGGGGCTGGATTTTTGAGAAATCTTTCATAAATTTTTATCAATCATTTGAGAATGTATATTATATTTTGCATCTGTTTTAAACCTGCAAGCATGGTTCTGCTTTAATAGGTTTAGCAAGTTTTTAGGAACCAAGGATTGCAAAACAGGAACAACAAGAACAACAGTTTTTCAGGAGCCTCAGGTTCTCCATCCCTGATTTTACCCACCCACCAATGTCAATATGGCATATAAAATGTGTATTGGGCTTTAAACATCATGAAAATATACTGACTGATCTTTGTGATTCTAAGCTTGTTCACACAGAGAATGCTAATTAGGTTCAATGAAATTTACTTTTTTAGTAACAATAACAGTTGTATTCAACAGCACATACCCCTTAGAACAGGGCTATTAAACTCATGGCCTCAGGCCGGATGTGTCATGTGCTGGCCATGCCCACATTCAGTTTAATGAAGAGGAAAAAAGTCCCAATACATCACATGACACCGCTGGTACACCACGAGTTTGACACTCCTGCCTTAGAACCTACAGTTGGCTTTAGAAGTGTGTGAGTTAGCAGTGCTATTCTTTGGTAAAGAATTTTACTATCTTGAACATCAAGAGCTGAAGAGTCATAATCAACTCCTTTGTATCAAGGAACAAAGTTTTTGCACATGCAAAATAGATACAGGAAAAAAAAGTTGTATTTGCAAAGGTTTGTGTTTTGATTCTAGGAAAGCAGATGCTTTGCTCTGTTGAAGCACTTTCAAGATATGCTTCATTTGAAGTTTCATGGAGTGGATACCCCCCATTCAGACCTCCACAACTGTAATACAATTAGGATGGGAGCTTTAGGGTTTTCTGCACTATAGCAACATCTGACTTCTAAATTACCGGTATTATTAAACATCCTGTAACAATGGCAACTACGAATAGGTCATTTTCACTTCTACACCTCTTACATTTTACTATTCTCTGACCTTTCTTTTACAATTCCCTTCTCTCGCAACAATGGCTGTGTGTATGTATGTATATAATATATAATATATAATATATATATAATACTAGCCTCTCAGGATATATTGCATGCCCACAAAGAAAGGTAAACTAAGATCCATGGAAACTTATATGACCTTTCAGATGCTGCAAGATTCTTTTTACTGCAACAGACTAACTGCCCTGCTTGTCTCTGAAATCATTTATTTAACCCAGCAGGAATTGAGAATTTGTTATCTGCCAGATGTTGCTGAATTACAATTCCCAGCGATCTCAGCCAGCATAAGTGATAGTGAGGGATTTTGGCCACAGTAATTTAGCAAAATGGCAAGTCCTTCATTGCTGCCATTACTTTGTTAATATCTAACAAAATTATTGAAATGTGGATTTTTTTTATTGCATGCCCACCAAGAAAGGTAAACTAAGTGAACCATAAAAATGGCATTTTATTCTTGTATCTATAGTAAAAGTGATAACCAATGGGTATTACACAGATATGCAATAATTAGAAGCCTCTTCTGTTACCATCTTAGAAGAAACAAATATTACCACACTTGAAAAGGTCCTTAGGAAAATATGCAGAACACCTTATTCTATTCAATCTATTGCTTCTTCACCAGTTGTAAGTTTAATAAATTACTGCTGGCCTAAACCAGCACAGGGCTGCCAGCTCACCTTTAGGGAGCTGACTTCCAGATTTAGCATTCAACCAGTGACTACTTTATTTTGCAAAAGTAGACTTATACATGCACATTTTTAGTCACCTGATGCTCTGCTTTCAAAGCAACCTTATTTACTCACCACACCATGCTTCCTGTCAGTGGAGATAAGAGCATTACAAGATCATGTGTGACATTGCAACATTAATCATTGTTATTGAGCTATGAATCATTTTGTCTACTTCACAAGCTAGAGAGCTAAAAGAGAAGGAGGCCTTAAAGGATCCATTCTGAAAATAAATGAGTCAGTGAAAGAAGCATATCCTATTGATGTGCTATCATGAAATACAAAGACCAACTAAAGAGTAAACATAACCTCCAGAGAAAGCCCAAACTACACTCTGTAGCTGATAAACTGGTTCTTTTTTCTTCTGAAATATAAAGCCATTGGAAAAGAGAAACTGATAATTTGTTTGGGAAATACACAAACTTTAAATACATTATAAACAAACTATGTATGTGACAATTTCAATATTCTATAATGATGTTCTCAAAGTAGTCCTCTAAGCCAGTGTTTCTGAACCACAGCACTTTTAAAGATGTCTGGACTTCAACTCTCTGATTGGTTCAAAATTGGAAAAGGAGTTTGGTAAGGCTGTACACTGTTACCCTGCCTATTTAACTTATATGTAGAGCACATCATGAGAAAGGTGGGGTTAGATGAATCACAAGTTGGAATTAAGGTTGTCGGGAGAAATATCAACAACCTCAGATATGTACATGATACCACTCTAATGGCAAAAAGTGAAGAGGAACTAAAGAGCCACTTGATGCGGGTAAAAGGAGGAGTGTGCAAAAGTTGGCTTGAAACTCAACATTAAGAAAACTAAGATCATGACATCCAGCCCTCTCACTTTCTGGCAAATAGATGGGGAAGAAATGGAGGTAGTTGCAGATTTTATCTTCCTGGATTCCAAGATCACAGCAGATGGGGACTACAGCCAAAAAATTAAAAGATGCTTGCTTCTGGGGTGAAAAGCTATGGCAAATTTAGACAGCATAATAAAAAGCAGAGACATCACCCTGCCAACAAAAGTGTGTATAGTCAAGGCTATGGTTTTCCCAGTTGCAATGTATGACTGTGAAAGTTGTACCATAAGAAAGGCTGAGCATTAAAGAATTGAGGCCCTTGAACTACTGCGAGTCCCTAGGATTGCACGACTCCTGCAAGTCCCTAGGATTGCAAAGCAATCAAACCAGTTAGTCCTAGAGGACATCAACTCTGACTGCTCTTTAGAAGGTCAGATCCCAAAGATGAAACTCAAATACTTTGGCCACCTAATGAGAAGGAAGGACTCACTGGAGAAAAGCCTAATGCTGGGAATAATTGAGGGCAAAAGAAGGGGATGAGAGAGTATGATGTGGCTGGATGGAGTCACTGAAGCAGTCAGCATGAACTGAAATAGACCCCAGAAGATGGTAGAGAACAGGAGGGCCTGGAGGAACATTGTCCATGGGGTCACGATGGGTCGCGACTAACAACAATTCTAAGCAAGTTTTAAAAAACCAAGATGGTAAGTCTTACATGCCATTTTAATGTGATCTTATTTGCATCTAAATAGGGCAATGAGATCAGATCTGTACAATCAAGAAAAGGAGATATTGAGCAATCCAAACATAAAACTATTAATCTATAATTCATCTTTAATGCAATATTTTATTGCTGAATTTATAAAGCATGTACAGAGCAGTGGTACTTATTCTGCATAGAATAAGAATATTTTGGAAAGCTACAAATTATAAAATACTGACCTGTGCTTCATTAATCATCCATCTATCAATTCTTCACTCATATTGACATAACTATATTTTAATTAACCCAAATTAAGTATGAACTACCTCACAGCTATAGGTGGCATTTTTCTCACTGAAACTTCATAGTCCAACCACTCCTAGAATCATCTCAGACACCTTTCTTCTTTGGCTATGTAACGTTCATATCTCTCTTACTTCTCATTTCCTTTACCATCTATAATTGTGCTATAATCCAACACATTTCTAGGAACTTGTTATTTATTTCAGTAGGGATTGAATAGCATCTATCCCCATTTTAGTCATATTATGCAGGAAGAGCTGGACATAGTAACTCACACTCTCATTACCACCTAGCATGATTTCCATAATGCATTCTACCTGAGGTTGCCTTTAAAGGCTATTCAGAAATGACAATTATATAATGCAATCACCTGTGTGCTAATTGGCACCTCACACTGGAAGCATGTATTATTCATGCTACAGGACTACTATTTAATTTCTAAGTACAGTTTAAATTGCTAGTTTAAAAGCCTTTCCTGACTTAGCTCAGAGGTCTCCAAACTTGGAAACTTTAAGACTTGTGGACTTCAACTCCCAGAATTCTCTAGCCAGCATAGCTTCTTAAAGTTGCCAAGTTTGGGGACTCCTGACGTAGCTCCTGTATCATTGCATAACCAATCTGAATTGACCCAACTTGTCAAACTTGTGGCCTGTGGGCCAGATGCATCACATGCTGACCACACCCATGCCAGTTTAGTGAAGGGAAAAAAGGTCACAATATGTCATGTGACGCCACCATCATGATGCAAGTTTGATACCCCTGTGGTAGATCATCCAGGGAAAAACATCTCTAGTGTAGGGAGATAAAGCTAGGAAACATGGTTTTTCATCAGCAGGGCTTTGACCACCATCTCAGCAGAAATAAGACTGGTCCTTTCTTGATGTTATTAAAACCTGGATTTAGTATAGTGGCATTTTTTACTTTTGCTACATTTATGCTTAAGTTAGATATCAATCATTATTTTTATAACTTATTTTATTTTTGATGATCTAATCATACAGTGGACGTTTTATTTTTTTCATACGCTAGATACCAAGTGTTACAAGAATGCAGAAGAAAATAAATGAATCAAAGAAAGAATATTTTATAAGAATCTTTTTCTTGTTTCTGCAATCTTCTGAGAAATTGTCTTGGTAGAACTTCACTGAGTCACTACCCCAAGGACCACTGTGGGCACACAAGATTTCCAAATGTTGCAGTAAAATCATCCAATCATCTAAGGGCAGTTCAGGACTGCGGCACAAATCAGACCAACTGTTTCAATGAAATAAGGAAAATCATTATTAGAAAGCTTGAAGTTATATTTAGCAATAAATTCATTAAACCACAATCAAGTGAGGAACAGTGCAGGGATACATGCTAGGCTGCAGTTTTCACTCTTGCATTCCAGTTTCACTGCTCCCCATTTGTGGAGAATCATTTCTGCACCAGAAAGTGGAAGTATGAAAAATGTTTCAAGTCTGTAACATTTTGAATTTGAAACATCTTACCTATGTTCATTTTTCCGTACAGATATAGCTTAGGTTTTTAATAGAATGGAAAGCAAGTTAGCATCTCAAATATTGGTTTTTGTTTTTGTTTTTGTTTCTAAATTCCCAGTGTAGTATACAAATCCAAGGAGGTTCTCTCATTCAAAAAGTTCATTCAAGAGGCAATCAGACTTGATTCAAGCACAGGTAGGGCTAGGCAGAGGTCCTGCATATCAAAGAACAACCACCTATTCATTATACATTATCATTAAGTGTAAGACAAAAGAACTGTGCTGCTGTAGAAACATATGCTGGTCTTGTTCCCTTTATTTAAAGAATAAACAGTTTTTGTGGGAGAAAATGAACTGTCAAACTCAGGCTGAATTCATAAACTTTAAATGCCGGAATTTTCCTCAAGCACACTCATTATTTAAGAACTTACCTGTTCTTATAAGCTACAGTAGCCCAAGGTGTTAATTAGTTACACTCTTGTGCTTAGTAACTAAGGAGCCACTACAATACACTTGCAATCCAACTTCTATTATATTCATGCTGTGCACCTTCTTGAATGCTTTGGTTATAGGAGATGAACAGCTAGCCTGATTTATACTTGAATACTGGAATTTATATGCCTTATTTGTAAGGAAGCATAGCAATATTCTAGTAGGGCTGAAGTATATCTCAAATTATATTGTATTGCCACAAAGACATCATGATTGTTCCTTTGATTGCTACAAATGTTAATCAGTGACTTTGAAGAAATAATGGAAGGGCTGCATACAAAGTAGCTTTATTCATATGACTCTGAATATTTTTTTTTTCATATTGTTCTGTCCCAAACCTACTTGTGAGCTATCACTTTGCTATTTCTAATTATAACAACAAAAAGGCAAGACCTGAAGACAATGTTTTAAATCATTGCAAATATCATTGTAAATATGCTATGCACACAAGAGCATCATTTCCTAGTTCAAAAGTACATTCAAAGATAAATTATTAAAATTGTTCTCTATTCTTGGAACATTTATTAAAACTAATTTATAATTTAGTCATACTTCATTAAAGATTTGCTTAAAGAATTCTCTTCAAACTTAGAACACTAATGCAAATTATGTGAGGGGAAACTTAAACTTGTAGCATATCTTCTATCTGAAATTTATGTGGTCTCCTGATAATAAATAACAGTATAAACATACTAAAATAAAGCAAGTATTAATTTTGAGTGATGAAATTCTAGATCAAGCAAAGGCACTCTGAAACTCCTGAATCAATTTTATTCAAGCTGTCATAGTCCCTTCCTCAAGCATTGGTGAAAGCTGATAGCTTTCTACTCAAATGGTAGCACATACTGTGAAATGGAGTTGAAACAGTTAAATTAAACAAAAGACCCCACCCTAAATCCATAAAACATGTAGAAAATTATGGCCCTGTCTATATGCATATACAATACAGCCTCAACTAGTTAGTGCCATTTCCCTCTTCTCCAAAATAACCCTAGTCAACAGAAGATTGTTTATCTTACTTTAGAAGTTAAATATGAAATTGAAAATATTCTATTCATTGGAACTAGGGAATATTCACACTAGATTTCTTAAAAAATCAAATATAAAAATACTGTTTTTTAAAAGGATCTTTCTTTATAATCAGCTGTTCCAATGGCGAGCTACAAAGCAACTAGCAACATGCCAATTTTATAAGCATGATCGGGAGGTGGGTGGAAGAGAAATCCAGGAAATTGCAGGCTAATTAGCTTAATGCTGGTTCTAAGTAAATTGATGGGAAGCAAATTCTATATTAGGAATCATTAAGAAAGAAGTTAAAGACAAAATTGTCAGAAGCGTAATGCTTATAATCATCTGACAATGATTTAGAATACTCTGTATAATGTTAATCACTGAGCCATTCCAAAGGATATTGAAAAGCTTAAAAAGGTGAAGCACTAAAAAATTATGAAACAATTGGTGTAGCTTGTTATATTTGAAGATTTGGTGGAGAAAGTGCTTAGAATAAATGTCTAATATATATATGTATATGTATATGTATATATATGTTTTCTTAAGTTTTTGCGGGTACTTACATGTATGGTATTCAGCTTTGCTCGGGAAGCCTGATGATGGCAGATGAGATTCTACTGAAACGTTGCTACAACTTTAAAAGCACAACTACAGTAATGTGGGAAAATACCCGAACAAAGCTGAATACCATACACACACACACACACACACACACACACACACACACACATATGTATGTATGTATGTATGTATGTATGGTATTCAGCTTTGCTCGGGTATTTTCCCACGTTATTGTAGTTGTGCTTTTAAAGTTGTAGCAACGTTTCAGTAGAATCTCATCTGCCATCATCAGGCTTCCCGAGCAAAGCTGAATACCATACATGTAAGTACCCGCAAAAACTTAAGAAAACATATATATACATATACATATATATATTAGACATTTATTCTAAGCACTTTCTCCACCAAATCTTCAAATATAACAAGCTTTCTTCAGAAGAGAGCTACACCAATTGTTTCATAATTTTTTAGTGCTTTTAAAGTAGCAACGTTTCGGCAGAATCTCATCTGCCAACATCAGGCTTCTGTATTGTGTTTATCTGTGAGTCAGACTTTCACAGCCGTTTCAGTTTTAAATTTGGGGCTAGCCTACTGCTTTGCAAGAATGGTTTTTTATTCATCCTGATTGGTTGGGAGTCTTGGTCTGTGTTTATTTATGTTGGAGTTTGCTGTGTTCTGCTTGATTCGTGTTTCTAATATCTTCTGTCTGTTTTGTAGCTTTTTTTTTTTTTGTCTTGATTGGCTGACAACATTGTGTTTCCTGTATTGAAGGCTTTTAGTGTGGCTTGGCTCCGAGTAAACAGACAGCTATCATTTATTAGGAAGCTAGGTTTCATCTCGGTGCCTGATTGGGGTGTGTTTGAGCTGGAGGTATCAGGGGGTCTGTTTGTGCCCAGGTGTTTTCCTGGCTTATGGTATGGAGATTTTTTTGTTTGTGAGTGCAGGCTTCCAAATAATTGACAGTCTGGTGGGATCATCTCTTATATTCATGCTTTCAGGTTTTTTTTCAATCTCTATGGCTTCTCTGATAATTGTGTAGCTGAGGTTTTCTATAGTGGCTTGGGTTTTGGTGCCATTCAAGCACTTTAAAAGCACAACTATAATGACATGGGAAAATACCTGAACAAAGCTGAATACCATCCATATAAATAGCTGCGAAAACTTAAGAAAACACGCACACACACACACACACTATATATATATATATATATATATATGTGTGTGTGTGTGTGTGTTTTCTGAGGTTCTCATGGGTATTTGTATGTGGATCTTTGGTTGTTCGGGTTTTCTCCGCATAAGATTCGAAGTATCTAGGCAACGTTTGATGAAGTCTCATTGAATATACTCATATATATATATATATATAATATATATATATATATATATATATATATATGATATACTTATTAGTGGCTAGTATTTGCATTGGTCATACATTCTTGTTTCTAGAGATACTTTACTTCCAAAGATCAAAATAATATTGCTCAATAAGGAGTGATATCTTTGCAATTATTTCTCAGTTTCAATATTATTGACTTACATTAACATATATCTTTTAACTGTGAAAATGGTATGCATTCCTTCTGAGCCAAATGTGCCTAGCTTTAAAAATCTATCAAATTAAATTGGGCAATGCAAGACTTAATTAGTCATGCATACTCAGCAGCTGAAAATCAAGTACCCCAAAATTGATGTTGATCTTGATACTGCTTTCAGTCTGGCTTGAAATTATAGCATTTATAATTTGTAATAGGTTTATTGTTTGCATGAGTCTGATATAATTAACAGTAATAAATATATTCATTAACCTATGTGTTATAAAATTGATCTGAAGCTTGTGCACATACCTTTTCTATATTTTTCATTTTATTTGGAGGAACTGATTGATTTATTGAGCTGTGGATGATCTAGTATTGCTTTTATATTGTTTTGATTTATCATGAGAACAGGAGAAAATGCCAGATAATTTTATTGTTCAGAATGAGCAGAAGAATAAAAAAATGATGTGCCATTAGGATTGCAACATAAATTTAGTACCAATTTTAGGTTTTTTTTGCTGGATTAGTAGTATAAAATAGATCTGTATAAAACAACTTCAGTTTGCTTCAACACCAATCTAATTTGCTAAATGGAAGAGGTAACCCCCTTCAACTTGACAAATAAATTTTGGTGATCTCAAGCAAGTGCTCTGGCAGAAGACTTCACTAGGTGCTTTTCCTCCAGGCCAAACTACTTTTACATTAGATGCTTTAAAATTTGTCTACAAGATGCTGCAAAGACACTTTATGGAGAACTCTAACTTTGGTGAACAGTGTAGAAAAGGCTTGGGTGGCATTCTTTCTCAAGCCTAGAAAATGCAATTTCTCTCAAAACTAGAGGCATTTGACGAACAGGAACTTCACTGTTTGAATTCCTGTTGTTGGACCACCTTAGGAAAAACTGTTTCTCTATTCCTGAGAAAGATTGCTTTGCTGGCTTTCTAGTTGAGCCTTGTATCAAGTGGGCGTGCCGGTGCAGGGCCAGGGAAAGGTAAGTGGACCCAGTCATGGTGGAACAGAAGGAAGGCCAGTGGTGGAGTGGAAGAGAAGACCAGGCTTTTCAGGAGCCATGGAGGAGAGGGAAGAGGCCTATGTGCTAACCAGCTAAGGCCCTTCTGCCTAGGGGAGGTTTCTATGTACTGTTGGGCCTAACTGGCTGTGCCCTTTTGGCCTGGTAGGGCAGAGAGAAAGACAGATTTCTTGGGAGTCTTTAGGGCTCTAGAAAACATCAATGCCAAGATATTCATTATGTTGCTGGTTTCCCATCAAACGTCATTTACAAATAAGCTGTCAGAATAAGCCCAAGAATGACAAAGAGCAATTCAGCCAGAATTAAGTTCTTTATCTTCTGACACAATAGACAGAATCTTATCAGACTAAACTTTCACCATAACACTTCTGCCTAAGAGGTTCTAGGGAATGGCTATCCTTATTCTCTTTCTCTGTCATCTATCCAACTCTGGGATGTGCTGCCTATTGTGTGGCCTTACTGTCTGGGGTGTGCACTCTCCTTAAGAGACAGTAGTTCACTGGTTCACTGCAGTAAATCACACCAGCTACACCTCTGTGGGCACTACATATACATGTACTGTATATCTTGCAGGGATACTGGCATGCCACAGATATTAAGCCAGTAAAATCTGGCTTTTAGTATACTCCCATGGCCACAGGGGTGGTGCTGGTGGTGGGAATCAATAGATTTATTTTGCAGTATATGAAAGTAGTGCTTTAAAGCTTTGCAAAGGAGACAGACAGTGTCAGCCTGTTACATACATTCTTCCCAGAATGACATTTTGATATTAATTATTAAGAACATATTCAAATATTTACAGGAATGCTTATTTAAAAAACATGCAGAGAGAAAAAATGAAGGAAAAGAACATAGCAAACTTTTCCCCCCGTATGACATGGCTGATTTATCACTGGCCTTATTTTTATTAGGTTCTTTTATTTTAATTCCTAGTTAAATGACAAGCTGCTGCTTTGCAATAATCATAGGTGAGAATTATTAAATTAACTCAAATACACATACACTCACAGTATGATATGATATTACACACACACATCAATATGAAAAATTGAATCTAACTTCATAACTGTTCTCAATTTATTATTTCCCTTTCCATTCAGTCAAAATATATGCAAGGTCAGTTGGGCTGTGCCAGGTGCAAACAGAACTAGACAGAGGCTAGTTAAAATCCAGCTTAACTTGCCTCTTGGTTGTTACATAAGGAAAGGCAAAAATCAGATCCAGTTTTCCAGAGACAAGGCTTGCTGATTGGCCTCCCTGGCTTTAACTTAGAAAGTGAGTGAGTTACTGCCACAAGGTACTAGAAACTTTTTTTGACAGGAAGGGTAAAATATTTCTTAGAAGGTTACCAATTGATTCCTGACTTAAAATACTTTGTGACATAGCAGTTTCGAAACATATTTCAAAGCAATACTTTCGCAATTCTCAGTTTTGCCTCTTTCCCATTCCTAAGTCCCTCTTTTTCTGACTGCCTGTTTCCTGGGATTTGTAATACCATGCTAGCTGTCTTCCTTTGTTAGATGAGAAGGTATCATTGTTTGGTGCTATCTAATATTAAACAATATTCCACAGATGAAACAGATTCATAAATATAACTACAAAACTACATCACTTTATCATGAAATTTGGAGGCTCCCTTTGAAGAACATTCAGAAGTACAGCTGGTGCAGAGTGCGGTGGTATGGACAGTTTTTGGAGCCAGAAGAATGGTACATGTAACACCACTGCCTCATGAGCTGCATTGGTTGCCAGTCTTCCTCTGGGTGCAATTCAAGGTGTTGGTAATCACCTTTCATGCCACACCATGCCCACCAAGCCATGCCACAGAACCAGTAGTAATTTTTTTTAATCCCCCCCACTGTTTCAAGTCCATTGTGGCATGAGTCAAGGCTACTTGAAGAACCATCTCATCTGAATTTGGCCCATCCCACCAGTGCTGGCAGAGAAGTCATGCTGTGGGCCCCATCAGCCCAATTATTCTGGCTTGGGGGGATCCAGGAGAAGGGCTTTCTATGCCATTGCATCTGCCATCTGGAACATCTTGCCCGCCTGACATGTGGTCAGCTTCTTCCTGACCTTTTCTATTTAGCAATATTCTTGAAGGTCCAACTATAATCATTAAGTGGTGATATCTGTATTGTGAAATATTACAACTTCAGAAATAGAAGAGACTATTGCCTCACTCATTCCTGGTGAGATGGGCCCTTTCTCAGATGTTTGACATTTATGTTCAAAACACTATCTCTTTTGGTGTTAAGTAGGTCAAAGGATGACTCAGAATCTAATATATGTACTTCTATAGTTCAGTCACCAATATTTTTGTTTAATTTGGCATTCACATATACTACAGAATATATCACATTCTGTGCAAGAAGCACAATAGTGTAGTCAGCAATTTTTCTGGCTTCTTTAAACAAAAATCGTACTATTCCACAGAGGATTGTTGAGAATGAGCAGCAGTAGCAGCAGCATTTGTAATATGTTTCACAGAATTTCCATTCTATGCAGCTCAAAAACAGTTAATTGGTCAGGTGGTGGCTTCAGATTCCCTTTGATAACATATACATGAAACACATTAAGGTTCCAAGTAAACTTCATTGTGAAGTTGATGGGGCTAATAAATGTCGAATGGGGAAGAGAAAGAGAGAGAGAAGAGAGAGAAGAGAGAGAAGAGAGAGGAAAGAAAAAGAAAAAATTAGATGGCAACAACTGTAACTCCTTGCTTGCAATTATTGCATAATGACATTTGCTGCCAATAATATTTTGTGCATTCAAAATGTCAGTCATCTATGCTATGCCAGGCCATGCCATCCTATATTTTATCATCTTGTCCAACTTGATAGGAATTTCTATAGCTTGTACCTTGGCCTATATTCAGGTTATCTACATTCACACTCAGAAGCTGGGGTCACAAGACCAGAGTAAGTCATGATTAAATTTATTTATTTATTTATTTTTGTCAATTGCTTATAAGATAATAGGTATAAGTAAAAACATGTTATGAATACATGGATACATATAAGAAAAATAAAAGAAATAAAAGAAACAATAGGACAGGGATGGTAGGCACATTTGTGAGCTTATGCACGCCCCTTACAGACCTCTTAGGAAAGGGGTGAGGTCA
The DNA here is from genome assembly GCF_049901715.1 of Pseudonaja textilis. Taxonomy (NCBI): domain Eukaryota; kingdom Metazoa; phylum Chordata; class Lepidosauria; order Squamata; family Elapidae; genus Pseudonaja; species Pseudonaja textilis. The sequence continues at coordinate 221,315,943 of NC_141991.1, read as the reverse complement.
ACAGTAGACAGTCTAAGGTTAAAGTTTTTGGGGTTTGGGGAAGAAACCACAGAGACAGGTAGAGTATTCCAGACATTGACCACTCTGTTGCTGAAGTCATATTTCCTGCAACCAGGTCTGGTGTGATTAACCTTGAGTTTGCATCTATTGTTTGATCTTGTGTTGTTATGGTTGAAGCTGAATTATTCATTGACAGGTAGGACATTGCAATGTATAATTTTATGTACTATACTTTGATCAGACTGAAGACAGCATAGTTCTAGTTTTCTAGGTCTAGAATTTTGAGTCTAGTGGGCATAAGGTATTCTGCAACGAGTAGAGGAGTGGAGAACTCTTCTTGTGAAATATTTCTAGAATTTCTCAACTGTATTAATATCAGATATGTAATGTGGATTCCAGACTGATGATCTGTGTTTGAGTATTGGTCTAACAAATGTTTTGAATGCTCTGGTTATTAGTGTAATATTACCAGAGAAAAAGCTATGTAAGATTAGGTTAACAACTCTTAACACCTTTTTGGCTATGTAATTACAGTGGGCTCTAGCACTTAGATAATTAAAGATGAGTACTCCAAGATCCTTGACAGAGTTTGGATCATCAACAAGGTCTTGACTATTCAGGCTGTATTTTATTTTCTTATTTTTTTGCCAATATGAAGGACAGAGCATTTATTTGTTGAGATTTGAAATTGCCATTTGTTTGACCATTCTGATACATAGTCAAGGTCTTTTTGAAGGGTAGCAGTAGTGTCTGTGTTGTTGAATAGCTTTACATCGTCAGTGAATAGAATGCAGTTTCTCTTGATATGATTACAGAGGTCATTTATGTAGAGTATGAAAAGAGTTGGTCCTAGAACACTGCCCTGGGGGACACCACTGTTGACAGGTACAGAATTTGATAGGATGCTCCCAATTTTGACCATTTGTTGTCTGTTTGACAGGAATGCTTCTATCCAGTTATGCAGGTGTCCAGAGATACCATAAGATTTTAGTTTTAGGAGTAGTTTGTCATGTACCACTGAATCAAAGGCTTTACAAATGTCTATGTAGATTGCGTCTATTGTTTTGCCCTGATCGAATTGTGTAGCCCATATGTTTCTGCAGTGTAAGAGTTGCAGATTACATGATAGTTTTTTCCTGAAACCATTTTTTTTATTAGAGAGTAGGTTGTTTGTTTCTAAGTGGAGGATGATGGATTGGTTAATAATTGATTCCATGACTTTACAAGTGACACAGCATAAAGAAATTGGTCTGTAATTTTCAACTAGGCTGGGGTCTCCCTTTTTGAAGATGGGGATGACTGTGGCTTGTGACCATAGTTTTGGCAAGGAGCTGGTCCTGAAAGATTTTTCAAAGATTATGCTTAGAGGTTCTGCTATGGCAGTGGGTCACTTTTTAAAGAAGTAGGCACGTATTCCATTCGGTCCAATAGATAGAGATGGTTTTAGATTGCATAGTTATTTTTCAACATTGTCTTCTGTAAAATCGATATGTATTAGATCATTATAGTTGTCTGTGGTTCAACTAGGAAACACTGGGCATGATCCATTGCTGTTTACAAATACTGAGCCAAAGACTGTGTTAAAGAGGTTGGCTTTAATGGTGTTGTCATTGCAGTCTTTACCATGAGGTCCTTTCAAGGGTAGGATGGATCTCAAGTCTTTTCGTTTGTTGTTTACAAAATTGTTGAAAGCATGGGTGGAATTGGTGTGTAGAAGGTTTTCTTCTTGTTTAATGTAATCATTTATTTTTATTTTATTTATTTGATTTGTCAATTTCTTACAAGATAATAGGTATCAGTATGTACATAGTTATGAATACATGAAATGGGTACATAGAAGAAAAATAAAAGACACAATAGGACAGGGATGGTAGGCACGTCAGTGCGCTTATGCACTCCCCCTACAGATCTCTTAGGAAAGGGGTGAGGTCAATATTAGACAGTCTAAGGTTAAAGTTTTGGGGGTTTGGGGAAGAAACCACAGAGTCAGGTAGAGTATTCCAGACATTGACCACTCTGTTGCTGAAGTCGTATTTCCTGCAATCAAATTTGGTACGGTTAATCTTAAATTTGTATCTATTGTGTGCTCTTGTGTTGTTATAGTTGAAGCTGATGTATTCATTAACAGGTAAGTCATTGTAATGTATGATTTTATATACCATACTTAGGTCAGACCAAAGACGGCATAATTCAAGATTTTCTAGGTCTAGAATTTAGAGTCTGGTGGCATAAGGTATTCTACAGCAAGTAGAGGAGTGGAGAACTCTTCTTGTGAAATATTCTGGACTTTCTCAACTGTGCTAATATCAGATACGTAATGTGGGCTCCAGACTGATGAGGTGTATTTGAGTATTGGTCTAGCAAATGTTTTGTATGCTCTAGTTAGTAGTGTGATATTACCAGAGAAAAAGCTACTTAGGATTAGGTTAACAACTCTCAATGCTTTTTTGGCTATGTAGTTATAGTGGGCTCTAGCACTTAGATCATTAGAGATGAGTATTCCAAGGTCCTTCACAAAGCTTGGCTCATCAACAAGATCTTGACTATTCAGCTTGTATTTGATTTTCTGTTTTTTTTTGCCAATATGTAAGACAGAGCATTTATTTGTTGAGATTTGAAGTTGCCATTTGTTTGGTGTATTCGGTGGCATAAATTTTTGTATCGGCTTTTGAAGTTGGCAACATGACCAGATTATTTTTTCCACCAAAGTGATTTCTTTTTGGATTGAAGCTTCTTTATTGTTATGGGTAATTTGTTTTTTATGGCTTTGGGAGTTGTTAATGGTACATATAGTTTGTTGTAATGGTCTTCTACAGTCTTGATTCCAGAGAATAGAAATTGCCAATCAAGGGATGAGAGATCGTTGTTTATAAGATCACAGTTGCCTTTTTTGAAGTTATAATTGGGGATTCCATTGTTGTGATGATTTTTGTGTGGATGTATGTTGAGACAAAAGTCAATCATGTTGTGGTCACTGTTGGAAAAGGGTTCTTTGATTTGTATTCCGTAAATTGAATTCAAACTATTGCAGAAGATGAGATCGAGGCAGTTGTTAAATATAGTGTTGTTGGTTATTAGTTGTTCTAGTTCCAGATTTGTTACTGCATTGTAGAAGGTTGCATGTTTGGGTTCAGTTGTACATTCGTTAAGGGTCCAGTTAATATGAGGTAGATTGAAGTCACCAAGAAAGCATGTGGGTAGGATCCTGCCCATGTTAGTAGTGTATTTGGCTTGTTTACATGTTTGATGTCATAATCGGGGACTCTGTAACATGGTAAGAACCAAAATGTGATATTTAAGGACAGTTCACAGACAATTTGTCTCAGGAATAGCAAGCTCCTGGGTAACTTGGATGTTTTTTAGATGTAGGGACTTTTTATAGAAGATAGCAAGACCACCTCCTCTACTGATTTCGCGATCTGATCGGTAAACATGATAGTCTCTTACTGTGGTAATGGAGTCAGGGAGAGATGCATTGAGCCATGTTTCACAGACAAATATAATGTCAAATTTAGCCATATTTAGTAAGAGGAGAAATTCAGGTATTTTATTTACAAGGCTTCTTGCATTGAGTAGCTTGCATTTAAGGCCAGTTGTGGTTGGAACAGAGGTAGTTAGGGGCATGTGTGCCTAGTTTTGACTGATGTTGGATTGGATGGGGTGGGGTTGGATGCAGAGTTGTGAGTTGTGTGACTTTCTTTTGATGCAATCAGCTCAGTAGTCAATGTATAGATCCTTTTCTCCATTGTCTATGACATTCCAAATTCCATCCTCATTGCCAATGATTGACATTTTTTCTCCCTTCAGGGATATTTCAAAGGGGATGTAATTTCCAACATTTGAATATGTATCAGTTTTCAACATTATAATTCTAGAGTTCTCTATTTTCTATCTGTTTCTCACCCTAATTTTAATATTGTGGGCAGTGTACCCTGGGATTTGTACTCTACACTACAAATGTAGTGCTGCAAGATGCCTTCTCCACATGCTCAATTCGTTTTTTCCAATTCTCTGATGGAACAATGCCTTCAGGCATGGGTACTGTATATTTCTAAGTCTACTCATATTGTACAGAAAAGTCTTGTAAGACCGATTCAGTCTTCAAAGAGTTTTCCTATTCCTTCTTTAAAAGAGCTAAGGCTTTTTAAAAAAAAAAAACAGAGATGAGTTTTAACAGATTAATTGTGAATTATTAATTATAAATGTATAAATTAAACTCTATTTGCCTTTGAGAAGGTACAGTCTAAGGCTTAAAATGTATTAATAAGGACTCCAAATCATGTGTTCATTCTACTATTTGCTCCTGCCAGCTTCCTTTCAGATGAATTTTATTAATTAAGCATTAATGCAAGGGTAAATTAATTTAATATCTACATAAGATAAGGGAACATTTTAAGCCATATCACTAAAAGAATTGGTCTTTTCAGCAGTTCTTCCATGCTAAGTTTAAAATACACCAATCTTAAATAATGTTTCATTGTAATATAAATTATTATGATTATGATATATCAGAAGAACCATGGACCTCTACTCCTACCCATTGTAATAAAAATATCTCTACATGGTGCAACAAAGAGAACATTTAATGAATGGAAATTTAACAGATGTAATTAAAAAAATGGGTGTAGGTAGTAGATTCGAATTAACAGGAAAGTCATTGACTTCTCTGCTATGAAGACAACATTTTCCTTGTTGGGGAACATTAGAAAAGGAATTTTGAATAAAATTGTCAGTAATGCAATGCCTTTTTATATGTTTAAAGTGCAATCAGTTATACTTCAGGTCATCAAGCCAGAAGAAGAGCAGGTTACAAAAAAAAAAAAAAAAAAAAAGCAATGATCATGTATCAAAGGTGCTTTTCTAAAAGGCAGTTGGACTTCCTTGTTTTTTTCTTGAAAATGTTTAGCTTCTCATCCTGGAAGCTTCTTCATTTCTCAAAGAAAAACCCAAGAAAGTCCAGTTGCCTTTTGGAAAAGAACCTTTGTGACAACCATGACCTGGATGATTGAGAATCCCCATAGACATTGATCATGAGTACTGAGTTCTCATATGAAGACACTGCTTTTCACAAATGATATATCCATGTGAGATGATACTATAAAAGTTCCTAAAAGATCTCATGGAGATAATCAGCAATACTAATTCTAACTAAATGTGATTTGCAAATGAATTCATCTACAGCATATGCACAAATAGTGGACCGAAATGATCTCAGTTTCCCATATAGTTTCTCAATGATTCCAGTTGTAGGAGGTTAAAAAGTCAAACCACTTTGAATTCAAAACACCTGTTTTGGTTGTCCTGAGACATTCAAAAGAATTAGCACTGAGTTCAGAACTGCTTTTCAAACCAGGGTGTTTCAAATTTGAAACAATTTAACTCATACAAATTGCACACCATTATCCCAGCAGAATATATATATTTGAACAAATGTTGGCAAGCTAGTTTGAAATGCTGTTAATGTTCATTTACTGCAGTATGTAGAAAATATAGTAGTAAAAATAGTATTCTTTTAACATAGGAGACTTCACATATCAGTTCTTTTATGAAGAATATAGGGATATGTGTGAACTCATAACTGTCACTCACCATATTCAGCAGCTTCATAATAATATTTTAGTTTGTAACTTCAAGAAAAGTGTTAAATCCTAGATCATGTACCCATCAGTGGGTACACACAGACACACAGACACACAGACACACACACAATGTGGACAACTATTCAAAGCTAGAAAATGTACTCAGAATCAAGCAAGGAGTAAAAATGCTCAACAATTGTTATTTTACATGTGATACAGATTATAAACATTTCTTAGCAAATATTAGCAAGTTAAAAAATTCAAGTCCGCTAATGTTTATATAAAATCTTCATGGAGTCCAGTGCAAGCTTAAGGTATCTTTAAAAGTCTTTTTTCCTTGTGTTCCTAACAGCAAAAATTAAATTTATGTAGGCTGAATTTCTGTCTTGTAGTTTGTATGCCAATGTATTGATCTCATTAAAATTGCAGTGTTATAGTCTGCTCAGCTCATTTGCATCTATCTCCAAAACAACAGTTTTTGTCTTTGTTTCCAAGTTATGGGAGCATTGTGGGTGTAAAATGTATTTTTCAAAACTGCTTATGGAAAAATATTACAATGCTCTTAATAATATATCACATGCACAAGAAATTCAGTACTTTTAAAGTGACTTTTAAAATATATGGTGGTGTTTGAATTTAACATAGCAAATGTGTTCTTCGTGTAACTTAACTGACTCTCAGATATCTGTTCAGATTTCGAATTACAGCATTCAAGATTATGTAGTCAGAAATCTGTACTTTTGTTATTGAACAGGAAGGATTGTCACACTTAATAAGAGGTTTTTATGCAATTCAGTGACTTACGCTTCCATGACTGTTAATATAAAGCAACAGCCTGTTTGCTTTTGCACATTTGATTTACAGTTTAATAGTCATGCAGTCATCTCTTCAGAATGATCGAGCAGACATTTACAAAATACGTTTTTCATAGCATACTTACCAAGCACACTAATTCAGCTTCAAGGCCGAACAAAGCCATTAAGAGTTAGAATACAAAAAGAAGAAAAGTAGATGGGTTCTTAATATTCAACAGCAGAACTTCACTATCCAAAGAATTATATTATTATATCATATCATATCATATCATATCATATCATTATATTATTATATTATATTATATTATATTATATTATATTATATTATATTATATTATATTACATTATTATTACTATACTAAACTATTATATTAATACATTATATTACATCACATTATAATATTTATGGTGTCTTGTAATGCAGGTAGTCCAATTATTATAACTAGGGCAAAATTTCAAGGCAAAACAAGAACTAATATCAATTAAACTAGTTAAGCAATTTAGAAAAGTATAGCAAATAGCATTTATCTTTTGTGCAAAATATTTGAGAAAGAATTCTCAGTTAAAGCTATATCAAAATGACGTCATAATTTGAATGAGCTCAAAATGTCTAAAAGAGGCCTAGATTACATATCGGATCATAACATATACTAATGAATGTTCACATTTATGTATGTGGTGTTAGATCCAACCCCTCATGCCAAAGACCCTCCAGAGTTCAGCTAATAAAAAACATTCAGTTCTTGTCTGAAACAAAAACAAGTGAATAAATATGTTGTGTTACAAAGAAAGCCATACATTTTGGAGAGAAATCAATCTACCGGCACAAGTAGTGCTATTGTTCTGCAAATAAATGGACAGGTACCAATGGATCATAAATTATATGGATGAAGGGCTTTAATAAAAATCCCCTACCATTAGGAGGTGTTCAGCTATTGAACAGACTGCTTAACAGCTGGTCAGCTCTGCTTCTGAAAGAGATTCATCCAATACTACTGTAGGAAAGTACATAATAGTACATTCCTGTCATAGGCATTGCACTACATGGTCTCCAGTGTACCTTCCAACTATTCCTTCTATGATTCAGTTCCAAAAGAGTATGTTTTAAATTGTTTCAGTGTCAAATAGCAATGCTGTAATACCTTAATTCACACCAATTCAATGTGATTGAGCATCCTTTGTTAGAATGAAACAACAAGGAAAATCTGCCATGCTTCATGAATTTTTTAAAATGGAAGTAAAATCCCTTTGTTGTGCCTTTGATGCCAAAGACTTCTAGCCAATTCCAGAGAAATTCCAATCAACATCCATCTGCCTATAACTCATAGAACTGGCAACTTACAGGGAATTCTTGGCAAAGTAACAAATCAATTCCTAATTCTGTAGCAATGAAAATAATGTGAAGACCAACAATTCTACTATATAGCATTGGAAAGCCATAGAAGGAAAATATTTTGGAAATATAAATGAATATGTAATTAAATATACCTATAGGATTTAAACACAGCTGCTTTTAGCAGGACAATCCTTAGTGACAGAGACATATTATTTCTCTTTGCCAATTGTGATAATTATTATTTATTTGATTTTTAGTTCTTTCCAGTAAGTAACCAAAGTGGTTAAAAGAACTAATAAAACAAACATCCAACAGTGGAATTTGAGATAACTCAGCTGAGAATGGAGATGCCATATCAACTGACATATGTCTAACACTGGATAATTTAGATAGTTCATAATCATGAAATTGTTGATTTATGTCATTGTTTTATTGATTTATTCTTTCAATTGTTTTGAATGTTTTAAAATTATTTTATAATCTTCCCAAAATATTTGATTGTTGGGTCCATATGAATAATAAATTATCTTGAAGGAAAGAGATTAAGCCACCAAATATTCAGTTATTAAAAAATATGTAACAGCTTGAAGAAATTTAAAAACTGATTTCTCTGAGGATTAGGGATACCACTATAAATAATGCATATTCTATTGCTTTAAAAATCAAATGCTGTATTTGCCCAATCTGAATATCATGCTGAGATATTAGCCCTCCTGTTGCTATATTCCTTCAGAACTGAAAAGCCAATAATTTCCCATGTGTTTTCATTTGACTTCATTTTTACCCGCAATCTTCCAATCTGAACTATGTCAACAAATTATAAGCATCAATCACTACTTTTGCCTTCAGACAAAAACAGTTGGGAGTTGTTTGTGTATAAAAGTACAGTATCTGTCTTTTACTTTATTTCCCCCATACACATTTGCATGCAGGTTTACACAGCCATGTACTGCTAGAGTGAAGGATATATTGCAATGTAGATATTTATTTGAAATTTATATTTATCAACTGATTCAGTTGATAATAATATGGAAGTTATGTATCTATCATCTAGCAGTACTAGGTTGAAAATGCAATTATGTTATTGTAAAACCTAGGAAAAGAATTATTCTTTTAATTTTAGCAACGTGTAACACAATCCCTAATTTTATGACCAGCTTTCTAATTATTTCCTGGAAATTAACTTTGCTTGAAATGGAAACTTTCATTTTCATTAAGAGAAAAACTTGACAGCAACTACAGAAGCACTAGAAAGATTCAACTCCAAAATACTCCCCGTTCCCTGAAATATTTCCTAAAATAACCAACCTGCTGTCAGAAAAAAACATAGTTTTCTTTCTTTAGCTGCTTTCTTTGTAAAATAATTCCAAACAATCTATACAGGCTTCAAATGGATAAAGTCACAAAGCCAGATCAGCTTAGGTTGTGAAAGATCTGTTAGGGATTACTAATAATTTTGTGTTGCTTTGACATAATATAGGCTTGATACAGATTCTCAATCACAAACTTTTAAGTTTTATAGAGTCATGCAATATCTTCCTTCTCAAGTTGCTGACAAAAAAGTCACTCAAACAAATGAATCTTTATGATATACTTCACAGGTGTCAAACTCACCACATCTTGTTGCTGTCACGTGATGTTTCATGGTTTTTTTTCATTTGTGGAGCTGGGGTGTTGTGGCCTGCATATGGCTGCAAGTTTGACACCCCTGAATACTGCTATTTAATAGCTGATTGAAAAGGCAGGGGAGACCAGAATCTATATGATTCTACTCTGGCAAAAGTAACATGGGAAACAAGTAAATTGTCCTTTACTGATGTCCGAAACATTTCATACTTTAGGGTGTTTCTCCCCCACTGATTTCATGTCATCAAAATTGTTTTTCACTTTTTCAAGTAGTAAAAACAGTTTAAGGATCATAACTGATTTATATAAATGATACATATTCATTTATGTATCAAAGTGGCATTCAGTGATCTGAAAAGCGGACCCTGCACCCGTGGGAATATGCTAGGAAGTAGAAGAAGAAAAAGAAGAAGACACATATTCATCCTTTTTAAATATATCTTAGGGAATCGAGGTTTTCAAAGATATATTCACCATTGTCTCCATTTTGTGATAATTTTCTGTTTTGTAGGAGTTACTGTTGTTCAAGAAAAATATAGTCACTGCAAAAAGAGAGATTTTGGTAGACCTAAAATCTTTCTTTACGGAAAACAAGCACCTAGAGCAAAGGCAATTTATATGTCATCTGAGAATTGCTTATGGCTTTCAGGAGTGCTCTCCACAGGTTACTGGATATAAGATCTTGTTCATTCAGTTGAGCTCTAGAGATCAATTAGGACTGTTGCTATTGTACCAGTCTTTGACTCCCTAGCAACCTCCCTGCCAAAAGTTCATTGACTGCATTTCTGTTTTAGCAATGGTATTTCCAGACTTATGGTCTTGGGGAACTGTAATCTTCCTTTCATGGAAGTTGAATCTAAGGGGACTTAGATATTAACAACCATGGGCCTATCTCATATAGCAGGTGATCCAGAGCCCAACACACCAAATCTAGAGTCCTGTCAGAGATTATATCTTAATCTGTTTACCATTGGATCCTCTGGCACTGTTATACAATTCAGGGAGGATGGATCCATTAACAGAGGATTAGCTATGTCTGCCTCTACGGACATACAGGTTTCAGAGGATGCTGAGAGTTGTTCTATTTATTATTGCAGTCCACTTTGATGTCTGGAATAAGGGGATAGCTGAAACTTTGGAAATTTCAACCTGTGCAGAATCCAGTGTCATGAGTAGTAATGCGTATTTCTGGTTGAACACATTTCATATTTTTGCTTCACAGACTGTTTTGGTTCCCAGTTTTCTTCCAGTCCAGTTCAAGATTTTAGTGTTGACCTTTAAAACCCTGCATGGAATGGAACCAGGTTATTTGTGGGGTTCCCTTTCTCCAGTTTCATAAGCCTGCCCTACCAGATCAAACTGACAGGCATGTTAGGGATTCTGTCATCTAGGGATCTATGTCCTAGGTGGTGGGACTTTTTGGCTCTGGCAATTATATGGTGGAAGAGTCATCACTCTTAAGTGAGGCTGGTTCTCTCACTTCTGATATTCTGAAGATAAGTGAACCTACCTCAAGTCTTGGTTGTACATTGGGTCTAGGAACCCCAGGGTCCATTGATGTAGTGGGTGCTCAATTATTATTAACATTCTTTCACCCATTTTTGTTGTTGTTTTAGCTTTGACATTATAGCTTATATTGTTTTAATAATATAATTGTTTTAGGTATTTTTCATTGTTTTAGAATTGTTGTATGCTGCTTTAAGTCACTTGTTTTGTAGGATAGGTGACACAAACAAACAAACAAAAATAAAATAAATTAAAAATAAATTTAAAAAAGAAAGAAAGAATTATTTTAATTGTGATTAATTTGCTGAAACTTTATCTGCAGGCTAATTTCAACCTTTTCTTCTAAGGCTAAGGTATTTCCCCTAGTTTCTCCTTTCTTTCCTCAAATTGTACGTTTATTTCACTTTGAGTTCTGAAATAATTTATGAGTAAACTCCCTTCACAGAGTTAAAAAGCAGCCGTATTATATTAAATATTAAATAACCAATTCATTGTTGTTCTTAAATGGCCCTTCTACCTGAAGTGCATGCCTTGTATAGTCTGAATGTCTGAGATTTACAGTAGTTTCCATTATTTTCCATTAACACCCTTACTTTCAGCAACCTGTAAGTCATATAGATTAATGTTCTTCTTCCCTTTAAATTTAGATTTTCCTGGAAACAAGATGGGTGACACATATTATAAGTAGGATCCAGGAAAGATGAACAATTATAATTTCCAGGAATGATGAACTAATGCAGCATTTTTACAAAAAACATTTTATTTATCAAGGGAATCAAGTTAAAATGAAAAGTAAAAAAAGAAATTTAAATGTAACTCAATTTATCCAATTTAGCCCAATAATATTTTTGCCTCACTGTATATTGTTATACATATTAATTTAAAAAGAGTTGGGCTGAGTGAAAGAAATTAAAAATCCTGGATTTTTGGATTTATGATAAACAATAATCTAGACATATGTTTCATTAGATTGATTTGCCTAAACCATTCTTTTTAAATTGTTTGTTTTTGAAAATATAGCATGCCTAACAAAATTAAGTAACTCACATAACATGCTATAGTGACATACTTTCTTTAATAGATACCTGTTAATAGAAGCGCTCCATTTCTGCAATTGTTCCTTCAAAGTGATGTGGTTCATAGAATAAGTTGTGTCACAAATAATTCAACTCTCTTTTAATCTGTGCTTGTAGTTTCTTTAAAACCCTGAGAAGATTTCATCAATATAAGAACAGAAGTGAATCCAGTGAAATAAAAGTACTCAGATTCCAATTTTTTGAATTTTCAGTTCCAAGAAGGCTCTACACCCATTTGCACTACACAGATGACTCTGATGACATAAATAAACCTCCAGGTGGTTTCAATGACCCTCTAAAAGAATGCAAATGACCAGCTGTCTGCAAGGATTATAACTCCTTCCATTCCCAACCATCCAGTCAGAGCTGAAGAAGCTTCTTGGATGAGAAGCAAAATGTCTTCAAGAAAAACACAAAAGTCCAGTTGCCTCTTGAAAAAGCACCTTTGGAACAACTATGACCTGGATGACTGAGAATCTCCATAGATATTTCTTATACAATTTAATTCACCCTCATAAAACTGCACTCTGATTGTAGACAAGTTATACAAATATACCCTCTGACCCTTCACTTCTACAGAAAGCTTGTGAAGAAATTCATTTATTTGTAAGTGAATGTTGGGTCTTTGGCAAGTTTAACTCAATTTGGTCTGCTTTTCAGCAGAATCCCCTTTGATCTGAATATCTAAAATCCTTCTGAGACAACTTAGTTCAGCTTAGATTTCAGATGAGTAATTTTATGATGGACATGTTATTTCTCTAGCATTATGTTAAGATTATCAAGATGTTAACTTGAAATTTAATATGGAAAGTTACTCAATAGAATATATTTTCCTATATTATATTAGAGTAGGTTTTTGAAGATAAGCGAGTTGTGTTAGCTCCTCACCCCACTTTCTATGAATAGGAATTATCTGTAAAACATGCATAGTATATTCATTCATTTCCCAAGGTTTTTTTTAAGGGGTCATTTTGCAAATAGCCAGTTGTATAATGAATATTTTCAGGTTGTCCAGCTAGAAGAACTAGGAATATGGAGAAGAAAAACAGAGAAGATTCCATGGTTTAGTCAATTTAAGATTATCTGTGATCTTAGTTCAAGATCATCTATAATCTTAGTTCTACCAGCAGTTGGCATCTGATCTGGACTAAACTTGCAAGTCATGTTCACATGTACCATAGGATAGTAAGATATAATATACCAGTACAGGCTTTCATGGCTGGCATCAATTAAGCAATCAGAACAAAAGAAAACTAGACCATGGCCATTCAACTCAAAAGGTCATACTACTTCATAACAGATGAAGCTCAGATTCTAAGGATAAGATAAATAAATAAATCACCAAAGTATCTGATTTCCAGGTACTGTAGTATAAAGGTAAGATGTAGAGATTTCAGATATTTTGAGTAACTCTTTTCAAAAGGTGAGAGTGTATCTAGAAAGATTTAAAGAAGAATCAGATGAGATTCAAATTGAGATGTCAGAAGAGGCTACGTAAAGATCATAACAGAATTCTGAAAAAAATGACACTAATTGGATGCTACAGGTATTGACTTTTCTAAATTGTTGACTTGGTAATGGATTACAAATGCTTAACATGGAACATGAATAGAGCAAATGCTTCTCAAGAGAGAGAGAAAATATTTCATTATTTGAAAAAATTAAAGCAAGATATTATTAGCCTACAAGAGACTCATGACAAAGGATATAAAATATTTAATTTATAAAAAAAAATAGAAAAAGAATTTAACACACCAAATGAAGTTGTTTTGGTATATAAATCCCCAACTAAAATCAGAACTTGTACTGACTGATAAGCAAGAACAGATGTATTGGGATGGAAATGCCATGATAGACCATGGTGCTGGGAGGAGAAAGTGGAGCTCTACAAGCAACCTATGTAGTGGCTGATAGGATTTTCTTTATGAAAACCTGGCATTTGATGGGGATTGGAATGGAATGATTTCTGCAACTAGATACAATTTCTGAGACAAATATTAAAACTAGTTATGGTTAAAAAAATAGTCTGGTTGATATATGGAAATTAAAAATGGCAGTTCAAGAAAGTATATCTATTTTTCAGAAAGACATAGATTTATCAATAATAGATATGATTAGGATTTAAAAGAATTTTGCTATTAAAAGATATAAAACAGAGTTATTACCAAATAACTTTTCAGATCATAACTGTTTGCTTTATAAAAGAAAACCTAGTTCTTTTTGACATAGATTAAATGAAACATTGTTACAGAAAGAAGTAATAGTGGAGAATTGTTAAAAGAAAATATTTTTTGAACTTAATTTAAAGCACTGAGTTAAAAATGGTTTGGAGCACAAATAAAGCTTTAGCAGAAGTTAGTTTATATAACATAATATTGAACGTCTGCCTGATATGCTACATAGAATGGGAAGATCTAATGCTAAATATTGAACTTGAAGAGGCAAGAGAAAACACAAAGTATTTTGGATGAGATAAAAAGAATTCAAAAAATCTCCAAGGAAGATAAGTATCTCCCAACAAATTAAGCTTTTACAGCAACAGCTATCTGTGTTCATAAGATAAATGGCAATAAAAATGAACTATGTAAAACAAAAATCATTTTGAATGTGTGAATAATTCAGTGAAATGGCTGGCATTTAAACTATGAAAAGAAAGAGAAAAGAAAATGATAACAGAATTTCAAGAGGAAAATTCTGTATTAAGGGATAATATTGTTGTGCAAAAGCGTTTAATCAGTTTTATTCTAAATTGCATAAAGGATACAACATTTCTTTAGAGAAAAAAAGATGAATATCTTGAAAAACAAAATCTACCAAGGATTAAAGAGCAAAGTGTACAGTTATGATAATAAGGCAAGTTTCAGCAGCTTTGTATATAAAAAAAAGATTAAATCAGGACAGTTCCTTAACCAGATGGATTATTGGCTTTGTAGTGTATTGAGAAGAAACTTTTCAACCTCTACCAGACATAATAACTAGACCCTAGTCTAGTTGAAAATTACAGACCAATCTCCTTATGCTGTGTCACCTGTAAAGTCATGGAATCAATTATTAACCAATCCATCATCCTCCACTTAGAGACAAACAACCTACTCTCCAATAAACAATTTGGTTTCAGAAAAAAACTATCCTGTAATCTGCAACTCTTACACTGCAAAAACATATGGACTACACAACTTGATCAGGGCAAAACAATAGATGCAATCTACATAGACTTCTGTAAAGCCTTTGATTCAGTGGTACATGACAAACTACTACTAAAAATAAAATCCTATGGTATCTCTGGACAACTGCATAACTGGATAGAAGCATTCCTGTCAAACAGACAACAAATGGTCAAAATTGGGAGCGTCCTATCAAATTCTGTACCTGTCAATAGTGGTGTCCCCCAAGGCAGTGTTCTAGGACCAACTCTCTTCATACTCTACATAAATGACCTCTGTGATCATATTAAGAGCAACTGCGTTCTTTTCGCTGATGATGTAAAGCTGTTCAATACCACAGACAATACTGCTACCCTTCAAAAAGATCTCAGATACTTACCTGGCAGGGGAGACACCAGGATCACAAAAAGATCTTGACTGTGTATCAGAATGGTCAAACAAATGGCAACTTCAAATCTCAACAAATAAATGCTCTGTCTTACATATTGGCAAAAAAAATCCGAAAATAAAATACAAGCTGAATAGTCAAGATCTTGTTGATGATCCAAGCTCTGTAAAGGACCTTGGAATACTCACCTCTAATGATCTAAGTGCTAGAGCCCACTGCAACTACATAGCCAAAAAGGCATTAAGAGTTGTTAACCTAATCTTACGTAGCTTTTTCTCTGGTAATATCACACTACTAACTAGAGCATACAAAACATTTGCTAGACCAATACTCGAATACAGCTCATCAGTCTGGAACCCACATTACGTATCTGATATTAGCACAATTGAGAAAGTCCAGAAATATTTCACAAGAAGAGTTCTCCATTCCTCTACTCGTTGTAGAATACCTTATGCCACCAGACTTGAAATTCTAGAACTAGAAAACCTTGAATTACGCCGTCTTCAGTCTGATTTAAGCATGGTATATAAAATCATACATTGCAATGTCCTACCTGTCAATGAATACTTCAGCTTCAACCATAACAACACAAGAGCACACAACAGATACAAACTCAAGGTTAACCGCACCAAGCTTGATTGCAGGAAATACGACTTCAGCAACAGAGTGATCAATGTCTGGAATACTCTACCCGACTCTGTAGTTTCTTCCCCAAACCCCAAAAACTTTAACCTTAGACTGTCTACTATTGACCTCACCCCTTTCCTAAGAGGTCTCTAGGGGGCGTGCATAAGCTCACCAACGTGCCTACCGTCCCTGTCCTATTGTTTCTTATATTTTTCTTTTATTTTTCTTATATGTACCCATTTCATGTATTCATAACTATGTATACACTTATACTTATTATCTTGTAAACAATTGACAAATCAAATCAAATCAAATAAAAATAAAATAAAATAATAATTCTATCTTACAGGCAGAGATGTCAGACATTTTGAAAGAGATTGACGTAGCAGTAATACATAAAGAGGTACAAGACTGGACCCTAACAAGAAACTCTAGAACAGGGGTTTCTAACCTTGGCAACTTTAAGTCTTGTGGGCTTTTGGCTGGGGAATTCTGGTAGTTGAAGTCCACAAGTCTTAACATTGCCAAGACTGGACACCACTGCTTTGCACCAATATTACTATTGAATAATGACTATAAGTTGTTCACAATGTCTATAGCTGAAAGACTGAACATAATTTTCAAGAACTTATTCATGAGGATCAAGTGCAGTTTTTTTTTCCTAAAGACAATTAAGGAGAAATGTTAGAATCATGTTGGACATTTTGGAATATTTGGAACAAAACAATGAAAAACAAGGTGCATGATTTCTTTAAATGCAAAGAGGGCCTTTGCCAATTTGAACTTTTCTGTTTAAAGTTTTGGAAGAATGAATGAATTTTGGAGAAATGTTTATAAAATGAATGCAATTAATTTAAACTTCATAGAAAACACAAATAACTGTTAATAAAAATCTAACAAACTATGTGAGATACAAAAAGGAACAAAACAAGGCTGCTCACTGTCTCCTCTCCTGTTTATTTTGGTTCTTAAAATACTAAATAGAGACAAAACATGACTAAAGGATTGTGAGAATAAGATGACAAGCTGAGGACCAGTAGATCACTTGATGTTGGTTCTGGATGATCCTTTAGAATAGGGGTGTCAAACTCCTGGCCCATGGGCCGGAGGTGTCACGAGCTGGCCACACCCATGCCGGATTTAGCAGTCCCGATATGTCACATGATTATGTAAGTTTGACATCCCTGCTTTAAAGGGAATTGTAATATTAATAGGTAAATTAGAAGACTTTGGTGGGATAGCGCATTTTAAGATTAATAAAAAGAAGACAAAGATGTTAACAAAAAGTATGAAAATTACAAGCTAAAGTAGAATTGATGCATAGAGTAGGTTTTAAGATTTAGATGGAGATAAAATATTTGGTATCACTATGACAAACATAAAGTGTATGTCATTTCAAAATAATTATGTTAGACATGGAATGAATTTTTTTTTAAAGGTATATTATGATGAAACAAAATACAATTGTTATTGCTGGGGACAAATATATGTTATTGAATGTAATTTTTGTTTCAGACAAAAATTATTTTGACAACTAATGCACCACTTAAATAATCCCAGAAGGATATAACTAAATGTGTATGGCAATAGAAAAAAACTATGAACTAATTATAAGGTGATACAAGATGCAAAGGAAAGAGGAGGATTTGAGTCATCTGATTTAAAATTGTATTTTGCAGCTTGTTTAGTTTGGATGACAAAATGGATGTGCTGAAAAACAGCAGTGTTTCTTTTAAAAGGAAATGATCTGAGATTTTGGTGGTATGGATATTTGTGGTACAGCAAAGCTAAGATTAATGTAGATTTTAATGTAAATTATGATGTCAGGCATGCCATATTAAGAATATGGAATCGATGCAAATTCAAGCTGTATCCTAAAATACCCTTGGAGCTCTCACACAACAAGCATTTTCTATATGAGAGATGCTAAAGTTTTGAAATTTGTCAAGGGAAATATAAAATAAAATCAAGAGAACACCTGGTAGCAGGGGGCATATGGTACTTGTCAGTGTTTTTTCAATTTGCAACTATTAGAAAGGTTTAAAGTAGACAGAATAATTTATGGTTTTGAACATTGTCAGACTTAGTTTCAAACAAAACTGTCTACAAGTGATGAACATATAATTGCCAAAACATACCTTTATTAAAATTTGAAACAGAACAAGTAAAATAATGTATCTATTCAGGGGTGGGATTCAAATTTCTTAACAACCAGTTGTGTGGGTGTATAAACACAGGATTAAACTTCACCAAGCACAGAATTAAGCTTCACCAAAAACCAGTTTTAGACCAAAACTCAGAAAGAGTACGTAAACTCACATTTGAATGTCAATCCTTCTAGCTAGCCAAGAGGCCTTGCTGAATGTCATTCATCTTGGTTCCCTGTCACTAAAAGCTTTGCTTCATTGTTCAAAGATTTCTTCAAAGTACTGATTGTCCAGGGAAGTATTTCTTCCCAACCACAGTGTAAAAATCTTAAAACAACCCTTCCCCTTTAAGAAAGCCAAGCCTTACAAGCTCTGGGGACAGCAAGTCTAGGCTGTCTGCCAAGAATGTAATAAGGGTGGGGAAAAAACAAACTACTGGTTCTCTGAACTGCGTAGAAATTTAACGAAGGGTTCTATAGAACCAGATAGAACCGGTAGAATCCCACCCCTGTATGTATGATGAATGGTCTAGAACTTTGGTCACAATATATAAATGGATCAATGGGAAAATATGTGGCTGAAAGAATTGAAATTTACCTTATGTTCTAACTTAAAGAGAACATTTGTAAAATGGTGCATCATTGGTATATGTAATCAGAGAAACTGTGTAGAAATTATAAAGGTACTTCAGATTTATGTTGGAAATGTGAACAACATGAAAAGACATTTTATCATGATTGGTGGATATGTGAAAATCTAAAAAAGTGGAAACAAATACATATACTAATTCAGAAGATCATAAAAATTGATGTACCATTGAAACTGAATAATTTGGGGGAGTGATTAATGGACAAATAACTGTAATAAAGTCATGGAACTTTGTTTTTATATATAATTGAAGCAAGATTATTATATACAACAAAAATGGAAAGATTAAGCACTACCCAAAATGAAGAAATGGTTGGTGAAAATGATGATGACTAAATTATTTCACAGAGATGACTAAACTGATTTCACTGATTACCAAAAAAGGCAACATGTACATTTATTGTTGATTTGAAACCCTTAATAGACTTCTTGTGTGCAACAGAAAAAATGGACATAATTTATGGTTTTGATGATTAGAAAAAAATAGATTATAGAAAAAGAGGGCAAGGGTGTCACTGGAGAGCAAGAAGCAATTTTATACTTATAATGGCTGCAAAGAAAAAATTTAAAATATGGGCACATATGTCATTTATACAGAAAGTTTATGCAGAAAAAGGTTTTTTTGTTATTTTTTGTTGAAATTAATTTCTAAACACGAGAATACAACATTATATTTTATTTACTATATCTGAGGCAATTTGAGATGTTTTCAAAAGCATAGACAATTCTTAAAATAGAAAAGATATATTTCACTAAGAGAGTATCTTTGAGACAGATTTTAGAAACACATAATTACAATTTTGCCCAGGGGTGTGTGAGTTCATGTTTTATTTTATTTTTTTCATGCATGAAACCCTTATCTATATCTCTAAAGATTTAGTAGACCATGGGGTGCAATTTATGTAATAAGCCATTTCATAAAATAGTCATTTCTTTTGCACAAAAAATGTTTATCAAGTAGACTTAGCTATTAATTTAAAAAGCTGCATAAGTTTTGATTAAGAAAGAAAAATGCTGAGCTACATAGTTATGGAGTACACAGATAACATTTAAATGTTTAACAGCAGAAAATAATATATCTTCTACTATAGATTGCACCATGCTTCAGTCATCATGCTTAATATTAAAATAAATTTTAAAAGTCCCCAAAGGATCTCATTGATGTAAACACTGGTTTTATTTTTACCTACATATACTCAAAATAGCAGTGATTATAATGTAATATTTCCCTTGTTTTGGTGCTATGAAATACTTACTTAAAATAATGGCTGAAACTATTGTCCAGCTATTGATCAATCTGTTTGTATATGCATTATAAAACAATGTGCAGAAGAAACAAACTCAAGAAGTTCCAGACAACCTATTAGGTAGCATAAAGTAATAATAAAACAATTATTAGCATTTCCTGAAGTTCCTGTTTTGGTCATACTTTTGTTATATTTGTCTGTGTTATTTCAGAAACTACTTGGGGTCTGAATAAAAATATATAATATTGCTTCCTTCTTTATTCTCATAGATATCAAGAATACACATATAAGACATTGAGTTCTTGGGAGCAGACTTTTCAAGGTCTATGACAAAAGCACTTTCTTTTTTTACATATGTTCAAGTGATGGGGCTTTGATTCCATGGGTTACATCCACCTTCCTGACTTTTTAACATCCCTTTCCTGAAGACATTCGTGATCTAGAATGTTAAAATAAAATGTCTGACCTTTGAGTAATGCTGCCATATATGGTGATTTGGAATAACTTTCTTAATGCAAATTTTTTACAGCAATATAGAGGCTCCAACTTTAATCTTTATACAAATTCTGTTTTGTTATGTATGTACCTTATAGCTATACTGCTCGGGAGATTTTGAAAAATCTCATCAATCTGCTTCTTTTAAATGTTTATAATTAGGAATGTTTGGTTATGAAGGTGCTCTTATAAAGTAAGACTGACTAGCTTTCAGTTCTCCTAATTTTCAGCAATTTAAAAAGAAAAGGTGAATAATTAGTCAAGACAATAATTTGGATAAATGCCGTTAATAATTCAAAATGTGATCCATGCTCATTTTTGATATTGAATGCACTGGACTGCATCAGATAGGGTAAAAATGAATGTGCTTTTTATTTGATTAATACTTTTTCATCTGTTCTTGCAAGGGAAAGAAACCTCTTTTCTCCCTGTAATGATTAACTACACATAATGAAGTACAAGTTCTAGTTTTCCATATGAAGATTGATCAAGTCACTAGACTGAATCCCAATTTAATTTTAAGAGACATTTGAATTAACCGTACATGAGCATTTTCTTTCAGGATTGATAATAACTTTTTAGAATTTTTGAGGATAAAGGTTTCAGCAGCTCCAATTGTGACATCTAATATAGGCAATTTTCAGCTGTGCTTATTACTTTATGCAATAATTTGCATAAATGAATGCCACTTATGCTTAGGTTGATTACAGAAACTTGCACTAGTACAGTTTGCAATTTGCTTTACAACTCAGTAATAGAACCTCTCTTGTTTATAATTGCTAATTTGAATCCTGACGTAAGACATTTTAGTCTACTGCTTGTAAAGAAGGAAAAACGTTAGGGGGAAGGGGAAGATGGAAAAGGGAAGGGGGAAGGGAAGCTCTTTGGTACTTATGAAGTTACACCTGTCTAAGTGAGAACAGGGAGTCATAATAGGGGTGGAAGATTTGAAGGAAGGGGAGGGTCTGATGGTTTGTGGGGAAGAATGTTGATTACTGGTCAGAAGCATCTGGGTGCTGACAGACTACTAGATGACTGAGTATACCAGTGTATTTATTGAGATCCTTAGTCTGGGAAATGAGTCTGTAAGAGTTGGGGGAAAATAATATATTTGGGAGAGATAAGGCGGCAGGCAGGCAGGAAGGTTGTGGTGATAATGGACAATACAAAGTGTGGTGGGAATCATGGAACATTTTGCTTATGGGAAAGGTAGTCCTGGTGTTTCTTTGATTGATTGGAGTTATGGAGCTGCTCAATTCAACCACCATGACTCTGGGCGGTGAACCACAAACAAAAAATGAGATGGCTCTACTCAACTGAATCTGAAACACCTGGAGGAAAAGCCAGGTCCAACAGTTTTTCTAAATCCAAGAACAGCATGGCTTTATTGGTCTTATATTAGTACTGTGTACAGTGCCCAGTCATTGATCCTTAGATCAGATTTGTGGCTACTGCTGCTTAATATCAGTCATAAGATTAAACTTATTATAGATGACTGACATTAAACTCACCCAGGACTGGCTTCTGGATACAATTCAAGGTGCTGGTTATCATCCAAAAGACCTCATACAGCATCAGATTGGGTTATGTAAACTACACCTTTTAGAAGATCATATGCACATCCCAGTTGCTTTAACAGAATAGGCATGTTCTGGGTTACTTCTTTGGAACAGTGTCATCTGAGGGGTCCTGTACTTTTCTATAGTAGCACCTGCCCTTTAAAAAGATAATGACCATGATGTTCAACCTATTATTGATTATTGATGACTGATTTTATATTGGATTGTCTTTCTTGTAAGCGTCCCCAGAGTATCATTTTCCAAGTTAGGCAGCCTCATATTTTTTTAAAGGTAAACCAATAAACCAACTGCTCAGTAGTGTTGCTATGGTCTGAAGCCAATTTGAACCTTTCTCTAAGTCCTAAGATAGTCAGGCAGAGGTTGCATCTGGGTGTCACAGTCAGGTTAGAAACTTCCAAATGTTCAGCCAGATCTACTAGACTTCTGAAAGCAACAACTCAAGATAGATTTCATGGCCCCAATAAATCTTTGCTTTTAATGCTGTACTAACTTAATGGGTGTCTAGTGAGGTTGCTGATAGATGAAAAAGTGAGGAAAGCAATTGACTTAGTGATAATAGTATGACAAATTCTCTGGGCAGAAAATAAAGCAGAAAACAAAAAAGGGTTTTTTTTAAAGTTATATCTGAACATCCAGTGTTAGTTGGATTAATTAGGTTTTCTTCAATAAATCACTCTTGTTTGTACAGTTCATTGTGCTCTGACATATTGAGAGTGGAGGAGGATTCCAAACTGTGCCCTAGGTTATTTTTCACCACATTGCTTCTTTCTGTTTCTTAAGCAAGTTTCAGACATTTCAGTTGAGGTTGCACTGGGTATTTCAGATTTGTCATCACTTTTCTCCCTGTCTACAAAGAGAAATTTCAAAAATAAACACATTGCAAAAGAATGAATGTCTCTCTTTATTTGTTCTCTTTATCGTCCTTAAGACATAAGGCATCTAAGTATTTCTTAGATGCTCTTTTGAAATATAGTTGTTTTAAAAACATGGAATCTGGAAGATACAGTGACTAATGAAATCTTATCTGGGTTCCACGATTATCATTTGTTTATTCTGATCTCTTAGTCTTCAAAACCGTTTTTTGTCCAATTAGTGTATTTAGGTGGCTCATATATAGTTGACCAAATGTAAACACAAGTTTGTGCTTGACAAGAATATAAGTTTCAAAAGTATATATTCAGCTTGTGTAGTTATATTTATGCTGTTTAGATTTTTGCACTTACTTGTATCTTGTTACCTTCCCTCTGTGTTTTATTATCCTTCCTGTGACTCGAATTAGTGAAATGAATCCTTAGAGCCTAATTAAGTTGCAATAAACTGTTATTCTCATCCCTTCCTCCCTCTTGTTCCTTTGAAATGGGCACACAAGAAAAAGAGATTGCTAGGAGGACAAATTCCAGCCCAATTTAAAGGAACATGTAAAAAAGGTGCAGTAACATATGCATTAGGCTGCCAAAATAACAACCTGGGTAATTGGGTAGCTTCATGACTTGCATTTAATATATCATCATTCATGAACTTATAATAAAAATACTAAATAATTTACCTAGTTATTTTAAAAAGCAACGTTATGTATGATGATTGTATTTGTCTAAACAGACAGACAAATAGATTTCAAGATTGGCGCTTTGAAGCCTAGGGTAAACCATTCTCCTCTTCCTCCTTTTACTTCTTTTATCACTTTAGAAATGTCCAATCCATGGTTTGTTTTTTATTTTCACCAGGGATAGGCATAAAGTCTGTTGAACAAGATCTGGGAAAATAGTTCAAGGAGAATTCAGAAGATTTAAAAGCAGTTTTATGACATAAGCTATTAATACTCTTAATAAAATGAAACAAACTTCAAGTTCTTACAAAAACACCTTAAGAAAAAAAACAAACAAAAATAGTATCATTTGAGGAATGAAAGAAAGCAATATTTGTAACTCAGAGTTAAATGAGAAATCCTTGGGAGTCTCTGAGCTTGGTGGCTTCCTTGAAGTCCACTGATGATGTTATCTAGTTTGCTAGTGAAATATCTGCAAGAAGACCACCAGACTCAGAGAGCTCCAAGGATCCTATAGTTTTGAGGAGTAATACAAATGTCATAGGGACACTGATTGAGTGATTGAGTAATTGACTGAGTGCCAACAAGTGACTTTTGACTCCTAGTGACCATGTAAGTAGATTCCCCCCCATAAGTCAGATCAATATTTTCTACCTAAGTAAAAGTCACAAACCACTTTCTGACTGCAAGCCAGATGACATTTTTCTGCCTTACCCGATCTATTACAAATGCATCCCGTATGTGTATATTGCACTTTCAATTCAAAACTGGTATTTTCTGATCTGAACTGCAGTAAACCCTTCAAAGTTGATGGCCTTCAACACTTTGTTCCATTCTACCAGCAGTCCCAGCTCTGATTGGCTGGTGCTTGGCACATCCTTTCCATTCCAGCAGCTGGTTGCTGCACTCTGCAGCCACTTCCCCTGGACTGCTGATTGGCTATATTGTCTCTGGGATAAAGATCTAGAATGAAAGTAAAAGATAGATCTAGAACAAAAGAGAGAAGCAAAGAGTTAGAGACAGTCTCATACCCAGGATAGAGAGGTAATGCATCAAGCTCCTCTCAAATCTTACATCCTCAAATTGGAAACCTTTTGGTTTCTGCTCAGGCTGGATGAAGCATTATTATGTCCTTCCCTTCTCTTTTCATTTTTAAGTTGCTGTTAACTTGTTCCTTTATTTGTCTGAAATAAGCTATCAGTTCTTCTTTGCTACAAAGTTTCCATGGATTTAATAGGTGTAGAAACAAAGGACAAAGTGTTTCCAATTACTTTGATTATTATAGCATCAGAGCTACAGTGGTGCCCTAAGGGGAAAAAAAGAAAAAGAAAGGCTCTGCATTAGTGTCAAAGAAGATGATGTGGAAGTATGAGACAAAAGCATTCATGTGTGCAAACAACTGGAAAAGTGAAAGTCAGCCTTTTGAGTTAGATCAGGTCAGAAAAGAAGACACCACAAGACCTGTGGGAACTCTATTGTTACAGGGTATAACAAAACCTTGAAAACTTGACAGAGATTTTCTTTTTCTTCTCTGATACAATCTTGCTTAACTTTTTTCTTCACCTTCCTCCTGCCTATCTAGGCCAAGCTAATGCTTCGATTATAGCTGCTGAATTCTTCTTCAGGACCATTTCTATATTCCTCATTAGGATGGAAAGATGCAAGGATGATTGTGGAGGGGAAAGTGGCTGAAAGGAAACAGTAGTCAATGAATGTCAGTCTTTCAGAGTAGATCAGATCAGGAAACAGAGTCCATCTGAAGGCCAAAGTTATATTTTATTGAAATTAGGTGTGATACAGAATCTTCTAGTGAATTGCTATGGGCATGCTCTGTCCCATCCAGTCACTGGGGAGTACTCTTTATTACCATTTTGACTTGGCCTATAGGATAAATCAGATCTTCTTCTTCTTCCTAGCATATTCCCGCAGGTGCAGGTTCCACTTTTTGGATCATTGAGTGCCACTTTTGTATGGTCAGCTGCTTTTCCAGGGCACAGGCCCACAGCTTGCATATCTTTATTGATGGTGTCTTGCCATCTCTCTTTTGGATGCCCATGAGGTTGCTGGCCATTAACTATAGAATAAATCAGATGCAGGACCTTGTTTCCAGACAGGCCTGTCACATCTTATGCCGGATAATTATAACTCTAATATAGTGATTTCCTGGAAACATATTATCTTCCACAAAGTAAGGTGATACTGAATTGGCATGTATTCAGGATGTTTTGTACCTGCCATAAATATTATTTAAATGAAGTTTCAGGGAGAAACTCTGATATGAATGTTATTGTTCCATTTATCAAACATATAAGTATGAACATAAACAAGGGAGTAAATACATATAAATGGAGACAGTAAGACAGGGACAGTAGGCATGCTAGTAAGAAAATCCATTCTTTTTCTTGGGTCAAATCTGAAAGTAGCAAATTTCTAAGGATAACATCACATGAGAAAACTCAGACTTTTATGTATAGATAAGTGAAATATTTATTTGTAAATCACTTTGGCAATTAAGGATTCCATCTGCTTCTTGAATTACTAAATCTGCAGGCCATAGACTATCACAGCTTGCAGATTTGTCCTTAAAGAAGGAATGAAGCAAAGAAGAGCTGATTCTATTATCCCCTAATGGCCCTGGCCAGCAGTTTCAGGTGTTGCCTTTTTGGGCTATGATTGATCGACAAAGGCTATTTCAGATGCCCCTTATTTGTGCATTTCTACTGCAGATGGACTGCTGAGACATTTAAATGAATTATCTCCAAGGCCTGACAATAAAAGCCTCGTAGAGTAGTTGATATTAACTGTTGAAGCAAAGAGAAGGTCAAAGTCAGTCTTTCTAGAGAGTATATTCAGTGTTAGTGCCTGTCACTAATACTGCTGAAACTCTTTGCTCAGTTTTTAATTTACTGTTGTATTCTAGTGGGTTTTTTGGGATTAGTCCCAAGGTAAATGCAACAGAATAATTTAAGGTGAAAAGGATTAAGGACATAATTGACATCTAGAAGAAAGAAAGTCACAGGAATGTTTAATAATTTCATGTTATTGTGGACCCTTAACTTTTATAAAATCATAATTTCAGCTAAATGCAGGGGAAAAAACCCACACCTGAAAATATAAACAAATGCTAGAGTTGGAAGCATTGATTTCTGCAATATTATACTTTTGTTATTATTAAAATTGTTGGAAGAAATATTCTTCTGGGTTCAGTTCCAAGTGGGGAAAAAGACACTGGAAACATGGAGACTGTTTGGAAAGATGGTTTAATGGTGGACAAGACCACATGGCTTGGAGCTCCAAAGCGAAAAGAACGATCACATGCTTCAAGATGAAAGAAAAGAAGGAAGGACTGATATGCTGAGTGTGCCAGGGTTTTATATCCTCTGTTGGGATTTGAATTTGAGCTTGTATTCTGATTGGTTGTCAGACTCCCATGGGCCCATGCAGGGACAAACTATATATCTTGTTGTTATTCACCTATATAGTGTATACTTGATTTTCCCCCAGCCTATATGAACCTTAAGTCTATTTCTATACTGTATCCATGCAAATTATACCAAAGGATTAAAAAAAAATCTTCCTCAGCAGTTGCGTTGTGTTGAATATACATACATGCACATGCATTTCAACCAAACTTTATGTAACATTGTCAGATTTCTTCCCTAGACGCACCAGTATAAACACCAATTCATACTTATCACCTTGTAAAAGATATAAAAAATAAGTAAATGTCTTTCTGAACATCCCTTAAATACAAGAATGCTTTTTCCACAGAGTCCATCTATCCATTTAAAATTTGGCAATGTTTATTGACCTCTATGAAATGAAAAGAAGCCATTAAATCTTACTTTCTTTGCCAAAATATAAAAGAAGCAATTTGTCAGTTCCTAGAAATGGAAACAATAATTTTCTAGAATTTGAAAATGTCAGCATCTATTAGAATAGGCAACTACCCTTGCAAACAGCAGACATTTTTATCAAAAACACAAAAGACTACCATACTGTGATTTCTCATGGAACCAACAGAGAGGTCTCATTCATTTTGAAATAAGATCAAAGTGATTCCCCTGTCAAATCTGTGAATTCAGATGCATCTGAATTAAATCAATTTCCTAAATTGGGAGCTAATCAAATCTTGTAATAAGTAGTGCAAATATATTTCCTAATAACTTAATTCTTAACTGTATTTGTTATGTCCTGAGAACTCTAGGAGTTCTCACTCAGGTCCACTCACTTTGTGTGGGCGTTATTCCCCCATTCCATTGGTTGGTCCTCTCCAGCAGCCAGCTATAAAAGCAGGCTGCGGGTCCAACCAGTTGCTGATTGCTGCGAGCCAGTTCCAGGCGTGGCAAGCACGGTCAGCCCTTTATTGTAAAATAAAGTATTGTTGCACTCATGCTCTGGTTCAGCCTCTCATTGCTCAAACTTAACACTGGCGGCGAGGATGGGATGGCTACCAGAAGCACCATGCAACCGCTGAGTCACTAGCCACCGATCCGCAACCCAGAGAGCGATCGGCTGGCGATAAGGAAACGCTGACCCGCAGCCAGAGAGAAGCGGTCAGCCAACAAAACGAGCGATCAAAAGAGCAAAGCGCTGATCCGCAGCCAGAAAGCGGTCTGGTTCAAAAAGTTAGAAGCGTCTGTAGCCGCTTGTTAGCCCGCTCGGGAAAGTGAGCGCTGCGAGCCGCAGCCGCTCTGTATTTGGCGCAAAATTCAAGCGGGTGTCATTTGAATTTCGAGCCAGTAAGAGACACAGCACAGCGCTGTAGGAAGTCACTAACGCCCACTTTTGGCGCGAATCAAGACACCTCCAACGGCTAGTAGCCAACGTGGTAACCCAGAGAAAAAAGAGAGGGTAGCAAAAAACCCTCCAGAGCTGATATCACTAGTAACTCACGGCGCCCGTTGTCCCAGAGATTTTTCCAGAGTAACCCAACCGTTCCAGCACCATGAGTTCCAACCCAGTGTTCCCGGCGTTTAAACCAGATGAAGAGAAGTGGGAGTCGTATAAGAACCGCTTCAATCACTACATCGATGCGGTCGGCCTGGCGGATGCGGGAGAGCATCGGAAAAAATCCTATTTCCTTATCTACTGCGGAGCCACCGTTTACGATACGCTGCAGCACTCGTGGCACCGAGAGAATTGAAAAACGTTCCGTGGTCCGAGTTGCTTGAGATCCTCACTAACCACTACGCTCCCAGGCCTTCACAAATGCCAGGAGGTTCACGTTCCGTGATGAGGAAGCAATCAAGTAAGGAGACCATCAATCAATATATGGCCGCCCTCAGAACAGCAGCCCTGCACTGCGGGTTTGGAACATACCTGGAGGACATGCTCCTCGATCAATTAGTTTGTGGGGTCAAGGATCTCAACCTACAGAGGCGCCTGCTAGCAAAAAGACCTCAACCTCGCAAGCGGTCGAGGAGGCCCTAGCAGCCGAGCTAGCGAACTCAGCCACCGAAATTCAGGGCCCAAGTGCCAAGTTGGCATCGTTCCCAGTCCATTCCGAAGAGGTGGAAGCGGAGGAAACCCACAACGATGAAACGACGTCCACCGCCTCGCCAGCGACAGGCGATCGCAGGTAGGGGCCAAACAAGAATACACCAGTCCACCCAAGCACATCACACTGTGCCTAGCCTGTGGGGATCGCATCAAAGGGCCACCTGCAAGTTTAAAGGAGCCACTTGCAACAACTGCCATAAGAGAGGGCACATCGCGAGAGTCTGCCAAGCCCCCTCAAGCGCTGCACACAGACCCCGTCCTCGCACTCGGGACCACAGAGGCAAGTATTAAACTGTCGTACGCACCGCCTTGCCTTGCGTACTTGCCACACTGTTAGTAAAATTTCTCTCTCCGTTTCCTAGAAGGTAAACCGTGCCACATGGAGGTTGACACAGGGTCAGCGCTCTCAATAATCTCGTGGAGCACCCTCAGAGACTCCATCCCAGCCTATCTACTACCCGGCTTCAGAGATGCCAGTTCGGTCTGAAGGACTACCAGGGAAGGCCATTCCCGTGATCAGCAGAGGCAAGTTCTTTGTCAGTTTTAGAGCTTTTAAAGGCCACCTACCTCTAGTGGTAGTTAACGGCAATCTACCCACCTTATTGGGGCTCGATTGGTTTCCCACCTCGGCCTAGGGCTAACAGGAGTCCATGCTGTCTCAACCTCAGACACTGACTCCTTATTCGCTGACTACGCAGATGTGTGTTCAGCGAGGAGCTGGGGTGTTATAATGGAACCCCATCTGTTCACCGTTGACCCCAGGCAGTCCCAATCAGATTAAAACCACGGAGAGTTCCATTTGCTATTCGACCAAAACTAGACGCTGAATTGGATAAACTACTAAAACAAGGGGTCATTGAGCCAACAGATTTCGCCAAGTGGGAGACGCCCATTGTCACACCCCTTAAAAAGATGGTAGCCTGAGAATTTGCTCGGACTACAAGACAACAATCAATAAATATTTACAAGTTAGCGCCTACCCTGTGCCCGTCATTCAGCACTTATTACACACATTCGAGCCGGGCAGTATTTTTGCTAAATTGGACATGTCTCAAGCATATCAGCAGTTCCTGTTGATAACCAAACAGCGGAACTGCAGACCATCGTCACTCACAGGGGTGCCTTCCGATGCAAGCGTCTCCAATTTGGCGTAAGTGTTGCCCGGGTATTTTTCAATCCCTCATGGAGCGGATTTTACAGGGCCTCCTGGTGTAGTACCCTACTTCGACGACATCTTGGTCTCGGCCAGGGACAGACCCCAACTCTTCCAGAGAGTGCGAGCAGTGTTAGAGAGGTTCAGACAGCATGGCCTCAAGTTAAAAAAAGAAAAATGTGCCATTGCCACTAGACAGGTGGACTTTCTGGGTTATAAAATTGACGCCTCTGGCATTCACCCCTGGAGTCCAAGGTTAGGGCAATCCACAAGCTCCTCACCAACCTCCAAACGGAGCTACAAGCTTTCTTGGGGCTGCTGAACTTTTATACATCCTTCTTGCCCCATAAAGCCTCAGTAGCCGAACCCCTACACAGATTACTAGACAAAAAGTCACCGTGGCACTGGGGGCACAAAGAAGACCAGGCGTTTAACGCCGTCAAATCACTACTTACGTCAGAGGCAGTGCTCATCCAATTCGACCCCAACCTTCCTTTAGTACTGGCAGCAGACGCATCCCCTTTTGGAATTGGGGCGGTCCTTAGTCACAGACTCCCCAATGGCGCCGAGGCCCCCATCGCCTTTTTCTCCAGGACGCTCTCGGCCACAGAGCGAAACTACAGCCAAATAGACAAGGAAGCCCTAGCAGCTGTTGCAGCCGTGAAAAAGTTTCACGAATTCCTTTTCGGCCACTTCTTCGAACTGGTCACCGACCATAAACCTCTCCTGGGCCTACTGGCGGCGACAAACAGACACCTCAAGTCCTTTCCCCTAGGATGACAAGGTGGACACTTTTCTTAGCGGCCTACTCATACAAACTTATTCACCGCCCGGGCAAAACTCTATCCCACGCCGACGCTCTCAGTCGCTGCCCCTTACCCGCTCCGGCTGAAGACCCAGCTCCTGTCAACGCCATTTTCGAAATCACCCAGTTGGACCTGCCCATCACCGCCCTTGACATCGCCGCTAAAACCAAGGCAGACCAAGCGCTCGCCCAGGTGCTCGACTGGGTGAGGAGGGTGGCCGGGAGGCAACGTTGATAACAAATTCGCACCCTTTAAGACTCGCATGCAGGAGCTGTCCAGTTTGCAGGGTTGTCTACTGTGGGGCACTCGGTGGTCATTCTGACCTTGCTGCGTACCCGAGTCCTGGAGCGTTGCACGAGGACATCCCGGCATCGTGAGAATGAAGTCATTAGCACGCAGCTACGTGTGGTGGCCGGGTCTAGACGAGGACATTGTCAATTGGGTAAGTTCCTGCAGCATTTGCCAGGAATCCCGTCCTGGTCCCCCCATCGCCACCCCTTCCAGATGGGAGGCGCCAGCGCCCCTTGGTCTAGAATCCATATCGATCTGGCCGGCCCGTGCATGGAAAAATGTTCCTAGTGGTGCGTGGATGCTTATTCCAAATGGATAGACGTGGCACAGCTATCCACGACCACCACACTAGCAATCACCAACGTGTTAACGCGCCTGTTAGTTACACATGGACTACCCACTCCATTGTCTCCGATAATGGCCCACAGTTCGCATCAGTAGAATTCAGCCATTTTGCTGCCAACCTGGGCATTCGCCACATTTTCACAGCCCCATTTCACCCTGCCAGTAATGGGTTGGCTGAAAGGCCGTCAGGACCACCAAAGAGGCACTCGCTAGGTTTGGCAGGGATGACTGGCACCACAAACTCGCACGGTTCCTGATGAGCCAGCACTCAACCCCCTGTACAGTCACCAATAAGTCCCCAGCGGAACTTCTAATGGGCCGGCGCCTGAGGACTGTATTGGACAGACTACACCCTCAATACTGCCCTGACTCTCCCCTCGTTTCTACTTCGGGGTTAGACATTTTATGTTACAGGAGCCAGTATTCGCGAGAAATTTCGCTGGGGACCCACTTTGGATTCCAGGCGAGGTCATCGCCGTCACCGGGCCGAGATCGTATAGGGTCAGGCTGGAGGATGGTCGCGTCTGGAGGAGACACATAGACCAGCTTAGAAGGCACCTCAGCACCCTTGCCAACAAGAATCCAGAGTCTCCAGTCGAAGGGGAACCACCTCATCCGCCGCCCAGCCACATCGCACCCAACGACCAGTCTACACCCGTGCGTCCCGGTCAACCCAAACTCGGACAACAGCGCCCAAAGAGTTGACCAGCCTGATCCAGCCCACGAGAGCTCGGCCCCAGAAACCAACCCGGTGGTTTCCGAGGATGCCCAGTCCGGAGGGCGTTGGCGACACTATGCGCTCAACCGTCACAGACTGAAACCGAACAGACAGACAATGTTCCCGAGCTACGCCGTTCCGGGCGCCAACACAACCCCCGTCTACCTCAAGGACTATGCGTGTTCGCATCTGGGGGAAGGGGTGTTATGTCCTGAGAACTCTAGGAGTTCTCACTCAGGTCCACTCACTTTGTGTGGGCGTTATTCCCCCATTCCCATTGGTTGGTCCTCTCCAGCAGCCAGCTATAAAAGCAGGCTGCGGGGTCCAACCAGTTGCTGATTGCTGCGAGCCAGTTCCAGGCGTGGCAAGAACGGTCAGCCCTTTATTGTAAAATAAAGTATTGTTGCACTCATGCTCTGGTTCAGCCTCTCATTGCTCAAACTTAACAGTATTAACACCATTAAATATTAGGTCAAAGGAGGACATGCATATATACTGTGTTTCTCACAAAATAAGGCCAGGCCTCATTTTTTTTTGACCCCTGAAAAAACGGGTAGGCCGTCTTTTGGGGGGTGACTTAATTTCTTCCCCCACCTAGAACAGCCCATATGCATGTACCTCACCACGAGGCCGCTTCTATCGGCCGATGAAAGCTCCCCGAAGGCAGAGTCCCCAGCTGCTTCAGGGCATGGCGTGGCTGCCCATGTCCCCTTGCCTTTAGGCAGTCTCTTTTGGGCGATGGAAGCTCCCCAAATGCAGTCACCAGCCACTTCGATTGGCTGGTAGAAGTGGCCTCAGGGCGAGCGCGCACACACACACACTCCCCTCGTCGTGAGGGTCGCTTCTTTTGGCAGACGAAAGCTCCCTTGAAGGCAGAGTCCCCAGCTGCTCCGGGGTGAGGCGTGGCTGCCCGTGTCCCCTCGTCTTTAGGCAGTCTCTTTCAGGCAATGGAAGCTCCCCAAATGCAATCACCAGCCACTTCGATCAGCTGGTAGAAGTGGCCTCGCAGCGAGGGGAGTGTGTGTGTGCCACGCCTCACCCCGAAGCGGCTGGGGACTCTGCCTTCAAGGGAGCTTTTGCCTGCCGAAAGAAGCAGGCTTGCGGCAAGGAGAGTGTATGTGTGCGTGCTCGCCCCAAGGCCACTTCTACCGGCCGATCGAAGTGGCTGGTAACTGCATTTGGGGAGCTTCTATTGCCCAAAAAAGACTGCCTAAAGGCGAGGGGACACGGGCAGCCATGTCTCACCCTGAAGTGGCTGGGGATTCTGCCTTCAAGGGAGCTTTCGTCTGCTGATAGAAGTGGCCTCGTGGCGAGGGGAGAGTGTGTGTGTGTGTGTGTGTGTGTGTGTGCTCACCCCGAGGCCGCTTCTACCAGCTGATTGAAGTGGCTGGTGATTGCATTTGGGGAGCTTCCATCACCCAAAAATGACTGCCTAAAGGCGAGGGGACATGGGCAGCCCGCCTCACCCCAAAGCGGCTGGGGACTCTGCCTTCAAGGGAGCTTTCGTCTGCCGATAGAAGCGGCCTCATGGCGAGGGGAGTGTGTGTGTGTGTGTGTGTGTGCGCTCGCCCCAAGGCTGCTTCTACCTGCCGATCAAAGTGGCTGGTGACTGGATTTGGGGAGCTTCCATTGCCCAAAAGAGACTGCCCTAAAGGTGAGGGGACACGGGTAGCCACACCATGCCCTGAAGCAGCTGGGGACTCTGCCTTCAAGGGAGCTTTCGTCTGCTGATAGAAGTGGCCTTGTGATGAGGGGAGTGTGTGTGTGTGTGTGTGCTCTCCCCAAGCCCACTTCTACCGGCCAATCAAAGTGGCTGGTAACTGCATTTGGGGAGCTTCCATCGCCCAAAAAAGACTGCCTAAAGGCGAGGGGACAAGGGCAGCCATGCCTCACCTTGAAGTGGCTGGGGACTCTGCCTTCAAGGGAGCTTTTGTCTGCCAATAGAAGTTGCCTCGTGGTGAGGGGAGTGTGTATGTTTGTGTGTGCTCACCCCGAGGCCGCTTCTACCGGCCGATTGTAGCTGGTGACTGCACTTGGGGAGCTTCCATCACCCAAAAGAGACTGCCCTAAAGGCGAGGGGACATGGGTAGCCACGCCATGCCCTGAAGCGGCTGGGGACTCTGCCTTCAGGGAGCTTCTATCAGCTATCAGGGTATTCTAGCCTAGGGTACCTGTAGGGCACTCCTAAAGGCAAGTTTTCTCCCCATCTCCCCGCCCTTCCCCTGCCCATTTCTCTTCACCTCATGTAGTTCTAACAAACGATGTGGGGCGGGGAATAGCATGGTTTGAATAGGCCTAAGTTTTGGGGGCGGGGCTTAATTTCATGCCTAGAAATCATGCTGGGCCTTCCTATTGGTGGAGGCCGTATTGTTGGAGAAACACGGTATAAAATTTCATGCAATTTTATATTTGGTTGTTTTACTATGTTTATAATCCAGGAAAAGTCATCTGGAGAATTTTCTCTAGAAATTTGTGGTGTTAATCAGCCAACAAGTAAGGCTGCCAAAAATCAACTGCTTTCTGTCAAGGTAGTCATCCAGCATAGATATTTTTTTTGCAATATCCAAACTGCAAGAATCCAGAGTTATACCTGGTTTGGACAATGTTTATTTTGAGAATTCATATGGACTAAATTTTTTGTTCCTCATCATAGCATCTTTTTCTCTCTTGTTTGGGCGTGTTGAGATGACCTATGTTGTATTCTTTACATGAAGTAAATAATTAACTGAGTTGAGGAATCAACTATTCCGTGCAAAGGAAGAAAATAGGACAAAGAAAGGAAATGTGCATTCAACATCAGCTTGATATTATCTTATCTAGCTTAAATTACATCTGTAGGAGAAAAAAGCTTTTGTGAACTGCTATTCCTTTCCTCTTCCTGGGGCATTAACGTTGAATTGCTGTGTTAAAAGACCATTTAAAAAGCAATAGTTTTCCAACAGGGAATAATAGATTTGGAAATAGAAAAAGAGCTTTCATCTATCCTTATAGAATTTCAAGCTAATGTAAAAATATTCTTTATACAATAATAAATAAATAAATGAAATGAAGGCCATGGTAGATCCTAAATATTATCTGGTTTATTTTGTATCCTTGTCTCGGTACCTTTCTATTCACATGTTATTCTCACTGGTACCTATAGTAATTGACTAATCTTCCATATAGTGACACATAGATATGAAAAATAGTGAAAATTACATTTTGAAATAAACCCAGCATTTTTCAAGTAGTTTGATTAAACATTTCAAATATAAAACAATGTCAGTCTGCACATTAAGCAGGGGGGTGGGGTGGGGGGGAAGCTAGGAATTTTAGATAAATGTTAATATTTCAGACAGATCATTCTTTAGGACAAAAAATATAAATGAAATAAAGCTAAGTTGTGTGTGTGTTTGTGTGTGTGTGTGTGTTGAAGATTTTCTGTTGGCAACAATACTGCATGTAGTTGTATATTTTATCATCTTATACCAGTTATGTTAAGTAAGTATCTTATCTCCTAATAATGTAATTTAACCTGGCAGCTTGGCTCATAGCCTGAAAATTTTGCAGGTTATTACTATCTTTTTCCTAGTTAAGGCATATGATATGTGAAATTAAGCATAAGCCCCAATGTCATGGGGAAAAAAAGAGCCAGGAAATTACTGATCAATCAGCTTAACATCAAAATCTGGGAAGATACTGGGAAAGATAATAAAAAATATGTCTGTGAACATCTAAACACACATAAAGTTATAACTAGAAGTCAGCTTGGGCTTGTTAAAAACAGATCATGCCAAAACAATTTTATTTCATTCTTTGACAAAATAACTACATTAGTAGACCAGTAAAATGCTGTGGTTATAGTATACTTAGACCTCAGCAAGATAGTCAACAAAGTTGGCAGGAATAGCCAAACCCAGAAGACAAGCTCAGGAGCCAAAAATATATTGACAGACTTGAACAATGGGTCATATCCAACAACATGAAATTTAATGCAGAGAAAAGGAAGGTTTTACACCTAGGCAGGAAAGCCAAAGGTACAAGTATAGATTAGGTGAAACCTGGCTCAAAAACAGTAACTGTGAGTGGGTCCTTGATGTTCACTTAAACATGAGCCAGCAGCATATGGCAGCAGCCAAAAATGCTAATACAATTCTTGGTTGGATAAATAAAGGCATAAATCAATCAAAATCACATGAAGTAATAGTAGTGTTTTGTAAACCCTTAGTAAGACCACATCTGGAATACTGCACCAAGTTTTGGTCATCACATTACAAAAAAGATGTTAGGACTGTGGAAAAAAGTGCAAAAAAGACCAACTAAGATGAATAAAGGCCAGGAGACAAAAACAGATAAAGAATGGTTGCATTGAGTATGTCTAGTCTAGAAAAAAGGACTAGGAGGAGTGACATGATAGTAGTATTCCAGTGTTTGAGGGGCTGCCACAAAGGATTGGGGTAAACTTTTCCGAAGCACCAGAAGGTCAGACAAGAAACAATGGAGGGAAATTAATCAAGAAGAGAAGCAACCTGGAAGTAAAGAGAAATTTCTGAACAGTGATAACAATTAACTAGTAGAACATCTTTCTTCAGAAGTAGTAGGTGCATCACTAGGGTCTCCTACTTGTGCAAAGGGTTAAACTACAACAGGGTTGCCAACCTTTTGGACCTCAGGACCTCATGGACCTCCAGTCCATGTCAGGCTGGTTCACCCAGGTGGAGGAGCAGCTGCTCCAGGATGATCAAAGAGATAGTCTTGTGACTACTACAGCTCTGAAATAGGGGACCTACTTTATCATCATCATCAGCAATCCATCCGGGATGGATTTCCCTCCTCTGCCATTAATTTTACCTTCCAGTTCCAGCTTGCATGGCTCTACTCAAGGTAAGGCTTGCGCTGGTTGAACAGTAGGGGCCAGTGAGTGGGTGAGCCATGTGGGCAGTACAGCCTTTTGTTCCTGCACAGCCTGGATTAATTGCTTTGGGGGTGCTTTAGGGGGGACATTTCTCTGCAGACTACCAACATTTTCTCATGGACCATCAGTGGTCCACGGCCCACCGGTTGGTGACCATTGGACTAGAAGATCTCCAAGGCTAAGTTTCTGATTTTCAGTGCTTCTGTGCATGCACGTCAGGGGGCTACTCTTCAGGTTTCTGGCACATGCGTGTGCACACACTCCCATTTCGGCACTTTTTTGGTGCCAAAAAGGTTAGCCACCACTGTTCTAGGATCATACTATTTTGTGGAACTGTGAATAAATCTATGTATTAATTGTTGATTTTAGAATTAGAAAGCACAATTGCATTGCACCCTTTCTTTTTATATCATTCTATATTGTACGCTACTACTGCATAATTTGATAATTTAATTAAGGAAGTACATGGTATGTATGTGTATATGTATGTGTATGTTGTATATGTGTGAATGCAGGCTTACTTCTGAATTCTGAGTCAAGTTTGCAGACTAGACCCTACTCTTATCCTGGCAAGGATTTTCAGAAATGGTTTGCCATTACCCATTTCCCATGGCTGAGAAAGAGTGTCTGGACCAGGATCATTACAACTGGCTTTATTCATGTGGCAGGACTAAAACTCTTATGCTCTCACTTTCTAGCGTGGTATATATAAACTTTAAACTTTTAGGTACATAAAATGATCTTACAAATGTGAATACGACAGAAGTATTTACTTAGAAGAATAGAAATAGTGCACCCAGGGGTATACCATTTAAGTTCACATCATTTCGACACCATATTAAAATGACTAATTATATCTTTGCACTTATTCTTTTTTTTCTCAAAGACTCATTCAGCTTCCTTTCAGATTGATGTACCATATTTACTCCTATTGCTGATTCTAGCACTTTGTTCCATCTCATTAATTCAAAGAATAAGTGACTTCAAGGAATATCAGGAACATTATTAATCCAAAAACCATTTCTCCCTGCTTAACCAATTATTACAGAAGTTTTATTGTCTAAGCAAACTAAATAGAAAACCTGAAAATATCCAGACACCTTCACTAGTATTGAAGTGAGGGCTTTTTTTAATGGTTAAGGAGAACTGTGATATAGTGGCAACCACATAATGGTTGGTTCCATTATCTCTGTCTGTGTTTGTACTTACCATTTCATGCCTATTTGTTCATCTTTTCAGCACAACCCTTTCAACACAAAATAACTTCTCTCCCTGAATTATTTTCATTATTATTTCATCAAAGGGAAAAATGAATGCTTTTCTATACCAGGAATGTGCAGGGACCCGTTAATTCTGTTTACAAATCAGTCTAGAGTTTCAGAAATAGTTTAATACAATATGATATAAAGGAAACAAAATACGCTTCATCATAGCAATGGCTTGACCTTTCTCACATTTCTTTCCAATAAAATACCAAGTTTAGGACTCTGTTCCTTCTAGCAATTGGCAGAGGGTCATTATAATAATAATATTCATTAAATTTCAAAGGATACTACAAAGGCATGAAGACTTGCTAAGAAAGCTGTGTATAGTAGTCACATAACTTTTAAAAAACACTACCCAAGGAAAGTTTATTTATTTTAGGGGTGTCAAATGCATGGACTATGGGTTTGATGCATCATGCGCTGGCCATACCTACCTCTGGTTTAACGAAGGGGGAAAAATCACAATATGTCACGTGACAACAACATGATGCTGCGAGTTTGATACTCCCGATTTGTTTGTATCCCACCTTTATTATTTTTACAAATAACTCAAGGTTCCAATATATCCAACACACCTTCCTTTTTCTATAACAACAACCCTGCCTGGTGTGTTGTGCTGAGAGAGAATGATTGGCCCAAGATCACCCAGTTCTACTGCTGCTAAAATATGCACAATAGGTTTCAATATGAATTACTTATTGTGAGATAGTCTTGCAACTCTAGTTCTAAAGTTAATGTAGTCTAGTCTAATCCCTGTCTCTATTTATACTTACAAAGTATGCATTAGATTCAACTAGATTCTAAAAAAAACATTAGAAAATGGTTTTAGAAAACCATTTGGCTTTTATAGGTGGATGAAGTTAAATAATATTGAAGCAACTGCTGTTTGATACAGCTACATAATTAGAGAAGACGGGGTTCTGTCAGCCTGAATCAATTTATCACCTGGAATGGCATTTGTGCATGGGGAGGTCAAAACAAGAAAGAAGTCAAATGTAGTATGGTGATACAAGCTCCATCCTTTTGTATATCCAAGTGTAAAAGGCACACTTACAAAGGGAATGGAGCTAATTTAGTTTGACTGAACTGTGTCTCCATTCATTATGTAGTTGGATTAAACAGCAGGTACATAAATAGTATCATATTAATAAAACATAACTTTACTGGCTTTATAAACCTTCAGCTTGATCAGTAGAGTACAATTATGTCTCCTTTAGTACACCCTAGTTACAGATCACCCTATTTCTGCCTATAGCTAGTCATGCATACTTGATGCATATATAGTATTATTGCTATGCGACTTTTTGAACTTGGACAACTATTTATAAGTCTTAAGATATTTTCAAGGAGTTTTTCCCAGGCCAATCATGTAACCATTAAATATATTTTAAAATATATACTTTAAATACATATTTTTATATGTGTAATGGGAATAAATCATTAAAAATTTCAACTTCATTAGGCAAGTTTAACAATTAGAGTTCAGCACCATCCACTTGTTTCCTTTCCACACCAACACAATCTGTTTGGTGTACAACATTTATTCTTGCTGGTACATAGCCAACCCAGGTTATGTCTGCACTGAAAGATATTTACATTCAGCTTTCCAATCTCCTTCAAGCATTATCATGTTCCAATCCTGAGTGTTCATTTCCAACAGAAAGGCAGTATGTGACTAAAATAAACATTAAAAATATATTTTCCTGAATTTGCAGATGCTAAAGATGTACAATTGGCAAGCCTTCTTTTAACAAGGGGTACAGTGATTTAACAAGATGGAGAGTGAATCTGTTAGCATCTGCATAATAGGTCCTTTTTAAAAAAAATCAGTTGAACGCTTCAAAATCCAAAATGGATCTATAAATATGAGTTATATTTCTAGCTTTTAATCATTCTTGTTTACCATGATTCTATAATGCAAACTTTATCAGAATTTAAACAGGATCTATTTGTTTCAATGATTTTTCATTTAATTATATTCTTCTAAATTCCATATAAATATATAATACATTTTAAGTGATACAAAATCACTGGCAAAACAGAATCAACTGCAGACATTCCAGGATGGCTATAATTATCACTCCATAGGTCCACGGCACATGTCAGTTCACATTCCCTAACATCTGTATCATTTTTATAGTCTGTTATGACACAAACATTTGATATGCATGAAAACACCTTATTGGTAAAATTAGCACTATAGCTTAGCATGAAATCAGATGTGTCTATCAATTTTTAAAGTATAACATGTAGTTTAATTAGTTTTCAAAACTTTTAAGATATTAAACAGCACTAGCTGTACAGATGCCTGTGTTTTGAAAAGCTGAAAAGTATAGATTAAATACAATGAATGGCAGTTTACATACAAATTGGAGAATGAATAAGAACATTAGATTTTATCTATTTCAAGATCCATTAAGTTTTCAGCAAGTTATCTAAATTTTACTGTAGTTGAATACTTATCTAAGAGTAAACCCACTGAAATTAGTGAGAAGTTAATCATTATTAACATGTTGCTTTGGTTTCAGTGAGATTATTAGGATGACAAGATTAAATCGAGATCCAAATCAATATACTCCAGATGCAGTCTTCAATCTTCTATTCTCCCCCCCTCCTTCCACCCTTGGAACCTTGTCCGATTCTCAGAAACTGTTTGGACAAGGTGCCTGTACTTTTCTTGCCAAGTAATGGTTGGCCATTGCTTCCTTCCTAGAAGTGAGGCTCAAGGTCATCCAGCTGGCTTTGTCCCTAATTGGACTAGAACTCGAAGGCTCCCAGTTTCTAGAATGACTACAGATAGTCCTTGACTTACAATAGTTCATTTAGTGACCATTCAAAATTATAATGGCCTGAAAAAGTGACTTATATCCGTTTTACACAGTTATGACCTTTGCAGCATCCTCATGATCATGTGATCAAAATTCAGATGCTTGGCAAATGGTTCATATTTATGACTGTTGCTATGTCCCAAGGTCATGTATCACTTTTTGTGGCCTTCTGACAAGCAAAGTCAACAGGGAAGCCAGATTCACTTAACAACCGGGTTACTTATCAACTGCAGTGATTTACTTAACAACTAAGGCAAGAAAGGTTATAAAATGGGGCAAAGCTCACTTAACAAAAGTCTCACTTTCCAACAGAAATTTTGGACTTAGTTGTGCTCAATTTAAGCCTACTACTATTAATATTTTCACCTACAACCCCTCAAACATGTAATTCTTTAATTGACCATTTGGAAATTCTTCTTTTCCAATCATTTTTTTAAAAATTTATGCTCACATCCTTCGGTTTCCTTCATCTCAGACTAGTATTACATTCTTGTTGTTCAGAAATAATAGTTTCAGATAAAGATTAGCACCTAATGAATGAGTTTATTATATATTTTTCTTGTAAAATGTAGCCTGCTTCTTAAAAAGAGAGTGAAATTTTAACAAGTTTAAATTTTATTATTGCTGCAGGTTTTTAAATTGTTATGTTTGCATTATCTGATTACTGTAAATTGGTATACCTCCTGCAAATTTAGCACAACTTAAAATCATCTGCATACAATAAATAAGAAAGCTAACTTAAGTGCCTTCCACTGTTAGTATGTTGAAATTAATATATGGGTGTTTGTTTTTTTAAAAAAGGGCTAACAGTAAAACAGGCACTGTACATTTACCAACATATGGACGTGATAAATATCTAAATTATTTTAACATGCTTTATTTGTGCTTACTAACTCTCCCTTCATCTTTAATGAATGGACAGACTTCTTCACCAAATCATCTTGTTGGTTCTCATTTCAAGTACAAATTACAGTTGTCATGCCTTGTTAACTATTTTTTTACAACTCCATGTATACCCTGTTGATCATGAGGAAGAGGATGACAACAAACAAGAGAGATTTTTGTACAAAAAGCGGATGAAAAAGGAAAAGCATCTTGGACAAGTTCAGAAAAACCTTATTAGTTGTATTTCCTATTAGCATAGCAAGGATGAAAAATATTCTCTGAATAGACAATTACAGTCAACCATACCCTCAAGCAGACTCATAAGATATATATCATGATGATTTCCATTGCTCCCAGAAAAGTTGAATTGAAATGTTGAGTTAATTGTTTTATTTTGCTATTTTAATTTAGTTTAGTCTACTTTATTGGCATTGCACCTCATACAATGAAATCAAACACCAACTTCAGTGCACATCATGACCATGAAAATAAACACAAACACACATCCTTCAAACACATATTGAACCAAAAACCTGCAATACCGCATCAACACCGCACTATAAAGCAGAATTCAAAAGAGCTACTGCCCTGGGATAGAAGCTGTTTTTCAGCCTATTTGTACTTGTTTTTAATATTCTGTACTGTCTTCCTGATGTTAATAGTTTTAAAAAAGGGTGCCCAGGATGAGATGGATCTTTGAGAAAATGTTGAACTTTCTTAAGGTCGTGGGAGCTATAAAGGAAAGGAAAACCTTTCCGTTTGCTTTCTCCCTGCCTTTCGGGGCGCCCCCAGCTGCCATCACCCCCTCAGCCCATGTGCTTGAAAAGGGAGGGAGGATGGATGTTCTGGGGCTGCTGCTTTCTTCATTGTCCCACCGCTCGCTACTCTGGAGTTTGCCCAATAAGTTCTTCCCAGAAAAGTTGTTTGTGTGTGTGTGAGAGAGAGAGAGAGTCAAGGAAGGAAAGGAAGGAAGGGAGGAAGAGCAAGAAAAAAAGAGCAAGAAAGAAAGAAGGAAGAGAAAGAGAGAAAGAAAGAGGAAGGGGGAGAGAGAGAGAAAGAAAAAAAGAAGGAAGGGGGGAGAGAAAAAACTCAGTGCTATTATTTTTAATTGTTCCATTATTTATCATATATTAATATTTTACACTGTCCCTACACCTAGAGTGATTTTACTGCCTTTCTTTTGCCCAGGTATTTTTCAGGATTTACATGTCTATAGTCCAGAGCATAAATACATCTGTGTTTAACAGAGTTGAAAGGGACCTTGGAAGTATTCTAGTCCAGTTTTCAGGCAGGAAAACTGAGGATGCCAAATTCTGACTAGAGGTCCTGGGAAAGGTGTCAGAATAACAGAATAGCACTTAGAAGGGACCTTGGGAGGAACTCTATACCAGGGATCACCAACCTTTTGGACCTCGGGGACCACCAAACTAATAATTTTAGATCCCAGGGACCAGTAACTG
The DNA here is from genome assembly GCF_049901715.1 of Pseudonaja textilis. Taxonomy (NCBI): domain Eukaryota; kingdom Metazoa; phylum Chordata; class Lepidosauria; order Squamata; family Elapidae; genus Pseudonaja; species Pseudonaja textilis. Next base: position 221,272,016 of record NC_141991.1, on the reverse strand, counting down.
GTTCTGTGGGCATGGCCTAATTTGTGGGTGTGGCTAGGTGGTCATGTGACTGGCTGGGCTTGCCTTGTATGTAAATATTATAAATATTTATATAAATATTTTTTTATATAAAAAAAGACCAACTTTACCCAAAATCAGGCAAAGCAGGCAGGCAGATTGAGTTGCTCACAGAATCACAGATTCATTCAGAAATCTATCTATCTGCCATTGACTAGCTCGGTCTGTCACATAAAATTTGCTTGCAAGCAAACTCACAAAATTAACTCACAACACACCATGTACGTAAATATTGATTTTTTTTATTAAAAAAGAGCAACTTTTACCCAAAATCAGGCAAAGCAGGCAGGCAGATTGAGTCGCTCACAGAATCATTCAGCGATCTATTTATCTGCCATCAGCTAGCTCAGTCTCTCAAATTTGCTTGCCGTGAGTTTGCACTGAATTTGCTTGCAAGCAAACCTTCAGTCCTAAGAGAGGTTTGGCTGTGCTTAGCTAGAAAGCAAGAAATCCAACCATTTCCTGCTTCCTAGCTAATCTAAATCTCCCGGCACAGCAGAACAGATGATGGTTGGAAAAAGGAAAAATAGCAATTTAGCAGGGAAGTTTGCCAGGTAAGGAGTGAGTGGGCGGGGATGGTTCCTGCGGGCCATGTGGGCAGCGTAGCCTCGTGTTTCTGCACAGCCTGGATTAATTGCTTTGGGAGGGTGCTCTGGGGGTGAGATTTCTCTGTGGCCCACCAACATTTTCTCACAGCCCACCAATGGCCCATCAGTTGGCAACTGCTGCTCTATTCAGAGAAATGGCTGTCCAGTCTTTTGTTAAAAACTTCCAGTGTTGGAGCACCCAGAACATTTGGTGGCAAGCAATTCCATTGGTTAATTGTTCTCATTGTCAGGAAGTTTCTCCTAACTTTTAGGTTGCTTTTCTCTCTGTTCAGTTTCCATCCTGCTTTGGAAAATACATTGTTTGCCTTCTGGTGCTTTAGAAAATACATTATACCCCCCCCGTCTTTCTGGCAGCTCCCTAAAAGCCTGTTGCCTATCACCCTCTTGGGCAAAGCATGTGAGCCATTTCCTCCTTTCAGTAGTCCATGAAAGTACATCTATACTACATAGATAATAAAGTCAACAAAAGGTGAACAACATTTTTACAGAACTATAGATATGTTGAGGCTGGGTGTGACAAGGAATAGGTGGGAGGGGAGGGATCAGGCGAGGCACCCCTTGACATGAGTGACATTGAGTTGGCCACACCCACCCAGTCACATGACCTCCAAGCCACACCCACACAGTCTTATGACCACCCCAGTCACATAGCCACAAAGCCACACCCACCCAGTAACGTGACCCTAAGCCACACCCACCAAATAAGTCATGCCCACAGAACCAGTAGTAATAAAATTTGAATCCCACCACTGCCTGTAGCATAGATCAATATTCTCAATGTTATTAAGTTTTCTCATCTTAATTTTTTTGTTCCTCTATTTTTTGTCTTGTATTGAAACAAAAAAGACTAAAGAGTTTTTTTTATTTCTATGATAATTTAGAAAAGTTTCATTTTCTCTTCTTTTTACTTTTAAAATGCTTACATTAGTGCATAGTTTACTGGAAAAGAGTGGCTGCTTGTGACAGGAAATCTCATTTGACTGTGATCTATTTGGCAATCTAACAGTAGTGTGCTTCTTAAATTCAAATAAAAGATTTGTAAACCAGTCCTAAAACTTTATTATCAGGGCAAAGCATCAAGCACATTCATCACAAAAGTGATGTTCAACTATAGCAGGGTATGAATCATTCTCGATTACCTATCTACTATTTGAAAGCCCAGCTACAAAATAGCTATAGTGGGAGATTAGCCTTCTCCAATTGCTATTGAATTTAAAAGGCTAGTCTGAAAAATAAGAGTGCATTCAGCCTGCCCTACAGATGAAAGGGCCTTTAAATCACAGGGTTTCTCTAGACTAATGAAGGCTTCAGAGCCTGAATTACAGATCATAATTGCTTATGATAATTGTTTCTTTCTTTCTGATTCATATATGCAAGTGTATTACTTGACTGAAGGAATGGACTTCTTGGGAATCAGTAAGTTGCTATGAAATTTTGGACCTTGTGAAATGTTTGATCTATTGTGGTGTTTCACACATGCAAGCCATAAATTATTCTTATTCTTTCCTATGCAAAGCTTCACTGAAAATGGGTTACTTATATATGACTGCAGTAAAACATTTAGTGCTATCTGATTTTACAAATATTATTTACATTTTGGTGATACTTTGGTAATTTGGTCTTATATATTTGCTAAAATAGCAGAATCAAATACTTGCAAAACACCTGCTTTTTTAAAAAACAAACTTTATTGATTACAAAATCAAAATATCAAACAAACACAATACACAGAAGAAGAAAGAAAAATAGAAAAAAAGAAAATGATTAAAAAACTAACAATTCTACTATCGACAGTCTATGGTTCCTTGTTTCTTATCAATATTGGTGATACATTTACAAATACATCTTATTGTGAATATATAATTATGATTTACATTTTATGTTATTTACTAATATATTTTCTATTTTTGTTCTATCCAATCATACCAGCATTGCCAGCTTCTATAATATTCTGATGTTTCTTTTTCCTTAAGTGCTAAGGTTAACTTATCCATCTCTGCACAGGTTGTTATCTTCTGTATACCATCTCCTCTGTTGGAATATCTGCTTGTTTCCAACACTGTGCAAAGGTTATTCTGGCTGCAGTAAAAATATGCAGTATTATATATTTGACATTTTTAGGGATTTGTCAATTAAATATCCCCAATAGGAAGAATTCTGGTTTTAATTCAATTTGCTCCGCCGTTATTTCCTCTAACTATTTTTTTATTCTATGCCAGTATCTTTGGGCTTCAGTGCAGGACCACCACATATGAAAAAAATATTCCCTGTTTCTTTTTACATTTCCAGCAATTCGGATTCATATCATATAAAATTGCTTGTCTTCTTGTTCTCTAATTTCAAATGTCAATTTACTTATTTCAGCACAGTCCATAATTTTTTTAATAACTTCCTCCTAAATAGGTATTTTGTCATTTTTCCAGTTCTTTGCAAATACAATTCTAGCAGCTGTTAAAATATTTACAATCAAATATTTTAATTCTTTATTGTATATGTACGGTATCACTCCCAATAAAAAGATCTCTGGTTTAACGTCTATATGTTGTTTTATCATTTTTTTCAACCATGTGTGTATTATAGTCCAATATTTCTTTGTGTCCGAACATATCCACCACATATGGTAATATGAACCAGGTATCTGATGATATTTCCAGCATTTATCCAATTTATTCTTAAACATTCTCACAAGTCTTGTTGGGGGTAGGTGCCACCTGTAAAACATCTTATACAAATTTTCTTTATATGCAGTTGACATTGTCATTTTATAATTTTGAGACCACAATTTTTGCCATTTTTCCAAATCAATCCCATATCCAAAATTTTCCCCCAAGCAATCATCATTTCTTTAACTTGTTCCTCCTCCAATTTAAATTCTAATCGATGTCCATGGAGTTTTTTTAATTACCTTTTCATCAGTACCCATCAAAATTTTATCTGAATCAGTCAACTTATCATAAATATCTTCTGCTTTAGAGTCTTTATCAAACCTAGATTGTATTTGCAAATATGAAAACCAATTCATTTTTAAGTTCACCCTTTTCATTCAATATCTCACTATATCTAACTGTTCGTTCCTTTTTATATATTATTGGATAAGAAAAAGCTTCAATGGTAGATATCCATAGTGGAATTTTTAAATAATATTGTCTTTTTATCTTCTCCCAGTTCAAAAACAATGCCTCTTGAATATAATGTCTTCTGAAATACCCTGTGTTTTAGTTCCCTTATACCAGAGAAAGGCATTCCATCCCAATAGCAAGTCATGGCCTTCTAAAGTCAATAATCTACTGTTCCTTAGTGTTATCCATTCCTTTACCCACATCAAACTTGACACCTGGTAATATAGCTTCCAATTGGGCAAGGCAAACCCTCCTCTTATTCTTGCATCTTGTAACAATTTTAATTTTATTCTTGCTTTTTTACCCTGCCAAATATATTTCAACACAATTCTATTTAAATCTTCAAAAAACTCTTTCCCTAGCTGAATAGGAATTGTCTGGAATAAATATAAAACTCTAGGCAATATATTCATCTTAATTGTAGATATTCTCCCAATCAATGATAGTTTCAGTTTCTCTGATTTTATCAAATCTGTCACAATCTGTGGTTTGAGTTTAACACAGTATCTTCCTTCAATGTACTACATCTTGGTGTAATATATATCCCTAAATATTTAACCTTGTTCGTGACCTGTATTTTTAAAATTTCTTCCAACTCTTTCTTTCGTCTTGCTAACATATTCTTGGTTAATATCTTTGTTTTGTCTTTATTTATTCTCAAACCTGCTACTTTTCCATATTCTTCTATTTTTTCTATTAATTTGGGTGCTGTTTCCAATGAGTCTTCTAATATAAATACCAGGTCATCTGCAAAAGCTTGCAATTTATATTCCTCCTTTTTAATTTTCATTCCTTTTATTTCTCTTTCTTTTCTAATATTCCTGTTCAACACTTCCAATGTTAACACAAACAGCAGAGGTGACAATGGACAGCCTTGCCTTGTTCCTTTTCTTATATCTATGGATTCTGTTAATTCTCCATTCACCATCACCTTTGCAGTTTGTTCATGATATATTGTTTCAATAGCTTGGATAATTTTTTTTACCAAAGCCCATTTGTATCAATTGCAGTAAAATAAATCACCAACTCACATTGTCAAAGGCTTTTTGTGCATCTAGAAACATCAAAGCCATTTGCTTCTCAGGGTGTGCTTCATAATATTCCAGAGTATCCAAAATAATTCTCACATTGTCTTTGATTTGTCTCTTTGGCAGAAATCCATTTTGATCAGTATGAATAAAATTATTTAAGTATCTTTTTAGTCTTTCTGCCAAAATTGAAGCAAATATTTTATAGTCTGAATTCAATAGAGATATAGGTCTATAATTTTTAACTTGCTGCAGGTCTGTACCTTCCTTCAGTATATGTGTAATGTAAGCTTCTGACCATGTTTTTGGTATTCTTTTCTTCGACATAACTTCATTCATAACTTCTAAAAGATGAAGATTCAATACTTCCTGAAAAGTCTTGTAAAATTCCACTGGCAAACCATCTGGATGTGGTGCTTTCCCAACATTCTGTTTTTTTAAGGCTTCTGTTAATTCCATCATTGTTATACTTCCTTCTAACATTATTTCAATATTTTTAGGTATCTGAAGTAGATTCGCTTTCTGTAAATATTGCTTAATTTTTTCTTCTTGAATATTCTCTTGAAAGTACAGTTTTCCGTAGTAGTCTTGTATAATTTTTTTCTTCTCATTTCCATAGCAAACCTGTCCTTCTTTATTTATTAACTGACTTATCCTTCTTGCTTCTCTTTCCTTTCTCAGTTTATAAGCTAGCCATCTGCCTGGTTTGTTTGCATCTTCAAAATAATTCTGTTTGGCATTTTTAATTTTTGGCGCTATTTCCTCTTTTTCCATTAGTCCCATTTTATGTTTAATTATATCCATTTTATTTTTTATATATATATATATATTTGTGGGGATTTCTGTAAATCTTTTTCCAATCTTTTTTAGTCATCCTCTAATGTCTTAAATGTCTTTTTCTGTTTTATGTTTCTTCTCCTAGTATAATCTAGGCTTCATCAGGTCCCAGAGATTCTGTAAAGATTTATCCTCTTTTCTATTTTCTTTGAAGAAGAAAACAAGTTCTTTCTCTATTTTCCGTTTAAAGACTTTTTCTTTTAATATCATATTATTTAAAGTCCATCTAGATCTCCTCTTGTATCCTTTCCAAATAACTGACACTGAATTATGATCTGCCCAAGTGCTTGTTTCTATTTCAATCTGTCATACATTAGTCAATAATTCTGCTGACATCCATATCATATCTCTTCTAGACCAGGATGTATGCCTGTTTGAATAAAAAGTATATTGCTTATTTCTGCATTTCTCTCTCTCCATGCATCTTTTAAATTAAATTTTTCTATTATTCAAAGGAAGGATTTTGGTAGCATCTAACTTTCTTTGTTGTTTTCTGTGTTTTATAATCCAACTGGTCATTAATTATTCCATTAAAATCTCCCATCATACAAATATTAACATAGTCCAATTCAATTATTTTTGTATGTAATTTTCTGTAGAATTCTTCTTGTTTATCATTCAGGGTATAAACTACAATTAGAAGTGTTTTAACACTGTTATCCATTATTTCCACCATCAGAATCCTTCCATCATCATCTGTGTAGATTAGTTCTGCCAAGATTGTTTCTTTAATATATAACACCACACCTCTTTTTTTGGATTGTGCCAGCGATGTAAATAATTTCCCTAGTTTTCCTTGTTTTAGTATATATTCATGTTGGTTTTTAATATGTACCTCTTGTAAGCAGATTATGTCAAATTTTAATTTTTTTAATTTATGAAATACTTTCCTTCTTTTAGTAGCCAAATTAAGTCCATTTATGTTAATCGTAATCAATTTTCTTTCATCCATGTTAAGCTTTATAAGAGGGTTTTATTGCTCTAGTAGATCTCAATTCTCCTTGTTTTCTGGGTTCACTGCCTGCTGCACCTTCTTTTTTTTCTTTTTCAATTAGTGCTATACACTCCTCTTGAAATTCAATTAGTGACTCTTCCTTTCTTTCTTCTTCTTCCTTTCCTCTAAAGTATTCTAAGTAGAATAGCTCAGATTTTTCAACTGTGTCAATTCTGTATTTTTGTTCCTGTCAAGTGAACAAAAGGCCTTCTGGCATCAACCATCTGTAGTTTACTCCTCTTTTAGGTAACTCTTTAGTCAAGAATAAATATTCTCTTCTCATCTCTCTTACTCTTCTTGGTATCTGTTTCAGCACCACAATTTCTTTGTCTTTATATTTTAGTGTTTCCTCTCTCACCACCTGGAGTATCTTAACAATCTTCTTAGTAAATCTAATGTGAACTTCTCTTGGTAGTCTATTTCTTGTTGCATATCTTGTATAGACATGAAACATTTCATCTATCCCATCCATCATCTTTTCTTTGGTTATTTCCAGTGCTTCTGCCAATATTTCTGCCATTATTTCAGCAAGGTTTTCACCTTTTCCTTCTTTTATATTTAGATAAATCTTAGATAAAATTCTGATTTATCTATTTCCCATCCTAATGGTTCACATCTGCCCTTATCGACATCACTCAATCAAATATCAATGTTTCCTATTTTCTTATCTCTTTGTATATCTTCTTCAATTTTTTAAAATCTGTCTTCATATTTCATCATCATCTGTTGAATATTTTCCACTTTCTCATCTGTCTTTTCAATTTTTTGCTCAATCTTCTGGATTCCTTGCATAATCATCTGTAATGTCACTTCCTTCTCTTTCTCTTTTTCCTGTTGTAATATTGTCTGTATAGATCGTTGTCCTCCAGATGGTGAGGGGGTTGGTAATGAAGGAGCTGGAGCTGTTGTCTTTCTACTCATCTTATAATGCTTATCTGTAAAGAAAGAGAGAGAGAGAGAAAGAAAAAAAGAGGAAAAAAGAAAAAAGGGGAAAAAAAGATGAAGGCAAACAGTTGCCACTCCAAAGGAAAAAAAGGAAAAAGAAAGTCTCCAGGCACTTACATACCTTAATCCAATTAGTTACAATGGTAAATGTAAAAAGTAAAAAATCAACGATAAAAAAGGGAAAAATGAGAAATATTCTATATGTTCCTCTTAATAAACCAAAAGAAAACAAAAACAAAAGGTTTACATTCTGGTTCCTGGTTTAAAAAGTCAAAATTTAAAAAGTCAAAATCCAAGTAAAGAGAAAAAAAAGCCCAACTGGAGGGGGTAGGGGGGTAAAAAGGGAGACAAAAAGTAAAAAGCAATTCTAATATAAAACAAGCCTCTGCCACCAAATATCCAAGGCTCTTAGATAAATCATCTCAGAGTTTTTCAAGGTCACTTCAATCTTCTTTCTTTCAATTTCAACTCCAGACTCCAGCTATCTGTTCAGTTTTTCATAGTCCTAGTAGGTGGCTCCTCTTACATTCTACAGATGAAGGCGGCTTCTTACTTGCTGGTTTCTATAAACAGCATTAATTATATATATATATATTCTAGAAACACTGCAGAGAATTTCAGCACAGAGTTTGGAAGATGAGAAAGAGATAAAGCAGAGAAAGACAAACAAATGGAGCTGAGTGAAAGGCAGTATAGCTGGAGGAATTTTTACCAATATGACAATGCTTCTGATTGTTCAAAGGGATGGTCTTAAAAGGAACAGCCTCTTGAAAGGCTGTCTGTTAAAAGTCTGTTTTAACTATGAAACAAAATAAAAGAGTTATTGATTGTGCATATCAACAGTTAGCACTATTATACTAAGCTGACTTGCCACACGGATCCTTTCTATTGTGGTACAGCTGTAATGTATTCTGATTCCAAAAACAGTGGTATTTTTGAACCAGTAGTATTAATAATACTTGTAATTTTTTATGATTTTATAATTAATGTAACACTATAGAATCAGTTTTTCTTGATCAAGCTAATATAATAAATAAAGATACAGTATATGCACAACAGCAGTTTTTAGTTACACTCATTTGTTTTCTAACAGCAAATTGCTTCCACTTAGACAAAACTATTTTCTATAATGTTATGTTTTTATAATTATATTTTATCTTGTTTAATGTTTAAGTGACACTCTTACCAAAATCTTTATTAGATCACTTCAAGTGATACTTATCCTTATCTAAGACCCCTGTTCCAATACAGAACTAAACATTTTTTTACTTTCTGTTAATAATCAACATTACCTAGCTTAAAATCAATATGACTTTAAAAATTAGCTTGATATTCTGTAATAGCAAATACAGATGTGCATTATTAAAATCCTTTCAGGATATTAATGGATTGAAAGAATTTTCCAAGCTACTGTGACCATAATTCTTCAATACAGTAAAAATGTTTGAAAATTTTAGATATTTGTAGCATTATGATGTTCATGATTCATGGAGTCATAATATCTACTAATGCTAAAAGATCATTCTTTAATTTATATTTTTAGTTGTAATAAGAAGAGATTTCCTTCATAATACCATCTGTTATTATTTCTGAATAATCATTCCATTCTTTGAAGTGATTGAATTCAATCAGAAGCATTAGGAATAGTAAAATACAGTATTAGAAGTTTTCAATTTATAGCATGGCTTGAGCACAAAGGGAGTTACTTTCAGTCATTTTTGTATTTTATCCTTCTTCATATGCAAACAACTGGGATTGCTTTCATCAAACCTAGATCCAAAACACTACACAAAACATGTGCAATATGAAATTCTATGAGAGCCACAGTAAGAATATAAAAGCCATATAATGTCAGGAAATAATGAAAAAAATTGCTTCATTTACTTTTATGTCCCTCTCTCTTCTTCATGTGCCATGTCTATTTTTAAAAAACTTTCTGAGTTACTTTAAAGTAACTTTTGTTTTTGGCAGCTGGTGTACCATTTTGATTGCTCATGAGATTTATATTTTCTAATTTTCTGGAGTAACCAAATGATAGACCGTCCTTGTAAATGAAATCCCATGCTGCTAATGTCTACAGTGCAGCTCTGTCACATTAGATTAAACAGCAATGTGTTTGTTGCCTTTTATTAATTATGATGCCTCCCACTGAGTCACTGATTCTTTTGTTCCAAGGCTACTGTTTTGCAGAAACTTAGCTTCTCTCAGAGAAGCCCATCTTGCTGAAAGCAGCTCATTAACTTCAGACACCCACTCATTTGGCCATGACAGACTTCCCTAAGTAACTTTAGATGTGTGGTAATAAAGTTTTATCTCTTTGCACAGTATCTCAAGAGAATTTATCAGGCACTTTTCTTGCAGATAGAATTCGGAGTGCAAAAGCTCATGTCATGAAACATTTGGATACTACAGTAGGTGCCTACAAAAACCGGGCCAATAATAAGGATCCAGCCTTCCCAAAAAGATTTGTCCCAATATACACAGAGAGAAATGAGTAATGTGACATTGTCTAGGGAACAAATAATTGAGAAACAAGTTTTCATTGATTTTTTTTCTTTCTGCTTGTCTCCCAACTTCACTGCATATTTTTACTATTCTGTGCTAAAGACAGTGGCGAGAAAGTTGGAATGAGAAAACTGTTCTCATGATTTCTTTTCCGCTCATTTTGGGGAAAAAAGATATTATCCTTGCATTATTTGAAGACATCTTTACAATGTTTTAGTAGGGCATTCACACTGTCTGTTAGCCATAGGAATGTCTTGAAAAAAAAAGATTTGTCCTATATTCCCTTTGAAATAAAGGCAATACAGAAACTTATGAGGAGACTATGAATTCATGAAACTCCACGGATTACATGCAGGCAAATAGAAAAAAAACACAATTATTTGGCCAGTTTTTGGCACTGAAAAAAAAAATAGAGGATCAGACCAGAAACCTCCTAACTTCAATTATTATTTAATTGGAAACACTAATGAAAAATTCTAGAATTTTACATTTCATAAATTGGCAATTTTAAATATATCTGTTAAATATATGGACTAACTATGAATGCAATTTAAGCAGCAGAGATTCTTGGAATCACTTAGATAGCTGCATTTTGATTTTAGTTTATCACAAATAATCCTGGATTATAAAGACAGAGTAAAAATACAGATGTGAAGTCCTTGAGGTTTTTTCTTTTTCAGTTTTTTCAATCTTTTTCTTCTTCATATTTGTAAGGATTGTCATCTGTTACCTTTCCAATGAAATGCAACAGTAGTCTCATATAAAGAAAATATTTATAAAATGTTCTATTGCTGGCATCTCCCACTAGCAAAACTTGCTAGGATGTTCCCTAATATGTCACCCAAATGTTAGAAATGTAACTTTAGCCAGGGAACATATTTTCACATATGGTGGACATGTCCTAAAGCTTAAAAGTACTGGTCTAAGATACAGACATGGTTATAAGAGATGACAAAACTAAAGATTAAATTAAACCCAGAGACCTTTCTACTTGGAATGACAGAACCGACATGGAGCAAAAAACACCAGCACCTGATATCACATATCATTACAGCAGCAAGTATAGACTTTGCCAAAAACTGGAAATCAACAATGACACCCACGGACCTGGCAATAACTAATAAAATCCACCAATGTGCAGAAATGGTTAGACTAACCATGTTACTAAAAAATAAGGAAGAGGGGGAGTTTTTTACAACTTGGAATATATGGTACACATGGTTATATAAAAAGGAAGTAAAGATGTCTAGTGAAACTGATTAAACAAACAACAAGGGAAAAGGGAAATAAGGAAAAATGTATATATAGCTATGTATATATGTAAAGTAATATAATTAAATAAATGTTGTATTATAATTGTAATAATAACAAAAAAGTAAGGATCTAGGAAACAAGTTATAGATTTACTTGTAACAAATGACTTTAACTAACACTTAGAAATGTACACTGCTATGAAAACATTGCAAAAATGTGAGAACATGTTTCTCTTTTTTAAAATATATTCTTTTTTTTGAAATTTTCAATAAACATATTAAAAAAAAGAAATGCAACAATAGGGAAACGGATTTCTAATTAATGCTTTAACATTCTAGGAATTTGTTAAGATATGTGAACTTCAACTCCTAGAATTGCCAATGCTAAAAAGGTCCAAAAAAATTCAGAAAGTAGCATATTATTAGGTAGAATTTACAATTTTTATAAAAGCAGCATAGTAAAATGTTTTCTCCCATCAATGTTTATTCTTCACAGTTAATTTTAACATTGTAAGATTCTATATCCAGAAACGAAGTGATAAAACCTAAAAAAAAAACTTTTAATGCCGATATAGAAAGCTTGGGGCCCTGGAGGTAAAATGTTTATCATTAGTATGTTAGAAACATATCTAGTGGTGGAGAGCTTAGCTAATAATTAAGTGCACTGTCTATGCTTATTATGTGATATTAGCCTAAGCTGTGCATATGTTCAATAAACAAGTGATGAAATATCAGGACTATGAAGTGTATGTAGTTTTATGGTATAAACAGCTTGTGGATTATCAATAGATGCCCTTAATTTGAACTTGGGTCTCAAGCACCCTTATTCTCAGATGGCTTATTGGCTCAAATGCTTGGTACAGTGAACCTGGTGTTGGTCTGGAACAACAAACATCTGGAAGGCTTGCCTGGTGAAAAAGCAGGATAACAGAATCATAATAACAGCATTGGAAAGGTCTTCTTTCCAACCTACTGTTCAAGGAGGAAACCCTATATCATTTCAGATGATTGTCAATGATTGTCAAACCTCTTCTAAAAAACCTCCAGTGTTGGAACACCCACAACTTTTGGACACAAGTCACTCCACTGAATGAATGAATGAATGAATGAATTCTTTATTGGCCAAGTGTTGGACACACAAGGAATTTGTCTTGATGCAGTGTACGTAAAAATTTGTCTTGTCAGTGTACATAAAAAGAAAAGATACATTCATCAAAAATCATAAGGTACAACACTTAATATGGTCATAGGGTACAAATAGGAAATCAAACTATACCAGGAAACAGTCGATATAAATTGTAAGGAAACAAGCAACAAAGTTACAGTCATACAGTCACGAGTGGGAGGAAATGAGTGATAGGAGGGATGAGAAGATTAATAGTGATAATAATGAAGACTTAGTAAATAGTTTGACAGTGTTGTGGGCATTATTTATTTAGCAGAGTAATGGCATTTGGAAAAAAAAAACGTTCTTGTGTCTATTTGTTCTGGGGTGCAGTGCTATATAGCATTGTTTGGAGGGTAGGAATTGAAACAGTTTATGTCCAGGATGTGAGGGGTCTGTAAATATTTTCACAGCCCTCTTTTTGACTCTGCAGTATACAGGTCCTCAATTGAAGGCAAGTGGGTACTAATTGTTTTTTCTGCAGTCCTAATTATCCTCTGAAGTCTGTGTCTGTCTTGTTGGGTTGCAGAACCAAACCAGACAGTTATAAAGGTACAGATGATAGACTCAATAATTCCTCTGTAGAACTGTATCAGCAGCTCCTTGGGCAGTTTGAGCTTTTTGAGTTGGCACAGAAAGAACATTCGTTTTTTATGCTGTTTTTGATGTTAGGTGTCCATTTTAGGTCTTGAGATATGATGGAACCTAGAAATGTGAAGGTCTGTACTGTGGTTACCATGTTGTCTAGTATTGTAAGAGGTGGTAGTATAGGAGGATTTATCCTAAAGTCTACCACCATTTCTACAGTTTTGAGTGTCTTCAGTTCCAGATTGTTCTGGTCACACCACGAGGCTAGTTGTTCAATCTTCCATCTGTATGTGGATTCATCTCCAATGAGACCAATCACTGACTTCAGAAGTTTAACAGATTGTTTGAGATGAAGTCATTGGTGTATAGGGAGAAGAGAAGTGGAAAGAACATACAGCCTTGGGGCCCCCTGATGTGGGTATCTGATGGGATTCTGTCTAGCTTCACCTGCTGCTTCCTAGATATAGGTTGTTTTTTCCTTGATTAGTTTCTATCCATTGTTTCTTGTCCTTCTTTCATGTGCTTTGCAGAATAAGTTGACCTCATATTATGCATATTCCTAGTCTCCTTTTCAAACAATTGAAAAAGTGTGAAACTACATACAGGATCAGAATGTTCATTCCAGATAAACAGTATTGTAATGACATAGGTTCCAGTAGAAGTGCTGTATATATAACAGGAAGAATAGAGTTGTAGATCCAGTTTAAATTATTATGCTTTAAGGCTTCACATTGATAATTGTGGGCAATTAATCTCATAAAGCAGGAAATATAACTAAATAGTGAATTGTGCTCTCTCTCTCTCTCTCTCCCTTTCTCTCTTTTTCTCCCCCCCCCCCTTTCTCTCCATATCAGATATCTTATACAGTGGTACAATCCACTGTTTCTTCTGCATTAGAAACTATTTGTTGCACTAAAAGGATTATCCATGTATTGATTAAAATGTCAGGATAAGACTATTACTTGTATGAAAGATAATATGCTTTAAAAGGACTTAAATGTAATATTATTTCTTTCTCATAGATAAAGCAGTTTTAGTTACAGACTAACACTTTTAAGAAAACCTACTGGAGCTGTTAGAAGAATCCTGAAAAAAAAAAAACAGATTAAAAATAATCAGCAAACACTTCCTTTGAAAAACACTGAATAGATATTCTGGACCTTGCAGTTCATTGAGAGTGGATTTTGTCCAAATAATCACAGGAAAAGCAGTAATCAGCAAATTTGTTTTTTTGTGTAATCAGCATTAAAATAAAAGCATTATTTGCACTATGCTTTTGTTCTTTACTAATTTTTTTACAGAAAAATCTTCACATAGACAATTGTTTGAATATATTGACTCTCCTAAATACTGGAAAGAAAACAGCTTTATAATAATGCCATATTATCTTTAATGATTGAAATTCTTCTGTGGAATCAGCCATTTTATATAGACCCTTAGCTGTATAGCTTATTTGAAATGGAAATTGCATAATAAAATAAAGTTCTATATCAATGGATAACAATTAATATGTCTCTATATCAGTTTTCTTTTTAGAACAATGAGACAAAATATTGATATTCTTAACTACATTGCATTACGTGTTAAGCCATTTTGAGATTTAACTGGTTTGATTAAGGTTTTGTTTCAATCATGAAAAATTTGCTATCTACACTAAAGCATCCATGACTGTAAACTCCCTTTAAATTTTCTCCATCAATACAGGAGTGTTAGGAATGTTTCATTAAGACTTTTTCCCCTTCCATGTTATGATTCTGTTTTCCCTCTTTATAGTAGTTTCAATAAGTGGAAAAGTGAAATGATAGCAATAGATTTGGGGTAATCTACTCTTTTTAGTTAACAGTACTACTGCTCTTCTTCTTCTTCTTCTTCTTCTTCTTCTTCTTCTTCTTCTTCTTCTTCTTCTTCTTCTTCTTCTTCTTCTTCTTCTTCTTCTTCTTCTTCTTCTTCTTCTTCTTCTTCTTCTTCTTCTTCTTCTTCTTCTTCTTCTTCTTCTTCTTCTTCTTCTTCTTCTTCTTCTTCTTCTTCTTCTTCTTCTTCTTTAAGCCACAATGTCTCTGTAAAAGTTAGATATTTTTTTCTTGTATAAAATCAAGGCTGCTTTTAAATAATGAGATTTTTAATGAGATTTTTTCAAACCTCATTATTACTGGTCTAGGATGCAAACTACATATTTGTCAGGATAAGGCCAAGGATAACAAAGATCAATTCAGTCAAAGTTCAGCTCTTTATTCACTGACACACAATAGACAGAATCTTGCCAGACTAACTTCTTACAATTCTTACCCTAACAGATTAACCCTAGTAGCTTCTAGGGAGTGGCTGTCCTTACTCTCTGTCTTCTATCCAGAAAGGAGCTGTGTTGTCTCTTGTCTCACCCTCCTTTGTGGGAACTGTTGCTTCACTGTAGACCATCACATCAGCTCCCTTCCATATGCATAATCTCTCACAATATTCAGTCAAATTGAAGCTCATCAACTCTGTTGGAGTTAAAATATTTTTTATTAATACTGGTATGATATGGTTGGAAAGTTTCATATGTCACAGGTGAGCAAGGGAGTGTGTGGAGTATAATTTTTACTGCCAATGATTGGAATGGGAGAGATGCTCATAAATTTTGACTATGGCATATATCTTTGTCAAGTGTAGCAGGGCTAATAGGGAAAATATCAAACTTTACTTCCAAACTTTTTTCAAGATTCTCCACCCCTCACCTCCGGAAACTTTTAACCTTTTGTGATGGCATTTTTAATAGTTTCAGAAAACATATGTATATTAAACATATATTATTCAAATATGCAAATATAGAAAAATTAATCAACAATTTTCTTCCAGTTTCTTATTTTCTATTCATATATTTGGTGGTTCCCATTCGTGTATTAGCTTAAGATTTGGTTTTTCCTCCTGTCCTTTTTAAAAGAAAAGGTATTATAGTTTGAAAACATTTTATGCACACTTCCCAAGCATTTTTTTTCTAATTTTGTTTGACAAGCCTAGCTTTTAATAATTGTTTGTATTAACACATCACATTTTTATAGATTATTTTCATATATCCATGTATTTATATTCATATTCTTCTTTAATATACTTCATTTCTTTGGAGGTTTTAATAATTATAGTAGAAAATTTTGTAGTAAATAGACAGCAATTTCACTTTGCTGTGCATATGTAACTGAATTAATTCCTCATTCCTTTACAATTTCAGTAAAAATATTTTAGAATAATTCTTCTTTTAGGAACTTTCTGCTGGTTTGGTTAATTCACATGATATTGACAGCATAATGCAGCTAATCTGTATTGCTTCATATCCTGGAAGTAAAAACTTATGAATATCTGTTCAACACTATCTGATACAAATTGTATCTCCATAGGCCAATGTATTAGTAATGAATGTGATCTTTCTCTACAAAAGTAAAATATTATATCCCATCATATAATTCTACCTCTGTACAGGATTTAAATTTCTGCCTAGAAGAAAAACTTAAGGTATATTAAAATGCAGGTTATTTTAATACTTAAAATGTATTATTTATAATAAAAAATTTAGAACTTGAAATCAAGATAACAGATATATTCCATTAAAAATTTGTAACTCATAAGTAAGATTATGATGTAATAAAAATGAAGTTTTTTCCAATATAAGTAATGCATTTTTATTTGTGAGCTATGCAATAATTATAGCATTTTAAACAATCTGCTTTCCCATTTTTAAAATGCTTAGGCTTCTGTATTATTATAACAGTCCATTGTCAAGTATTATAATCTGAAAATATTGGACAGTTGTTAACTGATGCATTGTCTATGGAGAATTTCAGTCGTACAGATCATGGTTATCCAAAGGTTCTGTTTTTCTCCCTCAAGAGGCAACTGGACTTTCTGGTTTTTCTTTGAAGACAATTTGCTTCTCCTCCAAGAAGCTTCTTTATCTCTGTATCAAGTTTTGAAGTGCACTAATGCTGTTGCAACTATTATCACTTCTCAGCTTGCCAATGAACTAAGGGGTAGGGAAGAAGGAAATGAAATGTAGGCTCCAGACACCAAGAAATCAAACCATGAGAGCCAAGGACACTTCAGCAGCACTTTGGCTAAGATCCTCAGAAACATATTCTTATAACAATTTAATGAAATTCAGTCAGATAATATGATCTACTCTAATAGGGGAAGGATAATTCTATACTTTAATTATATAAGAATGTGTGGAAATTAGTTAGAGCTGGTTTTGCCCTAATCTGTGCTGAAAAGTAAAGTTTTGCATAAAGAGATTGGATTATCTTTATTCTGCTTGCTTGGTTGGGTTTGTCAGTCAGAACTTTGACATTCTGACTATATGGTGGAGAACATAAGGATTTATACTCTTTTCAGACAGCTGGTCATTTGCATTCTTTTAGTGAGTTGTTGAGGCCACCTGGAGGTTTATCTGTGTCATCAGGGTCAGTAGTGCAAATGGGTGTGGAGCCTTCTTGGAACCGTTGAAAGGACTGCGTTGTAGACTGGAGATAGATATTATATCCTTCCCCCTCTGTTGAGAGAGGGCTATTCAATTTTGACATAGATGACCTCTTTGACCCCTCTTTCAAACCAGTGATCCTCTCTATTCAAAATATGGTTTGCTGTCTTCAAAAGAGTGGGCTTTGTTTTTTAAATGCAGATAGAATCTAGTCCTGATAGGTTTGTTCTTTTATGGTATGTTATGCCATGTGTTAATGAAGTGGCTCTTTTGTTTCCCCAATGCACATAGCTCACTGCATTGTACTATGTTGCTCAGGTAAAGGACAACATACATGCACCCCAGTTGTGTCTGGGCATTTTATCATTGGGGTAGATGAGCTTCTGACTTGAGTGTTCTTGACACTGAAGTCTACACATATGTTGTCCTTTATCTTTTACAAGAATTAAAGCATATTCTTATACTCAATATGAAGTCCCAGATTGATGGGCAGGGCATGTGTTCTTCAAGTATATGAAAAAGATTTGTCTGAAGAAGACGTATTTCCTTTTTTAAGTTTTCTAATTCATAGACTAAAGTCTTCTGTAAATTACAGGAAAGCAGAGAATTCATTAACATTTTCTCTTGGATAAAATCAAGCAGCAATCTATGGCAAAATATGCAAGATCTTTCTTCCCAGTTTTTCTCATAAGAGTTAAAGTTGTTGATGGAGGAATGTCTGTTTCTTAAATTACAGACAGACATCTTATGAAAAAAAGATATATGGCAGAAATCTTCATGAGTGTGAATGAATGAATCCATGGCTGATGGCTTGGAAAGATGGGAGGAAGAGACCCAGAATTCAAAACTTGGGACTAATATATACTGTATAAGGAACAGAATTTGTGGGTGTTGTTAAATGGAGAATTTCCCATATGTGTGGCTTCATGATTATCTGCAGTAAACTTAATCTAACTTTTTAAGCCTATTTGAGAATGTAGAATGAGAGAGAATCTCATTTTCATACCTGGTATGAAACCCTAATATTGCTGGCCTTATCACAAGTGGCTTCTTTCAACATTTCTCAAATGAGAAGAGACTTTTAAATTTTCTGGAAGTAGCAGCTATATCCAAAGCACATAATCCAATTAGATACCATGCCATTGCTTTTCCACATCTTCCTCAAGAACCTGTTTTTTTTTTAACTGAAGAATTTTGAGACATTCTTATTTGTAAGAGTCCTATTTTCTGATATGTCTGTTCTTTTTATAGTGGCTCAGAGGTGAGAATAGATCCAAATTGGTCATTTTCTTTTTCAATTTCATAATCATCCAGTCATACTGTCCAGTTTTTGCATTAATTTGCAGCTTTTAAAAAAAATAAAACTAAAATCCTAAGAACTTTTCTCTGTATTTTTTCCTGAGATTTTACCTAAATGCATGAATGTTTGTTTTATAAACATATTTCCTAATGCACTGCCATTGCTGTCTACAAATTGTCCTATTTATATTTATTTTTAATAAATAACCCGAATCTTAAAATTCAAAGGACTGTACATATCCATATACAATTTAATTTGTGCTTAATTTGAGTTCATTCAAAAGTGCAAATTACTCATCTTTTATTTCAGTCTTCTTTAAATTGCCTTCCCCTAATCCTCATGTACGTAGTAAATCAAAGTAAAGGAAAAGATCAAAGCAACACTAATGTAGAATAAAAACTAAAGGGCCAATTCAAGTAATTCTGATTTACTTTTTCAAAGTTGTTTTTCAAGCTGCCTTATCTTCAGTACTTTTCATACAGAACGTAGGAAATCTTGCCTTGATTTCGTATTTGCTACAAGCATATGCTAAAATGGTTTCTATAATCCTTATAGCTGTAGGGCATGTCAAATTTTACAACTTTCAATTTCCAAACATTAGGAGTGCTCAAAAGTTGTGACATGCCTTGGGATTGTAAAGATATTTTGGTTACTTTAATATAATTTAGATGTGCTTGATAAGTAACTACATAAATATCATAACTTTTTAACACTTCATTTCACTTGTATAGGTTTTTGCTAGATATGAGCCTCGCATCAAAATCAACATGAAACAAAGTTGCTAAGAAGTGTGTAAAGAAGGGAAACCATAGCACGATTAAAATCCTGGCACTGCTTTTCTATCAAGAATATTTCATTCTACAGTCTCAGCTCCTACAACAGCAAACCCATGTAGATACATATAGGAACTGTTGTTTTATGCGCAGCGAGATTTTGTGTGTAGTGCGTTCCAATAGTCTTATTGTCTCTTTGTCATTTAAACAATCATATTCTTTTCTCTTTAAATACCAGGTGGTCCTCGACTTATGACCATAATTGAGCCCATTTCTGTTGCTAAATGTGTTCTGACCCAACCGGGTTCCCAAAGAGCAAACACAGACAAAGGCAACAGCTCCAACCTTTTAAGGTTTAATAACGAATTCTGTTCTTAAGGCTGCTTTCCACTAATTAGCTCTGATAAGAAAGAGCCTTGCCAAGTTGTTTGTCAAGGTTTCCAAAAACCCAGAAATAAGAACTAATTTACAAGATTCTCCAAACATGAACTAAGATGTCCACCAGTTGAGCTTAAGAGCTTCTTTGCTGTCTGCAAAGAACACTTTTCCAAACCTGGCTTTTATCCTCTTGAGAGAAGGGCCATTACCTTGCAGACTTGCTCCCAAATCACCTATGCTGCTGTAATTGTTCTTTCCTCCGAGCAATCCTTCGTGCACGTGCACTTGGCACAGGCCCCTCGGGAACTTCCTCATCACTGCTGCCAGCCCCCACAATCTCTGAAGGCAGCAGTCCACTCCCAGATGGTCCTGGCCCTTCATCAGAGTCTTCGCTCTCCTCAGCCATCTGCACCTGCTGCCGGCTAACCACAACAAAATGAGACAGGTGAGTTTTGTTAGGTGAGTTTTGTCCCATTTTATGACTTTTCTTGCCACGGTTGTTAAGTGCATCATTGCAGTCATTAAGTTAGTAACATAGTTGTTAAGTGAATCTGGCTTTCCCATTGACTTTGCTTATCAGAAGGTTGCCACATGACCCAAGGACATTGCAACCATTTTTATGATAAATATGAACCAGTTGCCAAGCATCAGAATTTTGATCAGGTGACCTTGGAGGTGCTGTAACACTGGCAAGAAGTCACTTTTTTCAATGTCAATGTACCTTCAAACAGTCACTAAATGAACTGTTTTAAATCAAGAACTATGCATATTGTAACGGAAGAAATCACGAGAAAGATGTATCTTTTATTTTTGGATACCTGAGATAATCTAGTGCAGTGTTTCTTATTGTCAACTTTAAGATGGGTGAACCAACTCCCAGAATTTTCCATCCAGGAAGGTTGAAAAATACAACAATTGAATGACAACAAATGATTAAATTATGCAATTTGTGACAGCCTATAGAATTTCCTTCCTGCCTTCATTACAGGATTAGGCCAGTAATTTCTTCTAACAACCGGTTCTCTGAACTGCTTAGAATGTTAACAACCAGTTCTAGTGAATAGGTGTGAACTGGTAGAATCCCACCCCTGAATATTGATCAGAAAGATGCTATGAGACTTCTGTGTATTTTGTATGAAGACCGAGTAGGAAATCAAGGTCCATTGCTATCTTAACAGGACTTGATAAAGTTCTAAAAATGACTGCCAGATAATTATTTTTCCTCATAATACATCTATTAAGGAACAATCAATTATTTTCCTCAACCAACTGTTATATCATTTTCTTGAGGTTTTATAATATCTTCTCTTTATAAGAGCTATTTTAAGAAGTTGTTGTGCTCTACAAAAGTCTTTGTGGTTACTAATTTAGTTGTTTTTAGGAACAAAGAGTGTCTGAGCAAAGCAGCAAATTCATGAGTTTATCTGTCTCTATTTATAAATGAGAATGTGGTGCTTGAGATAAATATATTTTCCAGGTAAGAGATTACACCCTGGCAGATCATAAACATCCACCAACATACGGTTGAAAAAGCAATATTTAAATATATGTGGATGTGTGAAAAAACTAAATTTCATTTTATTTCATTTTTTCTCCTCCTCCTCCTCCACCTTGTTCCCTCCCCACCCCCTATCTATATCCCAGATGATTATATACCATAACTGGAGGATCCCACTAATATCAATAATAAAGCATCAATTAACATTGCAACTTTCATGGAATCAGGAGGATTGAAATAATTTCCAGAAAAATTCAATAAAACAATCAATAGCCATGATCCCCAAACAATCTGTGCAATGGGGCAATATAGGAATCAAGGAAACGAATAGACAAAAATGAAAGAAGTCACACAGTCCTATGGTAAATGTGTGATTGTTTGAACAACTCCATAATTAGAGTGAAAATTATTGTCTTCCTTCTAAGAAACAATTTGTCCCTTGTAAGATAACACACAGACAAGAGTAGGGAAACTTCCTGAAACATTCAAAAGTATCCAAAAGCCAAAATTGACTAAACTTCTTTCACTGGCCATACTTACTGCTAGACACAAAATGGGATGTGGATCTGCTGCAGAGGGATGATTTGACCCAAATCAACCAGGGTGTCTAAAAATTCTGGCTGAATTGGAACTGGAGAAAGGAAAAGTGGTGAGGGTGTGTTTTTGTTGGCATTTGTGGCCTACAATGCAATCTTCCTCCTCCAGGCACAACTTCCTGGTGGTAGCACAGTGCCCTGCCACTCCCCACAAATGCTTCCCACCATGCCTCACACCTGGGAAGGTGCACTTGGCAGGAAGGAGTGGGTTGGTTGCTCCAGCAGCAGGCATGGCAAGTGGGGGATGGCAGTATGCTGTGCCACCACAAAGAAGGCATGTCTGGTGGGAGGAGAGGTCCAGTTGACACACAGCAACTGTTGTGTTCTTACAGAACTTCCTTTAGATAGATAGATGATAGATATAGAGAGACATGCAAACATACACATACACATGGAATTATTTCATGTGAATACAGAATTATTATAGTAAACAAAGCTAATACAACATAACTTCATATTGGAATGCTGGGACTATTGTAAAATGGGGATTTAATAATTGTGTTTCTAGCATCATAAAATCTGAAATCTCACAAAACCACACATTTTAATAATTCTTCATGGTTTTGTTCAGTCTCTTTTTTAAAGTAGTTAATTTTTAACTATTCAGAAATTAAGACATTAGTAATAGTAATATAGACATTGTCATTTAGTAAGAAAATTCCAATCTAAAAAGAGTAAGCTATCTATATCATCTTCGTGCAGGAAGGGAAAAGAAAAAGAAAAGGAAGCTAGCCAGTTTAGCCTAAGGAAATTATATAAAAACTACTTATGATATAGAAGCACAATTACTGAAAGAATCACCAGAGGTATGAAAATCATTTCAATGTAACCAGCAGGCAATTTCAATTATTATGTGTTCTTGAGTGATATAATCATAACTGGTTGGCTATTTCTCGCTATTCTCCACAGGAACTGTGGTGCAAAAGTTTAAAGCCATGGGAGTCGGTCACTGACTGAATTCCCACAAACCATTTATTTGAGTCATAGCATAGGAAATGAGGACATACAAAATAATAGAACTGAGGGTCTCCCTGATTTAAAATAATTCTATGATAGTGATGTCCTGAAATAATCTGAAATGTACGTCCGATCATTAATTATAGCTTTATGAAATTGATGATGATAGAAGATTTTGATTTTGATTGCAAGGAAATTGGGTTGGGGAGAGGGCAGTTGAATAAAGAAGAGTGCCGTGATATGAGAAATTCAATCCTCCACATTGTGTGTGTGTGTGTGTGTGTGTGTGTGTGTGTGTGTGTGTGTGTGTGTGCATGGGAGGGGGGTGGTGTTTGTTTTTGTTCTTCCACTTGCTTTGTAGCTTCTTCTTTCAATCTAATCTTTCAAATGACTAGTTCTTCTGAGTCATAGAAAAGTCTCTACAGAAGAATACCATCTCAGAAACTGCTATATTGAGTGGAGAGAAAGAGTGGAGGTGGCTATAGATCTTAATTTAAAAGATGGATAAAGCATTCTTGGTCAGGCAAGGAAGGGCCAGGAGTAGGTAAAGAAAAGTACCTAAAGAATTGTGTTCTACCCTTGCTAAGGTCAAAATGCTCCCAAAATTATCATCTTTTTCAAACTCAAAGTTCCTGTTAAAAGCAAACTTCATTCTTTCCATAATTATGATCTCTATTTTGTAAAATGAGGTCAGCTTCATTTCACATGTTAGCCTGGACATTTTGCATTTATCTCTTTCATTCTCTTTGGCCCTGAAAGAAGGCTCAGCCTTACAAGTCTGAAAATGCAATGGAAAATTAATTACCACCTCATCCATAAAGCCAAAAAGGAACCAGAAAGACCAGAACACCTTCCCACCACCTGTCAAAACCCAGATGAGCAGAGATTAACACCAGACTTAACATCAGACCAATAATCAAGAAGTAAACAATATCCCAATCAAAGAATTGCCAAAGAAGCTAAAAAACAAACCCCACTCCAGCCAAAAAATCCACCAAGAACACTCCCACCAACACGAATAGGGCAAGCCATTCCTTACAGGTACTGATTATGTTACCTAGTTTGGGTAATGAAATATCTCCAAGAAAACAACCAAGCTGAAAGAACATCAAGGATCTCTTGTCCACAAATGCAGTTAATTTTAAAGGAAATTTATGCATGGTTTGTTTGTTAGTTTTGGTATTCATTCCTGGGGTTATTTCTCCTTTCCATGAATTCTATTTGGCATTGTATAATAAACCTTAACCCTAACTCCTGTGTGCCTTTATTTCTGTTAACATTACATTAGTCATGATTCCTTTTTCATATTATTTTCAACAATGCCTAGGGGCATATTGCACTTAATCATTTAAACTGTCCTATTTTTATTATAAGTCTAAACCAAAACATGATTTTTTTGCAACCCCTTCCAGAGTATTCAATCTGAGCTTCAGGCTACCAGCTCCTCTCCTCTTATTTTTCGGTTCCAGAAAAGCAGTGGTCAATTATTTTCCTTTCAGTGGATGATCTTACATAGACATATGCATATACACTCCACACAGAGTAAAATTAAATTTGTATTTTTGGAAAAAAGGGGAAATAGAACCTGGCCCTTTCTTTAAGCTTTCAGGAAATTAATACTTTTTTTAAAAAAAAATAGCTTCTGCTGGGTTTCAAACAAGCAATGTATTACATACTAAACAAAACTCCACCATTGATTTATTTTAATACAAATGGTGAAGACAAGGTCTTAAAAGCTCTTACATGAGGGCAACTGTTTGCTAAGTTAGAGTGTTCCTAAATATGAGAAGTGTCCAGCATTAGCCTATAAGGAAACAAACTGCTCCAGACAAAATGGACAAGAACATTTGAGGTGACACAAGAAGAAAAGTCTATTTCAAAGTACAGCAGGAAAGCATGATTGAAGGCCAATCTATAATGGAGGACAAGTGAGAAAAGGCTGACACCATCTATTTCTGTCTTTTAAAAATGGCTGCTGTCTCATTCTGGAAATAGGCAGGAATGGCATTCAAATTTTTTAACAACCGGTTCTGTAGGTGTGGCTAGTTGGGCATGGCTAGTTGGGTATTGCCATGTGATTGTGTGTGGCTTTTTTTGTCAGCACCCCCTGCTCCATTTTTTTGGCCTCTTGGGCCTCAGGGAAGCTTCCTGGGGGGCATTTTTGCTCCCAGAAGCTTCCCTGAGGCTCAGGAAGGCAAAAAAACAGCACGGGGTGGCTGTGCAATACCCCCCATGTTCCATTTTTTGGCCTCCTGGGGGGGGGGTCATTTTTTCTCCTGAGGTCCAGAAAGGCAAAAAATGGAGTACCAGGCGGGCTGCATACCCCCCCACTCCATTTTTTGGCCTCCTGAACCTCAAGAAAGCTTCCTGAGCAAAGCAGTAAGACAGTATGAGGGATCCCGGCACAGTTGATCATCTGAACAGCTGATCCTTCGGAGGAAAAATAAATAAATATTTTAAGGAATGACTGGGTGGGCAGAATGCAGTCAGCAATGTCAGGCATGCACACAATGTCATGCATGCATGATAAGGACTAACTGGGAGGAGAGGGGAGGAGTGGGAAGAGAGAGGTGGGGCCAGACAGGAACATGATTTGCCAGTTGTCCAAACTGCTCAGAATCGTAACAATCAGTTCTATAGAACTGGCCTGAACTGGTAGAATACCACCCCTGGAATAGGGCAACAAAGGGGGGGGGGGCAATAAGCCTTGTGTATAACTATTATGAATTCCATCATTTTTTCTCTGATTGGCATTTGCTTTTAAAGATTTGTAGATTCAAATTTATTTTAAATCAGAAGAGTGAGGGAAGGTTTACTTATTTTTGGAAGATGTGAGAAGTTTCTAGAAGGAAGGAAGTTTATTTTAAAAACAGAAAAAAGGTCATTTTAGGTAGGAAGGGAGTTTTTTTTTGTGTGTGAAAAACAAAGTAGAAGAATGTAGAAGAAAGAGTTGGGAATAAGACTTGAAGGAGCCATAAGATGTGATGGAAGGAGAGAAAGAGCAGAGCTTCAAAATTGGATTTAAACAATTGGAAAAGACCTTAGAGTTCTAACCCCCTGATCAAGCAGGAGATCTTATACCATTCCAGACAATGGCTGTCTAATCTCTTCTTCAAAATCTCCAGTTAGGATAATCCTAACCCTAACCCTAACCCTGGGAGTTGTTATTGGAATTGGAGGAATTAGAGTAACACAGGAAAACTTGTATAACTTGGTCTGTTTAGGAAATCAAAATTAAAAACAAAAATAGATTTACTAAAACTACGCATAGGAATAATTTGCTATCCACTGGAAGGTTTAAAAATAACAACTCTGGAACTTTTCTTACAAGAATGTCGACAACAAACCTTTCTTAGGAATTGCCCACTAGCCCTGTTTACCATGCAGGCAGAACTAAGAGGAAATATACTTGATTGGTGATTAAACATAGTTGACATGGAAAATACTGTAGAGAGAGACCATGAGAATTTATAAAGTGAATATAAATGAAATAATGTGAGGTTTAATTTGAACATGGAAATTTCAATTTGACCTAGTAATAAAGCACACTGGATTCAGGATAATATATTTTAATATGAATGAGATGTCCTAATGAAGTCCTCTGCTCTTAGTGAAGAAGGACAAAGGAAGAAGGGTATCTCAGAGAAGAGTAGGATGAAAATTAATTTACAAAAAGAAATGATTTACAAAAAAAAAAAAAAAAAAAAGAAAGGAAAGAAAGAAAGGAAACCAGAGTCCCCTCTCCTATCCAGTTTCCCAGAAAAGATTATTCCTTCAGCAAATCCCTATACCATCTTCTCAGACAACACGGAGAAGATGCAATGAACAACAACAACAAAAATTCTTCTCCATTTCACAGCCTCTGAGTATGCTTAATAATGGATTGTAATCTGTGTTCAGTTGCATTTGCCGGAAGTTTTCTTCCACTAGCATTTTAGATGACATTTTTCTTGCTTCATACCCTTCAACTCCATCATGTTCCAAAGTGCTGCTCAAGCTCTGTGACCAGGAATAACATGCTTAGGAGTATTAATGTCAACCACCTGGGATGTTTAGTAATAAAGCTAATGGATTGTAGTTGAGGCAAAATGAAATAGATTGGATTTTATATATCTGTTCCTTGTTTCATGTAGCAACAAATAACTGATGTTTCTGTTCATGTATGTGTATAGGGGAAAATTATACATGCTTTGTACTTTGTTTTTAATTTTCATTGTTTAATGCAGAAATCAAAGTATTAAGAGGTAATCAACCAGTCCACCAAATTAACAATGACTTATGAAGGGAGGGTCTGGGCATGGCTGCCTTAAAAACTTAAAGAAAGTTTTAGAATTTTCTAATAAGGAAACAGTAAGGAAAACAGTAAAGAATTTTCTAAGTTAAGGAAACAGATTTAGTCAGAGGATATGGAGCTACGTTCTTAATCCCTAATCCTATAAAATTATAATTTGTATACTTCATTTTCATGAAAATCTAGAGAGACTTGTTGACATTTAACAATTAAATTTTAAAACCAAAAGTATTTATTAATATGCTTTCTGGTTTTCTAATTTTCCTCTACACACACACACTCACACAAACAAACACACACACAAACATCAGTTATTCATTGCTACATGAAACAAGTAACAGATACATAAAAACCAATCTATTTTGCCCAACTACAATCCATTAGGTTTATTACTAGTGACTAAAAACAGAAACAACCTTTAAATTAGATCTTCTAACCCCCTTAGGCTTTTCATGCAAAATAAAATTGTAGCAGCCAAACTGCTAATAAAATACGCTCTTTCAAAGTCCAGGTTAAAAATACTAAAATAAAAAAAATGGAAATTGACTGTCCACAGTGTTCATTCTGGCTGTTTGTCATCCAGTTAATCATAGCATGGAAACAGAGTTCTTACATAAATCAGTTAATCAAGACAGCTGATTAAGATTCAGATAATTTAGTCAGGTAAACTTTCCAGAGCAGGAAGAATTGCTTTCTATTTATATGTAATATTAAGAACTTGCCATTTTAGTTTTGTTTAAGTAAAAATGTGTCAATAATGCAAAAGCTCAAGAATCCAATTATCTTAACCTTAATGTAACAAATCCACATAAGTAGCTTTGTTAGTTTGAAACACTCCATTGTCTGGAAAGCCATTATTTCCACTAGATATTTACTATGACAATCCTGCAGTATTCTTTAAGAAATCTGAAATTTGATTTTGAATGAAAAAATGATCTTTAAAAACTGGTAATGGCCAGGTCTCATTTTAGAAAGGAAGCTCATTAATATATCTTGTTATTATACTATTAATTATACAATACTAAAAGCATAGCAATCCTACATTGTTTTTAAAAACATATTCAGTTCATCCATGTATTTATATAATGAATGGCAATAGGGTTTTTTAAATTTGTTTGTGATGAGACTGGAATTAACTTCATGTCTTTTATCTATTTCCACTTAAATTAGGAATGAAAATGCAGGACTGAAAAGTTTATGTATAATCATTAATTTAAAATAAAACAGATAAAACAGCAAACTTTATCAATACAGAAATGCACCTGCAATGAATGGTAAGTCATTTAAAAATTGGGTGACTTTCCCAAATTGTTGACCATATATTATTGAGAAGTGCCTTCTAGCCATCTCTTTGAGAACATGTACACATATACACAATAATGGGGTCTTTCTTGAGTGGAGACCTGGACAGAAATAGTCCTTTGAAATTTGAAGCTGGGTGGATGATTTCACAAAATTTCTCCGAAGGAAGACGAATGTTTCCAAAAACATCTCTACAGCAAGACCCTCAGTGGGGGGAGGAAATGGAACCAAATAAGGAGTTCCCTCATTATGTCTTCCTTGGGATTCAATTGAAATGTAGGAAATTAGAGAGTTTATAGATAATTACTGGAAAATTGATTTATGATAAAAGACAGAACATGCATGCATACCTTTGGCATTTCATGATTAGATGCAAGAATTCTACAGTAAAAATAACATTTAAATTAATTATAGTTAATTAGTTAATGACAATAAGCAATTCAAACTGAATAAGAACTGAAGGAAAAATATTATTTTTTTTCTTAAAATTACAGCCAGAGTCCTGCTTCAGATTTCAGCCAGACATGCACATGTGGTTTCTCAGGAGATTATCAAGGCTAAAAGTTAACTGCGAAGCAAAGGCTTGCTAACAAAGTTTGATTTGAAGTAGCAGTACATAAATGTAGAGTGTTGGAAGACGTACTACTCTTCATCAGAGAGACAGGTTAAGATTGTCAGCCAGTCTAAATGTCAGAGGTTCCAGAGTAGAATCCACACACGAATATCACATATGAGTTAGAGATCAGTTGTTCAGCCAAAAGAACCTGACTCAGAGCTGTTTCTTAAATAAGATGGCAGCCAGCTGTTAATAGTCAGGTTTAACCCATTGCTTGGTAAGGAACCAAATAGACTTTCACTGTTGTGCTCATTTCTCTATTCATCTAGTGCAGGACTAAGTGACTTTATATCATCTTCATCTGATTTTTCTAGTTGCTCAATTGGCACCTGTGCTTGACCAACCTGAAGTGATTTCTGACTTTGTTCTTCCTGAGAATGATATTCAATGGACTCAATTGGAATAGCTATTTTTGGGTCAGAATTAGAATCTGAGTCCTGATCTTGGGCCCTGATGAGGATTCAGTGAATGAACTACTTAATTCTCAGAGTTCCCTTTTTTACGCTTTCAAGTTTATAAGTGTAGAGAGACAGTTGAGAAAAATTGTAATCTCAATATTTCTATTGCACAGATTCTGTCCTTTCTTTCTTGTAGTTACCAGTCTTTAAAAATAATCCTATAAAGAAAGGAGCCAGTCCTGTACTTCCAGGTTTCATGTAATTTAACAAAAGGGAATGCATTGTAAATTTCATATACATGAAAATGCCAAAAATAAGCTCCATATTATATTTTATTATGTACATACTCTAGAGAATTTTTTAAAATACCATTGTGTCACTGCTTGGTCAAATAATTTGATTTTGATTCCCACAAAACATTGCCATTTCCACAAACTTTCATTCTACCAAGGTTTTGTTTTTTTGTTTTTGCACCTCTTCCAAAACTTTTCCTAAAGCTGCTTGCAATCTCATAAAATACGGATGAGCAGCTATTGGTGTAATTATTGATCACAGTTCCATATTTTATGTATGTTATCTGTAGATCCCACTGTCATCTTTATCTTTGAAATTCAATGGTCATTTTGCCACTGGAATTCAGTGGTGCAATTTAAATATATGTACAGTATTTTTAAATGGGTGTGATACCTGCAAAGCCTTGAAAACATTGAAAATAGGAAAGAATGAATGCAACAGTTTTTCAGAAAAACATTATTATTATATTAATCTTTTCCGACCTCTTGCTCCCACATTTTCTAGACTACAGTTCACAAGATACTCAAGCAGCATAGCTACACTAACAGAAAAGAGTTGGAGAGAATAACTTTCAGATCTGATCTTTGCATTTTGACAGTTTTTTATCCCCAAAAGGGACGTTCTGAATATTTTTATTATGATAATCTACAATTCCAGTTTTCTTGCTAATAAATTCTCATTGTACATCTTTTCTTCTAAATAGCAATATGAGATTTTCCATAGTGAAACATAAACAAACACATTTTTGATGATTTGGATGAATTAAAAAAAATGCAACCAGGAATTAATTGTTGGTTTATTTTTTTACAATCTTCTTCTACTGGTAGTAATAGCAATAAACAGTGTTGATGCCTTAGGGTAATAACTAAGTAAATGAGCTGGTAAAGTGAAACTGTTAAGTTTTTAATACTGTTGTTATTCATTCACCATTGAATTGGCTTACTTTGTGATTTAACTGGTCTCTGCAGTATAATGCAAGTTTACAGGAAAATGTATAAAAGGACTATATTTTACGAGGAGATAAGTAAGAACATCATCATCATCAAACAACATTTTAAAAGAGGCAAGGGACCATTATTGCTTAAGAATCTTTTGCTTAAAGGATAATTACTTTGGGGAAAAGAAACTTTATTTAATAAGCATTGAAGAACACGTACAGATGAAACAATCTTATAAAATTTAGCATATTTTTAAAGACATCTTTTTCCCCTTTTTTTCTCTATTGATAAATAAAATAGTACATATTTCATTGTCCAAAGAGGCCTAGAAAGTTATAGATCCTCTTCATCTCTTTTAGGCTGATTAAAAGACCTCGGGCAAACCAAGAAAATTTCAGAAAACCAACCGTTGAAAAGGCCAACAACTTAAGTCAACTCAGAACTTAATCCATCATTTGAATCATACAATTAAAAGAAAAATTAACAGAGAATCCTCAAGCATAGAAAAGAAGAAACAAAAAGAAATAAGGCTAAGATTAAGCAACTGATAATGGATTAATCTATAGCATGAAAGAAATTGCAGGTGAATATTAAACCATTTGTTCAAACTCAGGGAATCAATGAACAAACCAATTTGAGATGTGTATGAGAGATAACGGAACCTGTAGGTCTCCATATTGTCACTTTGATAAAAAGCAAATTTGGTCTAATGGTGAGGGCACCAGAGTAAAAAGCAGGAGCCAGTAACTTCTAGTCCGATCTTAGACACGAAAAGCAGTTGGGCTAGTCACTCTCTTTCAGCCCAACACATCCCTCAGAGTTGCTGTGGGGAAAATAAGAGGAAGAAGGTATATTGGAATGTGTGCCACCTTGAGTTTTTTGAAAAAGGCGGGATACAAACAAATGAACAAATAAAATGTTCTTATATTTGATCTTCTCTAATCCTGAGAACCATAAACTGAACATTCACATATTTATTGATAATTGGTATCCCCCAGTTTGACAGAAGCTAGGAAGAAGGATGGGCACTTTTGCCTTATTTTTGTTGTATCCCTATAATAAAGTCTACTTATATTTTTATCGTCTGTTACAGCTCATTACATCTTCATCCTTCTTTCCATCCATCTTCTTCCATGCAGACATTTTGGGGTTCCTTACTTTTCAAAAACATTAATAATTGTTTCTTTTTTTTAACTTACACCCAGAACATTGAGAGAAACTCAGATTGTTTTCTGAGAAATGTCTTTTTTCTTTCTTTCTCTGATTCTTTAAGGAATGACTATTCAGCAGCTTCTGACCAGTTCTGGAGAACTGATAGCTGATATTTTGAATAGTTCAGAGAACCAGTAGCGGAAATTTTGAGTAGTTCGGAGAACTGGCAAATACCACCTCTGACTTGCCCCACTCGTATCTATTGGGGTGGGGAGGAAATGGGATTTTGCAGTATCATTCCCCTGCCACACCCACCAACCCAGGCCCACAGAACTGGTAGTAAAAAAAAATTGAATCCCATCACTGAATTTTACCTATCTGAAAATGCCAAACAAGGGAAAAATGCTAGATTTTTAAATAGTGTTTAATAAATCCCTCAGACATTTTTCACATGGCTTGCCAAATGTTTCTTCAGATTTCAGTGAACAAACACAAAATTTAAAATAATTACTTGGCTCCTAACTATTCATTTTTGCCAAAGTGGATTATCATATCTATTAGGAAACACATTAGAGTACAAATCCAGCACTTTATTGTTTTATACCAAGATCCTTGGTTAAAAGTTTAAAAAAAAATTCCAATGTTTCTTGAATCTAGGCTGAATGAAGACTGTCAACTTCATATTCAGATACCAAACAGCAGTGAAACAGTGTAGAAACTTTAATACTGATCCTATAATCTCCCTAAAAAAAGAAAACAACGAAAAGTATATTAAACAAGTGCTACTAAAGTTTAAGTAGCCTTAATGGAGAAGGGAAAAGAACTTCATAGAAATTTCATAGACATTCCAGGAGAGACAGTTGCTTGAGCTTTAAAAACTCTAAATCAATTAATTTATGCCAACAAGAATTCCCTCTGAATAAGCAAGTTAGCAATAAGAGGTTGTATGATATTATCATGATCAGATGACAGATCCATGTTATCCTGTAATTATCTTGGAAATTAAAGGCAGAAATTATTTATTCATTATGTTGTTTATATTAATGCTGATGTTGTACTGGTATCACATATCATATCATTTGGACAATACAGGACATAACCAAGATTCTTCGCTTCAAGTTTTTTCCCCCAGGCAAGCAGCTGCACCATTGCATCACTTTAACTGGGCTACATCCTGCTTGGCACAGTATTAGTTTTCACTGGCATAATTCATTAATATATCAATTTGCATTGCAATGCTCCATTTTCCCATGAACTCTGGGACCATTTACCCAGGGGTGGGATTCAAAATTTTTAATAACCGGTTCTGTGGGCATGGCTTAGGTGGTGGGCATGGCTTGGTGGTAATGTGACTGGGTGGACATGGCTTGGTGGTCATGTTATTGGCTAGGCGTGGCCAACTCAATATTACTCACATCAAGGCATCTCCTCGCCTGGCCTCTCAGGACTGTGGGGATGCTGCAACAATCATAAGTGTGAAAAAAGTCACTTTTTTTCAGTGCAATTGTAACTTTGAATGGTCACCCACATGATCAAAGTACCAGCAAAGGAGGGGAAAAAAAACTCCATAGATGCTCCTGAGACAGGAAGTCTAGTCCTGCCAAGAATGTAATAAGGGTTAACGGAGAGGCAGTTTCTGTAAGCAACACCAGAATGTTTCCTTCCTGACTTCATTACAGGATTAGGCCAGTAATTTCTTCTAACAACTGGTTCTCTGAACTGTTTAGAATTTTAACAACCGGTTCTAGTGAATAGGTGCGAACTGGTAGAATCCCACCCCTGCATTTACCTAAGCAAAAACGGACAGTTAATACATTTGCTTTGAAAATTTTGTCCACACTGCCTGGCTATCATATGGCAAATGGATTTTTTATCATGATTAGGTGATTCAGAATAGATCATGTCAAACAGCAGCCTGTTCATGCAATCTCCCTGTGATGCACATTCAGGTATATTACATGTCAGATTCACCTCAAGGCCACTGTTTGTTTAATTTCTTTTATGAATAGCAGGTAATGAAATGAAAGTGCTTCAAGACAGATGTATTTTCAAGGGACTTTTACAGGATATAAAATTGATGATAGATTAAGTCATCCTGAGACAGTTTGGAATTTAGTTCCATAGGCTGGTAGAGATGACAATAATATTGATGATAATACTAGGATTTACTTTTAGATCAAGACTAACTTCAGGCCATCATACCTGGGGCATGGTGGAATTTCATTATTTCTTTGAACCCCATGAGAATCCCCATCTTCTGCCCAATTGTAGGGATTTTGGAATATAATCAGGCACTTTATGTTTTGATGAATATCCTTAAAACTTTAGCAAAATGAGAATAGCAAGCAGTTTGTGTTGTAGAGCAGTGGAATAACCTGAGGCAAACACGGAGCGAACTTCAACTTTTACTTTATTGTAGCAATAAAGGGTTGCCGCAGTTACCGCGCTAACAAGGTAGCCAGCCAGCAGACAACAGCTGATGACATTTGACAGTTCCCTTTCATAGCCGGCTGTCAAATGGCATCAGCCAATAGGAACAGTCCGTTGTGACTATTTTACCTTGGTTCTGTCTTGTATTTTTCCACAGGAAGAAATCTTGCTAAAAAGCAAAGCACTGACAAGAAGGGAGTTAATAAAAGAGACAAAGAATGTGTATTCAAATAAGATATGCCTGTCTATAGCAGCTATAGAGTATGTGGCTCATGTCACGTAGACTGGTCTGAAAAGATTAACATTGTATCTCTTTGCCTTCCTGTAAATTTCCTCCCTCACCCCCTCCCTTGAATTAGCACAATAAAAGAGGACAGCAAAAAGCCTGGGGAAGCAGAAGAAAGGAGCAGGAGAAGGAGAGAGCCCGGACATTTTCCATCTGTTCCAGGGCAGCCAGGGAATCCCATCTCCCCCAGTCTCAGGGTGCTGCCTCATTTTGAAGATTTCTTGTGTTTTGTGTGTTTTATTTCTTGTGCTTGCTTGGCAATCACTCTTGTGAGAGTCTTGCCTAGCCTCACCCTTGCGAGGGTCCCACTCTATCTCGCCCTTGCGAGGGCTATTTTCTCACCCTTGCGAGGGTTACTTTAAACTTCGTCCTTGCGAGGACTAATTCACCCTTGTGAGGGTCCCACTGTCTCGCCCTTGCGAGGGCTACTTTAAATCTCACCCTTGCGAGGGTTATTCTCTGAGAGGAATTCAGCAATCAACCAGAAAGGCGAAACAACAGACCGGTCGCTCAACGCGACAGCTGGGGGCTCGTCCGGGATCTCTAATCGTCTGGGATCCCTTCGCCTTTCAGGTTCCAAGGTGTGACTTTTGTCTAGAAGTGCATCTTCTTCACTTCATTCTTCTTCGCCTGGAATAGGCTACGTCGACAAAAAGTAAGTATGGGCTCCTCGATTTCTCAAGTTTCGTCAGGGCATAGGGACGAACTTTATAATCTAGTGAAGAAAGCTAATTCCTTTCAAAAAACCAATGGTACCACTGTGTACCCTATTTCTAAAAAATCTTTAAATAAATTTATAATTTATATTGAGGCACACTGTCCAACCTATCCATCTGCTGGAACTCTTAGCCATTCTCACTGGGAAAAATTAGGAAAATATTTACATAAAGTTCCCAGAGCTCCCATGGATATACTTATTTCTTGGAGAGCAATAATGGCTGCTATAACAACTATATATCCTCCTTCTAGTCTTCCTGAAAATTCCTTTTCTCCTGTTTCTTCTGACTCCCACTCTTCTAATTCAAAAACTTCTAAGCCTCTTGCAGCTCATTTGGAATCAAACTCTTCCTTACCACCTCCTTATTCAGATATTTCTTCCCCCCCCTCCTGCTCTTCCTTCTCTTTCTGATTCTCCTATTATGAATCCTATGGGAGGAATCATAACCAATCTTTTGTCATCACCTCTATCTTTAGAAACAGGAGAACCTTCTGCTTATCCTATGACTATCATCCCTGGGGGAGGAGGCAATGTTCATAGTAACATTGAGTTTAAAGTTTTGAAAAATATAAAAGATGCAGTTACAACTTATGGATTGCATTCTCCTTTTACTAGGGAATACTTGATTCTTTGGTTACAGCTAATACAGTTATGTTATTGTATGATTGGAAAATTCTTTTTCTATGCTTATGACTCCAGCACAATATGTTGTGTGGCAATCTGAATACTAATTGAGGGGTCTTCAGCTAGCCCCGCCACAAAGGCTGAACTAACTGCCACAACGTTTCCTGTGGTATTGTTAGAGGATCTTGTGTATGATGATCCTGGTGCTGTTTTTACTCTTCCTTTAACTGCAACGCTTTTCAAACCTCTTCCTCCTTCCACACCTGTCTTGCTTATTCCCAATTCTTCTCTTACAATAGAGGGTGTGGTTGCAGCTCCTTACTTATATGATTCTTCTGCTCTTAATAATCTTGCATTGGCTGCAATAGGAGATCGTTGCTTTTCAATAGATTTAAAGGACTGTTTCTTTTCTATACCTCTGGCACAAAAGGATAGAATCATCTTTGCATTTACAGTGCCAGAACTCAATAACTCTAAACCCACATCTAGGTATCAATGGAAAGTTCTTCCACAAGGTATGCTTAATTCACCAACTATGTGTCAATATTTTGTCAATGAGGCTCTGCATCCTTATAGATCTCAATTTCCTAATTTTCTTGTATATCATTACATGGATGATATCTTAATTGCAGCTGATGGGCCAAAGGGGACGGTACAAAAACTTTTCCGATCCTCTTGACCACATTAGCAAAAGCAGGGTTACATATAGCACCTGAAAAAATCCAGTCTCACTACCCAATGCAATATTTAGGTCACAAGGTTTTAGCTTCCTCCGCATCTCCACATATTCCTTCACTCACACTTCCACAGCCAACCACATTGGTTCAATTACAACAGTACTTGGGAGTTATTAACTGGGCTAGACCATATCTTGCTCTAACCACACAGATGCTATCACCGCTTTTTCAAGCACTAGTAGGATTAAAAAATCCTGCAGATAAGGTCTATTTTTCAGCTCAGCATCTAGAAGCTTTAAAGCAAGTAAACACAGCCCTAGCAACTCAATGGGTAAACCGTGCACTTGCAGACACACCACCTTCTCTTGCTATTATTTCCACTCATCAATTACTGACTGCAATAATTGTTCAAGTATCTAATGCAAAAAATCTTCATTTCTTGGAATGGTTACACCTACCACATACTCCAAAAACCTCTATTTTTACTAAAACAGCACAAATGGCTTTTCTTATACAAAAAGGGCGCAAGAGAACCAAAGCCCTGATGGGAATGGATATTTTTACATTGTATATTCCTTTTAAGATTAGTCAATGGGAACCTCTTTTTCAGACTTCCACAACACTGCAGGATGCATTGGAAGATTGGTGTGGCCAAGTGTCATGCCACCTTCCATCTGATTCATGACTGCAGGTGTTGAAGACAGTTCCTTTTGTTTTACAATCACCTTTTGTCCAACAGCCATTGAAGGAAGGCTTAACTGTCTTTACTGATGGTTCAAAAATATTGGAGCATGTGCATGGTGTGAAAATGCTCAATGGAACAAATGCTTAACTGCCCCACAGAACTCAGCACAACAAGCTGAGTTAGCTGCTTTTCTTTGGCCTTGTCTCTTTTTCCACAGGAATCTTTAAATGTAATATCTGATAGCATGTATGTTACTCAGATGGTTGCTCATATTTTCGATACATATATTTCTCCTATTACCCCTCCTTCTCTCATGACACTTTTTTACAGCTTCAGACACTGCTGAAAAGCGAGGAAACCTTTATTTGTAGCTCATATCAGAAGTCATCAGCAATCGCCTGGATTCCTGGCAGAAGGCAATCATATGGCAGATGAGGCTTGTAAAATTATGGCCTCCTCTCCTCTTCCACAACAGCTTTCAGCTGGGGAGAGTCATGACTATTTCCATCAAAATAAGAAGGCCTTGGTACAGCAATTTGGGATTACGTATCAAGAAGCCACAGCAATAATTCAACAATGTCCAACATGTAGCTTGCAGGCCAAAGGTATCCCTGAAGGTGTTAATCCTAGGGGTACTCAAGCCTGTGATACATGGCAAATGGATGTAACTCATTATCCTCCCTTTGCTCCCTGGAATACATTCATGTATCAGTTGATACATATTCAGGGTTTATTATGGCAACATTACAAAGAGGAGAGCTACTAAAAATGTTATTAATCACTGTATTCGGTCATTCGTAACGTTGGGATGTCCAAAATTCTCAAAACAGATAATGGTCCTGCTTATGTCAGTTCTCCTTTGCTGAGTTTTGCCATAAGTGGGCCATCACACATAAATTTGGCATACCTTTCAATAGCCAAGGTCAGGCTATTGTGGAAAGGGCAAACCAAACTCTGAAAAATGCCCTTGATTGGCAAACAGGGAAAAAGGCTTAGGCCCCCGAACCTCCCGGCGTTACAAAACATCTTGAACATTACTCTCTATTCTCTTAACTTTCTTAATCTTACTGGCTCTCCTTCTTCCACAGCGGCTTCTCGCCACTTCACCAAGCCAGTAGTTCCCTCTTCCCGTCCTCTTGTTTATTTCAGACAGCTTCCAGATCCTGCGTGGAAAGGTCCTGCACAGCTCATCACCTGGGGAAAAGGTTACGCTGCTGTCCAACTTCCTGATCGAGTGCTTTGGGTTCCTGCTCGCTGTGTCAGACCTTACCATGGCAAACCTGACTCTAACTCTAATTTTTCTTCTGATATCAATATTTCCTGTCTTTTCTCAATTCAGGGCATCTCCTGATGCTATTTTTACTTTTCTTGCTGACACTGTTACCTTTATTTTTAAAGATAATCTCCTTTCTGCATGTAATTATGTTTTCCAACACAATGGTAGCTTTCTTTCGCCTACTTCTGACATTACTGTTCACTATTACTATTCTCCTTGTTTAATATTTTTAACTATACATGTTACTCTATCTACTATAGGATCTTATTCTTGCTTAGGATTTTTCACAATCACACATACTTTAATCACACTGTTCTATTACTTTCCACTCCTTCAGTGGCATCTCCTCCACTATCCTCTGCTTTTCCTACATTGCCATCTCAAGCTAATTCTGAGACAACTTTTCCTGGAGACAAACTGCAATGGCATCTTCGTTGCTGCTTTCCACCCTGTGATGTCACCAAATGCATATTGCATCATTCATCTTCCTGGGTTCCTGTTCACTACAAAACACCTGTCGTGCGAAGACGCCACCTCATCCCTGATGACACTCATCGTAAGACTACAGCTTCCATTCGAGCTCGCCATCTTGGGTATCCTGTCTTCATCGCTGACAACTCCATCTCTAAGCGGTCTGCATCTCGTGCTGTTCCAAGATTTGGCTATCATCGCATTCCTCGAAGCATACAACCTTCTACAAATGAACATCAACCTCAAAAATATACCTGGACTATCCTTGATTTTCAAGGAAATATTTTAAACACCACCACTAATTATACTAGATGGCCATGGTTTCCTCAGCTTTTCATGGATTTTGCTGAAATGGGGACAGGAGTAGAAAAATTTGCAGATAAAGAACTACAAGCTGATATATGGGACAAGCAAGGCTCCTGTTCTCCAGCACCTATTCACAACTTTAGACTATATTTTTGTCCTGCTCACAGTACTGGTACTTCTCGTGCTGCCTGCGGTGGGGTAGTTGACAGATATTGTAAAAAATGGAGTTGTGTATCCACAGGTCATATCTGGTGGGAAGCGCCTACTAAAAATGACTATATTCATATTCCCTGGTTAACAACACTATTATCAGCCTTAATAGGTCCTCTTGTGTTATTGCTTCTTGCATGTACTATTGGTCCATGTGTAATAGGACGCTTACTAAAATTATTGAGGGATCGTTTGAAAACACTTGACAATGAAATTAACAATACTCAAAAAACAGTTAGCTTTCTTACATCCAGCATTGAATCAAAAGATCTGGTCAAAAAACCGCTGTTGGAATGGTACTCTGACCAAGAGTCAGAGGAGGAAATAGACATTAATAACTTCTTTTCTCCCAAAGAAAATTTCTTAACTCGGTCCAGCCATGACTCGGGGGATGAGGACTTCTCCTCGTATGAGCTGGTTCAGCAAGGCATCAACAAACCGAAGGGCTTGTTGCCACCTTGTGAGACTACTCTGGAAGAGAAAGAACTCTACCTAGAGTCATGAGCACAAAAAATAAAGAAAGGAGGAATTGTGACTATTTTACCTTGGTTCTGTCTTGTATTTTTCCACAGGAAGAAATCTTGCTAAAAAGCAAAGCACTGACAAGAAGGGAGTTAATAAAAGAGACAAAGAATGTGTATTCAAATAAGATATGCCTGTCTATAGCAGCTATAGAGTATGTGGCTCATGTCACGTAGACTGGTCTGAAAAGATTAACATTGTATCTCTTTGCCTTCCTGTAAATTTCCTCCCTCACCCCCTCCCTTGAATTAGCACAATAAAAGAGGACAGCAAAAAGCCTGGGAAAGCAGAAGAAAGGAGCAGGAGAAGGAGAGAAGCCCGGACATTTTCCATCTGTTCCAGGGCAGCCAGGGAATCCCATCTCCCCCAGGCTCAAGTGTTGCCTCATTTTGAAGATTTCTTGTGTTTTGTGTGTTTTATTTCTTGTGCTTGCTTGGCAATCACTCTTGTGAGAGTCTTGCCTAGCCTCACCCTTGCGAGGGTCCCACTCTATCTCGCCCTTGCGAGGGCTATTTTCTCACCCTTGCGAGGGTTACTTTAAACTTCGTCCTTGCGAGGACTAATTCACCCTTGCGAGGGTCCCACTGTCTCGCCCTTGCGAGGGCTACTTTAAATCTCACCCTTGCGAGGGTTATTCTCTGAGAGGAATTCAGCAATCAACCAGAAAGGTGAAACAACAGACCGGTCACTCAACGCGACAGTCCGTGTTCCTGCTGGAAACACGGACCGGAGTGAAGTCCTCAGCTCAGTCTTTTCTGAATGCCACACTCCTTTTCCCCAGAACAGAGCATGCATAGTCCTTTAGATAACACTGGCACTTGCACAGGCAGCCAGATCTTCTAAGTCCTGATGAAGCTGCTGTGGGAAGGAACTATTCTGCTTGCTGGGCAACTTCTGGTGCCAAGAAATCTGGAGTCTCGGCTTCAGGCATTTGTGGGCGAGGGACAGATGGCTGTTCAGGTAGGTTTGCGTTCCTGTCATGAGTAGCCCTTACTTTGGATTCGATTGGGTGAATACCAGAGGCATCAATTCTGTATCCCAAAAATTCTACCTGTGGGGTGGCAATAATGCACTTGTCTGAAATGATCGAGGACTCCTCTGACTCTTTGGAGTAACTGAGTAACTGAGGCTTGTCAGGGGCAGATATTAAAATGTCATAAAAATACAGAATTACACCCGGTAATCCTTGAAGAAGTCTTTCCATGAAGGATTGGAAAATTCCTGGGGCTACACTTACACCAAATTGGAGGCACCTACATTTGAAAGCGCCCCTGTGTGTTACAATAGTTTGTAGTTCAGCAGCTGTGTCATCACCAGGGAACTGTTGATAGGCCTGTGACATGTCTAATTTAGTGAAAATGGTTCCTGGCTTAAAAGAATGTAGTAGGTGCTGGATAACAGGGACTGGATAGGTACTGATTTGTAAATATTTATTCAATGACGTCTTGTAATCCGCGCAGATTCTTTTTTTTTTTTTAATAAAGTTTTATTTGGGTTTTCACACACAAAATACAAGTAAAACATCCTTTTTGAAAATAGCATGGTCCCGGGTTGAACTTCTTTATTCAGACACAAAATTCAATTTCATGCTCCTTTTTGTATTCTATTCCATATCTTATACTATTTTACATTTTCTATATAGCTTTTCCCCCTCTTTTAATTTTCTCAATTTTATTTTAATTATTTTATCTCAATTCAAATCATTATATTTATACTTTTGTCTGTTCTGTTTCAATTTTATATTATCTTTTCTCATTAAACAAATTTTCTCCTGTAGTTACTAATTGGAGTATGACACCTTTATATCTTTTAATTACATCCATTCAACTCTTATTTAAACTTCAATATATACCTTAAGTTTATGACCTTCAATATAATACATAATACATAACTTCCAATCGAATTCTGCTTGGCAAATTCTTATAATACACACTATATTCTTTTTTTAAAAAAAAGAAAGATTGTAAATATATGTAATTATAAACCCTCATTCCATTCCAGTTCAGTTCTATTATTAATAATCATTAAAACCATAACATCTTTAACACTTCTTTTCAATTAAATATCATACTTCCTTAAAAACACGTATAATCTCCACAATGAATTTTTCCCTTATTTCTCTTCACATATGTTTTATAAATCATTAAATATACCTTTTGTTACATTTATTTATTGACAAGCATTCCACTGAATTACAATAGCTATTTTATCAAACATTTTAATCATACATTGTTTCATATTTTCTAAAATTATTTCTGCTTCTAATATAACCATACTATCTTATGTACCTTTGCAGAATCCCTTTTTCCATTAATTTTTCACCCATTATCTCTAAATAGACCCTGTTTCTCTATATTTTGCTTCTGTCATTGATAACTTCTTTTCCTTTCTTTCTTCCCTCTCATCTTCTCCCTTCCCTTTTTACCCCCTTGTCTCTAATTCTCTCTTCTGCATTTCCCTCTTCTGTTGCTTTCTGATTTTATACTTATTTTTCACTCTATTTTGGGGGGAGTTGTTTTTCCCAATCTTAAACTTTCCATTCTCTTTCTCCCCATATAAGATTACTTGTTCATTAAAGATGGCTTCTTCTTTGTCACAATCTTCTTGTTCTGCAAGCATTTCTTGTTGTTTCTCATAATTCCAAATCTCCATTTCTAAAAACTGAAATATGAAGCCAGAAGAACCTCTTCCTTCTTGAGCATCTTTTTTGTACTTTTTAAGTTCCATTTTCAATTCTTCTAAAAGTGGAGCCATTTTAAACAGTTTTAAACAACCACCTGATTGATTTTAGTCATTCAAAACAATAACCAAGAATCCAGAAATCATCAAGTAATCCAGATAGTCCTGAGTTATATCTTCTTATTTATTTTTCAGCTTTCTCTTCCTGGGGTTTTTGTTGCAATATTTCAGTGTATCTTTTGGAAGTCTTTGTTGACATTTTGCTGTATGTTCTTTTTTAATTCCAGGCAGTCTCCTCCCTTCCAGATCCTGCCCTTTTATTCTTCCTCTCTCCTTTCCTGTTTTCAAAAGCTTTTAATTATCCAGAAATCTTTATTATCCCTTTGACTTTTTATTTTCAGCATTAAATGCCTATTAATGTCAAAGTGGATTTTTTTCCAATTTCTTGCTTAAGTCTCTTAGCTGTCAGTATAGGAAAAGGAGAAAAACAAATCTTTTCCCTTTTCTCTCTCCTTCGCAGCTTAAAAACCGTCTTAGGGAACAATGTCTTTTTTTTAACAGTTTCAATTCCAGGGTACCTTATTTGTTGCTTTTGCTGTTTGACCCAGTCAACCAAAACTTTCTCTTCTTATCTTCCTCCTGAACATTCTTTTCCGGTCGAGTTCTTCTTTGT
Source organism: Pseudonaja textilis (assembly GCF_049901715.1). Taxonomy (NCBI): domain Eukaryota; kingdom Metazoa; phylum Chordata; class Lepidosauria; order Squamata; family Elapidae; genus Pseudonaja; species Pseudonaja textilis. The sequence goes on along the minus strand of NC_141991.1, from coordinate 221,228,420 downwards.
GGTGGCCATTTTTGACCACTGCTACAACCACCTTTGGGAAAGGGAGTATTGGCCAGCTGGGGAGGAGAGATTTGGCTCTCCTCAAACCTGCTGGCAATCTCCCCCCTCTTCACCACCTCTATGACATGGCTTAGCCCCAAAACCAGCCAGCTCGGGGTGCTCCAGCAGTGAGCACGGATTGAAGCCTCACAGAGACAAGGTTTTGGTCTGTCGCCGAAAAAGCTCAAACTGGAAGTCCCAATCCATGCAGATTCTTACACTGTCATCTTTCTTCAGGGGTGTCACTATTGGGATTTCCCATTTTGCGAAGTCCACAGGCTCTAATACACCTTGTTTAATTAATTTGTCAAGCTCCATGTCTAATTTGGGCAGATTGCAAAAAGTACCCTTCGAGGCTTTAAATGGATTGGTACTGCCTGAGGGTCCAAGTTGAAAGATATTGAGGTTCCTGAATAACAGCCCAGCCCATCGCTGAACACATCAGCATAGTCATTAAACAAGGTGTCCACTTCAGCATTTGTAATAGAGCGGATTCCGCTTATATGGAGGCCAAGGGTAGGGAACCAGTCTAACTCCAACAGGCTAGGGAGGGCACCATCCACTACCACTAAAGGCAAGTGACCTTTAAAATTTTGAAATTGTACAAAAAACTTGCCTTTTCTGATGACTGGGATGGTTTTGCCTTGCGTAGGGTTAACTGGCAGCTGTGAAGCTTCTTCTTAGCCATTCTGGGAAGTAGTTGTTTCAAGGTGCTCCATGAAATGATGGACAGTGCTGAGCCTGTGTCAACCTCCATCCTGCAAAGTTTCCCTTCTATAGAAACAAAAACACTAATTTGGTTAGAGCGTTTGTTAGTCAGCTTGGCTTGATAGTAGGTAAAACAGTCTTCAACTTGTTTTTGGAAATGTTGGGTTGTCTGAGGCTTTTGGGCAAAAGTCTTTCCTGCTTGACAGATCCTGGCTAAATGACCCTTCCTTTGGCATTTTAGACAAATGGCATTCCTGAACTTGCAGGATGCCCTGAGGTGGTTTCCCCCACAGCTTAGACAAATGGGCTGATGCTATGGAGGTAGATTGAGGTTTGGCCTGTTTTTCCCTTGACTGGTTTTTTGCTGCCTGAGGTGATTTACATCATTAGCCTCTTCATAGCCCTCTTCTGAGGAGGCTTCATCGTAATGGATGGCTGAGCTGTCCTGGCTAATTGGATTTCCCTGAATTTCTGCTGCTGAAAGTGCCGATAGTTCAGCAGCTTGAGACTCTTCAATTGCTAATTTAAGGGTTAAATCCCCTTTAGCCAATAGATGTCATTGTAGCCTTAAATCCCTGACTCCGTAAACTAGTTGGTCTAAGAACATGTCTTCCAGATAGTCTCTAAACCCACAATGCAAGGCAGCTGTTCATAGAGCAGCCATGTACCCAATAATAATCTCTCCCTCAGCCTGAATCCATCTCCTAAAAGTATGACGCCTGGCAATTTGGGATGGCTTAGGGGAATAGTGGTTGGAAAGAATTTCCTGCAATTCTTCCCATGGAACAGTCTTAATTGAACTTGGAGCCAATAATGCCATAGCAGTGTCAAACACTGTGGCTCCACAAAAGCTTAAAAAATAGGACTTTTTCCTATGGTTGGAAATGTCAGCAAGGTCTAGGAAACAATCAAATCAGTTTCTGTAGGACTCCCATGTTTCCGCTGTCAGTCTGAAAGGTGGGAATGCAGGGTTCGAAGTCATCTCAACTCAGTGGTGCCGTATCTTTCAAGGGAAGTTGAAATTTGCACTCACGAATAGTGACAGTAGCTCTTAATTTGACATTCAGCTTGGTAATGATTTCGTCTCTTTTTGTAGTGACTTCGCTCAGCGATTCTTTGCCTGGTTGCCTCTTATATGTATCGCGCCCTTGTCACCAGTGTTGTAGAGTGGCAGAATAACCTGAGGCAAACACGGAGCAAACTTCAGCTTTTACTTTATTGTAGCAATAAAGGGTTGCCGCGGCTGCTGTGCTAACAAGGTAGCCAGCCGGCAGACAACAGCTGATGCCGTTTGACAGCTCCCTTTTATAGCTGGCTGTCAAATGGCATCAGCCAATAGAAACGGTCCGTGTTCCCACTGGAAACATGGACCGGAGTGAAGAATTCAGCTCAGTCTTTTCCGAACACCACAGTTTGGCTCCAGTTCTTGATGTTAAATAAAGTTGTATTATCAGAAGTACTTGAGGGACATACAGAATTTCTTTAAATGTTATCTCCCAAAGTTTCTGAAGGGCAACTTTTTGTAAGCTGTTTTGGACATGTATTGAAATTTCTGGGACATCCGATATTTGAAAAGATAGAAGATTAGTAGCCTGAAATAAGAAGTATTTTTTACATTAGATTACAAATCAAGCTGGAAAAGAAGAAACATGGGAAATAATATTATGGGTAAATATAGTAAGTTATCAAAATCTGTTTTTTTAATATCAGGTATGAGATATTAATGAAAATGAAATATAAAATCTGAAAGAGATAGAGAATCAAATAATTAATTTCTGGAAGCAAGCAAGAAATTATGCAGAAGGAGCAGAAGGAAGTACATTAAAGTCAATGTTCAGCAATGGAAACAATATCCACATAGATATAAAATTAATTATGACCAAACCTAAATTATATTTATGACATTCCATTATGTGTTTATATGCAGACAAAATTATTAACAAATGTAGTCCTTTTAAAAATTAGTCCTTTGTAAATGTAGATTGGCAAATCATCTCCCATTACACCATAAATATTGTTGAATTGATACCAGGAAATATAGCTGAGCATTCCAATATTCCCTGTTTAGAATGACTGAATTCTGTACACATTTTGGCTATCTGTATTCAATTGTATCAACTTTTTTTTCATTTTCTTTCTCTCTTTTGCTCAGGTCCTTCACTGCCCTTGCTGTAGATATCTGTGAGCACCTCTTGCATACAAATGTCTCAAGAGCATTTCAAACTTTCTTCTCTGAATTGAATGTCATTTCTTTCATCCAAAGCCACAAAGGCATCTAAATCTTCACTGTCGTCTTCCAAAGCTGAGAAGAGTTTTAGCAGACAACCTGTCAGACATGTCTTATCAGTCTTTCCTAGGGAAACGGGCCAACCATGTTTTTATATCTGTGTTCCATGAGCATCAAATTGGTTGCTAATTAATCTCAATGTAGTGCTTGTTCTATCCACAAAGTCCTGTCATCACATACAGGCATTAATATCTCTATTTCATAAAATTGTAGGTTTTTAAGTCCAACTGAACTGTACAATGCCCAGACCATTTCTGCTCATTGAGAAAATCATTTCTGTACAATTAATTTTCAAGTTAAGAAAAAAAATGTTTCTCAAAATGTTCACATTATTTACATAATAGTTATCCATTTTACACCACCACCACCAGAATGTCCTGGTTTCTTGCTCTTTTATTCTAGGCAAGTCACTGAGGTGAAGGGATTCCTTTTTGTCTTATTTAGAACCCTTTCCTGTACTATTCTTCTCACCCCTTTCCATGTACTTGTAGCATGTCCATCAATTTTCTCAGTTTCTCTCTATCACTCTCCTCTTTTCAAACTGTTTCATGTGTAATGGAGTGCCAGGTGAGAGATTAGAATAACTTACTTGGAAATAAGGCTCAGTATTACATGAGCCTTTATAACCCCATTAAAATGCCTGCTCTCTGATCATTGATTTAACAAGAGCTATATAATAATAATGTTCACAACAGTATGCATTTCTGGTCTTTCCAACCAAAGTAAGAATATTAAGAAATATATAATTAAATTGGTGTAAATAAAATGATAAAATAAACTTTTTCCATTTTATATTACTACAGCTAGTGGACCATAAAACATTTTCACTGCCTTTAAATTTGTTATAGAAAATCATATATTCTACTTTACTTGAATTTAAGTTTAAATTTAGCTTAAATTAAGCCAGAGGTTATTTTTTTAAAATTTTATATGATAAGCAATAATAAAAAATGCTATGGAATGCATTAATATTTTAAACATCACCAATGCATCTTAGATAATGTCCTGTAAAAACAATCAGGATTTTTTTTGCAAGAATAATCAGCCTTAATTCCTCTATGATGATTTCCAGATAAAGTATAGGGGCTTCATCACTGGAGGTTTTTAAGAAAAGACTGGCAGCCACATATCTGAAATGGTATTCCTGCTTGAGCAGGGGGATAGACTAGAAGATCTCCAAGGTCTCTTCCAGTTCTATTCTGATTGATAAATAATGCTGACTGCTAATAATAAATGTGTTGTCAATATCAGATAGATAACAATACATTCAATGAAATGGATTTGTAAACACATGAATATTTTAGAAGTACTGACTGATGTGACTGTGACATACATTTTTGAGTAGTTTTATACATTATAAGTAAAGAGAGTATTATAAGTTTAATTATTTTGGAATTAGTTTCTCAGATGGCTCTGCAAGGAAATCAGGTGCTCTTGGTGCTTTCTTAGTCTATCATCTGGGGATTAGTTGCCCTGGTTAGTGGAAAGATTGCAGTTATGTTAGGCTGAATATAATAATGGATACAATTGATTATTTAAGGAAGGTAAATCAGATTCCCATTTCTTCTTCTTTTTCCTCCTGTAGTTGTAGCAAGCTTTTCTCAGCTATGCTTCATATCAGAACATAAGAAGAATCCAACTAAAACAGAAATGCAACATTCTGTTATCCTAGGGACCAACCAGATGACAATGAGAAGTCCAGGGGCAGCTTGCAGGATATCAACTATATGCTTTCATTGATGTTCCCCCATAACTGAAACTACTCAGAACTACTCTCTTTTTCATATAGGACTAAAGATATTGTTGTTCAGGCCATCACTGACTAATAGATAATTGCTTTCTTGGATCAAGTGGATGATTATCAACTGTCTTTTGGAAAACCTTTGCGTAGATATCTTTCTGGGTCATTAGACAAGGAGAAAAGCAGCTGTCCAGATAATGTAGACATAGTTTTATAAAACTGTATTATGCCCCTTATTTCTATATTTCTTCTGTTCTAAAAAAAAAAAAACCCATGGATTTATTTGTTTACTGGAATGTTTGCATACCCTTTATACTTTATATAGTTCCTAAACAATTGACATGATAAGCTAATACCAATGGAAATACCATATTAGAAGGCATTCTTCAAGATATTTGAACATTTTGCTTCTCCCTTCTTACACAGCTATGTGAGAGCATTTTTAAGCTGCAGTAAGCAGACTTATACCTATTACTTCAGGTGTGACTGCACCATATATTTACACAAAGGTATTACATTATGCATTTCATTTTCAGTTCTTTTTCTAATAAACCCAAGCATGGCATTTAACTGTTTCATAGGTGGCTTCAGTTTAATCCTTTCTCTGTCATTTACCTCTAGCTCAGAACATATTTAATACTTTTCATTTTTATCATATCCAAAATGATTATTTGATAATGTCTGCAAAGTTTAAGATAATATTTCAATCATGTTTCCCTCTATTTCACAGAGGGAAGGTGCATTTACAATAATATGAGAAAATGGAAGAAAGAACAAAGGGGTCTGATTCCTAGATCTAATATGTTTTAAAAGGAAGAAATTGGCTGTAAAGCTAAAAGTGACTGGCAACTTGGGGAAAAGTCACCATGTGATCCTAGAAAGTGACAACTAGAGAAGGAGGAACTGAGAAGGGTCAAACTGCATACAGGTAATCTGTGGCTTACAACCATTCATTTGTTGAATTGTTTGAAGTTACAATGGCACTGAATGGTTGTTACAATTCATCTTTTAAATTTACTTGCTAACCTGCACCTCTTACATACTTTCGTTTTTTCACCACATCACTTAGCGATAGAAATTTTGGTTCTCAAATATCAGTTTTCATAATAGTGGATTTGGTTTTGGAGCGAAATGATGTCACACCTAATGGTTTGAAGTCCTGAAGGAAAATGGCATCCAAGAAGATTGGGAAGTTCTATGAAATGACATACTGAAAGTACAGTCAAAAATAAATCCCAGCAGAAGAAAAAAGGGGAAATATAAAGAAACCAGTGCTCTAAAAATGATGAAGAGAAAAAAAGAGCATGTATAGGAAAAGAAAGGGACACATAGCCAAACAAAGTTTGCTACAAAATTGTCTCAAAAACCTGTAGAAACCCTGACAGAAAATCAAAAACTCCAAGTGAATGATGACTCATAAGAAATGTTAAAAATATTTTTTTAAAGGCTCATTGGGAAGGCTAGAAACCTAAGGAGCAACATAGAATGTGAAGATAAATTGGTATACTGATAACATTTTGTGCTGCTGGTGAAATTTTGTGTATCTTTCTCTGAAAGGAAATGGAGTCCTAAGAGACCCCAGGTCAATGAGGAACTGCAGTTTAAAATAGACAAGAAGAGGATAATTGAAACAAATTCAGATTTCCAGGGACAGATGGATTATATCCCAAACTGCTGAAGGAAGTAATGGTGGTGACTGAAATCTTTGTGAATTCCTAGAAGACTGATAATGTCCCAGAAAAATAGATATGTTGTTCCTCATATTAAAGAGAAGGGCGGAAATGAGTACTCTGGAAGCTACAGACCTGTCAGCTTGAAGATGTATATTGGGCAAGGTCTTTGAACATAGTGCAAAGTAATAACACTTGGATATATATGCTATAATTAGCAAAAGAGCATGGGTTATCACAAATCATTCCAGATTAAATTCACCTTCTTCTTTGATAGAGTTACTAATCTAGTTTAATGGGGAAGACTGCACAGATAATATATTTGGACCTGACCAGAGTGACTCATGATAAGCTTATAAATAAAATGATAAAATATGGACTAGTTAATACTAAATACAATTTGGTGGCAGGGCAGGGATTGTTCATAGATGAAGATTAAATTGCAACTAACGTGCATGTATGTTAAATCAAATTGCTCAATTTCTCCAAAAAGATTAAGCTTTGATCTCCTAATATATTTAAGTTCTTGAATATGTAGAACTCCAGAGGTAAAAGGAAAGCTTATCATTCTGTAATTAAGAGTTTCATGTTAAAAAGAAAATAGAAAATGAGGAAAGAAAATTAATGTTTCATTTTTAAAACTTCCAATTTAATTTAAAACTAACTAGCAGTATATTGCAGTGTAATTTGTCATCGGTATCAAAAGTGACCCTTTTTCTAGACTTCAGCTTAATAGCAGTGTCTAAATATGTTTTCATATGACTTATGATTACTGATTTTGATCACTGAGTTCAGTGTTAAGAAAATCTCAGCCATTCCTATTCATAATTGGATTAAGGTTTCTGATTATAATATGTAGAATGCATGTGAATACATATCTTTTACCATAAAATAAAAGACTACCCTAGTAAATTCAAAGGAATTGCATATAAAATGAGGTATAATTATTGATTTGCTTAATATATGCTATTACATCATACAAGAAATTAATTGAAACCATGCTTTTCCCATATTTTCTTAATAGTCTCCAAATTGTGGGATAATTGGTGCAGAATGTGAGTATGTATAATTAGTACTTTATTATATTTTGATCACAATTTTAACATCATTGTCATCTTGATCCATCTCCAATCTTCTTAAGCCTAAAAAGTTATCTGAAAGAAAAAAAAAGTAATTTCTGGATTATGTGTCATCGGGTCATTGTCAATTCATGATGACCACAAGCAGTTTTTCCATCTGTTCTTAATCTGCTCTTTAAGATCTCCTCACAATGCACAGATTATCACTGTAATTGAGTCCATCCACATTGCTGATGATTCCCTGTCTCTATCCATCTACCCTTCCCAGTATTAGAGTCTTTCCCAGAGACTAAGATCTTCACATAATATCTCTAAAGTAGGATAATCTGAGCCTGTTCATGCTATGAGTGAGAACTTCAAGTTGATTTGACTGATTGTAGAGTTGTTTATTTTCTTAGCTGTGAATTGTATTCTCTGGGGTCTTATTCAATCCTAAAATTCAAAAACATCATTCTTTCTAGGCTGTGTCTTCAAAGCCCAACTTTCATTTCTGTATGATGCAACTGAGAAAATTGAAATCTACACAATCTGAACATCTGAACATCTTTTACAGAAACTTCATTTCTATTTATTGAGTGCTATAGAACCACTCTACTTGTTTGATTCTGTAGAAAATAAAGCTATGTGGGTTCTGTTTAATAACATATAAACTCATATCTTGAAATATAATCCTTTTTCTTTCATAACAGTCAGTATATCAAGCTATTATTGGAGATTATATTTTGCCAGCATTAATACAGGCATCTCTTTTGAGATTTTAACTCCAGAGCTTCTCCTTGAACCAAGGAGTTTCTCCTTAATTAAATTACAGATGAGGCCAATCAGAAGTAGTTCCCTGTTTCAGAATAAACATGCACATCCCATCTGAATTTACAAATGGTTTACTAGTGAGTAGCAATGCTATCAGATACAATGGGAGGCAGACAATCCATGGGAAAAGTACAGGAAACCAAGATCCTTCATGATAGCTAGGCAGTGTAAAATTCAGTGCAAAATCAAACACTGAACTGGTCCAGAGAAACAAATACAGTCCCCATAAGACCAAGAATCAAATGCCAAGAAGGTTAATTAGCTGATCTAAGTCAAAGCATTGAGAGGCAAGGAGCAAAAAAAAGGAGCAAGGACACAGGAATATAGTATTGAAGTTGATGAGTTGCCCTCAATGAAGTGACAGCTGCTGGTGCTGCCCTTAAATAGGCCAGATGCAAGTGTGGCTTAATTAAAAAAAAACTCAATGCCTTTGCTTCCTAAGAAACTAATAAGACTCCCTTTATTTGACTTTCCAAAGCTAACAGCCCTTTCCTGGAAATAAATGCTCTGACTTCTCACAAGACTGTTCCTGCTGATTTTCTATTGAGACAGTTGGTAATTATCAGCTGAATCCGGAGGCTGACAACTTCATGAATAGGCCTTCAAGTCTTTAAAGAGTCCATATTAATTATCCTATAAAATTCTTTTCATCATTTCCATATTCTGGACATTGAGTCAGTACCCAAATAAAAAGCCAGGCCTAACAGTTTGGTTCTTCCTATGTCCAAAATCTTCAGAAATTTTTAACAAGAAAGTGATAGACTTTCTGAACTGACAGTTGAGATGAACTGCAAGATTTTTAGTCATCTCTATAGGAGTGGATAACAATTCCAGTCCATCAGATGAAAAGTTTTTCTATTAAAATATTGCTTTTAGTTCTCAGACAGTGGGCCTTATTGTTGGACATTGATAGGTTATTTCCACTAGCATTCTTCTTTGTATTTTCTACAGGGTTTACATATCAAACATGAGATTAAAGAATATACTAGTAACAATTTTATTTCACTGTTTCATTCTTTCACTACTCAACTTTTCAGTACCCCTTGATTTAACACATTAGTTCTCCATCCATAATTCTGTTCAGCCAAAGAAAGTAGCTCAAAGTTTGTAGGCTAAAAAATGTGGCTTTCATGTGGCCCTGGACAAAAAGAAGCTAGTTTCATTACTCTTGCACTGAAAATTTCTTCATTAAATTTCATTTCTTTCATTTCTTCATTAATTTCTTCATCTTTATCCAAGCCTTTGTCACGTAGAAAATAAGACCTTCTAGATTGATATCACAGGTCATAGAACATTTCACAAAATGGGATCTAAGGCTGGGTAATTCTTTTGCAGTTTGCTACAAAATTTCATTGATGCAGACACCGAGGTACTGGTGGAAATAGAATTGGGACTGGCCAGCTCTGTAAAAACCAGTTGACTATTTCTTACTCCTTTCCTGAATTTCATTTAATATAGCTTGTCGCAAAAGGAAATAATATGAAAGTAGTTATAGAATTCATAAATTTTGCCGACAAACTTATAACGTTATTGTGTAAAACTGCTATATTTCAATATTGCATTTTGTAATTAACAATTGAAAATTTATCAGAGAATATTGACATTGGGACAAATCACATACGTATATATTCATACAGTTATATGCTTCCACATCACAGGTCAATCATATGGATGTGTATGCAGGCATTAACCTTGAGAAATCCACAATGCAGTAAAACTACAAGAAAAATAATGGAGGAAGGGTTGTTTATGTTTTCATTTAATTTTATTATTATAGTGAAAGTAAAAAACCCAGATTTTCAACAAAACTTAGCAAGTAGTAATATCTGCTCAAATATTATGAGTTGAACACTAATTAGGGTTAGACCATCTTAACATGTGGAAATATTTCTTCAAGAAATTTAGTGCTGTAGGATACATTTAAAAAGCTTCCTGGAAGAAGGCAATAGTAAATGACTTTTACATTGTTGCCAAGGAAGCTATATAGATGTATCCATGAAAAGTATCCAGGAATCAATCAATCAATAAATAAATCAGAATAGAGCTAGAAGGGTCCAAACCCAGACCTACTTAAGCAGGCGACACTATTCCACAGCTGTGTCTCATTGCCATCACATGATGTTTGGGGGCATTTTTCCCTTTGCTAAACCAAGGGTAAGAGTGGCCAACACATGACACTATGCAACCCAGGGGCCATGAGTTTGACACCCCTATACCTACAATTTCTGAAGACAAGCTGTTCGATTGGTTAATTGTTCTCGCTGTTAGGAAGTTTCTCCTTAATTCCAAGTTGCTTCTCTCCTTGATTCATTTCCATCCATTGTTTCTTCTCCAGCCCTCTGGTTCTTTGGAAAATAAGTTAGAATAGAATAACATAGTTGGAAGGGACTTTTGGGGTCTTCTAGTCCAACCCCACTGCCTAGGCCGGAAGCCCTACACCACTTCAGACAAATGGTTATCCAATATCTTTTTAAAAACTTCCAGTGTTGGAGCATTCACAATTTCTGGAGGCAAGTTATTCCACTGATTAATTGCTCTAACTGTCAGGAAATTTCTCCTTATTTCTAAGTTGACCCTCTCTTCTTTGTGGCAACCCCTTAATCAGTCTTGACTGGAAGGAGATTTTATCTACATATTTTTTCACCATACCTGTGATTCCACTGATATCAGTTTAGGAAGAAGATTTGAAAAAAAGAATAAGATTTGATCTGACCTAATGTGTATATGAGTATTCAGAGTAATTTTTGACTCCAGTGCTATTCTAACACTTTATCCAAGCTATTTTGACTTTTTTTTTACTTAATTCTTTATCTTCCTTCTCCTCCTCTCTCATTTCAGCAGGATAATGCATATGTAGGAAAAATACTCCCCCAGTTGATTATTATGCTCCTCATTCATGTCTCCTGAGTGAGACTGTGGCATGCTGTTTATATGAAAAGCACAATATCTGGAATAATAGAGTTGGAGGTGATAAGGGAGTATTTTTGTTCAGAGCGTTTAAGAGGCATAAATGAATACACATTTTAGGTGAGAGAAATTATGGAGCAAAATTTTCCCTGATGTTCTTTTTTTAACAGTATATTGTCTACATCAGCTTGAGTCACCAGGTAGTTAAATCTCTTTTCTTTAGGGGGTTGTCCCAGAAACTCACATTAGGAGGTTCACTGTAACATTTTTTTTTCATTGAAGAGCTTCTTGTCAGATGATTTCAATATTGCTGCTATCTTTAAGATATCTTAGTTTTGTTTCTGCCAGCAAGAAACCCAGTAGAATGATGACCTGAGCTTCGTTTGATGGGATTATTGATTTATTATGGCATGATCTTTGACAAGTGACAGCCAGATGGAAAGCCAGTGGCAAGACTCTGATGAGATTGGATAGACAAGTTTACATCTTTATCCTTAGGGTGCCATATAAACATGCCAGTGATGTCTCAGCTTTCTTCTACACTATTTTCTCCTTTACCAAATCTAGGTCAAAGTAGAGACTGAGAGAGGTGGTTTGCTTTAATTTTGAATGTATCATTTTTTTTTCTCATTTTGAGAATCATGTTTTTATCAATATTGTTCTTTACACTTCTCTTAGTTTTTCAATATAATTCCTTTAAAGAGGCAGGTGTTCATGTAGTATGGAGATATATATATATATATGGATCTTTGGTTGTTCGGGTTTTCTCCCGCGTAAGATTCGAAGTATCTAGGCAACGTTTCGATGAAGTCTCATTCATCATCTTCAGGCTTCTGTCTTCGGCTCTTGCTTCTCAGAGTGATGTGAGATTGCAGCTGCTTCTTCCTTTTAACTGCTAGTGGGGGTGGGACTTGATTGGGTGGGGGCTTGGCTGTTTTCTTTTTGGGTGGGGGTGTATTCTCATTGGTAGGGGGTTTGGCTGTGTTCTGATTGGTTGGGGGGTTGGCCATGTTCTGATTGGTTGGAGGCGTGTTCTGTTCAGGTGGGGGCTTGGTTGTGCTCAGGTTAGTCTTAGTTGCTGGGGGATTTGAGTTGGTGAGCTGTGATCTTGCTGTTTGGCTTCGAGTTCGTGGTCGTGCTGCATCTTCATAGTGGGTGTCGGTTTGCTTCATGTATGGCTCGGAGGGGTTTGAAGTGGGTAGTGATGCAGCTGCAGTGCGGCTTCTGGTCTGTGGTCGTGTGTCATCTTCTGAGTGGGTGTGAGTCTGTTTTCTACATGGAAGTGTGGTGGTGGCATCTTGTGTGGCTCTCATGGGTGTGGGTCTGGTGTAATTCTTCATGTTAGGTACTCGTCTGTTCATGAGGGCGGGTTTCCAAATGGCTGGAAGGCGGGAGGTGTCATCTCGTTTGTTCATGCTGTGTGGGTGTTTTTCTATCTCTATGGCTTCTCTGATTATTCTGCTGTTGAAGTGTTCGGTTTTGGCGATGGTTCTGGTATTTTTAAAGTCAATCTCATGTTCTGTGGTTTTGAGGTGTTGGACCAGGGAAGAGGTCGTTTCTTCTTTTTTGATTGAGTTCTTATGTTCTTCAATACGTGCACTTATTCTTCTGTTAGTTTGTCCAATGTATGTGGTAGGGCAGGCAGTGCAGGGGATTTCGTATACTACCCTTGGTTTTCTAATTCGATTTTGTCTTTGGGGTTTCTTAGGATGGTGGATATTTTTCTGTTTGTGCAGAATGCTGTTTTGATGTTGTGTTTTTGGAGGATCTTGCTAATTTTGTCTGTAGTGCCTTTTATATATGGGAGGAGGGCTTTGCCGTTTTCTTGTTCTCTGTCTTGGATTTTGGTTGGGGTTTCTTTTTGGATTAGGTGGGTAATCTTCTTTCTTTGGAATCCATTGGCTGTAAGTACGTTGGTGAGAGTGTGTAGTTCGGTTTTTGGTGTTGTTCATCGGCTAAGCATTTTGTTCTGGAGATGAGTGTCTTGGCTACGGAATTGATCTGTGCTGGGTGGTGGTGTGAGAGTGCATGTAGATAGCAGTTAGTATGTGTTTTCTTCTGGTAGATGGTGTGTCCTAGGGAGCCATTGGATCTTTTGTATACCAAGACATCTAGGAAGGAAGTTGATTGTTGGCTTCTGTTTCCATGGTGAATTGTATTTTGGGGTGTAGGCTGTTGAGGTATGTGAGGAAGTTGTTCAGTTTTTCTTTCCCGTGTGGCCAGATTATGAAGGTGTCATCTACGTATCTGAGCCAGAGTTTGGGTTTGTGGTCGTATTTTTCTAGAGCTTGTGTTTCAAAGTGTTCCATGTAGAGGTTTGCGATGACAGGTGAGAGGGTGATCCCATGGGTGCTCCTTCTATTTGTTTGTATTTTTGTCCATTGTAGGTGAAGTATGTATTGGATAGGCAGTGGTTGGTTAGATCTAGGATGTGCTTGGGGGGTTGTATTTGTTTTGGATGGCTGTCAAGGCTTCTTTTATTGGCACTTGGGTGAAGAGGGATATGACATCGAAGCTTACTAGTAGGTCGCTAGGTTGTAAGTTTTGTTTCTTTATGATCTCGATGAACTGGAATGAGTTTCTTACGTGTGAGTTGATGGATTCTGCATAGGGTTGTAGTTGTTTGGCGAGGAATTTGGCCAGGTTTTGTAGAGGTGAGCCTATGGAGCTGACTATTGGTCTGAGTGGGGTTCCTTCTTTGTGTATTTTGGGGAGACCATAAAGCTTGGGGCATCTGGATGATTTTTCTCTGGGTATGATTCCTTGCTGGATTTCTTCACTGATGGGGGAGGCTTGCCTAGATACTTCGAATCTTACGCGGGAGAAAACCCGAACAACCAAAGATCCACATACAAATACCCACGAGAACCTCAGAAAACATATATATATATATATACACATACATACATATACATGCATACATACATACATACATTCTGAGATTTTCGTGGGTATTTGTATGTGGATCTTTGGTTATTCAGGTTTTCTCCCACGTAAAATTGGAAGTATCTTGGTGACGTTTCAACGAAGTCTCATTCATCATCTTCAGGCTTGTGTCTTCGGCTTTGTGCTTCTCGGAATAATGTGAGCTTGCAGCTGCTTCTTCCTTTTAACTGCTAGTGGGGGTGTGACTTGATAGGGTGGGGGCTTGGCTGTGTTCTGATTGGCTGGGGGTGTGTTCTCATTGGTTGGGGGTTTGGCTGTGTTCTGATTGGTTGGGGGGTTGGCTGTGTTCTGATTGACTGGGGGTGTGTTCTGTTCAGGTGGGGGCTTAGTCTTAGGTTCAGGTTTGGTTCTGTTCAGGTTAGGCTTAGTTGCTGGGGGATTTGAGCTGGTGAGCTGTGAACCTGTTGTTTGGCTTTGCGTTCATGGTTGTGCCACATCTTCATGGTGGGCATCCGTTTGCTTCATGTATGGGTCGGTTTGAAGCGGGTTGATGCAGCTGCAGTACGGCTTCTGCTCCGTGGTCATGTCTCATCATCTGTGTGAGTGTGAGTCTGCTTTCTACGTGGAAGTGTGGTGGTAGCATCTTGTGTGGCCCTCGTGAGTGTGGGTCTGGTGTCATTCTTCATGTTAGGTACTCATTTGTTAATGAGGGCGGGTTTCCAAATGGCTGGTAGTTGGGAGGTATCATCTCGTTTATTCATGCTGTGTGGGTGTTTTTCTATCTCTTTGGCTTCTCTGATTATTCTGTTGTTGAAGTGTTCAATTTTGGCGATAGTTCTGGTATTTTTAAAGTCAATCTCATGTCCTGTGGCTTTGAGATGTTGGACCAGGGAAGAGGTCGGTTCTTCTTTTTTTATTGAGTTCTTGTGTTCTTCAATGCGTGCACTTATTCTTCTGTTGGTTTGTCCGATGTATGTGATGGGGCAGGCGGTGAATGGGATTTTGTATACTCCTTGGTTTTCTAACTCGATTCTGTCTTGAGGGTTTCTTAGTGTGTGTGTGTGTTTGTGTGTGTGTGTGTGTGTATGTGTGTGTGTGTGTGTGTGTGTGTGTATCTATCTATCTATCTTAAGTTTTCATGGGTACTTACATGTATGGTATTCAGCTTTGTTCGGGTATTTTCCCACGTCATTATAGTTGTGCTTTTAAAGATGTCGCAACGTTTCAGCAGAATCTCATCTGCCATCATCAGGCTTCTGTATTGTGTTCATCAACAAACACAATACAGAAGCCTGATGATGGCAGATGAGATTTTGCCAAAACATTGCTGCAACTTTAAATGATGTGGGAAAATACCGAACAAAGCTGAATACTATATATACGAACAAAGCTGAATACTATATATATATATATATATATATATATATATATATATATGTACATACATACATACATACATACATGTGTGTGTGTATTTTTGTAGATTTTCACAGGTACAGATATGCAGGTTTTGGTGTGTTGGGTCATTTCCCGTGTAAGATTGAGAGTATCTTGGCAATGTTTCGGTGATATCCCACTTGGCATCTTCAGGCTGGTGCTTTTGGCTTTGTGCTTGTGCGAGAAAAGCGTGATCGGAGCTGCCATCTCTCTATAAATACTGGTGGGGAGGTGTGGTGTGCTGGTTCTGTTGTAAGTGGGCTGGTTGGCTTTGTTGTTATTTCTTGTTATTTCTCAATGTACATGAGTTGATGGATTTGTTGGGGGAGGGGAATACAGTCCTGTTTTATATTATTGGCAATTGTTAGCCAAAATATAGTAAGGAGTATGTACACAAAAAATTGCAAAATTTCTTCTTCTAGTTTCCAGCTGTGAACATGAAAAAGAAGACAGAATAAATGCTAGTGAGAAAGTAAAAGTGATAGATTGGTCCAATCCTAAGAAATAAACAAAACTATCACTCACTGTATAGCTCCCTACTGAATGTAATTCAGCCTTTACAAAGATGTTCCTCTTAGTATTATCAATGAGACTAACAATTGTAATTATTTGGTTCAATGTACAATTCTTTCTAGAACATTACATTTTCTCAAAATATTCTAGTTTAGGATGTCTGAATAAATAAACTTATTGTTTAATGTACGAGGGTTTGAAATGCAGCTGTTTTGTAAATACATATGTAGCTTTTCTGTTACATTCATCCTTTATTTTTTGAAGAAGCTGAATTTTATCATTATAATATTACAACTCTTTCATAATTCTATACTTTTTTCAGTTAACCTTTCTTTTGTAATGTTCATTGGTTTTATGTGGGATAATAGTAGGTCCATGAAAGGCTATTTTAGGAAGTTTATTTCTTTAAAAGCAATTGCAGATAATTATGGATATCAAAATTTTTAATAACAATGCATCACATATGGTTATACATGCTATTACATAAGAGACTTTTGCAATGGGATTATCTTTCACTTTCCTTTGGTTTCATTCATATACATATTCCAACTTTGCTTCTCTCAGGTTTGTTTTCCTGAGATTTTAGAATTGTCCAGAGAGGTGCAAGAATGCATGTTTTTCTCAAAAGACTCTCTGTCACAGGTGTAATTTCATAAACAAAATGACTGCAATCTGTACCATATGTCTCTTCATCCCATTATTTTGTTTGAGATAAGTAATATTTTGCCAAGTAGAGGACAAGTGGAAATAGTAATACTAAAGAAATTAAATCCTTTTTTTACAAAAAGAAAGCATGGCTAATACTAATTTATATCAGTACCATTCACAATCCAATATACTTTAGATTAGAAGATATTCCCTATTTATAAGAATCACTAGCATTACATAGTTCTGAGGTTATAATAGTGATTGGGATCAGGATTGTTGTTATTAAGCATATTAGTGGTGGCATTCTGGTTGCAGTATCGTAACCCCAAGATGCTTAGATTGTCAAGAGGCCAAAGTCCCAAGCAAGAAGCATGGACATGCTGTGAGGGAAGAGAGTGCTACAGTGGGGAGTAGAGGAGGCCAGAGCAGGCTGTAGAGGAGGCCAGAGCAGGTTATACGTTGCCAGCAGGAGAAAAAGTGGGAGTGATTTGCCAGAGTAATTTGTGATCTTCTTCCCTGTTGGCTTTCCTATTGACCTTGCTTGTTCGAGGCTGACAGGAATGGTTGGAAATGACAGTCATGTGACCGCACTTCCTTGCAATGTTGTAGTTATGAACTAGTCATCCAGTGATTGTCAACACATAATCATGAATTTTGAGAATTGGTTAACAATTGGTTTTTTTTAGCACTACCATAATGGTTGCTGAATGTAAGCTGTAATTCAAAGACTACTCATAGAAGATAAAGTTAAATCAGCACTTGGGTCATTACCAAGTTGGAAAGTTATAGGAATGACAGAATATCTACAGAAATGTGACAAGCAACATTGGTTTCTATTTTTTACATGTTTTATGAGCTATCTTTTATTAAGGAGCTCGTTAACTCTGCCTAGTTATTTCTTGTTACTTCTCAACATTTCTTCCTTCCTATTTGCTTTGTGATTCAGTTTTCATATATTCTGCTGTCTAACCAAACCCTCTCAATGTACTTAGTTTGTTCTAATTATTCATTTTATAATTGAATCACATTTATAGAGTACCCATTGATTCTTGACTCATATCTTTGTTTTTCCATATACATAGTTCAAGTTCCAACTACATTGAATATTGTTTCTCCTAACATATCTAATTCTCATTTCCATAAAATAATGTGAAGAGACGTATTCTCTTGTGTACTGTTATTTTATTTCTTTCAACAAACAATTTTTGGTGCAACAGATCACATAGTTCTCACTAACTTTGTACCACAATTTCCACATATTAACTTTTTTTCAATTTTCTCATTCTTTAGTAAACATTCTACAAAGGACCACAGATTCATTTTGGTTTTGGCATTTATATATAATTTTCACTCATTCACACAATTTTTCCTATAAAATTTCCTATAAAATTTTTCTTCTTTTTTGATACATTAATGTTCAGATCAATATTGTACCATATGATCACGCATTTGCTGCCAACCATCTGAATTCTCAGTGAACAAAATCTCTTCATTTCTTTACAACACATACATTCATACCCCCAATTAAAATACCCACAGACCTTCTTTATATAATTTTCTAAAAATATACTAAACAATCAAGGGGTATCAGGAATCCTTGTTTTATTGATTCCCTAACACTAAATCATTCATCAAGTATTCATTTATTCTCATGCATGATTTTTTGGGTGACATGCTGTTCTTTTTACATTCAACAGATAAAATTGCTGAAGGTGGCACTCTAGAGATATATAGAAAAGACATAGTCTTCAAGGCTAGGAATGGAATGGCTAAAAATCTGTGGATCTGTATGAAAAGATTGGAGAAAAAGCCCTAAGATTTAAATCCTGGGTCCAATGGATATATTTCCTGTATGCTACAGCAGGCTGATCTTTTGCACCTAACTTCCTTAGTATCTAAATAAAAGCAATTATAATGGTATGCTGTGTGCTTGAGGCTTCTGCAACTAGCTAGTTTTTGAAGAAAGGAAGTTTATTTCCAGGTCTGGTATAAAGCTAAACAACAACCAGCCTTCAACTCCATGTTGGTGTAAATAATTCAATAATTCTTCTATTACAAATTTATTCTAAGTTGATAAACATATACTTTCTCACATTCATAAATATTTGAGGTGCTAAAGAACAAAAAATTAAGCCCTGAAACCAGTGGTGATATTCTACCAGTTCGGCCCAGTTCAACCAAACTGGTAGCTCTGAGGTGTGGCTTTTCACTGCCTGCCTCCTGGCGACGACAGGGTCTGAACTCAGAGCCCTGGCCCTTCTCATGATAAATAAATAAACACACGGCACCAGTGTTTACTCGGGATGAAAAGGCACTTTAATAATGGTGGGTACTCCTTTTATAGGCTACATGCATACGTCATAGCAAGACAAAGAAGCTTTCTACATAATTATGCTAATGCAAACCTATGCCATAGCTGGTGTCTTATGCTCCTACTTCTTAGCCCCGCCCAGTTACTCTTATCTCCGTAACTTTCGTTTCTCCCATATTACTCTCGTTTCTCCATATAACTTTCGTTTCTCCAGCCAGTATTTTTCCACACAGTCAGTACCTTATCACATACATTCCATTGTCCATCCATCACTTTTACAAGGTTGAGCATTGCAACGTTTAGCGTAACAGTACATTGCAACATCTCCTCTGTTTTTATTTTATTTGGAAAGTGATATTAACACTACCTATTGGTGATTCTTGCTCGCCCCCTCCTCCTCCGAGTCTGGGGCTTGCAAGTGCATTAGGATGCATGTTTTTTCCTTACCAACACTTTTGATGATTTCATCTTTGTCTGAGTCCGAGGAGAATGATAACAAAGGTTGCTTTTCTTGTGTATGGGATATGAGAGTATTTACCTGTTTCTGAGTTCGTGACAGGTTGGAATCCAACTGGCTTAATCTACGTTTTAAGAAGGCCAAAACTTTGCCCAAAATACAAGGGCCAATGGTACAGAGCACAAGTAGGAGGATAAGAGGACCAGCAATGGCAGATACTAAGGTGGTTAACCATGGGGAGAAGTTGAACAGACCCTGATACCATGTGTGTTGAGCCTCTCGTTCTTTTTGCCTTTCTTTTAGTCTCGTATCTAACTCTTTCATAGAATCTAAAACCACTCCTGAACTATCTGCATAAAAACAACATTCTTCTTTCAGTGCTGCACATAACCCACCCTGCTTGAGGAACAACAAATCTAAACCTCTTCTATTTTGTAAGACAACTTCAGATAGGGAAGTGAGGGAGTTCTGCAAAGCAACTATAGATTGTTCAATGCAGCGTAAGTCTGCATCTATGGTAGCGCTTAAATGGCGAAAATGCTGATCAGAAGTAACAAGGCCAGCTATACCTGTGGCCATCCCAGAAGCCCCCAACCCCAGCAGTACAGCTAGCGTCAAAGCAGTTACTACTTCTCTTTTTGCCCTAAGGTTATATTGTCTAGGTTCTAGTAAAGAAACAAAATCTTCTGAGTTATATACATCAATTTTTGGCAGTAGCTGGACCTGAATACAGAATGATTTTTTTGTCAATAATACATAATCATTTCAGCAAAGTCAAAATGTAATTTGGGGAAATAGGAAGAAATCATGGTGTAATTAGTTGTAGAGTTGAGTATTTGTCCATAAGCGTCCTTGATGACCCATGTGATGTTGTATGGTCTGTGGGCATTAAGGCTGGTGGATGTCCCATCAGTCCAGCGAAACGAACAGCCAAGCAGGAAGAAGAAGAGTGTTGTCATCTTTTTCGGATGATGGCTCCGCTGGTTGTGGGCGGTGATATGGGCAGACACACCTTGCAGGAACCCAGAGAGTTCTGTCAGGAAGCTGGACTGCTGCGTAGCCTCGACCCCAGGTGATCAATTTGACAGGTCCTTTCCACGCAGGATCAGGTAACTGTCTATAATAGACAAGTGGTCTCGAAGTGCGAACAGATGGTTTAGTAAAGTGTCGAGACACAGCAGACAGGGGAGGGGTGCCAGTGAGATTGAGGAAGTTAAGCGTAAACAGACAAACATTTAACACATTTTGCAATACTGGGAGGCTAGGGGGGCCCTTAAGGCCTTTTGACCCCATGTATCATTGTAATGCCAATTTTAAGGTTTGGTGAGCCCTTTCAACTATAGCTTGCCCCTGGCTATTGTAGGCGATCCCAAACTTGTGGATAATGGACCAGTGATGGCAGAACTCGGAGAATTGAGAGCTGATATAGGCTGGTGCATTATCTGTTTTTTTTTTGGCGGTCCCAGTACTACGAAGGTCCGAATACAATGACTGATAACGTGCTTTGACATTTCTCCCCTTTGAGGGGTGGCCATGATGAACCCTGAATAGGTGTCAATAGACACGTGAAGGTATTTCCAAGGGGCAAAAGGTGAGAATTGAGTGACATCCATTTGCCATGTCTCACAAGCCTCTATGCCCCTGGGATTAATCCCTTGAGGAAGGGTTTTTGCTTGCAAACTGCAAGTGGGGCATTGTTGTATGATTGCAGTTGCTTCTTCCAGAGAAATGCCAAATTGTTTAACCAGAGCCTTTTTGTTTTGATGAAAATAACTATGACTTTCCCCTGCTAATAGAGGGGAAGGTTGAGGCATCTTAATACTGATGGGAAGTACTTTACAAGCAGTATCAGCTACCTGGTTCCCTTCTGAAAGGAAACCTGGGAGATGTTGATGACTACGTATGTGGGCTACAAATAGAGGATGGGTCCTAGATTGAATGAGCATTTGCAGCTGAAGCAACAGTGTCATTAATGATGGTTGTATAGAAGGAGATAGATATGCCTCAAAAATATGTAAGACCAATTGGGAGACATATAGACTATCCGTTATGATGTTAATTGGTTGTCCAGGAAATGTCTTCAAGGCTAAGTTAAAAGCAGCTAATTCGGCTTGCTGTGCCGATGATTGGGGCTTTGTCAGTTGCTTGTGCCAGTTAACTGATCATACCAGACACAAGCACCATGAGTTTTAGAGCCACCAGTGAAAACTGTGATGGCTTGAATTAATGGAAAAGCAACTACTGGAGAGGAAGAGGTAATAGGTATCGTTTTAATTAGCTGCAAACGGGGGTCAGAAGGGAGATGGCAGGAGATGGGACCAATCCAATTTTCCAGAGTGTCCTGTAATACATCTGACGTCTGAAAAAGGGGTTCCCATTGAGAGAGTTTGAAAGGAATGTGTATAGCTTGAAGATCATGAGCGAGCAAAGCCTTGGCTCGGTGACGTCCCTTGATACAAAGCAGAGCGAGCTGAAGGGCTCTAGAGGTGACCGTTGCTCTAGGAGTGTGAGGGAGGTGAAGCCATTCGATGATGTATAGCTTTTTTGTCTTGGGATCAATTTGGAAAAGAATGGCTGTGAAAAGGGCTGGTGTGGGCAAGACAGCCAAGGAGAGCAGACAGTTAGGGATGATGCGATCAAGCCCGTGAGGGCATGGAATAGAGGGGAAAGGGTTGCAGTAATAAGAGTGGCTACTATAGTGTTAACAGGCAATGAAAAAGGTCTATCACCTACAACTGCAAGAGAGAGGCAATTAAGAGCGGATGAGTCATAAAGAAAGGGGGCAGCGACCGCCCCTTCCATGATCAAAGAGGAGTTAATAGCAGTTGAAAGCAGAACAGGGAAAGCTGTTTGTGTGGAGGGGGGTGCAGCCTTGGGGGTGGGGCTAGCTGCTGCATATTGAACAGCCAAACAATAGTCATTGTGCCAAGCGGCAAGTTGGGAAGATGTTAAAAGCAGAGAAGCCATCATTTGCCATTCAGAGAAAAGAATATTATGATTATTAGAAATGTTTTCTAACAAGGCTCTAACATAGGGTGACTTAAGGCCATATTTGGCAGAGGCGGATTTGAGTTCTTTCATGAGATCCCACTCCATAGGAACATATTGAGGTGCAGGATTTGCATTTCCACCACCTGCCGGGGCTTGGAGGACCATGGGAAAACAAGAGAGGTCCTCCGGATCTATTTTTCCTTGAATCAGTGCTTCCTGAAAGGTATTACGAACAGGCAAGGAAGCAGGAAGATCATTGGTGTGGATAGGGTTAATATCAGAAACAGGAGGGTTGTAGGGAGGAGGGCAGGAAGGAGGAGGGAGTGGGGGATACACAGCAGGAGGTGGAGAAGTTTTTTCCCAAGAAGGCAGGGATAGAAGGGATGGAGGAGGCTGATCCGAAGTTTGATCAAGAATTGGATCAGGAATTAAGTCAGAGGGAGGATAAAAAATATTAATAGCATTCATAAGAGCTCTCCAGGCGTAAAGGATTTCAGGGGGGGCTCGCGGAGGCTCGTGGATGTTTTAGAGTGCCACCTTCTGGATAAGCGGGGCAATTTTTTTGAAGAAACACAAGAAATTTAGTGATGGCCTTTTTAGATATAGGATAGATCGTTGTGCCGCTAAGTTTCTGTGATTGGTTCGCCTTCCTGACTAAAAAGTGAAGCTCTTCCACATGCTTGGACAGAGTCTTCGAAATTGGGGAGCCCATACTTACGATGCGCTTGCTGATCCTCCAGTGCGCAAGATGGGAGTCAGGGCAACACACTTCTTCCTGAAAGTCGTGTTGTGAGCTTTTCCACGTTGTGAGGATGCAGCCAGATGCAGCTTTGCTATGGGAGGATATCTTCTTTGCTGAAGATTCCTGGGGAGGGACCCGTAACACGAACGGCGTCCCTGATTAAGGGAGGATATCTTCTCTGCCGAAGATTCCTGGGGAGGGACTCGTAACACCAAACGGCATCCCTGGGCTGCAGCTGGCTTGTCCTGCTGGATCACGTCGGGGTCACCAGTTGTGGCTTTTCACTGCCTGCCTCCTGGCGACGACAGGGTCTGAACTCAGAGCCCTGGGCCTTCTCATGATAAATAAATAAACACATGGCACCAGTGTTTACTCGGGATGAAAAGGCACTTTAATAATGGTGGGTACTCCTTTTATAGGCTACATGCATACGTCATAGCAAGACAAAGAAGCTTTCTACATAATTATGCTAATGCAAACCTATGCCATAGCTGGTGTCTTATGCTCCTACTTCTTAGCCCCGCCCAGTTACTCTTATCTCCGTAACTTTCATTTCTCCCATATTACTCTCGTTTCTCCATATAACTTTCGTTTCTCCAGCCAGTATTTTTCCACACAGTCAGCACCTTATCACATACATTCCATTGTCCATCCATCACTTTTACAAGGTTGAGCATTGCAACGTTTAGCGTAACAGTACATTGCAACACTGAGGATCATCTGTGAGTGAACTGCTTCGCTCTGGTGATCAGCTGCTGGGCCCCCCTATCCACCCCGGCTCTATTCTGACATTTATTTCCTAGTTTTGAAGCTCACCTGCTTCGCATGGCAAAGCAGATTGCCATACATCAGCTGTTGAAGACACAGAGAGATGCAGGATTTGCAGGAGAAGGTCAATAGCAAACCCTTTACATGTGTGTGCAAAGAAAAAGCACGGCCACCAAGCCACGCCCACAGAACCGGTGGTAAAAAAAATTTGAATTCCACCACTGCCTGAAACTGGATCACTGGACTTGGTGACAAACCTCAGTGAAGGCCCCAGACTTTGGAAGGGATTTTGGCTCTTTATTTTTGGAATCTACCTAAACAAAACCTTATTTCTAAGACTGTTTATGGTTTGGCTGTAAGTTTGTTTTATTATCTACTTGGTTGTGAGCCAATTGCTGTGCTAAGCTTGACGTTAGGGGTTGTGAAAACCTGAAATAGAACTGTTGGGGGAACAGACTGAAAAAAGTTCTGTACTTGTGGATGAGTGGGGGCCACACAGCAAGCTAGAATGCCTGACCTAGTGCAGGGGTGGGATTCTACCAGTTTACACCTCTTCGCTAGAACTGGTTGTTAACATTCTAAGCACTTTGGAGAACTGGTTGTTAGAAGAAATTACTAGCCTAATCCTGTAAGGAAGGCAGGAAGGAAACATTCTGGTGTTGCTTACAGAAACTGCCTCTCCATTAACCCTTATTACATTCTTGGCAGGACCAGACTTCCTGTCTCAGGAACGTCTCTGGAGTTTTTTTCCCCTCCTTTGCTGGTATTTTGCTTGTGTGGAGTGACTATTCAAAGTTACAATGGCACTGAAAAAAGTGACTTTTTTCACACTTACGACTGTTGCAACATCCCCACAGTCATGAGAGGCCCGGTGAGGAGATGCATGCCTCGATGTGAGTGATATTGAGTTGGCCATATCCAGCCAATAACATGACCACCAAGCCATGTCCACCCAGTCACAGGACCACCAAGCCACGCCCACCACACCATGCCCACCACCTAAGCCACGCCCACAGAACCAGTTGTTAAAAAAAATGAATCCCATCCTTGACCTAGTGGTGCAAGGCAATATACTGCTGTTGCATCCAGCCTACTAGTACATATATTCAACGTACTGACACACATTCTAAAGATGTAAAAGTAAATCTATGGGTTAAAAAAACCAGCTTTATCAAAGTTTGAAATTTTGAATATATATATATATATATATATATATATATATATATATATATATATATATATAATTTCTTAAGTTTTGCTGGTACTTACATGTATGGCATTCAGCTTTGTTCGGGTATTTTCCCACATCATTGTAGTTGTGCTTTTAAAGTTGTAGCAACGTTTGGCAGAATCTCATCTGCCATCATCAGGCTTCTGTATAGTGTTCAGGCTGTTTTTTCCTCCCCGTAGAGGTTTGATATTTGTTTTCTTAAGTTTTCACGGGTCTGACTCACAGATGAACACTATACAGAAGCCTGATGATGGCAGATGAGATTCTGCCAAAACGTTGCTACAACTTTAAAAGCACAACTACAATGATGTGGGAAAATACCCGAACAAAGCTGAATGCCATATATAGATTAATCTGTAACTGTTGCTGGTCAATCAATTGTTGCATTTGAGTTAAATCCATCGTTGCAAAGATGGTCTGTTAGGTCGGGAACAAAAATGTTATGTCCCACCTTCAAAAATAAACAGGTAAGGCTGAAAGCAGCAGTCCTCGCAAATAAAGGCAGCAACCAAAAATAAACAGATAAGGCTGAAAGCAGCAGTCCTCGCAAATAAAGGCAGCAACCAGGAATCTTTACTGATTACAGCTGTGGTTAGCCTCCACAAAATAATCCAAAATGATAGTTCCAATAAATCCAAATCCCAACAAGATATTTCAGATTTAAATCCTCCAAGCCAAAGTCTTCAGTTCTCCTTGCAAACAATTTGTTCCCGACAGCGTGCAGAGTCATCCCTCTTCCTTTTATAGAGCAGCAACTAATTAGTCTAATTACTGATCTGCCCTCCTCCTGTGCTCTCGTTGGTTTCTTCTCGTAAGGAGACACCTGCTTCTGACATCCACCCAGCGATTATCTAAATTATTACTTTCACCTGAAGACTCCATAAGTTCCTCATTATCAGCCGTTCGGCTGATAACCTGATTGAGAAGCCAAGAGGTTGAAGGTTCAGGCCGGTCCTGCAAATCAAATGTGACCTCCTTGTAACATTCGCCTCCTCATCATCATTGCAATCACTAATACTTGCTGATTCATACAAGTCCTCCTCGCTGGAACTTTCATTCAAAAAACCTGTAGCTGGTGCCGGAATCACAACACTATCCCTCACCGCAGGGCCCTTCCCCCGGGTCTGACGATCTGGATGCGGTTTCGAAGGGAAGCGTGCATGAAAGTCTCGAAGCAGATCCGGAGCATGAAATGTAGACGCATCCGTCCAGGAACAAACCTCCGAATCATCTACTCTCCTCCCAACCAAGTACTGGAATCGACCCTTGAGCCAACGGGAATCAAGAACGCTGACCACCGTATCGTCAACAGCAGCCTTCTCAGGGAGCGATGATGACGGAATCGTTTCAGCAGAGTCACGTAGACGACAATCAGAAGAATCGGGAATCAAGAGAGATCGATGAAAGACGGGGTGAATACGCATAGAACGCGGCAAAGTGAGGCGGTATGCCACAGGGTTAACAACTGCCTCAATCGGGAACGGACCAATAAACCGATGATCAAGTTTCCTAATAGGGCGATCGACCTTCAGATGTTTTGTAGATAGCCACACTTTATCGCCCACAGCTAATGGAGGCGTTGCCCGACGGAACCGATCTGCAAACCGCTTATAATCTTCTTTTGCCTTGTTCAATTGTTGCATCAGTAGATGGCGAACTGCGTGTAGTTCTTCCAAAAACTCTCGGGTCTCAGGAACCGGGGAATCCATCATAGTTAATGGGAAGAAGCGCGGATGATAACCCATATTTGCAAAAAATGGCGTGACACGAGTGGAGGTGTGCTGCGAGTTGTTAAACGCGAATTCTGCTAATGGGAGATATTTCGCCCAATCGTTTTGTCACACATTTACAAAACATCTCAAATATTGAGTAAGAATCCCAATCACCTTCTCTGTCCCGCCATCAGTTTCCGGATGGTGCGCTGACGCTAAACATACTTTCACTTGCAAAGCCGCCATTAACTGTTTCCAAAATTGTGCCGTAAACTGGACCCCACGATCAGAAACCACTCTATCCGGCAGTCCATGTAAACGAAAGATATGCTGCAAAAATAACTGAGCCGTAGAGGGCGGGCGATGGCAATTTCCGACAAGGAATGAAATGGGCCATTTTAGTTAGCATATCCACTACCACAAGCACTGTTGTGAACCCCGACGAAGATGGTAAATGTGTCAGAAAGTCCATGGAGATCGCTCCCCATGGCCTACTTGGAGTCGGCAAGGGTTGCAAAAGTCCAGGGGCACCTGACGCCGCTTTGCTTGCCTACATTGAACGCAAAGAAGCGACGTAAGAGGACACATCATGACGAACTCGAGGCCACCAGAAAGTCCGGGTGACTAAATGCAAGGTTTTGTGAAAGCCAAAATGACCAGCAGCAGGGTTATCATGACATTGTGTCATGATAAGGGCCTCAACGGTCTGGTAGGTACATATATTAAACCCCGATGTCGAAGCAGATCGTCTTCAAAAGACCATGGAGAATTAGAGCCAACATCCCCCGTCTCTGCTGCGCTCCACGCATCCAAATGTTGCGCCTCTCATAGTCGGGCCCGCAAATCTACCGGTTCCTGTAGTACAGCTAGAGATTCCTGTGGTAACACCGTCCGTAAAGGAAGAGGATCTTCGGCACAAGTATACTCTGGTTTCCGAGATAACGCATCCGCCCTCCGGTTCTGTCCACTTGGAACGTAAGTAACAGAGAAATTGAATCTGGCAAAAAATAACGACCAACGAATCTGCCGTTGATTCAATTTCCTAGCCGTGGTCAAATGCTCCAGATTTCGATGATCCGTCCGAACCTCCACCTTGTGCCGAGCCCCCTCCAAATGATGTCTCCAGGTCTCAAAAGCAGCCTTAATGGCTAACAACTCCTTTTCCCAGATGGTATAGTTGTGCTCCGAAGCTGTAAGCTTCCTAGAATAGTATGCGCAAGGAAACAGAAGTGCGCCATCCTCCGAAGCTTGTAACAGCACTGCTCCGATAGCGACATTAGAAGCATCTGTCTCGACTACAAATGGACGATCCGGATCAGGATGTTTCAATATCGGCTCGGTTACGAATGTTTTTTTCAAAGTGTCAAAAGCCTGTTGTTGTGGAGGCCCCCACACAAATGGAACCTTCTTACGGAGAAGCTGAGTTATGGGGTCCATTATTTTCGCAAAACCTGGAATAAAAGTCCGATAATAGTTGGCGAATCCCAAAAGTCGTTGTACATCTTTGACCCGACGAGGAGCTTCCCAACTACACAATGCCTCAACCTTTTTGGGGTCCATAGCAATGCCCACGGAGAAATGATGTGTCCCAAGAATTCTATTGACGACTGAAAAAGCAACACTTTTCCAATTTAGCATAAAGTTTATGCTCTCAAGACGCTGAAGCACTTGACGAACCTGCTGAAGATGTTGCTCTCTGGATCTTGAATAAATCAAAATGTCGTCCAAATATATGACAACAAACTTATCCAGCATGTCTCGAAAAATATCGTTCATCAAATGTTGAAATACAGCAGGAGCGTTGGTCAAACCAAATGGCATGACGGTGTACTTGAAATGACCATAACGAGTGCCAAAAGCCGTCTTCCACTCGTCTCCCTGACGCATCCGAACCAGATTGTAAGCTCCACGTAAGTCAAGTTTCGTGAAAATAGTAGCTTCCCGTAACCGCTTTATCAATTTGGGAATGAGCGGTAAAGGATAGCTATTTCTCATGGTGATAGAGTTCAAGCGTCTGTAGTCACAACAGAGACGAAGTTCTCCCGACTTCTTCTTGACAAAGAGAACAGGTGCCGAAAGAGGGGACGACGAAGGTCGAATAAATCCCCGAGCTAGATTTTTATCTAAAAACTCTCGAAGTGCAACTAATTCGGGCTCGGACAACGAATACAACCTCCCCTTTGGCAATGGAGCACCCGGTATCAAATCCACGGGACAATCGTAAACACGATGTGGTGGTAATTGGTCTGCCTCCTGTTCACTGAAAACATCGGAGAAATCCGACAGCTCTGAAGGAATCAAGACAGCAGAAGCGACAACATGTTGGCCTGTGGAGACATGCCTCAGGTGGTCCACACATTGCAGGCTTGGAAAAGAAACAGTATTCTGTGTCCAAGCCACCAACGGATCGTGTAAACGCAACCAGGATACTCCGAGCACCAAAGGAAGATGGAGGTTCGAGGTGACATAAAAACTTATCGCTTCCTCATGATCCCCAATACGCATGCGCAATGGTTGGGTGGCAAAGCGAATAGGTCCCGACTTGAGTTCACGCCCATCTACGGTTTCCACCTGCATGGGGGGAGTCACAGACACTAAAGGAATTTTGAAATGTTTCACAAAAGCATAGTCCATAAAGCTTGTCGTAGCCCCTGAATCCACCAGTGCCACGGCAGGAATTCCCTCCTTCCGGGATTGCAAGAATATACGAGTGTCCAAAAGTAAATGTCGAGGAGGGCCAGAATCTACTTCAGCAATTTGGGATGAGAATGGAAGTTGTGCCCGACCTAAGGTTTCCCCGAGGTCGGGCCTACCCCGTTTCCCGATGGGCCAGCACTGGTTTCTGGTACAGGTCCCCGAGTCCCCTTCCGAGTGCAAGAATTAACAAAATGTCCCAGACCCCCGCAATAAAGGCACAAGCCTTCCTGGAATCGTCTCGAACGTTCTTGCACCGTTAAGCGAGGGCGGAGTGCGCCTATCTCCATCGGCTCCTCTGCTGAGGTCTTGGATTGGTAAACCCTCATAGGCGGGATGCGTGCACGAGAAAACACAGATGGTTCCGCAACGGTCCGTTTACACCCACGTTGTTGTAAGCGAGCTTCAATGCGTAAGCATTGAGTAATTAGTGTGTCCAAAGTCGAAGCACACTCTGCATGGAC
Source organism: Pseudonaja textilis (assembly GCF_049901715.1). Lineage (NCBI taxonomy): Eukaryota > Metazoa > Chordata > Lepidosauria > Squamata > Elapidae > Pseudonaja > Pseudonaja textilis. Next base: position 221,198,325 of record NC_141991.1, on the reverse strand, counting down.
CAGCTCATCTTTGATGGCATCAGACAGGCCTTCCTGGAATGCAGCCATATGAGCCGGTTCATTCCAGTTGGAGTCCATACACAACAAGCGGAATTCTGCCACGTATTCTTGCAAGGGACGTTTGCCCTGAGTAATATTCTTCAACTTTCTGTCCACAATTTGTGATTTAATCGGATTCTCAAACATTATGTTCATCTGTTGAAGAAACCCCTGGAAATTGTATAATAATGGGCTATCCTGTACTAATAAGGGAGTAGCCCATTTGGCAGCCTGCCCGGTTAACAAACTAATAACAAACCCCACTTTAGCCCGGTCGGTTGGAAAATCTTCAGGCCTCACAGAAAAATACAGTTGGCACTGACCCAAAAATGTGGAAAACATGTCTGTTTGCCCAGAAAATTTTTCTGGCATAGCTACCGGGATTTTCCTCATAGGGGGTGCAGGGGGCTCCAGCTGCAGCTGAGACAGTTTGAGAATTGGTAACAAACGCTAACAATTGAGTTACCTGATTCTGAAGGGACACATTGCTCTGAAGTAACTGATTAATCTGTAACTGTTGCTGGTCAATCAATTGTTGCATTTGAGTTAAATCCATCGTTGCAAAGATGGTCTGTTAGGTCGGGAACAAAAATGTTATGTCCCACCTTCAAAAATAAACAGATAAGGCTGAAAGCAGCAGTCCTCGCAAATAAAGGCAGCAACCAAAAATAAACAGATAAGGCTGAAAGCAGCAGTCCTCGCAAATAAAGGCAGCAACCAGGAATCTTTACTGATTACAGCTGTGGTTAGCCTCCACAAAATAATCCAAAATGATAGTTCCAATAAATCCAAATCCCAACAAGATATTTCAGATTTAAATCCTCCAAGCCAAAGTCTTCAGTTCTCCTTGCAAACAATTTGTTCCCGACAGCGTGCAGAGTCATCCCTCTTCCTTTTATAGAGCAGCAACTAATTAGTCTAATTACTGATCTGCCCTCCTCCTGTGCTCTCGTTGGTTTCTTCTCGTAAGGAGACGCCTGCTTCTGACATCCACCCAGCGATTATCTAAATTATTACTTTCACCTGAAGACTCCATAAGTTCCTCATTATCAGCCGTTCCCGGCTGATAACCTGATTGAGAAGCCAAGAGGTTGAAGGTTCAGGCCGGTCCTGCAAATCAAATGTGACCTCCTTGTAACATTCGCCTCCTCATCATCATTGCAATCACTAATACTTGCTGATTCATACAAGTCCTCCTCGCTGGAACTTTCATTCAAAAAACCTGTAGCTGGTGCCGGAATCACAACATACATATACATACATACATACATACATACATACATACATACATACATATATATATATATATATATATATATATATATATATATATATATATGTGTGTGTGTGTGTGTGTGTGTGTGTGTATGTATATTTGTTTTCTTAAGTTTTCAGCGGTACTTACATGTATGGCATTCGGCTTTGCTCGGGTATTTTCCCACATCATAGTAGCTGTGCTTTTAAAGTTGTAGCGACGTTTCAGCAGAATCTCATCTGCCATCATCAGGCTTCTGTATAGTGTTCATCTGTGAGTTAGGCTTTTATAGTGGTTTCAGATTTAAATTTGGGGCAGCCTATTGCTGTGCCAGAATGGTTTTTTCTTCACCCTGATTGGTTGGGAGTCTTGGTCTGTGTTTATTGGTCTTGGAATTCACTGTGTTCTACTTGATTGGTGTTTCTAATATCTCCTGTCTGTTTTTTGGCTCTTTTTGTCTCTTGATTGGGTGGCAACATTGTGTTACTTTATTGGACGCCTTTAGTGCAGCTTGGCTTCGGGTAAATGGACGGCTATCATTAGTTAGGAAGCTAAGTTTCATCTGGGTGCCTGGTTGGGGTGTGTTTGAGCTGGAGGTATCAGGGGGGATCTGTCTGTGCCCAGGTGTTTGCCTGGCTTGGTTCTCACGGGTATTTGTATGTGGATCTTTGGTTATTTGGGTTTTCTCCCACGTAAGATTGGAAGTATCTAGGCAACATTTCAATGAAGTCTCATTCATCATCTTCAGGCTTGTGTCTTTGGCTCTGTGCTTCTCAGAGTGAGTGATGAGAAGCACAGAGTGATGAGAAGCACTCTGAGAAGCACAGAGCCGAAGACACAAGCCTGAAGATGATGAATGAGCCTTCATCGAAACATTGCCTAGATACTTCCAGTCTTATGCAGGAGAAAACCCGAATAACCAAAGATAGATAGATAGATAGATAGATAGATAGATAGATAGATAGATAGATAGATAGATATATGTATATATATTCATAGATTTTCACGGGTACAGGTATTTAGGTCTAGGTGTGTTTGGGTCTTTTCCCATGTGAGATTAAGAATATCTTGGCAATGTTTTGGTGAGGTCCCACTCGCCATCCTCAGGCTGGTGCTTTCAGCTTCGTGCCAGTGCAAGCAGTGTGTGATCGGAGCTGCCATCTCTCTATAAATACTGGTGGGGTGTGGGGGTGTGCCCGACTGGTTGGCTGCACTGCTGCCTCTTCATTGGTTGATAGAGTTGATGTTGGTATAACGGGCTGTGTGATGGCCTTGTGAGTTTTGTTGTGGAGATAGCCTGGATATTGTGCTGTAATCTCCTGGGTCATTTGATTTGTAGTGATCTTTTTTCCATTAGCCTACGGTGTTTTAAGGGCTTGCGTAATGGGTTGTGTGATGGCCTTGTGAGTTCTTTTGTTGTGGTATCCTGGGTCCTCCACTGTAATCTCCTTAGTCATTTGTGTTTTGATCTCTTTTCCATTGGCCCCCTGTGTTGTAACGGCTTGGTTAATGGGTTATGTGATGACCTTGTGAGTTTTATTTCTGTGGTATCCTTGGTCTTGTGCTGTGATTTCCTGGGTTGTTTGCTGTGTTGCAACTTCTTGAGTTCTTGTGGTGTAATTTCCTGAGTTTTCTGATGTGATATCTTGAGCAGGTAGATGTGATGTAGCATTCTGGGTTTTAGTCTGGCTTCAAGTTTGGGGTCTGGGTCTGTGATTTTGGCTTGTGTCAGCTTTTTTGGTTTTGGGATTGGGGGTATGACAACTGGTGAAGCAGCCATGGTCTGGTTTCTGAATGATGGTTGTCCTTCGTTTATAGGATGGGTTTGGGCCTGGGTCTGATGAGGGGGATTGGTCATGGTGTCCCATGTTGTTTTGGATCTGGTGTTGGTTTTCATGGCTGGGACTCATTTGTTGGTGAAGGCTAGTTTCCAGATGTCTAGTAGGTGGGAGGTATCATCCCGTTTATTCATGTTATGAGGGTGTTTCTCTATTTCGATGGCTTCCATGATTATTCTCTTGCTGGAGTGTTCAATGTTGGATATTAATTTGGTTCAAAGCTGAAAGCACCAGCCTGAGGATGGCAACTGGGACCTTGCCAAAATGTTGCCAAGATACTCTTAATCTTACATAGGAAAAGACCTGAACACACCTAGATCTACATACCTGTACCTGTGAAAATCTACGAAAACATACATACATACATACATACATACATACATACATACATATATATATATATATATATATATATATATATATATGTTGAGTACTGGCACGAAGCCAAAAGCAAACAAAATCTCCACACCACAAGCCAAACAAACACGTGGGCACAAACACACACCCCTTGATACCTCCAGCCTAAACACACCTCAACCAGCTATCTATCTATCTATCCATCTATCTTTATCTATCTATCTATCTATCTATCTATCTATCTATCTATCTATCTATCTATCTATCTATATTTCCATCATACATATATGTTTTTACAAGACTTACAAAATTGTCTTTCAAGGAACCTACAATTGTCCCAAAGAAGGCAACACATCATGAAGTTTCCATCTCGTAAGGCTGAATATGAAACATTCTGCATACAAAGGTAGTTCTACATTTTGCAAATTAATCATACAATGCAGAACCTGAGATATGTACCAAATATTATTGCTACTCTTTTAAATGCTGGCCTATTTTTCACACAGAAAAGTTCTTATTTTTGAAACTGGCAGCCCTAAGACTTTGATTTTAAAATTTAGAGAAAGTATTTTGGTTGTACAAGGATGTTATTCGGTTATAGTTTTCTCCACAAAAGAAAAAAAGAAACTGTGCTGGATCTTATAATTTTCTTTTGTGAACTGACAAGAAGGTCAGAGAAAACTATGCTTTAGCCTGTTCTCTTTTACAAAGTCAGTAAACATACTATTATTTGAGGATGTAGCTATAAAAGGGATAAGTTAATGTTTCAGTGAAAATCCCTTTGAGGTTGATACAGTCCATTAAAAATAGGGGCATTTGGTCATTTTAACTGAATTACTTCTGCACTATGGTAATCTTTCAGAGCTATCTACCTGCTTTAAGTACAGAGACTCTAGCTTTATTTCAAAATGGTACTTAAAATTGTTTTGAGGTTAGAAACTGATTACATTAAGTGAGGTTGCAATGAATCCTCAGAGCTGGGAAACTATTTTAAATTTCAAAAATCATAAAATATTTCAGCAAACTTCTCCAGTTAAAGATTAGAAATATTAAATATATGGCAAAAGTTCAACAATTACTTTAAAAAAAAGATTACTACATATTAGCCACTATAACCATTTCGATGAGTCTACCATTGATCTTATAACACATGATGTATTTTGCATATTCTATTCTGGCAATTCCTTAAGCACCTTTTTGCATGATCAGTATGAATATTTATGAATCCATTTTTTTTCATTTATCCCTTTCTCTTCCCCATAAGGAAGAATCAAACACATATTTTGACAAAAAGAGTAGACACCAAAGTACTCTGACTAATACATTTTCCTATGGTAACTTACTAGTCTGTGACCTTCCCCATCCCACCGTTGTCACTAGGAAAGCAAATACATCAGAGAAAGCAAAGAAAGGTTCCATGGGATAAATTACACCCAGAATACTACTTTTTGGTGTAGTTTCCTGCAGATGGTCGACGGGCCACAGGAAGCGTGGTCCATGCTGAAGAGCACTGTTCACACTGCCGGCTGCCAACAGCTTGGTTGCACCAAGCCAGGACGGAGACGCATCGAACGAGATACATGGCTCTGGACACCGGAAGTACAAGATGCCGTACACCTGAAGAAACGGCTCTACAAGGCCTTTCTTCAGGACAAGACCAGCGAGAAGCTCTGCGAATACAAGGCGGCCAAAAAGGCAGCCAAGAAAGCAGTAGCGACAGCCAGAAGCTCCCACTACGATGACATCTACGAGATGCTGAACACGCGAGAAGGCGAGAATGAGATCTACCGCCTAGCCAAAAGCAGACACAGGAAGACCCTGGACATTGACCAGTTTCATGGGATCAACGCACGAAAGGGGAAATTTGATCGTCAACCCCAGAGACGCTGCGGAGAGGTGGCGGCAATACTTCGAGAAGATCTCCACCGAGGAGTTCCCACACCCACGAACCCCGCGAGGTGACCCAGTTGAAGGCCCAGTCTCAGGCATTTATGCCAGCGAGTCGCCGACGCCATCAAGGCAATGAAAACGGTAAGGCAACAGGACCAGACGACATCCCTGCCGACTTCTGGAAAAAGGCACTACCGGGCTCGGCATTGTGGCTGTGCAAGCTGTTCAACAACATCGCTCCACGGGAAAAGTGCCACACGACTGGTATCGCAGCACCACTGTTCCGATCTGGAAGGGAAAGGGCAGCCCAGCGGACTGCTCCAACTACAGACCGGTCAGGTTACTGTCACACACTATGAAGATCTTTGAACGCGTCCTGATAAGCGCATTCGGGACATCGTCGACATCAGCGTCAACCAGGCTGGATTCATCAAGAACTGCGGCACCACCGACGCCATCTTCGGTGTGCGGATGCTGATGGAGGCTCACAGAGAGAAGAAAATCCCGCTCCACACCGCCTTCCTAGACTTGGAAAAGGCCTTGACCGAGTCCCGCATCGATCTCATCTGGTACGCACTGCGAGATCACGGCGTGCCTGAGCTGCTCGTACAATGGGTCCAACTCCTATACAGATGTCACAAAGCCGTGTAAAAGCGGCAGCTGGGATATCAGAGGAGTTTAATATTACCGTCGGCGTACACCAGGGCTCTGCTCTCTCACCACTGCTGTTCATTCTGGTGATGGACACAATTACACACGACCTGTACACGCCCGCCCCATGGACGCTGCTCTACGCCGATGATGTGTTCCTGGCCAACCTGTGCAAGGCTGAACTCGAGCACCGAGTCCAACAGTGGCACGACCGCCTCGAGCAGTTCGGGCTCCGGCTGAACCTAAAGAAGTCCGAATACCTGACCACTGACAATGAAATGACAGGCTCCATCCACGTGAACGGGCAGGAGCTACCGCGCGCCTCCACCTTCAAGTACCTGGGAACTACTCTTGGGGAAGAAGGCCTACTACAAACTGAGGTGGCAGCCAGGATCAATGCAGCGTGGGGCAAATGGAAGTCCGTCACAGGCGTCCTCTGTGACAAGAAGATGCCGATGCGCCTGAAGGCGAAAATCTATAACTCTGTGGTGCGCCCGTGGCCATATCGGCGCAGAGTGCTGGCCGACGACCAAAGAAGTCGAAAGCAGACTCCAGATAATGGAGATGCGAATGCTCCGATGGTCGGTAGGCCTCACCCTACTCGATCGCGTCAGGAACGAAGAAGTGCGTGACGGTTCAACGTCGTGCCCATCCCCACGGTCATGAGGCAGTCCCGCTACGATGGTTCGGCCACGTGAGCCGCGCCAAGGAAGAATCCATCATCAAATCTGTAATGAAGGTGACTGTCGGAGGAGCGAGACCGCGTGGTAGACCTAAACAACGCTGGATGGACACGATCAAGGCCGATCTAGAGATCGCGAAGGCAGACCCGACACGCGTGGCAGACAGAGAGGTGTGGAAGCAGTACTCAAGGACATTAGCGGACCTCGCCCGAGCGCGAGACAAACGCTGAAGAAAAAGAAGAAGAAGAAGAAGAATACTACTTTTTGGTGGATTTAACATCAAGCATTGGGTGTCCTGCTCCCATATCTATTATTTCTCACAGGAAGTCTCATGGGTCCATCTTGGAATAATTTATTTAGGTCTTCTGCAAATGTCATGGTTTCTCTTAGCAAAACTAAGATGATGCTGGATTTCATTTTAAAGATTTCCCAGAAGAGCCATAATGGCTGAAAACTGAAGGCTTACGCACCAGAAAGGCAAAATGCCAGAAACCCTGTCTCAGTATGTCAGCATTGCCTTCTCTTTTCTCATTGTGGCTTGATTCTTTTGGCACTCAATATTCAAATTCACTTTTTAAAGTTTGCTTGAAGGCAGTGCAAGATTTCCTCTGTTTGGGCAAAGATGTAACCCACCCTCTCAGCCTATAATATGGAAGAAAATTACAAGTGTAACAGTGATTAAAGATCACATTATAAAGTGTGACTTGGTGTTAACAGATAATTATGTTCTGCAAATAGTGCAGAATATTTTCCCTGAAAATCCAAGTTGTGCCAGGTCATGTATTGCAAATAATGTAGCAAAATAATTTTAATCCAGTGCTGCCCACAATATTATACAAGAAGATGCCAGAATCCTAGGAATACAATCTATATGGTAATACTCTGGTTTAGCTAAGAAACATTACCTATACATTGGTTGAAGTAAGAAGGGATGTGAAAATTTGCATGGAAGCTATTCTAGATTTTGTGTGTGTGTGTGTGTGTCTGTGTCTGTGTCTGTGTATGTGTGTGTGTGTGTGTGTGTGTGTGTGAGTGGGGGGGGGGAGGGAGGGAGGGAGAGAACTAAATAGAGGAAAGATTTTTGTTGTTCAGCTCATATAAAATAAAATGCTGTAAAGAACTGGTGCATAAAGGGAATGCTGAAGCTAGGTTTCTGTGAACAATTTATTCAATTCACCTTTTATTGTGATTTCCTTCCTTCCTTCCTTCCTTCCTTCCTTCCTTCCTTCCTTCCTTCCTTCCTTCCTTCCTTCCTTCCTTCCTTCCTTCCTTCCAAATAACATTTGAATTAAATTGTTTGTTGACATTTACATTTTTTTTACATTTGATATAGGTCTTTGAAGCAAAAATGCATGTAACAAGCATATAACATTAAGCATATAAACAAAAATATGGAGTCCCAAACTGTATTTTAAAAATTGCTTATGAAAAACATTTACAAAAATGCCACATAATTAAGATAAATATATAAAACATTGCATTGAATTTCAATAAACAAATCAAAATTTTAGATAGTAGTAGTAGTAACAAATTGACACCAGAAAGAAATCACAAATGGGTGAAACTGAACATGATAAATATCACCATTTATGAAACAAGTGATGCTGAAGAATTAAAGGAACTCCAAACTGTTAGTCTTGCATGAACTTTAGTCAATTAATATTTCAAAGTTAAATGACTTTCAGTGCCTGTTTGTTCTTGGTATTATACATAGTCTTTAAAAAAAAAGATTGAATTAAGAGTTTTGAAAGAACTTGGCTTCCAGGTAACATCTTAAATGGAAAAGCAATATTTATTTATGGTATTCTTAACAAGTAAAAGGACAAAGGATACAATGCAAGGGTCTATATATCTCATATGTTTTTCCCTCTGGAATAATTCCCCTCTGGAATTATTCTTATAAAATATATGTTTTCACAGAAAACACTCTGTGAATATTGCCTTAAACGCCTCTACAATCATCATAAGATTTAGGCCTTTTAACAGTTTATTTCCTATAATTTTGTGCTGCAACAGATATTTTTAAAATAATTTCTGGAATATCAAATAAAGCCAACGAGGACATATAGTTACAATAAAATATATCTCATAAACTTAAACCTCATAAACATGCCTCTGTATTTCTTATATTAGACCAATATGGAAGTAAGATATTTAGTTAGTTTACTTTATTGTCATTGCAACTCGTACAATGAAATCAAACACTATCTTCAGTGTACACCATGACCATGAAAATAAACACAAACACACATCTTTTGCCCTTCACACATTAAACCGAAAACTCCCGACACCACACCAACATTGCACTATACAGCAGAATTCAAAAGAGCTACTGCCCTGGGATAGAAGCTGTTGTTCAGCCTATTTGTCCTTGTTTTTACTATTCTGTACCATCTGCCAGATGGTAATAGTTAAAAAAAAAAAGGGTTCCCAGGATCAGATGGATCTTTGAGAATGTTTTGAACTTTCTTAAGGCAGCGGGATAGGGATTCCTTTATTTTCTTGTTCAAAATAAAACAATATTGGAAAGAACAGTCTATACTATGCTAAACACTTGGGAAGGATCTAGTGTTAAATCACTTTAAATTTGGTGTTGTCCAAGATACAGCTTCCTCTTCAGCCACTTTTCTCTCTATGTATTCTTTTCAGTCAGGATTCAAGCTTGGATACGGGAGGGAAACAGCATTGGTCGTATTATTTGATGATCATTGATAGAAGCGGGAAGAAGGTGGCTCTTCTTGAGCTCTCAATGACTTTCATCTTTCATCAACCATAGTATCCTTTTAGGTTTTGGGGGAGGGTTGATTGCACAGTCTTGTATTGCTTCATTTGTTTCTTCTGAGGCAAGTCCCAATCAATGTTAATAGGGAGCAAGAGGTCCTGCTCATGTCCCCTGCTAAGTGGGATATCACATGGCTCAATTATCTCTCTACAGCTTTTAACAACTATATGAAATTACTGGGTGAGATCATTTGTCACCATGGATGAGATACTGTCAGTATGAGGATAATACCTCATTACATATCTGATCCCAGGTGAGGTGAGTATTGCAATGACATTTTTGATGATGTTTGGAGGGCTAGATGAGGAATAACAAACTCCAATTAAACCCCTTATAAAAATGAGCTGTTGGTGGGGCCAGTTTTGTTTCTGGGGGTTTATCACTTTTGGTCTTGACCTCAGATAGATCTGATGCAAAATCTGGGAGTCCTCCTGAATTCCTGATTCCTGCTTAAAGAGCAGGTGATAGTCATGGTTAAGAAAGACTATTCAAGTTTGTGTTGTGTGCCAATTATGACCTTTCCTGGATTGGAAGAGTCTTTACAAGATCACTCACTTCCTGGTCATCTCCCATTTGCACTATTGGAATGCACTCTACATGGGGACATCCTTCAAAGTATCTGGAAACGTCAGGTACAGAATGTGGCTGTGTGAACAATCCTGGGTGCATATATTGTGGATGTTGCTTGTAACATCTCTGCTGCATAAGCTTCATTGGGTGACAGTTTGATTCCAGATCCAATTCAAGGTGTTTGTTATGGCTTCAAGGCAAGAGGCAGGTTATCTGTAGAGCTGTCTTTGTCTTATTTCATTAGCCTATCCTACCGGTCAGATAGGAAGGGCATGCTGTAGACTTTGTAAGTTAAATAATTTCAATTGGTGGGGCCTAAGAAGAGAATTGTCTCTGCGGTTGCCCCTGCCTTTTGGAATGTTCTGCCTTCAGAGGTGAGGTATTCCCCACTCCCCAGGCTTTCCAGAAATGGTTAGACTCTGATGATTTAGAGAAGTGCAAGAAGTCCTGGGACTGGTTAGTCCCTTGAAGGCGTCCCCTGCCTTTTAATTCTGAATTTTAAATATTTAAATATTTATTAGTGATGGGAAGTTATTAAATGGGATACATGAATAAATAAACAAATAAATAAATAGTCATATCAGCATTTTCCTTCATTAATAAGACAAACTGCATGACATTCCAGCAGGATGCGATAGTTGGTCTGCACAAAGGTTGATTAATTCAGAACCGTGATTAATGCTATGAACTATGGATCTGAACATGAACATAGTTAAATAAAATTGCTTTACCCAAGATATGCCATACAATTATATATGATTATGTTCAGCAGTAAGGGCCTATTTAGTTAAGTGCAGCAGCAGCAGCAGCAGCAATTTTAAAAAAACCTTCTTTGGAGTCATAATACAAATTCTATGAAGAAGGCTCTATTGTTGGGACAGTTGATAGGAAAGAGAAAAAGAGGATGACTGGCAGCAAGATGGACAGAAAAACAAAGCTGAGATTGGCGCATTGTTGAGAGATTTGGAAAATCCAGGTTATCATGGAGAAAATCTACTTGTGTCATCACTAAAAAATATCAATCACTTGATAGCACATAATCAATCAATTGGCATTAAAATATTTTCTTGAGATCTGTGTAGTTCTTAGTTCTTTGCTCTGCATCTACATGAGGCTTGAAACCCAGTACAGTTCAGTTATGTCTCAATACCTTCAGATTCCAGAGTTGTATATATTAACTGGGAAGTGTGAACAGTGGAAAGATAAAGAAATGAAGAGCATATAAATTATAGTTGATCTGAATTTTTTGAGAATGATGATCAGCCTCATTGAGCCATACTACTGTGACTGAAATCTTGCAACATACTGAATATTAACATGTATTCTCTTTGTAATATTCCACATCAAATGCTGTTCTATATCTGGGACAAACATAAATATTATAACCATGTTGCAAGAGCAGAATGAAAATGGCAGGCATATATATAAGAGGGAAGGTTGAAATGCATATCCAGAACACAAAACAATGGATTGATCCTACATCAGATCATGTGAAGTGTTAATACCACTTTATAATGCCTTGATAAGGCCACAGTTGGAATACTGCATCCAGTTTTGGTCACCACGATATAAAAAAGATGTTGAGACTCTAGAAAGAGTGCAGAGAAGAGCAACAAAAATGATTAGGGTATTGAGGCAAAAACATAAAAAGAATGGTGGGACTGGGCATGTCTTCTTTGATGACAAGAAGAACTAGGGGTAACATGATAGCAGTGTTCCAATATCTCAGGGGCTGCCATGAAGAAGAGGAGTCAAGCTATTCTCCAAAGCACCCGAGTTTAGGACAAGAAGCAATGGGTGGAAACTAATCAAGAAAAGAAGCAACTTAGAACTAAGGAGAAATTTCCTGACAGTTAGAACAATTAATCAGTGGAACAACTTGCCTCCAGAGGTTGTGAATGTTCCAACATTGGAAGTTTTAAAGAAGAGATTGGATACCCATTTGTCTGAAGTGGTGTAGAGTTTCCTGACTAAGCAGGGGGCTGGACTAGAAGACCTCTGAGGTCCCTTCTAACTCTGTTATTCTATAAAGCATGGCAAATAGTAGAAAGTTGAGGGACAGTGAGAAATTTTCAAACAGTGATAGCTTTTCAACAACTGAACCAGTTACTAAAAAAGGCAGTGAGCTACCTTGTCAGTTTTGAAATTGAGGCTAGCCAATCATGAATTTATATTTACATTGATACATGTGAGTTTAGGGGTTAACATAGCAATTTCAATGGCCTTTCCAACTCTAGGATATGATTCCAATTCTAGCATATAAAAAGGCAAGACAAGAAACAATAATTGGAAACTAACACAGGAAAGGAGCAACCTAGAACTAAGGATAAATTTTCTAACGGTAAGGGCAATCGACCAATGGAATAACTTGCCTGTAGAAGTTGTGGGTACTCCAATCTCAAAAAGAAATTGGACAATTATTTGTCTTAATTGTTATAAGGTGTCCTGCTCAAGCAGGGAGTTGGACTAAAAGTTGGACCTCTGACGTCTTTTCCAATGCTATTATTCTATGTCCTATTACTATGTCATTCATTATGATAAGATACACATATTTTTAATGACTATCTGCCATTCAACTTACCAGAAATCATCCAAAACCTTAAGTCAGTGAATTAGACTTCTTCAGTCTATTTGCACTCCAAGTAGATTTTCTCATGCATTCCTACCTGGACTGGTACCACAAAGAAATTACTCTTTAGAGTTTTCCCAGTGTTACATATTTATTTTAGAAGAATCTGAGGCACTGAGGCAATGAGCCAAGCCCTAGATTCAACTCCCAAGTGCCTAAGAATGTAAAAGCAATATGGACAGGTTAAGTTTAGTACTACCATGAAGTTTTTCCTTGGGCTGGAATTTGGAGCTTATTAGGACAGTGAATGGAAAAAGTACAAGCTGAAATTTCATATTGCCCAAAGCATGTACTGTACAGTTATTATTGTCAACATTGCATACGTATAGTAATACATTCCTTATTAATTCTTTCCCAAGAGAGTTGAGTCTTAGATTATTGCTCATTTGAAGTGGCTCTGTAAGTTAGCAGGCTTGTCAGCAGTTTCTCATTTAGGCTGTTTATTCCAGTTCAACAAAAGAAGAATGGCTGTGATTCTATCTATCTGTCTGTCTATCTATCTATCTATCTATCTATCATCTATATATCTATCTATCGATATCAATCTTGAAATAAAGTATTTAAGTATTTGTCAATAAGCTTCAATTTGCAAAGAAAACAAAAGATAATTATTCCTTGATAAGGTGTAATTACTCTTTAGCATAAACATATATATAATGTAGCATATTTTTCCTAAAATATAAAAATAGTAACAAATGTTAACAATCACCAGAAAATTTGAAGTGTACGAACATATTTGATGGATTTTCTTTGTATGGTTTCTTATTGGATGTTGTTTAAACCTACAATGAGTGGACCTTGCATCTGTTAATGACAGCTGGATTACTATATTATTTGCATATTATCTTACTGAGGTAATTAGTGGTAATTGTGCTATTATGTTGTTAATAAAAAATGAAAGCAAAATAAATGAAAACAGAATCGTGGTTCAAAAATCAAACCTTCTGTGAAAAGCTTTGATATAGTGTGGAATAAGACCACACCTTGGATCACGTTCAAGGAGTCCTTAATTTACAATCATTTGCTTAATGATAGTTCAGAGTTATGACAGCCTTGAAAAAAGTGATTTATTACCCACTCTTGTAGGTACTGTTGTACTACCTCTGGAGTCATGTGATCACAATTTGGGCTCTTGTCCATCAGTTCACTTTTACAATGGTTGCACTATCTTGCAGATATGTGTTTGCAATTTGCCTCAGTAATATGAAGCGGGGAAGCTGGATTTGCTTAATGACTATGTGATTCACTTAATAATCACATGATTTCTTTAATTAGTATGGTAAAAATGATCATAAAATCAGGTCCAGTCACATGATTATTCATTTAGCAACTGAAATTTTTTGTCCTTTACCATAACAGATCCCTAAAATTAAATACATTCCAGAAGATCAAGTTGTAAGTTTAGAAAAATCCCTAAGTGAAATCTTGGGCACCTCAGCTGAAATACTCCATATGATTCAGCAATAATTTGTCTAGGTATGCAAATTTTTTCTGAGTTTCTAAACTGCACTGACAGAGGTTATGGAAAGATTTTAAATTGGAACATTCTGAATGTACATTGAAGCTAGAGCCATTTATATTTCCCATATGTTCAATACGTATAGCGACACTAGTTACTGTAAATAATAATAAAATAAATGCATGATTTAAAGTAGCATTTGCTTTTGCCATGTTGAGTCCTTTCATATGACAGTATTTTTTGTACAGTATAATTGACACTGAATTCCTAGACTGAATTTACATGACTACTTACAGAAAATTTACATCCTACCATTTTGACATCCATAATATTTAAATAAAACTTCATTATAAAAATGAAAAATGCATTCTATGAAAAAAAGGGGTGGGAGAGGTCCATATTATAGGCACAGATTTCTAAAAAACAAATCAAGCAATCAACCGAAATAGTTTGTATAAATAATTGATGAATGAATGATAATGGAAATTAAATGTACATGGCTTTGAGTGTACTCTTGAGACTTTATAGGATAAAATATTTGCTAGGTGTGTAAATATAGCATCTTGTGTTGTCACTTCAGAATTACTATGTAGTGATAGCTTTTTTACAAACTTGGCTTGATATTTAAAACAGCAAGTATCCATATCAGAAGCCTCTTTTAATTATATTTTTAATAGATCATTTAAAAATGGTAATTGCTTCTGAATCTTACTGAATTATATCATTAACATCTACATTTTAAAAATATTCAGTATTAAAATCAGTATTTAACAGTGTTATATTAAAAAAAATTAGATTAGGACAAACCAACACTATAGAATAGTTTAACTAATTATTTGTAGGACCGATTTAGTAGGCCACACACCCTTCTGGTGTTAAAGTAATGGAAAGAATGACAGTTCTTTTCTAGTATTTCAAAGGCCCAAATGTTTAATCATTGACAGCAAATAAGAAAGAGGATGATGAAGAAGAAGAAACTCAAAGACAGATATTCTTGACTGTTTTACAACATTTTCATAATTCACTTGAATTGAGGTTACCAATAACAACTGAGCATAATCTTATAATCTTGGTTCAATAGAAGCTGCCCCAATATTTATTAAAAAGGATTTGAATTTCATTTTTCTGATTTATTTATGATGTATTAACTATCAATTTATACTTATTTCTCATTTCAGGAATTTACCTTAGGCTAGAAAAAGAAGACAGATAAAAATTAGCAAAACTTTTTGGTGGGCAAAAAAGAACAAGAATCAAGATTATTCATAGCATTCATGCCTTTTCTGGAGTCACTGTAGCACAAATATTCCAGTGATACACAAGGTGTGCTACTACTATTAATGGTAATAATATCATTGGTGGTATCTGTTGTAGAGTGGCGGAGGAACGAGGCTGAGCCAGAGTGAACGCTAAAGGCTTTATTCTAAGAATAAAGGGTTGCCGCGCCTGCCTTCTAACTAGGCAGGTTAGCTGGAGCGGCAACGGGCTGACACTGCCCGACAGCCGCTTTATAGACGGCTGTCGAACGGTGCCAGCCAATGGGAGCGGTTGGTGCTCCCGCCAAACAGCGGACCTGGTTGGGGACTCCAACCAGTCCCAAAGACATAACACTTTCCCTAGCCGGGAGCATGCATAGTCCTTCAAGTAGGTTGGTCGCCTGCGCTGGCGGCAGGATCATCGAAGTCCGGGCAAGCCGCTGGCTGGAGTCAAGTCTCGCTCCCAGGCAGCATCTCGGAGGTTGCTGATGAGCGGGCTCGGGTCGGTGGGGGCAGTGTGAATTAGGTAAGTCCCCTGTTCGGGCTGACCTTGGTGAGTCGCTTGGTCCGGACGGTAGACAGGTTTGCTTGGTTGTTGGTTCGGGGTCCCTTGTCGGTAGACCGGGTCCTCCAGTAAACTCTCTGGTCGATGGGGTAGATCGGGTCCTGCAGGGAGCTTTCGCCTGGGTAGACCGGTTCCGGCAGGGAGCCCTCGGTGCCGGGAGATTGGGCTGGGTAGACTGGTTCCTTGGTGGCTGCTGGGTAGGCATCAGCTGTGCTTCTCCATTGCCGCCTGAGTTGGTCCACGTGGTCTGTTCACAGCCGCACAGGCGTCCGTCTCCAGGAGGACTCTGTAGGATCTTGACCTGTGACTGACACAACTTGACCAGGTACCCACAGAGGGTCCCCTGCATAATTTCTGGCATACACCAGGTCATGCAGAGCAAAGTCCCTGACCAAACTGTCAGATCCTATAGGGGTATCTGGGCAGTAGTGGGGTGCAACCTGTCCAGGGTGGTCCTAAGGCTGCCTCCCCATCAAGAGCTCTGCTGGGGATTTATTTGTAGTAGTGCATGGAGTCGTATGTTGGCTCAGGAGGTAACGGGACAGTTTGGAGTGCCAGTTCTCCTCGCCAAACCTGGCAAGTGCCTCTTTGCTGACCTGACTGCCCTCTCAGCCATCCCGCTAAGTTAGCTGGGTGAAAAGGGGCTGTAAGTATGATGTGTCTGATGCCCAAGTTGGCAACGAACATACTAAACTCACAAGACGTGAACTGGGGGCCATTGTCAGACACCAGCGTATCAGGGAGCCCATGGGTCACGAAGAAATTGGCTCAGAGCCTTAACAATTGCTTGAGTGGTTACAAGGTAGTAGGGCCAAGTCGATCCATTTGGAATAAGAGTCTACTACAACCAAGAAGGTCTTCCATGTACTGGTCCAGCTAGGTCGATGTGCAGGGCAGAGACCAAGGACCACTAGCACTTTCCCACCTGGTATGGCTTTGAGTGTACTCTTGAGACTTTATAGGATAAAATATTTGCTAGGTGTATATTTAATTGTCACTTCAGAATTACTATATGTAGTGATAGCCACAAACTTGGCTTGATATTTAAAACAGCTTAAAGTATCCATATCAGAAGCCTCTTTTAATTATATTTTTAATAGATCATTTAAAAATGGTAATTGCTTCTGAATCTTACTGAATTATATCATTAACATCTACATTTTAAAAATATTCAGTATTAAAATCAGTATTTAACAGTGTTATATTAAAAAAAATTAGATTAGGACAAACCAACACTATAGAATAGTTTAACTAATTATTTTTGTAGGACCGATTTAGTAGGCCACACACCCTTCTGGTGTTAAAGTAATGGAAAGAATGACAGTTCTTTTCTAGTATTTCAAAGGCCCAAATGTTTAATCATTGACAGCAAATAAGAAAGAGGATGATGAAGAAGAAGAAACTCAAAGACAGATATTCTTGATTGTTTTACAACATTTTCATAATTCACTTGAATTGAGGTTACCAATAACAACTGAGCATAATCTTATAATCTTGGTTCAATAGAAGCTGCCCCAATATTTATTAAAAAGGATTTGAATTTCATTTTTCTGATTTATTTATGATGTATTAACTATCAATTTATACTTATTTCTCATTTCAGGAATTTACCTTAGGCTAGAAAAAGAAGACAGATAAAAATTAGCAAAACTTTTTGGTGGGCAAAAAAAGAACAAGAATCAAGATTATTCATAGCATTCATGCCTTTTCTGGAGTCACTGTAGCACAAATATTCCAGTGATACACAAGGTGTGCTACTACTATTAATGGTAATAATATCATTGGTGGTATCTGTTGTAGAGTGGCGGAGGAACGAGGCTGAGCCAGAGTGAACGTTAAAGGCTTTATTCTAAGAATAAAGGGTTGCCGCGTCTGCCTTCTAACTAGGCAGGTTAGCTGGCGGCAACGGGGCTGACACTGCCCGACAGCCGCCTTTTATAGACGGCTGTCGAACGGTGCCAGCCAATGGGAGCGGCTGGTGCTCCCGCTCAAACAGCGGACCTGGTTGGGGACTCCAACCAGTCCCAAAGACATAACATTCCTTTCCCCTAGCCGGGAGCATGCATAGTCCTTCAAGTAGGTTGGTCGTCTGCGCTGGCGGCAGGATCATCGTAGTCCGGGCAAGCCGCTGGCTGGAGTCAAGTCCTCGCTCCCAGGCAGCATCTCGGAGGTTGCTGATGAGTGGGCTCGGTCGGTGGGGGCACTGTGTGAATTAGGTAAGTCCCCTGTTCGGGCTGACCTTGGTGAGTCGCTTGGTCCGGACGGTAGACAGGTTCGCTTGGTTGTTGGTTCGGGGTCCCTTGTCGGTAGACCGGGTCCTCCAGTAAACTCTCTTGGTCGATGGGGTAGATCGGGTCCTGCAGGGAGCTTTCGTCTGGGTAGACCGGTTCCGGCAGGGAGCCCTCGGTGCCGGGAGATTGGGCTGGGTAGACTGGTTCCTTGGTGGCTGCTGGGTAGGCATCAGCTGTGCTTCTCCATTGCCGTCTGAGTTGGTCCACGTGTCTGTGCCACAGGCGTCCGTCTTCCAGGAGGACTCTGTAGGATCTTGGACCTGTGACTGACACAACTTGACCAGGTACCCACAGAGGGTCCCCTGCATAATTTCTGGCGTACACCAGGTCATGCAGAGCAAAGTCCCTGACCAAACTGTCAGATCCTATAGGGGTGTCTGGGCAGTAGTGGGGGTGCAACCTGTCCAGGGTGGTCCTAAGGCGTCTCCCCATCAAGAGCTCTGCTGGGGATTTATTTGTAGTAGTGCATGGAGTCGTATGTTGGCTCAGGAGGTAACGGGACAGTTTGGAGTGCCAGTTCTCCTCGCCAAACCTGGCAAGTGCCTCTTTTGCTGACCTGACTGCCCTCTCAGCCATCCCGTTGCTAGCTGGGTGAAAAGGGGCTGTAAGGATGTGTCTGATGCCCAAGTTGGCAACGAACATACTAAACTCACAAGACGTGAACTGGGGGCCATTGTCAGACACCAGCGTATCAGGGAGCCCATGGGTCACGAAGAAACGGGTCAGAGCCTTAACAATTGCTTGAGTGGTTGTTGAAGGTAGTAGGGCCAAGTCGATCCATTTGGAATAAGAGTCTACTACAACCAAGAAGGTCCTTCCATGTACTGGTCCAGCTAGGTCGATGTGCAGGCGAGACCAAGGACCACTAGCACTTTCCCACCTGGTAGGTGTGGCTGCTGGTGGGGCAGCCCTGGTTTCTTGGCAAGGCTGGCATGAGCTTACCCAGCTGGAGATTTGGGCATCCATGCCAGGCCACCAAACGTAGCTGCAGGCCAGAGCCTTCATCCTTACAATGCCCGGGTGGCCCTCGTGAAGTACCTTTAGGATGGGTACATGAAGAGTGGCTGGGATGACTACCCTTGTCCCACACAACAGACATCCCTGTAGTTTCGACAATTCCTGCTTACGGATTTTGAAAGGAGCAAAGTCAGAAGTGTATTGTGTTTCAGGCCACCCCCTTCCCACCCAGTCCATAACTTGGGCAATTATTCTGTCTTTTTTTGAGTGCGCAGCAATGTCTTCGGCTATAACCGGCAATTTAAGTTCATTTACTTCAAAGATGGCATGAACGGGTGCTGGGTCTTCGACTGGAACTGGCAGGTGGCAGCGACTAAGGGCATCAGCCTGACTCAAGTTTTTTCCAGGGCGATGCACCAATTTGAATGAGTAAGCGGCCAGGAACAAAGTCCACCTGGTCATTCTAGGTGATAGTACCTGTGGGGTTTGCTTATCCCCTGATAAAAGTCCCAGGAGTGGTTTATGGTCAGTTATAAGTTCAAAATGGTTCCCAAACAAAAATTCATGAAACTTTTTTACTGCAGCTACTGCAGCCAAGGCCTCCTTATCTATTTGGCTGTAATTTCTTTCTGCAGTAGAGAAGGTCCTAGAGAAGAAGGCAATTGGTGCCTCAGAACCGTTGGGAAGCCTGTGGCTCAGAACAGCCCCAATCCCAAAGGGGGATGCATCAGCAGCTAGGACCAGGGGGAGTCGTTGATTATATTGGATTAAAACTGCATCAGATGTGAGTAAGGATTTGACTGACTTGAAAGCATGGGCTTCTTTGGGTCCCCAATGCCAGGGGATTCTTTGTCTAACAGTCTGTGTAAAGGTTCAGCAATAGATGCTTTGTGCGGAAGAAATGAAGCGTAAAAGTTTAGTAGCCCCAGAAAGGCTTGGAGCTCTGTCTTGTTTGTTGGAGTGGGTGCCTCATGGATAGCCTTTACTTTGGATTCGACTGGGTGAATGCCAGAGGCATCTATCCTATACCCCAGAAAGTCCACTTGCCTAGTGGCGATGGCGCACTTCTCCCTTTTAAGTTTGAGGCCATGCTGCCTAAACTTCTCTAGGACTGCTCTGACCCTTTGTATGAGCTGAGGTCTGTCAATTGCTGAGACTAAAATGTCATTGAAGTAAGGGACAACCCCTGGGAGACCTTGGAGAATCCTTTCCATGAGGGATTGGAATATACCCGGGGCTACACTTACACCGAATTGGAGGCGTTTGCACTTGAATGCCCCTCTATGTGTGACTATGGTTTGTAATTCAGCTGTCTGATCATCAACAGGGAACTGTTGGTATGCCTGGGACATATCTAATTTGGCAAAGATGGTGCCGGGTTCGAAGGTGTGTAACAGGTGTTGAATAACAGGTACAGGGTAGGCGCTGACCTGCAGATAACGATTGAGGGTGGTTTTATAGTCTGAGCAGATTCTTATGCTGCCATCTTTCTTGAGTGGGGTGACTATGGGGGTCTCCCATTTGGCAAAGTCAGTTGGCTCTAACACCCCTTGCTTCAGTAACTTATCTAATTCTAAATCTAACTTAGGACGGATGGCAAAGGGCACTCTGCGTGGCTTAAGGCGAAGGGGAATTGCCTGGGGGTCCACAGTGAAGGAGATGGGGGTGCCAGAATAACAGCCCAGCTCGCTGCTAAAAACATCAGAGTAGTCTGAGAATAGGGCGTCTACGTCAGAGGTTGAGACAGCATGGATCCCCGTTACACTAAGGCCGAGAGAAGGGAACCAATCTAGTCCCAACAGACTCGGGAGGGCACCATTAACAACCACCAAAGGCAAATGACCTTTAAAACCTTGGAACTGAACTAAAAACTTGCCTTTCCCGAGGACAGGGATGTTCTTGCCTTGGTAGTCTCGCAGTGTCAGGTGGCATTTCTGCAGCTTCTTCTTTGAGAATCTGGGATGAATCTTCTTCAGGGTTTCCCAGGAGATGATTGAAAGTGTAGATCCCATGTCTACCTCCATTCTGCAAGGCTTTCCTTCTAAAGAAACAAAAATACTGATTTTATTAGGAGTCTTGGAAGTATGGTTTGCGTGGTAGCAAGTATAGCAGTCCTCCACCTGCCTTTGGAAATTAGCAGGTGGTGGAGGTCTCTGAGGAAGAGTTCGCCCTGCTTGGCAGATCCTGGCTAGGTGGCCTTTCTTCTGACAATTTAGACAGATGGCATTCCTAAACCTGCAGGATGCCCTAGAGAGGGAACCCCCGCAGGCTAGGCAAATGGGAGGTTGCTTGGGGGTGAAGTTGTTTCTCTGCCCAGCTACTTCCTGTGAGGGCTTTTGTTGCCTAAGGCGGTAAATGTCTGTTGAGTCAGTGGGGTCTTCTTCAAGGGAAACTTCCTCTGAATGAATAGTGGAGCTGCTGGGTCTTAAAGGAGTTCCTTGAATCTCAGCTGCTGATTGGGCAGAGAGCTCAGCAGCTTGGGCTTTTTCTACGGCTAAAGCTAGGGTTAAATCCTTTTTGGCTAGCAAGCGTCTTTGAAGCCTAAGGTCTCTAACCCCACAGACGATCTGGTCTAATAACATGTCCTCTAGGTAGTCTCTAAAACCACACTGTAAGGCAGCTGTCCTCAGAGCTGCCATATACTCATTAATTGACTCCCCCTCAGCCTGCCTTCTAGTTCTGAAGGCATATCTCCTGGCTATCTGGGATGGTTTAGGTGAGTAGTGGTTGGAGAGGATCTCTTGGAGTTCATCCCAAGGTATGCTCCTGATAGAGCGAGGGGCAACTAGTGCTGTAGTGGTGTCAAAAACCGCAGCCCCACAGTAGCTGAGGAAGAAGGATTTTTTTCTGTGTTCAGCAGCATCTGTTAGACCAATAGCGTTGAGGAAGTAGATGAAACGGTTTTTATATGAATCCCACGTTTCCTCGGTTGGCTTGAAGGGTGGGAATGTCGGATTGGCATTCATTTTGAGGCGGCAGTGTCTGTCACCTTAGTAGCTGTGATTCAAAATTCGCGCTCTTAGAAGAGCGTTTGCGGCTGCGCCTATCAGGCGGTGTCTGTCTCCCCGGCTGAGGAGGCTTTTGAATTTCGCGCTCTTAGTGAGCGCCGGCGGCTGCGGCTTCAGCGCCCGTGTCTTCGCTCTTAGTGACTACAGCTCTTCTGAATCACATGTCTGGCAGCCTCCGATCGCATCCCGCCCTCGTCGCCAGTGTTGTAGAGCGGCGGAGGAACAAGGCTGAGCCAGAGTGAACGTTAAAGGCTTTATTCTAAGAATAAAGGGTTGCCGCATCTGCCTTCTAACTAGGCAGGTTAGCTGGCGGCAACGGGGCTGACACTGCCCAACAGCCGCCTTTTATAGATGGCTGTCAAACGGTGCCAGCCAATGGGAGCGGCTGGTGCTCCCGCTCAAACAGCGGACCTGGTTGGGGACTCCAACCAGTCCCAAAGACATAACAGTATCAATATTATTGATCATTACAGATCATGATGTGATTGGCGGATCATATATTGCATTGCCTTCCAACATTGTTTAGATTATTTGTTTAGATTGTTTAGATTGTTTAGTTTACATTGTTTGGATTGGCAGATGATATATTGCTTTGCCTTCCAACATTGTTTAGATTACCAAAAAGTATGGTAGTTCCTCATCACCTTCCACTGCTTCTTTGAGCTTGCATTGCCTTCACACCCCAGTAAAATGGATGCATTTTCTTTGAAGATAGTGGGTCTTACTTTGGAGAACACGGAGCTACCTTCCACTAATGTAATACTTAAGAGTTTAGGAGGATTTACACTACAGACTATCTTTGTTGTTAATGCCAGTGGTTACTATCAACAGTGGTTAAATAGATATTGTTTGTCTGGGTGATGGTCATTCAATTTAGTCAGTTAATTTATCATCAGTCAAAGTACCCAATGAACTAATAGAGAATCTGTTTAGTTAACAAAGCACTTGTGCTAAAAATATCAATCTATCACAGCTATAGTCAGAAGGTCAGTGTTACTCAGTCTAATGAATAAGACCAAGACCAAGAAAAGAGATTAGTTTTCCTGAATAAATGGTAGTAGACATGGAGATTTAGAATGCTAAATAGTGTTTCTCTTCTTGACTTTTGAGGAGGAAAACAGTCTTTTGGCTTTGTAAATGCCTTGCAGCATTTTTACTTAAAACCATTTACATTACATTACATACATGCAGAAACAATTTTTTGTTGTTATCACTAATAACAAGCCTACAGAATGTGGGCTGTAAAAATCTGAGCATCCACTATATGGCAGAAAAAAGAGGATTTTTAAAAATTATTGTTGTTGCCATTTAGTTTTCACTTGGATTTTTTTCACTTTAGTTATAGAATGGAGCCCTAATAGGACATCCAGGGTAGCATAAATAATTCTACTCCTGGCATTCTTGCAAACATCAGCATCATCTTCTCAATTCCAACTATACCATGATAAATGTGTGTGTTTGTAGTATGTGAGGGTTTTTGTGTATGTATGTATGTATGTATGTATGTATGTATGTATGTATGTATGTCATTCAGCTTTGTTCGGGTATTTTACCACATCATTGTAGTTGTGCTCTTAAAGTTGTAGCAACGTTTTGGCAGAATCTCATCTGCCATCTGCCCAGTAGCCTGATGATGGCAGATGAGATTCTGCCGAAACGTTGCTACAACTTTCAAAGCACAATTACAATGATGTGAGAAAATACCTGAACAAAGCTGAATGCCATATATATATTCTGAGGTTCTCGTGGGTATTTGTATGTGGATCTTTGGTTATTTGGCTTTTGTCCCGCGTAAAATAGGAAGTATCTTGAAAACGTTTCGATGGTCTCATTCATCATCTTCAGGCTTGTGTCTTCGGCTCTGTGCTTCTCAGAGTAATGTGAGCTTGCAGCTGCTTCTTCCTTTTAACTGCTAGTGGGGATGTGATTTGATTGGGTGGGGGATTGACTGTGTTCTGATTGGCTGAGGGGCTGTTCTCATTGGTTGGGGGTTGACTGTGTTCTGATTGGCTGGGGGGTGTTCTGTTCAGGTGGGGGCTTGGTTGTGCTCAGATTAGTTTTAGTTGCTGGGGGATTTGAGCTGGTGAGCTGTGATCCTGCTATTTGGCTTCGCATTCGTGGTCATGCCGCATCTTCATGGTGGGCGTCAGTTCGCTTCATGTATGGGTCGGAGGGATTTAAAGTGGGTAGTGATGCAGCTGTGGTGAGGCTTCTGGTCCATGGTCATGTCTCATCTTCTGTGTGGGTGTGAGTCTGCTTTCTACGTGGAAGTCACAATTTAACCTTGGCCCCCCCCCCCCCCCCCCCCCAACCCCCCCCCCCCCCCCCCACCCCCCCCCCCCCCCCCCCCCCCCCCCCCCCCCCCCCCCCCCCCCCCCCCCCCCCCCCCCCCCCCCCCCCCCCCCCCCCCCCCCCCCCCCCCCCCCCCCCCCCCCCCCCCCCCCCCCCCCCCCCCCCCCCCCCCCCCCCCCCCCCCCCCCCCCCCCCCCCCCCCCCCCCCCCCCCCCCCCCCCCCCCCCCCCCCCCCCCCCCCCCCCCCCCCCCCCCCCCCCCCCCCCCCCCCCCCCCCCCCCCCCCCCCCCCCCCCCCCCCCCCCCCCCCCCCCCCCCCCCCCCCCCCCCCCCCCCCCCCCCCCCCCCCCCCCCCCCCCCCCCCCCCCCCCCCCCCCCCCCCCCCCCCCCCCCCCCCCCCCCCCCCCCCCCCCCCCCCCCCCCCCCCCCCCCCCCCCCCCCCCCCCCCCCCCCCCCCCCCCCCCCCCCCCCCCCCCCCCCCCCCCCCCCCCCCCCCCCCCCCCCCCCCCCCCCCCCCCCCCCCCCCCCCCCCCCCCCCCCCCCCCCCCCCCCCCCCCCCCCCCCCCCCCCCCCCCCCCCCCCCCCCCCCCCCCCCCCCCCCCCCCCCCCCCCCCCCCCCCCCCCCCCCCCCCCCCCCCCCCCCCCCCCCCCCCCCCCCCCCCCCCCCCCCCCCCCCCCCCCCCCCCCCCCCCCCCCCCCTTGCCCCCCCCCCCCCCCCGGCCCCCCCCCCCCCGGGCCCCCCCCCCCCCCCGCCCCCCCCCCCCCCCGCCCCCCCCCCCCCCCCCCCGCCCCCCCCCCCCGTAGAAACCTAGACAAAAAATAACCTAAAAATCCAAACCGTGGTTTTTATATATATATATATATATATATATATATATATATATATATGTGTGCAAATACTCTATTTCTCTCTGTTTTGACCATTTGTCTTTGCAGGCTTTCCTTTACAAACACAAAACTATCACAGGCTTCCTTATTCTAGATACCTTCGTTAGTTAATTTCCCAATAATCATAGTTGTATTGTGTGTGTGTCTGTCTTTGTGTGTGTAAGTGTGCTGTGTTTCTCTTTGAGGTTTTCTTAAATGTAACCACATACCTAGTTTTCACTGAATTATTTGTATGTGGATCTTTGGTTGTTCATGGCATTTCTCCTTGGGCCCCTCCTAACTGGCAAGCCCCCCCCCCTTTTAAACTTTGTCTTATCTTGATCGTGGGAGCCCGTCCACCACCCATAATCCTTCTTATATCTCACCGTGCCAAACATGGCCGTTCAAGGCTTTGGCTTTTTTCGGCTTTTTCCTTTTCTGATCTTGCCATGTCTCTGCCTCCCCAAACTTTTTAATTGTAGCCATGAAGATCTTCTTCCGGGTCTTTCCTATTAGGCAACGTCTCATTCATCATCTTCAGGCTTCTGTCTTCGGCTCTTGCTTCTCAGAGTGAGTGTTAGGTATAACATAAGTCACCTAACGTAGTTTGGGTAAAATAATATATATAAGCTATGATTGTTAGTTTAAGTGTGTGTCACTTTTAACTGCAAAGCCATGTAATTTTGGGTTTGGTGTGAAACCACCATAAGAGGCAGCAAGAGGACCTGATTGATTGCTGACGAGACGCTGACGATTCCCTGGCAATTACTGACAATTACTGGATGGTTGATGTTTGTTAGCTGTGTGTTTTTCCCTACTGAAAAATTGCTGATAAGGAAGAGAGGAGTTTTTTCTTCATATCTCTCTACTGCGAGGAGATAAATCACCGGACTGACAATTTGTAAGTGTACTGACCTCTCTTTTTCGACACTGGAATTTGCAATTGAATAATCCCTGGACAGACTGAACTAAGTGAATGATATATGGACTGTTTTTGACTATGCTTTAACTCTTGCTGGAATAAAACTATTTAATAGGCACTGTGTATCTGCTTTTACTGAGTGTAAGCTACACAACAATTATCTCACATATTTTGCCTGCCTGCCTGCCTGCCCTGTGCAGATCTTGTTAGGGTTTATCCCTAACACTGGTTATGGGCCCAGCTGCACAGTCAGACTAACCAGGATATAACAGGCTTATATAAAGTGAGAGTTAGTGTAGTTACACAATACTGTAAACAGACAGCTGTGTTTTATTAATTATAGTTTAATATCCAGAGAAAGATGGCACAAGTCAATTTACCAAGTTTGTCTCTAATATCCAAACTGGATGGAACAAACTATGTTTCATGGTCTATGAAATGCAGCCTACTTCTACGTAGAGAAGGTTTGTGGAATATAATTCAAAACCCACCAGAGGTAGATGCTTGGGATCCAGAGGGTGAAGATGATGCCCAGAAAATACAAGAATATAAAATGAAGAATGAGCAAGCTCTCTGTATAATAGGACTGACACTCAGTGACCAGCAGCTTGTCCATATTCGTGGAGAAGAAACAGCTGCTAAGTGCTGGGAGAATTTAAAGAAGATTTATGTTCGAGACAGTGTAGGAGCTCATATCAATCTTACACGGAAGCTGTTCAGAACACATCTTCAAAAGAATGGAGACATGTTGACTCGTATAAACACTATGAAGAGGATTTTTCAGGAGCTGCATGAAAAAGAGCTTATCTTCACTGAACTGCATCAGGTTTATATAATTTTGTCTTCATTAGATCAGAGCTATGATTACTATGTAACTTCATTGGAAGTGCTGCCAAAGGATAACCTCACATTAACTGACATTACTGGCAGGTTAATTGAAGAAGCCAGGAGAAGGCTTGAAAGGGATCAACTCAGAAGGAACAACCACAAGAAGAGGAATTATCTTCGTCAGCCTACACAATTAGAAAATGTTTTAATTGTGGAAGAAAAGGACATTTGGCTAAATTCTGCAAGAAAGAAAAACGCCAAAATGCCAGCCAGAATGCTAAAAGGCATCAAAAGGATAAAAAATGCTTAGAGTTAGCCATGTATAGCAACCAAACTGTGAACAATAATAATTTTTGGGTTGTAGATAGTGGAGCATCGCACTGCATAACAAAAGATAAGAAAAGATTTATTAAGATGTCCACGAGTTCACAGCAGATATCATTACCTAATGGTTGGAAACTGAAAGCAAAAGCTGAAGGTACAGCATATTGTTCTTGCATAAAAGAAAATGTAAAAATGTTATATGTACCACAACTTAAGTTTAATTTGCTTTCAGTTAGAGTTTTGATTAAACTAGGTTATGTAGTTACCTTTAGGGGAGAAAACTGCATAATAGAAAAGGAAGGTAAAAAAGTGACTGCAACTTTTTGGGGCAGAAACAATAAGATTACCAAATCGGCAGCATACAAGGAAAATCTTTATAAAATGTTTTATAGATGGCATCTCCCCCCTTCGAGGTTAGCGAAGATGCACCCCAACATGAGTCCGCATTGCTGGAAGTGTAGGAAAAAAGAAGGAACCTTTTTCCATATGTGGTGGTCTTGTGCAGAAACCCAAAAGTATTGGAAGAAAATCAAAACTTGGTTGGAAGAAATCACCAAAGAGCAGATCGAATACAAACCAGAGTCCTTCCTACTAGGGATTTTTGATAAGCAAATTTCCAAAAAAGCTAAATACATAACAATACACATTTTAACAGCGGCCAGATTAGCCTTCGCTCAACATTGGAAACAACATCAAATTCCATCAGAAGAAATGATTATTGAAAAAATCTCAAAATGCACAGAAATGGATAAATTGACTTTGGCGCTAAAAAATAAAGACACTTCACTATACTATGATAGCTGGAATTGTTGGTATAATTGGATTGACCAAAGATAAATAATATATTATAAGGCATAAAAGAAAAGTATCAATACATAATAACAAGGTAACGATATAAGTTAAAAACAGGTGTGGTTATATGACACAAGTTAAGGTGATGAAAACAAAAGAAGATCTTGCAAACTGTTAAAATAAGAATACTTTTAATCCTGTAACCTCTTTCTTTCTCTCTTTTCTTAAAATTCTTTCCCTCTCTTCCTCTTCTCTCTTCTTTCTTTTCTTTCTTTCTTTCTTTTGCTTATTTGTGTATGTATTGTGACTGGTTTTAAATTGTAAAAATTAATAAACTATATTTAAAAAAAAAAGTGACTGCAACTTTAAAAGGTGAATTGTATGTGTTAAATGATAATCAATTAGAGGTGGCTAACACAGTGTATAATAACGTTAAACCTCATGATGAATGCATACATTTGTTACACAGACGTTTAGGGCATATAAATTTTAAAATGCTCAAGCAAACAGTTGAACTGTCTAAAGGTATAAAACTGAAGCCTTGCAGTAAGTATTTGCACTGCAATGCTTGCAGTCAAGAAAAAAGCAAGGTAATACCAGCAAATAGAGTTAATGGATTTAAAACAAAGGAGCCTCTAGAGGTCGTATTTGCTGATATTATAGGTCCTAAAAAGCCAAGTGTGGGAGGTGCTCGTTATATATTAAGTATAATGGATCATTATTCTAGATATGGTTTCTGTTATTTATTGAAGAGTAAAACGGAAACATATCAAAATTTCTTTAATTGGTTGAAGTTTGCAGAGAGAAAAACTAAAAGGAAACTAGTAACTCTTGTAACTGATAATGGTACGGAATTTATAAATAAGAAATTCCAAAATAGACTGAAGATGGCAGGTGTAGAACATAAAAGGTCTGCACCATACAGGCCACAACATAATTCCTTTATAGAAAGGCGAGGCCAAACACTGCAGGCAATGGCTCGTACTATGTTGTCAGATTCAGGATTACCTGAGAATTTGTGGGGAGAAGCAACAATGTGTGGTAATCATATATTGAATAATGTTGTTAACTCAACAACAGGTGAATTACCATTAACACTGTGGCATGGTAGAAAACCTGACCTAAGCTATATGCACACATTTGGAGCACCAGCATGGGTGCATATTCCCACACAACTGAGACATAAGGGACAGCATAGGGCTAAAAGATTATATTTTGTAGGTTACGAATCAAACCATAGATCTTACAGGTTCTGGGAAGAGGGCACAACTAGAATTTATTGTAGTGCTAGTGCTCAATTCCTGGAACATGTAGGATGGCACAAATTGGAACAAGATTCGAATAAAAGTGTAATCATAGAAACCTACAGGGGCATGAGCCACCATACTAGTGATGAGAAAAATCCAATTGAAGAGAAAGTAAAGGAGGAAAAAATAGGACCAATTAAGGAAGAAATAAGTGAAGAAGAAATAGATGACCAGGAACAGGTGATAGATAAGAGTCCACCTGTAAGTCCTGTACTACCTAGACGGTCAACACGAGAGAGTAGACCACCTGATAGGTATCAGGCAAGTGTGGTGTGCCAGATTAGTAAAATTCCAACCACTGTGGAAGAACTAAAATTGTATCCTGCAAAGGATCAGGAGAACTGGCATACAGCAATTCAAAAGGAACTGAATTCATTAAAACAGATGGGAGTCTATGAGAATGCTAGATTACCTCCAGGTGAAAAGTCCATTGGCTATAAATGGATATTTAAATTAAAAACAGGTACAAATGGGACAGTTACCCATAAGGCTAGGTTGGTAGCTCAAGGATTTAATCAAACTGCATGTGATTATGATGAAGTGTTTGCACCAAGTCTAAAAGCAACAACCTTGAGAGCAGCTTTAGTGTGGGCAGCTAAGAAAAACTATATCATAAATCATTTAGATGTAGAAACTGCCTATCTGCATGCGCCATTGCAGCACACTATATACCTAAAGAAACCTGTAGGGATTAAGGATGATAAAACTAATAATGACTGTTGGAAACTTAAAAAGAGTCTCTATGGATTAAAACAATCTGGTTACGAATGGAACCAATATATTGTTAAGGAGTTAAACAAGATAGGGTTTAAAGCAGGTTTAGCTGATCCATGTTTATTTAAAAGAGAGAAAAATGGAATAGTGTCATTATTATTGTTGTTTACAGATGATATTGCCTTAATTACAAAAACTAATAATGAAGCTACTGAAATAATATCATTATTAGGAAAGAGGATAAAATTAAAGCAATTCAGAGAGATAAAACAGTATCTAGGATTGACAATAAATAAAACCAATCGTGGCTATAAGATATCTCAAGAGGATAAGATTTATCAATTACTAAAAACATATAAGATGGAACTTTGTAAACCAGCAAAAACTCCAATGAGTCAGGAATTTTGCCGGACTGATGCTCAGAGTTCAAAATTCGATAAGACTATCTATCAGTTGCTAATTGGCAGTCTATCGTACATTAGTAATTGGTCAAGGCCAGATATTGCCTATAGCATTAATCAATTGACTCGATTCAACACTGAACCCGATGAACGACACTGGCAAGCAGCAAAACGTATCTTAAGATATCTTAAAAGGACAATGCACTATGCATTGTATTTGGAGCCAAAAGATGATTTGATTTTAAGTGCATATGCTGATGCAAGTTTTGCAACAGATATAAACACTAGGAAATCAACTTCAGGAATGGCTATACTATTAGGAAAAGCATTGATTGGTTGGAGGTCAATTAGACAGCAACACATAAGTATGTCCACAATGGAAGCAGTATTTTCATGTCTATCTTTATTATGTACTGATTTAATTCTGTATAAACAGTTGTTGTTGGATATGGGATTAACTGTTAATGATTCCATTGTTGTGTATGAGGACAATCAAGCAGCCATACAGATGGCTACAAATATTGCTGTAAAAACGAGATCTAAGCATACAGATCTTAGATATCTGAATGTAAGACAATCTGTAAAAGATGGTTTAATAAGATTGGAATATTGTATGACTGAGCAAAATATTGCTGATCATTTTACAAAAGCCCAAGGTGCAGTGAAACACAAAGAGAGTTGTGATGACTATGGGTTAAAGTTGTAAATAGATATATATATTATTATATTACCCAAAAGGGGAGAATGTTAGGTATAACATAAGTCACCTAACGTAGTTTGGGTAAAATAATATATATAAGCTATGATTGTTAGTTTAAGTGTGTGTCACTTTAACTGCAAAGCATGTAATTTTGGGTGTGGTGTGAAACCACCATAAGAGGCAGCAAGAGGACCTGATTGATTGCTGACGAGACGCTGACGATTCCCTGGCAATTACTGACAATTACTGGATGGTTGATGTTTGTTAGCTGCGTGTTTTTCCCTACTGAAGAATTGCTGATAAGGAAGAGAGGAGTTTTTTCTTCATATCTCTCTACTGCGAGGAGATAAATCACCGGACTGATAATTTGTAAGTGTACTGACCTCTCTTTTTCGACACTGGAATTTGCAATCGAATAATCCCTGGACGGACTGAACTAAGTGAATGATATATGGACTGTTTTTGACTATGCTTTAACTCTTGCTGGAATAAAACTATTTAATAGGCACTGTGTATCTGCTTTTACTGAGTGTAAGCTACACAACAATTATCTCACATATTTTGCCTGCCTGCCTGACTGCCCTGTGCAGATCTTGCTAGGGTTTATCCCTAACAGTGAGTGCTTCTCACTCTGAGAAGCAAGAGCCGAAGACAGAAGCCTGAAGATGATGAATGAGACTTCATCGAAACGTTGCCTAGATACTTCGAATCTTACGCGGGAGAAAACCCGAACAACCAAAGATCCATATATATATGGATATGTGTGTGTGTGTGTGTGTGTGTGATTTTGTGGGTACTTACATGTATGGCATTCAGCTTTGTTCGGGTATTTTCCCACGTCATTGTAATTGTGCTTTTAAAGTTGTAGCAACGTTTCGGCAGAATCTCATCTGCCATCATCAGATGTATATATACAGACAAACACACAAACATATAGATATATACATATAATCTGTGGTTCCACAGTTTGGAGAAAGAAAAGGAAGGCAGGCAGAATATAAAAAGACATGATGCTAGAATATAGAGAGACATAGTGCTGGAAGAGATACATTACGATTCCCTTTATCAGAAGATCCTCCCTTGTCTGCTTTATAACAGACGCAAAACTATGATGACATATTGTATTTACTCAGAAGGCAGATTGTTTCAAATCTGTGATGTATCCCCTAAGGATGATTAAACAGAAAAAGCAATTTGCTTCCTTTATCAATTTCCTAATGTGCTGAAGACAACCTTCTTGTTTTAAAAGTAAATTATCTGAGAGGAAATATTAAGTAAAAACATATTTGTCTGATTTGGTACTAAGATGGATTTGATCAACATATAAATATATGAATACTGATTAATCAGATTATAGGCATTTACATTTTATATGTCTGCCTAGATGATGTATTTATGGTATAAAAATAACATACACATGAGTCCTTTGTGACATTCTCTAGACATATGAAAATAACATGCAGGTAACGTAAAAAAAATGTTTAATATTAAGAGATACTTTTTGTGGAAAACAAAATTCCTTACAATTCTTTAAAGAATGAACAGTAAAAAAAAAAAGTGTTGCTTACTAGTAACTTGCATTTTTTTAAAAAGCAAATCAGGATGTATGATTGATCTTTAGTATGTATAAACCAGAAGTGATAATTCTGAGTTACTTGAAGTTGAATTATGGAATAAACTGCAGCACTTACTCACAGTCAAAAGATACATATTAGTTAATAATAATTATTAATTATGTGCCACAAAGGCAGTGTGATGTTCTGTCCCTCACCTGTCTTTGCATGGTTATAATAATTGGGAAAGTGCTAGGTTAACTATGTAAAATATACTTAATTTAATACAGTGGAATGACTAACTAGTGTGACTAACATGAACTCAGTTGATTTCAATGAGTTTAAGCTGAAAAACAAATCTGATCATATTGCCAACTTCAAAAGTCGATACAAAAATTTATGCCACCAGATAAAGACTGAATGCACCAATTATCACATTAAACAAGAGGAAAACCTTCTACACATCGATTCCACCCACACTTTCGACAATTTTGTAAACAACAAACTAAAAGACTCATCCACTACTATAGCCAAGCCTCTAAGCATAATCTTTGAAAAAAATTTCAGGACCAGCTCCTTGGCAAACCTATGGTCTCAAACCACGGTAACTCCCACCTTCAAAAAGGGAGACCCCAGCCTAGTTGAAAATTACAGACAAATCTCTTTATGCTGCATCACCTGTAAGGTCATGGAATCAATTATTAACCAATCCATTATCCTCCACTTAGAGACAAATAACCTACTCTCCAATAAACAATTTGGTTTCATAAAAAACTATCCTGTAATCTTCAACTCTTACACTGCAAAAACATATGGACTACACAACTCGATCAGGGCAAAGCAATAGACACAATCTACATAGACTTCTGTAAAGTCTTTGATTCAGTGGTACACGACAAACTAGTCCTAAAACTAAAATCTTATGGTATCTCTGGACATCTGCATAACTGGATAGAAGCATTTCTGTCAAACAGACAACTAATGGTCAAAATTGGGAGCATCCTATCAAATTCTGTACCTGTCAACAGTGGTGTCCCCCAAGGCAGTGTTCTAGGACCAACTCTTTTCATATTCTACATAAATGACCTCTGTGACCATATCAAGAGCAACTGCTTTCTCTTCACTGATGATATAAAGCTATTCAACACCACCGACAATACTGCTACCCTTCAAAAAGACCTTGACTATGTATCAGAATGGTCAAACAAATGGCAACTTCAAATCTCAACAAATAAACGGTCTATCTTACATATTGGCAAAAAGATCAGAAAATAAAAGACAAGCTTAATAGTCAAGACCTTTTTGATGATCCAAATTCTGTCAAGGATCTTGGAGTACTCATTTCTAATGATCTAAGTGCTAGAGCCCACTGTAGCTACATAGCCAAAAAAGTGTTAAGAGTTTTTAACCTAATCCTACATAGCTTTTTCCCTGGTAATATTACACTACTAACGAGAGCATACAAAACATTTGCTAGACCAATACTTGAATACAGCTTATCAGTCTGGAACCTGCATTACGTATCTGATATTAATACAGTTGAGAAAGTCCAGAAATATTTCACAAGAAGAGTTCGCCACTCCTCTACTGGTTGCAGAATACCTTATGTCACCAGACTTGAAATTCTAGATCTAGAAAACCTAGAATATGTATCCATTTCATGTATCCAAAACTATGTTTATACTTATACCTGTTATTTTATAATTGCTTGCCAAAATAAATAAAATAAAAAAATAAATAAGTACAGTATAAATGTACCAGGAAATGTACCATTAAAACTGGTCAAATGTTTTCCCTTGATATACCCAAACAATGAAGCCCTTTAACCTATTGTTTACTGAAAAAGTTAGATTCTTAAGATGATTTCATAAATGAAAACCTAATAGTTTAAACCTGTGATTGGTTATTCAAAGTTATATTTCATTGTGTTCAGTAGAATTTATTCCTAGAATACAATTATAGTATTATTTGTTTTTTAATTGATGGAAATAAAACATTGATCAGTTTGTGTTAAAAGTCTCTCTTTAAACAATTTGTCAGTCACATCTATTCTACTTTGTGTTTCTAATATTCTGTATAGATATTTATGAATTACTGTTTTATGAAACAGTATTTTTTGGCCAGGCTGAACCTGTCATGCATAAGACTCTGAAGCTGGAGATTGTGACAGAGTGATTGGCCCATGGACTTCCAATGCATGACATCCCAGTCAGAGTTTAGTACCTCAGCCACTAGCTCCAGTAATGTTTTGCATTTTCAGTTCAAATGCAAGAAAATGTTAATATTTTTGATATCATTACTATTTAATTGTTGAGAATATTCTATTAATGATTAATTAATGATACTTTAAGGATCTGTTTATAGATAAAAGATGAGATATTGGAAGAATGGACCTTTTGAAGAAATGGTGATAAATTATTAAAATCATTTATAATTGTGACTAGTCAAAGGGAAAAACATTTCATATAGTTGTTTTTTTCTTTATTATATTCTTATTCATTTCTTTTTCTATTTTTTATTTTCTACACTTTCTATTTTTTTATTTTCTGCACTATACATTTTAGTCCATGTTCGTTTTTATTTGTTAATTGTAATTTTAATAATATGGTCATAAAAAGGAATTTTTATCTTTAGGAATTCACATGGTTGTCCAGTTTAAGATCAAGAACTCAAGAACCACAAATCTGAAAAGAGGATTGCACTTTCATCAACTGTACAGAATTATAAAATACAGAATAATGTTGTTGAAATACTGACTGTGTTGTGTTACCATGGAGTTCTACAAAAGTTCTTATTCCATTTTCTACTTGTTTCTTTTAAAGCAATGTTGTGGTTACATATATCAAGCTACTACATTTCAAACTTTTGTTATCAAGGCAGACAAATTTTATACTAACTTATCTCATTATTTGCAGATAATGTGAATAATCTCCTAACAAATTATCTTATTTCAGTGATAACACAACTAGAATATCTGCTATTCTGTTAGGGCTATTGGGAAAATTAAAAGTGCAGCTTGTTTTTTAAACTGTTGTTGAAAAGAATTTGGATGAAAGCTATCCCAAATAGATCTTTATATATAATAGTTTAGTATCTTTCCAATTTCCTTCACTTTTCCCCTCAAATTTTAAGTTGAATTTAAGAGGTGTTTTTTAAAACAACAACTATAAGACTCTTTTAGAATTCCCAGCACGTTTTTGAAGAGTTTCCTTTTTTCAAAGATACATATGACTGCAACTGGAGCATAGAAAAAGAGGTTTGGGGGCCTTGCCTGCTCGTTTAATCAGTTTATATGCTGTTCCAACCAACATCTGTGAGGTATATTTACCTTACTAGTAGTGAACTTAAAACCCAAACCGAAATGATAACATTACTACTACATTCAGCTTGGGAGCACCAAAGTGCTTCCAAGTTGAAAGGTTAGACAGTGAGACCATCATTGAGGAGGCCAGATGGGGACTCCTTTCATGTCCCTGTTAAGCTCTACTATTGCAAAGTGGGTCTGATGTCTGTGAGAAGCCAGCAGGGTCCCAGCAAGCTGGCAATGGGGGAAATTGGCAGGTGAGGGCACTGTATTTCCTTTGTAATTGTATAGTTGTAATGGTATAGTCATAATTTTGAAAAGCTACTGAATAAAAGTCGTAAGTAGAGGACTACCTGAAATGATATCAATAGTCTTGTTAATGATAAGTGACAAAGCTTTCATCCAGGAGTGATCTCAATGGGCATGTATACTACTATAGAAAGAGCTAGCCCATATTGAGTTTTTAAAATGTCATATAATTGATAGCACATACTAATTTTTTACCAGTTTTTCTCTGTCATTACTTTATGCTCTTTCCATTAATGTAAGGGTATCTGTTAGTAACCATGGAAATGAGACAGACTCCATTTCTTTGCTTAATTTTTGCAGCAAAGTGGTCATTGCCATTGTGAAAGTTCATGTTTACTCTTTATATTTTATTCAGAGATTCACATCAACTTTAATAAAACACAATCTAAGGATAAAAACTACCCTGAGCCGGAACTACTTTTTTCTATCAGTGCATAAAATTTGCCAGTGAAAGCTGGTACATTATCTATAAACAAAATTTCTTTTCTCAAAAATTAATTTCACATGTTCAATCTTTTAAAAATGACAATCTTTTGAATGGTCAGCAGAAATAAGGCTTTGTCCAGTTTGGGACTTATGTGGGGAAAAAAATCCTTCTGACCTTTAAAACAGTGACTAAAGCCCAGTTCAGTACCTATGAGGATTGGGTATTTCCAAACCTAGAAAAACGTTTTTCATTTGAAAAATCACATTTGAAATATCCTTTGCAAAATTAGCTATGTGAAAATAAACATACTCTTAAGTGTGTGTGTATGTGTGTGTGTGTGTGTGAGAGTGTGTGAGAGAGAGAGAGAGAGACAAAGAGACAGAGAGAGAGAGACACAGAAAGAGTGCTCTTCTTGTATACTTTCCTTAGTTGCAACCCACAGGTCAGTGCTATGGAAGTGGTTTTAGCCTAGGATATTCTTGCACAGATGATTTTTGGGTGGTTTTTTTGAGGTTTTAGATTGGTCAATAAATTTAATAAATACAATACATAAATAATTAATATCACAGCCCACAGACAGAATAAATTACAGAAAATTGTAAGATCATATAACTTTCCAATTGAAAATTCTATATAGTCCTCAACTTACAACAGTGACTGCTTGAAGTTATAAAAGCACTGAAAAAAATAGCTTATGCCTATTTGTCACACTTATGAGCATTGCAACATCCCCATGGTCATCTGATTTCCATTTGGATGTTTGACAACTGACAGTTGCAGTGTCCTGGGATCATATGATCTCCTTTTGCAACGTTCTGACAAGCTAAGTCAATAGAGATGATTCACTTAATAACTATGTTATTAACTTAATGGTGATTAACTGCATTGATTCACTTAACAAATGTGGCAAGAAAAGTCATAAAATGGGTAAAACTCACTTAACAAATTTCACCCTTAGCAAGATAAATTTTGGGCTCAGTTATGGTTGTAAGTCAAGGGCTACCTGTATAAAATCTAAAGTGCAGTGGTCCGTAAGTATGAAACTTATTATGTGATGCCTCCTATATTACCATCTCATTACCTGAAATGCTTTTAGGGTTAACCCTTAATCCTCTTTGGCTGATATTTTTGCAAAAAAATAATAATAATTGGAGGAACAAAGAATATTGCTCCTGGTATTCATTTCAATTACTGTTTATCTCCATCAGTTCTGCAGCCTAGCTGTTCTAATCCATAAAAGAGCTGTAGTAAACTTTTTTTTTTTGATATCTTTATTTCAGATTTTGCTGAAACCTGGAAAGTCCAGGGAAGTGCAGACAATGGAGAGATAATGATTCAGTAAAAAAGAGGACATTTACAGGCATTTCCATTAGTTACTTGGTAATTAAAATAATTACCCACACTACAAATCAAAATATACATTTATGAGAATGTATTATCACAAAAGGAACTTCTCTCTCCATATAAAATAGTTGCAATTAAGGGACATGGAAGGAAGCTAAATTAATGTACTTATTAATTAAATCTATTTTCACTTTCTATAGTAAACTTTCTAAAAAATTCTGGAACATTGTACTGTAATTACTTTCAGTAAAACTCTGCTTTCAATCAACTCAAATAAGACTAAATTTTATATGTATGTATGTATGTATGTATGTTTTCTTAAGTTTTTGCGGGTACTTACATGTATGGTATTCAGCTTTGTTCAGGTATTTTCCCACGTCATTGTAGTTGTGCTTTTAAAGTTGTAGCAATGTTTCGGCAGAATCTCATCTGCCATCATCAGGCTTCTGTATTGGGTTCGTCTGTGAGTCACAATACAGAAGCCTGATGATGGCAGATGAGATTCTGCCGAATCTACAGGCATTTTTCTGCATCCAGCTATTCACTTGGAGCCACATTGTAAAATACACAGCTTGTTTTTATTAATTCCATAATGTCACCTTCCCTTTGTTTACATGTACCTGTAAAAACAATGCCAACCTGCACTCACTAATCATATAATTCCATATCTTATAGCAAGAAATAGGTCCTATTATGCTCAGTTCTGATAGTCACCAACTTACAATTGTTTATACAGTAATTTCATTATTTGGTATATACAGATATTACTAACCAGAAGTGAAGCCCTTTGAGTATACCTCAAAACGAGTCTATATCAGGAAGATATCTGATGCCAGAAACATTGTGTGAATCCCTATAGAAAAACTAGAATTGTCAAACTTGTATATGTATCTATGCAATGTCACAAGTTCATCTATTGCTTTTACCAGCCCATTCTCCATGTCATAATTGGAAATGTTTATTGAAATATAAAATAAAAAATATCATAAGTGATATGAAAGAACAGGTTGTTTTTCTTAGGTGACATTACGTTTTTCACACATAGGAAGACATGCAGACCTTTATTTGTTGTTCATTTATAAAAATAATATCTAATGAAATATCAAAACCATACAGTGCATTTTAGTTTTATTGCTATCACCAAATGATACATTATAGGATACTGTTAAGAGCTACTTTTGTAAATCAAACTGTATTCCTTCTTCTATAATAAAACTTAGTTGGTTAGAGCCAAAGAAAAGTAGCATCTAAGCAGGTAGGCAGAAAAAGTTGCCATCATTACAATGGGAAGAATTAATAGATTCAAAGATAAAATATATATTGCTATTCCTATTTTTCCAACCTTATGAGATTAATTTATAACTATACATAAGTAAATGCACAATTTTGATGAGACTGGGAATAAAATTCTTAGTTGAAAATATACACTCACCTGTTCAAGCCTTTTAGGATGAGAAATGTGCTATGCTTCCGTACATATTTTGTGGATGTACGGAGGAGCTCTATTAATCTTTATCCCATGTTCCATTTATGCTTTTACAATCCTGCGCATTTTCTGCGGTTAAAAATCCCTGGGACTGTTTCTGTCAGTTGTGAATCTTTCAACAAAGAGAACTTTATATCTTTCCTTTTAAGTAGCATGGATTTATTCCTTTGGAAAAGGCAATAAACCCATAGTTAGTGAAGATTTCTACCATCATAAATTCTTCACAATATCATTCATGGGCATAAAAAATCATAAAAGTGGAGGAAAATATGCAAATATATGTTCTGAATCAGCACAAAAGTTCTGAGAAGTGGTCTAAAATGGCAAGAACTAATGGGAAGTGTAACACATCCCAAAGTTGCTTTCATTAAAATGTGAGTATGTAGGTCCACATGAGAAGAGACATTCTGTCAGATAGTGAGGCCCCACGCTAAGCAGAACTTTATATTTCACAATCATGGTTTCAAAACACAGGGAAGAAAACATCCTGCAGCCAAAAAGACTCCACACCCGTTTGTACTATTCAGGTGTCCCTGACAACACAGATAAATCTCCAAGAGGTCTCAATGACTCTCTAAAATAATGCAAATGGTCAGCTGTCTGCAAGGAATATAAATCCTTCCATTCCCCACTATCCTGTCAGAGCTAAAAAAGCTTCTTGGATGAGAAGTGAAACGTCTTCAAAGAAAAGCAAGAAAGTTCAGTTGCTTCCCGAAAAAGCACATTTGGGACTCAGTTTCAAAAGTTTCTTGAAATTAATTGAAGCCCAGAAGAGGCTTCAATTGCAATCAATATAATTATATTGCTTAATCCCAGGCAAAGCCTTCACAAATGCAATCTGCGCAGGCTGAAATGTCCATTTTCAAAGTCAGTCTTGTGCACAAGCCATTTCTGAAAGTGCAAGAAACTGTTATTGTAAATCAATAAATTGCAAGCTGGTGTACACAGGTATTGCCTGTAGTTATTTCAAAATTAATTTACTTAATATCCTTGCTGATTATTTTTCCATAATTTTGGGTGTTTTTTTCCTGAGAGTTTTGTGAACCAATAGCAGAGTTTTCAGTGACAATAGGTGAAAAAAAACTATTTAAACATTTACCTCAACATTTATGAAGCATGTAGTTGAATATACAAGATATATCATGGGATATTTCTAAGCTGAATTAGTTGAAGAATATATTTTCTATGGCACCAGATGGTGATATATATTTTCTATCTGAAGGAAGGCACAGTTAATTATCTTCATCTGAAGACTCATTTCAGTTAGTCAGAACACCATGGTTAAGTTCATATTTTCTAAAATACATCTGCTGGCAGTTAAGGCCTTTCCTTGGAGATAAGAAAAGTAGAATTATAACAGAGATATTTTCTATTGATGGTGAAATTGGTTTTATTTCGTAGCTAAGAATCTTAAGTGAATGAGAAACACGGGAATAGGAAGAGACTGATACAGTAAAGAGACACATTTTTCCTTCTTGATATGGCACAAATGATTTAATCAATCCTTGACATTTCAGTTGGTGTTCCATTTCTTCTTAAATGCTGCTTTCATGGAGCAAATTGTCTATCAGTTTACTTTCAGGCTAAAATATTGAAAAAGTCTGGATATCAGGTAGGT
This sequence comes from Pseudonaja textilis, assembly GCF_049901715.1. Lineage (NCBI taxonomy): Eukaryota > Metazoa > Chordata > Lepidosauria > Squamata > Elapidae > Pseudonaja > Pseudonaja textilis. The sequence goes on along the minus strand of NC_141991.1, from coordinate 221,156,908 downwards.
TTTAACAACACAGTAAGACAAAGTTCTCACACTTAATTTCTTCCCATCATTTATAATACTAAGAAGGAAATTATTTTAAGGATTTTAGGATAGAGAAGGGGAGAAAAAAATCCAAGAGAGTTTTTAAAAAGAAAAAGAAAAACTTAAGATTCTCCAAATGTCAGAAAAAATAACTTGTTTCCTTATGCTGAGGTACATTTTTACACAGAAGTGGCCCAAGATTTCTGCTTCTTCTCTAATCTGTAAGAAAAAAGGAGAACTATGAAAGTCACACAACTGTGTAATAATTCAAGACATGACTCAAGGCGATTAGAATTGTTAAACATATAGGAAAGGTGATATGTGCAAGATCATCAGTCCATTTTATCCTAAATTCATTGTATGAGCTGGAAAAGACACATAGGTTCCTATGGTTGACAGTAGAGAAGGTATGCTGGGAGATCTTGTAGAACAAGAATTATCATATTCCTCCACCAAAATTCTATCACAAGCTACCCATGAAAATGAAAAATGGAATTTCAATCGCATGCCTAGGTATGAACCCAAGCTGCCACAGGTTTAATTAATTTTAATTAATACATCTATTCTATTTTTATTTGCAATTGTTACACGTCCATTTTCTCAACAACTTTTCCCAGAATGGGGAAGCTGGAAAAGGGTTGATATTATGTGAAATGCTGTGTATCCTTCTTTTCTAATTTATTGATATTACCCCTGATATTAACACTTTAAGATGTGGATAATTCAGAGCCTCTTCACTTTGTAATGTCTTCAAGACAATTATCTTTCCAGTTTTTGTTATTTGTCACATGTGATTCACAACTAGCTACCTAAATATTATGCTTAATCTTTTAGGATTTAAATTCATATCCACAGAGGATATTATGAATGCCTTTAGTCTGCTTCTTTTGCCTCTTCAGACAGTTGTTTCTTTCAAACTTGGAGAAGTGATGAAGCTTTACAAATGTGATAAGGATAGCTTCCAAGCTGCAAAAAGTGATAAACTATTGCAAAATTGGAAGAAATAAAACATTTATAGGTACTATTGATTGGGCCAGGCAAATAATTATCCTACCAGTTATGTCAGTGTTCTATTTGTCCTATACATTCTGCAGTGTATGTTTACTCCTTGTTTCCTTAGTTATCCATGAAGGTCGTGAGTCATCATTAAATCTGATTAAGTCTCCAAGTCACTCATCACATTTTTTAAAAAATTATTCATATCAGCAATTTACAGCACCATCCAGCTATCATTGTGGTTATTATAAAAACATTCCACATTAGTGATATACCATTGTTGTGGCTTGTGGATGATGTTATAAATTACACTTAATCATCAATAATCCTAGCTGTAAGATTTTATTATCAACATATACTATTGTGATATTATCTCAAATTCATATTAAAGAGCTATTGACCACATACAACTAAAGAATATGTGCATGGACTCTAAGTCTATGTACATTTATGTAAAGATAGTCTTTAAAGATTTTCAGTAGTTAGGGGATGTCAAGTCTTGCATGTGAATTGGATTAAACTGAGGGAGAGTGTGCATAGTCAGCCTCACTCTCTCTTCCCAGATTCCATCTTGCTTCAATGGCAGGACAAGGGGCAAGGCAATTGGAGATGGGCTGGGCACAGTGGTTGACCAGAGCATCTTTAGTGTCTTAGTGTACCACATCACTTGAGGAGATGGCCTTCATGACCATTGTCCTATTCTGGTAGGTTTCATCTACTCAGTCCACTGGAATCTGTCTTCACATGCTCAGGATATACAAGTCCCTATCTCATTGAAGGTCAATGACCCAACGGCTACCCTCAACCTAGTTTGGCCAGCTTGTCAAAGCTGTTGCTCAGAGTGTGGCCAGTGTGCATTCTGCAGCTACTAGGAGCTACAGGTGACAGCTGAGTGACAGATGGAGACCAAAGATGGACAAGCTATCCTAAAAGGACATGACATGCTCCTACACCAGAGGCCCTACTCCTCCCTGAACACCCCATACACCCCATTTAAAGTTCTGTGGCGATGGGCTAGCAAAGAAGCAGCAGGTGTGGCTATACGAGGAGCTGTAGCTGCAGATTTGCACACAGGTCTAACATAATGGTTGCTCAAGTCTAATGGTTGTAATCTTGCTGACCAAAGCAACAGCTGGATTTGGTGTCTACCTGAATGCCTGAGCAGCCCTCTTTAGGACCACACTGCTCATCTCCGTAGTAAGAGGAAGGGTCTAGAAAATGTGCCCTAAACAATGAAACATTTCTATGAAAATGTTGCTTCATAGAACCTGTCTACCTTACCACAGCCGGAGGAGATCCCATTTCATGTGGTTGGTCAAAAGACAAATTCCATTGCACCAAACAATCATGCACAAGATTATACTACAAAAGAAATAGACCCACTTCTAAGCCACTGCACAATTTTAAAAGAAAATTCTGACAAAGAATATGCAAATCTGAATCAGAACATATAAAACTTTGCATATTCTGACCTTCATGGAAGTGTATTAACATTTCTCTGTTGGAGACAAAAGTTTGAGAAAATTGCAATTGACAAAATAGCAATTTAAATAGAACTCTGAGTTTTTCAGAGCACCATTTTTGGAAGCATTCTTTCAGTCTCAGCTCAATATTTCTACCCTTTCAACCTTTATATTGTTCTCAACAGATGTAGAAGCCATCGGGAATAGAAATGGTGCCACTGTAAGCAGTTCAGCACACCTATATGGCCCATCAATAACAATAATATGTTTTGCTTGGACAGCTAAGGACGACATTAACAGTGGCATCATTTTTTTTCCCCTGGAGATTAAAAAAAGAGTTTTCACCATGGCTATCAACCAAAATATTGACAGTTTATATTTTAAGAGTGTGAGTGTCCTTATTCTCATTTATATTAGATGAAATCTACTGAAACTATAAATGTGTTTTCATTTAAATAAATCTGCAGAGGATTTGAGGCCAGCATAAATTCTTAAACTTTCTCTCTGGGTGTGCATGTGTGTGCGTGCATCAATTATGTTGCAATAAAAGAAACATAAAATATAACTTCATGCTTAAGGCTACCATAATGTGCATGAGGCCAGTCTCATTAGAGCTATTATCGATTCTATTTGCTTACACATGTGTGTTTTTCATATTTAATGGCCACTGGTTGACATTTCATTTCTGATTTCAGTATAGAAGCAAATACACATATTGAGTCTGAAAATAAATGTTTGAATTGGAACTGTGCAAATGTGCATCCCATCAGGTTCTTTGTGAGGTCAGATTTTCATCAGAGAACACCTTCTGAATCTAATTTTACTTCATATTCATAAAATTATTAACAAAGTGCAGATGGCATCTAGACAGTATTTTAATTTTGCCTGATTATTTCTTTTGTTGGCTGGTTTTATTTCAATGCAAAGCAGAAGAATAGAAAGAAAATTATTTTTTAATTGGTTTCACCTGGGTTAATTCACCAGCTGCCAATCTACTAAAAAGGAGACAATGGTGGGTGAGACCTTCTGATCTGTAGTTGTCTTTATACACAGGTAGGATTTGTTTTCTCTGTCTTTTCTTTTTTCAGAGTTTCAGGATAACTGGATTTACATGGGTTCGTAGGAAGAAAGAAAACATAATTTGTTTGTCTGCCAAGTTTATCAAGCAGTAGAATGACAAGCTTTGATAAAAGTTGGTTGGATGGGGGACGTTGAGAAAGGAAAGGTTCAAAGAGCATGGAATATATGTTTTCAGAAAACAAATGTTTTTTCAAATTTAATGGCTAGTCAGTAGATATTTCATTTCTGATTGAGCTGTGGTGCTGAAAAGTCTCCTGCATATTCCTTTGACAGCAAAGATGATGAAAAGCAAATACTGGAGTGTATAACACCAGACAGCTCACTGGAAGAAAAAAAAAACACATCTCACTTAGTATGGCCATATTATGCAGGGGAATTCACTGGAGAAAGCACGTATGTTTGAAAGAGTTAGTGGTAAAACTAAACCAGGCCACCAAAGAACATGGTGGCTGGACACCACCAAAGCTGATATCAGGAGCATTGAAAAGTCAAAAGACATTTTGTGCAAGATCATAAGATCATAAGAGAAACTTGACCTATAGAATTACCAAGAGTCAGACATGACTGGATGGATAATATCATCAACATCATCATGGGGGTTTGTTTATGACATCTATGGTGGCCAGTGCTTGATCTCTAATAAGTGGTTTTAGGCAGGGGTGGGATATGACAGGGTTAACTACCGGTTTGGGATTTATGAGCTTCCCTGCCCACTGTGAGCCGTGCTCCTGTAAATCATCGTTAGCACGCTGTGTGCTGAGAAGCAGCCTTTGAAACAGACCCCTTTTCTTGTTTTTTTAACTGCAGCTGTGCCTCGTTCAGCAGCTGAATTGAAAAATCAGGAAATAAAGATCAGATAAGAGCCCGGGTGGGCGGCTGGGCAAAAACATCAGCAGGAATAGAACCAGTTCTATGTCTGCTGCTCTTCAGAGCTACTGGTTCTACAGAGGTGGACAGAACCAGTAGAAACCCACCCCTAGTTTTAGGCTTTATGGAAGTTATGCTGTTATGGAAGTTATTGCATTATTTGATTTCAGTCTTTCCTCTAGGAAGAATGAAAGTTTAAACCAATATTTATATTTAAAAATTTTACAAAATTTTACATTTTATAAAATTATTATATACTATAAACCCTGACAGGAATACATAAAAATAAAGCAAGAGACTCAAAGAATTAAAACCAACACATATATCTAAGGTATCATAGCAGTCCCATGCCAAGAAAGTCTTTGAAGAAAACCAACTTAGTAGGGAACCTCTGGATCTCATAAATGGGTCTGTTCTATCTATAGCATTTTCTTCTTCCATTGTCCCAAAACAATTCTGTGATGATGATTAGACTGAGGAAGAGTAATCAGTCAAAGTCATTCAATCATGTTGAGGTATACCTGAAATTAAGACTACCCAATCTTTTTTCCTCATTAATCTTTTCCACAGATGACATACCGCAATAAAACAGGCTGTAAAAAAAATCAATATCAGCGTATAACAGGAAAGCAAGGAAGTTAAGAAAAAGATACAAATAGTAGCTATATCTTATTAAAAGATTTTCAATAATTATATTACAATATAAACATTAACTAGAACAGGGTCCTAATGTTTATTATCTTGCTTTCATTCAGTCTAAAACTATTGTGAATAGATTATCAAAATGAGACCATACTTAATGCATTTATTAAAATCCAGGGGATTGTATTCGATAAATGTGAATTCTAAACTGAATTAAAGAGCATTCCCAATCCTGCCTCTTTTCATTTCTATCTTATTTTAATTAATTAAGCAAATACTTTATTCCTTTCTTTTTTTCCCTGCACATGTAAAAAGATGTAATTGTAAAACAGAAATACATTTTTCTGGACTTTATAAAAGTCTGTCTCCTCAAATTACATTTTTGTTGTTGTTTATTTGTTAAATTTATATCCTGCTTTTCCTTCAAGGGCTCAAGATAATTTTCATGGGGTTCTTTGTTTATAAGAGCCATGGTGGCACAGTGGTTAGAATGCAGTACTGCAGGCTACTTCTGCTGAGTGCCAGCTACCAGCAGTTTGGCGGTTCGAATCTCACTGGCTCAAGGATTTTGGGATGTGAGAAGGGTAATATGGGTTGTATAAGTTAAACTTTGTTTGAATTAGTGTTAATTAAAAAATCAGGAAAACAACTTTTGGGTCAGGACCAGTGGTGGGTCACCACTGCTTCACTGAAAATGTGAGCGTGTGTGTGGAGGGGTGTGTGTGTGTCTGCCATGCGGAGAGGCTTGACCGAGCAGCTTTTTGAGGCCTGCTCCCTTCAATCTCTGCTCTCCAGGGCAGCGGCTGCTTCTCTCTGCACTGCTAGGAGAGCATCTGTGAGCTGCTGCTTTTCTCTAAGTCCCATCCGGAAAGTGCTGTGACACAGAGAAGTAGCAGCCATGTTGAACGTTGTTTCTGTCAGCCGCAGCAGTTTCCAGATGGGACTTAGAGGAAAGCGGTGGCTCATAGCTGCTAAATTGCACAAGACGCTCTCCCAGCAAGAACAGCAGCAGAGATAAGCAGCTGCCAACCCAGGGAGCACATGAGCATCTCTGTGAATGGCCAAGACTCGGCAAGGGATGGAAGAAGCAGCTGCAAGATCTCCATTGCAGTGCTTTCCAGATGGGTAAGAAGAACTGTCTTATAGGTATAGGTTATAGGTAAGAAGAACTGTCCTGCCCATTCCCAAACTGCTTCGGCCTTCCTGCTCTCATGTCTTCCCCCCACAGCCCTCTATCCTAGAGCAGCAGGGGCCATAGTTTGAGGTCAGAGGGGGGTGGCGGCATGTGGTCAGAGGCCTGGGGCAAGGCTGGAGTAGGGAAATGGCACATTCCTTGACACGGCCAAGGCAAACAGCAAGTGAGCAGAGGCTCTGGAGCAAGGCCAGAGTGGAGGAATGGCACATCTCTGGGCCCTGACCTGAGGCAAAGGGCAAGTGGGCAGCATGCTTAACTTTGGTGAGTAGAGTGGGTGAGGCACAGAGGTGAGGTGCAGAGATTATCTGGGCCACGTGGTGAAGGCAAGAAATATAGGGTGGAGTGGTGTGGGGCAGGACAGGTAGGCAGAGCCAGCCAGTGGTGCAATTTGCCAGTTCTCTGAACTGCACAGAATCATTACTACTGATTTGGTAGAACTGGTCCAAATCAACTGAAAAACCACCTCTGGTCAGGACTGTATTGTTTATCTTAAAAATAGCTCCCAAAATGCAGGGAATGTGGTCAATGAGGTGGCTCATATATGGGGAGGGCTTAAAGCAGCAAATTTAATTTAATTTATTATTTTAACAACTAGAAAAAAAGAAGCCCACAGATGGCTAAATGTGCAAAATGGCTAAATCACAGTGGTTTAATATGCATACATTGGGGGTAATTCAAGAATATTGAAATCACAGAATGAGTGTTTGAAGTTACATGCAATATGCAGAAAATATTCAGAATGGAGTATCCAGTATATAAGAATATATGAAATAGAGAATATTAATTGGGTGGAAACGATCTTGCATTGATATCCATAGCATATATAATGCAAAAGTATGTGCATGTGGTTTACAGAAAAAAAAATCCATTCCATTATAGTTACAACCAAAAATATATGTAATTCTCAATTAAAAACTGACATTCTCCAATGTTCTCATGTCTTTTCCCTTTGAATTCAAGACAAACAAATGTAGAGCCATTTGTATATTGACATTATAACTGGATGTATGAAAACTCTGTGCTAGGATTGACATTTTATGTTCACAGAGTTCTGCTGATGCCGTTGCAAAGCTTTTCATATCTTTGACATTTATCACCAACTTGGTTAAGGAGTTTCTTATACTGAGCTGCCTAATGCCTAATGCATTCCCACTGTAAATGCATTTACAGCACAATTGCCAGGGGACCAGAATGAGAAATCATTTTTTGTACTTATATGTACTGTCTGATAGTCAAACCTTTGAAGAAAAGAGGCTTTTAAGCAAAACCAATGAGCACAGGAAAAAAAAAAGTGAATTAGGAAGTCAGATTCTTTCTTAGATGTATATAGTACAATGAGTAATACAATGAATATTTTGTCTTAATAAAAAGAAATCACAATAAAAATGTTAATAAATATTCTATTGAAATGTAAGTTCAAACTCAAAGCATGCTACCTACCATACATCAATAATATGCAAGAAAAGTAGAGTTTAAGATAAGATGAATTTTTATGGTGCTAGCCTTCCACATCCACCCAGCAATCCATCTCTCTTCCAATTTGGTAGAAAATCCTTGAAAGTTTGACTTTTCTTTTAGTCCTGGTAGGTCAGGTAACTATTTTTTTTAGAACATTTATATGGCTATACAATTCTAACAATGTGAATCTTGGTGACATACAAATCATTAAACAAATGTACCATGGAAAGTTACACGTACCATTAAATCAAATTAAAACAATTAACTGGCAATTAGGATTAAAATATATATTTACCTTGTTGACTCTGCTTAACATGATCCAACAATTCTGGAAAAAGCCAGAACTGTTTTTCTAAAAGCTGCAGAATCAGAGCCAACCATATCTTAGAGAGATTGTTTTAAATCTCTGCCAGGGACCACCACTGAGAAGGCATGCTTTCTGGATATCACAAGGTGACATTTTGTTAGAGAAGAAACCTATAGTGGGCCTTTTCTGTAAATATATCAAAGTATATATCCTTGGGAAAAAGTTGTCCTGAAAATAACTTATTCCTATCATGCCATGCAGAATTTTATAGATGATAACTAACACTTTTCATTGTACCAGAAAGCCTATAGAGAGCTAATGCAGCTTGTGCAGAAGTGCTATATGAATGCAATGAGGAAAAGATAACTGCCCCATGCTGCTTCATTCTAGATCAACTGAAGCTTCCAGATGGTTTACAAGGTCAGTCGCAGGTAGAGTGTGTTGAAATCCAATTGAGAAATGATTAAGAAGTGATTAATAGCTCCTCAATAGAGAATGGCACAAAGGTTCACCTGGTCATAGTTCCTCAATAGAGAATGTAATAGCTCCTCAATAGAGAATGGCACAAAGGTTCACCTGGTTATAGCTAGCACCTGTTCTTCAAGCAGATGTGACCCAGGAAGAGTCCTAAATTGTACACTAAATCCAGGCAGGGTAGTGCAACTCCACTCAGAGTCAGTGATAAAATTTCTCCTGTTCCAGATAAGAAGAAACTCAAATACACTGTCACTTTACTGTTTAAAGTATAAGTCAACTGGAGTCTGGTAACCTTTAGAAGGGAAAGGAAGAAGGAAAATAAGGAAATCTACATACAAATTGCAGCAAAATGTATTTTTCTACTTTTTGCCAATAATGGCATCACAGACAAATTTGTATAACTTTCACTTAGGCTTATGACTTAACTGCTAACTTATGCTTCCAGGCACAGCATGTTGAGATCCACCTTGTTGGGAATCCTGTGGCAAATATCATAGGAAATATGTTTTGTCTGAAGGAATATAAAAAGAATTGGGAATAGTTATGGTCCACTGAACCCTAAACTATAATAGGGGGTCTTCAATGGTTTTAATCAGTGATCTTATCAAAGTAAACAAATCCCATATGGTACAGATATCATCAGTTCATGAATGTGATGTGTTATCAGTTCAAGATGTGACATGTTATCCAGACCAGTGGTTGCCAACCAGTGGGCTGCGGCCCACTGGTGGGCCTTGAGAAAAATTTGGTGGGCTGCAGAGAAATCTCACCCCCAGAGTACCCCCCCCAAAGCAATTAATCCAGGCTGCACAGAAACACAAGACTGCACCGCCCACATGGCCCACGGGAACCCTCCCCACCCACTCACTCCTTACCCGGCAAACTTACCTGCTAAATTGCTATTTTTTTTTTCCAATCATCATCTGTTTTGCTGTGCCAGGAGATTTAGATTAGCTAGGAAGCAGGAAATGGTTGGATTTCTTGCTTTCTAGCTAGTCTTTAGATCTTTGGCTCTGCTTTTAAGCACAGTCGAACATCCCTTAGGACTGAAGGTTCTATTATTCAGTGCAGACTCACTGCAAGCAAATTTGAGAGACTGAGCTAGCCAATGACAGATAGATAGATCACTGAATGATTCTGTGAGCAACTCAATCTGCCTGCCTACTTTGCCTGATTTGGGGTAAAAGTTGTTCTTTTTTAATAAAAAAAATCATTATTTACATACATGGTGTATTGTGAGTTAATTTTGTGAGTTTGCTTCCTAGTAAATTTTATGAATTTGCTAGCAAGCAAATTTTATGTGACAGACTGAGCTAGCCAATGGCAGATAGATAGATATCTGAATGAATCTGTGATTGCCTGTTGTTCTTTTTTATATTTTTTTATAAAAAAAATCAATATTTATATCAATATTTATAATATTTACATACAAGCCATGCCCAGCCAGTCACATGACCACCAAGCCACACCCACAAATTAGGCCACGCCCACAGAACTGGTTAGTGGTCCCTGGGATTTAAAAATATGAGTTTGGTCCCTGAGGTCCAAAAGGTTGGCGACCCCTGATCTAGACCCATCAGGAAAAACATCTTATGAGTTCCAGAACTAATGATTACCATATCATTTCTCTTAATTTCCCTGACGTCTGATAATCCTGAGGCTAGACCATGTTGAAAAATCCTATTTTGAAGCTATCCCTTATTTGACTAGTTTTGTAATACGTATGGTAAAGCTCTAATCTTTTTTTTTTTATTGTTGGGTTTTGAAAAGTTGCATCATAATTGTGTCAGTCTCCTTTCCTTCTTTTCTGAAATTGAATTAAAACATATATTTTTGCAAAGTTTGATTGGAAACACTCAAACTCCCCACCTGCATTAAATGTAGGGGAGGAAGAACTGTTAAATTCTGCCTATTAGTTTGCTTTGAAGATAAAGGTTCCAAATATGGTTTGCTTTATATGATTTTTTTTCTTGCTTGCTAGAGGGTTGGGTTCACATCCTTCAGATTTGAAATCTAATTACATCTAAACTACATGTAGTCATGGATTTATTTATTTTAATTTAATGCACTGATCAAAAGGATTGATCACCTTCCATAATGAACTGGTGTTTAGTGAGGATAAAGGGTGCAGGTTATTTATATTGAATTTACAGGAAGGATGATAAAACAAGTTCATCATTTCATGATTTCTGTTTTCTCCCCAATCTATGAGATTTGAGTACTATCCCTCTTAAACTAGATCAGCATTTTTTCTCTTTTTTCTTTTTTTGATGTACTTTCTTTGAGAACAGAGTTGGAATGTCAGCTGCCACTTCACACTTGCTTGTGCTTCAATACTGTGCAGTGACAGTCTGCCATGAACTATGGGGAGGATGCATGGGAGGGAGGATGCTTGGGAAAAGTGAGAATAACTTCTGTATTTCCCCACCCCTCCCCAAGACTCTGCTTGCTATATCTCCAGTAGTGGGATCCTATCTTAGTTTCTACCAATGCAGTGGGTGATCACACGTGCATGCGTGTTTGCGTGTGCCCCTAATTCATGTACCCCTAACAAGCCAATCAGCTGAGAAGATGAAGAAATGAAAAGCTAGGAGTGACCCTCCCTCCTCCCCCATGCACTTTTCAGTCTTTTATCCTCTCAGCTGATCAGAGGCTTTTTTTAACTACTAGTTTAGCCAAACCAGTCAGAACCAGTTACATACCATCACTGTGTATCTCTACATAACACTATTTTAAGGTCTTCAGGTTAGGAGAATGCAGCTGCATACCAACCTATACTTGAAGTTTCCCTTCGGAAAACATCTTACCTGAACCTGATTGATCATGGGAGGGGGGAGGGCTAGTGATGGGAGGCAGCGAAAGGGAGGGAACAGTTCTAATTTCTGGCTATGTGCTACAGCAATGCAGTTGACTTCTAATGAACTATATCTTTCTCAACAAATGGAGCCACGGTTTGTTTCTATTTAGAGGTTTAAGTTGGAGCAGGTCTGACAGCTTTGGACTAAGCTTATATTTTTTGGAAAATAACATGATTGAGATGGGCTATTCATCTTTAAAAATGAATGGGGCCAATTCTAAGTGGTGAGACCATCCCTCTGTTTTCTCATTCTTTCTTCTCATGTATCACACAGATTTATTTTTTTAAAAAAAAAACATAAGTGCAGTGTGAGATAAAAAAAAATTGGAAGCAGTGTATACACTTCCATTTTCTCCTAACTGCCTCTACAAGTAATCAAAGACTCCTTTTGGCATTAGATAGGATGGAAGAGCTCTGTGCACTGGAACCAATCTACAATATGTGCAAATAATTCTTCAATAATGTTGAACTAGTGCCTGAGTACATTAACTCGTATAAATAGATACTACTTAGGTCTGTGAAAAGCCATGAACAATCAATTAATTACATGAAATAATTAATCCATTATTATCAGAAGTTCAAGTAGCATCAGTACCTTTTACCAGTTTCTGCAAGTTTCTCAAATGCAGTTCTTTCTAACAAGAATTTTCTGGCATGTGGATTCATTGACTGAGATATATTATTGTAATGTACTATTGTGTAGATGTAGGTGCCACTTAAGATAATTCAGAGGTATTAATTGATACAGTCTACTAATGTTTTGACTGTTATTATCAGGTTTTTACTTCTACCAAAATGATCTAATTATTTGCATATTTACTTCCACGAAACATTGATACTTACTTATAATACCTGGATTGTTTTGGGATTTAAATCCTGAAAGAATACGATTTTTGAGTCTTAAAACCTACTGATAAACTGTTTCCTCAGGTGGCTTCTATATTAGAGCTGCAAACTTTAACTGCAGAAGTGTCAACAACTCTACTTTAGAAATTAAATGCCCTGCCATGAATAATGAGAAATGAGTTTTAACAAGTTTTCTATATAGGGTGAATACTAACCTTTAATTTGAGTTTCTGTTGGGGTTTATGAGTGTTATTGAAGTTACTGAAGAATTATTAATTGAGTTTTCTCAAAACGTTATCATCTGATTTATAATGAAATGTCAAGTAAAGAAAATTTGAACAGTCTTAATAAGAAATAATTAACATTTGGGAGCTATAGCTGTAGTGATTGTTCTACATAAAGACAAGTTCACAGTGAATTCTGTATAACTAATATAATACTAATTCATGATGTTGTTTAAATAATTTAGGGAAAGAGTGTTAAGTTATAATTAAATCCATTAGGTCAAAGAGTAATTTAAAGAAACTTAAATAGTCAAGGATTTCTTGAATTGTCAGTGTATCATTCAAAATAAAAATTGATTATTGATGGATTACAAGTCCCAAGTCATAGTCAACTCTTATCTATCATATTTTTTTCTGGATGATTTGTCTCTAAACCTACCTTTTTAGATCTTCCAATCATGTATCCATTGCTGCTGTAGCTGATTCCATCCATCTGGGGGCTACTTATACTCTTCTCTTCACATTTCCATAGAATTATCTCCAGATAATTAGGTTTTTACATAATGTGTCTTGGATAGGATAATTCTGCGTTGAGTAAGAACTATGGATTGCTTTGATTGAAGATCCATTTGTTGCTTTCTTCCGTGTCCTTGATATTCTTAGGAATATTCAAAATAAAACAATAGCAAATGGATTAGAATTAAACAATAGATTTTATAACTAGATCATTGATACATTCAATTGTGTCTAGTTTTACAATCATTTGACTATGATCATAGAAACTGAATCATATTGGTCTGGTAATAACAGCGGTACATAGAATTATTCAGAATTACATTAGCGCTTTTTAAATAAGAAGTGAGAATATGAACCCTTGTATTTTTATCTAAAATGTAGCATAATAGGACATGGACTATAGTTTTTACAGATGCTTTGGCACAGGGGCACCATCTTAGATCATATATTATTTTTGTTTGTTTTTGAATATGTCCTCAAGAATCATTCTAGAGAAAGACAAATTTTCCCCATTCTTCTTTAAGCTGTATTAAACCAGTTTAGTCCAGTGATTAAGGTTAGACATTAGGAGATTGTGAGTTCTAATCTAGATTTTGATAGGAAACTCAGTTCAGGACTTTCGACAAGTCATTCTTTTTCAGCCCTTATTCATCTAAATAAAGTCATTTGGTACCTACACAAGGTAATCTTTTTTACTAAAAGCCTGATTCACTTAACTTAATCACCTTGTATAGTGATGAAGACCAAGGTACAGCTGGTTGTATGCGATCTTGAAATCCAATAAGATACATATTGATACATCATTGTATTTCAATGGTGCAGTTAGAAAAACAAAAATCAGAAGTGCTTTCCAATGGTAATGAATATGAATATAACACTAAAAAGGGTTATATTATGTTCTTGTTCTAGGTACAGGCCTAAAAGCCCTTGGAATTGTTTTATGTTTCCCATATTAGGACAAATGCACAATTCTGGTTTCAGAAGACAGAAACTGATGTGCTTTTACCTCCTAGTTCCTGGACTTTATTTCCTTGTTTTAGAATTTCTACCACTAGGAAGCCTAGAAATCCAGCTTTGAAATCTTAATGCTCCTTTTGTTGTTGTCTTACTTTAGGGCTCCTGGAAATTTCAATGTTCCAAAATTCTAGAATATTCTATTTAAAGATCCAGATTTATGTAAAGCCTATTTAATGCTAACAAGACAAGATTTGTCTACCAGATTAGCTGCTGTAGTCCTTGTTTATAAACATTGAGTAAATTTATATCTTGACTTTCATAATTACAAATAAATCACAGCAGAGGTCAAACACTCAGTTTTATCCCAGTGTATGATGGTTTGTTTTTTAAAGAAAATCATATGGGTGCCTTTTTAAGGATTATTATACACTCTGATGTAATATTATCAACTGTGTGCTGTGGTTAATCAGTGTGTACTGGTAGAACAGATAATGTGTCAGGAAAAATAAAGCGATTATCCATTACAAACTCTCCAAAGGATTTGTCAAAGGACTATGCTACATCTCTCCTTGACCAACACTATTTTCTGGCCTTGCTTGCTTCCATCCACAGTGGATAATTCTGCTGCTTCTCTTAATCAAGTGTGCCAGCAGCATTCAATAAACTCCAGTCAAATGATGGCCTATACAGTAGAATTATTTCAATTCTCAGAGAATTCTTCCTGTTTTTGTTTGTTTGTTCCCCATCTCTGCATGACTCAATCCTCTGATCTTGTTTCTTTTCAGTCACAGGTCTGTAAGTGAATTCTTAGAAAGTAGACACTGGGATTATTCTCAGGTAAAGCCGTTCCAACTGTTAACAGGGGAGGGACAGAATCTCTTTTGTTTTCTTGCAAATTAGACTTTTAACAATTCATATGTTCTTTTGAAGATTCCCAGAACACAATTTTTTTTAAAGAAAATAGATGATAAAAGATGAACTAGACAAAATGCTCTTCTAACATTCATTTCAGTAGATTTACATGACTGTCCCGCTTGAAAACATGACTGTAGGCGGCTAACAATATTTTAAAAAATCAATTCAAAACAATAAAGAAAAAATAAAACAATACTTGTCTCTTAAAAATTAAGGTCCACTGTGGTAACCTTTTTAGGAGAATGGATACCTTTGTAATTTTGAAAAAGTATTTTGAGTGATATTATAAAATAGATACAAAATTGGGTGCTATATATTCTTGGCAGTTCTTTTGGAAAAGAAATGGGCTAGATTATTATAGATTACTGTAACATCTCATGCACAGTCAGACTTAGTGTGTGTGTGTGTGTCTTTCTCTTTCTCTCTCTTTCTCTCTCTCTCTCTCTCTCTGTGTGTGTGTTTCTGAACCCAAACAAAAATTACTGCTACATTCCAACAGTTCCTAAAAGAGACAAACCTTGTACATTAATCAGTAATAGAGATTCAAACCAAGACAAAACTAATTAAGGGTTTTATTATTTTCTTGCTCTTCCGCAAATGTCCTATAGTTTTGGTAAGCATGATGATACCTTATTGCTATTTTATATATTCATTCATATGTTTTTTTCAGGCAGTTTATATATTATTCTGCTTAGCTAGAAGTCAAACCAGTTTTTTCTAAATCTTGGCAACTTTAAGATTTGTGAATTTCAACTCCCAAATATTTTTGGCTATTTTTAAAAAAGTTTCCAGGATTGAGACTAAACTATATCAGTCTGAAATTAGAGGGGAGGAAAGTAGGAAATGCTGAAGATCCCTAGTATCATTTATCACATTTATTATAGAAAAATTCAACACTCAATGTAAACTGGTGACTCTCCATAGCAATAGTTCCCAAGTTGGTTTATGTAAATGTTATAAGCTGTTAAAAAAGATTCAGAATAGTCTTAAAATCCCTTCAGTGTGCAATGCTGATAGAATACTGGGAAAATCAGTGGGACATTCACTTAGCAAAAATAAATTACTGTTTCTCAAATTGTGTGCAATCATTTAGAGAAATATGTGGAAAATATCAAATTAAATGGGTACCCTACTTCCTGTGTTCCTTTTTCAGCAAAAATGATACTGACTGTAGTTGTGTTGCAATTCTGTTTGCTTTCCAATTCCCTCTGCTTTTAAACTTGGTGGAGAAAGGTGCAGGGCAGCAGTGCCCTTCCTGTCACTTCCTAAGGCTTTCTCCTTCAGATAATAGAGCCTCCTGATTGAGTCTCCAAACTGAACCTACAAGAAGTCTTTTTAAACTAAAATGTATACCAAAAATTTATATTTCCAAATTAAACTCAGTACTACTTGAATTCTTATTTGGGTCATAAAACTGATATATGCCAGAACAACAGAACTCTTAATACAAACTTTCTGATCAAATATGTTCTTCAGAAAAAGTATCTGAATGCTAAGCACATGGGAAAGAATTTTCATTATTATTTATTTATTTTATTTGTCAAGCAAGTATTAGATAACAGGTATAAGTATAAGCATGGTTATGAATACATGAAATGGATATGAATAAAAAAGAAACAGCAGGACAGGGACGGTAGGCACGTTGGTGCACTTATGCACACCCCTTACAGACCTCTTAGGAAAGGGGTGAGTAGACAGTCTAAGGTTAAAGTTTTTGGGGTTTGGGAAAGAAACCACAGAGTCAGGTAGAATATTCCAGACATTGACCACTCTGTTGCTAAAGTTGTATTTCCTGCAATCAAGTTTGGTGCGGTTTACCTTGAGTTTGTATCTATTGTGTGCTCTTGTATTGTTGTGGTTGAAGCTGAAGTATTCATTGACAGGTAGGACATTGCAATATATAATTTTATGTACTATACTTAGATCGGACCGAAGGCAGCATATTCTAGGTTTTCTAGGTCTAAAATTTCAAGTCTGGTGGCATAAGGCAATCTGCAACAAGTAGAGGAGTGGAGAACTCTTCTCGTGTAATATTTCTGGACTTTCTCGACTGTATTAATATTCATTATGTAATGCGGATTCCAGACTGATGAGCTGTATTCAAGCATTGGTCCAGCAAATGTTTTGTATGGTCTAGTTAGTAGTGTGATATTACTGGAGAAAAAGCTATGCAGGATTAGGTTAATAACTCTTAATGCCTTTTTGGCTATGTAGTTACAGTGGGGTCTAGCACTTAGATGAGCACTCCAAGGTCCTTGACATAGTTGGAGTCATCAACAAGGTCTTGATTATTCAGTTTGTATTTTATTTTCTGATTTTTTTTGCTGATATGTAAGACAGAGCATTTGTTTGTTGAGATTTGAAGTTGCCATTTGTTTGACCATTCTGACACATAGTTGAAGTCATTTTGAAGGATAGCAGTATTGTCAGTGGTGTTGAATAGCTTTACATCATCAGCGAAGAGAACGCAGTTGCTCTTAATATGATCACAGAGGTCATTTATGTAAAGTATGAAGAGAGTTGGTCCTAAAATGCTGCCTTGGGGGACACCACTGTTGACAGGTACAGGATTTGATAGGGTGTTCCTTATTTTGACCATTTGTTGCCTACTTGACAGGAATGCATCTATGCAGTTATGCAGGTGTCCAGAGATGCCATAAGTTTTAGGAGTAGTTTGTCGCATACCACTGAATCAAAGGCTTTACAGAAGTCTATGTAAATACCATCAATTGCTTTGCCCTGATCAAATTGTGTCGTCCATATGTTTTTGCAGTGTAAGAGTTGCAGATTACAGGATAATTTTTTTCTGAAACCAAATTGTTTGTTAGAGAGTAGGTTGTTTGTTAATAATTGATTCCATGACTTTACAGGTGACGCAACATAAAGATATTGGTCTGTAATTTTCAACTAGGCTGGGGTCTCCCCTTTTGAAGATGGGGATGACTGTGGCTAGTGACCATAGGTTTGAAAAGGAGCTGGTCTTGAAGGATTTTTCAAAGATTATGCTTAGAGGTTCTGCTATGGCAGTGGATAGCTTTTTAAAGAAGTAGGCACATATTCCTTCCAGTCCAATAGATGGTTTTAGATTGTGTAGTGCTTTTTCAACATTGTCTTTTGTAAAATTGATATGTATTAGATCATGTAGTTGTCTGTGGTTCGACTAGGAAATATTGGGCATGATCCATTGCTTTTTACAAAGACTGAGCCAAAGAGGTTGGCTTTAATGGTGTCATTGTTACAGTCTTTACCATTAGGCTCTTTCAGGGGTGGGATGGACCTTGAATTTTTAAGTTTGTTGTTTACAAAATTGTAGCAAATGTGGGTGGAATTGGTGCGTAGAAGGTTTTCCTCTTGCTTAATGTGATAATTGGTTCATTCAGTCTTTATTTGGTGGCATAAATTTTTGTATCGGCTTTTAAAGTTGGCAACATGACCAGATTTGTTTTTCCCCAAAGGGATTTCATTTTGGATTGGAGCTTCTTTATTGTTATGGGTATTTTTTTTATTTTATTTTTTTGCTTTTGGGAGTTGTTATTGGTACATATAGTTTGATGACTCTTTTGACTTCAAGTAAAAATATGTTGTAATGGTCTTTGGCAGTATTGCATCCAGTTAATAAAATTTGCCAATCAAGAGATGAGAGATTGTTGTCTATAAGATCATAGTTGCCTTTTTTGAAGTTATAATTGGGTATCCCATCATTATGATGATTTTTGTGATGACGTATGTTGAAACAAAAGTTCTGCAATGAAAAGAAAAAAGTTCTTCAATGAAAAGAAAAAAATCTGCAATGAAATCTCATTTTAGATATAATCTTTGCATGCCTATTTGTGTATTTCTTTTGAGGATTCTTCTGCAAAATTGTTCTATTATGCATAGTGTGGGAGAAGTTACAGTAATTGCATTCAAGATCTATTCATTGTGACCAACTCTCACAGCCTAGAATGTATAGTCCTGGAAGTTTTTAAGAAAAGACTGGACAGTCATTTCTCTGAAATGGTATAGGTTCACCCCAAGGTCCCTTCTAAGTATTATTTTGACACCTTTCCCAGGATTTCTACTCAAAGTTTGGCATCCTCAGTTTTCTTGCTTTAGCTGGGGGTTGGACTAGAAGACCTCCAAGGTCCCTTTCAACTCTTGTTAAACACATGTGTATTTTATGTTCTGGACTATTGACATTGAATGCATGTAAACCCTGAAAAATATGTGGTAGCCCTGGGCAAAAGAAAGGCAGAAAATCACTCTAGGTGTAGGGACAGTGTAAAATATTAACACATGATAAATAATGGAACAATTAAAAATAATAGCACAGAGTTTTATCTCTCTCTCTCTTCCTATTTTTTCCTTTCTTCCTCTACCTTCCTTTTTCTTTCTTTCTCTACCTTCCTCTTTCTTTCTTTCTCTCATACACACACACTCACACACTCACACACAGAGAGAGCAAGAGAGAACACTTAACAGACAAGTATTTTGGAAACAACTCCTTTAAATTTCTCCAAGGCTTGAGTGGATTCCCCCACCCCCTCTGTCAGACCGCACTCCTTCTCACTCCAGCACTTTAACTCACAAGGGGAAAGCGATACTTGCAGCATCCATGGGGAATCCTTGGAGAAGTTTTTAAAAGACCTGCCTCCAAAATGCACTTCTTTTACGTTGCAAAAGTGTTCCAAGGCTCTTCACCCCCAACCCCTCTGTCAGACCTCACTCTTTCTCACTCCTGACACTTTAACTCACAAAAAACAAGGGGAAAGCAATATTTGCAACATCCATGCCTTTCTTCCTTTTCCCCAGGGAGAAAGAGGACATGGGGAATGGAAAGCTAGGAGAGTGATCTGAAGTGAGCGACTGGGCAACTGGGTTGGGGACATGGCCAGCCAGGGATTGCCACCAGTTCGGCGACCCATGATGGCAGATGAGATTCTGCCGAAACATTGCTACAACTTTAAAAGCACAACTATAATGACGTGAGAAAATACCCGAACAAAGCTGAATACCATACATGTAAGTACCTGCGAAAACTGCTAGTGGGGGTGTGACTTGATTGGGTGGGGGCTTGGCTGTGTTCTGATTGGGTGGGGGTGTGTTCTCATTGGTTGGGGGTTTGGCTGTGTTCTGATTGGTTGGGGGTGTGTTCTGTTCAGGTGGGGGCTTGGTTGTGCTCAGGTTAGTCTTAGTTGCTGGGGGATTTGAGCTGGTGAGCTGTGATCCTGTTGTTTGGCTTCGCATTTGTGGTCAGGCCACATCTTCATGGTGGGCGTCAGTTCACTTCATGTATGGGTCAGAGGGATTTGAAGCAGGTAGTGATGCAGCTGCGGTACGGCTTCTGCTCCGTGGTCATGTCTCATCTTCTGTGTGGGTGTGAGTCTGCTTTCTACCTGGAAGTGTGGTGATAGCATCTTGTGTGGTCCTCGTGGGTGTGGGTCTGGTGTCATTCTTCATGCTCACTTGTTAATGAGGGCGGGTTTCCAAATGGCTGGTAGGCGGGAGGTATCATCTTGTTTATTCATGCTGTGTGGGCATTTTTCTATCTCTATGGCTTCTCTGATTATTCTGTTGATGAAGTGTTTGGTTTTGGCAATAGTTCTGGTATTTTTGAAGTCAATCTCATGTCCTGTGGCTTTGAGGTGTTGGACCAGGGAAGAGGTCAGTTTTTCTTTTTGGATTGAGTTCTTGTGTTCTTCAATGTGTGCACTTATTCTTCTGTCAGTTTGTCCGATGAATGTTGTGGTACAGGCGATGCAAGGGATTTCGTATACTCCTTGGTTTTCAAACTCGATTTTGTCTTTAGGGTTTCTTAGGATGGTGGATATTTTTCTGTTTGTGCAGAATGCTGTTTTAATGTTGTGTTTTTGGAGGATCTTGCTGACTTTGTCTGTAGTGCCTTTTATATATGGGAGAAGGGCTTTGCCGTTCTCTTGTTCTCTGTCTTGGATTTTGGTTGGGGTTTCTTTTTGGATTAGGTGGGTAATCTTCTTTCTTTGGAATCCATTGGCTGTTAGTACATTAGTGAGTGTGTGTAGTTAGGTTTTTAGGTGTTGTTCGTCGGCTAAGCATTTTGTTCTGGAGATAAGTGTCTTGGCTACGGAATTGATCTGTGCTGGGTGGTGGTGTGAAAGTGCATGTAGATAGCAGTTTGTATGTGTTTTCTTCTGGTAGATGGTGTGTCCTAGGGAGCCATTGGATTTTTTTGTATACTAAGACATCTAGGAAGGGAAGTTGATTGTTAGCTTCTGTTTCCATGGTGAATTGTATTATGAGGTGTAGGCTGTTGAGGTGTGTGAGGAAGTTGTTCAGTTTTTCTTTCCCGTGTGTCCAGATTATGAAGGTGTCATCTAGGTATCTGACCAAGAGTTTGGGTTTGTGATCATATTTTTCTAGAGCTTGTGTTTCAAAGTGTTCCATGTAGAGTTTGCGATGACAAGTGAGAGGGGTGATCCCATGGGTGCTCCTTCTATTTGTTTGTATTTTTGTCCATTGTAGGTGAAGTATGTATTGGATAGGCAGTGGTTGGTCAGATCTAGGATGTGCTGGGGGGGGGTTGTATTTGTATTGGATGGCTGTCAAGGCTTCTTTTATAGGAACTTGCGTGAAGAGGGATATGACATCAAAGCTCACTAGTAGGTTGCTGTGTTGTAAGTTTTGTTAATTTATGATCTCAATGAACTGGAATGAGTTTCTTATGGGTGAGTTGATGGATTCTGCATAGGGCTGTAGAAAGCTACCGGTCATAGCATCAACTTCAATGGCACCAAACTCAAGCCACTATAGAAAACCCCAGCCACAGAATTATCAGAGAAGCCATAGAGATTGAAAAAAGACCTGAATGCATGAATAGAAGAGATGATTCCACCAGACTGTCAATTATTTGGAAGCCTGCACTCACAAACAAAAAATCTCCACCGCACAAGCCAGGCAAACTCCCGGGCAGAAACAGATCCCCCCTGATACCTCCAGCTCAAACACACCCCAACCAGGCACCCAGATGAAACCTAGCTTCCTAATAAATGATAGCCATCCATTACCTCGGAGCCAAGCTGCACTAAAAGCCTCCAATACAGGAACACAATGTTGCAAGCCAACCAAGACAAAAAAAGCCACAAAACAGACAGAAGATATTAGAAACACCAATCAAGCAGAACACAGCAAACTCCAAGACCAATAAACACAGACCAAGACTCCATTGCCTTTATGTTTTGAACATTGAAATTGTGTAAAAGCTCACTTAAAAATACCTTCATTGATGGAACAATGAAACACACATTACAGTGTTTTTGGTCTGTTTTTAAATCAAGTGAAATTGATAGGAATTCTTCCACTTTCCTCTTAATAATAGTATTCTAAATACTGTACAATTGTTTTAAAGAGGAATGAGCAAGGCTGAAATACTTTATCTAAATAATTAACATTACTTATTATCTATATTCTTTTAATTTACCTGTCTGGATTATTCTAATAGTGTGTAATAATAGATTTTAATAGCAATGTAAAGTAATGAAGATTAATTTTCACAACAAGAATGAGTAATATTGTTATTACCATGGGAAGTATTTCTACAATTATTTTTCTTGGAAATAAAAAACAAGAGATATTAAGGTGTAATTGTGCTTTCTGTGGCATATTTTACAGAAATCTGCTACCTAAAGTGTCATTCAGATATCAAACTTACATAGAATCTATTCTCATATATTCCTTTTCATCTATTCCTACTTATCTCTAAACAGATTTGATCCATTTTTAAAATGGAAAATTTCCCATTCTCTTTTCCTCAATATTTTTTTCCTGCTCCCCTCCTCTTTCTTTTCCCTTCCCTTCCTCTTTCTCCTTCCCTTATTTTTGCCTGTTCTCTCCCCCATTGAGATGAGTTTTATCATTCTTGGATCAATCACTCTAAAATGATACAAATACAGATGTGCGGCCTTAACTGTTCACTTCCTGCATCCAGGACCTGTAAATTCCTTTGCTTCTATGCAATACGAACTAGAGAATAAGCTGGCCTTAGACAATTTTGCTCACTTAATTGATAGATATTACTCAAAGAAAATAACCACAATTTTAAAATTAAAGGAATTGGGGAAAAAAAAGTAAAAATAATTACGAAAAAATCTTTTTTTTGAAAACAATCATATACTTGTAGTTATTGGAATGTCCTACAAATTATAAAGAGAATTAATAGATATCAGTCACTGATTAGTTATACTGCCCGTGTAATAATTACCAATGGTTGGCAGAACTTCACATTTGAATAGGAAAAAAAAAAAAACTTCCAACATACAGTAGGTGTGCATGTAGGACAGAAAGGACCAACGTTTTGGACAGAGAGGACTGCTGGTTTGAAAGAGGGTTAATAAAGGCCGTCTATGTCAAAACTGAACAGCCTTCTCTTAACAGAGGAGGAGGGATATGGCATCATCCATCTCCAGCGTATAACACAGTACTTTCAACAGTTCCAGGAAAGCTCCACCACCCATTTGCACCACTCAGGTGACCCTGATTAGATAGTTAAACCTTCAAGAGTGATTATAATGGCTCAGTAAAAGAAAGCAAATGACAAGCTGTCTACAAGGAGAATAAATCCTTCTATTCCCCACCCTCTAGTCAGAGCTGAAGAAGCTTCTTGGATGAGAAGTGAAATGTCTTTAATGAAAAACCAAAAAGTCTACTTGTGTCTTGAAAAAGCACCTTTGGGACAGGATGTCAACCTGGATTTCTGAAGCATGGAGTTCTACAATTTAAATGGACATGAGATTAGGGATAGAAAGAGTGTGCATGCAAAACAACAGGACAGTTTGTGTAGAAACAAGAGTTTCTAGGTCAGGGACAATAAAGCTTTTTAACTCCATACTTTGGTCCAGCTATGATATTGGAGATTGCAGGGATATCCAGATAATTGTCTCACACCTACAGTAGGTAATTCAATGGTCTCCTGAAAGAGTCCTAATTCCTCTCTTTATCCCCAGTCTTATTCCTGAGCAGTGTTTATAAATAATATTAATTAACTGAACAGTTATTTCTTTAGTAAAATTCAAGGGGCTTGGTATTTTTTGTATATTGAAAGTGTTAATTTGCATTTATTTCATTGATAACTTTTTGACATTAATGTTTCATTTCTTAATGGGAGCCTTGGTGTGACAGGCTAATTCTGAATGCAGTACTGCAAGCTAATTCTGCTGCATGCTGGCTGCCTGCAATTTATACAGTTCAAATATCACCAGGCTCAAGGTTGACTCAGCTTTCCATCTTTCCAAAGTGGGTAAAATGAGGATCTAGATTGCTGGGGGAAATATGCTGGCTCCGTAAACTGCTTAGAGAAGACTGTAAAAATACTATGAAGCAGTATATAAATATAAGTGCTATTGTTATTGCTATTGTAGGCTAATTCTGCCAAAAGTCTGGAGTGTGATCCTGAGAGGAGTCAAGGCTGACTTAGTGTTTCATCCTTCTTGAGATTGATAAAATGAGGACCCAAATTGTTGACGGCAACATGCTGACTCTATAAATCTCTCAGAGACTGTTGTGAAGCATTGTGGAGTTGGTTGTCTAAGTTGGTTGTATTATTTCTTAATCAGAGATTCCAGGATTTTTTTTAAAAAACCTAAGAGGTTTCATTGCCTCAGAAAGTTTGAATATACCTGTTCTGAAAGATTACTGTAAGGGTTTCTCAAGCATGCTAGTTGGAAAATTCTAGGAGTTGAAGTCCACATCATACATTTGTCAAGATAGAAATGCCCTGCTGTAGCCTTTCCCTGAAAGTTTTATCTTACATCAAGGCAGAAAATATTGATCTTTATTATGCATTATGTATATTTCATTGAGCCCTTTGTCCTGAATTCCTCATACCAATCCTTTGTTTCAATTGCAGATTTTCAAAATGGAAAGTAAATGGAAATGTCTTTCTCATGCAAATTGAGAAAGAAAAGCAACTGGAGCTGAAAATGAATGATAAGAGAACTAGCATATTAATAAAAAAACAGGAGAAGAAGATGTGTTTCTTTATTGCACAGCCATTCAATAAGGGCTACTTTTTAAAAACATCACTGCAAAAGTACTTCTGTGATGTCCTGTGAAGCTACTTTTTCCTTGGTAGAACAGGAAATAGCATTGTACTGAGTCAGATTATTGATTTATCCACCACAGCTTTGTTGATTCACAGAAGCTTCAACAGAAATTTATTTTCAGCCTTTTGTACGCAAAACATCTGCTCTAATAATGAGCCATGGATCCTTGCCAATAGCGAGGGAAGACTGAAATATCTTTTCTTTCCTGCATTTATTGTTGTACTTCATCCAGCAGTCCATGCCATCCACCTACTCCTGCTGAACTTACATTTGAAACTAGCTTTAACTCAAAGATATAAAATATGAGTACTATTCACAATATAAAATGTGTGCCAAATACACTAGTGGCAATGTGCTTTGAGAAATCATGGAAAAGATTTTTCTAAATCTTTTCATCATTGCAAGTTTGAGTTGGAAAACAAATATACAGCCTCAAGATAGACGTTGTCATGACAGTTCACATTTAGCTGTCAAGTCTTCAGCTAGCAATCCTTTTGTGTACTTTTAAGAACAATAATAATTTTTTAAAATCCCCACTTCTAATTAAACTTTTAAAGTCTCTTATCTTTGAAGCCTGATAGTAAGAAAATGCATCACCTGTGGTAACAATGATTAAAATTGCAATTCCCTGAATAATACCTGATTAGAACTAATTGCATTCATTAGGGAGCAATACTTTATTTTCTGCCTTCTTTGATCAAAATGGTTGCTCTTTAATCCAAGCTTAGTGATGGAATCACTAACTTACAATTAAAGCAGTGAATAGACTGCTGAAATTCTGACATTAAACCAAACTCATCCCCCTGCTCCAAATGAAGATAACAATACAGCTAAGACTAATGAGAAAAAAGTATGTGTTTTGGATGGAAATACTCTTCCTTTTAGGAGTACATAGACTTCTTCAATCTCAAAACTTCTGTTTCTGTCTCACTGGAACAATTGACTGGTATAAGATGAAAAAATGCTTTCCTTTTAGAACAGGGATATCAAACTCATGGCCTGTGGACCGGATGTGTCACGTGCTGGCCACACCCCTGCCTGATTTAGCAAAGGGAAAAAAGTCCCAATATGTCATGTGATGCCACCATGACAGCATGAGTTTGACACTCCTGTTTTAGAAGGAATGGGGGCCTTTACTAGCATAGTCTACATAGCATGCAAGTCTCTGAAATCAAATTGTTATATGTCCAAAGACCAGAAAGATTTTATCTCTCATAGAGACTCAAGTGACATAAAACACTACAGCTAAGATAGGTAGTAGTTAAGGAATTGATTTATAAGCAGTTTTATGCTGCTTCAACCAAGTAAATCTAAGCAGCTTAAAAATGGTATTAAGAACAGGAAGTTGGAGTTGAACTGTAAATGCAGTCCAGAAATTCATTTAAGAGATTTGGACAGTTACTTTATTCAGGCCAAATCCACCTTAACTTACTTTTATTGTGAAGGAAATGGAAAGAAAGCCAGATAATAAAAGTAAATAACAGCAATACTAAAAAAAATAACAGCATCAGTTTATGCTTAAAACTTTCTACCTTACTCAAAATCTCAGCTGAAATCTGAGTTCAGACAATATGCTAAGCCTTTCAACAGTATAGTTTAATGTGACAAGCAAATATACTTTATTTCTCATTCTACTTCAGGATTTTCTATTCTGACTAACAATGGCTTTTCAGGATTCCATGAAAAGAGAGTCTTTTCTAATCATTTGCTTCTTTAAAGGATTCCTAGGATCAAACTTGAGAGCACCTGTTTATAAGGTAGATGATCTGTTATTGGCTGATAAACATTCCAGAAAGTATTCTAGGAAGAATGTTAGGCTTCTAAAGATTGGGTTTAACACATGCAAGCATGCACAAGAATTGTGATTAAGTGAGCCTGTAAATGTCAGTGGACTGGCATTTAAAATGAGGGGAAAGATTCATCTCTTTCTCTGATGATCTACAGAGAAAAGATTTGCTGAAGAAGATTTGGCTAAATGTACTGTATATTCTTGTTCTGGTCAGTACAATAACCCTGCTAAGGAAAATTAGCACAGATACAAATGAATGAAGATGAAAAGGCCGTTAAAAATTCAACATATTTCCCACTTTATATTTGATGTGTTCCTGGCTTCTTCTTTTCCAAATGTAGCTGTTAGTTATCTTTGAATCTGATTTGCTTTGTTTTCAGTTATGCTTAATTTGATTTTGGCTAGTTAACTTTAATTTCCTTTTTCAATATTGTTTCCTTACTAGTTTTTCTTACCTTGTGCTAATTAATATGACCTGTCTGTATAAATCTAATATAATTTTTATACCCAAATTTAAAGCATTATTGCAGGGTTTAGAATTGGTTACTAATATACCAATCACCACTCTTAACAGCAAAACAGTAATCTTTTAGAGGTGACATAAAACCCCGTAGAGTAGATGAATAAAGCAGGGGTAGTTTACTGTCAGGTTGTTAATGCTTACCTGGGCAATATTATAGTGTTTTTCAAACTTGGTCACTTTAAGATGCGTGGACTTCAATTTAAATGAGAAATAATTATGTGAAACAAAATCGTATTTTCCACAGATACTTCTTCCACACCCTCTGTCACCTTTGCATTCAAAAAGACTTCAGGAAATCTGATCATAATGACAACCACTGGGCTCCAATAAAATACATAACTTGTGGAAGTGTTATTACTATGTGATTAATCAGAGAAAATATGAGAAACATAGACCAGCCAGCTGGTGTTTTCAAAAAACATAAGACTCCTTAAATTATAAACTAAAGTATCAAAATATGTTCCCAAACCTCATTTATTACTCTGTTTAATATCATTAATTTTATATATGACTCTGATATTCTGTATATTCTTTACCATGGTATTTACTTTTTCAGTCAATTTTTGCAACCAGATTAGTATGTTATCCTCCAGTCTGTAAATCACCAAGATTTAGCTTAAATTGATTGGCTGGAGGGTTTAGTCACCTTTCAAGAAGCACAAGCGATAGTTGCAAGCACATTGGAGCACTTCCATTCCACTCCAATGTGTACTCTTTTATTATGCCTGCAACCTGCTAGGCTTGATATTTGAGGATGCTCTTTCAAATGAGTTCTAGAGCTTTGTTCCAAAATTGCCCAATTTCAGGCACAGAAGAAAGATAGTAAAACACATTGGGTCCTCTCACACTTCATCTTGAATCCTACTTATATGCTTTCAAGTCAGGTTAATGGGGAAAGGAAGGGAATGAGCCACAGTGAGCATGCTCAGTTGTCTGTTAGTGCTGAAAGAAAACGGTAGTGCAGACAATGGCTGCACTGAGGTTAAGGACATGATCTAAGAAATAGGAAAAATAGTACTGGTTCCGTCATAAATATAATAAATTCAAGAAAATAAGGCCATGAAAAACTGCTGGTTAGCAAAAGCAGCAGAAAACCAGAATGGGGTCAAGCAATGGGCAGCTGTCAAAACACAGCACTCTTTCCTATTGAAATAAATCTTCTATGCAGCTCTCTTTCAAAGGAGCAATGGTTCTGTTTCATTAACATGGGTGTTATGCTCAGAAAATGCTGATTGTTTCTTTTCTTTTTAAAGGGAAAATATTTAGTATTCTTTCAAAAAAGTATATGCTAAACCTGCATATAAAAAGTTAGCCTAAAATGTGAAGACAGATATTTCTGTGGAAGCCAACTATCATGCAGCATATTTAGTTTAGTTTAGTTTAGTTTAGTTTAGTTTAGTTTATTGTCATTGTACCTCGTGTTGAGGTAACTCCCCATTAGGAGAATGAGCGCATGCAGGGAGACTTATTTGAGAGTAGTGTTTGAATAATACACACACAACACACAGATACACTGTACAGTAAATGTAGTTTTTTTTTACTTTCAATAAAAGGCAAAGTTCAAAATAGGCAGTCCAAAGTCATTCACAGGTAAGATCTGTCAGTTTTCATCCAGGGATAATCTAATAACAAATTCCAGTGTCAAAACCAGTTCAGTATCAGACTTACATCAAATCCAAGAATATAAGTCCATTAGAGGAACAGCACAACTCTCCAACAGAAGAAAATAGAGACTCACTCACTTCTGAGACTAAGACTAAGACTAAACAACCCAGGTTTCTGGCTCCATATTATGGCCATTTGAGAAACCACACCCAATTCTACTTTTAGGATTCTCTTAAAGAGACAGTATTAAAATGTCTATCCTGGTTTATATATTGTCCAACCCAAATAGCTGTTAGGTGACTTACATTCCTAACACCTTGTACAATGAAATCAAACACCAACTTCAGTGCACATTGAACATAAAACACAACACACATCCTTCACCCTCCACACATTGAACTGAAAACTCCCAACACCACACCAACACTGCACTATACAGCAGAATTCAAAAGAGCTACTGCCCTGGGAAAGAAGCTGTTTTTCAGCCTATTTGTCCTTGTTTCTATTACTCTGAACCATCTACCAGATGATAATAGTTCAAAAAAAGGGTGCTGTCAGGTTACAGAACTTTTCCCATTCACTCAACTAGAATGAACTTCTGAAAACGTATCCAAACGTATCACAAAGGAATTCTTTATTGAGATGAGACAATTCCTGTATGAGTTCAAAGCAGCATCTGAGGTCTCTCAGGCATACAGGGGTACATAAGAGAGTTTAAAACCCCTCCCCTTATCTCGATGTGTATTTAGTGAAACAAAAGCCAATATGTTAATTCCTCCCCACCCTCTTGTAAGAAACAATCTTATCACACTTTTCCAAGGCATACCTAATTCCCCCCCCCCCATCCCACTTTTAGAATGAACTATTCAAGAGATTCCCAAAGTACAATCTCACTGTGGAATTTTTATGACCTTCTCATCTCCTGGTTGTGCCTCTCAGAGGTGATAGTTCTGGCCATCTGGCTTTTCTTCCTCCATCGTATCATGTGTGGGTTATACAAATTTGATATAAGATTAAATATATTCAGGTTACATCAAGAAAGGATTTCTTTATCAGTCTCCCCCCCCCCTTTTCTTCTTCCACTGAAGAAATGACAGATACACGGATCTGACAGGTGCCCAGGATGTGATGGATCTTTGAGAATGTTTTGAACTCTCTTAAGGCAGCAGGAGCTATAAAGCTTTTCCAAAGAGGGGGTCGGTCAACCAATGATCTTCTGGGCAATGAAGTTAACCCTATGGAGTGCTTTCCTATCTGCCACTGTGCACATGGAAACTCATACAGAGGTGCAGTAAGTTAAAATACTCTCTATGGTGCAGCGGTAGAAGGTCACCAGCAGTTTTTCATTCAGTTGTTGTTTTCTGAGAAGTCTCAGGTAGTATAATCTCTGCTGGACCCTTTTGACCAGGGCTGCAATGTGAGCTCCCCAGGTCAGATCAGATCCTCTTATATAGTAACATCCAGAAACTTAAAACTGGCCACTTGCTCCACTCGGTCTCCATTGATAAGCAAGGGCTGGATGTCTGATCTGTTCTTTCTATAGTTCACTATAAGCTCCTTGGTCTTGTTGGTGTTGAGGACCAAGTTTTATATACTGTTTCTACTCTCTAGCCCCATCTAGTGGCCGAAGAGACAAATATCAAATGTATTGTTTGAAGCTGACCCCATCTCATTACCCATCAGCCCACACTCTCAAACAAGTATACACTGGGAATCTACATTCCATTTCCTTTAGCATTTGGAGAAGGCAAAAGCACAAATAAGAATCCATCATAATCTGTGGCATATGGTCATCCAAACCCACATCTAACAATACAGAGCATTGCTGGTGAGATTGCTTGTATTTATTAATTGTTATGTTCAGCAGTAACCTAATACTGCCTATCTTGTATTTGGTTCTCATTGTATGTATTCCTATTTTTCTCAGTTTCACCATATCTTGTTCTTTCAATAAAGCATTCAAACCTACGCACAAGGTCTGTTTATTGGAGGACAGGTGAGTTTAGCTGCATGTTGAGCTGCAACAAACTAAAGTGTAATGAGGACAGAACACCAAGTTTCTGCTAGTTCTTGCAGTCCAAGCCAAAATGACCATGAAATGCAGTGCCAAGATCCCACTCTGACCATATTAGCAACCATAAAACAAATGTATGCCTTTTGATAACAAATGGACAAATGTATACATTTTCAAGGAAAAGTTAGCATGAAGAGAAGAGGAAAAAGTCTGGAACAGCTAAAGACAATTGCCTCATCTGTGTGCACAAGTCAAGAGCAAAGCAACACTATGTGGATAAGTCACAACATATGTTTATGTTTGTTCCATATTGATTTAAATCATTATTCCCTAGTTTATTATTATGCATAGATGTAGACTGTTGTTCACCAGAAGAACTGGGCAAAGATAGACAGATTAAAAAGTTCAATTTGAAACAAAATTCTTGCTAATTCTGTAGGACTCAAAACAGATCTTTGATGTTCAACTTGCCTATCAGATGAAAAAGATAACTTCAGAAGACTTATGCTCAGATGTACCTATCATTCATTCTATGACCTCACTGGAATTACTTTGAGAATAAATTTGGCTTGTGAGTGACAGTCACTGAAAGTAATTCCATGGAAAATAAATGATAGGTCACTCTGCCTTTACATGACATGCAACTGAATTTTAAATCATTGTTTGATAATAAAGGAAGTAAATATCTCATATGGCTTTATGTTCTACTGACATTTATATGCCTATACATATATCATATTTATAGGTTAAGCAAGTGATAAGTTAAATAAGTACCCTACATGGCATCCATAGGACCCTAAAGTTTTATTTTTCAAAAATAATCTTGCAACTCATGCAAAATCACATAACATTTTGACTTTTAACAGAAATGTACAAAATCTTGAGAATGAATGACTTACAATTTGAAATGTATTTGAATTGACAAATGTTTACTTGATTGCCTGCAGGAAAAATCTCTGATTGTTCAAGTGATGAGTTAGCCATGCTGGGCCTCTCTTCCTTCTTCTATAACTGCTTGTAGAATAAAAAAATTACTGCTAGTGTAGCGATCTTTCTGTACTGGATGTTCAAATGAAGTCCTTCTGATAGCTAGCAAAATGTGACACTGTACTGGCAAAATCTTCTCAATTTACTGACAATATTGGAGGAAAGAGCAGATGTTTGTCAACATATATACAGTTTTATCTTTGCTAGAAAAACTCGCAATTAAGTCTAGATGTTTGCTGTAGGATAGATTGCTAGATGATGTCTGGTCCTCTAATGCCAAATGTAGCAGGTGTATGCACATGAGCAAGAATATAATGCCTGTGTTATGCCATCATCAAAGCAATTTGGATTTATTGAAGCCTTAAACTGACAAATGAAAACAAAAACAAAACACCCAAAAATCTACTGAGAATGTTAAAAGGATTATTATTCATGTAGCATGGAAATCTCCTGCACTATGCTAACTGGCTTTGTATCTATATACTATACATAGCCAGTGGCTGTCATGTTCTATGCTGGCAGAGATTAACATACAACAAAACATGCTTGAAAGATGAAGGCTGATAAAAACTTTTCTATTTCCAAATAGGCTGTTCGGATTTGCATGTGTAGCAATGAGTTCAGTGCAAGACTTTCTCCACTAATCAGAAAAGAGCACAGCTACCTTTTGACAAATCCAGAGATTGACTCAAGATTCTAGCTATAGTACTAAGTTCTCATGCATAGTTGAGAAATCACATTCTCAGAATTATATTAATTCTGAGACGCTACAGGACACTACATCTTGATCAGAAAGCTGTACCCAACTAGCTTTTCTTGGTTCAATCCAGCTGTTGCTAAACATCCTCCTCCAATGAGTCATCAGTAAAAATTACACATCTGCTTATATTTATATTTACATAATTCAAAATTGAAGTCAAGCAAATGTGGCATTTAAACCCCCATACATGGACCTACCAGCACCAAGACACTGAGGACATTC
This sequence comes from Pseudonaja textilis, assembly GCF_049901715.1. Classification (NCBI taxonomy): domain Eukaryota; kingdom Metazoa; phylum Chordata; class Lepidosauria; order Squamata; family Elapidae; genus Pseudonaja; species Pseudonaja textilis. Next base: position 221,124,132 of record NC_141991.1, on the reverse strand, counting down.
CTAGATACCATCCACAAAACACCAACATTAAATGAAAATAATTTGAAAATGGCCGATTTCTCATCAGTTTTTCATATTCATAAAGAATTATATGGGATTTCAGAGATTTAGAATCTCATGACAATTGATGGTTTTGTGAGATTATCACAACTTTTGTGGCATTATGATCATGGCTGAAAAGATTGTCAAAAGATTGTCAAAGTAAGATACAAACTAGACCAATACTTGAATACAGCTCATCAGTCCACATTATGTATCTGATATTAACACAGTTGTGAAAGTCCAGAAATATTTCACAAGAAGAGTTCTCCACTCCTCTACTCATTGCAGAATACCTTATGCCACCAGACTCAAAATTCTAGACCTAGAAAACCTAGAACAATGCCTCCTTCAGTCTGATCTTAGTATATAAAATCATACATTGCAATGTCCTACCTGTCAATGAATATTTCAGCTTCAACCATAACAACACAAGAGCAAACAATAGATACAAACTCAAGGTTAATTGCACCAAACTTGATTGCAGGAAATACGAATTCAGCAATAGAGTGGCCAATGTCTGGAATACTCTATCTGACTCTGTGGTTTCTTCCCCAAACCCCAAAAACTTTAATATTAGACTGTCTACTATTGACCTCACCCCCTTTCCTAAAAAGTCTGTAGGGTGTGTGCATAAGTACACCAATGTGCCTACCGTCCCTGTCCTATTGTTTCTTTTTAATTTTTTTTTTAAATTTTCTTATATGTATCCATGTATTCATAACTACGTTTTTACTTATACTTATAACTTATGCTGTAAGCAATTGACAAAAATAAATAAATAAATATGCCTCCCATTTTTTCTCTTTAAGAGATTTGAGTCTACTTATGTCTTATTTCAGAAGCATTGGTATATCAATGATAGTGGTACCAGACAACTAATTAGTTATGCTGAACTTATCCTGAATAGCAAAATAATATAACTTCTGATAATATAATTTATTTTCTAGTTTACACCAAACCGTACATTTTAAATTGAGGTATGTAGCGTATCCCTAGTGTGGTGGTGGAGGAGGAGAACCTAACATTGTGAACAAGATTAACTATCATTCTCAATAACTACACATATTTTTCAAAAAGGTGAAAATTAACAGTCATCACTTTAAAATATATTTAGTTAAGTTCATTAATTCATTCATGATAGCTCATCTTTAATAAATATCATTTTAATGCAGACAGTTCTGGGTCATCAATGATGCTTGATCAAGAACTTAATCTCAACACCATTATAATTGGGAATAT